>NC_044041.1:65529927-66729927 GCF_901765095.1 Microcaecilia unicolor
CTGTTTCAGGAGGTCGTCCAGATGTGGCACTGGGCAGTACAGTATGGGATGCTACTCAAGGCAACTTACCTGATTGGCAAATCCAACAGCCTGACTGACAGACTGAGCATGATCATGTAACCGCACGAGAGGTCCCTCAGCATGGGCGTTGTTCGTGAGGTCTTCCAAGTGTAAGGCTCCCCCTTGGTGGGATCTTTTTGCCACTCAGTTCAATCACAAGTCTCTTAGTACTGTTTCAGGCTCCAGGCCCATGACATACTAGCGTCAGATGCCTTCCTCCTTCATTGGGGGACTGGTCTTCTGTATGCGTATCCTCCCATCCCTCTTGTGGAGAAGACTTTGCTGAAAGTCATGCAAACTTTTCCCTCCCTGTCTCAAACAATTTGAAAATTCTGGGTGTTACCATTGACCGAAATCTTACACTTGAAAACCACATGAAGAATATAACTAAGAAAATGTTCCATTCCATGTGGAAACTCAAAAGAGTAAAACCTTAATTCCCAAGGGCCATCTTCCGGAACCTGGTACAGTCAATGGTATTAAGTCATCTAGACTATTGCAATACATTTTGCTGGCTGTAAAGAACAGACCATCAAAAAACTTCAAACAGCCCAGAATACCGCAGCTAGACTCATATTCGGGAAAACAAAATATGAAAGTGCAAAACCCTTGAGAAAGAAACTACACTGGCTTCCACTTAAAGAACGCACCACATTCAAGATCTGCAGAATTGTTCATAAAATCATCTAAGGAGATGCCCCAACCTACATGCTAGACCTAGTGAACCTACCACCCAGAAACGCAAAAAAATCTTCCCGCACCTTTTTCAACCTACACTTCCCCAGTTGTAAAGGATTAAAATACAAACTATCTCACGCGACCAGCTTTTCTTATATGGGCACACAGCTGTGGAATGCACTTCCAACTCACCTGAGAACGATCAATGAATTAATTAACTTCCGCAAATCTCTGAAGACGTACCTCTTTGATAAAGCCTATCACGAGAACCCATAGATAACCATAACACAACACCTTTCCAACTTTAGCACAATGTATCTACAACTACTTGATCAAATCCTTTTGTCTTCCGTGACTTCTTTGTAACACCAAATGTATACTTCTTTGTAACACCAAATGTATACTTCTTTGTAACACCAAATGTATACTTCTTTGGAACGCCAAATGTATACTTCTTTGTAACGCCAAATGTATACTTCTTTGTAACGTCAAATGTATACTTCATCCTGTATGGCGAAGCCACATTGAGCCTGCAAATAGGTGGGAAAATGTGGGATACAAGTGAAATAAATAAACCGTGGAACCATGACCCTGAACTATCCATACTGGCCCAGGCAGATCTGGCTCCCTCTTCTGAAGTTGTTCTCCAAAGAGCTTGGAGATTGGAGTGTTTTCCAGCCCTCATCACAAAGAACGAGGGATCTCTTCTATATCCCAACCTCCAGTCTCTGGCCCTTACAGCTTGGATGTTGAGAGCTTAGAATTTGCTTCCTTGCGTCTTCCTGAGGGTCTCCAAGGTCTTACTGGCTTACAGGAAAGATTCCACTACGAGGTGCTCATCTTTCAAATGGAGGAGGTTTGCCGTGTGGTGCGAGGGCTAGGCCCTAGATCCCTTTTCTTGTCCTACACAGACATCCTGTTTGAATACCTTCTACTGTGTTTGGTCTCAAGACCAATTCTGTAAGGGCTCACCTTAGCGAGATTAGTGCTTTGTCATCGTGTAGAGCAGTGGTTCCCAAGCCTGGTCCTGGAGGCACCCCAGCCAGTCAGATTTTCAGGATACCCACAATGAATATTCATGAGAGAGATTTTCTTGCACTGTCTCCATTACATGGACATAGACATTTTTTCCCGTTTGAAAATCACTGTTGGACGTCCTACTTTTGTACTCTCCCTAGTCCCGTGCAGAACATACCCACAACTACTCTCTTGCTGTTCGGTTGAACTGCAGTGTGAAACGTCCAGATTCTGACTTTCCAAAATTAGGATTTGGATATTTTTAGCAAACAGATGTTTTTTTAGGCATTTTGAGGTGTCCATCTGCTTTGAAAATGAGCACCTTATTCTCTTTGGCTTTTCCCGAGTCTTAGTTTTGTGGAGGGGGGGTTGGTATGACAATCTAGTAGTCTTTCTTTACTTCTTTGTTGCTTTTCTTTTCCATCCTGTCTGAGTATATGGAGTTCCTTCACTATTTGTTGTAGCTATGTATGTAAACTGTTTGATGCCTAGCACATTGCAGTGGGCAAGTAAGCAGTGAGTCGGCCTTTGACTGGACAGAGCAATGGTGGATATATGGAACACCATTCAATTTGTGGTGCTAAAAGCAAAAACAGAATTCTAGAAAGTATGAGAATGTAATCTTAACTAAGGATTCTTGAGTTAAAGGTAAGCAGAGT
This sequence comes from Microcaecilia unicolor, assembly GCF_901765095.1. Lineage (NCBI taxonomy): Eukaryota > Metazoa > Chordata > Amphibia > Gymnophiona > Siphonopidae > Microcaecilia > Microcaecilia unicolor. Next base: position 65,532,342 of record NC_044041.1, read on the forward strand.
TTAGGCTGCAGTATTTTGTCGGGAAAAGAGAATAGACTGTTTGGTCTCTGTTTCTGTGGAAACTTGTGTAGAACATCTCATATTACCTGATTTTGTCCTTTTGATTTTTGCTTCCTTTCTAGGTGCGGCATAGCCCTAGCACTAAACAAACTGGCACCATATTTGGATGGATTTCAAGTTAAGCCTCTGTTCCAGTTCTTTGTTCCTGATGCCCTTAATGACCGTCACCCTGAGGTCAGGAAGTGCATGTTGGATGCTGCTCTTTCTGCTCTCAACACCCATGGCAAGGTAGGCAGCCGGGTGTGCTCTTCAAGGACAGCACTAAATGAAGCCAACAATGCTAACCCTATATGGCAAGACATTTGAGAAAGACTGTAAAAGATTCAATATAATAATGCAGTGTATGTACTTCTGTTTCTTGAGTTTGTGCTCTGTTCAGGCAGTTCACCATAAATAGTCTCCTTTACATTAAGAACATTTTGCTAGTAAGTTAACTTTTATTTGGGTGCTACACATTTTGCTTAAATGGTGATGGGCTGACCTAGGAGATTTGTTTAATATCTTTATATTAAGCACATTCCATTATAAAATTAGATGTTACTTTTGTATTCCACTTAGTTTAATTAGACAATAAGTATACGAATGAATAAATAAATTTAGATTTACACCAATATACTATGACATGACACATTTTCTTCTTTTTCAGGACAGTGTTAATTCTCTCTTGCCAGTGTTTGAAGAGTTTTTGAAAAATGCGCCCACTGATGCCAGTTATGATGCAGTGAGGCAGAGTGTGGTCATCCTAATGGGCTCATTGGCAAAACATTTGGACAAGAATGATCCCAAAGTGAAACCAATTGTAGCCAAACTGATAACTGCACTGTCAACACCATCTCAGCAGGTATCTCCTTACATACACTCCTGGGACTGTTTAACGGGTCAGTGCAAAGATACTGCTTAGGAATGCTACAGACTGCATACTGTTTTGTCTCTCCTCTGGTGTTATGAAAGCAAAGAGATGTGAAGTACTTTGTTTAATTACACAGGACGAGGGCTTATGGTTGTCATATAGGTGTTCATGTTGCGCTTCTGCAATGCATTCTTCAGGTTCAGGAGTCTGTTGCTAGCTGTCTGCACCCCTTGTACCAGCTATCAAGGAAGATGCAGCAGGAATGATACAAAAGCTAATGGAACTGCTGTTAGAATCTGATAAATATGCTGAACGCAAAGGTGCAGCCTATGGTTTAGCTGGCCTGGTGAAAGGTCTGGGAATCTTATCTTTGAAGCAGCAAGATATGATGACAACTCTCACTGATGCCATTCAGGATAAGAAGAATTTCCGACGGCGAGAGGGTAAGGGAATTCTTGCTTAATTTTCTTTTCTTTGTTCCCCTATGATTGCAAAAGCTGAACTAAACCATACTTTTCTCAACAAAACATAGAAAATGACAGCAGATAAAGACCATATGGACTATCCAGTCTGCCCATCCATACCATCTACTATCTTTTTCTCTCCCTAAGAGATCCTATACTTTATTGAATTTGGATAGAGTCTGTCTCCACCACCTGCATTGGGAGGCTGTTCCACGCCACCAACATTCTTTCTGTAAAGAAATATTTCCTTGTATTACTCCTTATCTGTCCCCTTTCACCTTCATTCTATGCCGCCTCATTTAAGAGCATTTATGCCACAGAGATATTTAAATGTGTCTATCGTATCTCCCCTCTCCTACTCCCACCTTTCTTCCAAAGTATACATAATGTCTGTCTCCATATGTTTATGATGAAGACCACTGACCATTTTAGTAGCTGCCCTCCGGACCAACTTATTTATATCTTTTTTTTTTTTTTTTTTTTTTTTAAGGTGCAGTCTCCAGAATTGTGCAAATTATTCTAAACTATTAAAAAGGCCCGTTTCTCAGAGAAATGAAATGGGCGCTAGCAAGGTTTTCCTCGGAGCGTGTATGTTTGAGAGAGAGTGTGTGTGAGAGAGAGTGAATGTGCGAGTGTGTGGGTGACAGAGAGAGAGTGACTCTGGGTGCGAGTGTGTGTGAGAGAGAGTGTCCTCTGGTCTGAGGACCGCCTCCCCCTCTCAGGTCTGAGGACCGCCTCCTCCCCTCTGTAGCAGAAGGTGAATTTTGAGCTGGCTTACGTATTGTTTTGTTGGGGAGTCTGTGAATTGCATGAGCAATCAGTGCTGCCATTGTGGTGTTGGGAGTTTGTCTGGAGGAGGGTACGTTGTTCCACATAATTGTATGTGTTTCTGTTGTTTGTGGAGGGGTTGGGGGGTCAGAGGGTGTGGTGGGTTGAGGTACATAGGTGTGTGTGTGTGTGTGAGTGAGAGAGATGCTGTCTGTGCATGGCACAGTTTGTGTTTCTCTGTGTGAGTAGATAGATGCTTTTGGGCGGGCGGGCGGGAGGGAGTGTGGTGGAGCTGGGTAACTTGTGTGCTTTGGCTGTGGGGTCTGGCATTGGAACTCAGGCTGTCCTCCTTTATAGCAAGGTTTTTTTTTTTGTTCTTTTAAAAGAAGGGGGCAGGGGGAGGAAGAAGACACCATCATCTGCTATACTTGCTTGACACCCATCTATATAAAGAATTCTCACCTCCAACGTTGTGAAGCTCGTAGTTCACGTGCGCACTGTTGTTATTGTTGATGAGCGTCATCGCGTTGGCGAAATGTTGGGGCTCGTTTGTAGAGATTCCTTCGGAGCTATGTGCATGGGGGGAGGTGATTGGGTGATGCGCCGAGGAGGGGGCACTGACAGCTGATTTGTAGGCAGGGGGAAGAGTAGGGAAACACGCGCTGCGTGTTTCGCTACTGCTCCCCCTGCGTGGCTCGTGGTTTTCTGTCGTTTTGCTTTCATTGGATCTTGTTTGCGACTTGTGCCTTCCCTACCCCTTTTCCTCCCCCTGCATGGCTCGTGGTTTTCTCTGGTTTTTGTGCCTTGTGCCTTCCCCGCCCTGCCGTCGACATCATCGCGTTTTGACGCGAGGGTGGAGGTACAGTGCAGCCCATTGGGTGAGTGTCAGTGCTCCGCCCTCGACATCATAACGTTGTGACGCGAGGGCGGGGCACACACTCATGGGGGAACAGCGATCTACACCAGCACGGAAGTTGGTGCAGCTTCCGGCTTCATTAGAAATTGGGGTTGTGAATTATGTCTGGATGGGGTGTGGCTGAGGGCAGGTCTATGAGTGAGAGTGAGTGGTGCTGACAGCCTGAACAGTACAGGGCTTCAGTGTTTCCCTGCCACACAGTGAGGTGAGAATTATTTATATAGATGAGGTTTCAGCAGAGACCTATACTGGGACATCACCTTCTTTTTCCTGCTGGCCATTCCTCTCCCTATGCACCCAAGAATCCTTCTGACTTTTGCCATCACCTTTTCTACCTCTTTGGTCACCTTAAGATCATCAGATACGATAACTTCAAAGTCCCTGCTCTTCTTTTGTACACAGAAGTACTTCACCCCCTATTCTGCAATGCTCCTTGGGTTTTGTAGCACAAATGTATGACCCTTTATTTTGTAGCATTAAATCTTAGTGACCAAATTCTAGACCATTTTTCAAGCTTCACTAGATCCCTCCTTTTGTTCACCTTAGAGGGGTGTCTATTCTGTTGTATGTTTTCATATCATCTGCAAAGAGACAACTTTGAGACAAATACTTAGAAAAATATTAAAAGCAGCTGGACTGCAAAGTGCAGGATGCCTTGCCCACCAAATATTCCCTATTTCCTTTGCTGATATCGTAGAATAAAAATGAAAGTTCAGAAACTGTAAGTTATAATAACACATCAAATTTTCTATTTTTGTGAAACTTATTCTCAAGTATCTTACTCCCTTTGACTAAGGCAGTAGTAAAATTCAAACAGTTCAATCATCTTGACCTAATCATATAAGATATTATCATGACCTCCCACCCATTTGGCCCAAAGATGTCAAGTCTACAGTTTCACTAGTAACATTGCACAACTCTGATGAGAAAATGGCATCCATTTTAGCCACCACTCTCAAAATCTCAAAGTTGGTTACATGTCTCTGTTAAGGTGATGAGCTTCCCAGGCCCAAGGAGTCCAGAAGGACCATTGGATATAGGGAGACTTTTGGAGAAGTTATAACATTATGTACACTTTCCAAAGTCAATTGGGATGTAATACTGGAGATACCTTGCAGAGGGAACTGTGTGTACACTTTCCAAAGTCAAGTGGTGTGTAATACTGGAGATATCCATTGACAGAATTGCAAGGGAACTGTGTGGTGTAACTCTATCATCAGCTAAATTTCCATTGTTCTTCATGTTGCCAAAACATATTGGGGATCATTTTCAAAACAGAAAAACATAAAGTGACATTTGGAAATTGAGATTTTTGAAACTCAGGTTTGAGACTTTTTCTCTGCAGTGCGTTCAAACAACAAGGGGGCATGTTGGGGACAAGATTTGGGCATTCCCAGAACTTGGATGCTTTTCTGCCATAATGGAACAAAGCAAAAATGTCCAGGACTAAATGTGAGACATTTTGGTCTAGACCTGTTTCAGTCACACCTAAGTTAAAAAAAAAAAAAAAAAAAGGGTGCCCTAAATGATAAAGTGGCCACTGGAAGGATTATTCCCCCAGTGGTCACTGACCCCCTCCCACCCCCAAGGGGATGTGAAGGAAACAGTACATACCAGCCTGTATGATAGCTTCAGATGTTAGCCAGTCCTGTTAGAGCAGCAAGCAGGTCCCTGCGGGAGGGGGGTCCTGAGCCCAAGGTGGGGGGGCATATTTTGGCCCACCCCCCCAACCCCGCCACTTTCGACCCCTGCCGCCGCAAGGTACCTTTGCTGGCGGGGGTCCCCAACCCCCGCCAGCCAAAGTCTTCTTCAGCACGCGGTCTCCGACACGTTCAATGATCTGTGGTATGAGTCCTGATGTCCTGCACATTCCTTTAAATGAAACTTAAAAAAAGATATAGCGGATTAGAAAAGGTTCAGAGAAAAGTGACCAAAATGATAAAGGGGATGGAACTCCTCTCGTATGAGGAAAAGCTAAAGAGGTTAGGGCCCTTTAGCTTGGAAAACAGATGGATGAGGGGAAACATGATTGAGGTCTACAAAATCTTGAGTGGAGTAGAACAGTAGAAGTGAATTGATTTTTTATTCATTCCAGAAGTACAAAGACTAGGGGACACTCAAAGTCACATGGAAATACTTTTAAAACAAATAGGAGGAAATATTTTTCACTCGATGAATAGTTAAGCTTTGGAACTGTTTGCCGGAGTATGTGGTAACAGCAGTTAGCGTATCTGGGTTTAAAAAAGGTTTGGCCAAGTTCCTGGATGAAAAGTCCATAGTCTGCTATTGAGTCAGACATGGGGAAGCTATTGCTTGCCCTGAGATTGGTAGCATGGAATGCTGCCACTATTTGGGTTTCAGCCAGGTACTTGTGACCTGTCTTGGCCACTGTTGGAAATGGGATACTGGGCTAGATGGACCTTTGGTGTGACACAGTATGGCTATTTTTATGTTATGTTCTTATGAAGACACATACACATGTTTTCATCCATTTCTATTTATGTATTGGCATCTAGAAAATAAAAAAAAAATGTGTAAAAAAAATAAAAAGTAAAACTACTCAAAACGTAACCTTCCTAGCTCATGGGATTGTCATAGGTCCTATATTAACCCAAATTACAATTAAACTCAATGTATGTATTTCAATCCTGCTAACCAGTGTGACCATATTAAAATGATCCAAGACGCCACTGAAAACAAATAAAATACAGAAAACAAAACACCATTTTACTAGAAATACAATTTTACAAAATAAAAAGGGAACAATATAACTCGTAGATCTACATATCATGAACGCACTAAAACGTCATAGATGGGTTGACACACTCCTACCTGCAGATGGAGACTGAGAACTGCTGAGTTTCAAGTAAGCTTAGTGTTCTTTGCAATCCCCTGAAAGCCAGTCTGTTCTCAATCTCATCAGATGGTAGCAGTGGTAAGCCTGTGCAGTCCTGGTCAGTGTGGGCCCTAGGGGAATGACTTTAGGCTTGTTGGGATTTTTTTTTTTTTTTTTTTCTTTGGGTCTAGATACTGGTAATGCAATTTATTAACAAAAAAAAAAAGAGAGAAAGAAAGCCTTCTCAGTGTTCACTGTTTCTTCATTTTTACTAGAACTACAGTCTTGCAAACTATCAAAGGAACAATACAACTTGTAAATATACATATTATGAAACACTAAAACACCATTTCTTCCACCATGCTTCGAAAGGATCTGATAATAGTATAACAATATTACTCAACTCTCCTACATAAAGAGTTCAAACAAAAAAAATACCATTCAGAAGAAAATGCTATCTCACAGGTGGACCAAATAGAGCCCAAAGAGGCCTTACTTCCAGAATAGTGAATTTCACGCCATTGCTAGAGAGACAGGTTGAAGTCATTGTGTGATGACAAGCCTAGTGAACGTAACACACGCAAAGTTGCTTTGCCTGGCTAGCATATTGTGCACAATTGTAGCTCTAGTAAAATGCTGTCCTGTTTCCTGCATTTTTTTCAATAGCATTTTGTTTTACATTAGTTTAATATGGTCACACTGGTTAGCAGGAATGACATATATATATTGGGACTAATTCTAATTTGCATTAAAATTGGACCCATGCCATGAGTTGTGAAGGTTATTTTGAGTTGTTTTATTTTTTACACTTTATTTTTTTATTTTTTAGATATCCATACATAAATCGAAGTGGATGAATACATTTGTATGTTTTCATATTTTGTTGGTGCATTCCTTATCTTCTATGTGGATGACCAGTGACTGGTGGTAATTATGCTCAAGTAGTTCCTTTTTAAGTGATGAGAATGTGGTAACTCTGTGTGGTTCAGTGTTTTGTTTTGTTTTTTGGTTTTTTTTTCGTCACTGTTTTAAATATTTTTAGATAGCTGTACATGTTTCAATATGTCTTATATTGCACCATCTCATTTTACAGTTTAACTTATGTTTTTTGTAATGTTTTTATATGTTTCTGTTCTCTGTATGTGACATTTACCACTGATGCAGCCTGTTGGCAAAACATAGGTTCTGTGTGTACTATTGTTGGATATTAAATATTGCTTTTAAAAACAGAACTCGGGGGGGGGGGTTATGCACACTTTTTTATTTATTTTTTAACCACTTGTATAGTGCTGGCATCCTTTGCTATAGTGACACAGACAAGGTTTTATCTTCTTTTAAGGAAATGTGTTTTATTTCATGGTGTAGCTATTTGGGTTTACCCAGATATGTCTTTCTGTATACAGGAAATCTGTGGAGAATTTCTTAAACTTAAACAAAGGGTATAGAGCTTGGGTGTGACTTAAATTTCCTCATAAATCTTTAATAATAGTTCAAGGGAAAGATTGTGTTTTTTAATCAAGTACATTTGAATGAATTTATTTCGACATATGAAGAAAGGACAGTCTTCAGTTAGCTGATGATTTAATAGAGGCTTTTGTTTTATTTGCAGATTATATTTTGCTTGGTTGCTTTATTATTCCTTTTTTTCTTTGGTGATTCTTTCTCCCCATATTTCTTCATTTAAAAGAGTAGGTCAGGGATTTTGCCCTCTAGATTTTTTTTTTTTTTTGGTATGTAATAATTGCAATAATTACTCTTTTTTTTTTTTTTTTTCTGATATGCGATATAGTGATTGTTAATTAAAAGAGAGAACCAGACCAAGAACCAATCCCCCACCACTAGTAACGTCCCAGTTTTCAGATTGAACTCCATTTACCACTACCTTTTGTCATCTATCATTCGGGGGGGGGGGGGTTAATTGAAATTTTGAAATGAAATTAAAACCTACAAGAAAAAAAGAAAAACCACAGAGGGAAAAATTACAAGAAATATTAATACAAAGAGCACAGATAAATGCAACTCACATTATGGGGAGAAAAAGAAAACAAAAAAAAAAATAAAATCAATGGAAAAAGAGAACCCTCTAACAGAAATCTCACATGTGATACCAGCAGTTACTGGATCTATAAAACACCCCTCCACCAAAACTCCCAGAAACAATTTGGCCAAAAGGCTTCAACAGTAGTTTTGGTTTTGACCAAAACTGATCACGTATGTTCAGTGGAAGGCAAAAATTTGTGATTTCTCTCTCTCCCTCCCTCCCCTTCCCCTCCGCTTACCTATAGATACTCCAATTGGAGCTATCATATATCCCTGGTGATCTAGGGTGTAATCAGGGCAGGAGTGATCCCTAGTCACTCCTTCCCATGCTGGCTCTGCTCTCGAAATGGCTGCCATGACCATGGTAATCTTGCAAGACTGCTGCAAGAGGTCACAGCAGCCATTTGAGAGTAGAGCTGACATGGGGAAGAGCTGGGGTTCACTTCTACCCTGACTAGACTACCAGTGGTATGCAGAAGCTAGATTATTTGAGAAAGGAACCTGCAATGATTGTTTTTTTCCAGCACAAGTACTGGTCTGCTTATAGTGTTAGTAGAGAAATGATATTACAATATATTTTTTTTATTTTTTTTTTTTATGTTAATTTATATACCGTATCTTATTGCATCTGCAAAACAGAACGGTTTACATATATATAAAAAAATTGGTATATACAAATAGACATAGGAATTCCATTCATGACAGGAAAGCACAGCAATCAAGATAAACTACATAATAAATCAATACAAGTTAAAAATCTAATATCCAGTTAAGCTATCCCATTTTTCTTTGTCTTTTTGACCTTATCTCATTATGCTAAGTTCTGTTCTACGTAGCTTATAAGAGAGAGGTTTTCAGAAGTTTTCGGTAATGGAGATAAGATTTCTCTAATCTGATCTCCTTTGGAAGGCTATTCCAAAGGGAGGGTGACAGGTAGAAAAAAGCCGATCTCCGTGTAGATTCCCATCTAGCCTTAGTAAGAGGGGAATGACTAACCTGTTATCTGTTAGGGATCTGAGAGTTCGCATAGCGGTGTAGGGGATTGTTAAATTCGACAAGTAGCTAGGGTTTAATGTGTGAAAGGCTTTGTGTGTCAGGACAAGAGCCTTAAACTTTATTCTTGCTTCGACCGGGAGCCAGTGCAGATGATGCAATAAAGGTGTTGCTCGATCATCCCTCCGGGCCCTACAGATCATACGTGCTGCTGTATTTTGAATTCTTTGTAATCGCTTTAAGTTTGCTTGAGTAATCCCAGCATATACAATGTTACAGTAGTCTAAACATGAAGTAATATATGCCGATGTCAGCGTTTTGAGAGAGTCCTTACTTATTGAATTTCTGACTGACCGAAGCCGTCTCAGATGAAAGAAAGATTTTTTCACTACATCGGATACTTGTTCCTCAAAGGTCAATGCGGAATCAATAATGACCCCGAGATATCTAAAAGACTTAACTGTTGGAATATTCTGACCAAATAGCACAGGTACCACAGAGGGATATGTGCCTTGCCCTACTATCCAAGATGTAGTAGTCTTATCCGGGTTCAGTACCAGCTGATGTGTTGTCAACCAGTCTGCTACTTTATCCAAGCATATTTGAATGGGTGTAAGATCTATGTTCGATGGTCTAACATAATGGATAAGCAAAAAATCATCTGCATATGAGTAAAATGAAGTCTGTATATTAGAAAATAATTTGAGAAATGTATTGCTCTTGATAGTAATTTTTCAGAGCATATAGTCTTCGCATTCACATCAATGGGCTTTTTTATTTTGGATTGTTCATCAAGCTGGTATAGTGTCCACAGCATAGACCAGTATCTTTACTCCTTTACCCTTTTTTTTTTTTAGTAAGAATCTATATTATGCTTGTCCATGTTTTATAAATACAAAAGGGGAAACACCTCAAAATACTTTCTCTTGTTGCTTGTGCACAGTTTGGGTAAGCATAAAAGCTGGTAATCATGATTTTTTTTTTTAACATGTTCTCACAAAGTTATGTCTCAGAGGACATTTAACTACATCTACTTTGACCTGGGAACCTAAACATGCCAGACTTGTTGAGAAGCCCTTGTTAAAATGGTTTTCCTAGTTGTCAGTCTATGCTGGAGGGTGGTAATCTCCTGTGAATTTAGCAGAGGGCTTAGAGGGCTGCTGACTACAGGCTCTGACAATCCCTAGTGGGCCTCATTGGTTCAGATTAACACAACCAAACTTTAGTTTTCAGTTTTGGTTTCGGCTCGGTTGGCCTCTAACTGAGAAAATCTTAATCCTGTAACCACAAAACAGATAATCTTTCTTTTTAAAGAAAGACACCAAAATCACTAATTTATCATTCTTAGTGAAGAACATAACTAGTAAGGTAGCCCTTAAGGAAATATCTTCAGTGAGACTTTCCAAGAAATTTGCCAAATCAGGCGCCTTCTCCCATCACATTCTTCATTAAAGATTTCTGAAAAACATAACGACAGTAGGGATATTCAAGACCTCTTTGAAATATTTAATCAACTAACTCTTACATGAAAGCACTCATTGTGGAAAATTAAAAAATCAAAGATTTCAAGCTGTCAAGGAATTTTTCAGCCCCTCCAGCTTAAAATGAGTGGAGAGGTTTGTCCTTGATTGCCAAATTAAGCTTTTGAAGTTCCATAATTTGGAGTGCCTCAACAGAGGAACACTTTTATTTAGATCTTGCCAACCTAGCTACTATCTCTTGAGAAAAGTGACATAACTGACCAAGCATCTCCCCCCACCCTTTATTATGGATTCAGTTCTTTTGACAACAGTCCAAATATCTTTCAATATCACTTCCTTAGATCCAGAGACATATTTAAACCACAAGCCTCGTCTCAACAACTGCTTTGGCACTGGAACCACAACCCCTCTTCATGACGGGTTCAACAGGAATAGTTGCCCCAAGACTCATGCCAACAGCACTCACTAGAGAAGCAGAGTGTATACTCCAAAGAGGAACTAGGTAAAAGAGTTACCGTTGAAGGTGCAAGACCCGCAACCAAATGTTTATCCACAAGGCCTCGTGCGCTACAGTGATTAGTTTATAGTTTAATTTATAGTTTATTAAGTAGTTACTATACCACTTTAACTGGCCAAGCAGGGTAAAGTGGTGTACACACTACAACAAAATATAAGAAAAGGAGCTCCATTATTTATTAGTAAAGCGAAGATCACTCACTCTAGAACTGGACAAAGAGAGGGGGGGGGGGGGGACAATATCATAGTGTCAAAAGGATAGACAAAAGGAAAAGGGGTAGTTAGCAAACCTTTCAGCTTCCTGATAGATTCTCTTAGTTTACTCCTAAAATTCATTTAAACAAGTTAAGTTTTTCTGGATTTGGTCATGTTCAGTTGCAAGAGGGAATTTTTAAAATTTACATATAGATAGAATGTGTGTTTCTTGCTGCTGTACTTGTTTTGTGTGTCCTTGTCTTGGTTGATAGTATGTCTTGTGATTTTTCCTCAGGTGCTCTTTTTGCCTTTGAGATGCTGTGTAACATGCTAGGGAAGCTGTTTGAGCCCTATGTGGTTCATGTTCTACCCCACCTACTGCTCTGCTTTGGAGATGGGAACCAGTATGTGCGAGAGGTTAGTAAAGATCTAGAATTCCCATATATAAAGAAATATTGGGACTGGCCCAGTGGAAGTTCTGTGTCAACAGAATACCTATATTTGAATTGGGATCCAAGTTTTCTGGTCATTCTGCTGGTTATGACTGGGGCTGCTGAAGAGGCAGCATTTATAGCTCCTGTGAAGAAGAACCTGTGGGCATGATTCAAGGTATTGACTATGTGCTGGGTTCTGAAAGATTTGTTTGTAGCCCTCTACCAATCACTACTGCTATGATGGCTGGTCACTGGGGGGTGGGGGGGGTGAATGGCCCATGATTGAAATCCCATGATGCCATAGCCTCTGATGCTTAACACAGGTTCTTGCTAGATAAAAAGCGCAGGTATGGAGGAAGATGAGCCAACCTGAAAACAAAAAAGATGTTGAATATTGAGGAACCATCTACATGATGTAGCCATCATGGAGAGGAGAAGCTACAACCAGAGCCCACTCTATTTCTACATACAATTCTTAACCGTTCTACCCATCCCCATCTCACACATTATATTCTGCACTTACTGACTCTGTTGTGAAGGTGCAGATGGTGTAGTCCATACTCTAGGGAGAGGCTGACTGTGATGGTGAAAATAGAATGTGCCCTTTGTTTCCAGGAAAAGGCTGGCTTTGCTAATGGTGTGCATATTATAGGCCATATATATGATACCTAAAGAATCATGATCTGCTTTGCAGAAATGTGGAAATTGTGCCACAAGTCAGCGATCCTTCTGGAGTGGAGGAGTAGCCTAGTGCAGTGAACTTTGATCCTGGGGAACTGGGTTCAATTCCCACTGCAGCTCCTTGTGACTCTGGGCAAGTCACTTAACCCTCCATTGCCCCTGGTACAAATAACTACCTGTATATACTATATAAACCGCTTTGAATGTAGTCGCAAAAAAAAACAGAAAGGCATGTATCAAGTCCCATTCCCTTTCCCTGCTACCATTGGTTCTTGGATACTGTTATATATTCTGGGATCAGCTGAGTACTTGTGTCTCTTACAGTGGCCAGTGCAGTTCACAACACTGAGCATGAATTATCTTGGTCAGACTTTTGTTATTCTGTTGTCATGGGTCAGTATTCAAAGGGTGTGTCTGGCTAACTTTGAAAGTTAGCTGGACATTGATTGTGCAAAAATAAATCCTGTTAAGGGCAAAATGTGAATCAAGTGTTATTACTATCAGTGATATTCTGGGTGGTATTGACTGGATTCGCGTTAATAAAGATTAAATTGAAAAAAAAGTTAGCTGGACAAACCTTTTTTGAAAATTCCCCCTTCTCTCCCACCCTTGTGTCCTCCCCATTTCTCCTCCCAGCAGAGTTTTGTCTGGGCAAATTATAACCCACTTAAAATTTTGCCATATGGAATCTTGGTGCTGTAGGTATTTCCAGAGGATGGTTGAACTTTGGTGGATGAGTGCCAAAATTCAGCACTTTTCAGCCAGGATTATTCTTGTTGACCAAATAGAAAACCTAAAGTTAACCAGACCAGTCTAGATGACTGTGGGCAGATGGAGACACAATAAATGAGCATTTCATTACATAGGCTCCCACTATTCCAGAACCTGTGAGATAGTTGTGTCAATCTACCAACATGTGGAGATAGAGAACTGAAAACTGAACTGAGACATCTGTCTCTTGGCTTCCAGTGTATTGTGTTGGAACAATTGCATCGCTCTAATTGTAGGGGTAATTTTGGGCATATGCTACGACAGTCTGAACAATAGTGGATTTTTTTCTTTACTTCCGTTGAACTCTATGTATTGAATGTTAGGAATGAATGGCCCGCCTTCATTTAGGTGGCCCGTTGACAAGCATTTTTGATTGTTTTGAATGCGATTGGTTGTCCTCTGACAAAGGAGGTGGAACATTGCCTTTAAATTTTACTGGCATTTTCTATCAGTTAACCTGCCTGATCTTTGGGAGCAGTGGTCATGACACAGGATGACTACCACTGATGCAGCTTTGGAGAAACGGGGATTCCCCATTATGTATTGAGGACCCGTCGGCATGCTGGTCTATTTCTGGTTGAAGTAAGAAGACAGTGTGAGATAAGTGGATTATACAGAATTACTGACTTTGGATTACAGTGACAGTGATTAATGTTTTTGCCTGTGGAATACATAAGTACGTAAGTACTGCCACACTGGGAAAAGACCAAAGGTCCATCAAGCCCAGCACTCTGTCTCCAACAGCGGCCAATCCAGGCCCCAAGAACCTGGCAAAACCCCAAAATTTAATAACGATCAATGGACTTTTCCTTCAGGAATCTGTCCAGACTCAGGAAGGCCAGCTGCCGTCACTACCTTCTCCGGCAATGAGTTCCAGAGTCTTAACCACGCGCTGAGTAAAGAAAACTTTCTCCAATTTGTTTTAAACCTACCACATTCTAATTTCATCTTGTGTCCCCTTGTTCTATTATTGTTAGAAAGCGTAAACAAACGCTTCACATCTGTCCGCTCTAACCCCACTCATTATTTTGTACACCTCTATCATATCACCTCTCAGCCCGCCTTTTCTCCAGGCTAAAGAGTCCTAGCCTTTGTAACCTCTCCTCATAAGGTAGTCGTCCCATCCCTTTTATCATTTTCGTCGCCCTTCTCTGCACCTTCTCCAATTCCTTTATATCTTTTTTGAGATGAGGCGACCAGAACTGAACACAATACTCCAGGTGCGGTCGCACCATGGCGCGATATAACGGCAATTATAACATCCTCATGCTGTTTTCGCAGCCCTTGTTTTTTTCTACTGTGTTTGGGAAATTCAGTTTAGGTCTTAGATTCCGCTAATATCCCCTGTAAAGAGTTAAGTTCAGTTTACAGCATTAGTAGGGCAGCAGTTACAGTTTTATAAATAAGATACCTTTTAGAGAGCTCTGACACCCGGTCACCAGAGCTCCATGCCTTAACCGTCCATAGGCCTCTCACCAAACCCAATGCTTGACCCAATTCATGATCTCTTCTAACATGACCAAACAACCCTCATACTCAGACCAGATAGCCATCCTACTCCTACACAAGCAAATCTATATTAACGCAAGATTTGTAGTGAGCAAAATCTTATTAAGGGAATTATTAGAATCGTCTATTCTAAGCTCTTTTATTTATCTCTGAAACATGGCTTACGGAAATCTACAGCCCGACGTTACCCATCTGTATCCAACCGATATGACATCCTCCACTCCCCAAGACTAAACAAGAAAGGAGGAGGACTGGCACTATGTACAAGAGCTTTCTACCTCATATCCTTAGTATAGGGGTATTCCCAGAACAGGAATACATGCTATGCAAACTCCATGGCAACGCCAAAGGAGCCAGCCAGATCGCTCTACTCCTTATCTACCGCTCACCAGGAGCTTGGTCTAAGGCTGAACCTACCATTTTAGAGGTCATCTCGTCTGCTATGTTCCAGTTTGCCGGAATAGTCGTCTTGGGAGATCTAAACCTACACCTAGAGATTGAAGCAGATACCAGTGTTCACAACTTTAAATCATTCTTGAAAACATCCGAACTCACTGTACATGGGAGAGGTCCAACCCATGAACAAGGCCGTACCTTAGACTTCCTTACCTCCTATCCCACCAACATGATTGGATCTCCCACATGGAAGCCTGTACCATGGTCTGATCACTTCCAACGTGAATTCACCATCAACATCTGCCTAACAAACCACCCCAAACATCACCCTGTTAGCTAATAACCACAGAGGGAAAATCAATGAATCCAGCTTCTGGAATGATTTAAGAAACTCCCTTACCCTAAAAGCCCCAAACAAGAATCTGTAGAATTGGAATGGGACACCAAAGTCAAACAGTCTTTGATAAAATAGCACCAACTACCACCAACAAGGTCAAGAAATCCAAAAATCACACTGGTTCTCAGAAGAGCTATCACAGCTAAAACGAAACTGTAGAAACCTCAAAAGAATGGAGAAAAAGCAAAGCTATGGATGACAGATCCAAATGGAAACTCTGCTTTCTTCAGTATAAACATAAAGTAACCAACTCCAAGCGAAAAATACTACAGCACCCTAGTGGGCCTGTACACCCTTGACAATAGAAAACTATTCACCGTAGTAAGAAACCAAACCTTCACCCACTCACCAGATAAAGAGCAACAAACATGCCCCTCCGCTCAAGATCTAGCTGACTACTTCGAAACAAGGTCAGTCAAATTAGAGCTGAACTGACCAAATACAATTCAGAAGAAGAAAACTTAAGACTATGACCTAGAAGCCTATCCCACCTTAGATTCAAGCCATGGAATTAAAGCAAACCAACCACTGTCAATGGAAGATGTAAAATCATTACTACTTAAATGCTCAAGTTCATATTTCTTCCTAGATCACTGTACAGAATTCTTGTTCCAAACTACCCCAACAAAAGTGGTTCATTGGCTAACAAACTGCCTTAATAGACTACTAAATTCTGGTTCTCTTTTCTCAGACATGGGTAAAGTCGTCCTCACATCAATATTAAAGGGTTCAGGGTTAGTCACAGCCTCTGCAGCAAATTATCACCCAGTGGCGAGTATACCACTCTTTACGAAAATGCTTGAATCATATGTTAGTAAACAATTCTCCAAATATCTGGACATGTTCTCCACATTACACCAGTCTCATTTCGGATTCAGAGCTGCACAGCACTGAAACCCTGCTCTTAGTACTAACAACGTACATCAAACAACACCTATGCAAAGGAGATCAGGTTCTACTACTTCAATTTGATATCTCAGCGGCATTCGATGCAATGGATCACATAATGCTACTGGAACGTCTGAATCAGATTGGAATAACTGGACCAGCCCTCAAATGGTCCAACAAATTCCTATCAAACCAAAACTACTCAGTGAAACAAAACAAAAACCTTTCCAAATACTGGGTTCTGAAATGTGGGGGTTCCTCAAGGGTCCCTGCTCTCCCCCATCTTCAACTTCTTCATGTCCTCCCTTAGCTCCATACACCTGGGTTCAGGAGAACCATTACTATAATATGTGGACGACATCATTCTCCTTCTACCTCTGGTATCCTCATACCAAGATCCAACCTAACCAGTAACAATCGATATTCTCATCATTCAGACCTGGGCCTTGTCCAACAAACTGAAACTGAACACCCAAAATACAAAGATTCCCTGGTTCCAGAATCAAGGATCTCAGGTCCCAACTTCAATAACACTACCCAACAATACCACCTTCCCAATTGAATCAGAAACCAGAGTGCTGGGTCATCCATGACTCCTCACTATCATTGCAGAAGCAAGGAGTAGGAAGGGTAGGCTCTTCTCAAGAACCGGAGGAGACGTGTAAGAAAAAATAGGAACGACTCAACACAGCTGTGTTTCGGCGCTCCACGCGCCTTCCTCAGGAGTCTTATGATGTATAGCTGATGGTATGCAACGATAGTATTAAGCTATGGTGCTTAAGGGTTCTTTTTTTCCCACCTTCCACCCCCCCCCCCCAAATAAAAAAGAGAATGAAGCCATGGAAGGGAAATAAAGTACACACAAATTGTGATAAAATTTCCCATTTCCCTCCGGACCAAAGGCTTCCCCCCCACACACACACACATACATACCACCAGGGGCCCTCTGATCCCTGGAGACTAGTAGGCTAGAGGCTTTCTCCACCTGCCCAATGCAAGGCATAGGAATTTGAAGCCCTTCCTTAATGCAGTTCATCTGAGGTTTGGCCCTCCCGCTGGGACCCCAACTCACTCTACACAGCACCATTTGTGAAGAGGCAGCCCCTGGGGCAGGAGCAAGAAGGAAATGCTGCTGCTCCCATTGCTGTCCAGATCGTCTGGGTTGATTTGGGGTCCAGGGGGTAGAGCCAGGACTGACCCTCAGATTAATTGATTTAAGGGGCAAGTTTCACATTTCTATGTCCTGTATCTGGTTGGAGGGGGGGATCCCTTTCAGCTCAGTAGCCACCAGGGATCAGAGAGAGGTCTGAGGTCCTACTTGCCTGTAGGGGAGTAAGACATTTTGTCACGTGTGTATTTCAGTCTTGTTTTCATTCCTTTGTTCACTGTTGCCTGGAAGTCCATGTTGTTCAAAGGTGCTTACAAAGTATAGGGTCAGGCTGGAAAGATTTTCTCTGTCTCCTTCTGCCATCAGAGGACCTGTTCTGTTAAGATTAAAGAAAAAGAAATTCAGCATGTAAGTCAAAATTTAATCTTTTTTCTGGCTATCTTTAAGCCACATATTCAGCTCAAATTTATTTGAGCTGAATATTCAATTAATGTTCTCTGCCTACATCAGGCGCATAGTAAATGACTCTAGTCTCCAGTCTTATAATAAATTGAGATGTATGATGATCTTGGTGGTCTTCAGAATTTGTGGCTCTGTTCACAGATGTTTTGGGCAGTGAGTGTGTTTTTGCAGGTCCGGGGTTGAGTACAATAATGATTTTTAAAGAGGTTGAATAAGCTAGATTTCTTTTCCCTCCCTGCCCCCACCCCCTCCTCTAAGGCTGCAGATGAATGTGCCAAGGCTGTGATGAGTAACTTAAGCGCCCATGGAGTAAAGCTTGTCCTGCCATCTCTTCTGGTAGCACTTGAGGAAGAATCCTGGAGAACCAAAGCTGGTATGAAATTGTCCATATTTGAAACACAAATGTCAGTAGCTCTGCGTTTCACCATTATTATTATTATTTATTTATTTATTTATTTATTTTTGGCAGAAGATTCTTTACTGGTTGGGGGCGAACAACTTACATTTCTCTTGTTTTGTAATTCCCTCATGCTGACATCCTTACAGTGAAGGTTTCAGCTCCTGTATGCAGACAGTGGGTGAAGTGATTCCATTTCTCTTCACTGTGACTTCTGTCTAGGGGGGGGGTGCGGGGGGGGGGGTGTTAAATTATTCTAAACTATCCTTACCTGGACTTCATGATAGGGGAACTGTGGGACTCTAAACTACCCCTCATTCTATCTTGAGGAAAAAGAGAGCAGGGTTCCTAGTCGCCCCTTATCCTCATTTTCAGTGGGGTAGGGCAATGGGATTCTTAGTCCCTTCATATTACTAACATAAAATTGTAGGCTTCAGTGCCTGAGATCAATGTTGGCATTATGCAAATAAAATCCCGCAGTTGTAGTTCCCCAAATAAGTCTATGCAGTCAAAATAATATAATAAAATGGTAGGAGCCGAGAAGCTTAGAAAAATTACAAACTGCTTGTATTGTATAAAGTATGTACAAAAAAAAAATCCAACACTCAAGTGCATGAGAGGATTTTGTGTGTTTAATGATGGATATTAGTGCACTGTACACTGTAGAAAGCTGAACAATTTCAATGCACTTGTATATGGAATGTTTTGTGGAATTAAGCCATTGAAATTGATTATTCATGTTTGCGTCAAATATAATTCCAAGAAATTTCTGGGTTTCTGGATTTTCTGAAGTAGCTTCCACTGTTCTTATAGTGATGATTTTTTATTTTTTTTTTTTTAACGTTTGTAGGGTCTGTGGAATTACTGGGTGCTATGGCATATTGTGCTCCTAAACAGTTGTCCTCTTGTCTGCCAAACATTGTACCAAAACTCACGGAAGTCCTGACAGATTCGCACGTGAAAGTACAAAAGGCTGGGCAGCAGGCTTTGAGACAGATTGGTTCTGTTATCAGGAATCCAGAGATCCTGGGTAAGATCTTTTGTTCTTTCATTAATAGCAGGTGTTAAGACACTTCTATCCAGGTTGCCAGTCAGGAAAGCTGGATAGAAGTCTTACATACAAAAAAAAAAAAAATTATTGGACTTTTCTCAACATGGCATTTAACATCAACCAGTAGCACAAATCCAATATAACATTTTTTATTTTAAAGCAATTTTTATTGGTGCGGAAGCTACAAAATGCAATACATTTCACTCAAATGAGTTGTGCAGTAAATAAACGAACAATGCTATCATCAGCAATAAAGAGAAACAATGCATAGAAAGCCTTACCAGTTCTGCATAAATATTCTTATGAACTATTACATAATCAACATCTAAGCAAGATACACAATATCCATGTCTATAACTGAAACTCCCCTCCACTTGCTTCCTCCCTTTCTCTTCCACAGACTCCCCCAAGTCTCATCCACTCAACACTTAGCCCCAGGAGCGGAGGTCTTGACTCTCATGACCTCGCCATTCCTTACAAAAATGTGTCAATGTGCTTCCCATATTCTTTATAAATGCCTTCCATCCCTTTCCCAGTTCTTTCTGTTTAATGATTGTTCGGCCATCCAACAACCTACCACAGTAGCAGAAAAAGTCGTCATTTTTATCTTTGGGCCCAGACAAGTATTTTAATCTAAAGGAGACGGTTTTCCACCAAATGTTTTGCAGTGGTTGAAGTTTTTGTGTGCCACAATGGTACTGGAATGTCATAGAGCAGGTTGGAGTGATCCGCTGTACTGGGCCAGTCCAGATTTCAAAGAGTATAGGAACCAGTGTGGCTAGCTATTCCCTTTCGATCATACATTTGGGTCTTGAATTGTTAATTGGATAGGTCTGGACACTAATTGGTAGTGTTTGCCCTAACTCTAGAGTCAAGTTGATTTGTTGTTTTGATAAAAGGTAGGTAAGTAGGGTTGGGAAGGAGGGGGGATGGGACGGAGAATATTGTGTAAAAATAAAAGTAAAAAACTACTTTTTTTTTTTTACCCTTTGTTTATAGTTCATTGAAACATCACTGAGATGCTTTGTTTTATTTACTGTGAATGTTGCTCATGATTGTATTGGTCAAACTTCATGATTTGTAGTTTCATGTTGCTATTCTAATAATAATTATAACAACAACAACAAAAAATTAAAGAACATATTGAACTTTTGGTGGCTGACTGGAATAGCTTTCTCCATGCCTCCTCTTCCATTAATCCCTTCCCAGTTCTGTCTCCCATTGTTGCATGAACTACAATTTCTGAAATTGGGACCCCTGCAAATAACCATAAAACCTTTTGATGTAGTCATGGATTCCTACAAAACCTGTACCCTTTCTACTGCCTCATTTCCCTCCCCACTTCTTAATATAGTGCTGTATTTGCATAACTGGAAAATTATCTCTTGCTCATCTGGAACTGCTTCCGGAGGACCCTAAATGATACAAAGCTACCATCTTCTACAAACTAAGTTGACTTAAGCCCTGCCTTGCTAAACTTTCATTGACAGTAACAACCCTTCCCTTTCTACAAAATCCTGAGTGGTGTAGAACAAGTAGAAGTGTCCCTTGGAGGAGTGGCTCAGATTCCCGATTATATTACCAGCCTGCTAAGTTCATCTGGCCATCTGTCCATTGCTGAAAGTGTCTATCGATATCCAATCGCATAGCTGTAATCCAACTGTTTGTATTCCATTGGGGAGCGCTAGCTCAAAGGCCTTTATCTGCTGCTATTAAGCACCCTGACGCTTGTCTTCTCAGGCGTCCTCGCCCCTGCAACACTCGCTGCCATTTTGATTTGTTAATCTTGGAGGGGGTAGCTGCAGCTCGGGGTTGGGAGGATTCCACTGACGCCTCCTGCCCTAAAAACTCCTGGGCCTCATCCATCGATACCACCCGACGTTATTTGCCCTCCTTATAGAATGCCAACGCAAACGGGTGCTGCCATTTATATTTGATGCCTTCTGCCCTTAGCCGCTCAGTTAGCGGGCGCAGTGCCCTTCTTCGCCTCAGAGTCGTGGCTGACAGGTCTTGAAAGAGCTCAATGGGATAGGTCTCCCAGATGATAGGGCTGATTGCTCTTTCTTTGCGCATTACTTCCTCAACTTTATACTCCGAGAAGCACGCCACTATATCTTTAGGCACATTAGCCCTGCGGGATCCCAGTGCCCGATGCGCACGCTCTATCCGAATAGTAGCTGGGGTGACTGTATGCTTTGATGTGGGGAGGAGATGCGCTGCCAATTCCTGTACCACCTGTTCACAATTAGTGAACTCCGGAAGTTCCGGCAGGCCTCGAATCCTAATATTCGATCGCCTACTCCGATTTTCAAGGTCTTCCACCTCTGTGAGAAACCTCACCTCCGATTGATGTTCCATCATTTGTTTTTCAAGCGTGCTTAGAGTTTCCGCATGCTCTTCCAATCCCACCTCTGTTTCATTAACTCGGTTCCCCAGCTCCGCCACTTCCCCTCTCAAGTCTGCAGCCAGCTGAGCAAAGTCTCGGCGCATCTCCTTAATGTCTGATTTAATATCCTGGAACCATGTTCGAAACTGCTCCCATTTGTCCTGTTGTTCCTTGTGCTCGCCGTCATCTCTTTCCTCTCTGCCATTTTCTAATGACCGTGGCCGTGTGGTGCTCACCCCCACCTTCTTTTCGCCTGCTTTCATGTCTGGCGCCGGCTCCCGTTGGCGATATGCAAATGCCGCTAAATCGGTTGTTTTAGGCTTCGAGTTTGACATCGCTAGGAGTGCTTTCTCTTCACTGCACTTTTGCGCTTCCCCAATCTGCCCGATGGCTTGGACTGCAGCCGAATTCTTCTCTACTTTAGGCTGGGAATCGGGAGCTCCGCTCTTAGACTGCCATTGCAGAGCGTGACGTCACTTCCTCCCAGAACGAGTAGAAGTGAATTGATTTTTTACTCTTTTAAAAAGTACAAAGACTAAGGGACATTCAATGAAGTTACAAAATAGGAGGAAATATTTTTTTCACTCAACGAATAGTTAAGCTCTGGAACTTGTTACCAGAGGATGTGATAACAGTGGTTAGCATATCTGGGTTAAGGGTTTGGACAAGTTCCTGGAGGAAAGTCCGTAGTCTGCAATTGAGGTAGACACGAGGAAGCCTGGTTGCCCTGGGATTGGTAGCATGAAATCTTGCTACTAATTTGGTTTCTGCCAGGTACGTATGACCTTGATTGGTCACTGTTGGAAGCAGGATACTGGGCTACATGAACCATTGGAGACCCGGTATAGCTATTCTTATTTTGTTATGTTTTGTTCTAAATCTCCCCCCCACCAAACAAAAACCCAAAAAAGTTTATAAAACTTACCATTCAACAATTCCGTGGACTCCTGAGCTCTTCCTCTTTTCAGCAAAGCCACCCGGCCTAAAGCAGCCCCAACAAATCTTGGTGCAGCAGGCACTGGGAGCGGCCAGAGTAACCATAGCTTCCCATTGGAAACAGACAGGGGTCCCGCCAATCACAAAATGGCATAGCAAATTGAGTTATGTGTGTGAGATGGAGAGGTTGATAGCTGTAAGAAAACGCCAGATGAATAAATGGCAATCGATATGGAAACATTTTTTTGACCACTATGCAAACTCTGTAGTGTGATGTTATAATGATAGCAGCCTGTACGGTCACATCACTAAATCAACTGGGAGGGAGGGAGGGAAGGGGGAAAGTTGGAAGGGGGTGGGTAGGACACGGGTGGGATAATTAGTATATTTTGAAAAGTTTAAGAAATTTTTGAAGTCTACTGAGGTTTGGTTTTGAATGTTACAGTTGTATATGAGAAGTGTACTGGCTCTACCTATGTTTATGTAAGATTTGTGGACAGGTGCATCATTCTTTTTGTATCAAAGCAAATCTGTATTCTTGAATTGCATAATAAAGACTTCTTACAAATAAAAAAAAAAAACTTACCATTCAACCCTAGTGCTTTCTGTCTGTAAATTCTTCACCACCTGTTGTACTTCAAGGGCAGATGGATATTGAGCCTCTCCTGCACCTCCTGTGTCAAAGCTGGGAGATTAACCACCCTCAAGTACTTATCCATAACCTCTCCCAAGTTCAGTTTCTTGTAACATTCCCAAAATTCTCCCCAATCCCTTCATCATCGTAGATCCATCTATCCCCCTGCCCTTTTAACTTCTGCACTATTACCCTCATGTTCCTGGCCTTCAGAAACCTTGCTAGCATTCTCCATGGCCTATGTTTTCACTCATAGAATCTCTGATGCAACTATACTAGTTGAAAATTGATCTCCTCAAATTATAACTCTTGTAGCTTAGCTCTGTCCCCACTTCCAGGCTTAGTCTCATTTTATGCTTCCTGTCCAATTGCACAAACTATAGCATTCTAATGTCTCCTGTTCTTGTATCTGCTTCTTCTGGCCCTTCACTTTATCAGACAAACCTTAACCACCACTTCGAAGACATCCCAGAGCATACACAACACCACCTCCCCTTTCACTCTGTACTAAGGAATCCCTTATGGTCTTCCTGACCTCCCGCCGTACCAGTACTTTATCCCTCAAAAATATTTGTTTACCTTCCAATAAACCTATATTTGCCCACCTCCTCCTCTTTGAACTTCTTCCCACGCCAGAGAGTGATCCAATACCAATTTTGGTTCAATATCTGCTTTGCTCCCACCCCCCCAAAACAGTTCCTACAATTAAAAATATAATCTATTATTTTATATGTTTCATGCACTCCTAAGTAAAACATAATTTCATAGTCTCCAAATGTCTACCATGTTAAAAGCCTTCAGCCCCTTCCTATGTCTTGAACTCTGCCCTCCCCTCTTACCCCCCTCCCCCTTTGAGGGTCCAAGCTGGCATCCAATGTCATATTAAAATCTCCACCCTTAATCACAATACCTATTAACTATTCCACCCTACTGTAAAATTCTGACCCTCATTAGGAGCACAGACTTTGATGATTGTAACATACATCCCCTGCACCACTCGCCTCCCCCTCCCCATCTTTTCTTACCTTCTCCAGCAGTATATTGAAGGTCTCTCCAAAAGAGGATCACCACTCTGCTTTCCCCCCGGAGCTACAGATAATCTTATGAAATCTCCTTGGCTGCAATAGCTTCTCATCCCAAAACCACAAATACCGACTCTGTAAGTTCAAAGAGAGTAAAATACTTTCCCTTCCACACCGCTATAATTAACATGCATAAAGTCACCGTCTAAAAATGTGGAGCATAGAGACAATAATGAAGGCAAATAAAGACCATCGGTTTGGTATTGAAAGTGATTTAACTGGCCCGGAAAAAGCTCCTGAATGGTTAAATCTCTTGTTTGGGGCTAACTACTCATTTTCAGCAGCTCTTAACCATTTAGTGCCACTGAAAATGTCCTGTTAGCGCTTATATGAGAATCAGCTATTTTGGGGTATTCTGAGGGCAGAGTCAGCACTTGGCCAGTTAAGTGCCGGTATTATGAACAAGGGATACCAGTTTGTAAAATTTTTAAAAATGTGGTATGTTTTGCTACTAGGACGGAGCATAATAGATTTAAGGTGTAATTCTGTTCTGTTATTGTTAACATAGTAGATGACGGCAGAAAAAGACATGTTGGGTCCATCCAGTCTGCCCAACAAGATAAACTCATATGTGCTACTTTTTGTGTATACCTTACCTTGATTTTGTATCTGCCATTTTCAGGGCGCAGATCGTAGAAGTGTTGCCCAGTACCAGCCCCGCCACCCAATCTCGGCTAAGATTCTGAAGATCCCTTCCTTCTGAACAAGATTCCTTTATGTTTATCCCATGCACGTTTGAATTCCGTTACCGTTTTCATCTCCACCACCTCCCGTGGGAGGGCATTCCAAGTATCCACCACTCTCTCCGTGAAAAAATACTTCCTGACATTTTTCTTGAGTCTGCCCCCCTTCAATCTCATTTCATGTCCTCTAGTTTTAAACATTATTCTCTGTTCTTCTGTTTCTTAATAAAACAGATTCTAAGAATAGGACGGCATAAGTCAGTCCTATTTTTTATGTGGTTCCCCAAAACTGGTTAAGTGCCGAATATTGCACTTTACCAGCTATGTTTTAGCCAGCTCTGCAAATCTATAAAAGCCCGTACATGGCCTTGCTTGGTAACCAGGGTTTCTGAATAGACATTCCCTTGTCCAGTTGATGACAAGAAGCTTCAAGAACTTGCCTTGTGCTGGCCTGTCCTGGAGTTCCTAGGCAAACTCTGAACTAGTTTTTCTAGGATCACCGTACAAAACTTGCAATACTGGTATCAAATTAAGGTAACCTAATACTGACAAACACTTACACCAATATAAAACATTCAAGCTTAGCTGTAAATACTGTTATGTTATGTTATATTGGAGAAAAGCCCTCAGAAACCAGAGGAAAATACTCCTTTGTTTTAAACTGGTTATATTGATTAACCAGCATTTCAGTTTCTATCATGGGGCTGTCCAGGGTGGCCTGCTTATTGCACCAATCCCAGCTGTACCTCTGGAGAATCTCACTCCACCAAGGATAGGGTTTTAATGGCCTGATGAATGGGATCAACCCACTAGGCTTACTCTGAAGTAAGTAGTGCCTCCAGTGACTGAAGGGTAGCTGTTCTTTTTGAAAGAGCTGAACCATAATAGGGATTTCCTCCACGACCCTCCAGACCGGTCAAGACGCATGGGTTATGTCCTCCTACCAGCAGAGGGAGACTGAGAAACACTGAGCTTTTGAATACTGTATATATAACCTGTGCAGTACATCCACTAGCCAGTATTTTCTCAGTCTCAGCAGAGGTAGAGGGACAGCCTGTGCAGTCTTCAATAGTCCGGTGAGGTAGCTGGATTATACGGTCAGGAAATTTATTATCTGGTTGACAAATTTAAGGTGTTTTCTATAGTCCCTGTACGTGGTTGAAAAAAAAAAAAAAAAAAAAAGTGCTTCGGGGCCCTGGGTCCGGTGGGGCCCAGTTTTTCCCCCCTGGGGTGTTACACCTGTGTGCAGGTCCCTCCCCCTGTGCTGCTCTCTGTGGAGACGCTGGCAGCTTTGTGCCTCGGCTGCTTTTCTTATATTGTAGCCTTGAGAGCCCTCACTCCTCAGCTGCCAAAAAGAAATTTGGGTGCTGTCTCTTTAAGAGAGCTGAAGTGTTTCCTTCATAGGAACGGACGGCAGATTCATACTCTGTTCGTTGCGAGTGAGAGCAGTGCTAGTGGCTGTGCTGGGGGAGCGGTGTGTGAGAGAAGTCTTTGGCGCCGTTTTGTGCACAGCGTGTTGGGAGATCGGGGCCATGACAGGCAAACTGCTTCGCTGTCGCGCGTGCTCGCGCCGCGGAGTAGAGGCTCCTGGAGGTCAGTGCCGGTGGTGCGGCGATCTGAAACAAACCTCGTCGGTGGCGACGCCCCCGGTCTTGAGTGCGGAAGTACCAGCGAGTACGGGGGTGTCCGGGCCGGCAGGAGCATCGGCAGGGCCGGCTCCAGCGAGTGTAGTTTTGGCGGGAACGTCCGCCATTTTGGATTCCGCGCGTCCTGCGGAATCAGCTGGTTTTGTGCCTGCGGCTGCCGTTTCGATACAGAAGGGAGTGCCTGAGGGTACAGGCGGCGCTGGTTTTCCGCCGGAATTTGTTTGGTCTCTCTATCAAGCCTGGAAAGCGGGACCCGCTCCTTTGGGGGAGGGGCCTAGTTCGGCAGTGCCAAAAAGGCCTCGGTTTGAGTGGGACGAAGAGGAGTGTTTCTCTTCTATCGGTTCTGAAGGTGTTTTTAGTGATGTAGGGGACCCTGAGGGATTTGAGGGTTCTCAGGATCCGGAGGTAGTGGTTCCTGGGGAGGACCCCTCCGTAGTGCGGATTTTCCACAGGGAGGAGCTTGCGGAACTTATTGAGCAGGTCTCTTCAACTCTTAAATTTGAGCAGCCAGAGGCGTCTTCGGGGGAGGCGAGACAGGTGGATCCCCTGGTTAAGGGGATTCAGCGGCAGGCTAGGTCTTTTCCTATGAATAAAGACATCCGGGATATGGTGTTTCAAGAGTGGCACTCGCCGGATTCTCCCTGTAAAGTGTCTAAAGCAATGTCTAGACTGTATCCGCTTCCACAGGAAGATAGAGATTCCTTTAAGGCTCCCACAGTAGATGCGGTGGTGACAGCAGTTACTAAGGCCACGGCGATTCCGGTAGACGGAGGGACTGCTCTCCGGGACCCCCAGGATAGGAGGCTAGAGGCCTTTCTCAAGCGGAGTTTCGATTTGTCGGCCCTGGCCCTGCAGGCCTCGGTTTGTGGGGGGCTGGTCGCGAGGGCGTGTTTCCGCTGGGCCGAGAAGCTGCTTGATGATTCGGTGGAGGTTGGGACCTCCGGGGTGCAGGAGTTAGCCAAATTGGAAATGGGATCGTCCTTTTTGTCGGATGCGCTTTATGATTTGCTCCGTGCCTCGGCCAAGAATATGGCTATGCTGGTGGGGGCACGTAGAGCACTGTGGTTGCGAGGTTGGGTCGCAGATGCGGCTTCCAAGGCCAAGCTTTGTTCGCTTCCCTTTAAGGGGTCCATGCTTTTTGGTGAGGATTTGGATAAGTTGGTGCGCGGACTCAGTGATGCTAAGGCCCCTCGTCTTCCGGATTTTCGTCCTAAGACGGCTGCCAGGGGGTCTTCCTTCCGAGGACGGTTTAAGGAGGCGCGCCGGTATAGACCCGGGAGGACTAGTAGCCCTTTTAGAGGTCGGTTCTTTCAGCGCACTCAGTCCTTTCGGGGCAATCGGCGCGGAGGGCGTGATTTCCCCGCAGGAGGACAGGTGTCGGGGCGTACTTCGCAATGAAGGTGTGCGGGCCCAGGCTCTGGTTCGAGTAGGGGCTCGTCTGAGTCTGTTTTACCAGGACTGGGTCCAAATCACCGCGGACCAATGGGTCCTCGAGGTGGTGCGAGACGGTTACGCTCTGGAGTTCGACGGCTCGCCTCCCGAAAGGTTTCTGGAGTCGCCTTGTCATTCGAGGCTCAAGCGGAAAGCGGTACGGGACACTCTGGCTCGTTTAATCAATCTGGGAGCGGTTGTCCCGGTGCCTCCTGCGCAGCGCCGCTTGGGCTGTTATTCAATCTATTTTGTGGTCCCAAAGAAGGAGGATGCGTTTCGGCCTATCCTAGATCTGAAGGCAGTCAATGCAGCTCTCAGAATCCCCTCTTTTCGCATGGAGACATTGAGGTCGGTCATTGTCGCGGTGCAGGAAGGGGAGTTTCTCACGTCTTTGGATTTGACGGAGGCTTATCTGCACATCCCCATTCGGGCCGCTCATCAGCGTTTTCTGCGCTTTGCGGTTTTAGGAAAGCATTTTCAGTTTTGTGCTCTTCCTTTCGGTTTAGCAACGGCACCTCGTACCTTTTCCAAGATCATGGTGGTAGTGGCGGCGGCCTTGCGGAAGCAGGGTATTCTGGTGCACCCGTACCTGGACGATTGGTTGATTCGGGCCAAGTCTCGGTCGGAGAGCGAAGTAGCCACGGTGCGGGTGGTGCAGTTTCTTCAGTCTCTGGGCTGGGTAGTGAACTTCGCCAAGAGTCACCTAGTGCCGTCGCAGTCACTGGAGTATCTGGGGGTGCTTTTCGACACCAGGAACGGTCGAGTCTTTCTGCCGGGCCCTCGGATTCGCAAGTTGCAGGATCAGATTCGTCTGTTCCTGTCGGAGGCGGCTCCGACGGCCCGGGAGTATCTGCAAGTTCTGGGTTTGATGGCGGCCACCATCGAGGTAGTGCCGTGGGCCCGGGCGCACATGCGGCAGTTGCAGTCAGCCCTTCTCAGTCGGTGGTCACCCCTGTCGCAGGGGTTGGACGTGCGCCTTCAGCTGTCGGTAAGCCCACGCCTCAGTCTCCGGTGGTGGTTAGACCCGGGAAATCTGGTCAAGGGAATGCCGTTGGAGACGCCACAGTGGGTAGTGCTCGTCACAGACGCCAGTCTTCAGGGCTGGGGAGCTCATTGTCTCGGGCAGGTAGCTCAAGGTCGATGGTCCCAGATAGAGGCTCGGTGGTCCATCAATCGTTTGGAAACTCGGGCCATTCGGTTGGCGCTGTTGGCGTTTCAGAGTGTTCTGTTGCGAAAAGCAGTCCGGGTGTTCTGCGACAACGCCACCGCCGTGGCTTATGTAAACCGTCAGGGGGGCACAAAGAGTCAGGCGGTCGCGGAGGAGGCGGCGCTGTTGTGTCAATGGGCGGAGGTCCATCTTCTAGCGCTCTCCGCGGCACATGTGGCGGGAGTAGACAACGTGGAGGCAGATTATCTAAGCAGGCATGCTCTAGACCCCGGAGAGTGGGCACTTCATCGGTCGGTATTCAATCGCATTGTCTCGGTCTGGGGCTTTCCCGTGATGGATCTCATGGCAACCGCCCACAATACTCAGGTTCAGAGGTTTTTCAGTCGGCGGAGGGATCCTCGGGCGGAGGGCATAGACGCGCTTCTGATGCCTTGGCCGCGGGAGTTGCTGTATGTGTTTCCTCCATGGCCGTTGGTCGGGCGAGTGGTTCAGCGCATTGCTCGGCACCCCGGTCAAGTGATTTTGGTAGCCCCGAATTGGCCGCGTCGGCCGTGGTACGGAGATCTGGTCCGATTGGCAGTAGCGGATCCTCTGCCGTTGGCAGGATCAGTGGTGTTGTGTCAGGGACCGATAATTATGCCACATCAGGATCGGTTCTCGCTTACGGCCTGGCTATTGAGAGGCACAAGTTAAGGAAGAAAGGTTTTTCGTCCAGAGTTATCAATACCATGTTGAGTTCGCGTAGACAGTCCACTTCGTTGGCGTATGTCCGGGTCTGGAGAGTATTTGAGCATTGGTGTGTAGATAGACGAGTTCTGCCCTTTCGGTCGTCGGTAACAGATGTCTTGGAGTTTTTGCAGGATGGTATGGACAGGGGTCTGGCTCTGTCTTCTTTGAAGGTGCAGGTGGCGGCTTTGTCGTGTTTTCGTGGGAAGATACAGGGGAAGTCGTTAGCTTCTAGTCCGGATGTGGTGCGATTTTTGAAGGGCGTTAAGTTACTGCGTCCGCCCCGGCGGCGGATGGTACCTCCGTGGGATTTGAATCTCGTGCTGGAGGCTTTGGTGAGGCCACCGTTTGAGCCCTTGGTTTCTGTTTCGGATAAGGATCTGTCCTTAAAGACGGTGTTCTTGGTGGCTATTACTTCAGCCCGGCGGGTGTCGGAGCTTCAGGCTTTGTCTTGTAGAGAACCCTTTTTGTCCTTTTCCAAGGAGAAGGTGTTGTTGCGTCCGGTACCGTCTTTCGTGCCCAAGGTGGTGTCAGAGTTTCATGTGAATCAAATTATTTCTTTGCCAGTTTTGGGTGATCTTGCGGGGGATGCGGAACAGCGGCGTCTGGCCAAGTTAGATGTGCGAAGAGTCTTGCGCTGTTACATTTCCAGAACTCGGCACTACAGACGGTCGGATCGTTTGTTCGTTCTACATGGTGGTGCTAGAAAGGGCGCGGCAGCTTCCAAAGCTACGATAGCGAGATGGCTGAAGGAGTCAATTGCGTCGGCATATTTGCTGAAGGGTCGCGTGGTGCCTAAGGAATTTTCGGCTCATTCTACCAGGGGTATGGCGACCTCCTGGGCGGAGAGTAGTATGATTCCGCCGTTAGATATTTGTCGGGCGGCGGTTTGGTCATCATTGCATTCGTTTGTCAAACATTACAGGATTGATATACATGCCAAGGAGGAGGCAGACTTTGGGGCTGCAGTGTTGACCTCTGGCCTACGTGGGTCCCGCCCTTAGGATCTTACTGCTTGGGTACGTCCCATGCGTCTTGACCGGTCTGGAGGGTCGTGGAGGAAGGTGAAATTAGATCTTACCTGCTAATTTTCTTTCCTCTAGACCCTCCAGACCGGTCAAGGCCCGCCCTGTCTGTTCTGGAGGCCAGGAGGTTTGGTTTCTCCTTTCTATCTTGGCAGCTGTTGAGTGTGATTTCTATAGTTTCAGACTTTGGTTGTTATGAGTCTGAGTAGGTGTGACCGTGTTTCAGAGTCCACCTGTAGAAGCACTCACAATTAAAAGGACACAAGGAAAGAAATGAAGAAAGTGTCCAGTTGGCAGTGACCACGTACAGGGTTCTTAGTTATAGTTGGTGGTTTTGGTTTCTCTGCTTTGTCAGGGTTATACTGGCTAGTGGATGTACTGCACAGGTTATATATACAGTATTCAAAAGCTCAGTGTTTCTCAGTCTCCCTCTGCTGGTAGGAGGACATAACCCATGCGTCTTGACCGGTCTGGAGGGTCTAGAGGAAAGAAAATTAGCAGGTAAGATCTAATTTCACCATACCTTTCCCAACTGGAAGTTCCCCCTCATGAAGACACTCTTCGAGGTTCCTCCTCTCCTGGGTACCCAGTGAGGCAACCAATCAACCAGGCTTCTAAAATAGCCATTATTTTTGCTCTTCCTGTGAATACTGAAGGATCCCAGCAATCCAGAACTGGATTGCTGAGCCAGTTCCCAAATTCAGAGAGAGGCTTCCTTTCATGGTCTGTGCATACTGGCATAGGCTGCACTGTGCTGAGACAATTCTGCTGCTCCTGGTAGTGCTGGGATTCCTTTCCTCAAACAACTGCTGTTGTAGGCTACCTCCAACACCAGTCCATTGCTAATCACCCAACAATTGACTGCTTTTCCAGCACACAGCAGGTCTTTGTTGCACTCGGTACAGTACTGCTTCCTGTGGCACTTCAGCTTTTGTATCCCCTCCCGATTAGAACAGGATCAAAGTAGCCCACAGCTGCCTGTATCCACTGTTGCTTCAAGCTCTCCTCCTCATAGCAATTCAGGTTACCCTCATCGCTTACCTCTTATCTGCTTCTTTGTTCTTCTCAGTCTCTTTCTTAAGCTGCTGAGACAAAGAAGTGCTGGTGGTGAGGATTACCCACAGTATTCTCTTCTGATCCAAGGGAAACCAGGAGCGGAAGAAGGATCTGGACTCCTCCAGGTATCTCCCCATGAGTCTGGCGACAGAACCTATGGGCCAGGGGTCCCTGACTGTCAAACTTCAACCAAATAACACTGGGCCCAGGAGTATGGCCCAGATCTATCCAGTGCTTCAATTGAGGCTATACCATTGTACCATCTGCTGGAGACAGATAAAAACTGAAGGACTTATCTGTATAGCGCGCTTTTTGGAGCAGATCTATCTCCCTCCACAGGTAGAGGAACATAACCATTTGGACTGGTAGACGATGACCTAGGCCCTGACCTTCCTTAACACTCTCAGTATAGCCTTTTGGATAGCAAGAATGAAAGAAATCAACCATACTTGTAAAAAAGGGCCATATTGCTGAAGGAATGTTCTCTGGCTTTTTCCTTAAATTGCAGCAACTAAGGATCCTCTTTATTTTATGCTTTCCTTACATTTTGCTACTTATTTTCCCTCCATCAGCCCTATTAGGTGGCTGTTCATACATTCACCAATTTCATGAAAAAATATTTGCATTTGAAATCCTAAGTGGGAAAATATAATTGCATCTATTTGTTCAAGTTGTTTATATAAGGATAACAGTTACAAGATGTGGTGTTGGTGATGCAGTGGGAAAAGCTCTTCTCTCCTGATAAGAGTAGGATTAATGTCCGAAATGGTGTGATTGGACATATCCCTCTGAGTAGCAAACCCATGACTCGGCACTGAGAGCACACATTTCCAACTAAGAATTGAACTAGTAGCCAGTGGCGTAGCCAGAAGGCAATTTTTGGGTGGGCCAACAGGTTGGATGGGTGGGCACTAGAGTTGCCAACTTTTTTGAAAAAGAAAAAAACAGCAAACCTGATGCACCCATGCTCTGTCCCTACCCCACTCCCCATAACTTCAATGAGGGTTGCAGTGCAGGTTTCAGTGGCTGCAGGCCAATTGAGAGCTAAAGGAAGTACAATAGACTGCACTATTCAGCCCCACTGAGCCATGGTCCTCCAACACATATATGGTATTGAAGCCAAACACATTCTGCATCCAGAGAACCTCTTGGCTGTCCACC
Organism: Microcaecilia unicolor; assembly: GCF_901765095.1. NCBI lineage: Eukaryota > Metazoa > Chordata > Amphibia > Gymnophiona > Siphonopidae > Microcaecilia > Microcaecilia unicolor. Next base: position 65,565,489 of record NC_044041.1, read on the forward strand.
AACAATGGATACAGAGCACAGCAAGGACAATTCTCCATAAAACTCATCATATAAAGAAATTTTGTTTTCTAATGTAATCTCAATTACAGACATATTATAAATTAACTTTAAAAAAATCTATAAAACAAAAGTCACTCAGAACCTAGAGCAAATCTACCATGCCAACACTAACTTCCAAAAACAAAGATCCTTCCTACCTATGAAAAAGAAGTGCCTTAAATATTATAGTAGGGCCCTAAAATACAAATACATTTATCAGGAAAGCTGAACAAGCCAAATTACTACAGAATGCTACATGGAAACTTCATGCTAACAGAATACCTCAGTCACACACACAAGACACAAATGCCAAATACAGAATAAGTGACCACAAACTCTAGAAATATAAATTAAACGGAAACCCCAAGAAACTAGACCTTGCATGTAGTACAACACCAGAGAAACAAGAAAGAAAGGCATTTGCTCCTGTGCAAAATATAAAGATGGGACATGCCAGGGATGGTGTTAGGGGATGCAACTAGGGCAATTGTGCTTGGTTCCTTGGCCAGAGAAAGCCTGCATGCTGGAAGCTGAAGGCGCAGCCTGGTAATGGACTTTTGGGTCCTTTCCTAGATTTCTGTCCTGGACCCCAGCCATGTTTACCATCAACTTTGGCAAGATGTACACTCCAAATCCAACATATTATATTCACAATACTGAAAATAAAATATTTTTTATACCTTTTTGTTGTCTGGTCATTTTTTCTCAAATCATATTGGTCCCAGTCTCTGGTTTCTGCTTCCCTCTGTCTTCTCTTAACTCACTTGCCAGGGTCTCCTATTTGACATTTCTTCTTTCTTCATGTCCATCATCCATCTCCCATCTCTGTTTTCCTATATTTCCTTGTTCAGTATCTCCCCTGTGTTCATATCCCTCATCCATCATCATTCCTCTGTGCACCTATGCACCCCATGCCCAGCATATCCCTTCTGCGTTCCTATTCTCTCCCTTGTCTGTATCTTCCCCCCCCCCCCCCCCCCCCCCCCGTGTCCATATACCCCCCTCTCCAGTGTCCAGCATTTTATCTCTATTCCATATCCCCGTTCCCCCCCCCCCCCCTTGGTCAGGTATTACCCCTCTGTGCCCATGTGCCATCTCCATACAGCATCTCACATTTGTGTCCCTGTCCCCATGCTCCCACCTAATGCCCATCATCTCCCTTCTGTATCTGTATACTTCCCTATGTCCCCTTTCTCCCTCCTCCACACCAATGTGTCCCTCTCCTCTCTGATCCCACCCCCCAACCAGCTTATCTTCCTCTCTTTCCTTCCCCTTATGCATCTGGCTCTTTCTCCCTGCATCTCTCTCCCTTCCCTCTGCATATCATCATCTGCATATCCAGCACCTCTCCTTCAGCCCCCCCCCCCCCCCCCCCACACGTCCAGCATCTGTCTCCCTTTCATCCAGCCCCCCCTACATGTTCAGCACCTCTTTCCCTTTCATCCAGCCCCCATACATGTCCAGCACCTCTCCCCTTCACTTCAACCCTCTACATATCCAGCACTTCTCCCCTTTCCCTCCACCCCCCCTGCATATCCAGCACCTCTCCCCTTCCTTCCACCCCCCTATATATCCCAAACCTCTCCCCTTCCTTCCAACCTCTCCCCTCTGCAAATCCCAAAACCTCTCTCCTTCCTTCCAACCTCCCCTCTGCAAATCCAAAACCTCTTCCATTCCCTCTGCAAATTCCAAAACCTCTCCCCTTCCTTCCAACCTCCCCTCTGCAAATCCAAAACCTCTCCCCTTCCTTCCAACCTCCCCTCTGCAAATCCCCAAACCTCTCTCCTTCTTTCCAACCTCCCCTCTGCAAATCCCAAAACCTCTCTCCTTCCTTCCAACCTCCCCTCTGCAAATCCAAAACCTCTCCCCTTCCTTCCAACCTCCCCTCTGCAAATCCCAAAACCTCTCTCCTTCCTTCCAACCTCCCCTCTGCAAATCCAAAACTTCTTCCCTTCCCTCCAACCTCCCCTCTGCAAATTCCAAAACCTCTCCCCTGCAAATTCCAAAACCTCTCCCCTTCTTTCCAATCTCCCCTCTGTAAATCCCAAAACCTCTCTCCCTTCCCTCCAACCCTCTGCCCCTGGCAAGTCCAGCACCCTTCTGTTCCCTCCCCTCCCTGCCTCCCCTTACTTCTGGGCCAGCACGCAGCACCCCACTGACTTACTCACCCTCTCCCACCCCTGCCGCAGCGCTTCATTTAATGTTGTCGGCGCTGCAGTTACAATTTCCCACCCCCGCGGCGGCGCTTTACACTTTACCGACAGCAACGCTACAGATGCAGCGCTGACGTCCGACGTCCTGCTCCGGGGCCTTCCATATCATCATGCTGATCAATCCATAGACTGGTGGGTTGTGTCCATCTACCAGCAGGTGGAGATAGAGAGCAATCCTTTTGCCTCCCTATATGTGGTCATGTGCTGCCGGAAACTCCCCAGTATGTTTTCTATCTCAGCAGGTGGTGGTCACACACAGCAGCAGCTCTGGCTAGGCCTCCAAGCCTAATTTTTAGGTTTTGTTGAGTGCCTGGGGTTGAGGGCTCTTCTTGAGCAAGTGCAAACCTGGTGGCGCCAGGTCCCTCCTTTTCTCCCCCCTTCCGCTGGCTCCGTTAAAAAAAAAAAAAAAAAAATTTTGGACGTCCTTAAAGGCGTTTATTTCGACGTTTATTTAAACGTTTATTGCAGCTACTCACTGGGACACCAGGTCGTTACAGCTCGGAGCGAGAAGCAGGTAATTTTTACCTTTTTTTATAGCGGGCAGGGGGTTCCCCGATTGATCTCCACGTGGCCTATGGCGTCGGAGGGTGAGGGCGCGAAGAATCGCTCCCCGGACCGCGTGTGCGCTCCTAGCGGGGATGCGGGGGTATTAAAGTCTGATTCGCCCTTGTTGGGTGTCAGTTCGGAGGCCGGTCAGTGTCCCGGGTCTTCCTCCGGTGTGGCGGTTTTTCCCGCCATAAACGCCCATCCCCCGCCATCTTGGCCGGCCACTCTGCTCGGACGGCTTCTTCTTGGGCCACCCTTGAGCTGGGAGACGTTCATGCCATGGCTGCCCTTGATTTGGGCGACGGCAAAAAAGCGGCAGCGCCGTTCTTCCCGCGCGGCTCCTTCGCGGAGTGTCGCGCCGGACGCCATATTGGATGCGCAGCATGTTTCTCCCCCGCTCTTGCGAGCGCCGGTTGAGGGTGCGTCTAGGGCTGTGGCCCAGGCTGCTGAAGTGCACAGTCTGGGGGGTTTCTCCCCCGAGTTTATTTTGCTGCTGCATCAGGCCTTCATTATGCAAAACGCTGCCCCTTCTCCCTTGTCCGATAAAGGGGTTGAGGCCCCCGGAAGTAAACGCCCTCGGGTGGATTCCCAGGCCTTAGAGGACTCTGTTTCCTCTGATGTAGATGAGGGCAGCGTATCTGAGTTCTCCCAATGGTCCTTTGGGGATTCCTTGGAGGAGACGGATTCCCGCTCGGATGGAGCGGATGACCCCTCTGCAGCGCGGATCTTTCACTCAGAGGATTTGCCCAACCTGTTAATGCAGGCCATGAGCATTTTGAAGATTTCCTCTCCAGAGGACGTCTCTCCCTCAGCCCCTGTTGGCTCCGCCATTATGCTGGGGACGAAGCGCCCGCCTAGAACCTTCCACGTGCATGATGCCATGCACACCTTAATTTCGGCTCAATGGGATGTCCCGGAAGCGAGCCTCAAAGTGGCTAGGGCTATGTCCCGCCTCTATCCTTTGCCTGAAAGTGAACGTGAGGCCTTTCTTTGGCCTACCGTGGATTCTTTAATCACTGCGGTGACTAAGAAAACGGCGTTGCCGGTGGAAGGTGGCACGGCCCTAAAGGACGCCCAAGACAGAAGATTGGAGGCGGCCTTAAGGTCGTCCTTCGAGGCGGCTGCCTTAAGTTTGCAGGCCTCAGTTTGCGGCTCCTATGTGGCCAGGGCGTGCCTGACGATTGTGCAGCGGGCTTCCCCCTCGGATCCTTCCTTGAGGGCTGATTGGCCGGCCCTGGAATCGGGCTTGGCTTATTTGGCAGACTTGCTGTATGATGTCTTGAGAGCCTCGGCTAGAGGTATGGCTCAGACAGTCTCTGCGCGGCGGTGGCTTTGGCTGAAACATTGGTCTGCGGACCACGCCTCTAAGTCCCGCCTGGCTAAGTTGCCTTTTAAAGGCAAGCTGCTCTTTGGGGTCGAGCTGGACAAAATTGTGACCGATCTCGGCACGTCTAAGGGCAAGAGGTTACCAGAGGTCAGGGCTCGGGCAAGTGCTCGCCCCGGTATCTCCAGAGGACGGTTTCAGGAAGCCCGTCGGTACCGCCCGGGCAAGTCGGGCTCCTCTGCCACCTCTTCCTTCAAGAGGAACTTCTCCCCCAAGCAGCATTCATTTCGCAGAGACCGCCGTCCCGGAGGTGCGCCCTCCGGTCCTCCCCCAGGGTCTCGTACCCAATGACGGGGTCCTGGTCCATGGCCCAGTGCAAATTGGAGGACGCCTGTCCTCGTTTCTGGGCGAGTGGACCAGGGTAACTTCAGACGCTTGGGTGCTGGAAGTCATCAGAGACGGCTACAAGCTAGAGTTCTGCCGACCCTTAAGAGACGGGTTTGTACTCTCTCCCTGCAAGTCTCCGGTCAAAGCTGTGGCAGTGCAGCAGACCTTGAACAATCTGATCCGCCTGGGTGCAGTCGTTCCGGTGCCAGAAAATCAGCTTGGCAAGGGACATTACTCCATTTACTTTGTGGTACCAAAGAAAGGAGGTTCTGTACGGCCTATCCTCGACCTCAAAGGGGTCAATCGGGCCTTGAAAGTTCGGCACTTTCGCATGGAGACTCTCCGCTCTGTTATAGCGGCAGTGAAGGCAGGGGAGTTCCTGGCATCCTTGGACATCAAGGAAGCGTACTTGCATATTCCCATCTGGCCTCCTCATCAACGCTTTCTGCGTTTTGCAGTCCTGGGCCGACACTTCCAGTTCGGAGCCCTCCCGTTCGGGTTGGTTACTGCTCCGCGGACCTTCTCCAAAGTAATGGTGGTCATCGCGGCCTTCCTGCGAAAGGAAGGAGTACAAGTCCATCCTTATCTGGACGACTGGTTGATCCGAGCCCCCTCTTATGCAGAGTGCGGCAAAGCTGTGGACCGGGTGATTGCTCTTTTGAGCTCCCTGGGGTGGATCATCAACTGGGAGAAAAGCCAGCTGCGCCCGACTCAGTCCCTGGAGTATCTGGGAGTTCGATTCGACACCCAAGTAGGCAGAGTGTTCCTGCCGGACAATCGGATTGTCAAACTTCAGGCTCAGGTGGACCAGTTCCTAGTAGCCTCTCCGCTCCGGGCTTGGGACTATGTGCAGCTGTTGGGCTCTATGACGGCCACGATGGAAGTAGTGCCCTGGGCCAGGGCTCATATGAGACCACTACAACACTCTCTGCTGCAGCGCTGGACTCCGGTGTCGGAGGATTATGCTGTGCGCCTTCCCTTGGACCCAGCAGTGCGCAAGGCGCTGAGCTGGTGGCTGCAGACAGACAAGTTGTCTGCAGGGATGCCTCTTGTGACCCCGGAGTGGATTGTCGTCACGACGGATGCCTTTTTGACGGGCTGGGGAGCCCACTGCTTGGGAAGGACAGCGCAGGGGCTCTGGTCTCCTGCAGAGGCAAAGTGGTCTATCAACCTCCTGGAACTCAGAGCCATTCGGTTGGCGCTTTTGGAGTTCCTCCCGGTACTGGCGTTGAAGCCAGTACGGGTCCTGTCGGACAATGCCACTGCTGTGGCCTATGTCAACCGCCAGGGAGGTACCAAGAGCGCCCCTCTAGCCAAGGAGGCCATGAATCTATGCCAGTGGGCGGAAGCGAACCTGGAACAGCTGTCAGCGGCCCACATTGCCGGAGTCATGAATGTCAAGGCGGACTTTCTCAGTCGCCATACCTTGGAGCCCGGAGAGTGGCAGCTATCTGCTCAGGCGTTCTTGGGCATCACGAAGCGCTGGGGCCAGCCGAGCCTAGATCTGATGGCGTCATCGGCCAATTGCCAAGTGCCGCGCTTTTTCAGCAGAGGACGGGACCCTCGATCCCTGGGAGTAGATGCTCTTCTCCAACAGTGGCCGACACAGGAGCTTCTCTATGTGTTCCCGCCCTGGCCCATGTTGGGCAGGGTGCTAGACCGGGTGGCAAAGCATCCGGGCCGGATAATCCTGGTGGGTCCGGACTGGCCCAGATGTCCCTGGTATGCGGACTTGATCAGGCTCTCAGTGGACGATCCTCTGCGGCTGCCAGTGGAGCAGGGCCTGTTGCATCAGGGTCCCGTGGTGATGGAGGATCCCTCCCCCTTTGGTCTTATGGCCTGGCTATTGAGCGGCAGCGTCTGAGAAAGAAGGGCTTCTCAGACAAGGTCATCGCCACTATGCTAAGAGCGAGGAAGCGCTCTACTTCTACTGCTTACGCCAGGGTTTGGCGTACCTTTGCAGCATGGTGTGAAGCAGGCTCACTTTCTCCCTTCACTGCTCCAATTTCTTCAGTGTTGGCGTTCCTGCAAGAAGGTCTGGAGAAAGGCCTGTCGCTCAGTTCCCTTAAAGTCCAGGTAGCGGCTCTGGCTTGCTTCAGGGGCCGCCTGAAGGGTGCTTCCCTGGCTTCGCAGCCAGATGTGGTGCGCTTTCTCAAGGGAGTTAATCACCTGCGCCCTCCTCTGCACTCAGTGGTGCCTGCGTGGAATCTCAACCTGGTGCTAAGAGCCTTGCAGAAGCCGCCTTTTGAACCCTTGTCAAGGGCATCTCTGAAAGACCTGACATTGAAAGCAGTCTTTTTGGTGGCTATCACTTCAGCCAGAAGAGTTTCCGAGCTCCAGGCACTCTCATGTCGAGAGCCCTTTCTGCAGTCCACTGAGGCAGGAGTGTCTATTCGCACAGTGCCTTCCTTCCTGCCCAAGGTTGTTTCTCGCTTCCATGTGAATCAGCAGCTCTGTCTCCCTTCCTTTCGTAGGGAGGACTACCCAGAGGAATACTCTGCTCTCAAATATCTGGATGTGAGACGAGTCATCATCAGATACTTGGAAGTGACCAATGATTTCCGGAAGTCGGATCATCTGTTTGTCCTGTTTGCAGGTCCTCGTAAGGGTCTGCAGGCTGCTAAGCCTACAGTGGCAAGATGGGTCAAGGAGGCCATTGCAGCGGCTTATGTGGCTGCGGGGAAGGTGCCGCCTATCCAGCTGAAGGCTCACTCCACTAGAGCTCAGGCGGCCTCGATGGCAGAGGCCGGGTCCGTCTCCTTGGAAGAGATTTGCAAGGCGGCAACTTGGGCATCGGCCCATACCTTCTCCAGGCATTACCGCTTGACTGTGGCTGCTCGGGCGGAGGCCCGGTTTGGAGCTTCAGTGTTGCGGTCAGGGATTTCTATGTCCCGCCCTGGGTGAGTACTGCTTCGGTACATCCCACCAGTCTATGGATTGATCAGCATGATGATATGGAAGGTAAAATTATGTATCATACCTGATAATTTTCTTTCCATTAATCATAGCTGATCAATCCATAGCCCCTCCCAGATATCTGTATTGTTTATATTCTGGTTGCATTTCAGGTTCAAGTTTAGTCTTCAGTTCCTGTTCAGGAGGACTTCGTGTTCAAGTTTTTCAATGGATTCTTCAGAGTTGAGACGAATTTGTGTTACAGTGAGCTGCTGCATTCCTCTCCCCTCCGTTTTACGGGGCTGGATTGAGACTTAAATTCTGCCGGCACTCCCTCCCGCTTCGTGCGGCAGTAGGGCAGCTTTGTACCCCTCCCGCTTCGGCGGTGTTAGGGTCAGTCAGCTCCTCCCGCGGTTGCGGTTGCAGGATAAGCCAGATCCCCCCGCATTGGCGGGTGTGGTGTCCCTCCCCCGCTCCGCGGGGATGAGCTGGATGGATTCCCCTCCCCCACTTGTGTGGGGATGAGCTGGGTTAATTCCCCTCCCCCGTTTCGGCGGTGGTGAGCTGGGCAGAGTGTCCCTTTGTGGGTGTAATTCTCTAAGTGCTGAGTCCTGCGGATGGAGCTTGGATATCGACATACTGAGGAGTTTCCGGCAGCACATGACCACATATAGGGAGGCAAAAGGATTGCTCTCTATCTCCACCTGCTGGTAGATGGACACAACCCACCAGTCTATGGATTGATCAGCTATGATTAATGGAAAGAAAATGATCAGGTATGATACATAATTTTACCTTCCATGCTGATGTAACTTCCTGTTACGGAGGCGGGACGCGGAAGGCCCCGGAGCAGGACGTCAGACGTCAGCGCTGCATCTGTAGCGTTGCTGTCGGTAAAGTGTAAAGCGCCGCCGCGGGGGTGGGAAATTGTAACTGCAGCGCCGACAACATTAAATGAAGCGCTGCGGCAGGGGTGGGAGACGGTCACGGTAAGCATCTGCTTCTGGGCGGGCGGGCCTGAGGCTAAACTGGGTGGGCCTGGGCCCATCCAGGCCCACCCGTAGCTACGCCCCTGCTAGTAGCGTGGACAAATAGGCATCAGTTGATGTGATCTTCAGGAGGTGGCTTCTATAAGCTACAGCTAATTTCACTCCATGAGTTTCTGTTTTCCCTTTGGTTCCGAGTGTTGGTGTGAAAGAGGATGGATTTTCTTATTAAAATGTTGTCAAATAAGGTTCAATATTCAAGGAATCAAATTTAGGCACCTAAGTTAGGTCCCTAAATTTTTCCTCTATATTTAGTCAAACTTAAGTCCCTTTCAGCTGAAAATTCACCTAAATTTATGATCCTAAAAGTTATGTTCTTAAATTTAGGACTGCCAGTCATTTTTGGATAATAATTTAGGTGCATAGTGCTAAAAATTAGTGCTAAATTCTTAACTTTTTCTCCCATCCCAAATATACATCTTTTGCCATCCACTTTTTAGGCTCCTAATTTTATGCACTCACCCTAGTAAATTTTCAAAAAAGCCAATTTTAGAAGCCTGATTCTCAAAAGTAGAAATTTAAATCTTTTTAAATATCAAGCCTTCAGGAGTTAAGGTCCTGCTAGAACAGTTAAGATCATTCCTTCCAAGTTTATTATTGTAGTTGCTGGTTGTATTTGAAGGTAACTGAAACCTGTTCTGAACATCCTTCTTGAAATGATTGGGCTTCGTTGACAAAGTGCTTAGTCTATGGAAGTACTTCAGCCAGCAGGAGGAATACGCATCTACGCAGGAAGTGACATGAAATTGTGATCTGCTGCTGTTCTGTTCTGCTTCTTTTGGGATTTTGGAGAGAAAATTCCTTTTGCCTTATGTTGTGCCATATATAATTTTGTGTAAGCAATATTTAATGAATTGTCAATTGTGTATAAATCTGAGGTATTTTTAAAGTATAGATTTAGTATGGTCTCTGTCCTTTTACAAATCCAAGAATGAAACATTTGCTACAGCAGGATGCTTTCACATTCTATGTAATCTTATGCAAGCAGTTAGGATGTCTTGTAGTCTGCTGTATGAATCCTTGAGTTGTATAACCTTGATATTTTGTTCCTGTACAGCAATCTCTCCAATTCTACTGGATGCTCTGACGGATCCATCAAGGAAGACTCAGAAGTGTCTTCAAACTCTGCTGGATACTAAGTTTGTCCACTTTATCGATGCTCCTTCTCTGGCTCTGATAATGCCAATAGTTCAACGAGCCTTTCAAGATCGTTCAACAGACACAAGAAAAATGGCAGCTCAGATCATTGGGAACATGTATTCTCTAACAGACCAGAAGGTGGGAATCAGGGAAAATGTGTTAGTAAATAAGCTAGAAATATCACCCCGCGGGAGTTACTGCAAGTATTTATTGCATGGCAAATGCTGTAGTGTATCCTAAGCAATGACATTGTGGCAGCTCTTTGTAGGTTCTTTTCTTATCAATTTTTGTTTGGCAGACTATTGACCATGGAGGTTTGATTAACAGGAGATGATGTGACGTCACAAACCTGAGGCCTGTCCACCCATCTTCCATTTGTGCTTCTGCTCCTGCCTCTCCTACAATATTGCAGCTTATGCTTCCATCATCCTCCACTTTCCCTGGAGCTCATGCAGGCAGCAGGCCTAATTATAGATCGGGCTTGTTAGGAGGCATATGCAATTGAAGTTTTGAGGGTTTTTTTTTCTTTCAACCTACCCAGGGCCTCTTTCAACCTACCCAGGGCCATGACTCCAAATGTGAATTTTATGACTCCATTTGGGATCATGACCCATGGTTTGGGAAGCCATGATCTATTGGGGAAACAAATTCTTAGTAAATTAGGCTCATAATGTAGTCCAACTTGATTCTTTGTTGCAGGATCTGGCTCCCTACCTTCCCAGTGTGACTCCTGGACTGAAATCCTCTCTGCTAGATCCTGTGCCTAAGGTAAGCACCCTTCTAAAACTTTCGAGTGAAATACCAGCTCCCATATTTATACTAGATTTTTCTGAGGATAATTCAGTTTCATGTTGTTAAGTTTTTAGTACTGCAGGATTTTTCAACAACGCTGTTTCTGTGCACAGCAATTATTTTATTAATCAAAACTAGGTACCAGAAACCTACATGGTGACAGGTGAAAATAAGTAGAGCAGGAAATGAGCAGTTCGACCAACACGAAAAGCTTGAGGTTACAATTAGTATTGTGGAAGTGGAGCAGAAAGTTTATATTTAAAATTCTGAGAATCTGCTGTGCCATTGTGGAGCATAACCTTCACACTGTTTTGGTAATCCTAACCTATGTACTTACCCCCAAATTCTATAAATTACACTTTAAATTGTGCACATGCTCAATTTGCGTGTGCAATTTAATTGAATAATAAACCAATTAGTGCCAATAATTGGACCTTAATTATCAGTGCTAATTGGAATTAGTTTAAATTTATGTGCGACTCTAAAAAGAGGTCATGGCCATGGAAGGGTCATGGACCGATGAGGGGCGTTCCTGTGATTTATGCGCACATTATAGAATAAGGGAGAGCCATGCCTAATTTAGGCACAAGGGTTTACATCAGTGTCCAGTTGGTATAAATGCTTGCACCTAAAAGTAGTTGTGGATCCCGGCGCAAAGCACTATTCTATAAACATCAACAAACTTTGAGCGCTGTTTATAGAATAGCACTAAGTGCTAATTTTTTTGGCACGGATCTTTCATCACCATTTATAGAATTTGGTTATTAATGTGTAAGAATGGTTTATTTTTTTTTATTTTTTTTTAAATATACAAAAGGTTAGTTGTTAAATTAACAATCCATCATTAAAAATGTAAAACTTGTTACAGCAGCTAACAAGGCTGAGAACTAGGGAACCAGGTCTGAAATCTTGCTATTTCTTGGTATCTTAGGCAAGTCACTTCACACACTATTGCTTCCTAAACGTTTTCTCACATTATGCGTCTATGGGAAAAATGCTTTGTAAATAAGCCCTCTGGGGACAAGGAAATACGTGCTGTAAGGTAATGTAACTTGACTGGATCTACTACATCTTTTTCCCCCTTGCTGTTAGGTGCGGACAGTATCTGCCAAGGCATTAGGAGCTATGGTGAAAGGGATGGGGGAGTCTTGCTTTGAGGACCTGTTGCCATGGTTGATGGATACATTGGCTTCTGAGCAGAGCTCCGTGGATCGCTCTGGAGCAGCTCAAGGTGAAGAAGTTATGAGTATTTTTGTCTTGTTGCATGAGGTTAACTGCAGATTGTAGTATAAAGAAAACAGTAATAATGGACAGAGGATTGTCCTTGCAGGGCTATTCCAGTAATGATGATTTTAGTGTAAAGAAAGAAATCTTGTATTTGCTAACAGTAATAAAAGTCTAGTTAAGAAACTGGCATATTTTTCATATCCACAATAATTTGTCCTTCAGGAAGGCCCAGAAGGCATGGTTATTTGTTCAGAATTATGGCCAACAAGAAGATGGTCTTTTAAGTGATATTTGGTATTCAACCATCGTGTAGGAATCAGAGTTTTGTTTTTTCAGTTATTCACTTGTTATATCACCTTGCACAGCAAATTATTAAAGCAGTTACAATAATATAACTAAAATTACAGTTTCAATGTGAAAATGTGAGAGCATAGAAGGGGAATTGGCCACTATATATCTTCATGATATACTGAGCAGTTCTTAGCATTCTGGCCATAGGACTTGCCATTTTCTTAGCAGATCAGAAGTAAAGAGCTGGTTTTATTTGCGGCATCATGCAGTACCTTTCTCCATCAGGTTGATTTCACAGAAAGTGATTTTTTACAAAAACAACTGAAGGCGCATCTGTTTCAAAAAGCTTTTTCCCATCTTACTACCTAGTTATAGGTATATTATAATGAAATGAAGGGATACAGTAGTAGTAATGGATTTTTTTCAAATTGTCCAGCCAACCTTATGTTAATGTTTAAAATCACAAATATGCAAATGTTTTTATCTATTTTGGTTTTTTATAATTGGTTATGTTGATTTTTAAGTCTCCAAAAATGGTAGATTGTGCAGGGTATAAGTTTTTAAAATAATATAAAAATAAATCTTTAATCATTATAATTGCAATAGACTGCTGTGTTGAGCTTGGCATGTTTGTTTTCAGGTCTGGCAGAAGTTATGGCTGGCTTAGGGGTAGAAAAACTGGAGAAGTTGATGCCGGAAATTGTATCTACAGCAAGCAAAGTGGACATCGCACCCCATGTCAGAGATGGATATATCATGATGTTCACCTATTTGCCAATTACTTTTGGGGACAAATTCACACCTTATGTTGGACCCATTATACCATGTATTCTTAAGGTACGAAACTTCTTAGAGATTAATGAAATAATTTATATCTAGAGAGGGGGAGAAGATATGAAATATAAAAAAAAGAGTAAACATTTGCCTTCCTCCCTGCTGACCAGAATTAATGTCATTAAGATGAACGTTGCCCCTCAATTTGCTATGTTTGTGTTATCCTGTCCTATGCAACAGGTGTTCTTTACAGTTATGGATGTGATAGTATTCTGATATTACATTGAGGACCCCTTGTAGGGCCTGTGGGGAGGAGGGCTTTCACTACTGAATTTTAAGGAGTATTACTCTGTTGTACTTCAAGTTTCTATGGTTCGAGGCTAACCCGAACTGGTATTGGGTGGCCAGGGATGTAGGGCTGGATTTTATTTTATTTTTGGATGAAAGTCAGATAGCACAGAGGCTGCACTGTAACCCACTGATTGCTTCCATACTTCTCAGGAGTCAGAGACTTGGTTGGAGGAACTTCCTCTCGGAGAGTATTTCTCTGTGGTGTGTGTGTTTCATCAAGATGAGTTGTGGGAATTCATCAGTCAGGTGTCCTCAGTCTTGAAGTTTGAGAAGGACCCTCATGAGGCTTCTTGCACGGTGGACCTGTTGATTAATGGGATCTGTAAATCCCTGAGGGCTTTGTGCATCAGGATAGTAGGAATATTATTCAGGCGCAGTGGAATTCCCCAGATACTCCTTTCCGACTGGCAAGATCCATGATTTCTTTGTATGTGCTACCAGAACAGGATAGAGTTTCCTTGTCCTCCAGTGGTGGATGCCGTGGTGTCTGCAGTATCTAATACTGTTCCGGTGGACGGTGTTACAGCTTTGAGATCCTCGGGATCACAAGATGTAGGCTCTGCTCAAGCAAAATTTTAATATGGCAGCATTAGCAGTTCAGGTGGCTGTTTGTGGAGGTTTAGTAGCCAGGCCATGTTTTCATTGGTCTGAGTATGTGAAGAACGTTGGACAATTTGGCTCTGGTGGATCAGGAAGTTGCAAAGCTCTAAATGGATTTGTCCTTTTTATGTGATGCTCTTTATGCTGCCAGAAGGTCCTTATGGTTGTGAAAAGCTGGTTGGCGGCTGCGAGCTCTAAATCGAAGATAGGGAAGTTTCCCTTTTAAGGTTCTCTGCTATTTGGTGAGGAGCTAGACAAGCTTGTCAAGAGTATGGGGGAGATGAAGGTTTCCTGCCTGCCAGAGGATAGGCTGAAGACAGCGGCTAGAGGAGCTTCTAGTAGAGCATGCTTTAGGAGTACTTGTAGGTATGGGCCAGGGTGGCAGTGACCAGCACAGTCAGTTTTTCCAGAGAAAGCAGTCCTTTCATGAGGGCCAGGAGTTGGGTCCCTCTTTCTCCTTGCCCAGACATTCTACTCAATGAAAGTGTTGGGGTCCGGTTGCAGTGGGGACAAGGTTGAGAGAATTTTACTGGAGCTGGACTAGATTACCTCTCCCTTATAATATTACCTATCTACAAATCCCCATTACTCTGCTAAGCGTAGCCTGTTTTCTCTGTATTACATATAATCTTACTACTATGTAAGCCGCATTGAACCTGCTATGTGTGGGAAAATGCAGGGTATAAATGTAACAAATTATAATATAATAATAATTACCGAAGATTAGTGAGTTCTGGAGATCGTGCGCGACAGGTATTCCCTGAAGTTCACTCGTCCCTTCTTAGATGCCTTTATGGAGATCTCCTGTCGGGTGAGTTGGAAAGCGAGAGCCATCAGGGAGACCCTGAACAGCTTAATCTATCCTCGGGCAGTGCTGCTGGTTCCATGTGATGAGCTAGGCACCAGGAGATATTCCATCTACTTTGTAGTTCTAAGAAAGGAGAGCTCCTTGACTTTTTGGACCTGAAAGAGCTGAATTGGACCTTCAAAGTGCTTTCTTTTCACATGGAGACTCTGCGTTTGGTTATTTTAGCTGTGTGGCCAAGGGAGTTTCTCACATCATTGGATCTGACGGAATCTTATCCTCATATTCCTGTTTGGCAGGGGAACCAAAGATTCCTTCACTTTGCAGTTTTGAGGAGGCACTATCAGTTTTGTGCAGTCCCTTTTGGTCTAGCTATGGCTCCTCGCATTTTTTCCAAGGTTATGGTGATAGTTGTGACAGCTGTGCAGAAGGAAGGTATCTTAGTGTACCCGTATCTGGATGATTGGCTGATCCAGATGAAATCCTATCAGGAGAGCAGTGAGGCTACGGAGTAAATAGTTCACATGTTACAGTCCTTGGACTGGGTGGTCAATCTAGTGAAGCCAGTTGTGTCTGTCACAACAGTTGGAGTACTTGGGAATTTGTTTCAACACTGAAGTAGGGAAAGTCTTCCTGATGTCCAAATTCAGAAGGTACAGGTGTGCACCTTGTTCTAGTTCAGATGTCCTTAGGCTAGGGATTACCTTCAGGTGCTGGAATCCATGGCAGTGGGCCAGGGCTTATATAAGGCCCTTTCAGGAAGCCCTGTGATCCCCACAGTCTCAGTCCCTTGATGTTCGGATTCCACTAGGAGACCAGGCAGGGCGCAGTCTTGCCTGTTGGTAACGAGTACACAGTCTTTCCCAGGGCCAGAGCCTTGATCCACCGTAATGGGCAGTAGTTACCATGTATACCAGTCTCAAGGGTTGGGGTGCCCATTATCTGGGCTGTGTGGCTCAAGGTCTTTGGACACTGGAGGAATCTCTGGTCGATCAGTCATTTGTAAACGAAGGCAATTCAAATAGCCCTGCTTGCCTTCCAGGATCAACTTCAGGGACAGGCTGTTCGGATCCTGTCGGATAATGCCACGGTGGGTAGCGTATGTCAGTTGAAAGGGAGGGACCTAGAGTTATCTGTTGATGGAGGAAGCAGCTCTGTGCCAAGAATCATCTTGAAGAGCTGTCTGCTACCTATGTTGCGGGGCCGAAAACATTCAGGTGGACTTTCTCAGCAGACATGAACTGGATTCAGGGGAGTGGAGCCTAAGTCACAGCACCTTCGATCTTCTCGTCAACAAGTGGGGTGGTCCAGTGATGGATTTGATGGCATCTTCCTTCAGTGCCCAGGTTTCCTGGTTCTTCAGTCAGAAACTCATATTAACACCTTTTTCAGATACATCAGAAGCAGAAAGCCTATAAGGGAAACCATGGAACTGTTAGATCATGAAGGAGCAAACGGGGCACTCAGGGAGGACAAGGTCATAGTGGAGAAATCAAATGCTTTGGATTGGTCTTTATGGAAGAAGATGTAAGAGATCTACCTGTACCGGAAATGTTTTTCAAGAATGAAGATGCGGAGGAAACTGAAAGAAATCTTGAGCCAAATCAACAAGTTAAAAAGTGATAAATCACCTTGACCGGATGACATACACCCCAGGGTACTGAAAGTACTCAAATATGAAAATGCTGATCTGCTGTTAGTGATCTGTAACCTGTCCTTAAAATCCTCTTTAGTGCCTGAAGATTGGAGGGTGGCCAATGTAATGCCGATTTTTGAAGAGGGTTCCAGGGGTGATACGAGAGATTGCGGACCAGTGGGCCTGATTTCAGTCTTGAGCAGGATGGTGGAAACTTTTGTGGGGAGTAGAATTGTGTAACACATGGACAGGCATGATTTGATGTGACAGAGTCAGCTTGGGGGGGGGGGGGGGTGTAGATCTTGCCTCGCCAGTTTGCTTCATTTCTTTGATGGCCTGAATGAATGTGGATAAAGGTAAGCCGGTTGATGTAGTGTATCTAGATTTTCAGAAAGCTTTTGACAAAATTCCTCATGAGAGACTCTTAAGAAAATGAAAAAGTCATGGAATAGGAGACACATGTACTTCTGTGGATTAGGAATCTGTTATTGGACAGAAAACAGAGGGTAGGGTTTAAATGGCCATTTTCTCAATGGAAGAGGGTAAATAGTGGGGTGCCACAGGGATCTGTACTGGGAATGTTCTATTTAACATATTTGTAAATGAAACGATGAGTGAGGTGAATAAATTTGCAGATGACATAAAACTATTCAAACTTGTCGAAACACATGCAGATTGTGAAAAATTGCAGGAAGACCTTAGGAAACTAGAAGACTGGGCGTACAAATGGCAGATGAAATGTAATGTGGACAAATGCAAAGTAATGCTTGCTTGCTTATTTGTTTATTTATGACATTTATATCCTGCATTAGCCCAAGTAGAACTCAGGTTCAATGTGGTTTACATAAGAATTAGAAAAGCATGAACATGTTCAAAATATATTAACATTGGGAAGAATAATCCAAATCATAGTTGCTTGATGCTGGGGTCCACCTTTAAGAGTCAGCACTTGAAAGGGGAATCTGGGTGTCATTGTGGACAGTGTGCTGAAATCTTCTGTCCAGTGTGTGGTGGGCAGAATACTAGGAATTATTAGGAAAGGACTTCAAAATAAGACCAAGAATATTATAGACCTCTTCAGCTTGGAAAAGAGATGGCTGAGGGGAGGATATGATTGAGGTCTACAAAATCCTGAGTGGAGTAGCCTGGGTAAAAGTGAATCAATTTTTCAAAGGTACAGAGCAGGAGACACTCAATGAAATTACATGGAAATACTTTTAAAACAAATAGGAGGAAATATTTTTTTATTCAAAGAATACTTAGGCTCTGGAACTCGTTGCTAGAGGATATGGTGGCTTCAGTTGGCGTATGTGGGTTTGAAGGGGTTCTAATGGGTTCCTGGAGGAAGAGTCCATGATCTGTTGATGAGATGGACATGGGGGAGGCCACTGCTTGCCCCGGGATTGGTAGCATGGAATGTTGCTACTGGTTGGGTTTCTGCCAGGTGCTTGTGGCCTGGACTGGCTTCTGTTGAAGTAGGTGTTCTGGGTTGGATGGACCATTGGTCTGACCCAGTATGGCTGTTATGTTCTTAATGATAAAAAAGAAAGGCAGAGGGCATAAAAAGCCCTCACTCAGAAATGTCCCACATCGGGTCTCCTCTGTGTGTTTCCTCCATGGCCTCTGATAGGCAGAATCCTTCAGAAAATTGAGCGTCACTGGGGCTCGATGGTGTTGGTGGTTCAACTTCCGGATTGGCCCCAGTGGCCCTGGTACAGCAACCTGGTACATCTAGACATAGACCATCCCCTCTGGCTGCCTGTAGTGGGAGGACTTCTGGTTCAGGGACCAACCTCGATGCCAGACCCGTCTCCATTTTGTCTTATTTTATTCAGATGAACAGTTATAATCATTACAGAAGAGAATCAGCAATATAGTTCAATGCATAGTGAATATAAGCATTTGTGAATATTAAGCTATATATAGTTATTTCTATACTGATATCCTACCCTCTCCCCCTCTCAATTCCTTTTCCCCTTGCTAAAGTGTAAACTAAAACTGAGTGTGTAACATTAGCCAATAAATAGCTGTATTGAAATCAGAGCAGCTACACGAGTTGTCTCAGTATCACACTGAATTGGGAGTTCTCTCCATTTGCTGTATGGCTCTCAGACTTTCACTTTTCAGCATGCTTGTATGATACCTCAAAAGGTTTTTAATGGATGTCATTTTGTTTGATTTATTATTAAGTTTATTTTGAAGTGATGGTGAATGATCACTCTCTTATGCATTACTGTTTATAAGTAATTCCATTACTTCTTCCTCAGAACAGACCAAAGGAAATAGTCCATTTAGTCTCTCCACTATGGATTTCTCTCTTTTGATAAAAGCCCTCATGAGAGACTCCTGAGAAAATTAAAAAGCCATGGTATTGGAGGCAATGTTCTGTTTTGGACTGGGAACTGGTTAAAGACAAAATCAGAGAGTAGGGTTAAATGGATAGCTCTCTAAATGGAGAAAGATTGAAGAGTAGATTGCCATTGGGACCAATGCCTTTTAACATATTTATAAATGATCTGGAATTTGAAACAATGAGTGAGGTGATCAGATTTGTAGATGATAGAAAGTTATTCAAAGCTGTTAAATGGTATGTGGGCTATGAGAAATTGCAGAAGACCTTGTGAAACTGGAAGACTGGGCACCTAAATAGCAGATGAGATTTAATGTGGACAAGTACAAAGTGATACACACTGTGAAGAGAATCATAGCTACAGGATTAGAAGTCACCACCAAGGAAAAGTATTTAAGTATCATCATGGACAATACATTGAATTCTGCTTAGCATTCAGTGGCAGACAAAAAGCAAGCAGAATGTTAGGAATTATTAGGAAAGAAATAAAAAATAAAACAAAGAAAATCGTAATGCCTCTGTTGCTCCATGGTGTGACATCACCTTAAGTATTGTGTGCAATTCTGGTCACTGAATTTTAAAAAAAGATATAGTAGAATTAGAAAAAATACAGAGCAGGGTATCAACATGATAAAGGATATGGAACAACTCTTATGCAGAGCGGCTAGTTTGGAGAAGAGACAGCTAAGGGGAGATATGATAAAGTCCTAAGAGAAGTGAAATGGGAAAATGTGACGTGTACTTTTTCCAAAAGTACAGAGACCAAGGGACATGCCACAGTGCTGCTAAGTAGTATATTTAAAACAAAGGACAAAATATGTTTTCACTTATTAAACTGTTGGAACTCATTGCTGGAGAATGATGTAATAGCAGTTAACATAGCTGTGGTTAAGAAGGGTTTGAACAGATTCCTGGAGATAAAGTTTATAAACCATTAAGTTGGACACGGGGAAAGCCATTGCTTATCCCTAGGGATCAGTAGCATGGAATCTTGCTACTTTTTAGGTTTGGGGTTCTGCCAGGTCTTATGACCTGGTCTGGCCACTGTTGGAAGTAGGATACTGGACTAGATGGATCTTTCGTCTGACCCAGTATGACAGTTCTTACTCGTTTCTCTTTTATCCCATGATATCTAATCTTCCAGTAGACTCCCTCACAGGCCTCTTGTTTTGAACATACCTAAAAAGATTATGAGATTTTGCATCCATAGTAAACTTCTTTTCAAATTCTCGTTTTTTTGCATTTCTTATCAGTGCTTTAAATCAAATTTATCAGTGCTTGAGCTGTTTCCTATTTTCTTCAAGCAGATCCTTTTTCCATTTTTTTGCAAGATGTTCTTTTGGCTATAATAGACTCTTTCACCTCACCTTTTTAATTATGTCAGCTGTTTCTAGGCTTCCAGGGTTGTTCAAAAATACTGTGTTCACACACTTGGCGGTTTCAATTCTGAATTCTAAAGGAAGTGAATTTTATATGGGTGCTAAGTAAACAAAAGCACCTTGACATATTGTCTCTAACCTGGTTGTTGAAATATGAGGAAGGGTTAAGTGGTTAATCTTAGAGATGCATAAGTAATAGATCAGAGATGCATAAGTAATAGATCAGAGATGCAAAGTAATAGATCAGAGAGAACAATTAGAGCATCTCTGACTTGTGGTATTCTTGGGTGGGAGTGGGAATGTCTCACGCTTGTGGCTTTTTCAGTGGAATTGAGCTATGTGGTGTTTGTTTTTTCTCTCCAGGCTTTGGCTGATGAGAATGAGTTTGTGCGTGACACTGCCTTACGTGCTGGGCAGAGGATCATAACTATGTATGCAGAGACTGCCATTGCCCTTCTTCTGCCTGAGCTAGAACAAGGCCTCTTTGATGATCTTTGGAGAATCCGGTGAGGCTGAAGAGACTGTTAATACTGTCTTTACACAATTATACTAGAATATGTATATCTGATTACTGTGCAAAGGTAATAGAGAGAGGCTTTTTTTGTTGTATTTTAGCAAAAGACTGAGTTTTCCAATGTCTGTCCAGTGTGTGAGTCATGATGCCTTATTCTAAAAAGATAAATTGTATGTCTAAAGCAGTTTTAAAATTTTCTTCCATTTTGTTTCCTTATTGAAGTACGGCATCTGCTGGTTTACATCTTTTCATAGAATGCTGCAAGCTCCACAGGCTAAGCATTCTGCTGCTCTTTCAACTGGTATTACCTTGGCATTCTCTTTCTCCAGTTTCAATTCTGATTTCTTCTCCAGTCTGTCCCTTTTTTATCTGGTGAAGTGAAACAGTTGCTTTGTTCTTTTATTCTCATGTCATAGGACAGTTGCATCTTCCTTTCTTCAGGTTCAGTTCCGTTCAGCTTCTTGGAGATCTTCTCTTTCATATCTCTGGAGTAACTGGGAAAATGACAACAGAAAGTGCCTCAGAAGATGATAATTTTGGAACAGCCCAATCAACCAAGGTGACTATTCATTAGTGAGCTCTCACTGTGCACAGAATCACTGGGACAGGCACTGACTATTGAGGTTCATGAGCTGTACAAAGTAGTGATGTCACTTTTGTTTTCCTGGTTTCTTTCAGGCTATCATTGATGCTTTAGGAGCAGAGCGACGGAATAGGGTCTTGGCAGGACTGTACATGGGACGCTCAGATACCCAGCTTGTAGTTCGTCAGGCATCCCTGCATGTTTGGAAGATTGTAGTTTCAAATACACCTCGTACTTTGCGTGAAATTCTGCCAACGCTCTTCAGTCTTTTGTTGGGGTTCTTGGCCAGCACATGTGCTGACAAAAGGACGGTAAGATTGTTTTCTGAGCTGAACATATTCTGCAACATTTCTTTTCATTAAGGGTTTGATTAAGAAGGGTTACTTTTGATCATAGTTTGATGTGCATAGGAATAAATGCCCACTATGCTGCTGTTTATTGCATGGGGTGCCTTTCTGCTTAAAACAAAATAGTATTTTGTGTTGGTATATAAACCTTGATATAAATATGTGTTGGACAGTTACTTAGATAAATCCTTTTCTTTCAAAATTTGGGACAGCTGAACAGATAACTTTTGGTGAGACATTTTGATATCTGGTCAAAAGTTATTCAGACAAGTGGAGGAGGGCTGGGAGGTGTTTTGAGAGTGTGCCTAAAGTTACTTGGATAGAATTAATACTTTATGCTATATTGTCAATTTGTCTGGTTAAGTCAGACTTCATAAGTGACCAGGGACCAAACTCGTTGCCAGACCTGTAGCTTTCCAGTTAGCTTTATGACAACATATTTAGTGGTCCAACTTAACCGGATAAATCAACGGAATATTCAGTAAAATTAACCAGCTAAGTGATCTGATTAACTTTAACCAGATATCTTGCTGCTCAGTATTGATCTCAGTATTGTTTTTGTTCCACTCTGAGTTCTACATAATGCTGATGCAACCTTAGGAAATGAAAGGCTAATGTTGTCTTTTGAGACAGATTGCAGCTAGAACACTTGGTGATCTTGTTCGGAAGCTTGGAGAGAAGATCCTTCCAGAAATTATCCCAATCTTAGAAGAGGGTTTGAGATCAGACAAGAGTGATGAACGACAAGGAGTGTGTATAGGACTGAGCGAGATCATGAAATCCACAGGCAGGGATGCGGTAAGGTCTTGCACACTGAGAATTATATATGATCCTACTATGTATAAAAGGCAGCTGATTAGTCTATGAGTGAATGAAGAGGAACAACTGATCCATCTTATTCATTCTGCAGTATATATGAATTTCTTTATCATTCCATCAGCCCAGTCCAGATTTATGGTTTTGCCGCACCCCTACCAGCAGATGGAGACAAAGAACTTGCAGACTCTACCTGATATAGGACACCATACAGCCTCCAGCTTTGCAGTATTCTCTGTCTCCAGCAGATGGTAGATGTGCAATCTGTGCTACTCCAGTGTGGTTAAGGAAGCTTCTGGGACCCAGTTGGAAGATTGGTCCCCCTTGTTTAATGCTGATGAGTTGGGGTTGATATTTGGAGGAGCCTAAGTCCCTCTCCCTTCCTTTGACTTCCCTTCAGCCTGGTTCTCTCTCCAGGCCTTTAAAAGAAAAAAAAAAACAAGGAAAGCATAAAGAAAAGAATAAGACTAGGAGGCAAGGAAGAAACTCAGTAGTGGTAAAGTTAAGAAAAAAAAAACAGAAGAAAAAGGATAAAGAGAAAAGAAAGCAAATCAGAGGCAGCAGTGAATGCAGTTGGAGGTCTGCCAGAGCTGCAGTGGCTGGATGGGTCTTGCTTAGTATCAGTCCTTGTGTGCTTGGGGGAGGGGGGGGAGGGAGGGTGTGTGCTTGTGGTAGAGACAGCATGTATGCTGGTCTGTGATGAAATTCATGTATGACAGCCCCTTCAGAGTGTATGAAGTGCTAATGTGTTTGTGGGCATGATTTGTTGAGTTCTGGGAGCTGTAAGTTTTGTTGTGGCTGCTTGGAGAAGCACTTGCAGTCAGGCAGAATGTGCCTGCAGCAGCCAATGGCGGAGGAAGGAGTCTGTGGTGTATTTCCTTCCACTGTATTGTTGGCTGGGTCAGGCATCGCCTGATAAGTGCTGTGCAGCTTGTGATCTCTCCCACACGTTCAGAACCTGTCATGGATCATTTTGCTGTCACCCAGACACATGCAGCTAAAGTTGCTTGCAGCTTTGAAGACTGATTGGTCTCTTCATCCCAGTGTAGTGAATAAATGATTATGTGCTAATAAGTGCTATCTGCTGCCAGCACCACTCCAGATGCACCACTAAAGCTGGAAGTAAACGGTAAAATGAAGCCTTTCTCCTGACTCCACTTAGGGAAATATGTGGAGTTGTGAGTTTGAGCTTCTAAATGGGTAGAGTTCAGACAGGAGGGCAGGATGTGAGTGAGTGCTTAATTTTGAATAGGGCAAGTGGGAGAGGAATTCTGAGGGCTATCAGCCCATAGAATTAACTATGTACTTCCAGTGATGGCACAGACTCCTACTTGTGTACCCCACAGAGAAGCATCACCAAAATGTGTACCTGAGAGTGGTGAAGTAGCCTAGTGGTTAGATTAGTGGACTGAGAACCACGGAAGATAGGGTTCAAATCTTTCTCCTGTTTAGACTGCTTTTGACCTTGGGCAAGTCACTTCACATTCCATTGCCTTAGATACAAATTTAGATTGTAAGATCTCTCAGTCAAGGACTTACGTATTACACCTGAAATGTGTCTCATGTTGAGCTCAGGTTTGAAAAGACAAGTAAATGAATATAAAGCCCAAAATGACTGCTGAGGTACTGAGATTGTAGGGGAGAGCACATGGTTTCCAGCCAATGGACTCTCCTCCTGAAGCAGTCAATATTTCTGTATTAAACATTCAATAACTTTTATTGTTTGTATAGGTGCTGTTTTTCTCTGAGTCTTTAGTTCCAACTGTGAGAAAGGCTCTTTGTGATCCTTTGGAAGAGGTTCGAGAAGCTGCAGCCAAAACCTTTGAACAGCTGCACACAACAATTGGCCACCAGGCATTGGAAGACATTCTGCCATTTCTACTGGAACAGTTGGTAAGAGAATTCCTATAAGCAGAGAGGACAAAAATCACAACTGCAGTCACAGAGCCAATGGCAGGGAGCAAAAATAACAGCAAACCCTTATAGTCACTTTTTTCTTTCAGGACTTTCCACCTATAAGGGATTCCTCTTTCTCTCTTACTCCTTGTTCCCAGATGTGAACAGCACTGTTGTTCTCTTCTCTTTGTAGATCTCAAGGACATTCTCTGCATTCTTTCGTTCTTCTCAAGACCAGGATCCCCTTTTGTTCCTACTACTTTTTCTCAAATCACTCTACTGTTTCCTTCTCTTCCTTAGAAGTAGTGGAGGGCTGTTTTCCCATTCCAGCAAGCAGAGAAGCCTCAGCAGCCCTTGTTATCTCCCACTTCTTTACTCCTTATGGCACTATGGCTGGGCTAATCAAAGTCCTTGATCTCTTCCAAAGCCTGATAGAATGGCTGGTGTATCAGAGCCAAAGCCTCTTTCCCTCACTCTGTGGTATGATGGCCAGGGAAGTAGGAGCCAAAGACAAGAATCATGCAGGACTGGGGTTTTATACTGATCACAAATTCCCTCCAAAAGTGGTCTCTTCCTACCATTATCTCACTGGTCAGGAAAGCCCTTCCTTTATTCTGGAAGCTGTGAGGATATTCACAAATGAAGTCCAATATTTTAGTAGAGCCACTAGAGGTGTCTGCTGGCCACCTGGAGCAGAATATTAGAAGTTTGTATATAGGAATATGTGGGCTTGACCAACCGTGTCTGAAGAGGTTTGCAAAGCCAAATGTTATAGTGAAACACAGGGGACAATGATAAGGTTAAAAAAGGAATGTTTCATTTCATTGTTTTTTGTGTTCTATAAGAACTATTGCTTCCTTGTTTTTAATGGTATTGTAATGTAGCTGCCATGTCTGGAATCTGAGCAGGCTTGATTTCAAAACAGTGATAAGAATCTCTCTTCCTGTAGGGTGTTGAGGTAGTGTCTGACTTTGCCCTGGATGGACTGAAACAAGTTATGGCTGTGAAAAGCCGTGTGGTGCTTCCATACTTGGTACCAAAGGTAAGAATTTTAATACTTTATCATAGTACTGTATCTTTTTGAAAACCTTCCACTGGTTATCTGAGGGGGTCAAGTTTAAGATTTCATGTTTGGCCTTTAAGGTTATGCATGGCCTGGAATCAGTTTATCTTTGGGATCAGTTACAGCCTTTTGTGCTTTTAAAAGCCCTTAGGTCACAGGAGGTTTGCTTATTAAGATGTCTAGCGGGGCGGGGATGTATAGGAGAAGAGGGGATTTGAAACGAGGGGGGGTAAGGGGGGGAAAAAAACCTTTACATAAAATGTTGAAGTTTATACAGTTTACACTTGACTGCAGTATTGTGGTAGTAAGTTACACTGCCTGGAACTGATATTGTTTAGATTTTATTGCCCAAGTATACGAGCAATGTGACAAATATTGTATGTTGTTTTATTAGATTACTGAATAAAGACTTCTTACAAATAATAAAAAAAGATGTCTAGCGGTTAAGGAATGCTACCTGTCATGTAAGAACTAGAGCATTTTGCTTCCCTTGGAGATATGGTAGTTGAGAGAGTTGCTTATTGATTAATGTTTGTTTTATTTTAAGGTTTAATGGGATGGTTTACTAGTATAATGTGTGCTTGTTAATGTTTTAATTTTCATAATTAGTTATTTCATACTCTTTTCCTGATCCATAACATGATTGAATATGTAATAAGTCTGTAAAGTAAAAGTCCTTAATATGTAGACTTCTAAATCATATAGGACACAGGCCACTGTTTTTTCTTGCATAGTTCTGTGATTTTGCTACTGAATAAATTTGTCATGATAACCTCACTCTTTGCAGTTGATATGTCCCCCTGTGAGCACCAAAGTCCTAGCATTCCTTTCATCTGTGGCAGGAGAGGCTCTGACACGGCATCTCAGTGTTATCCTGCCTGCTGTGATGTCTGCCTTGAAGGATAAGCTGGGGACAGAAGAAGAGATTCAGGTTAGCCTTTAAGTTCATTCTCCGTTACAAGTCTAATTTACTGAACTACTGTAAACTGTTCCAATGTTTGTGATGGGCAGTATATCAAATTAATAAATAAAGTGAAATGAAACCAATTATGAGCACTCTTTATAAGAAAAATAATCAGAATTCTATATATTCTGCAGTTTTCTTTCTGGTAGTTGCTATTCTTGAAACCTGGAGGCTCATTTTCAAAGCACTTAGCCTCCCAAAGTTCCATAGAAACCTATGGAACTTAGCCTCCCAAAGTGCTTTGAAAATATGCCTCCTGGTGTTCTATTTCTATCATCCAGACTCCACTTGGTATCATATAGTAACATAGTAGATGACAGTAGTTAAAGACCAGTCTGCCCAACAAGATAAACTCATAGCATAAGTCAGCGGTTCCCAAACCTGGTCATGGAGGCAACCCAGCCAGTCAGGTTTTCAGATACAGTGCCACTCCTCCACCTTTTTGGCCCTCCCAATCCTTCTTAAAAGATTATAGCCAGGGATGGTGTCATCCTATTCATGGGAATCATTGAACCATGTCTCTGTAAATGGCAAAAATATCCAAGTCTTACTTAAACATCAGGGCTTGAAAATATTGAACCTTTTTACTTAGGCTATGAGCACTTGTGCCCATTGCTTTTCATGTGTTATTGAGTTTAGATGGTTTTCTACATAAACGTATACAAACAGTGTTGGCTTGAGTAACAATGTGTATGTTTTGCCTCTTGAGCTGTTTAGAGTATCCCATCCAGCTGGATTGCAAGCATTCGGGTTGTCCACTGTGCAATGTTCCCCTTCTCTCTGCTTCTGCCTTTGTTGTGCTTGGCTCTTCTTGTTGCAGAAGCTCCGATAGAAGAGTATGCCCTCATCCGAGTCCATTGACTGCTGTTGCTGCCTTTACGTAGTTGATTAGATCTTGGATGCTTTGTTCATTTGTTTTGGTGTCCACTGAGGTTGCTGAGTGAATTGCCCCTTCCTGTGTTGGGTTATGCCCTATTCCTTGCCATGGTATATGGTACACTGTCCACCTGGTTGCTTTGATCTGTGATTGTTTTACACATCTGGCCCATATTTGCTTTTCCCAGTCAACATCTGCTTGCATCCAGTCGTATTGCTTTCTTTCCCTTTTCCCGTTGGCCATTCACTTCTTATATGCTCCTTGTTCTCTTTGAGTGTCTGCACTCCTTGTCTTTTACCACTGTAATGACTTTACCCTATATAGTCAGCTTCCTCCCTTGCAGTTTTTAAACAATTTTGGATCCAATATTCTCTCAAACTATCTCCTGTGATCTCACTTTATCTTGTAGATTTCTGGTTTTGACCTTGATTGCTCTTCATACTAGATCTGTTGTATAGTTGTCTTGTAAAATTGCTTGAATAAAAGCACTGTGTCATTAAATAAATAAAATAATTTATTTGTAGGAGTTGGCCAACTGCCAGGCTGTAATTCTGTCTGTGGAAGATGAGGCAGGACAGAGAATTGTTATTGAGGACTTGCTGGATGCTACACGTAGCTCTGAAGTGGGAATGCGGCAAGCAGCAGCTATTATTTTGAATATCTACTGTTCAAAGACAAAGGCAGACTACACAGCCCACCTCAGAAACTTAGTCTCTGGTCTCATCCGACTCTTCAACGATACAAATAGTGAGGTGCTGAATGAAAGCTGGGATGCTCTGAATGCCATTACCAAGGTAAGATGGAATTTCCATGACCTAATACACCATGGAGTAAAAGTCAATTGTGTTAAATGTGTTATGTCTTTGGAATCATATCATTATATCATTCCTTTTTACCCACTAGGCCAGTCCAGAACTGACAAGTTATGCCCATCAACCAGCAGATGGAGGCAGAACCTAAAAAGCAGGACTGGGCTGCTGAATGCTCTCAGGCCCATTTGTAGAGCTGGTTTCCGAGTAGAGCAGAGAGGTTTAAAGGAGAGATCCATGACCGGCTGTGGGAAATACTCAGAGGAGTCTGGGTCCCTTCCTTATCTAGATATGCTGGCTTGTGAGGAGGTCCTGGCTGCTGTTGGCCCCTCTTTTCCTTTTCCCCTCCCTTGCCATCTTCTCTCTTTCCTTTTCCATTTGGGCTTTAGGCATAGGTGCCGACTCCATGGGTTCTGTGGGTGCTCGAGCACCCCCAATATTTTCACCCGCCGGAAGTCGGAACCGGAAGTTCCCTTTGCCAGCCCAACCTGCTCAGTGCATGCCCTCTTCTCCCTCAACAGTCTTCCGCCGGTCCCGGCGGCAGCAGTAAAAGGCGAGCAGGCTCGGCGCTTCAGCCTTCACTTCTCTCGCTTCAGCTCTGGTCCCACCCTTGCAGAAACAGGAAATGAGGGCGGGACCAGAGCTGAGAGAGAAGGGAAGACTGAAGCGCCGAGCCTGCTCGCCTTTATTTATTTATTTATTTATTTATTTGTTTGTTTGTTTGTTTGTTACATTTGTATCCCACATTTCCCCACCTATTTACAGGCTCATTGTGGCTTACATAGTCAGATACTTCAGATGAGCTGGATCCCGAGATGTACCTTACTAATTTAGACTTGCCAAAGCTCTCAGAGCAGCAGTGTTTGCTGCTCAATAAACCTGTAGATCCTGAAGAGATTTGAATGGAGATAGGGAGCAGTGCATTGAACAAAGCAGCAGGCCCGGACGGAGGCAGCTATAGCTAAGCCGCTGTCAGACTTCTTTAATACATCTATAAAATCGGGCGAATTGCCATTATCTTTACGATTAGCAGATATAATGGTGTTTCTTAAACCAGAGAAAGATCTGACAAGACCAGAATCATATAGGCCTACCTCACTAATTAGTTACGAGACTAAATTGCTTGCAGGGATCATGGCAAAACGTTTAGCAAGGGTGATACCTACAATCATTGCAACGCCCCAAGTGGGGTTCATCCAGGGTAGACAGGCTGTTCAATATAGAGCTTGATGTTATTAACTTATAAAGATACTAATTTTTTGGAGTGACATTTGCTCAATTGGTTAGGTTATAAATGTGAATCAGCTAATGCTGAGGGAAGTCAGCTTATAGCTCATCTTACAAATCTGGAACTTTGTTATGTTGCATATTTGAATACTGTTATTACTTTAGACTTGTTGATACTATTGTAAGCAGGATGTGATATTGCAGTTAATCTGGCTGCCGAATACCAGTTGCAGCTGGTGGTTTATAACATGGATATAGAGCAATCTTTGTTGGGACTGTCCATACGTAGAGGCACTGTTTGTATGACATAAATTTTCAATAAAAAAAATTGAACAATAAATTTAATAAAACTGCAAACTCTAACTGGTGCCCTTGGTGCAGGCACATATGCATCCCCTTTAAGCTGTCCCTCCTCTCTCACTGGTTTGCAGAACATCAGTTTTATTAGAGGTGATTGCCTTAGACACTGGAAGCATGAGCCAGCAAGTGATGGTGACTCCTGGATCGCAACCTGAGCAAGTGCATGGACTTGGAAAGTCTGGATTAACTGATGGTTGTAGCAGTTGCCAGCCTCCCAGGTTGGATTGCTCACTGATGGGGCCAGGTGGTTAAAGGTCGGTGGTCTCCTATTGAAGTAGCATGGCTAATCAACCAGTTGTAAATTCAGGCAATTCAGAGGGTATTGTGCGCCTCCCAGGGTGAAGAGCAGGGCCAGACAGTTTGCATGTTTTCTGACAGTTCCATGGTGGTGGGATATATCAGTCGGAAAGGGAGAACAAAGAGCTTGCCAATAGACAAGGAAGTGGCAGTCATGTTAAGTTGGGCTGAAGCTTACCTGAGAGCATTGTCAGTGGCTCACATAGCCATAGAACTGAATGTGCAAGCTACTTCTTAAGCAGGCAAATCTTGGATTAGAGAGAGTGGGAGCTCTCTGAAGAGGTGTTTGCTCAGATTCATGTCTTTTGGAGGAAACTGGTGATGGACCTCATGGTGACAACGTGAAAAACCAAGGATCCAAGGTTCTTTAGTTGAAGGAAGGAGTTCAGATCAGAAGGACTTGCTGCCATTTCTGCAGCCTTGGCATTTCTCAGGTCCTCTGTACATTTTTCCACCATAGCTGATGGTGGGTAGTGTTCTGCAAAGAATAGCAGACCATCTAGGCTTGGAGGTGCTGCTGATGCCAGATTGTTCCAGGGTCTGTGGTACGCAGACTTAGTGTGTCTGTTGGTTGGGTACAGTGTTTTGCTTCCCCTAGAGTATATGCATTCTATTACAGGGACTGGAAGTAATGGAAGAACTGTTTTTTGTTTTATGGCTTGGCCCTTGATAGGGCATGTTTGAGGTGCAGGGGCTATGCTGAGGAGGTAATTTCCACACTGTTGCAGGCGAGGAAGCATTCCACTTTATTGGTGTATGTGAGAGTCAGGAGAGTCTTTTAGGCTTGGTGCAGGGAAAGGGCTTGGAAGCTCTCCTGTGCTTCAATTGCCCAGATTCTGTCCTTTTTGCAAGATGGCAAGAAGAAAGGCTTAGCCCTGTTCTCCTTTCAAGTTCAGGTTGCAGCCTTGTCTTGCTTCAGGAGCAAGCTCAAGGAGGCCCTTCTGGGGCCCCATTTGAATGTGGTCCAGATTTTGAAGGGCATAGCTCATCTGAGGCTGCCAGTGTGGCCTGTGGTGCTTCAGTCCTTGTTGGCAGCACTGATTGAACCACTTAAGAAGATGTCTTTAAAAGGTTTGACCCTGAAGGTTGTTTTCCTTCTGGCAGTCTGTTCTGCTAGAGGTGTGCCAGTTAAGGCCCTGTCTGCATTTCTTGGAGGCAAGTATTTAACTTAAGACAGTTCTGTTCTTTCTCCCTAAGGTGGTGTTGGCTTTCACGTTAATCAGACAGTGTTTTTTGTTTTGTTGGGGGGGGGGGGGGGGTTGCTAGCCTTTCAGTGACTGGATTGAGGAGAGGATTTCAAGAGCCTCTAGCCTTTGGATGTTTATAGGCGTTCTTGAAATGTTTGAAGGTAATGAATGGATTTTGCAGTTCAGATCATTTATTTGGCCTGCTCGGAGGTTTAAAGAAAGGAGAAGCTGCTTTGAGGGCCAGCATTAAGCAGTGGCCAGAGGAAGCATTTTGTGCTTCTTTCTTAGTGGTTAAGCTCCATTCTACCAGTAGAGTGGCCACCTTTTGGGTGGAGTTGCAGTCAGTTCTTCAGGCAAATATCTGTAGGGATGCTATTTGCTTTTCCCTTCATTCCTTTTCAAAGCAGCATAGATTGGATGTTCATGCCTAGGAAGATGCTTCTTTTGAAGCTATGGTGCTGGTGACCAGGATTTCAGCTTCCCACCCTAGGTGAGAATTGCTTTGCCACATAACATCAGTTCTGAACTGTTCTGGGGGATGAAAATCAGATGGACATTTGGTCTTACCTGTTCATTTTCTTTCCAACCAGATCAGTCCCCCTCCCTCTATGATGTGTTATAGCTAATTCTGGGCTCGTGTCTGGCAGTGGTAGTTATGGTAGGAGGCATTGATACCATTCTCTCTTTGTTTCAAGAATACTGGGTTGCTAGAGCTGCATGGTGCCTCCAGGCTGAAGCTCGCAACTTGTTAGGCTCTATCTCCATCCACTGGCTGATGGGCATAACCCATCAGTTCTGGACTGATCTGGCTGGACTCAGGGAAAGAAAATTAGCAAGTAAGACCATTTTTTTTCCTTAAAGACCTGAGTGTTAGAAAAAAAAATATATATATATATATTACACCATGCATTTGTATGAATGTGCATCTTAATTTTTTATTTTATTACTTTATATTTAAATCTTTATTGTAAATAGAATAATACAGAAAATTGATATTTGTAAACAACAATAATAAAAGAACATATTTTCATTAGATACACCATTTAATCCACCCCCCTCCCCCCAAAAAAAAGACCTGCAGGAGATAAATGACTTTCAAGAGGCCTTAATTCTTATATTTTATTGCTTTAATTATCCTGCAGAAACTGGATGCTGGGAATCAACTGGCTCTTATTGAAGACTTGCACAAAGATGTGCGCATGGTAGGGAATGAAGCCAAAGGAGAGCATGTACCAGGATTCTGTATCCCAAAGAAGGTAAATTATATGTTTGTTCAGTATCAGATACAGAATTATGGGCATCCAAGAAACTAGTTAGGCTCTCTATTATGAAATGAGCCCCTATCTGAAATGTCCAAAAAAGGAGCCTGTTTTATGCTCATTTTATAAAAGCAAAATACCAAATGAAATACTACTACTACTACTACTAAACATTTCTAGAGCGCTACTAGGGTTACGCAGCGCTGTACAAATTAACAATTAAGGACGGTCCCTGCTCGGAAGAGCTTACAATCTAAAGGACGAAATGTCAAGTTGGGGTAGATAAGTTTTCCTGAGAAGAGGTGAAGTGGTTAGGTGCCGAAGGCGATATTGAAGAGGTGGGCTTTGAGCATTGATTTGAAGATGGGTAGGGAGGGGGCACGGCGTATGGGCTCAGGGAGTTTGTTCCAGGCATGGGGTGAGGCGAGACAGAAGGGGCGGAGCCTGGAGTTGGAGGTGGTGGAGAAGGGTACTGAAAGGAGGGATTTGTCTTGAGAGCGGAGGTTACGGGTAGGGACGTACGGGGAGATGAGGGTAGAGAGGTACGGAGGGGCCGCAGATCGAGTGCATTTGTAGGTGAGTAAGAGAAGCTTGAACTGTATGCGGTATCCGATTGGGAGCCAGTGAAGTGACTTGAGGAGAGGGGTGACATGAGTATATCGGTTAAGGCGGAAGATAAGACGTGCGGCAGAGTTCTGGATGGACTGAAGGGGAGATAGATGGCTACGTGGGAGGCCGGTCAGGAGTAGGTTGCAGTAGTCAAGGCGAGAGGTAATGAGAGAGTGGATGAGAGTTCGGGTGGTGTGCTCGGAGAGGAAGGGGCGAATTTTGCTAATGTTGTAGAGGAAGAAGCGACAGGTCTTGGCTATCTGCTGGATGTGCGCAGAAAAGGAGAGGGAGGAGTCGAAGATGACACCGAGGTTGCGGGCAGATGAGACGGGGACGATGACGGTGTTATCAACTGAGATAGAGAGTGAAGGGAGAGGGGAAGTGGGTTTGGGTGGGAAAACAATAAGTTCAGTCTTAGACATATTCAGTTTCAGGTGGCGGTTGGACATCCAGGCAGCAATGTCGGATAAGCAGGCCGAGACTTTGGCCTGGGTATCCGCAGTGATTTGTGGTGTGGAGAGATAAAGCTGGGTGTCGTCGGCATAAAGATGATAGTGGAGACCATGAGAAGAAATCAGGGAGCCTAGGGAAGAGGTGTAGATTGAGAAAAGAAGGGGCCCAAGGACAGATCCCTGAGGAACTCCAACAGAGAGCGGGATAGGGGAGGAGGACGCACCATGAGAGTGTACTCTGAAGGTACGATGGGAGAGATAAGAGGAGAACTAGGAGAGGACAGAGCCCTGGAACCCAAGGGAGGACAGTGTGTCAAGAAGTAGGTTGTGATTGACAGTGTCAAAGGCGGCGGAGAGGTCGAGGAGGATGAGGATGGAGTAGTGACCTTTGGATTTGGCGAGGAATAGGTCATTGCAGACTTTAGATAGTGCTGTTTCTGTTGAGTGTAGGGGGCGAAAGCCGGATTGAAGCGGATCAAGGATGGCATGAGAGGAGAGAAAATCAATACAGCGGCTGTGAACGGCGCGTTCAAGTATCTTGGAGAGGAAGGGTAGGAGGGAAATGGGGCGGTAGTTGGAGGGACAGGTAGGGTCAAGTGATGGTTTTTTTGAGGAGTGGAGTGACCACAGCATGCTTGAAGGTGTCCGGGACCGATGCAGTGAAGAGAGAGAGGTTAAGGATATGACAGATGGTGGGGGTGATGGTAGGAGTGATGGTGTTGAGTAGGTTGGTGGGGATGGGGTCAGAGGAACAAGTGGTGGCTTTCGAGGAGGAGAGGAGATGGGTGATTTCCACTTCGGTGATAGCAGGAAAGGAGGAGAAGGAGGCCTGGGTAGGTTGGATGACAGAGTGAGATATAGGCTGAAGAGGAGGAGAGGGAGTAGTGGAGAATTCGAGGTTGATCTTCTGGACCTTGTCACGGAAGTAGTGGGCTAGAGATTGAGGAGAGAGTGAAGGGGGGGTGGGAGCAGAGGGCACTTTGAGGAGGGAGTTGAGGGTGGCGAAAAGACGACGAGGGTTAGAGCTGAGGGAATTGGTCAATTGGATATAGTAGTCCTGCTTAGCGAGGAATAGGGAGGATTGGAAGGAGGATAGCATGAATTTGAAGTGAATGAAGTCAGTAAGGGTGCGAGATTTCCTCCAGAGGCGTTCAGCCGAACGGGCGCAGGAGCGGAGGTATCGGGTGCAAGGGGTCAGCCAGGGCTGGGGATTGGTACGTCTTGTGGGCCGGGAGGTGGACGGTGCAAGGGTGTCAAGAGCAGAGGAAAGAGTGGCATTGTAAGTGGAGACAGCTTTGTCAACGGATGTGGAGGACAAGATGGAAGGGAGGAGATCAGAGATAGTAGAGGATAAGGTGGGGGGGGTCGACAGCCTGGAGATTTCTGGACGTAGTAGTTAGTGTTGGGCGAGATTGAGGGGGAGGGTGCTGAAGTGTGAATGTGATAAGGTGGTGGTCGGAGAGGGGAAGAGGTGAAACGCAGAAAGTGGAGGGTGAGCAAGTAGAAGAGAGGACGAGATCAAGACAGTGGCCAGATTTGTGAGTAGGGGTGGTGGGGCTCAGTTGGAGGTTGAAGGAGGAGGTAAGAGCGAGGAACTGAGAAACATACGAATCGGAAGGGTTGTCAGTGTGGATGTTGAAGTCACCGAGAATGAGGGATGGGGATGAGGGCTCAAGAAAGACGGAGAGCCAGGCATCGAAGTCGGTAAGGAAGGAAGGAAGGGATTTCTCAGGGGGGCGGTAAATGACTGCAACTCTGAGTGGCAGTGGGTGGAATAGACGGATGGAGTGAACTTCAAAGGATGAGAAGCTGTGAGACTGAGGTAGGTGGAGAGGTTGGAAGCTGCAGGCGGGCGAAAGTAGTAGTCCGACGCCGCCACCGCGGCCGACTGGGCGGGGCGAATGGGAGAAAAGATAACCTCCGTGGCATAGGGCTGCCTTTACCCTATATCTATGCGTAAACTTTTTATAAACTAACCTTTCTTTTGTGAAAACATAATTAAAAACAGTAAATGCTATCAAAGAATTTGTGAGGACCATCCTTTATATGCATGGGCAGTAGTTGTGAGTGTTATAAAAGCAACATAATCCCCTGCTTGCTTTTATAAAATTGGCTTGCACAGCAACTCCTGGTAGCACCTGCTCAGAAACAGGTGTATGTATTTGGCACATGTACGCATGTATTTTATAACATACATGGCAGCTCTGTCCAAACTATGTGCAGATTGCATAAAGGTAATTATAATCTTGAGTTGTCCCTACCTTTATGCATGTATACCCGTGCACAGTTTTATAAGAACCATTTTTACATGTAAAACATGTTGAACCACACTGTGGCACTCATTTTCAAAGCAGATGGATGTCTCAAAATGGCCCAAAACACAGTAACACATCCATCTGCCAAAAATGTCCAAATTGTGATTTTTGAAAGGCAGAATTTGGATGATTTACACTGCAGTTCATTCAAATAGCATGGAGGCATGTGGAGCAGTGACTTGGGCGGACCCAATATTAGGGCGTGTTTCAGCGATAATGGCATGAGAAGAAACGTCCAAGGCAAAAAGGTTTTAATCACATCCAGAGTAGAAAAACCAATTTGACCAATTGTAATTCTGTTACCCGGAATGGCAACTGCCATTACGGCAAATGTAAGCCACATTGAGCCTGCAAATCGGGTGGAAAATGTGGGATACAAATGCAATAAATAAATAAATAAAAAGTTGCCCTGATCGAGCAGCTGACCACTGGAGGCTGAAGGCATGACCCCCACCTCCTTAATCTCCCAGTTGTTACTGATCCCCTCCCACCCCCCTAAGAAGTGAAAGTAACAGTGGATACCAGGCTGTATGACAGCTTCAGGTATTATGGCCATTCCTAATAGAGCAGCAAGCAAGTGTAAGAAGCAACCTAGTGGTCAGTGCAGTGGACTTTGAGCAACAAGACCCAGGAATGGATCCTCAGGAGCTTAACCGAGATTGGATAGCAGAGCCGGTAGTGGGAGGCGGGGCTGGAGGTTGGGAGGCAGCGATAGTGCTGGGCAGACTTATACAGTCTGTGCCAGAGCCGGTGGTGGGAGGCGGGGATAGTGCTCTGCAGACTTATACGGTCTGTGCCAGAGCCGGTGGTTGGGAGGCGGGGATAGTGCTGGGCAGACTTATACTGTGCCCTGAAGAGCATAGGTACATATCAAAGTAGGGTATACACAAAAAGTAGTACACATGAGTTGTCTTGTTGGACAGACTGGATGGATCGTGCAGGTCTTTTTCTGCTGTCATCTACTATGTTACTATATGTGTAACTCCAACGTTAACATTTTTATTTGTGTACAAATAATGTGAACTCTCCTAGAACATAGAAATACCTACTGTACCTGAATTTATAAGACACCTGCAAGCGTGATGGCTGTTGTAGTGGTGTGCCTTTAGGTACAGTAGGTTTTTATCAGTTCCTGGAGGGCTCACAATAACATATAAAGGAATTAAGGTTGAATTTGTACCTGAGTCCTGTTGTTTAAACTCCACTGCACTGATCACTAGGCTGCCCTTCTGCTCTGTAGAGACGTCTGTGTGGCCTTTTGGTACAAATGACGCTAGACAGATGTTTTTGTGCATGTATATTTGTCCTGTTTTATTCTTTTAATATTTTACCTATCCCTTTTCTATCAATAATTGTAGTTCCTTTCTTGCTTTTTATCTCAGTATTTTTACTATGTTGTAAACCATTCAGATGGCTCACTTATAGGCAGTTTATCAAGATGTATATAAACTTGAAACTTTTTTGGACATTTCATTTTGAAAAATGGCTATTCATTCTGGAATTTTTCATCACAGGAACGTCCTTCTCATTTATTTTCGAACAGGAAATCCTTACAATTTTCCTGTTCAAAAATGGCCGTGAGATGGATGGGTTTTTTTGGACATTATGAGCAGGACATCTTAATTCTGACTTGGATGTTCTTTTGAAAATGCCTCTCCATGTTTACTGACTGGAATATTTACGTTTCATTAAATACCATCTTTGCACCAAGCTTTTATCATGGCTGCTGGAGCTCACTGCACTGTTCCCTCTAAGCTGAGTGGGAGTCCCCCAAGTACATTGCTGCCAGTGAGAGGTAGCGCTTCAATATTGTGTTTTCAATCTCCAGGGCAGGTTCCCTGGAGTCCTGCAGAGCTTGCCTGTACCTTACTATTGAAAATATGATAGTGAAACAGCACCCCCCCCCCCCCCCCCCCCCCCACCGGCAGGACTGTAGGTAGAAGACTTCTGCTCAGCTTAGAGGGAACAGTGGCTCACTGCCTCGGCCATAGCTTCCATCAGTGGCCCCTCCAGTTCTCATATGTCTGCAGCTTATTCCCCTTCTCCTATCCTGGGGTTCGGCATCTACCCTCCCTCCCAATCCCCCCACCAGTCTACCTTAAGGTGGTCTTCTGTTGGTCCCCAAAAGTGGCAGTGTTGCACACAGGCTGCCTATGGCCTGCTCTGAAGCTTTCCCTCTGGCTCATCTCACCTTCTCTACATCACTTCCTGTTTCTGCACGGGCACTGGCAGGATGGGTCAGAGTGAAATCTTCAGATCATGCTACAAGCAGCATATGTACAAAGCTGTTGCTGCTGAGGATCAAAATAAGCCCACCTTTAAGGTAGGGTGGATGATGGGGGTGGATGATGTAAAATCGCAGATGGTGGGAAAGATGTCAGGTTGCGCTGAGGACAGGGGTTGGAGTAGAAGAGAGCAGAAGAGATGTTGGAGGAAACAGGAGATGCTGCAATGTGATTAACTGTGATTAAAATGCAGCCCTAATAATAATCATCTTTGATATCAGGTATTGACTACGCAACTTTGAGAGGAATGTTTCTCTTGATTTTCAGTACTTTAACTATTGTAGGTAAATTTACTGGTCTTCTTACTATTTACTCATACAAAATAGTCACTGATTTATGTATTATCCATAATCTGTTTCTAGTAGCGCTGTACTAAATAGCATAATTTACTATTTGGCTGAATACAAATAATGAAAAAAATTATTTGGCCAAGTACAAATAATGAATATGAATAATGGGCATTGAGCTTTAACATGACAATAAAAGAAACAACGTGAAATCAGAGATAAGTTGTTTATTTCATTAGGATTTAGCACAGTAAAGCCCCGGATTATTCGTATTCAAATTTAAATCTCTTCTAGTTATGGGCAAATAGTCCATTATGTTACTATGTTAATCTGTCTATATTGCTGATATGTCTAAAGTGGAATATGATATGCTGTGTTATGTTATATTTTCTCAATAAATGCTTTTAAACATTTAAAAAAACCAAAAACAAATTTAAATCAGTATTTGGCTGAATACGAATAATGTGTTTGGGTCACTATTTGAGGCTGAATTGAATCTAAATATTTGCTACAGCCCTAGTTTCTAGATACCAGAAATTTTAAAAATCTTTTTCTACTTTCTCCTTTTCAAATAATTTACGCTTTCTCTTTTAAAACTAGAGGGCCTGATTTTGTAACTGGACGCTAATGTGAGAAGTCCAAGAAGGCACCTATTTTATAAAGGCAACATAGATGACTCTGTGCCTTTATAAAAATAGAGGCCCCCAACCAGCCCCAGTAGCACACGGATACCAATGCCCACATTTATTTACACCTACTATGAAGTTTGTGCAAATGTGTTCATATACTCTAAGAATATACTTGCTTGTTTTATAAAATGTGTGTGCATATTGCAAGTTCCCCTTCTCCCCTCCATGGAATACCTGTACATGGTGTACATGAAAGTACATGCTGGCTTGTTGCTGAGTGTATTTATACATAAGTATACTGCTGTACAGTTTTAAGAAACACTTTTGTGAGTAAAACAAGCTTTCCTTATCGCCAGACCAGGTCTGCACTCACCTTCCGTCTGCTGAGGAGACTGAGAAATACTGGATGGCTCATGGCTGTACACCACCTAATAAGGTGACGTTACTCAGTAGTTCTTAGTCTCCTCATCTGCTGGACATAGAAGGGAGGAGTGACCTAGTGGTTAGAGCACTGGTCTTGAAATCCAGAGGTAGCCGGTTCAAATCCCACTGCTGCGCCTTGTGATCTTGGGCAAGTCACTGAACCCTCCATTGCCTCAGGTACAAAATTAGATTGTGAGCACTCCAGGGACAGGGAAATACCCAGTGTACCTGATTATAACTCACCTTGAGCTACAACTGAAAAAGGTTTGAGCAAAAACTAAATAAATGGTCTGGAGAGATTCAAGGAAATAAAATTAGGCAAATCTAATTTCTCATTCCACAGGGGAAATTATCTCCCAGATAGAGAACAAGCCAGGTAAATGGGTGCCCGGGAAATGAAGTCAGGATAGGACTACCTCAGTTGTGTGCCCTAAAATTTTTATTGGGTATTTTCACTTATGTACAGGAGAGAAATCACGTGCCCAGTTGGGATGAGGAAGTTCTCCCCCCCCCCCCCCCAACATTCAGCGCTGATCGTTGCCAGCTAAATTATCCCCTGATATTCAGTGTCGTGCCATATCAGGATAATTTGGGGTGGACTGGCTGCTGGGGGTTTTGTGGGCCTGGCCGATATTCAGCCGGGGCCACATAAGTTATGCAGCCCCTGCTGAATATCAGGCCGCTCCAGCTCGCGTTACTTTTTTTTTTTTTTTTTAAGAAATAAAGCTTCTGAACCCCCTCCCATCCCAATGTCCCCTCTTTTGTTCCTCCACCCCCCCCCACCACCACACACACATTAAGACCCTGCACCCTGCCTCCCCCCAATGGTGAAGGTAACTCCCCCCCTTACCTACATCCCTGGTGATCCAGCAGGGTCATTGGGGGCAGGAACGCAGCTCCCTCGCTGCTGCCCCTTTCGGCGCCTCAGGAAAATGAGTTCGCAGCAGCTCACGATAGTACACAAAGTACTGTGAGCTGCCACGAGAGGTCACAGCAGCCATTTTCCCAAGGCGCCACAAGAGGCAGGAGTGAGGGAGCTGCACTCCTGCCCCCAATGACCCCACTAGACCACTAGGGATGTAGGTAAGTCCCCCCATAGGGGAGAGGTAGGGGTGGTGGGTCTTGCGGGGGGAGGATCTTAATGCACTGGGGGGAGGGAAGGAACGAAAGAGGGGACATTGGGATGGGAGGGGGCTCAGGGGCTTTTTTTTTGTTTTGTTTTTTTAACAATGAACAAAAAGTTATGCTGGTGCTGGCCCGATATTCAGTGCCAGCACCTGCATAGCTAAGTGGCCTTATTTAGGATAGCTGTAGATCTGTCCTAAATGAAACTGCTTAGCTATGTGGTTGCCAGCACTGAATATTGCCGGCACCCGCATAACCTGGGGCTCCTCCCCAGTGCCGTCCCCAGCATCACCACTGACCTGCCCACTTTTTGTTTGTGCGGTCTCAGGGGATATTCAGTGACACTGTCTAGTTAAGTGCCGCTGAATATCCCCTGTTAAATCACTTTGAATATTGGCCTCTTACCATTTAAAATGGATTCTGTTTTCATGAGGAGTTTGCATGTTTCAAAGTAAATGGA
This sequence comes from Microcaecilia unicolor, assembly GCF_901765095.1. Lineage (NCBI taxonomy): Eukaryota > Metazoa > Chordata > Amphibia > Gymnophiona > Siphonopidae > Microcaecilia > Microcaecilia unicolor. The sequence goes on from NC_044041.1 coordinate 65,606,068, forward strand.
ATAACTGGCATAATGATAGTGGACCACTGTAAGATACTGGTTACTACAGCTGTAGGAAGTAAAATGCAGTTGCCTGTTTGGTCCTGAATTTCTGCTCTCATTCTTTGGTCAGGGAGTGACATCAATTCTGCCAATACTGAGAGAAGGTGTGCTAAGTGGGAACCCAGAGCAGAAAGAGGAAGCAGCCAAAGCTTTGGGGCTTGTTATCAAACTAACCTCAGCTGAAGCTCTTAAACCTTCTGTAGTGAGCATCACTGGACCACTCATCCGTATTTTAGGAGACAGATTCAGCTGGAATGTCAAGGTGGCACTGCTGGAGACACTGAGCCTGCTTTTAGTCAAGGTAAGTATAAAAAAAAATGCTGCCACATAATGGACCTCAGGTACAGAAACTTAGTATGTATAATAGTATGTCTCCATGGAACAACAAACACTGCTATCTTACATGGTATATGTGTATATATTACCTTATATTGTCATAGACATTTTCCAGGGAGTCCTTCACCAAGGGAAACAGCCATAGGGACATTCTTTTTAGTCCTAATTTTCACTGTCCTCAATTTTATTTTTGGATTGTAATTCATAAGGACAAAAGAAGCCAAATTAAGTATCGGCTAAAATTCTTTTGCTGATTTTGACATACAGTTTCAGCGTTCAGGAATTGTCGTCATGGACAAGTTGGAAGTGCGACAGAGAAGGGCAACCAGAATGGTACAGGGTTTGCATCAAGCCCTGTGAGACTAGACTTAAGCATCTCAGTATGTATACCTTAGTACAAACCTGAAAGGTATTAATAGTGCACAAGATGCTAATGATTTTAAGAGAAAGGAAGTCAGAAAGGTACATAAGTGGAGAGATGTCAGGAATTATTTTCTCTTGGTAAGAGTAGCAATTGTATGGAATTGTATGCAGTGCTTTTCAGAATGAGAGGACAAATATAGAAACATATCCAGCCTTTAGCAGTCAGCATTTTTTATACCTGGATATTCAACACCAATATCTGGATACTGGGCAGTGCTGAGTATCCAGGTATAACTTGGCTGCTGCTGCTGCTTATCTGGATACTGGCAATATTCAGACTGGAACCCAGATAAGTAACCAGATAAAGATAGGACAGTCTTTTTGTGATACTAATTTTATCCAGCCAGTTATCCTGTTAGTGGACTGATTGTGGCTGCTAACTAGATAAATGCTGATGTCACTTTGGCTCCGCCTCTGGACCACCTTAGCACTACCTGAATAGTACCAAGGAAGTCTATCCAGATTTTCAGGATCATTAAATGAGTAATGCCATTGAAAATCCAGCTATGAACCCAGTGAAAATGAGGGTTTAGCAATTAGATTAAAGTAGACATCATGTTTCCTGAAATAGTCCGCAAACAATGACTAAAGATCATAGAGTCAACCTAAGAATCACTGGACTCGCGTTCAGATATTTGCCTGGAATAACTCTCTAGATGTATTCAGAAATCCTTCAATGTAAATTTGTAATAATTAGAATAAGCTCAGCAATTTTCCCTTGTAAATCTCAGGAGCTGATTAAGGGGATGGAGCTCCTCATATGAGGAAAGGCTTAGGGCTGTTCAGCTTGAAGAGATGACTGAGGGGGCATATGATAGGGGTCTACAGAATCCTGAGTGGAGTAGAACGGGTAAATGTAAATCAATTGTTTACTCTTTCAAAACGTATAAAGACTAGGACAGTGGTTCCCAAACTGCGCTGTGGCACTCTGGGGCCCCGCTGCAAACTCTCAGGGGTGCCGTGGCATATTTTCTCCACCTACTTCCTGCCGTCACCCAAGCCGCTACTGCTCCTTTTCTAGATGAGCAGTAGCAGCAAAACAAGCTGCAGTTACCGCAGGGCCAGACATGTGGCTGACAGTCCTACCCCCTCAGACATCACTTTCTGTTTCCATGGCACAGCTAGCAACCACATGAATGAAGAGTCCTGCTTAGCGATGGCTGTAGCTTGCTTTGCTGCTGGTCTAGAGAAGCAGGAGTGGCAGGGAAGGGTGTGTGTGGGAGAAGGAGGGACAGGCAGATGCTGGATCAGGGGAGAAACAGAGAGGGGGCTTAGGCTGGTTGGTAGTGGGGAGAGAGGGAGGGCATGCGTGGGAATGCAGGTTTTGATGGCTGAAACGTGCCACCAGTTTGCTCACTGTGTAAGCAGCATGGTGCTCAGGCCTTGGGCAGTGGACCTCTTCAGCTGGTGGGGCTTGGGAGCACTCCATGAAACTATATGATAATACTTTTAAAATAAATAGAAGAAAATATTTTTCACTCAACAAATAGTTAAGCTATGAGAGAGGAAGTGACGTCATCACCGGGGATGGCAGCCTGAGAGAAGAGCTCCAGGTGTCTTTCCCCCAAATTACATACAATTTAGCTCTTATCAACTCCAGATTGGCGGTTTTAAGTTCCAGAAGCAGTTATTCAGCACTGACCACACTCAGGTATGAGTGCAGTAGGTGGAGTGGTGGATTTATTGTGCTTTACGTACTCTGGAACAGCAGGGCCCGCTGCCATGAGGTTGGAATCAGAGCCTCTGAAGACAGCGCAGGCGGCGTCTCGTCCTCAGGGCTCATAGTCCCCAGACTTGTTTGTTCTGGGAGAAGCACTGGCAGAATTAGCAGAAGAGCCCTTACATGAAATCTGTGCCTGGCTTCAGGAGATAAAAACAGATGTCAGAGCGCGGTATGAGAGGAGTTACTCATGCTCAACGCAGACCTGCGCACGGAAATTGTGGAGCTGGGGCAACGTGTGGAGGGTGCAGAACAGAAAGTAGAAGAGCATATGGAAGCGTTAGCTGCAGCGGAGGCACAGCTTTGTGAACTCCTAACCGCTAATATATCGATCATGGACAAACTGGAAGATATGGAAAATAGAAGCAGACGCCACAACTTAAGGTTTTGCAGAGTGCCAGAGACGCCTGAGTACTTGAACTGTGAGCACGTTGTGCAGTCTATTGCAGGGTCTCTTCTTGGAGTGGATGGATCTACTGTTCAGCTAGACAGAGCTCATAGGTCTTTGGGAACACCCAGACCTAGCAAACCTAAAGATATAATGGCATGCTTCACCAGCTTCAAAATTAAAGAACAAATTCTGCAGGCCGCTAGAAAGGCGGAAAATTTTAAGTGAGATACATACCTTATAGAGGTTTACCAAGATTTAGCAAGTGCGACATTGAAGCGTTGAATGGAATTGAAACCTGTTGCATAGTATTTAAGGGCAGCTGGTGTTCCCTATAAGTGGAGATATCCGTTTGCACTACAGTTTTATAAAGAGGGTAAATTGCATCAGATTCAGAATCTTTCAGAGGCACAATAGCTATTTCAAGAGGCAAGCACTCTCACACAGAAGCAGCCATCAGCTCCACGCAAGATGTCACTGTGGCTCACCATGCAACCAAAATGGCAAAGAGTCACTAAGGGAGGAGGTCGACTGAGAAGACAAAAATCCGCAATCCAAATGTCTGCAGACAGGGCCTCATGAGAGGTGCCCAGCTTGCAAAATGGACTGAGTGACATTGATTGGAGACGACCTATATGCAGATATTTTGAGCTTGAGAAGACCCATTACTTGTAAGCTAACTTTGTTTGCTTAATGATAGTTTTTATTGTTAGGGATCATATAATGTGCTTATCCTTATCGTCCTCCGAGGTTTTAATACATTATAATTATTGTTTTATTTCTGCTTGGGAATTCTAATGGGGACTAGGGGAATGCCCTGGGATGCGCACTTCCTTTACCAAGCAGTGGGCTCTCTGTAAGATGGAGAGCGTAGTGGTACATATGTATGGGGGGGAGTGGGAGGAGAGGCGGGAGCTGGAATAGAGTCTCGCATACTACCATCATAGTGGGGGGAGTAGGGCACAGGTGGATACTGGTTTATAGGGCTGGGGACCTGTCCATGGATAAACTTTGCATGACAAGTTTTGATTGTATTTGATTATAGATGGGCAAGATAATTTCACTAAGCTATAATGTTAGAGATCTTAACCCGCCCAATAAATGGCGGCTCCTTTTTAAAGAACTGGAGAGGACAGGCATGACCATAGCTTTTATTCAGGAGACCCACCTGTTGCCTATTCGTGAGAAATACTGTGTGCATAGGAAATACCCTCGTATATATTTTGCTTCTAATACATCCCAACAGAAAACCAGAGAGATTCTGATAGCCCTCTCCACACAGCAGTCTTGGATAGTCAGTAAGATGGTGAGGGTTAGGGAAGGCCGGTATTTACTGTTGATGGTCACGCTGGATTCTGTGACTTATACACTGTTAAATGTTTATGCCCCAAATGAAGATCAAGGGTTATTCTTGCAAACATTGAACCAAGTACTTTTAACACATGCTCGTGGTGGGGGGGGGGATTATCACGAGAGGGGATTTCAACTTGACGACTTTGAATCCTAATTTGGATAACTCATCTCAGGGCATCTCATAGTAAAAAGGGTAGGAAGGCTTTTCAAGCTTTATTGGCCAGATGGGGATTGGTGGCAAACTTATTTCCCAGGGGAATGGGAATTTACATATTATTTGTCTGTATACAAATCCTTCTCTAATATTGATTATTGGTTTGGGGATTTGTCTATCCTGAAGTAAGCACAAGCCCTTCGAATATGGCAACGGACATGGTCTGATCACTCTCCCTTGCAATTGGAACTTAGATTGGAAGTAGATCAAGGAGGTGTCCGATACTGGCATCTTAGTGATGAGATCCTACAAGACCCTGCTAATGTGACCCAGTTAGAAAAAGATCTTTTAGAATATCTCCAATTTAATGACAGTGGAGAGGTGGACCCCCTTGTATTACGGGAAAGGCATAAAGTAGTAATGAGAAGGAAACTTATTGCTCTACAAGCACACCTAAAGCGCACATGTGAGAGTTTGGAGCAGAATTTGCAGTCTAGGATTGAAGACAATGGAGCCTCATATTAGACAACAGGGTGGGGTTCCTGTAGAAAGTGATGATATTCATGCCCTCTGGGTGGAGCTATGCACATTACATTTGTCAGAGGTGGCTAGCAAGATGCAACAGGTGCAGCAGAAGCACTTTGAATTTGGTAATAAACCAAGCTGTCTTCTGGCTGATAAAGCTAGAGACTCTATTGGGAATGGGGAGGGGGCAGAAATGGGGAAAAATGGGAATCTAAATGTTGTGTCAAAGTGCTGTTATATGCTTTTTGGTTAATAAAATTTTGAGAATTTTTTAAAAAGTAGTTAAGCTCTGTAACTTGTTGCCAGAGGTTATGGTAACAGCAATTAGTGTATCTGGTTTTAAAAAAGGTTTGAACAAGTTCCTAGAGGAAAAGTTCATAATCTGCTATTAAACTAGACATGGGGAAAGCCACTACTTAACCCTGAGATCGGTAGCTTGGAATCTTGCTACTGTTTGGGATTCTGCCAGGTACTTGTGATCTGCATTGTCCACTGTTGGAAGCGGAATACTGTACTAGATGGACCATCGATTTGATCCAGTGTGGCTGCTATTAAGTTCTTATGTTCACACCACAGCCAAAAGCTATCAATGAGTGGTAAGACTAGGGGTTCACCAACACTACATAGTCTGGCTCACATTATTGTTCATACTATAATTCTGGGATAAAAACCCAATCTAATATACACTTTTTTTTTTATATGTAACCTTTTCAATGATCTGGTGCCAGATCATAAAGTAAGTAGCCTAACAGATCATTGTAAATCATAAAATAAGTAACCTAACACTGAACCACACCATCTGGTGATCACTGGGTATCTAGATTTTTGCCTACTACAGCATTCTCCATTTGTAAGCACCAGGTCTAATATTTCCCTTCCCACATTTGTTCAGTTACCAGCTGAAGGAATAGTTCTCTTTCTTCTAGACAACACTGTAGCCAGGCTGTTAGTTAATATCAGGCAGGGTTATCGCCTAGCCATAGCACTTCCCTTTTCATACAATTTCATGATTGTCTCCAATTAAATCTATTTCTCCTGCCTTCAAGGGAGGTCTGTGTATAGCACCAATGTAAACAGATATTCCATTCCTCATTTCCAAATTAACTCACAGGGCCACTTATTCTTATTTTTATTTACATATAGCACCTCTTCTCCGTGTCCTCTCTGAATAGAATAGAGCTTACTATAAGTATATCCCAGTCATGGTTCTCCATGTATCACAGCTCTATGCTTATAATTAAATCCAAGTCTTACTCTTGCTTACAAGCCTCTGTCTTCAGGACCATGTTATGGAAATTAATATCCATAGCATTCTAGACTCTTTAGTTTGTAGATTTTCTCTTTCTTAAGCCTGCTTGACATGATGTTTCTGAGGGTTTTATGGTGGGATTTTGTTGTTTGTTGTCTAGGAAAGTGTATGTTCAGGGGAGGACTATTGTCATTTTACTTTATTAACTTTAGTTTTCATTGTTTTTAATAACTTTATTGTACTGCATATTATAAATGTTGTACTACATTGCATTACATGTTTCATACTTTTGTGTAAATTTTGTTCAGCTCAAGTTTTAAATAGTGTCAGCTTATTAAGATTTGCCTGAGAATGGAATCTGTGCTAAACCTACTCCCTTGTTTTTTTTCTTGTGTAAGATGAAAAATCTTTTCTTTCTAATTGAGGCTTGGGATATTTATACCTCCCTAATCACTGCTTTTCTTGCCTCCCACACACTTTGTATTGCATGGTCTCTTTTGTAATTTTCTTTAAAATCATGGGTTAGTGTGTGCCTGACTATGTACAGCCTGTACTAGACTAGCACTTGAGTGCCATCGTCTAATAGAGATAGAACTCGGTGCAGCAAAGAACCAAACATGCCTGCTCCTCCTCCTCCTCCTCCAGTTTTAATAGTTTCCATCCTACCCTAATTGGAGTTAGGTATCAACTATGTCTATTCTAGAAAAGAATTCATGGTTTCCTTTTTTTTTTTTTTTGTAATAGGTCAGGGGTTTGCAACACGGTCCTTAGGACACACCCAGCCAGTTGGGATGTGCCATGAGGACTGGGTTGAAAACCTCTGGTATAGGTAATGCAACTTCACAATAACATTTAAAAAGTCATTTCTTTAATTTGAACCCTGTTGTATAACCATTGCTTGCTCTATTTTATCAGTAGCCTCCAGAATAGGTTAAGATGCCTTCCAGTGGAGATATCAGTACAATTAAGAGTTTGTCATTTTAAACAGATCATTTGATTTTTGCTGCGCAAAGGGGCTAGACAGGCATAATGGCTCCTAGCCGTCCCCTATATGCAACCGCTTTTTGTCAACCCCAAGATCCATTTTGAACACCAGAGTGTGTAGCATTGTTCTGTAAGCAGCTTGGTGAATTGGCTGGTGAGCCATAATACCAGGGCTTTTTTTGAGGGGGTACTTGGAGTACTGAGTACTGGCACCTTTTCCATTGTCTGCTAAAATTGAACCATGGACCCCAAGTTTTAATGAAAGAGCTCAAGCCCTGCACACCAATTCTGCCTTGTCATAGGTTCTGTGACTGGTTGCAGGGGGCCTGGCTATTGTGGGGTGGGTCCTTCATTGATCATCCCACCCCTGAAGAGTGGCCTAGCATTTGAGTACCGGCACCTTTTTTGCTAGAAAAAATGCACTGCATAATACACACAATTAAAATGCCAAATGTAACGCAGGAGAGGAACAAGGGCACTGACAACAAAATAGCAGTGGATGGTGAGAAGATATTAGTGATCTTGACTGGCAAATTCACACAGGAAGTGACCAGAGTTATTTCAGCTACTCTGGAAGACAAACTAAATAAGTTGCAATCCGCATTGAAGAAAATTTGTGAAGAATTCAGCACTCAGTCTCATTGGCTAGACAAGGCTGAAAGTAGGATCTCTGTGCAGATGGATGTGTCAACACATTTCTAGGAGCAGCTTGTACAATTAAGAGCAGAAAACATTAGACTGCCTGAACACCTGGATCAACAAGAGAACAGGTTGAATGAGGAAGATGGCATAGGCAGGAGCAAATGAAGGTCGCTCCTGCTGCCACTCTCCACCAGACCACCAGGGCGATGTGGTAGGCCTGGGGAAGGGTCAGGGCTTCCTTTGTTCGTAAGGGGAAAGGAGAGGCAGGAGGAAGAAAAGGGGATGGAGATTGGACTTGATATGCCACCTTTCTCTGGTTACAGTCAAAGCAGTTTACATATTATATATAGGTACTTAATTTGTACCTGGAGTAATGGAGGGTTAAGTGACTTGCCCAAAGTTACAAGAAGCTACAGTGGGAAGGAAGTGGGAACTCTCTTGGTTCGGGAGGAGGGGGGGGACCGTGGCAGGGAAGGAAGGAATGCCAGACACCAAAGGGTAGGGGAAAAGGAGGAATGCTTGAATATAAATCTTCAGTTTATATTCAAGTTAACATTTCTTCCCCCCTCCTTTTTTTTTTTTAGTGGGAAAATGTTATCTTGGTTTATGTTCGAGTATATAAGGTAGATGACTTCAGGAATGAAGATCCTTAATAATTACATCAGAAGATTATGTATTCAAGAAAAAAAGTCCCATCATGAGCCATGTTTTTGCCTGTTAGGGCTGATCAGGGGCAAAATCTCCAAACTTGAGCTGGAATTAACACAAAAATATAAACAGTTTCTTAATGATTAAGAGGAAAACACAATACTCAAATTACACTGAATTACACAAATAAATAAAATTGACACTGCATCAGAGGACTCTGTCCTGTTACCCACTTGTATCATTTCTGTCTTGCTCATTCCATTTTGTTGTGTAGCAGATTTTGTTTAATTATAACCACACTCTATGTTTCTGCTTGTATAGGTGGGGATTGCTCTTAAACCTTTCCTGCCCCAACTACAGACAACTTTTACCAAAGCATTGCAAGATTCAAACCGCTCAGTTCGCCTGAAGGCTGCAGATGCTCTTGGCAAACTGATAACCATTCATACAAAGGTGGATCCATTGTTCACTGAGCTGCTGAATGGGGTCCGCAGCAGCGAGGATTCTGGAATCAGGTAATGGGATTTGATATACCACCTTTCTGTATACAACCAAAGTGGCTTATATTTATTATAGACAGGTACTTTCTCTGTCCCTATTGGGCTCATAATCTAAGTTGTGTACCTAAGGCAACGGAGGGTTAAGTGACTTGTCCAGAGTCACAAGGAGCTGCAGTGGGAATCGAACCCAGGTAGTGGATGACATTGCAAAAGGATCATGTCAGTCATTCTGAAAGAAAACTCTGTTTCAAGTACCTTAAAATTATTATCTTTGTAAATTAACTGCTCACCTGTTCCTCTGCATTCATTTGAAGCATCATTTTAGCAAACAATGCTGCAAGCTGGTGTTACTCAAGTTGATAACGCTAGTACCAACAATCTTTGATAGTGTATATTAACTGCAAAGAATGATTGTGTCTTATGTAATGATACACAGGATCCAAAGCAAAAGTAGATTCCTTGTCATCAAGCAGATGAAGCCATTACGTATGGTTTGTGTCCATCAACCAGCAGGGGGAGATAGAGAGCACACAACTTTTCACAGTGCCTCATGGCCAGCTAGCTCCACTGCCTCTTCAGTATTCTCTATCTCCCCAAGCAGGGTGGCTGCAGCTTCTTCGAGCTCCATCAAAAATCTGCCTAGGGGTGGCTCCTGGCTTGCCAGTTGTTAGCCGGGGTGTTAGAGGCTATAGCAGCTTCACTTTGAAGGCACATAGGTCAGCCCTTTCCCTGCCTTACCCATGCCCCCGTGGATGTGGACATATTAGCTTGCTTTTCCCTGTCCTTTCCCACTCAGTGGATGCAGGCACATTGGTTCGCCTTTCCCTGCCTTTCCCACTTATCTGAGCCTCTGGAGTGTTTTTATTTACCTCTTTTGCCTCTGCTTTCCTCACAGCGTTAAAAAAATAAAAAATAATTAAAGTCGCGTCGCGCTTTAGCGCAGCGATCTTGGAAAAGAGGTTTTTTTTCTTGAGATTCTTCTGCAGAAGCGGAGCTGTGATACTTGGTCTAGTGAGGTAAGAGTGTTTTCTGACTCCTCCGGGGTGGGCCCGCGATCAGGACGTTTTTGGCGCAAACCACCATTTTTAAATTTTACCGCTGTTTTCGGCGATGGCTGCGGATACTGTAAAGCACTGTTCTAAATGTGGCAAGTGCAAATCAGCAGCAGGGCTCTGTAATTCGTGCTGTACAGACGGTAGAGCTGGCCCGAGCATGGTGAGCGGCGATATTTTGCGCTCTGAGCTGGCAGCGGACGCCATTTTGGATTTTCCACATGGCGCGGCCTCCGTTGCGACGGAGAGCCCTGAATCCAGGGGGGGGGGGGTCCTCTGAGTGAGGCTAATAATAGAGCTGATAGCCCTGGGCAGGATCCGGGCGGTCAGGGAGCGGTTTTCTCCCCTGATTTTGTTTTAATGCTGCATAGGGCGTACATGCTTAAAAGAGCTCTTCCACATAGATCTTCGGACCCTCTGCCTGCCCCCCCCGGTGGATCCTGGCCTTTTGGAGTTGGCTTTGCCTGTTTCTTATCCTCCTGATAAACGCAAAAGGGCTAATTCCCCTTCTGAGTGTGGCGCCCCCCCCCTTTTTCCCCACCATGGTCGGGCTATGAGGATTCTGAGGGGTCTGGCAGAACTTCTTGGGCTGAGGAACCAGAGTCGGGTGCAGAATTGCCACAGGAACTTGATGATCCATCTGCGGTGAGGATTTTCCACCGCGAGGAGCTGCCAGCGCTTATTTCAGATGCCTTACAAGCCCTCTCGATTGAAGATCCTGGGAGTGGCACAGCCTCCTCTGTTAATCCAAGGATGGCTAGTACCAGAAAGCCTGCTCGAGCCTTTCCTTTGCATGACTCCATCCAAGAACTTATTTCGACTCAATGGGCTGACCCCGAGGGACCTTTGAAGGTTGCCAGGGCTATGGGGCAATTATACCCTCTGAGTGAGGAACATTTGGCTCGCTTTGCAATGCCTAAAGTGGATGCCCTGGTCACGGCTGTGACAAAGAGAACTACCCTCCCTGTTGAAGGAGGTGTTGCCCTGAAGGATATTCAAGACCGCAGGCTTGATTCAGCTCTGAAGCGGTCCTTTGATTTGGCAGGTCTCATTGTTCGGGCGTCTGCATGCAGTTGTTATGCTGCTAGAGCCTGCCTGGCTTGGTTACAGCAGGCAGTGGAACAGCCCGGTGATGGAGCGGAGACCTTATCTGAAGTGGCTCCACGGATGGAGTCGGCCTTGTCCTTTTTGGCTGACGCCCTTTATGATATGGTCAGTGCTTCGGCTAAACAAATGGCTGTAGCAGTGGCGGCTCGCCGCACTCTTTGGCTACGACATTGGGCAGCGGTCATGGCTTCTAAGCAAAGGTTGGTGAAGTTGCCCTTTCAAGGCCTCCTGTTTGGTGAGGAGCTGGAAAACATTGTTAAAGGCCTGGGGGATTCCAAACCTCAGCACTTGCCCGAAGATAGGCCGAAGCCTTCCTTTAAGGGTCAGGCAGTCCGCTCCTCTTACAGACCTCGCTTCCGTGAAGCTAGAAGGTACCGCCCAGGGCGTGCTGCTGGGTTCACTTCGCGTGCCCGCTTTCAGCAGAGAAACTCCTTTCGCTCGGACAAATGTTCCGCAGCTGCCGGTTCAAGGCCTGGAGTTCAGGGGTGACCCTCTCAATGATGGTGTGCCGGCCCCCTCCTCGTTTCCTGTCATCGGAGGAAGACTTTCCCTCTTTTTCGAGGAGTGGGCCAAAATCTCTGCAGATCAGTGGGTCTTGGACCTGATCAGAGACGGATACCGAATAGAATTCGATGCCCCGGTGAGAGACGTGTTTGTGGAGTCCCGATGCGGTTCTGCCGCCAAACGGGCGGCGGTAGAGGAGACTTTGCACAGTCTGTGCCAGATAGGGGCTGTGACCCCGGTGCCTCCCGCCGAACGAGGTTTAGGCCGCTATTCCATTTACTTTGTGGTGCCACAAAAAGGCGGGTCTTTTTCGCCCGATCCTGGACTTAAAAGAGCTAAACAAGTCCTTAAGACTGCGGCATTTTCACATGGAAACCCTGCGCTCCGTCATTGCGGCAGTACAGCCAGGAGAGTTTCTCACGTCTCTGGACCTGAAAGAAGCTTACTTGCACATACCAATTTGGCCCCCGCACCAGAAGTTTCTGCGGTTTGCAGTGTTGGGAAAACATTTCCAATTTGGGGCCTTGCCTTTTGGCCTCGCCACAGCTCCCCGAACCTTCTCCAAGGTAATAGTAGTAGTAGCTGCCTTTCTCAGGCGAGAGGGTATCCGGGTTCACCCGTACCTAGACGACTGGCTCATCAGAAAAAGAGAGTCATCTAGCTACAGCCAGAGTGGTTTCAGTCCTTCAATCTCTGGGCTGGGTCGTCAATATGGCCAAAAGTTACCTGACCCCCTCGCAATCTCTAGAATATTTGGGGGCCAGGTTCGACACAGCCTCGGGCTATGTGTTTCTTCCCGAGCAAAGGCGGTGCAAGCTTCAGAATCAGGTCCGTCTGCTCCTGAGGATGCCCCGCCCGCGAGCTTGGGACATTGTCCAGCTGTTGAGATCGATGACAGCCACCTTGGAAGTGGTGCCATGGGCGAGAGCGCACCTGAGACCTCTACAGTATTCTCTACTTCTACGATGGTCTCCAGTATCTCAGGATTATCAATGCAGACTTTCTTGGCTCCCTGTGGCCCGCCTCAGTATGGAGTGGTGGCTGTCGGACAGCATGTTGCGGCGGGGAATGCCGCTGGCGCTCCACGATTGGTGCCTAGTGGTGACACATGCCAGCCTGAAGGGCTGGGGCGCACATTGCCAGGGGAAGAATGGCCAGGGTCTGTGGACACCCGACGAGTCGGAGTGGTCTATCAACCACCTGGAGTTGAAAGCGGTGTTTCTGGCTCTTCTGGCCTTTCAAGTGACCCTGGAAGGATTGGCTGTCCGAGTGATGTCGGACAACACGACAGCAGTGGCCTACATAAATCGACAAGGCGGCACTCAGTGCAGAGCTCTAGCTGCGCAGGCCGAACAAATTTGCCACTGAGCCGAGCTGCATCTACAGTCCCTGTCAGCAGCTCACATTGCAGGTCAGAGCAACGTGCAAGCCGACTATCTAAGCAGGCATCAGATCGATCCAGCGGAGTGGGAACTAGCAGACGATGCATTCCTGCAGATATGTGCCAAATGGGGCAAGCCAGTGATGGATCTTATGGCGACCAGTTCCAATGCCAAAGTCCCGTGCTTCTTCAGCAGACGGAGGGATCCTCGCTCTGCCGGGTTGGATGCCTTGGCTCAACCCTGGCCCCTGGGCTTGCTGTATGTCTTCCCTCCGTGGCCCTTGATAGGGGAGTGCTCCTGCGGATTCGGCTGCATCCAGGAGAAGTGGTGCTCATCGCCCCGGATTGGCCCAGGAGGCCTTGGTATGCGGACCTCCAACAGATGCTGTTGAAGGCTCCCTTTCCGTTACCTCTGGTTCCGCACCTGTTGTCACAGGGTCCAGTGGCCATGGAGGACGCCTGCTGCTTTGGTCTTATGGCATGGCGATTGAGAGGGCGCAATTGAGAGATAAAGGCTACTCAAATAAGGTAATTTCTACTCTCCTGCAGGCCCGTAAGCGCTCCACTTCCATGACTTATGCCAGGTTTTGGCGCCAGTTTGAAGTCTGGTGTGTTTCAAGAGCGCTTTCTCCATTGCGGGCTCCTGTCTCGCCGATTCTGGATTTTTTGCAGGATGGTGTACACAATGGCTTGGCCTATAATTCCCTGCAGGTGCAAGTGGCAGCATTGGCCTCCCTGCGTGGCAAGGTTGAAGGCGTGTCCTTAGCTGCTCATCCAGATGTGCCACGGTTTCTTAGAGGGGTGCTTCGGCTCCGTTCTCCCGTGCGGGCACCTTGTCCAGCTTGGAACCTGGGGTTAGTATTGAAGGCCCTTCAGGGGGCTCCCTTTGAACCGCTTCGGCGTGCTTCAGAGAAAGATTTCACACTGAAGGCCGTCTTTTTAGTGGCCATTACCTCGGCGAGACGGGTGTCAGAGCTCCAGGCGCTGTCCTGTAGAGACCCTTTTGTGCAATTCTCAGAGTCAGGGGGGTCACGGTTCGGACCGTGCCTTCCTTCATGCCTAAGGTGGTTTCAGTGTTTCACCTAAACCAGCCTGTTTTTCTTCCCTCCTTTGTTGAGGAGGAGTTTCCAGATTCATTTGGGCAGTTGCACCTTTTGGATGTTCGCAGGACTCTGTTGCAGTATCTACGAATTACAAATTCTTTCAGGACCTCTGATCATCTTTTTGTGCTGTTTGCAGGTCCTCGCAGAGGGTCTTCAGCGTCTAAAGCCACTATTGCCCGTTGGCTCAAAGAAGCTATCTTTTCAGCATATCTGCTGTCTGGCCGGGCTCCGCCTGAAGCCTTTAAGGCACATTCCACAAAAGCGATTTCCTCTTCCTGGGCGGAAACTGGAGCACTATCTCTTCATGAGATTTGCAGTGCAGCAACATGGGCTTCTAAGCTCTCTTCCGCCCGACATTACAGGCTGGATGTGGCTGCCAGGAGGGATGCGCATTTTGGAGCACAGGTGCTAGCGCATGGTGTGGCTTGTTCCCACCCTATTTAGGGATTGCTGTGTTACATCCCATATGTAATGGCTTCATCTGCTTGATGACAAGGAAGGGAAAATTAGGTTCTTACCATGATAATTTTCTTTCCTTTAGTCATAGCAGATGAAGCCATGAGCCCTCCCTGTATGATTGTCTGTATTGCAATGATTCTGATTTTAGGTGCTGTTCTTGTTTCCTGAAGTTATATTCCTTCCTTGGGGAGTTGGAAAACAGTCTTCAGGATTCTTGTTACAGTTAGGTTTGAGTGGAGGGGTCCTTCTGGGAGGTGGGATGTACGCAGCTGGGGACTAGATCACCATTCGCGAGGGTGTGGTTGGGGGGCTTCTCGCTGGGACGGCCCCCCAAAGGCTATGGGTCATTGGATTCTGTTTTCTTTCTACTGGATTAGATTATATGATGGGGGTTAAATTGGTACCCTGGAATGTTAATGGGGTGTCTTCACCTATTAAGAGACAGAAAATTTTGCAAACCCTAAATCGTCATAAAGCGGACATTGTGTTCTTACAGGAGACTCACCTTCCGTCTGTTGAGCATGTGAAGTTCAAACGCTGGTGGGTGGGACAGGTAGCAGAGTCACCTGCTGTAAATCGTAAGTCTGGACTCCTGGTGCTTTTTTGGAGGGAACTGGATTTAGTTCTGCATCAGACTTGGAGGGATCCTCGGGGAAAATTTTTGCTTCTCAAGTTATTCCTCAATGAAAAGCCCGTATTACAATGTAATGTGTATGGGCCTAATGTATATGACCATAAATGGGTGAGGTGCCTGCTTTATTTCAAGCCCCAGGTCCGGATGGCTTCAGAGCTGAATTTTATAAACTTTTATCTCCTTCAATTGTTCCAACCTTGGAGTCCTTTTTCATGCAGTTCGTGGCGGAGGGAACCCTTCCACAGTCTCTTCAATTGGCCCAGATAGTGTTATTGTTAAAACCTGGGAGGGATCCAGTAAAGCCTTCTTCGTATAGACCTATCTCTCTTGAACCTGGAAACCAAATTATTTGCGAAAATCTTGGCTAATCGTTTGGCTAAGGTGCTCCCGAATTTGATCTCGGAACAGCAGGTAGGAGTTGTTAAGGGGCGTACAGTAACATATATAATATGTATAAGCTTCTCATCTCAATGGAACGCATGGAAAGGACAGCTGATCCTTCCTTGCTGGTTAGCCTTGATGCAGAGAAGGCGTTTGACCGTGTTTATTGGAAATTTCTTTTTACTGTTCTGCGTAGATATGGATTTTCAGGTTTCTATTTTGAGGCGGTTACAGCGCTTCATAGCTCTCCCCATGCGTGGATTCAGGTAAATGCTGTTTTATCTTCGGAGTTCGAAACACATCGAGGCACTAGGCAGAGCTGCCCTTTATCCCCTATGCTTTTTGTGTTATCTATGAATCCTTTGATTAGGGATATTATGGGAAACCCTAATATTAAAGGAATAAAAATAGGTCCTCATGAATTCAAGATCTCAGCGTTTGCGGATGACTTGTTGGTACATGTGGTGGAGCCTCAGACTTCACTAGAGACTTTGATGGAGAGTTTTGTAGAATATAGGGATTTTTCAAGTTTCAGTTTGAATTTAGATAAATCCATATTGATGCCTACTAAGTCGTCTGTTCAAGAGAAATGGATGGGCCTTTCCCTCTGCATTGGGAGTCTACTTCGTTTCAGTATTTGGGTATTCAGCTGCCTCGCAATACTGGTATGCTTTATAAGGCAAATGTAACAGTCTTGTTGGATCACTGTAAGTCTGTTTTGGCTAAATGGCAACACTTTCCTCTTTCGATCCATGGCAGAATCCAACTTTTTGGCATGGTATTATTCCCTAAATGGTTGTATATCCTCCAGTATTCTCAGTGGAGGAGGGTAGTTAGTGGGGTCCCGCAGGGGTCTGTGCTGGGTCCGTTGCTTTTTAATGTATTTATAAATGACCTAGAGATGGGAATAACTAGTGAGGTAATTAAATTCGCCGATGACACAAAATTATTCAGGGTCGTCAAGTCGCAGGAGGAATGTGAACGATTACAGGAGGACCTTGCGAGACTGGGAGAATGGGCGTGCAAGTGGCAGATGAAGTTCAATGTTGACAAGTGCAAAGTGATGCATGTGGGTAAGAGGAACCCGAATTAT
This sequence comes from Microcaecilia unicolor, assembly GCF_901765095.1. NCBI lineage: Eukaryota > Metazoa > Chordata > Amphibia > Gymnophiona > Siphonopidae > Microcaecilia > Microcaecilia unicolor. The sequence continues at coordinate 65,622,746 of NC_044041.1, forward strand.
AGCTACGTCTTGCAAGGTTCCGCGTTAGGAGTTACGGATCAAGAAAGGGATCTGGGTGTCGTCGTCGATGATACGCTGAAACCTTCTGCTCAGTGTGCTGCTGCGGCTAGGAAAGCGAATAGAATGTTGGGTGTTATTAAGAAGGGTATGGAGTCCAGGTGTGCGGATGTTATAATGCCGTTGTATCGCTCCATGGTGCGACCGCACCTGGAGTATTGTGTTCAGTACTGGTCTCCGTATCTCAAAAAAGATATAGTAGAATTGGAAAAGGTACAGCGAAGGGCGACGAAAATGATAGTGGGGATGGGACGACTTTCCTATGAAGAGAGGCTGAGAAGGCTAGGGCTTTTCAGCTTGGAGAAGAGACGGCTGAGGGGAGATATGATAGAAGTGTATAAAATAATGAGTGGAATGGATCGGGTGGATGTGAAGCGACTGTTCACGCTATCCAAAAATACTAGGACTAGAGGGCATGAGTTGAAGCTACAGTGTGGTAAATTTAAAACGAATCGGAGAAAATTTTTCTTCACCCAACGTGTAATTAGACTCTGGAATTCATTGCCGGAGAACGTGGTACGGGCGGTTAGCTTGACGGAGTTTAAAAAGGGGTTAGATAGATTCCTAAAGGACAAGTCCATAGACCGCTATTAAATGGACTGGAAAAATTCCTCATTTTAGGTATAACTTGTCTGGAATGTTTTACGTTTGGGGAGCGTGCCAGGTGCCCTTGACCTGGATTGGCCACTGTCGGTGACAGGATGCTGGGCTAGATGGACCTTTGGTCTTTCCCAGTATGGCACTACTTATGTACTTATGTACTTATGTACTTATTACCCCTTAAGTTATTAAAACGTGATCTAAAGGCCTTAGAGGATGCTATCTCATTTTTGCTGGATGGGTCGGAAGCCGAAGATGCCTTTTAAGTATTTAATTGGTTCTTAGAAATATGGAGGCCTGGGTCTCCCCAACTTATCTGTGTATAATTATGCATGCTTACTCCGTCATTTGGGGGATTGGGTATTGGAGGAACAAGGTTATACTCCTTGAGCTTATGAAGAGGCATATTACTCTCCTTGGAATGTCAACTCTCTCCTGCACTGCTCATCGAGATCCCTCCCGCCTGGGCTGCGGCATAGTTTGTTACTCCGTTCGTTGCGTCAGGCTTGGCGGTTCCTGATTTTGCGGCTGGGAGGTTGGCCTGACATTTCAGGTCAGCTTCCGATTGGAGGCAATTTCCAATTTTCACCTGGGAGAGAGAATGCTAGTTTTGCTCGTTGGGCGAACAAGGGAGTTTTATTGCTGCAGCATATTTTAAATTCTGAGGGTAAGTTGTTCTCTGGGAGGCCTTGTTAGCGAAGGGGTTTGCAGAGGCACGGGATTTGTTGGCTTATCTTCAATTACGCCATTATGTACTTTCTTTGGACCAGGTCGCCCTTGTCCCGTCCTTGGGTGTACGTTTGCAGACATTTTTTGATAAATTTCGGGATGGGGGGGTCTATCGGTCTCGGGGTTGCATGAAGCGCTACATTTGAGCTCCCAGACTCGGATTTATGATGACCTTATTGCTAGGTGGGGTCGGGATTTGGGGAGGTCAGGTATCTTCATAGAGCCCTTAAAACTTATCAAGCGGATCCCTGAGATCTCGGTGAGTGTTGAGTTGAGGGAGTGTCAATTTCGGACTTACATAGGGCATATTTTACCCAGGAATGAATGTTTAAGGCAGGGGCGGTGGAGTCCCCGATCTGCCAAAAATGTCAACAAGGGCCTAACTCATTCTTTCATGCCTTTTGGGAATGTCGGAGGGTAAAGGTCTTCTGGAGTACTGTTTTAAATTACCTGGGGAGGCTGTTGGGATGTGACCTATCATTTTCTCCTGCAGCTATATTATTGGACAGTTATGAGGTCTTTTGTATCCGCAATCAATCACATATATTGTTTCTTCGGAAAGCTGGGGTCCTGGTCAGAAAAGTGATTCTTGGGGTCTGGATTTTAGAGGAAGCCCCATCCTTTTGGGCATGGAGAAACCGCTTACATACCTTGATGCTTCTGGAGCGAAGGTATGCTAGGCAGGCCCCTCGAAGATTAAAAACTTTTCATGCAGTGTGGGATGTATATGTTGAGTGTCTTCCACACAGAGCCAGGTGTCTTCCACATAGAGCCAGGAGTCTGATCCTAAATTCTTTTTAGTTCAATGTTTAATTTGGTGAAGGTCGAGACACCCCATTACAACATTGTGCATTTTTATTGCCTGTTAGGTGTAGAGGCTTTGAGCCGCGCACGTCCTGTCCTGGTTGGAGCCCCCACCCTTTTCTTCTTTTTTTTTTTTGGGGGGGGGGGGGGGGGGCTTTGAACAGTTTAGTTAAGAATTATGATGACAGTTTATAGTCTGTAACAAATGTTGAAGTTTCTCTAATTGACTGTATCCAGTTGTTACGCTATCCAGCGCATGGTTTGTATTGATTGTGTCATCACTAAAAATTGTTGAACTGTACAAATCATTCCTCAGAGTTTTGAAACCCACCTCTTTCACCCAGTATACTTTACATGATAAAAAATGTTTCTTGCCGAGGGACCCTCCTTAGACTGTGGCACCTTCAGAACCACTTGCTCCTAGGCCTCTTTTCATGCAGGAAGTCTAGTGCAGTGGTCTTTAAATATCCTCAAGGTTGTGAGCATTTCCAAATGCACTCTCCCCCCCCCCCCTCTCAAATCCACTTTCCTGTTTCTGTCCTGAGCCTGGGTAGAGAGGCAGAGTAGCATGAAAAACACAGGCAATGAGGGCCACCACAGAGGCCCCCATGCCTTGCATTGAAGAATACTGGGCTAATGCATTAATAAAACACATTCTGGGCTAAAATGTGCATCAGCCAGCGGTACCATTTCTTTGTTGCAGCTGAAATCAGGATATCTGTCCTCTAAAGGGCTTAAGTATGGGCGTCCCAATGCAAAATGCCATCAGAGGCAGGGAAGATATGTTGCTCCCCTCCCAGGCCACAGTCTGGCATCTACCCCTGTCCACAAGTTTACCTTCTTTTTCCATTTTCCAGAAGGCGACGGCACTGATTCCCATATGCTGCCCTGCTGCCGACACCGGCCTCTTCTCTACTGTGGCCTGCCTCTGAAGAAACAGGAAGTTACATCAGAGAGTTGGGCCACAGTAAAGAGAAGAGGCCAATGCTGGCAGCAGGTCAGCGTATGGGAATCGCTGCCACCGTCACCTTTTGGTAAATGGAAAAAGAAGGTAAACTCGGGGAAGCGAGTGGAGGAAGGAAGGAGGAGATGCCATTTCAGGAAGAGTGCCACCTGAGGCCCCTGCCTCAGTTGACCTAATGGTAGGGCTGCCACTGGGCTTAAGGCAGGGCCCCCATTCCCCTGATCAACCATCAGGGCAGCCTCACCCAAATGGCAGTGATTCTTGCCAAAATCAGGCATCCAGTACCCACAGGGCTTCTACTTCTCTCAGGAGCCCACTCTGTTCCATTGCCATACAGCACTTTGCTACATTCAGGACTGGGTCCTTGAACTGTTCTTGCACCACCTGGTGCTTTCCATTGTATTCGCTGTACCAGCCAAATGCTGAAATACTCAAGGGGTGGTAGCTGCAAGCTGCACAGCACTGTCCGCGTTTGGTTTTTGCTTCCATGCTTCTGCCTTCAGTGGCCTCGGACATCCTGATTCACGGCGTGCGCTGCCCTGATCATCTTTTTCTCTCAACCCCCTTTCTGAGACTTGTTACCATTGTCTGCTGCCACTGCAGAGCAAAGAAGTGCTTTGCTTTTGTTTTCTGATATGTGTCTTTTGCTCCCAGTTTTAACACTACTCAGAAACCCCTCCCACAGACTCAGTAGCTATTCCAGTACAGCAGGACTGGGGACCCAGCAACCCTTGGGTGTGTGGAGTGAAACAGCCAGTCCTAGCCCAACTCTTATTCTTCTCTTTTACTTTTTGTGGTGTTCAAAAGACTCCTTTAGGCAACTCAGAGTTCCAAGGTGACTCTGTCCCACCTGTCATCCTGACCAGATTCAGGCTGCACAAATCTACCTGACTACCATTTGCTGGAGACTGAGAAATATTGCCTGGCTGTAGATTGCAAAGGATCCTGGATCCTGCCAGGTACTGGGAACCTGAATTGGCCACTGTTGGAGACACTCTATCTTAGTATGGTGATGCCTATGAACCAGTATTGGGTTATGTCATTGTCTGGGGTTATCAGTCGCTGTCTGCTGGTAGGGGAAGGTATACTCACACATCTGAACTGGTCTAAAGGTACAATGAGGAATAATTTTTCATGGGTTATTACAGGGTGTAGCTAGCAGCAGCAGAGTCTTACTCTTTCTTCCCCTGATGTTCTGATACACAGATATGTAATGCAAATTATTGGTTCCTCTTATAGGGAAACTATGCTGCAAGCCACAAGATTTGTTGCTCGAGGTGCTGGTGCCAAGGTGGATGCAACAATCCGGAAGAACATTGTCACAGTGTTGCTGGGCATGTTGGGGCATGATGAGGTACTGACATAAACAAATTTCAAATATTTAAGTAAACTTTCCATTTTTTTTTTTTTAATCCTGTGAAGTTCTTCTCCATTGGTAAGTTTTGTTTCTAATATGTTTTCTATGTTGGAGTGATATTGGAGGCTGTTGGAGAGTAGGCAGTGTATGGTTTAAGTATTCTGTAGTGCAAAATCAAATCATCTCTAACTCAGACACTTTGTGGGTAATTTCTTAACAAGGCATCTATAGAATTTTTCTAAAAAAGCACCTGTTCTATGTGTGCTGTAAAAGGGCAACATAAGCGCCTATATGCCTTTATAAATTAGATTCTCAGAACTAGCCCCAGTAGATGTATTCGGGAACACGTTTACACCTGCTCCAAAGAAGATGTCTCTGGCATATACCTGCATTATTTGTATAAAATGTGCATACACTGAACTTCCTTTCCTGCTGTGCTGTAACTATGCCTCTGGGAATGCCTATGTGCAACGCACAGTTTTGGCATGTGTACTCATATGCACTTATTCTGCCACACAATTTTACTGTTTCAACATTTTTTATTGATGGCTCAACATACTAAGCATAGCCAACAAGCTTAACGTATAACAATCCAAATATCGATACACACTTGCAATTGTTAAAGTGCACTAATTATTCATCAAAATTTTCCAATTTACTCCCATCCCCACCCTAACCATTCTTCCCCCCCCCCCCCCAAGTTGCATTGCCCTCCTGATTATTAACAGGCCAGCATGTTAGACGGTGCCATCTGGCACATCAACGATCTTTAAGATAAATTCAATAGCAAATCATGCTGCCCTTAATTAGCTTGATTACCAATACCTCCCTCCCCACCTACCCCCCCCCCTTACCCCAGGAAGGGATAGGCATCCATTATCCATGACTTCTTAACATCAAAAGCCCTCCAACCCGACATACAGTCTGCCACACAATTTTATAAAAGCCCTTTTCTACACGTAAAACGGGTGTTTACATTGTCAAAAGCTTTATAAATGTACCCTCATGCATGTTAAACATCTAGATTTATTTATTTATTTGTTACATTTGTATCCCACACTTTCCCACCTATTTGTAGGCTCAATGTGGCTTACATAGTACCGGAGGGGCCTTTGCAGGCTCCAGTGTGAACAAATACAGGGTGATGTGGTAAGATCAAGTTCATGTGGCACAGCCACATTAGGAAATCGGAGAACGGAAGAGTTGTGTTATCTCCATTACATGCTTTAGTTTGGTTGTGTTGCAGAGATTAGGCATTTAAGTTGGATCGGTAGGGTATGCCTTTTTAAACAGGTTGGTTTTTAGTGATTGCCGGACGTTTAGGTGGTCATACGTCGTTTTCAGAACTCTTCTTTATGCTCTTCTGATTTCACACTTGGATTATTACAGTATAATTTATTCCGTTCTCCCTGATTACCTGCTACATTGTCTTTAGACTATCCAAAATACAGCCATTTGTATTCTCTCTAAAGCGAATATATTTCTCATATATCACCACTTGATCCCTATCTTTTTTCATATTCAGTTTAAGATCCTTACTGTTGCACACAAGGCCATTCATGCTGACACCCCTTCCTATCTTTCTTTGCTAATTCAATGTTATACACCATCTAGAACTCTTCACGGTCTTAATGATTTGCACATAAGACACCCATCTTTACAACAAGCGCATTATCAACTACAATTAGGACTTTCTTTTACACAGCACCCCGTTTATGGAAACTCCCCTCCCTTCCTATTTACGTTTAGAATCCTCCTATCAAAGATTTAGAGCCCTTCTTATGACCTATCTGTTTGAAAGCGCTTTTAACACAATATATTAATTGATCAGCCCCTCCCAGGATTCACTGAACGTGCAAGTCATTCGTTCGTTCTTTTTACTTCGAGCTTAAGTTGAACTTTCTGCTCTTACTGACATTGTACTCTCTATACTTGTTCTTTTAATTAATATTATCGTTCTTTTCTGCACTCTATTTTTAAGTTTTGTTTTTATTGTACACTGCTTTTGTTATTGTCTTAAAGGACGAGCGGTATATCAAATAAAATTAACCATAATTTATTTTATAAGCTGCAATTAATTTTCTCAATTATGATTAAGTGACATGATAATCACAGTGTTAACGTGCAGCCCTAAATATTACCCAGTCATTATCATGCTTTATGTATGAAATCATTACAGAATAGGAGAGAGAACACCTATCAACAAATTTCTTTCACAGCTTTTCCAATATTTAGACCACAGCTGGTTATGCACATCAGTTTTTTTCTTTAAGAAAGTAAGAGAGCTTTTCAATGGAAGCAGTCTTCACCACCTGTCCGGACCAATGAGCAAAGGCCAGGGCTTCCTTCCAGAAAGTAGCAGTGGTGTGCTGTGCTGCATGAATGAGGTAACGTACCAATTCCCGATCCTCCCCTTGTAAGTCTAGATCACAACAGTACGCCAGTAAGCAAAATAATGTATCTGCCTCCAAAAAAGTGCCGCTATAGGACAGGATCACCACATGTGAAAAGTTACCATGTTCCCTGCACCCCTGCCAATATTCAGCCGAAGGGGTTCCAGCATGCTGAGCATAGAACAAAGGAGATCTGTAAGTAAGGTGTAATAATCACACCGTAAGTTCAACCCTATGGCAACATATGGAGACTGAATGAGCCACTGGCCAAATGATCTCCGAATCCAACTTATCCAAAGACTTTTGCAAATCCTCATTCCAGTTGCTTCACTACCCATCAGAGAGATGCCAGAGAAGTAGTAGCATCAACCAATATGTAATATATGGAAATACTACTGGAACCATACCCATTTCCTCAACAATGAAACTGGCCCTAGGAAGGCTGTCATGTAAGCTTTTTTTTTTCTCTCTCCCCTGCCCTCCCCTCCATGTCCAGCGATTCTTCCCTCCCCTCCCCTCCCATCCCCTCCATTTCCAGTGATTCTCCTCTTCCCTGCCCTCCCATCCGTGTCCCGCGATTCTCTCCTCTACTGTCCTCCCATCCATGTTCATCAATTCTCTGCCCTGTCCTCCCCCTCCCTCCCTCCCCTCCCCTCGATGTCCCGCAATTCTCTCCTCCCCTCTATTTGTACCTGAACATTTTCTGGCTGGCTGGCACTGGCTTCCATTCCGTTCGTAACATCCCTCCTGATGTCAGCTCGCCTCCAGCGTTCCCTTCCCTCTCACTGTTCCGCCCTCTGTCATCATTACGTCTTGACGCGAGGGCGGGACATTGAGGAGGAATGGAACGCTGGAGGCTGGCTGACGTCAGGAGATGTTACGAACCCAGCCAGCCAGCCAGCCATGGAACGTTGGAGGTGCAAATTATTTTATAGGATGTTCCAGACCTGAAGCATGCATGAACAACTTCAAGGGCATAGGCCTCCAATATTGCCAACCCTTATAACCCAAACACCACAGTGCAGCAGTAAGCTGCCTATATAAGCCTTCAGTTTACGCATCCAGGCCAAATTCCCCAACCAACTCTCAAAACACCTTGGGTTATTTGCTATAAGAACTGCAGACCTTTCTGCTCCCACTCCCCCATCTCTGGCCAGAAAATACTGTAGAAAAACCTTGGATTTCATGCCAAAGGAAAGATTAGAAATACCACACCTCAACTGGGTGCACTGCTATTGAACAAGCCTTCAGTGTCCTCCAAATGTCCTGAGTATGCGATGATGTCATCAACAATAGTGAAAGAGAAAACTCCTTTACCTGTGTGTGCCCCCTCAAGCTGAAGCCACCTCACCCGATCAGTCTGCTGGCTCCACCTCACTGTCCCAATTAACCAAGATGCCCAGCAATTTAATTCCAAATGAGGTAATCCCATACCTCCTTCCCATTTAATCCAACACAGTGTACTAAATCCAATCTGTAGGCTTTTGCACTGTAAGATAAAACTGGAGAGCTATCCATTCAAAGCCTGAAAGGCCACTTGTGGAACCCAACAGTGAAAATGCTGAACCAGATATAACAGCCATGGCAGAACGTTCATTTTCACCAAATTCATTCTGTCATTCCCCCCCCCCCCCCCCCCCCCCCCCCAATGATAAGACCAATCCATGCACAACCTAAATATTGAAAAGATAAAACTACACAAATTTGGCACAATGCAGTGGGCATATGCCAGCACATCTCCAACACATATATCTCTGATTTATCAAAGTTAATCTAGTAACCTGACACTTTACCACATCCCTTAAGTATTGTATGAGATATACACCTGAAGTATCAAGCTGAGCCAAAAACAAACATCTGCATACGTACAGAGTTTATGCTCTACTCCCTCCGCTACAATCTTCTCTAATTGAACGTGAATCTCTTACGAGTTGTGCTACAGGCTCAGTGGCAAAATCGAACTGTGTGAGCAAAAGGGTGGCACCCTGTCTCCATTCCACAATGTATCTAGAATGGCACCAACAATGCCTCATTAATTAAAAGCCTAGCTCAAGGAGAGGTGTATAGAGCAGCTGTCTATCCCAGAAACTCATTTTGGAGGCTGGCCTTACACGAGAGAAAAATCAAATGGCCAGTGCATCCTATCAAATGCTGTTTTAGCGTTCAGCAACAACACCGCACCACAACATGTCCTTTTTCATCTATTTGTAGAATATTAAACAGACAGCAGGTGTTGTCTGTGACTGTCTGACCCTTAATGAACCCTGTCTGATCTTGGTGCACCAAGAAAGGGAGTAGAGCCTCCAGTCTGCCCTACAAAATTGTTACCAATACTTTCATGTTGACATTAAGCAAAAAAAATAGGATAATAAGCACTTCCTCTCATTTAAATCTGCAGACCTAAGACATTTAAATCAGATCTAAACACCTTTCTCTTTAATGATACCTATATATGACTCGTACATCTATTCCAGTGGTGACCTGAAGGGCACACTGTGAAACATCTATCCTTTTCCCCCTCTACTTTATCATAGATTGTAGTTCTTTTTCTCCCCTCCCTCTATCTGTCATCTACTCAGTCTACCTATATCCCCCCATACCCCAGATTTAGAAATGTGAGCTACTCGGATGGACTGCTGTACGAGCAATATAGCAAGCACCTAATAAACTTGGAAATTTGGCAGCATTGAGAGAGACATAACCAGCAGAAGAAAAGTGATAATACTCCTGTACAAGTAGTTGATGAAACCGCTTTTGTTCAGCTTTTTTTTTTATTATTTCTTTATTAATTTTTTTTTATAATTTACAAGATCAACTTATAAATGGCAATACAGCAGTAATTATTAAAGAGATTGCTATAATAATCAGTACAAACAGAAAATATCAAACATACCAAAACTTAGCATCCTCCAAAAAGCAAAAGATACATAATTAGAAATAATTTTAGCTTTCTTAGACCCCAATCCAGTTTAAAGGGGAGGAGCTGATTTAAGGAGAAAAAGAAAGGAAATATTTTAAGGATAAATGGCCTGGTTCTAAACCCCCAGCATTATATATTTTATACCTTAATTGCTCAAAACAAACTATCTGGGCAACTTTTTACTTTCTATGAACAATTTAAGCACCTCTGGCTCAAAAAGATGTATTTATTACCCAAGTATTTAATACAGCATTTACATGGGAATGCCAACAGAAACGTAGCTCCCATTGCTTTAACCTCTTCTCTATAAGTCAGAAAAGCTTTTCTGCGATCTTGTGTACATCTAATCACATCCGGAAAAATCCAGATTTTTTGTCCACAAAACGTTTTATGGGAATTTTTAAAATATAATCTTAATAAAGCATTCATGTCCTGTTCAAAGACAAATGACACCAAAAGGGTCTTTCGTGTGGATACCTCTGATATAGATTCTTCCAGCAAAGCAGATAGATCTTGTAAATTCAATTCAGAATTTCGGTTATTTTCAGTTGCATTTACCTTAGAATTCTTAGAGTCAGGCAGATAATAGATTTTGTTAATTGGTGGTATTGCAGTTTGGGGATATGCCAGGACTTCAAGCAAATATTTTTTCAGGAAATCAATTGGTGAGATTCCAATTGAAACAGGAAAATTTAAAATCCGCAGATTTAATCGTCTATTGTAATTTTCAAGATGTTCCAACTTTAAAGAAACTTTCATTTTATCCTTTATCAGGGCATCCGTTACCATTTTCAGAGAAGAAATTTCTGATTTCTGATTAGAAGATTCAGATTTAACATTTTCAAGAGCTGAAGTTAAAGAGTCTATTTTATTTACCAGTAAAGCCATTTCTTGTGAGGTTTTTGTAACCGCAACAGTAAGTTGTTGGATAGCTGACCAAATAGTTTGAAGAATAACCGCTTGTGGAGCAGACTGCTCCGTGTTCGTAACATCTGCTTCCTGGGGTAGAGCACCACCGTCTGAGGGCCTCTGGTCACCAACTTCCGGTTCCATTGTGTCCTCCTCACTCGTCTGAAGGATAGCAGGACAAAGCGGCGGATTAAGGTCCGGTGGGGACAAGGATGTCTCGATCCCTAAGGGAGATGTCGGTCCTTCGACAATTCCACAAGTAGGATCCCTCTCACCGGAGTTTACTGGGGTGCTGGAGACGAAACGCAGAAGCGTTTGCTGACCGGGGGTAGGTATTCGGGCCGGCGGTAGTAGACCCTTTACTACCCCCCTTCCTCTTAGTATGCGGCATGATAGCAAATGAGGGAAATAAGGTAAGCAGCAGAGTTTCAGCTCATGCTACCGCAAAGTCTCAAGCTAGATCCGCCATCTTGACTCCTCGTCTCTTTTGTTCAGCTTTTGAGGCTGTATCTTGCTAAGGACTTAGACTTGAAGCAGTTTAGAGGAAGGTGACAGAAATGGTTTGAGGTTTGTGCCTAAAGATGTATGAAAAGAGACTGGAAGACCTTAATTGGTAAATGTGACAAAACGATGTGTTTTTAAGCCTGTAACTTGTATTAATTATTCCTTGAAGTGTATTTCTCTAGTTTGGCCAGCAGGTGGTGCATGTTTATATTTAAAACTTAACAGAGGAATGACAGTTCCCATCTTTTAGTTAGCACATAGATAATACGAAGTGCCTGCAGTGATGTAACCAGCTATTTTCAAATGTTGTCCTGGGCTCTGATTGGCCTGGAGTTTGAAATTACCCAGGAGTACGGGCTTTTGCTTCAGTCTTAGCCAGGAAAAAAAGAGAGAGGGATCTTCTTGCTGAGGCTCGGTGAACAGTTATATGTACTGATCTTCAGGTACTTTTTAGATAGTTTTTAATTGATCCATCTTTCAGTTACCTGTTATTGTTTGCTGACTGCACTTTTTATGTTTCACTATTCAATATTTTTAATACAATAAACACTTTTTGGTTTGTTGCCTCTGCTGTCTGGACTAATAAAGAATCCTGGTGGTTTGTGTGTTGGGTCTGTGAATGTTTTCTGGGAACTGTGGACTTCTGGGAGTGTGGCCCCAATAACCTAGAAATCACTGGGATAATTTGAGAGTGGGAGACTCGTTCAGAGTCAGTTGCGACCCAGTCGTTGGGAGGAGGGTGCTAGTGTAGAGCATAAGCAGCAGGTGCATGTGGACCTGAGCTGTGCTGGGGACTAGACCCCTCTAAGTGGCCGTGGGGCACCAGGTGGGTGGCTAGGCATTTTGTGGACAGTACATATCTACGGAAAAAGAGGGATAGAGAAAATATGATCGTCATTTGAAAGGTGTTATTTACAAACAAACCTTTTTCAGAGATGGGAAGCAGTAGAAGTAGAGAACATGAATTGAGGTTGCAGGATGGTAGACTTAGGAGTAACACCAGGAAATACTTTTTCACAGATAGGGTGGTGGATGCCTTGAATGCCCTTCTGATGGAAGTGGTGGAGACAAAAACAGTGATGGAATTCAAAAATACATAGGTTAGATACAGAGGATCCCTAAATAGAAAGAGGATACTGTCAAAACAAAACTTAATGGCTGTGGTGTTATGATGGCAGAGTGGTGCTTAAATAGCCAACTCCAGGTAATGATCCAAGATGGCGTTTTGAAACGGAATGTGCGTTCAAGTGTCTCCTGACGCTAGTGAGACTCCTCGACTGGGTGGTATCCCCCATGAGCCCCGCGAGTTGGCTATGGGGAAAAGGAAAGCAAAAATCAACGTGCTCACCTCCACGAGCCGTTCCGTGTCCTCCACCATGAGACAGGCGACTCTAGACGAGATGGTGACCCGAACGCCGGGGCTTCAACGTGTGCTACGGTACCCAGGAAGAACGGGAACTTAGTACCGAGGGAGTTACATTGAGTCCTCCCTCGATTACAGCCCCCCCGAGACCCAGAGAAGAGATTGCTTCGGTGGAGCAGCAGTTTGGTACACCCGAAAGTGGAGGACTCCCTGCTGCTGCAAGAGGAGGCCCCGTAGCGACTTCTTCGCCTATGGGAACAGCTCGAGGACAGGATTTTATTTCCTTTCCTCTCAGGCACAGGAGAATCTCTCTGAGTTCCCGGAGGACAAAGACCGGCTGTAGTGACCCTTGATATTTTATGGGACGCAATACAGGGTCTGAATTCTACTCTCCAGCAGATATCTAACGCCACTCGTGGAGAAATGGCTGAAATTAAGCAAATTCAAGATTCCTGTACAGCCCAGCTCGAGATACATACAACTAAAATAGAGGTACTTGAAAATGATATACAAACTTTTAAAAATTTTTCCTTTTCCGTCTCTAAGGAAAAAAATATTCAAACCCGGAAGATTGAATACCTTGAAAACCAGATAAGGAGAAACAACTTAAGACTCTTGAATTTCCCAAGTCCCCATTGATATCAGCGTTAGAAATGTTTAAAAGATATCTTAAGGATGTTTTACATATTTCCCCGGAGAATATCCCGCCTATTACTAGGATTCAGTATATTTCTGGCATAAGAAATGTAGAAAATCCAGTCTTACCAAATCTAAATTTAACAGAATTCCTTGAGACGTCACTGGAGACTATTACAGAAGGACCACTATGATAGTGACGTTTGCACTTGAACTGGACCGAAATAATATACTTAAATTGTTTTTCAGCCATATTAAGGAAAGTTTTCTAGGAGCAAGAATACAAATGTTCCCAGACCTCTCTAGGGATACACAAAAGAGAAGGAAGGAATTTTTGCAATTGAAATTAAGGCTGCTAAATATAGGTGGAACCTTTCTTCTCATGTATCCCTGCAGATGTATTGTTTCGTTAAATTCCTCCAATTATATGTTTTTTGAACCTAGCAAACTATTAGAATTTATTTTGTCTAAAGAGTAGAATAAGACCTTAGTATACGAAGTACTATGTACCGGCTGCACCTTTGAGGAAACCCTTCCGTTTCTTTTTTCTTTTTTCCTTTATTCAAATGTATTTGAAATTAATTTACATAGTACTTGGATCCAATTTGTGGACAAAAATTAATAAGGTTTTTCTTATGATACAATTAGTCTTGATTTTTCTGAATTTCTTTATGTTTATGTTATCTCATGAATGTAAATTAAAATACATAAATAAAAAAATTAAAAAAAAAAAAAATAGCAACTCCAGTAGTTGAGAAGTAGAGCCAGTGCTGGGCAGACGTCTATGGTCTATCTTCTAAAATGGCAAAAATCAGGTCAAGGTTATACAGTAGATTCTGGTTAATTGGGACACCGTTTAATTGGGGTGGCCACATATTTGACCTAAAACCCGGAGAATGGAAACAAAGCACAGTTGTAAAAGTGCAACTGTTTTGCTTATTTGGGACAGTGTGCAGTTTGGGGCAATAGCGTATGTAAAACATCATCAATACGTCACCAGCCACTGAAATTTATATGGGCTACTACATTTGCGTGCACTTGCTGCTTCAGGGTGTGTCGTGTTCCATCTGTGCTCTGAAAAAATGCCAAGGAAAGATCTAACGCTCACAGACAAAATCGCCATGCTAGAGAAATTGAAAAAACAATAGTCAAACACCAGTCGGTGCCAACTGGCAGAGATTACAGGAGTGCCAAAATATTTATTTATTTATTTATTTATTGCACTTGTATCCCACATTTTCCCACCTATTTGCAGGCTCAATGTGGCTTACAAAGACCTGTTATGGCATCGCCATTCCAGGGTAAAAAGATACAATTGGTGTTACAAAGATATCAAGGATGACAAAAGGATTTAATCAAGCAGTTATAGAAGGAAGACATTCAGAATAAGGGTGGAATGGTGATGTGTTATAGTTAGTTATTCATTGGGTTTCTTGAAAAGTTATGTCTTAGTTCTTTTCTTAAATGAAAAGATGTGTTACAGTTAGAGGTTGTGTTGTGTATTGTTGTTCCAGAATGATTAGTGCATATTTTACTCATAGCAGGTAGTTTGTGATGCTTCTTATGACTATGGGAATTGAGTTCCACCATTTTGAGCATAGGTAGCTAAATCCCTCCTTTTGGTGGACTTATATAGTATGTTTTTGCAGCTGGGCAGGTGAACTAGTAGGTAACCTCTGGTTCCTTGGTTTGTATTTCTTGGTGATAGTTGGATCATGTCTAGCATGTAGTCCGGTGACATGCCAAACAGTGTTTTGAAGATGTTTGTACTAGTTTTGAAAAATAGTCTGGCCTTGATCAGGAGCCAGTGTAGCATTGTGAGTAGTGGAGTTGCTCTATCATATTTCAGCTTTTTGAATATCAATCTCGCTGCTGTGTTTTGGACAGTTCAACGATTGTAGTAGGTTTTCTTTGCAGCCTATGTATGCTGCATTACAGTAGTCTAGTTGGGACAATATCAGCGTCTGTACGATAAAATGGAATGAATGTCTGGGGAAATAGTCTCTGATTCGTCTCAGTTTCCATAGTGTTTTGAAGCTTTTTGTCAGAGGGTAAATGGCCTTTGAGAACATGTATTCTATGTGTTCAGTTAAACGTTTGATGAACCAATCTGGTGGGTTTTCCATCATGTAGTTTGGGCAGCTGTCTAGTAGGCAATTGGCATGTGCATATTTTGTCAGTAGTTCTTTAACTGATCTGGCTGTTGGTATCTTGAAGGAGGACCAGATTCTGTCTGCCTTGATGTGGTCCTCGTTGATTTCACATTCGTGTAGGAAATCTGAGTGGTGTTTGTGTTGCATCTAACTTTGATCTTATATTTTTTCCTCAAAATACTTCTGCTGTTGGTGGTTTTTCATTTGATGTTGGCAAAGCTTCTGTGTTCAGTAAGTTTTCATTAGTTCATACATTTTTTTCATGTTTATCTCTTCTGGGCACACACATGTGCTGTAGTATTCTGCTTTGGCTCTTTTTATGATGTGTTTGTACTTGCTTATGACTTTCCTTCATGTGGTTTTGTTCATGTCTTTGTTTTTGGACCATTTTCTTTCCAGTTTCCTGCACAGTTTTTTCATCTCTAACAGTTTCTTGCTGAACCAGGGGCGCAGTTGTCGTTTCCTCTTTGTTTTCATTTTCAGTGGTGCTATTTTGTTTAGTGTTTCCACTTAGTTTGCCCCTGTTTCTCATGAATTAATGTTACATAAGAGTAGCCATACTGGGCCAGATCAATGGTCCATGTAGCCCAGTATCCTGTTTTCCAAACAGTGGCCAAGCCAGGTCAGAAGTACCTCAGAAACCCAAATCGTGGCAACACTCCATACTACAAATCCTAGGGCAAGCAGTTGCTTCCCATGTCTGTCTCAATAGCAGACTATGGACTTTTCCTCCAAGAATGTGTCCAAACCTTTTTTAAACCCAGATACACTAACCACTGTTACCATATCCTCTGGCAAAGAATTCCAGAGCTTAACTATTCGTTGAGTGAAAAAATATTTCCTCCTGTTAGTTTTAAAAGTATTTCCATGTAACTTCTTTGAGTGTCCACTAGCCTTTGTACTTTTTGAAAGAGTAAAAAAAATTGATGCGCTTCTACTTGTTCTACACCACTCAGGATTTTGTAGACCTCAGTCATATCTCCCTTCATCCTTCTCTTTTCCAAGCTGAAGAGCCCAAACCTCTTTAGCCTTTCCTCATACGAGAGGAGTTCCATCCCCTTTATCATTTTGGTCACTCTTTTTTGAAACTTTTCTGATTCCACTATATCTTTTTTGAGATACAGCGAACCGAATGGAACGCAATACTCAAGGTGCGGATGCACTATGGAGCGATACAAAGGCAATATAGTATTTTCAGTCTTATTCACCATCCCTTTCTTAATAATTCCTAGCATTCTGTTTGCATTTTTGGCCGCTGCCTCATACTGAGCAGAAGATTTCATCGTATATCTACAACGACATCCAGATCTTTTTCTTGAGGTGTGACCCCCAAGGTGGAACCTAGCATCAGGTAACTGTGATTCGGATTATTCTTCCCAATGTGCATCACTTTGCATTTGTCCACATTAAATTTCATCTACCATTTGAATGCCCAGTCTTCCAGTTTCCTAAGGTCTTCCTGCAATATTTCACAGTCTGCGTGTGTTTTAACTACCTTGAATAGTTTTATATCATCTGCAAATTTAATCACCTCACTCATTCCGATTTCCATATAATTTATAAATATGTAAAATAGCACCGGTCCTAGTACAGATCCCTGCAGCACTCCACTGTTCACCCTCCTCCATTGAGAGAAATGACTATTTAATGTTAGTGGATATTGTGTTTGTTTGGTCATTCATCACTGTTGACCAGAAGCAGTGGTTGTCCACTTTTCCTCTGGTTAGGGCAGTGTGTGGTGTCCTCAGTTCTCTGTTTTTGCAGTTCTCTTTCCATTGAAGTGTGAAGGTGAGTTTGTTATGGTCTAACCATGGCACTTTTTCCCAGTTACGATTCTCTATTATATTGTTCTTTGAAGGTGTCTGTGTCCTTGGAGTATAGAATTCTAATTTCTGAGTTAATGACCATAAACTGATGACCAGACTGCACCAGATTTATATTTGGGGGCGAATTGGGAGCCCAAAACATAAGCATTGCCTTCAATAGCCTTAACTTTGATATAGGATATTGAGAAGGTGAAGGCAGTACCGGCTGTCCTATAAAAGGAGTGAAGTTGGCTTTAAGCTGCTTTTCTCAGGTTCCATCTGCTGTCCGGGGGACATAACTCACTAATCTGGACTGGTCTGGCAGGTGTCAAGGAAAGACTGTTTAACAGGTATGGCAAAATTTCCCCAAAGAAGCCAATGCTGGCTTTAGCAGTGTTCTAACTGTACCACAGGGAGCCCCACACTGGTGGACTTTGGGCTCCTTTATTTATTTATTTATTTATTTATTTATTTATTTATTTATTTGTGTTAAAGGCTTATTAACCGCCTTTATGAAGACATTCACCCAAGTCAGTGTACAGCAGGTACAACTTGACATAAAGCACAATTTTGTTAACAGCATAACAATAGTAAAATGGCCAGATAATAACATAAATTCAATCAATGAGTTAAACTTAAAGGTGGCAGATTGAATCCTAGCAATAGGCCTAACATGAAACAATATCTGAAATATAAACATTAACAACACTGTAAAACAGTCACATAACAGAAATTGATAAATATCAGCAGAATATGAATGATTCCATAATAAACAGTATGGAAAAAAACATTTATAAAACATAGATACGATACGATCTCAGCACAGTGCAAATGAAACACCTTTTTTAAAAATTTATTTACGCAAATTAAAGTTTACAAAGACAAAAAACATATTTTGAAAGAAAAGCTGCCTGGATATATGCATAAACAATACAGTAAAATAAAAGAAAATAAAGTTACAAGTATGAACCTAAATAGTCCTTAAGGTCAGAATCCAAGATAGTATTTCCAAGGGAAGTTGGATTAAGAAAAGATAACCAGGAAAGACAGGTTAACCTTCCCAAAACATCTTTTGGCTAACAAAGTAACTGAAATAGAGCCTGAACTACACTGTGAATTCAAAAAGCAGCGCAATTGAAGAGGTTCAAAAAATACATATTTCTTATCCTTAAAATGAACACATTTACAAGGAAAATTGAGCTGGAAATGGTCTCCCAAAGATAGTACTACTTGCCTCATCCCCAAGAACTTTTTTCTCCTTTCCTGAGCCCATTTTGAAACATCAGGAAAAATCTGAACTTTTCCACCTAAAAAGTTGGGTTGAGATTTCTGAAGGTATAGGCTCAGCAAGGCATCTTTATTTGATAAAAAGACAAATGAAACAAACAGTTTAGTTTTCATTTTAATTTCGTCCACCATTTGTTCAATCAATGTTGAAATGTCCAAACTATCTGATGATATATCCTGAGTGACTGCTTTTCCTGCACCTCCTGAATTTGATGGAATGGTCAAGGCATAACTTTTGAACAGGTGGGAAATATTTCTCAGTATACTTAAAAATCTCCTTCAGGAACCTATTAAACATATCCCTAGGTGATATAAGTCTTGAATATGGGAAATTAAGTATTCTGAAGTTTAGATTCCTTTTCCAAATTTTCCACCTTATCTCCCACAAACTGAACCTGATTATCCTGTATCTTGGTCACCACAGATTCCAACTGAGTTTGCTTAGATACAAGAGTCAATTCAACCTTTAGCTTCTCTAATTTGCACAGCATTATTCAAGGAAACTGATACAAAAGAAATCCAAACCTGATGCAGAGTTTCAAGAGCTGTCCAGAATGGATCCAGTGATATCTCCTGCAATGGCTGAAGAGCGGTAGCACATAGGACAACTTCTTCTGAAGTACAGCCAGATGAAGAAATGTCTTCCACTGGAGCTTCCACCAACACCTTGCCCAGGAGTCGCTGGTTCTTCTCCCACTAAACCAGCAGCAGTAATCTTCCCCAACACTTCCATCGATGATGGCTGCTACCCCACCAATTCCTCTAACCCGCTTCCTCCGAGGTCAAATACTGGTACACACCTCATCAGGTCGCGGGACAGGAGGGGTTGCTGGTCCCACCAGGCTGAGCGAAGGCACGCTGTCCAGTCCGAGGCTGTTCCCTGCCCCGGAAGCTGAAATGTCCAATATTGAGGAAGGTGTAACAAAGGCTGTAATGGAGGCTTGCCAAAGAAGAGGAGACTCCAGCTTTGGGAGAGCAAGATCTCTTCGATATGATCTCAAGCGAACCACCAGGTAAAATGAAAAAATTCAGCAGTAAAAAAAACAGGAGTTGAAAAAAATTCAGCAGTAGAAAACGAGAGTTCTACAAACAAGCAGTCTGTCATGCTGCCATCTTGGATGACCTCAAATGAAACACCTTAATACGCACCTATTAGAATATTCAAATAACTTAGATATGATGCTGATGCTGTTTGTACAAAAATTAAATATCTTAATAGGTATCTGAGGGTGCTAGTGCAGTTGCGATATATAGACAGGGAAAGATGGGTAGTAAAAAGTAATTAGCATAAATAGATGAGTGTCTAAACTGAAGGTAAATTATATGTACCGTTAAATGAGATATGAGAAAATAGTTTGTGTTACAGAATGTGCAGCACAGCTAGTCCAGTTCCAGAGTGAGTGGATAGTCTGTAGAAGTAGTCTTGAGTTCAGAGCAGCACCTCTGAGAGTGAGTTCTAGAATGTGGGGGCTGCTCCCAAGAAGGCTCACTGGCAGGTATCACATTGTGCAATTTCTTTTCACTAGAATATGTTGTTTGTAGTGAGAGGACCTTAGAGGCCTCAAAGTTGTATAGATGGTTAACTTATTCTTTAGATACTCTGTCGCATTTTATTTATTTATTTATTTATTTATTTATTTATTTATTTATTTATTTTTAGATTTTGTCTGAAGACCTTCAAAATCAAAGGTAGTTTTAAATTTGGAACTATAAGGTACTAGTAGCCAGTGGCGTAGGCAGAAATTTTTAACAGGGGGTGCACCCCTGGGCCTCTCTGTGCTGTGCCTTGTCTGCCCTGTTTCCACCCCCCCCCCCCCCCCCCAGTACCTTAAAATCACTTTGCTTCGCTCCATTTTTTGCCCAGCTGGCGGCAGTGGCACTCATAGGCTGCCTGCGCCAAGGCTTCCTCTGTGAACTGTCCCGATCTTCACAAAACAGGAAGTTGCATCACAAGGGGCAGGACGGTTCACAGAGAAAGTCCTGTTGCAGGCCACAGGCAGCCTATGAGTGCCTCTGCTCAGGCGAAGACTAGAGGGAGATGAGATTTAAAGCACAGGTAGGGAGGGGTGGTCTGATGGGGTGCATACGCAACACTCACACCTGGAATAAATACGGCACTGCTGGTAACCTGTGTAGTTTTTGCAGGAAGGGTATGATGATGTAACACTACTTGCAGTCCTTTAACAATTTTGCTGCAGCCATTCTGTATTAGTTGGAGCTAGTGCAACCTGTTTTGGTTTGACCAATGTACAGGGCTTTTTAGTAATCTAGTCGTGATGCAGCACTGTGTTTAGACTCATTTTTTCAATATATGGAGAAAGATTTTATAGTTGCCACATGTAGTAGATTCCTTACCTGTGATTTTAGGGTGCTCTATAATTCCCAAACTGTGCTTTGAAATCAGGTACCTGTCCACTTGTGTTCGGAACCTACAGAATCTCTTTTGCTTGTGTTCAGGCAGTTTGTTGCTTTTTTGCCCATTTCTGAGTTGCTGTTAGACTGTCAGTTTGCTCAAAGTTGTGGTTAGATCTGTTTTAATGGATATGAATAGTTTCACATCATCGGCATAGAGTGAATTCCTTCAAAAAGGCGGTTAATAAATAAATATAGAATTTTGTGTCCATCATCCAAATCAAGTGAGCTGAAAGCTTGAGGTAGATATTAAATAAAATAAACGGTATGGATCCCTGTGGTACCCTGCAGTTCAGTGCTAAGGTGATGAAGTGCCCTTGGCCCCAGAGTGTGATGTCAGACACTCTGGGGCCGAGTGTCTGAAGGAACCTGTGTTGGGTAAGAATTGATAACCTTCAGCCAGCCACGCTCTAGCTTACAACTGGGATATATCCTGTACTATGAACAAGAATAATTGGACAGATTGCGTAGGTCAGTTGGTCTTCAGTTGTCATTCCTTTTCATGGCCTCATTAATAGTTTATATTTTACATATTTTGTCACTGCTTATTTTGAATGATAGAAACCCCTAGTATATAATATTTGTTCTTAATATATCTCATGTTTCTGTTCTGTCTTTGTATCAGGATGCAACTCGCCTGGCCTCAGCTGGTTGTCTGGGGGAGTTCTGTGCATTTCTTCCAGATGAAGAGCTCAGTGCTGTTCTTGTGCAGCACCTGCTGGGTATGTTCACTGTGTATTTTTAATAATTGCCCGGAAAAAAAAAGGTTCCTCAGACCATTAGTGCTTTATTTTCCCCATTTTGGTGGGAAGAGAATGCTTCACTAGAAACTCAAGCTTGTGTGGCTTGTTCTTGGTGAAATCTATAGTGTTTTCTGTATGCAGCAAAAATAATTGGCCACATTGTTTTTCTTACCCTCCCCCCCCCCCCCCCCCTTGCAGTGGGTAATTTTATAGCAGGGCACTGCCACTGAACTTACAAAAAGTACTATTGTTTTAACTGAGAGACCATCATGCAACTATATATTCACCTGCAACAGGGGAGTGCTAAAAATAGCCATCTAAGATTCTAAAGTACTTTGAAGGTTTAAGCCTTTTTTTTTTTTGAGCACGTGCTGACTGTTTCCTTTATCCACTGAGTGTATGTATGAGACTCAGAAGTATCACTTGAAGGTTAAGCACCCTTTTTAGAGAACTTTTAATTGCAAATGTTTGCAAGCCTATAAGTAGCAGCAGGATTTATAGTTGTATAACAGCTTAAAGGATATTTGTGTTGGTTTCTATTACACAGTAATGTTTTTAGAAGCTTAGTAGCACTGTTTGACCACAGGACATTTATTTTGGTTTCTCTTTTATTTTTTGTTCTAGTATAAGTGGGATTTAGATTGAATTATTTTAGAAAAGGTATATAGGCACCTATGTTGCCTTTATAAAATAGATTCCCAGAGCTATCCCCAGTAGTGCACAAAGAAGCAATTTGCTCAATGATCCATATATGTGATAAATTATTGAAATTTCAGCCAATTTAATTGAATTGACTTTCAAATCAAACAGTATCTAAGTTGTAGCCACCTAAATCAATGTCACAATGGTAAATTATATTTGATCTTAATTCTAGAGAAGGCTATAAGTCTCCGTTTGTGAAGGATGATATATTCAAGGATTTGTTTGGAGTGATCCCATTTAGAGTGTAATTTTGTAATTAACTTAGCTGATCATTTCTGTTCCACCTAAAATCTAAGCAGAGTTAGTAGTGTTTTATATGCTTAAGTTAAGTGCTTATATTTAATATTTATTTGCATGAAAATAGGAGTTCAGAAAATGTCTACTTTGTGATATATGGATAGGTGTTGCCAGGTGTGAAGAAGATTGGAACTTACATGTGTGTCTTATAAAATGCACACATCTACACTTTTGTACCAGTACCTACATGTACAAAGCCTCAAAGCAGGAGTATTGTGTGGGAATTTTCAGGTAGGCTATTTAATAAAGGCACATTTGTTGCCTTTATTAAATAGGCATAACATATGTGCCTGTGTAATTTTGCCACTTAGGTGCCTGGTTTGAAAATTATCCTGTACATATCAAGAAGGTTTTGAAAAGAAGGCTTGGTGTGAGAAGAGAGACCCGTTTAGTAGCGGTTTATGGACTTGTCCTTTAGGAAACTGTCTAACCCCCTTTTAAACTCGTGAAGGCGGTTAGCTTGGCAGAGTTTAAAAGGGGGTTAGACGGTTTCCTAAAGGACAAGTCCATAAACCGCTACTAAATGGACTTGGGAAAAATCCACATTTCCGGGAATAACATGTATAGAATGTTTGTACGTTTGGAAAGCTTGCCAGGTGCCCTTGGCCTGGATTGGCCGCTGCCTTGGACAGGATGCTGGGCTCGATGAACCCTTGGTCTTTTCCCAGTGTGGCATTACTTATGTACTAGAGTTTTAAAAGTTTTTATACCACTAGCTATCATCAAAACAAATGTATACTGATTATTATATCTTTTCCAAGAATTACCAATCTCAATAAGCGCAGCTGTGTTATATAACTGGGAGAAGCTAATTATACATTTGTAATGGAGGAGCAGAAAACCAAGAATAGTCAAAGCAATTATCATAAGGCATAGGGAGACAAGTGGGATGGGGATCCCAGATCTGAAAAATTATTACCTAGCTGCACAACTCAGATAGATATATTTGGGATTGCAGAGCCACACCTACTATGAAACATACATGCAAATGAAATTGAACAACAGTAATGGAGTGTAACTCCTTCCATAGGTAGTGAGTTCTATGGGTAGGTCAATCCCAATAGTTAATCCATTTGTGCAACGTATACTGAAATTATAGTAACAAGTAACAGTCTCCCAATGGGGACAGAGTTGGTATTCTTGGCTGGCTCCTATTTCATATATTGTAGGAGGGAGTCAACCAGAAGATACTATACCAAGCAATCAGTAGGGAAATAGAGGTCTTTGGGCTGTTCATCAATTATATTTTGCAGGGCAGTTGAAATATTTTGAAACTGTTAAGCGGGCGTTTAACCTCTCAGCCTTGGCTTTTTATTTCTATTAGACATAGTTTACTGTGAGGCATATTTTCAAAGCACTTAGACTTACAAAGTTCCATAAGTTACTATTAGGCTTATTTTCAAAAGAGAAGAATGCCCATCTTTCGACACAAATCGGAAGATGGGCGTCCTCCCAGGGTCGCCCAAATCGGCATAATCGAAAGCCGATTTTTTGGCATCCCCAACTGCTGTCTGTCGCGGGGACAACCAAAGTTCCAGGGGGCGTGTCAGAGGTGTAGTGAAGGTGGGAGTTGGGTGTGCCTAACACATGGGCCTCCTCGACCCTTAATCGAAAAAAGAAAGGCGTCCCTGACAAGCACTTGGACAACTTTACTTGGTCCTTTTTTTTTGTTACGACCAAGCCACGAAAAGGTGCCCGAACTGACCAGATAACCACTGGAGGGAATCTGGGATGACCTCCCCTTACTCTCCCAGTGGCCAGTAACCCCCTTCCACCGTCAAAGAAATTCTTTAAAAATATTTTTTGCCAGCCTCAAATGTCATACTCAGGTCCATCGCAGCAGTATGCAGGTCCCTGGAGCAGTTTTAGTGGGTACAGTGCACTTCAGACAGGTGGACCCAGGCCCATCCCCCCCCCCCCCCCACCTGTTACACTTGTGGTGGTAAATGTGAGCCCTCCAAAACCCACCAGAAACCCACTGTACCCACATCTAGATGCCCCCCGTGGTGTACAGTTGTGGGTAGTGGCTTTTGGGTGGTTTTGGGGGGCTCAGCACACACGGTAAGGGAGCTATGCACCTGGGAGCAATTTCTGAAGTCCACTGCAGTGCCCCCTAGGATGTCCGGTTGGTGTCCTGGCATGTCAGGGGGACCAGTGCACTACGAATGCTGGCTCCTCCCACGACCAAAGGGCTTGTATTTGGTTGTTTCTGAGATGGGTGTCCTCAGTTTCCATTATCGCCGAAAATCAGAAACTACCAAGTTTAAGGACGACCATCTCTTAGGTCGACCTAAATTTCCAGATTTGGGCGTCCCCGACCGTATTATTGAAACAAAAGATGGACGTCCATCTTCTTTCGATAATACGGGTTTCCCCGCCCCTTCACGGGGACGTCCTGCGAGGATGTCCTCAGAAAAACTTGGGCGTCCCTTTTGATTGTGCCCCTCTATGTAACTTTGTAAGTCTAAGTGCTTTGAAAATACTCCTCGGTGTGTCCCCATTACAGAAGTAACTCAGTAGGAATTTTATACTCTGGAGAAGCAGTACTCCCAGAAGGGGGATGCCAAAGGCTTATTATCTGCTTTGTATAAGGTAGTCAGTCCTCCAGATCTGAAGAAAACTAACCCCTTAGTGTCCAGTGTTCCCATCAATCTGTTCCCATATGGTTTATTACTGGAACATTGGACACTAAAGGGTTTAAATATATGCTTGATTGGGAGCTTGACCAGAGTAGAATTAGATATCACAGAGTAGGAGCAGATTATACACTGGCCAATAAAATTCCCATTTCAGCCAAATTAAAAGAACTTAGTCTTATTACGATGATATATGACTCCAGAGCATTAGAAAAAAATTTCTTCATCACCGTTATCTCTCTGTTGGAAGGGGTGCGGCAAACAAGACTCCTACTCACATATGTGTTGGCTGTGCCTGATCATTAGCTTGTTTTGGACCCAGGTTTTCTCAGCAATACTCAATATCTAGGAGCGGGCAATACTACTACTACTACTTAGCATTTCTAAATGTCCCATGGTCTGTGTCTTATCAACTGTGGGGTTTCACAGTTGGATCTGTCAAGTCAAGATAGAATTTAGCAAATTGTTGCTAGAGGTGTTATAGCTATGGATTGGAGAAAGGCCACAACTCCTACTCTCACTGCTTGGCATAAGAGATTTCGCTATTTGCTTCTTATGGAGAAGCTTACTACCATGAAAACTGATCAGTTGCATAAATTTGTAAAAAGCTGGAGGTCTTTACTACTACACTATTTGAAAACTGTTTAACTGACTTACCTGTGGAGATGAGATCACTTGTTTTTTGCAGGCTGGTAGTAGGGAGGGGAGGGATGGGGATAGAGGGTAACCAAGTTGTATTAAGAAAATTTTATACAGGCTTTGGTTAAGATCTTTGAGTTGTATTTGTAAATTTACTACACTCTAATCCCTTAATAAAATTTAAGCTAAAAAAAAGTTTTTACACCACTAGTCATTGTGGCTGAACTTGAGTAACTGATGATCTGTAAATCTGCCAAGCTGTTTGAACATGTTACCTTGTTTGGTACAGCGGATGTCTCTGGAATTGACTGGATGGTGAGACATGGGAGGAGCTTGGCACTATCTGTCGCTATAAACGTTGCTCCAAGAAGGCTCTGCGCATCCAAATTCTGCGACAGTGTGCAAGCAATGACTTTCAGCAATTCCACAGCAGACAGGGTAAGGATCTATCCCTGAATAATATCTATTATTTCTCAAAATCACCTTCCTAAAATTGAGATAAAGCTGTTGCAAGCTCTCATGTTGGGAAAACTCCAAAAGTATTTTATGAAAACATTAAATCCTTTGCATTCTAGCAGTAAACCTTTATGATGCTTCTCAACAAGTTTCCTCAGGAAAGTGAAATAGTTGGGTGACAATGCACTGTTTATCCCATAAAAGATTAGATACTTAGGAGATTTTGTCATTTATTTGATCAGGGAAAATTTAGACTTAGGACTTATGACTTACTGTACATGAATATCTGGGACCACCTCCTTCCCCACTGCTTGATTCTCTTTGGCAGCACTTTGTTGAAGGGGAATCCAAAGCCCTGCATTTGCTAATAATAACCGAACTGGATTTAGGAGCTTTATTGTGCTGTTAGATCTAAGTGCTGAATTTGATTTGATTAACCACGGTCCTAATTTTCCGATTGGCAGATTTGGATTTTGGAGGAATTCTGTTACAGTGGGTCTCTTCTTCTGTTGGTGGTCATTTTTGTTTTGTTTGTAATGCCAAGTTCTCTTTCCAGAGCATATTTGTGAGAGAACTTGGCATTACAAACAAAACAAAAATGACCACGGAGACAGAAATCTAACCCGTCCCTGTGGGATTCTAACCCATCCCTGCTCGTCCCCATGGGGAATGTAACCTGTCCCCGCCACAAGTAATCTCCTCCATTCCAGCTCCTGGCCCGCCCAGCCCTTGTTGAGCCGCAGTCACCTTGACCCCCTCCCCCCAAGAAAGCTAGATTCTACAAGCAGTAAAAATTCTAGTAAAAGTAACATAAATTATTTTCTTCTTATGTACAGATTAGCAGGACCCAAAGCAGTCCAAAACAAGTAGTCAGAAACAACACAGTTTATACTTAATTGTTCAGCCACCCTTAGGATTTACGTTTGGGTTTAAAAAGCAAAGCTATGTGCATGTAAGGACTGGATAAACAAATTAAAGCAAAGTTTAAAGCAAATGCCCTTAATATGTAATACTTGGTAGCAATAATGGAACAGTGATAGATTATTCACATAGCAAGCAGCCTGAAGGAACAGATTTATTTTCCACGGAACATAATTAACTTTATATAAACTTGGCGGCTAATAGTGTGCTGAACTGGGCAATGTTGGCACATTTAGACGCTGGACAGAACTTCTGCGTGAAGGAAACCCTTCCTTTATTAATCAATACCTCTCTGTAAAATAGTAGTAATTAAAAAAGGCAAGGGCATTTTTATAATATACCACTTCAATCCACAAAACAAAAGGAGCAAATTCCCACATGCTATCTTCTTCTTTTAATGTAGGCACAGGGAAAATTCTCCCAGGTTTCAACCTAATTCATGTTTAATGTGGGATATAAATGTAATAAATAAGTAAATAAACAGATAGAAATTCTGAATGTTGAGCACCTGATTCTTACAACATGATGTCTATTTTAGTGACCCATTACCAGAGAAAAAAATCTCTGCATGAATGTAACAGTGCTAAGGTGTGTCCCTTTAGCCACTCCTCTAAATGACACACTGATTGCAATTTATAAATAAATTGCTACTCTACCTATGAAAAACTCTATGAAAAGTTATTCCGTTATTATACTTCCTCTGTGTACATCCGTATGCTGCACAAGTCGGTATGTTTGAAAATATAAGTGAGATAAATTAAAAATGCTACCAACAATAAAGAACAATGTGGATGCAGCAGCTCATAGGTTTGTTTTGAGTGTATGTGGAAGGGGAAACAGAGACTACCCTAACTGGCTTCAGCTCCCTCCCTCCCTCCCACCCACACGTAACACCACCTGGTGGTCTAGTGATTTCCTTTGGGGCAGGAAAGGTCCCCACGCTTTCCTGCCCGCTGCCGCTGATCCTCTCGCAGCCGCCACTTATTTCAAATGGCCACCGAGACTTCAAGCAGCAGTCTTGCGAGCCACCCCTCTCCCCCCCACAAGTTCAGGCATCTTCCACCCACCCGCCCCTCCCCCCCCCCCCCCCAAAGAACCAGCATCGTCCACCTGCACCCCCGAACTGGCATCTTTGCCCGCCCCGAACAGCATCTACTGTCTGCCTCCAAGAGCCCACATCTTCCACACATTCCACCCCTCCCCCGAGGTCCAGCAACTGTTTTTATTTCTTTCTTCCTCTCCCTGATGCTCTATCTAGCTGTGGAAGAATATGTTTATATCGTATGGCATTCTTTCCTAAATGGTTATATGCAACTTATTCCCATTTTCATGATAAAGGAGGATCATTTCATAATCCAGTGGGAATTCTCTAGGTTTTCCTAGGGTGTTCAAAGGCCTAAGATGAAAATAGAGCAATTACATGGTAACTAGAAGTAACGGGTGCTCAGACTTGATTATATAAAAATATATAATTAAGCCTGCTTATTTTGATATTTACAATATTGGCTGTTAGGACAAAGTGATTACACCACCCTGACATTTGAAACAGTCTGTGCATCCCCTTGGCTTCTTATTTATCTTTTACATGCCCAGATTGGAGTCCTACCTCCACCCCCCCCCCCCCCCCCAACATAAAAAATAGTATTATACCAAGGCTGTGAATTGATGAGATTATAGAATCTGAACCCAAATGTTAGTGACGTTATGCCCATTGGCGGTAATGGTAACTTCACACTGGGGATAGAAATCACCATTACCTTAATTTGTTAGACAGAGTAGACCTTTATTCTAGACGTGGGGATAAGATGCATGAATTTATGGAAAAATCTGCCCCAGAATGTCTAATAGTATCTAGACTGCAATAGGCTCTATATACTGTAGGCCTCCTAGAGACTTCAGCAAGAAATAGGAAAAATGGACAAAGGATTTAAGGGTTCAAGTAGACATGCTTAATTTTAAGAAGCTGGTAAAAGAAATGCTGACAGTGGTACATAGGGCAGAAATGCAGGAATACCAATTTAGAATGCTACATAGAGCACTTTCAAAAATCATGGCTAATATGAATGTGGGAAGAATGTGTACAAGGATAGAATACATTGTAACAATATGACCCTTCGTTTTGAGTAGTCTTACGTTCATATTGGTGCAGAAAGAATGAAAGTGGGGGGAAGGGGGTGCTTAATTCTAGAAGATAGGTAAGTGTATTATGATAGGTCGCAAAGGGTTATTGGAAACAAGACCTAGGGAATTAAGAAAAGTGACAGAGCTAAATATGATGCAATCATGAAGACTGGGGTTGTCTGGATAAGGTGGTTACGGATGAGGGGGTGTGTGTAAGGGAAAGGTTTATAGAAATTAGGAGGAGTTAAGGACTTTCAGGTTGAATATGCTGGATATTATTCAATAAAGTTTTTACCCCCCCATTGAATCCTTACTTGTGTTTTAGGGGTTGTTTTGGATTCTCACTTGACCATGAAGGGCCATATAAATAACTAATACAGTGAGCCTTTTATAAATTAAAGGTGATCAGGCATATCAAAAAATATTTGAAAATATTAGTTCACGCTATTATCTGCCTTGTTTTTTTGGTTGTACCGAACTCTCCTTTATGCACCTACAGCTGTGACTAGGTTACTTTGCCATGCTAAATATTCTGAGGGAAACTCTGCTTCTTATCAAACGTCACTGCTACTCATCCATATCCGTTGCTATTTTAAACTTGTATTGTGGTTTTTAGGATCTTGCTAGGTGTAGCTCCTGCTTATATGCCTCGTTTGTTGTCTCTGCTAATTATACTAGAATAGAAGATATCTTACTGCTTCTTTATCAAGCTGCTAAACTCTGGAATTTTTACATCTGAAATTACAATGCAACGATCATATATAGGAAATCATTGGAATCTTATTCTTCAAAAATTTTGAATTGTTCAAATGTGATTTTATTTTCTGTTTGTTTGTTATTTTGTTGTTTTTGTTTGATTGTTAAAATTCTTTTGTAACCCACTCTAAACCTGCTGGTAAGATACAGACAATAAGTACCCATATTATATATTTTAAAAGAACAAAGTGAGTGATAAAATCTGAAATCCATATCCAAATCAAACCTAATATATGGACATTGTTGGCTGCTTTTCAGTGGTAACTGTGAATCAATACGACATACCTGATAGCATATGATAAGGAGGCACAGGTAACAGTGAATGGGATTTTGTCTGTAGCACCTTGTTTTATATTGCAGATCCCAATTGCTGTTAGTGGCATCCAGGGGATGGGCTTCCTGATGAAGCATTACATTGAAGATGAGGGTGGAAACCTACCAGCAAAGCTTATGAGCCTCTTCATTAAGGTGAGGAATATGGAAAATGTAGTATTATATTAAATTCAATATTATAAAGGGGTATTTGCATTAAATCTACATGTGGATGACTTTAATCTGGGATTACCCCAAAACAAGCAACAATAAATAAGTAAACAAAGAGGCAGTGGTGCTACAAGTGTGATGAGTGTAGTAAAAGGAAACTTGTAGCTGTTTTATTTTTATGGGTATTAATCTGAATTCTTCCCAGATGGCTTTACTGCCATCCAGTAGGTGCAATTTGCCTCTTACAAGGATTCCAGCGTGGAGCATTCTGTAGCAGCAAAGTTTTGATCCCATCAGAAGATTTTACAGGGTTTTACTTTGTTGTTGTTGTTGAGTTTTCAAAATGGTCTGTATATATACTTATATGAATAGGTACATTACACCTCATATGTGCATAGGTCATACCCTTTCCCCTATGCCAAACCTATCTGTACCCTAACAAACAACCTACCAGTAAAAGAACAATGATCATGATAATATAAAATTTATCCCAACAGGAAACTCATTAGCACGTTGAGAGTGTCTCCATCCACACTCTTCATGTTGGAACAAATGCTAAAATCAGTCATAGTTATTGTCCACCCTGCCTCACCATATGGCTCTCCTCCTTTTTCCTACATTAGCCCAAAATCACCTCCCCAAGCTCTTCAGTAATTGCTTATTTCAGCTATAACTTCTCCATAGAATGGACTTCTCCAGTTCTCCGAAGTCACACCTCCGTACCCAAAACATTAAATGTCCCAATAGTATTATATATTGTATTTCCCATCTTGTACTTGTACACCATTTTGGGTAAACTATGAACTTCGGGAAGGCAGTTTATAAAAAATTAAAATAAATGTTCAGTCTTTTGAGGGGTTTAGCATAAAAAGTAGGATTCCATCCAAAATGAGACAGCAAAAAGACATCAAAAATTCTAGGCCACTATGAAAGCAAAGCTTGCACATGCTCAATTTCATTAAAAATGAGCATTCACACAGGGGAGGGAGAAAGCAGGGCAGGCAGCACGGTGGCAAATATCGCTGCAGGAAAGCTGCTTGGAGACCCCCGCCAGCCAAACCAGCGGACCTTAGGGGCCCCAGGCCCCCAAGGCTCTCCATGCCTACGCCACTGGAGGGAAGGGCTGGAGAACTATAGAGAGGTAAAATCTGTAATATAGCCAGCCACTTCAGCTGGATGTATTACACCCTTCTAGAGTTCACTTTTAGCTGAAGTAGCTAGGCGAATAAATAAAGTCCTGAAAAATCAAGACAGCTGGCAATTCTAGCTGCTTGAGTCTTAAGCATATCTGAGAGGGCCTCCTCTAACTTTTGGGTCCTAAAGTAGATAGATAGTTTTCAGGTTTTGGGAGTGTATATATATATATATATAATATATATATATATTTATTGAGAACATTTATATCCCACATATTCCCACTATGGAGGCTCTATGTGGTTTACAACATGTTATGAAAAGATCATAGTAAATCTAGTTCAAAACAGAGAATAAGGTACAAGAAGGGGAGGGAGGGAAACAACAGGAGAAACGAATGAGGGACGGCAAGAAGTTAAGCAGCAGAGGAGTAAGATCAATCACATAGATAAGTCTTTAGGGATTTGTTTAACAGATTGTGATTGGCAGTCTTTTTTATTATTATTATTATCATCATATTATTTGATATGCCACTCTTCCTATTAAAAATCTAAGTGGTTTACAATAAATAATAATGTTTTGCCTATACCTTAATCTGGCCCTGGCTACAGATGCGTGAAATCACTGTTTTTTTTTGTTTTCTTCACATGTTCATATCTGTTAAAAATATAAATAAACTTATGAATGACTATTCTGACTTTTACAGTGTCTACAAAACCCTTCCAGTGATATAAAATTGATAGCAGAAAAGATGATCTGGTGGGCAAATAAAGAACCCCTCCCTCCTCTGGATCCCCAAATAATCAAACCAATTCTGAAAACACTTCTGGACAACACAAAAGATAAAAACACCAGTGTGAGGGCTTACAGTGACCAGGCCATCGTTAACCTTCTAAAGATGAGGGAAGGTGAAAGTGTTCTTCAGGTAAGCATCGAATGACTATTTTGCTGTTTACTAAGGGGCTTATTTTCAAAACAGAAAAAGCAGCACAAAGTGGCAGATGACTGTTTTGTTTATCAAAATGTCCACATCACTATTTATGAAACCAATTTTTAAGACAGTTTTCTATGCAGTGCATCCAAATCACAAGGAATAATGGAACAAAACAAAAACGTCTGGGGCTAAAAGTTAGACGGTTTGGTCTAGACCTGTTTCAATCACGACTAAGTCACAAAAAGTGCCCTAGATGACGGCATATTTTCAAAGCACTTAGCCTTCCAAAGTTCCATAGGTTTCTATGGAACTTTGGAAGGCTAAGTGCTTTGAAAATATGCCTCCATATGACCCCTGGAGGGATTAAGGCATGAACCACCCACCCCATCCCCAGGGGTCACTGACCCCTTCCCTTCCCCTAAAGATGTGAAAGAAACAGTATATACCAGTCTCTACGACAGCTTCAAATGTTATGGCCAGTCCTATTAGAGCAGCAAGCAGGTCCCTGGAGTAGCCTAATGGTCAGTGCATTGGACTATAGAGAAGGGGATCCAGACCCATATCCCACTCTAACTGGTACACTTGTGCATAAGTACATAAATGTTGCCATACTGGGACAGACCAAAGGTCCATCATGCTCAGCATCCTGTTTCCAACAGTGGCCAATCCAGGTCACAAAT
The DNA here is from genome assembly GCF_901765095.1 of Microcaecilia unicolor. Classification (NCBI taxonomy): domain Eukaryota; kingdom Metazoa; phylum Chordata; class Amphibia; order Gymnophiona; family Siphonopidae; genus Microcaecilia; species Microcaecilia unicolor. The sequence continues at coordinate 65,656,141 of NC_044041.1, forward strand.
ACCTGGCAAGATTCCAAAAAAGTACAAAACATTTTATACTGCTTGTCCCAGAAATAGTGGATTTTCCCCAAGTCCATTTAATAATGGTCTATGGACTTTTTCTTTAGGAAGCCGCCCAAACCTTTTTTAAACTCAGCTAATCTAACCTCCTTTATCACATTCTCTGGTAACAAATTCCAGAGTTTAATTACACGTTGAGTGAAGAAAACTTTTCTCCAGTTCGTTTTAAATTTACTACATTGTAGCTTTATCGCATGCCCCCTAGTCCTTGTATTTTTGGAAAGCGTAAACAAACGCTTCACTTCTACCCGTTCAACTCCACTCATTATTTTATAGACCTCTATCATATCTCCCCTCAGCCGCCTTTTCTCCAAGCTGAAGAACCCTAGCCGCTTTAGACTTTCCTCATAGGGAAGTCATCCCATCCCCTTTATCATTTTTGTCGCCCTTCTCTGCACCTTTTCTAATTCCACTATGAGGCATATTTTCAAAGCACTTAGCCTTCCAAAGTGCCATAGAAACCTATGGAACTTTGGAAGGCTAAGTGCTTTGAAAATATGCCTCACTATATCTTTTTTGACATGCGTCGACCAGAATTGAACACAATATTCCAGGTGCGGTCGCACCAAGGAGCGATACAAAGGCATTATAACATCCTCATTTTTGTTTTCCATTCCTTTCCTAATAATACCTAACATTCAATTTGCTTTCTTAGCTGCAGCAGCACACTGAGCAGAAGGTTTCAACGTATCATCAACGACGACATCTAGATCCCTTTCTTGGTCTGTGACTCCTAACGTGGAACCTTGCATGATGTAGCTATAATTCGGGTTCCTCTTTCCCACATGCATCACTTTGCACTTGCTCACATTAAATGTCATCTGCCATTTAGACGCCCAGTCTCGTAAGGTCCTCTTGTAATTTTTCACAATCCTCCCGTGATTTAACGACTTTGAATAACTTTGTGTCATCAGCAAATGTAATTACCTCACTAGTTACTCCCATCTCTAGGTCATTTATAAATATGTTAAAAATCAATGGTCCTGCTAAAGAGACAAAGGGTTTGATCACCTGCTTGTATTCTTTTCAATGTCGGCGTGTTCGGTCCTCTGGTGATTATCGAGAGCGCTGGCATCGGGAGCTAGGAGTGACATTGACAGATGATGAGTGGAATTCTATGGAATGTGCTTTGTCAAAGATATCTATTTTTGTTCCTTTTAAAGAAAATGCATTCAAAGTATTTTATAGGTGGTACCTGACGCCTGTTCGCCTACATCATATGTTCCAGCAGGTGTCTTCATTGTGCTGGAGAGGTTGTGGGCAAGAAGACGCCATGGGACATTTGCGGTGGACGTGTGTTAAAATTCGTGCCTTCTTGAAATCTGTGCAGTATAGACTCCAGAGGTGGATATCTAAGCCCCTAAAGTGGTCTCCTGAGTTTTTTCTTTTTCCAAAGAGACCCCCTGGTCTGACAACTTCTCAGTCTTTGTTTATATGTTATGCTGTGTTAACCGCGAGAGTTACCTTGGCAGCTTCTTGGAAGTCCTCGCAGGTTCCTTCTATTGTTAAGTGACTTAATAAGCTTTGGTATGTGTGTGATATGGAGAGATTGTGGGCTCAACATAATAAGACATTAGCTAAATGGGAGGCTATCTGGCATCCTTTCTTATACAACTGTTCTTTAAGTGGATACTTACTTGTTAACTAGTGTAGGGGGATTGGTGGGGGGTTTGGAGGGTTTTGTTTTGTTTTAGGTGGGTTGGTCAGAGGGGATATTAGGGGTTTTTGGGTTGGGAAAAATCATTAATATTTGAAGTACATGGTGGTTTCATATTTACGGAGAATTTTCTTTGGTTGGGAGTTTTTTGAAGCAGCCTTGCTTACTTTGATTACTGTCTAGCTTTACTTGTGTTGGCTATGTTTGTCAGATGTAGTTCTCCAAAGATACTAATAAAGACTTTTTTAAATAAAAATAAAAAAAAATCAGCAGTCCCAGCACAGACCTCTGGGGAACCCCACTAACTACCCGTCTCCATTGAGAATACTGACCATTTAACCCTTCTCTCTGTTTTCTATCTTTTAACCAGTTTTTAATCCACAATAGAACACAACCTCCTATCCCATGATTCTCCAATTTCCTCTGGAGTCTTTCATGAGGTACTTTGTCAAACGCCTTCTGAAAATCCAGATACACAATTTCAACGGGCTCACCTTTATCCACATGTTTGTTCACCCCTTCAAAGAAATGTAGTAGATTGGTGAGGCAAGATTTCCCTTCACTAAATTTTTATTTTATTTTTATTACATTTGTGCCCCGCGCTTTCCCACTCATGGCAGGCTCAATGCGGCGGGCAGTGGAGGGTTAAGTGACTTGCCCAGAGTCACAAGGAGCTGCCTGTGCCGGGAATCGAACTCAGTTCCTCAGTTCCCCAGGACCAAAGTCCACCACCCTAACCACTAGGCCACTCCTCCACTCAGGACTTTGTTTTATTAATCCATGCTTTTGAATATGCTCTGTAATTTTGTTCTTTATAATAGTCTCTTCATTTTGCCTGGCACCAACGTAAGACTCACCGGTCTATAATTTCCCAGATCTCCTCTGGAACCTTTTTTAAAAAATCGGCATTACATTGGCCACCTTCTAATCTTCTGGTACCATGCTCGATTTTAAGGATAACTTAGATATTACTAACAATAGCTCCGCAAGTTCATTTTTCAGGTCTATCAGTACTCTGGAATGAATACCATCCGGTCCAGGAGACTTGCTACTCTTCAGTTTGTAGAACTGCCCCATTACATCCTCCAGGTTTATAAAGAATTCATTCAGTTTCTCTGACTCATCAGCTTTGAATACCATTTCTGGTACCATTTCTGGCACCGGTATCTCACCCAAATCTTCCTCAGTGAAGACCGAAGCAAAGAATTCATTTAATCTCTCTGCTATGGCTTTATCTTCCCTGATCGCCCTTTTTACTCGGTCATCTAGCGGTTCAAGTGATTCTTTTCACGGCTTCCTGCTTTTAATATACCTAAAAAAAATTTTTTTTACTATGTGTTTTTGCTTCCAACGCAGTCTTTTTTTCAAAGTCCTTCTTTGCCTTCCTTATCAGGGCTTTGCATTTGACTTGACATTCCTTATGCTGTTTCTTTTATTTTCAGTTGGTTCCTTCTTCCATTTTCTGAAGGATTTTCTTTTAGCTCTAATAGCTTCCTTCACCTCACTTTTTAATCATGCCGGCTGTCGTTTGGTCTTCGTCCTTTTTTAATACGTGGAATATATTTGGCCTGGGCTTCCAGGATGTTGTTTTTGAACAGCATCCATGCCTGATGTAAAGTTTTGACCCTCGCAGCCGCTTCTTTTTTTTTCCACTGTTCTTCTCATTTTATCATATTCTCCTTTTTTAAAGTTAAACACTAACGTATTTGATTTTCTGTGTATACTTACTTCAAAGCTAATATCAAATCTGATCATATTATGATCACTGTTATCAAGTGGCCCCAGCAACCATTACCTCCCACACCAGATCATGCACTCCACTAAGGACTAGGTCAAGAATCTTTTCTTCTCTCGTCAGCTCCTGTACCAGCTGCTCCATAAAGCAGTCCTTGATTTCGTCAAGGAATTTTACCTCCCTAGCGTGCCCTGATGTTACATTTACCCAGTCAATATTAGGGTAATTGAAATCACCCCATTATTATCGTGTTGCCCAGTTTGTTTGCGTCCCTAATTTCCTTTAACATTTCTGCATCCTTCTGTTCATCCTGGCCAGGCGGACAGTAGTACACTCCTATCACTAACCTTTTGTCCTTTACACATGGAATTTCAATCCACAGTGATCCAAGATGTGTTTTGTTTCCTGCAAAATTTTCAATCTATTTGATTCAAAGCTTTCCTCCACCCTCCACCAATTCAATCCACCCTATCACTACGATATAATTTGTACCCCGTTATGACAGTATCCCACTGGTTATCCTCCTTCCACCAGGTCTCAGAGACGCCTATTATATCTAATTTTTCATTTAGTGCAATATATTCTAACTCTCCCATCTTATTTCTTAGGCTTCTGGCATTCGCATATAGACATTTCAAACTATGTTTATTGTTCCTATTTACATCATTCTCAGTACTTGACAGTGTTAATTTGCAATCTTTTGTATGATTTTTATTTTTATTTAAGGACACCTGATCTACTATGGCCTCTTTTGAAACCTCACTATAAGGATACCCTATCTTCCCTGTTTTGGTGATATCTTTGAAAGATACCTTACCCTGAACCATGCACTTTTGAGCGATTGTCGGCCTTCCCCCAGTTTCTAGTTTAAAAGCTGCTCTATCTCCTTTTTAAATGCCGACGCCAGAAGCCTAGTCCCAACCTGGTTAAGGTGGAGCCCATCCTTTTGGAATAGGCTCCCCCTTCCCCAGAATGTTGCCCAGTTCCTAACAAATCTAAAGCCCTCCTCCCTGCCCCATTGTCTAATCCATGCATTGAGACTACGGAGCTCTGCCTGTCTCTTGGGCCCTGCGTGTGGAACGGGTAGCACTTCAGAAAACGCTACCCTAGAGGTTCTAGATTTGAGCTTTCTACCTAAGAGCCTAAATTTGGCTTCCAGAACCTCTCTCCCATATTTTCTTATGTCATTGGTACCCACATGTACCAAGATAGCCGGCTCCTCCCCAGCACTATCTAAAATCCTATCTAGGTGACGTGCGAGGTCCGTCACCGCAGCAGGCAGGCAAATGACCAGGCAATCCTCACATCCACCACCACCCAGCTATCTACATGACTAATAATCCAATCACCAACTACAACAGCCATCATAACTCTTCCTTCCTGGGCGGGATCTCCTAGAGACACATCCTCAGTGGGAGACTAAACTAGATCCTTCAGTGCCTGCTAGAGTGTATCTGTGGTGGAACGTGTGCTCAAAAATCCACCAAAAACCTACTGTACTTACATATAGTAAATAAATCCAAATAAAGGTGGCACCTGCAGGCATAAGGACTATTGTAGTGGTGTACAGTAGGTTTTTGGTGGGTTTTGGAGGGCTCACCATGCATTATAAGTGGGTAATGGTGAGATGTGTACCTGGGACCTTTTATGTGAAGTCAACCTCAGTGACTCTTAGGATACCCCACTTCTCTGCTGGGATTTCTGTGTGGCCAGTCTGTTTAGGATGCTGGCCAACGGCTTGTTTTTGTGCATTTTTCTTTTGGACTTTTTTCTTTTCTTTTTTCGAAAATGGTCCAAAACTAGCCAATGGCCATTTTCGAAACAAGAAGTTGGACATTTTTCTGGCTTGAAAATAGCCTTTTTCACTACTGTATTTTTGCATGTTGTCCACAAAAGTCTAAAATCAGATTTAGACGTCCTATCGAAAATGCCCCTCCACAGCATATAGCTGTCTTCTGCAGTATGAGTCTGTTGAGAATATCTTCATTTTTTTTCTGTTCAGGTGAGCAAAGAAGAGATTATTTCTAACTTGATATCAGCTTGGCTGTTACATAAAATGAGTTGCATGTCAATCACAAAAAAACTGGTTGTCAAATAATGATGAACATCTCAGTCTAGGATACTAAGTAAGCTGCTTATTTTCAAATGGGACATGCTTTTTGTTCAATTTCATTTTGTAAATATTTTGCATGTGTGCATAAATGTTTTTTTATTCCATTTTGGAGCACAATAATTTTCATGTTATCTGATTGTGTATGTGAGGGAGTGAGGGTATAGCAGCAGGTTTCCCTAGGAGTACTCCCTCACTGAGGTTGCTGTTTAGCCACCTTACAGCAGGTGGCGATAACCTGCCATGCCAGACGCTGAGTCAGAGGGTTGGAGCTCCAGCTGGGAAGTGGTTAAATGCCCTGGAGCAAAGTGTATCAGAGAGGCCCCAAGGGGAAGAGGTCCATAAGAGCGAGACCCCAAGTACAGGGGTCTCCTGGAGAGAGGCTCCAATTGATGGATCCCTCACAGAGCTTTGGCTAGGCAAATGATAAGTAGTAGTAGTAGCAGTACCTGTGGGGGAGACCCAGGGAAGCAAGGAGAGAAGCCCTGTTTTCAAGGTTTGCACCTGAGGTAAAGAATAACCACCCACGGGTTACAAGAAAAGGAATAGAAGACTGCAAAGGTAAAGAGTTAATTTCTTCATTTGTGAAGACTTGGACCTGAGTGTCATAAGTAGACCTCTGCATGAGTGACTTGAACTGTGCTGTAGAAGCTTGATTAGAGAAGACTGATGAAGAGAGGAGAAACCATTGTTTATGTGACTGTTGCTACGCAAAGCTTGAATCTGTGATAGAAACAGACTGCTATATGTTTGTTTGTGTCGGGGCCTTTGCATTCTGTCGGGTTCTCGAGGCAGGACCGGAATACGTGAGCCATTGGGCCACTGCCGAGGAGCGGCAGCGGCAGGCAAGACCACCCTGGAACTGGATTCACAGAAGAGCAGGACTGGAACTCTGGACTGTAGTAGTACTGAGGCAGGCAACTAGAACAGGAACAACTTCACCTGCACTTGGCCACCGTTCCTCCGGAGTTGAGCTCCGGAGTGCGGGTGGCCGGCAGGACTTGCAGGATAAGGCAGGGTCTTTAGGCAGGCAGTGGACAATAGAATAAACCAGGAGCAAACAGAGTCTTTGGGCAGGCAGCAGGCAGAGGAATAAACCAGGGATAACAGAGTCAGGGCTGAAGCTTCAGCTGCTCCAAACACAGACAGAGAGAAAATGGCTGAAGCTTCAGACTCCAAACGCAGAGCCAGGCAAAGGAAGGACTAGTAGTCCACAGACACAAAACAGAAGGGCAAAAGCCCACATGGAAGGACTAGCAGTCCACAGACACAAAGCAGAAGGGCAAAAGCCCACACGGAAGGACTAGCAGTCCACAGACACAAAGCAGAAGGGCAAAAGCCCACACGGAAGGATTAGCAGTCCACAGACACAAAGCAGAAGGGCAGCGCCCACACGGAAGGACTAGCAGTCCACAGACACAAAGCAGAAGGACGGGCAGCGCCCACACAGAAGGACTGGCAGTCCACAGACACAAGCAGATGGGCAAGAGTCCCAGAGAAAGGCTAAGTAGCAGCACAACAGTGCTCTCACTAACCTCATGGCATAACACACTTACTATGCAAATGCCCTGAATGCAAGCACAGCACTTCCTTATGAATGCTCTCACTGATGATGTCACCTACTGCAGGACAGGAGCAGGGAACACACTCACACCAAGGAGAGGCTTGGAACACATAGGAAGAACTGGCAGGAGCCATCTTGGAAGCTGGCATAAAACAAGCGGGAGCCATCTTAGATGCTGGCTCCTCAGAGAGGCATAGCCCACACAGGTGAGGTCTAGTGAAGCAATCAGCACACAGAGACAGCACTAACACAGAAACAGACAGAAGCCAGCATAGATGCTGACCCTCAGAAATAAGGTAAGTCTGAGGGTGGTCACGACCAGAGACGTGACAGTTTGTATAACAATAAAGTTTTTCCTTTTGATTTACACCACATCATGACTATGTCTGTGAGGGCTCCCAGCCTGTCTGCTAGCAACACTATCACAGTGCAATATTCAGCTATGTACTATTAGTTTTACAGTTTATTAAAACTTGGTATACCACCATTTGGTAATACTGTCACAGTGGTTTACAATATTACATTATTAAAAGAGAAATAAAAGAATATGAGAGGAAATACACTCCATATATTGGCTAGGAAGAGTAAGCAAAACTCTTACCATGTGTTCCAAGCCTTCGTTTCATATTTCACATAGGAATCTATTTAAATTACATGTGAATAATCAAGGCCTACCCTGAACATATAGGCTGCAGCGTCCCCGTATACAATCTTGTGGGTTAGAGCACAGACCTTGAATTCAATGCGTTTGATCGGGAGCCAGTGGAGCTTCTCATGAAGGGGCTTTGCTGCCTCAAACCACGATTTGCCAAATAGCAGCCTCGCCGCCATGTTCTGCGCTGTCTGGAGTTTCTTAAGGGCGTGTTCTTTGCAGCCGGTGTAAATTCCATTGCAGTAGTCGAAGTGGCTCAAGACGAGGGAATGGATTAGTGTCCTGAATAGGTTGAATGGTAGGAACTGCTTGATACGCTTGAGGGACCTCATGGAAAGGAACATTCGCTTCGTAACAGACAATACTTGAAGTTCAAGAGTCAAATGGGGATCCAGAATGACCCCAAGGAGTTTCAAACTTGCTGCGACAGGAATGGTGAAGTTCTGTGAAGTAACCGCGCCCGGTATAGACTTTTTGAACTGGGAGAAGAGGATGAGGCACTGCGTTTTTTCCTGATTAAGCTTAAACTTAAATGTGTTAGTCCAGTTGACCATGATGGGGAGGCTGTTTTGAATTTCTGCTGAGATTTCGGCCAAGAAAGAACGAAAGGGGATGTAGATGGTCACATTGTCAGCATAGATGTAGGGATTCAGGCCATGGTTGTGAAGGGCCGTTGCTAGAGGAGACATCATGTGTTGAACAGGGTAGGCGAAAGGGGAGAGTCTTGAGGAACCCCACGGTGAGATCTCCAAGATGGCGAAATAGAGGACTGGACTTTGACCCGATAGGGTCGGCAAGACAGAAATTCCCTAAACCAATCCAAGACAGTACCTCCAACACCATTTTCAGCTAGTAGCATAAGGAGGAGATTGTGGTCAACCATGTCGAACTCGCTTGACATATCAAATTGAAGAAGCAAGATGTTAGTTCCAAAAGACAGTTCCTTTCTAAAGTTGGACAGGAAGGTAACCAGTACTGTCTCGGTACTGTGGTGGGGCTGGAATCCAGATTGGGAGGCATGAAGAATCGAGAATTTGTCCAAATAATCGGAGAGCTGAGAATTCACCAAGCTTTCCATGGTCTTGACAACCAATGGGATTGTAGCAACAGGGCGATAGTTACTAATAATACTAGGTTCACACTCTGGAGCCGGCTCCGCGACCAATCGCAAAATGGCGCAAGAATCGCCAGGCTTTGGGCGGGAAAGCACACTCTCGGGGGGGGGGGGCACCGCTTCGTCGAGTCCCACCAAATCAGCGCACCCCGCACTTCAAAGGCCCACCGCCAAACGCTGTTTCCCGCATCAGGAATAGCGTTTTTCCGCTTCTGCTGCCATCGCCCGTCCCTGAACAGGAACCCAGCAGGACTTACCCCGGACCGGGAAAGCGCGGGAACTGACTGCTGAGCCGAAGAAAAAAAACTCTCCGACTCCACTTCGAGGCATGCTCAGACAAGCAGGCAACAGAAAACAGGACTTGGACAGCAGTAACACAAACCTGCTCTCCGCAAAAACGTACTTCCCTGTGTTTCTCTTTTAAATAAATTCTATGGTTCTCTCTCTCTTTTTTTTTTCAGTGAGGAGGCAGAAATAAACAGGGAAGGAAAGGAACAGCAAAAGCCTATTCAGAGGGAATTTGAGGTGCAACAGGGACCCAGCAACTGCGTATGCTGCCAAAGGGGACACCACCAGTCCGCCACCCCCATCTCAAAGTGGCCACCGGCCCACGAGGACCCTTAGAGGCCTTGGGCCCAGGAGCTGGAGAAAAAGCCGTCCACCACCTGCTGAGATAGAGACATACTAACTGAGGAAGGAGCTGGCTTTCTGGCATCACTGCCTTTAGTTTGTTTATCTCTATCTCCACCTGCTGGTAGGCGGACTTAACCCTCTAGTTCCTGGATTCATCTGCTGCAAGTGACAAGGAAGGGGAAAAATTTCCATGTATGGTTTTAAGACCAGCTCAAAGCATGCATATGTTTTCAAAAATGCTTGTTTTGACCAGGGTCATACCTGAGGGATTATTGGATCTTTCTTCTTGATTCCATGTAGTTTATTTCCATCTCCAAAATTAAACCAAGTAGATATTGTAGCTTCACTACTTATATCTAGGTTTGTAAAATAGAGCAGCCACATTTGGAGGTTATGAAATTGCTTGTTCATGTGGAAGCTGCCAGATTTATGTCATTCATTTTTTCAATGTGTATATTTTTATTCAGGCATCATCTTTAATGTTATATAAGATTACAATGAAAACTGCAAATGAAAGCAACAGATTCAATGAGTATATTTTAAAAAGAGGTTTTGTGTTAGTAGATTCTTTTCTAAAATACTACTGGAATTGAGAATGTCCTGACCTGGACGTCTCATTTCCAGTCACAATGTTCTATGTAAAATGAAGATCCAGAACACCTATCCCCAGGATGGTCAACCTTCTGCTTGAGCCTTACACAATTTGCCAGTGGTGGCCCTTCAACTAGATAGGCAGCAGATATTGATAGGCCAGACCTCTGGAATCACTGGCAAAAGGGGTGAAGCTTCCCACTGATGCTATGGGACTCGGGCACAAGGATCCTGAAAAAGAGCAGCAATAGCAGCTTTCATCATACTTCCTGCCAGATGTGATCATTTTTTCCATTGGAAGTAGCAGCTATGTAAATATATTTAAGGGTGGAGACCTTAAGGTGTAAAAAAAAAAAAAAAAAAAAAGCCACTTATTTTGGTAAATAACTATTTGTGGGTTGGGAAAGTTTAAGCCAGCTCCACTTTCTGCTCACAGTGACTATCTTTATTTGGACCTTGACAAATAAATATTTGAATATGAAAACACAAGAGGCTGAATATCTGCTTTTGACCAGACATATCTAGGAAAAACCTGAGAGTAGGCTGCAGTTTGCTTCACGGGACCAAGACCACCAACAATGAAATAACTTCAAAGTTAAAAATAAATAAATAAATAGCAATTGAAAACACCACAAACAAAAAAACAAACAAACCCAAGAGCAACAGAAACCTGCTTTTCTTTATGGTGTTCAGGATTTTTATTTGTATGTAGTACACATCCATTAGGTTTGTGAATAAAATGTAAATATTAAGCATATAGAATTGTGTTGTAATAGTTTTCCATGATACCCTTTATTGGACTGGATGTAGAGGTTCTAGAGTAAAGAAAAGAGCTTTTTGATTTTAACTGATATCCCTTTTCTTTTTCCTTAGGCGGTCTGCAAGATCCTCGATGGTGCTAGCATTGAGCTTTTGAATGAAAGCTGCCGCCGTTCTCTGAAGAAACTTGCTAGCCAAGCTGATTCCAGTGAAATGATTGATGGCACAATCCTGACATGACAGCAAAGAACATAATGGATTATTAGCCAACTTTACTGTATCAGCATTTCAACTCACAATTGTTTTCATTTTTGAAAATAAGTTCATGGCGAAAGGCACTGACCATAAAAAAACTTCCCAGAAGATATTTTGTTATCAAACAGTACCCAAAAAGAGGCCTTATGCCCTTACTAGGTTGAAACATTGAAGCATGACATTTTTTTAAATGGGAGCAGATAAAAGCTGTAGCCTGATTTCCTGGTAGCTGAACCAATGCCTGGGAGTGACTTTTCCCTATAATGGAACTATAAAACTTTTAGAACTTTTGATTTTGTCAGCTTTTTACAGCTCCTTGTGTGACGGTGAACTTAATCTTTGTTTTCCAGTTGATGATTATTAATGTGTTTTGGGCTTCACTCGCTTGTCTACAATTTTGAAACTTTAAACAAATTTAGAAATTCCAAACCCAAGAGTAGGGGAATTAAAAGTATGACAACCATTAAAGGAAGGAATGTTAAGAATAGATTTAATTTTATCCTCTTAGAATTATTTTCTTGATAAACTCAACACAATTAAACCCCTTTCAGAAAAGATGTGAAAAATGGTCTGGATTCTATTAGTTGCATTTTAGCTGGCACAGGAGCGCCTCTGTTGAATGGCACGTATACTGACAGCTGCAGTGGATATTGTATTTACACAGTAGTACAGACAATTGTAAATTAATCATCATTCTATATCTAAGGGAAGAGGAACATGGTTTCAGTGTCAGTCCACTTGAATGCACAGAAATAAAGGTTAACAAAAACATATACTAGTTGAAAAATGCATGCTCTAAACATTGCACAAAGGTATATTTGGCTGAGACTGCTTGTTGAGGATGTGTGAAAAAGTGAGTAGATGAATGGTGGGGTTATGAGGTGAAAGGTGGAGGGAAGAGTGGTGGGAGAAGGGGTTCAGCGAGTAATTCAATAATAGAGTTAGAGTGGTGGATGGTTCAGTGAGTAAGTGGATGAATGATGGATTAAGAATAGCAGGAGAATTCAGTTAATGAGTGGATGAATAATGGGGTTGAGTAGCAGGGAGGGATCAGTGACTGGTGAAGCATGACAAGGGGTTCAGTGAGTGAGTGTGTGGTGGTTATGAGTGGGCAGCAGGGCTGAGTGAATGAGGGTGATCAGCAGTAGGAGGTATAAGTAAGAGAGTGTGTGGGAAGGATTCAGTGAGTGGATGAGGAGATATTGGCGGAGTCAGATTAGGTTGGGATGGATGGGAAATTTGAGTGGTGGGGGTGTACTAAGTGCTAGAGAAGTTGAATGAGCATTGCAGGGAAGTGAGAGTGAATATGTGGGGAGTGGGTTCAGATTGCTGGAGGGATTGTTTTGGTACCCTTCTCTTTCCTAACTTTCACCACCTTCCCTTTGACTTTCTTCCCCCTCCACCCCTTTCCCTTTTGTTTTAACACTCTTTCTCATTGGTGCAGCTCCAGGTTTCCTCCTCCTCCTTATGCCAATAGTGATTGAGGTCTATGGCATTGCCTCCTCCAACTCGCTCTTCAGTAGTAGTGGAGGGTTGGGATCCATGCTGATGCCTTCCCTGGGCTGTTCTTTAGCATGTCATTGGTAATTTTCTCTGATGGAGTCATGGAAACTTCTGTCATCATTTGAAGTTATACTTTCTTGTGTTCCTGGTAATCTTTGCAAGCTTCTCCTTTTGTGCATGGCAGTACTGTGAATACACTGTAGATTTCATATAATGTTCAGTCAGTGTAGCCAGTTATCTTGGACTCCAATGTGCACATTATACGGTGTCTACAGTATACAGTATTTCTTTGTTACTTATCCTCTTAAGAGTAGTGGCTTTAGATGTTCTGTTTTTTTTTTTCCGGTTTTACCAGCTCTGAATTGTATGTTGTTATAAAGGAGATTCGTTCTGTGATTAAATTAAACTTTTCTTGTGTTTGTACTACAGTAAGTTTGGTTACTCATTTCTTTAAGGATGGAAATAAATAGGTTTCCCTGGGTGCTTTAAGGGAAAACTCATTCTTCCTGTAGATGGTTTTGCAGTTGTTGGGGTATTCCTTCCTATCTCTTGGGTCAGAGAGTGTATGGTATTATGTGTGGTCTGGCTGTGTATAATAATCTTTGTTGTATATGAAAGGTGGAAACTGGAACTGTGAAGTAACTGCATCTGTCAGTTGTTTTTCTGTATATAGATATTAGACGCCTTTTGTTGATAGGAAATATGCTGTGCAGAAATTTAACTCTTTCTCTGAGTATTCAATTTTGAATATGTTTGAAGGAAGGAATATATGGTTATGAAATTTCATTTCATTTTTAATTAATTTATTGTATTCCATTCTGTACATATTCTAGGCAGATTTCAACAGTACATATATAAAGCAGAGCAAACAAACTATTCATCCATTAATCATCATTAAAATACAATAAAATAATCAGTCCTATTTCCTTATTTCCTATTCTGACCTAAAAGCTTGAACAAATAAAAAAGCCTTCAGTTGCTTCTTAAAATTTAATCTTAGATAATTGGTGAGGAGTTCCTCAGCTAAGACCGAATGACCAAAAGGACTGAGGGGGAGATGCGCTTGCAACATTTGCTTTAGACCAGTTGTAATAAATAAAGGAAACATTATTTAGTGTCTAATGCACAAAAGGGGTTCTGTGTGACTTTAACCATTCGCTGTAGCAGCTACTGATAATCCAATGCAAATATATTACAATCGGTATTAAAGTGAGCATTCCGTGCAATACACAGAAAGGAATACGTACCTTTTTAATGTGCAAAAGTTTCTGGCAGGTCAGGAGTTCTCTTTGTGTGACCGATCCCAGGACTGTGAGGGGTTCTTTTCATCTCTGTCATGCTTCACATTCTCTATGGGCTTTCTGCTTTTTACACATGAGCTCCAGGACATGGGGCTTCATATGGCTTTTCTTTTTCTTCCCCTGTTTTTTTTCCCCTTTCTTCCCCTTTCCAGCTTAGGCACAGGCAGAAAGTGAATCTCCGGATTTGGCACAGGCAGGATCTGAGCCCACTGGTAGAGCATGTGGCAGCGATTCCTGGGCATGCACAGAACATGGACACTTGAGACTGTTCTGTGCATGCCTTAGGCACATTCCCTCGCAGAATTTCTATGCATCTAATTTGCGTGCGACTCCTTTTGTGCATTGTTTACAAATCAGCAGGTTCAACAGTGGCTGCCATATTTAACGGTGACCTTTCAGCATATAGGCCCGATGCTCAAAGGTCATCGTTAAATACGACAGCCGCTGTTGAACCTACTTATCCATAAACAGCAACCGATGAACAAAGGGAATCGCATGAAAATTAGATGCTGTGTATGTCTAGTAGCGCTATAGAAATGATAAGTAGTAAGTAGTAGATGCACGGAAATTCTGCGAGGGAAAACGCCAGTCTCTCGGTAAGTGTCCATGTTCTGCGCATGCCCAGGAATCACTGCTGCATGCTCTGCCAGTGGGCTGAGATCCTTTGCCAAATCTGGGGATTCACTTTCTGCCTGTGTCTAGGCTGGAGAGGGGGAGAAATGGGAAACAAAAACAAGAAGAAAAAGAAAAGCTACATGTCCTAGAAAGAAGTACCGAAGCACACGGAGCTCACGTGCAAAAGGCAGAAAGCCCATAGAGAATGTGGCGTGTGATCGGTCACACAAGGACAGCTCCTCACCTGCCAGAAAATTTTGCACATTAAAGGTATGCACCCCTTTCTGTACATTGCATGGAATGCTCATTTTAATACTGATAGGCTCGTTGTAATATATTTGCATTGAATTATCAGTAGCTGCTACAGCAAACGGTTAAAGCCACCAGAACCCCTTTGTGCATGAGATGCTAAATAATGTTTGCTTTAGACCAGCTAGGGCCAGTCTAAAGCAAACACTGCAAGCAAAGTAAGCTTTGTGCATCTCCCCTGAATATCATGCAGCCATCAGCTTGGCCTGCATCATGGAGGGGAACAGAGAAGCAAGAAATGGAACCAGCCAAGATGAAATGTGTGGAATCACAACAATTAATTTTAAATGATGACCTGACAAGACTGTGTTTCAGCAAATTGTGCCTGCCTCAGAGCTTCAATATCTAAAGCATAAATGTATTGTAAATAAAATATTTATATACAGTGGGGGAAATAAGTATTTGATCCCTTGCTGATTTTGTAAGTTTGCCCACTGACAAAGACATGAGCAGCCCATAATTGAAGGGTAGGTTATTGGTAACAGTGAGAGATAGCACATCACAAATTAAATCCGGAAAATCACATTGTGGAAAGTATATGAATTTATTTGCATTCTGCAGAGGGAAATAAGTATTTGATCCCCCACCAACCAGTAAGAGATCTGGCCCCTACAGACCAGGTAGATGCTCCAAATCAACTCGTTACCTGCATGACAGACAGCTGTCGGCAATGGTCACCTGTATGAAAGACACCTGTCCACAGACTCAGTGAATCAGTCAGACTCTAACCTCTACAAAATGGCCAAGAGCAAGGAGCTGTCTAAGGATGTCAGGGACAAGATCATACACCTGCACAAGGCTGGAATGGGCTACAAAACCATCAGTAAGACGCTGGGCGAGAAGGAGACAACTGTTGGTGCCATAGTAAGAAAATGGAAGAAGTACAAAATGACTGTCAATCGACAAAGATCTGGGGCTCCACGCAAAATCTCACCTCGTGGGGTATCCTTGATCATGAGGAAGGTTAGAAATCAGCCTACAACTACAAGGGGGGAACTTGTCAATGATCTCAAGGCAGCTGGGACCACTGTCACCACGAAAACCATTGGTAACACATTACGACATAACGGATTGCAATCCTGCAGTGCCCGCAAGGTCCCCCTGCTCCGGAAGGCACATGTGACGGCCCGTCTGAAGTTTGCCAGTGAACACCTGGATGATGCCGAGAGTGATTGGGAGAAGGTGCTGTGGTCAGATGAGACAAAAATTGAGCTCTTTGGCATGAACTCAACTCGCCGTGTTTGGAGGAAGAGAAATGCTGCCTATGACCCAAAGAACACCGTCCCCACTGTCAAGCATGGAGGTGGAAATGTTATGTTTTGGGGGTGTTTCTCTGCTAAGGGCACAGGACTACTTCACCGCATCAATGGGAGAATGGATGGGGCCATGTACCGTACAATTCTGAGTGACAACCTCCTTCCCTCCGCCAGGGCCTTAAAAATGGGTCGTGGCTGGGTCTTCCAGCACGACAATGACCCAAAACATACAGCCAAGGCAACAAAGGAGTGGCTCAGGAAGAAGCACATTAGGGTCATGGAGTGGCCTAGCCAGTCACCAGACCTTAATCCCATTGAAAACTTATGGAGGGAGCTGAAGCTGCGAGTTGCCAAGCGACAGCCCAGAACTCTTAATGATTTAGAGATGATCTGCAAAGAGGAGTGGACCAAAATTCCTCCTGACATGTGTGCAAACCTCATCATCAACTACAGAAGACGTCTGACCGCTGTGCTTGCCAACAAGGGTTTTGCCACCAAGTATTAGGTCTTGTTTGCCAGAGGGATTAAATACTTATTTCCCTCTGCAGAATGCAAATAAATTCATATACTTTCCACAATGTGATTTTCCGGATTTAATTTGTGATGTGCTATCTCTCACTGTTACCAATAACCTACCCTTCAATTATGGGCTGCTCATGTCTTTGTCAGTGGGCAAACTTACAAAATCAGCAAGGGATCAAATACTTATTTCCCCCACTGTATACAAAATGCCATATGAAAACACAAGATGTCATCCCTGATTCCCTCCAGGGGTTATCTGGTAATTTAGGGCACCTTTATGTGCCTTATTTGTTCTAAAAACAGGTCTAGATCAAAAAGTTAGTTTCAGCCCTAGATGTTTCCATTTTGTTCCATTATAACTGTAAAAATTCCAGTGTTAGGAATGCCCTAATCCTGCCCCTGACATGCCCCCTTGTGACTTTGACCAACTGCAAACAAATTTGCATAGATAAACAGCTGCAAAACAGGTTTCAAAAATACTGATTTGGACGTTTTTGTTAGAAAAATGTCCAAATGCTGCTTTATGCCACTTTTTACATGTTTTTCTCTTTTGAAAATGAGCCCCTAGGTCAAATTTGTCCCAGAGCCTATCACCTGGTATTCCCTCCAGCCCCGTTTACTAAGCCACGCTAGAGGCGCATTAGTGCTTTAGCACGTGCTGTGTAGGTGCGCACAATATTTCTATGGGCGCCTACAAAGCGTGCGCTAATTTTTGCACTCACTAAAACGATAGCGCACCTTAGTAAACAGGGTCCGTAGTAAGTTAAATTAAAAGTACATTATTTTATTAAATTTAGATTGTTTAGATTGAGAAAATTGAGCTACATTTTCTGCTGAAAGTTGAAGCGATTCAGGCGTTAACGGAACATTCTGCAATTTGTTTGATGAATTTTCAGCTTCATTTATTATTTGATCAAAATAAGTTTTCTTTTTTAATTAACAGCTATTTTATGCTGTTTTATTTGCTTCTTCCAATTATTATAAGACACTTGGGGACCTGTTTACTAAGGTGCGCTATAGGCGTACTAGCATTTTTAGGAATGCTTATAGGAAAAAGTTGTAAAATAGTCATTTTGGGAACCAAGTCTAGCAGAACAAACATATTCTACCACTGAGAGAGAGGAAAAGATTAGCCCAACTGTTCAATTTATCCATTAATTTTAAAAAGTTTATCAATATTCAGTATCTATAATTTCTTGATATCAGTTGTCATTTGGCTTCCCAAATATTGAAATGCGATGTCAGCTTGAATACTGCTTCCACTGCTGCTCGGTGGAAGAAGCAGCATAAGAGAATGGACACCAGATGGAAGTGGGAGGGGGAGGGAGAGAGAGAGTTGGTAGATGCTGAATGGGGGCGAAGAAAGGAGGAGGCACTGGATGGAAAAGGGGTAGAGATAGAGAAGATGCTGGGTAGAAAGGTAGAAAAAGAAAGGGGGAGACACTTAATGGAAGGAGTGAGAGAAAGAGGAGAGATGTTAGACAGAAGGATGGAGAAAGGGGAGGGAGGTTAGAATTAGTGAAACACTGGAGAATAAGGAAGGCACAGGGGAGAACCAAGCTGAGAGAAAGATGAAAAGCTGTAGGTAGATGAAGTAAAAAGAGGGAAATTAAAGACTGGCTAGTAAGAATGAATTAAATCGGGACAGAGAGGCAGAAAAGATAAACTGAAAAAAACTGAAAGAAAAAGGAGGAGAGAAAAATGACAAGTAGACAGGAAACCCTGGCAAGAGAGTTAAGAGAAGATGAAGGAAAGCAAAAACCAGAGACTGGGACCAATACAATTAGAAAAAAAATTTGCCAGATAATAAAGGTAGAAAAAATATTTTAAATTTAGGATAAAGTAATGTGGTAGCTGTGTTAATAAATACAAGTAAAACACAAAATGGGAAAATAAGGTAATACCTTTATATTAGACTAGTTTTAATACATTTTTGACCAGCTTTCAGAGACTAACTCTTCCTTCCTCAGGTCAGGAGTGGATACCGTAACAGCGGTATACTGTCCTGACCCCTGAAAGCTAATAAAAAAATGTGTTAGACTAGTCCAATAAAAAGGTATTATCTGAGGAGTAGCCTGGGGAACTGGGTTTGATTCCCACTGCAGCTCCTTGTGACTGGGCAAGTCACTTAACCCTCCATTGCCCCAGGTACAAAATAAGTACCTGTATATATGTAAACCACTTTGAATGTAGTTGCAAAATACCACAAAAAGGCGGTATATCAAGTCCCTTTCCCCCTTCATCTTGCTTTTCCATTTTAAAGTACTTGAACTGAGCATGTGTGGGAGAGCTGGCATTGGCAGCTGACTTCCGCACTACTCAAACAGCACAATAGGGGGCTTGGACAGTGGACTTCTTTGTCTGGTGGGGCTCGGGACTCTCTGCCTGTGATTCAGCTGGTGCTGCAATTTTGGAGGGGGCTTAAGTCCAAAGTGGGGAGGGGGTGGCTGAAGCGCCCTTGTGGGTATGCCTGGGGGGGGGGGGGGGAATAGATGCTGGACCTTCCTCTTACCCATCCCTGCTGTCACTGGTGTAAATAAAGTATTTTCTGGAATGGCTGTGGATTTGAGGTATGTCAGGGGTGGAGCCATGAGGTAGGGCTGGGGTGGTGTGTACTAAAGTCTCCCTCAAAAAGTTGTCCAGTGTTGTCAACTCTGGTTTTCCCGGGGATTGGGTGACTTTTTTTTTTTAGGTGGCCATGGGCAATTTTCACCGGTTGTGAGTTGCCTTATCTCAAGCCTCATTCTGGCTCCAAATTCAACCAGTAGGAGGTGAGGTGGGTGATGCATCAGTCTGGACTGGAGCATCTATTGGGAGTGTGAGGAACAGCACAGCAAGCATGAAAGCTCCCACTCCTCAGCTAGCCTGTTGGGCAGCCTTGGGCTATCTTTAGGCTTTTTGTTGGGCAGGGGTTAGACAGTCTAACTTAGACTGGAAAATTTCTTCCCATTTGGCAACCCTGAATTGGGCCCCTCTTCGCAGCTCTGGGATGCTGGACTGTTGAGGGGGGTAGGGATGGGAAAATGGTAGGATGTGTGGCCTGAAGGTTGTCTGAGGGTATCGCATACCCTTGGGCCTGCCCAACCAAGTACAACCTTTCTGGCCAGACTCCATGGTCCTACTGTTTGTTTTTCAATCTGTCGTCATTTACAAGGCTTGAAAAAAAAAAAAAAAAAAAGTGAGAACAACTAATAGGAATAAGCTTGCACGTTTTACAAGGACACTAAATGACAACTCTATAACCGCCGCCCCCCCAATCCTCTGCTTTGCTTCCTGTCGCCTCATCTTCCCATACTTCTCTGTAACGGTTGGCTGTCCCGTCCCCTCTCTGTCATCTAACACCGTATCATGCGGCAGGCTAGTCCTTTGCGCATGCGGGGTGAAGGTCGTGTACCTCAGAGAGGAGGGGGCGGGCACAGTGCAGCGCAGGCGTACTGGGACGTGCTGGTAGGTGTTTGTGGTCAGTTCCGGTTGTTTGTTCGGGAAGCGATTCGATTTGACTGTGAGGCCGACGGGACCAGGCCTCGAACCTCCGACCATGGCCCGGGATTACGATCATCTCTTCAAGTTGCTCATTATCGGGGATAGTGGTAAGTGGGGTGGAGAACGGCGGCAAGGAAAGTGGCCTCCGCCCTGTGTACAAGAAACCCGACTCGCCCACGGTACTGACGGCCACCAACAAGCTTAGTGCTCCGGCCTAATTGTAGACCCCGGTACTGGAGCGAGGTTTAAGGGGGTGGAATATCTACGAAAAGTACAAGCACGGGTCTGGATCTTAAATATGTGTTGAAGGCTTCTTAATATCTCATCCGATTTTATTTTTAAAAAACTGTTTCCTTAATACTTTACTGACTGGTGAGTTAACCGGTTGCTTTCTAATGACTGTTAGACTATTTCCGGAATCGGTGTTTAATATTTTCTCAATCACTGTTTAGTCCTTTTTAGCTAATATTCGGAGAAGTGTGTTACTAAAACGAGCACATTTGGTATGGGCTCAAAAGTGAACTACTTGGTCAGAAGCTCAGTGCTTGAGTGTTGTGTGCGATTCTGGTCACTGAATCTCAAAAAAAGTTATAGCAGAATTAGAAAAGGCCCAGAGGAGGGCGACCAAATCGATTAAGGGGAATGGAATAATTCTTATATGAGGAAAGGCTGTTCAATATGATAGAAGACTGAGGTATCGACAAAATCCAGAGTAGAGTGGAATAAGTAAAAACAAATAGATTATCTACTCGTTGACTGGGGAGTATGCTATGAAGTTATACTTTTGGACCTTTTTTCTGATCCAGTCTAGCAATTCTTATATTTTAAACTGGTTGAGTAGGAGGCAACAAATGATAGTGGTAAGTGGAGTTCACTCTGAGGATAATGGCATTACAAGTGCTTGGCTACAGGGAACGGTTCTTGGCCTTGTTTTCTTTAATAAATTTGTAAGCGAAGGGCTGCAAGGAAAGGTTTGCTTCTTTGCAGGTGATATGAAAATCTGCAATAGGAGGAACACCCGGGAAGATGAGGAAAGGTCTAGTGTGTGCCCGCAAAGACTTTAATGGTTAAAAATGCAAGATCATGTATTTGGCATGAATAGGTAAGGTGAGAGCAACTGCTGGAATGATGCTTTGGTGCATAGGAGGAGGAATGTGCAGTAGGAAAAAGGAAGAAAATAGGGCATCAATATAAATATCTAGTAAGATCTCATTTGTAATACTGTGGGCAATTCTGGAGACCACACTTCCATCTTTGCCAAAAAGCATATGAATCTAAAGATGTATATGTTTGAATGAATGGCAGGATAGGGAAGATAATAGCATTAATTTACACAGTATCTATACAGCACTATCCACAGTAGTAAGTGGTTTACAAAATTGGCATAAGTGATAAAACTTAGGACACAGTACACAAAAAAACATCTAAAATAATAAATTCACTTTTTGCGTCCACACCATAAATGCACAGGAGGTAGGCCTCTTTTAAAGGAAAGGAGGCTCTGGAATTGGGGTCATAGGATGAGAGTGAAAGCAAGTATACTCAGAAGTAATCACTTGCATCATGATTCACACACTGTACAGAAAACGTTAACTATGCTGCTGATGAGAGATATTGCTAAAGGCCAATTTCGTG
Organism: Microcaecilia unicolor; assembly: GCF_901765095.1. Taxonomy (NCBI): domain Eukaryota; kingdom Metazoa; phylum Chordata; class Amphibia; order Gymnophiona; family Siphonopidae; genus Microcaecilia; species Microcaecilia unicolor. Next base: position 65,677,895 of record NC_044041.1, read on the forward strand.
CTCAAGCGTTTTCGGCAGCTGCAGCAAAAATGAAAACTTGAATGGAACAGGTCCCTTTGAAATTTCCTCAGTTACTTAATTCATTTTTTTTAAAATATGACTGTTACTGAATTAGTTTAGTCTTTTTTAAATGTTTTGCTCTTTTTTTCTTACGTATACTTTTGTATATGAAATATATAAATGTTTAGCTGTACCCTCACCTAACTGTTTAGATAAGCGAGACGGGAATGAATGTCTCTAAGGAAATATTTCTTTACAGAAACAGTAGTGGAACAACCTCTGAGAGGAGGTGATAAAAACAAGGACAATAATTTAATTCAGGAATGCACAGCATCTCTGAGGGAGAGGAAAGCATTGTTGAACTGGGAAGTTGGTATATATATGTAACAGGGAAAAATATACAGTATATGGCTGTATGTGTTTTTCCCCTTTGCCGTTCTTAATAATGCATCAGTGTCTGTGTAGCTGATGAGTGCCAGCCTTCTTTTCTGTTGGCTAATAAGAATGAATTAGTGGTGGCTTTGTGTTTTATTTTTTTAGCCATCTGTTAGGCCTAGGGTCTCTCGACTGCTCTTTTGACCTGCTGTTTTTCCTGTGTGCTTCCTTCACCTGTTCAGTGTGCACAGGTACTCAGACCTTCTGGCACCAGATCCTTCCAGGGGATTAGAACAGTTTCTGGAAGGAAACCTGGAAGCAGGGGAGGAGTTGAACCTTCTGAAGGGGTGTTGCTAGTGACAGTAGTATACTCCCCTAAAGAAGATTTGAAGTCTGACTTTGCCACCAAATCGGTCTTTGGAACCTCTCCTGCTACTGATCATACCTGACAAGGGAGAGCCCCAATTCTGCCAATGCCTGCATCTGGCCTCCAATGAGAGAGAGAATCGACCAGTCTATACCCAACTGGTGAGACACTTGTGGTATTTGCAGAGAGCAAGGAGAGAGACTGGGGCAAGTGACAGATCTGAAACCAGGTTGGGAGCTTCCTATAGTGAGGAGGTGTGGGTGTCTTCTTACCCCCATATAGCCTCTTTGGGAAGGAGTATGGAGAGTCTCGGGATATTTAGCCTTAATACCCAAGCAGCCCATACACCACTTTTATGTGGCACTACACCTATGGTAGAGTGGAAGAAATTTAAGAAAAAAAAATCTGTACCAGGCTGTAGCAGCAAAGGTATTTAGCTAAATTGTGTGACCATCATCTTGCATAAGTAATTACCAATTAGCTACTATCAGCGTACCCTATGTAGCTTTATTTGTAAGAATGTGAGCAGGGGGAATGGATATCCAAATGTATATAAGTTGGCGTTTGGCATGACTTTTCACTGTTATTATGTTGAATTGATAATGCAGTAAAGTTCCAAATTTAAGTTACTTCGTGTGTGGTCTGGCTTTTTGTGTGGATAGATAGTCTTATACTTGGCTTGCTCGGCCCTCCAGCCTTAAGGTTGGTCCGTCCCTGGTCCTACCAAATAATTAATGTGCCTCTTCTCCCACATTCCAGGCTGTGTCTAGGCACTGCTAAAAATGGGGCTTGCATGTAGATGGATTTTATGGTCTTTTACTGCCATTGTGTTCTGTGCTTCTGTGGCATTGTATTGACTTCATATCGACCTTGTTAAGATTTGGAACTGTACCATTGCTTTACCTGTATGTTTATAGATGAACTATTCTAGGGCCTTATATGCCAGCGATGAAAAACCAACCCTACTTTTATAAGGGGTTTGAAACATACTTTTTCTAATGAAAATGATTAAAAAGAGTTTCCAGAAGGTCTTTTTTTTGTAAAAGTGGGCTACCCTATTTTTGGTGTTTTTGCAAAAATCATCAACTTTACACTCAATATATTTTCCATTAGTTCATAAATTAGGAGAATGAAATTTTATATTCGAAAATCTTGTGTTGATAAGTTGTGTGCAAAGTTTCACGTTTATCACACCTTTAATTCCAGAGATATAAAAAGCCAAACTTTACAATTTTTTTGTGCTGCAAATTTTTCGGACCAAGTTTGCTCCAAGTTTTCTTCATGGAAATCGCTCATGAAGATTTTGTTTAATAGAGCGCAAAACGTTGTACAAGATGGCCAAGTTTTGTTTCTCTCAACAAAATATTGCCAGAGATACAGTGTCTCAAAGTTGCCGAAATCTCGGAGTCATACCATAGAAGGCTGCAGTATGGGGTCAAACAGATTACTATATCTCAGCAAGTATTGTATCAGTGAACTTAAAACTTTACCAATGTTCATTGGGGACATGTATGAATGTTCACAGAAAATTTCATCGAAATCTGTGATGGTCGCGCAGGGACCGCCAGACCACTTGACATGGAATGACCCTGGAGGAAACTTGCATCCCTTTGGCAAATTTCGGCAACCACATCTGATCTGTTGCCCATTCGGGGAAACGCCTCAATTGCGCCAAGCATAGATAACCCTGTCTTTAGTCGTTGGGAAAACTCATAATCTTCAGTACTTATCTCAGGTGCTGGGAACTGATGGTAAGCTGCTGCCTGTTGCGTGACTAGGGGATGGCTTTCTTACACATCTGGGGGACCGTTTTGTTTATCAACAACTGTCTCATTATGTTGCCTCCCAAAACCTCATGGCTTTGACAGCCCAACATTTACTTTGAGTTCAGACATTGTTTCAGGACTGGGGGAAGACTGCCTGTCAGTGTCTGCACTTCATAAGAGTGCTCCCACTGTGTTCATACCTGGTGCTTTTATTGAAATCCCGGGTACCTAGCTCTGTAATGGGGTTTTTGCTGGATCACCATGAACTTTTTGTGCTGCAGAGCAGGGGTACACGTCAACTCATTAGGAAAGCTTGCTTTGTGGGCCGGAAGGTTATTTTGGGGGTTTGGATGGGGGGGGGGGGGGTCATGGATTCTATTGGAATTGTCCAGGAGATCATCAGATCCCAGGCCTCTTGTTACTAGTTGGCGACTGTAGAATTGAACTGAATTCTGTGGAAGGGAAGGGGGAAGAGTTAAGGATAATGTTAAAACATTATTGACCACTTGATATTTCATTGTATGCTTTATTGTTGCTGAATTGGTCTTAATAAATGTTTAAATATACAAAAAGTATTTTTGTGAGCAACCATGTAAATCTGTGAGTGACACTTCTAAAATATATGAGCAATTGCTCATGCACTCCACTTGGAGGGAACATTTCTCACAATCTAAGTTTTGTACCTAGGGCAGTGGAAGGTTAAGTGACTTGCCCCTAGTTCTCAGCCCACTGCGCTTACTTATTAGGCTGCTCCTCCACTAAAAATAAATAAAATAAAAATAAGACCATCCCCCTCACCCTTTGTCATTGCTGGAACTCTGGATGCTTTCTTGTGTCTACCGCATAGCTCTTAGTGAGTTTGAGCAGGCACCAAGCTGAACTCCTATACTCGTGAAACAGTGGCCAGCACAGGAGTTTAGGCACCATACTGTTTAAACTTAGTAAGAGCCACATAGTGCTGCTGGAAGACACCAGGGGACAAATATTTTGTGTGCTATGGCCAATTTCTGGACACCATGACGACCTGGAAACTGGATTGTGTAGAGTCCTGCTCTGATCTGTGCCTAGGGTTAGAAGTTATTCACTCAGAAAGACCCAGGTGAGGCACACATACTAAGCATCAGTTGGGCCCCTACCAAGGGGATGTTACAACAGGACACTTAAGCAAATTTCAAGCCCTGGGGTTTTTCATTAACACACATCTATGCCCAAGCCAGGTCAGGTCATCCATTTCATTGGTATAAGTTTAAACGCTTAAGTGGCCGGGGTCTACCTTCTAAATGACAGACTTCACTACCTCACCTCGCTGCTTGCCAGTGCGGGTCTACAGTATCCTACGCTTTCTAGGTCACATCGTGGCCACTGTACAGATTCAACCAGATTGCACGTATGGATGTTACAATGGCACCTCTGTGCACTGGGACCAGCATTGCTAATCACCTCTCCAAAAAGATAACCAGCTGAAGGGCTGAGAGCAGGACCACAGAAGACAAGCACAAATAGGATTTGAGATGTGGTAGACCCTGAACGATTTTCAGAGTACTGTGTGAGGAGCTAGCTAAACTAAAGGTGGACAAAGCAATGGAGCCGGATGGCATACACCCGAGGGTACTGAAGGAAATTAGTGAAGTTCTGGCAGCTCCAATAAGTGACCTTTTCAATGCTTCTCTCAAGTTGGGAGTAGTCCTGGAGAAGGGCAGATGTGGTCTCTCGCCACAAAAGGAGAAGTAAGGAAGAGGTTGGGAGCTACAGGCCAGTTACTGTGGTAAGTAAATTAAATTAATAAAAATGCTTTTAAAACAGAATGGAAATGCTTTTAAAACAGAACAGTGAAGTTTCTGGAATCTAATAGACTCCTGGACCCAAGACAACATGGTTTTCACTAGAGGCAGGTTGTCTCAGACAAATCTATTAATTTCTTTGACTAGGTGACCAAAGAATTGGATTGAGCGAAAGTGCTAGATGTATTTAGATTTTAGCAAAGTCTTTGACATGGTTCTGCACACAGACTAATAAACTGCCCTTGGTACGGGCCCTATAGCGACTGGGTTAGGAACTGGTAGAGTGGAAGACGACGGAGGGCAGTGGTAAATGGATCTCACTTGGAGGAAAGGGATGTTACCAGTGGTGTACTGCAAGGTTTGGTTTCTGGGCAAGTCCTTTTTAACATTCTTGTAAGTAACATTGCTCAAGGGCTGTCTGGTAAGGTTTGCCTCTTTGCAGATGATACCAAAATCTGCAATAGTGTAGACACTCCTGATGGTGAGGATAATATGAGGAAGGACCTAGCAAAGCTTGAAGAATTGGTCTAGAATTTAGCAAATAAGATTTAATGCTAAAAAATGCAAGGTCATGCATTTGGGCTGCAAAAATCCAAGGGAACAGTACAGTTTAGAGGGTGAAGAACTTTGTGCACAAAAGAGGAGCGGGACTTTGGTGTGATCGTATGTGATGATCTGAACATAGTCAAACAGGTAGGAAAGGTGATGGCAAAAGCTAGAAGGATGCTTGGGTGCATAGGGAAAGGACTGGCCAGTTAGAAGAAGAAAGCGATAATGACTCTGGTGAGACCTCATTTAGAATATTGTGTACAGTTCTGGAGACTACACCTTCAAATAGATATAAACAGGATGAAGTCAGTCCAGTAGGCAGCTACTAAAATGGTCAGTGATCTTAAAAGCATATGGGGATAGGCTTAAAGATCTCGATATGTATACTTTGGAAGGAAGGCAGGAGGGGAGATATGATGGATTTAAATACCTCCGTGGCGTAAATGCGCAGGAAGCGAGTCCATTCATAGGAAGCTCTGGAGTGAGGGGGTATAAGATGAAAGTGAAAAGGGGTTGACTCAGAACTAAGCTGAGAAAATACTGCTTCATAGAAAGGGTGGTGAATTAATGGAACAGCTTCCCTGTGGAAGTGGTGGAGATGTCCCGAGCTTTCTTGAATTCAGATATAGTTTTCAAGTACATAAGATATCTAAGGGAGAAGAGTAGGCATCTAATTGGTAGATGACGTTTAATGTGAGCAAGTGTAAAGAGATGCAAGTGGGAAAGGAACCCGAATTATAGCTATGTAATGCAAGGTTCCACATTAGGAGTCACCAACCAGGAAAGGTATCTAGGTGTCATCGTCGATGATACGTTGAAACCCTCTGCTCAGTGTGCGGCAGCGGCTAAGAAAGCAAATAGAATATTAGGTATTATTGGGAAAGCAATTGAAAATAAAAATGAGGACGTTATAATGCCTTTGTATCGCTCCATTGTATGACTGCACCTCGAATATTGTGTTCAGTTCTGGACACCGAATCTCAAAAAAGATATAGTGGAATTAGAAAAGGTACAGAGAAGGGTGACGAAAATGATAAAGGAGGTGGAACAACTTCCCTTTGAGGAAAGGCTAAAGCAGCTAGGGCTCTTCAGATTGGAGAAAAGACTGCTGAGGGGAGATATGGTAAAGTTCTATAAAATAATGAGTGGAGTGGAACAGGTAGGCGTGAATCACTTGTTTACTCATTCCAAAAATACTAGGACTAGGAGGCAAGCAATGAAGCTACAAAGTAGTAAATTTAAAACGAATCGGAGAAAATGTATCTTCACTCAGCATGTAATTAAACTCTGGACTTTATTGCCAGAGAATGTAGTAAAAGCAGTTAGCTTAGCGGAGTTTAAAAAGGGTTTGGATGGCTTTCTAAAAGAAGTCCATAGACCATTATTAAAATGGACTTGGGGAAAATCCACTGTTTATTTCAAGGATAAGCACTATAAAATGTCTTGTACTGTTTTGGGATCTTTCTAGGTACTTGTAACCTGGATTAGTCACTGTTGGAAACAAGTTTTCAATCCTTTATGAAATTGTAGATAACTAGAAAATATATAAACTTGTGTGGGTATAGAATTCCACAATTTTTTGGCTTGAAAGGAAAAAGAGCCATCAAGAATTCTCTTATAGTGAACTTTCTTAACAGATGGAAATCCCTCCTTCTGCAGTTATTAGCTTATCCATCTTATTGAAGGAGCTAATAACTGCAGAAGGAGGGAAGAGCAGTTTGCCTGTATTGTATTTAGTGTTTTACAGGGGATCTTAAAAACTATCCTAGCAGAGACTGGAAACCAATGTAGGCTTCTGAGCATGAACAGCCATAGATCATTCTAGTTACAGTATTTTGTGGTAATTGTAACTTGTTAACTAATCTTGAATAGCCCACCGTATAAAGCGCTACAATAATCCAACTGAGGCAATACAGTAGCCTGAACCTGCATACGAAAATGTTCGGTTAAACAAAAGAAAGAAAAAGATCTTTTGTCATAGTTTAAAAAAATAACTTCTTATGCAAATAATGTATCTGCAGATCTATTGTCAATTTAGTATCCAGAATAATTCCCAAAACCTTAAAAGGTTTTTCAAAATGTAACTGTTCTCCAGAAGCTATAGTCACACTGCAAGGAACCAAAGAGACATTATTACAAAAGTACAGCAATTTGGTCTTTACTGCATTGAGATGATAAGCCCAAGAGTGAATTAAAGCAATTCAGTCAGAAATAGAAGTTTGTAATGCTGGAAAATCTAATATTACTGGTATCAAAACAAATATATCATATGCATATGAGCAACTAATGAACTATCCCACAGGTTCTAGAATAGTGGGAAGGACTAATGGAAAGAAAAATAGACTTAATTTATGCTTAATGCTTCTTTATTTTATTTTCTATTCCTTTTCTAATAATTCATAACATTCTTTGCTCAGTTGTGGTGGCGGCCAAAAAAGCAAAAGATTTCAATTTGTCCTCGATGATATCTAGATCATTTTGGAGGGGGGGGGGGTGAGCTGACTCTACTGTGGAACTTAGCATTTTACAGCTACTGCTGCTACTATTTAGCATTTCTATAGCGCTACAAGGCGTACGCAGCGCTGCACAAACATAGAAGAAAGACAGTCCCTGCTCAAAGAGCTTACAATCTAATAAAAAATAAATAAAGTAAGCAAATCAAATCAATTAATGTGTACAGGAAGGAGGAGAGGAGGGTAGGTGGAGGCGAGTGGTTACGAGTCAAAAGCAGTGTTAAAGAGGTGGGCTTTCAGTCTAGATTTAAAGGTGGCCAAGGATGGGGCAAGACGTAGGGGTTCGGGAAGTTTATTCCAGGCGTAGGGTGCAGCGAGACAGAAGGCGTGAAGTCTGGAGTTGGCAGTAATGGAGAAGGGACCAGATAAGAAGGATTTATCCATGAAGCGGAGTGCACGGGAAGGGGTGTAGGGAAGGACGAGTGTGGAGAGATACTGGGGAGCAGCAGAGTGAGTACATTTATAGGTTAGTAGAAGAAGTTTGAACAGGATACGAAAACGGATAGGGAGCCAGTGAAGCGACTTGAGGAGAGCTATAATTTGGGTTGTTATTCCCAATGTGCATCACTTTGCACTTGCCACATTCAATTTTGTCTGTCATTTGGATGCCCAGTCTTGTAATATCCTTCTACAGTTTCTCACAGTCCACATGCGATTTAACAACTTGCAGTAGTTTTGTCATCTGCAGATTTAATCACCTCATTTTGTTTCCGTTTCCAGATCATTTATAAATTTTAAACACCAGACCTAGTACAAATCTTCTTTGGCACTCCAATATACACCTTCATTGAGCGAAATGGCCATTTAAACCTACTGTTTTCTTTTAACTAGTTCTCAGTTCATAATAGGATATTGCCTCCTATCCCATGGCTTTTAGAATTTCCTTTCATTTTCTTTTGAATTGAGTCTCTCATGAGATATTTTTGTCAAAATCTTTCTGAAAATCATCTTTAGTTGTACGCACAGTACAATGCAACATAAATCTTATCAAACATTGTGAAAGTACTTACAAAATATACATGTGCATTGATCATATCACAGTTGTCTCCTCTTAGTTAAACTTTTAACATATTAAGGAGAATGCTACAGAGCATTGGAGTCAATGCCTAAAAAAAGGTTCCTATACCACCAAGAAGTATTTAATCACCTTCTCTCCCCTCTCTATCACTGTCATTAGCTCCACCCTTAACGAGTCATACATGTAGTTTCTCCACAAAGTGAGTGTGGGTGACTCTAGTTGTACCAGTTCACTAATATACATGTCTTGGCAACCAGACATTATAGGCGTAAATACTTACTATGCAAGTGACCCCAGTTCTAAGTCATTTGTCCTGTTCAGTATCTATTGCGCCATCATATGCTCTGAGTCCATATCTCACTCCACTATTGCTGAATTTTTGAGCATTCACATAAACAGTTTTCTAATGCGCCTTCAGAATTGGTACGTTTTAAACAAATGGACTGTGCCCATCTAGGATGCATATATTTTCTTTTGTTACATTTGTACCCCGCGCTTTCCCACTCATGGCAGGCTCAATGCGGCTTACCTGGGGCAATGGAGGGTTAAGTGACTCGCCCAGAGTCACAAGGAGCTGCCTGTGCCTGAAGTGGGAATCGAACTCAGTTCCTCAGTTCCCCAGGACCAAAGTCCACCACCCTAACCACTAGGCCACTTTGCAACAGAGACGTGGGGGGGGGGGGGGGAACTGCACATGCATTTGGCACTGCTACAAATATCTAAGGAGAATGGGGGCATAGAAGATATTGTGTACCATTTGATTGCTCCTCTTATTTGCTAATTGTGGGGAATGGAGGATTTTGGCAGGAAATGGAAGGTATGGGTTTCCAAAGATGGCAAAATAAGGGTATTCAGAGAATACATCTATCAGGTGATGACAGCCAGGGGATGCTTTCATTTGAGGCGGCTACAACTAGATATGAGTTAGGTGCAGAGGACAGATCTAATTAGATGCAGGTGCACCACTATATAACAGGGCTAGTAAGAAAAAATAAATAAAAATCAGAAAGTGTTAGGACACAGGCTCTGATAAAATGTGACCACAGGAATGGACTCTTTGGTCAATATTATAGGGAATATATGCATCAGTATTAACCCTCTCCATTTCAGAAGTGGGTACAGGTGACTAAAGAGGAACATAAGGATAATGAATTTCAAGAAGGAATGAGATGGGGAGAGACACTGGTAAAAGTACGTACTATTTTTAACACGGCTCTGTTGCAAAGTGGCCTAGTGGTTAGGGTGGTGGACTTTGGTCCTGGGGAACTGAGGAACTGAGTTCGATTCCCACTTCAGGCACAGGCAGCTCCTTGTGACTCTGGGCAAGTCACTTAACTCTCCATTGCCCCATGTAGGGGCTAGGGTGGTAGCTGAAAATTTTGTAATCACTCTCCATACCAAAAGATGCTGGTGACTGAAACATTGAGCTGCACAGATAACTACCCCAATCACTCTCTTCCTCCTTCTCTCTTCCCTTCCCTGATCGCTACACATTACTAACTGTATCTGATATCCTGAAATGATAATGATAACAAATCTATGTAAGCCACATTGAGCCTGCAAATAGGTGGTGGAATGTGGGAAACAAATGCAATAAATAAACTCACCAGTCATTTAAAAGATTATAATAAAGGAAGCTCCTACAGACAAAACTTAGGATTTAACTAAATAAATTGCCTGCACAGTGCCTGAGTGACCCTACTGACATCTGAGAACAGATACAAGTTTTTCGCCACAAAAAGAATAATCTGTTTTTGTTTGGATGTTTTGTTTGCTTTTTTAAATATGTTCGCAATACCTTTTATTGTATCTAGCTTAGAAACAGGGAGGGTTGCACTTGTTGGAGTGTCATCAATTGGATTCTTTACAGGTTGTTTTTTTTTTTTTTTTAATGTAAATCAACTTCCTATGCTACTCCATTACTAGCAACAGTTTTGCAGAAACATAGTTTAGAAATTCCTGTAGAACCACATTGGATGAGCACAGATTCCTGAAAATATGTCCTTTAATACAATTTTAATGTGAAAGTAAGTTTTAGAAAACTTTAAAATTAGTATTATACACATTCTCTGATGATGCAAAATTATGAGAGGAATCTGTAAACTGCAAAAAAGTCACTAGAGTTTCAAGTTTTACTTGAAACGATTACTACCTGATTCAGCTTTCTCTCATGGTCTTGAAATTTAGACACTAATGAGAAAAGACAGTAATTTGTGCCTCAGATCCTTTCAGTGAAGTGTTAGTACAAGATACCAGTTTCCAAATGTCCACAAGAGATACCTCTCATGCCATTAGAGGTTTACTAAGGTTTTTCACTGTCCCAAGAAGAATTGGCACATCCTTGCAATCAGAAATAATAGTCTCAGAAGCTATTGGAATCCTCAGTGAAACGGAAGATGATTTCATGGCTTGCCCCATTTCAGAAGTAAATACTGCCAGCCAATCTTTAACCTCCGTAGGAGGCAAAGGAAGATTCTGAAGCCGTCTTGAGTACTCATTAGAAGTAGGGGAAACATGAAAGAGGGTGCATGTGTTTTGTCTATTGGACAGCTTACCCCCATTATAGTTGTGAAGGAGCTAATTCTAGATTTGATCTTCCCTTTTCCCCATACCAAAGGAACCAGGAGCAACCACCGACAAAACCATTCCCCTTTGAACACGTCCTTTCATTTGTGCAGCTGCATGTGGGGAGACTAGGTTGTGGCACACGCTTGGGTTGGGTGGCGGGGTGGAAATTTAAACCTGGCAGCTCAATCTGCTCTCTCTACACATATCAATTGGCTTTGGTGAGGCCAGTAGGACAAAGTACCCTGGTGAGGCTTCTTCCCCCAGTGAAAACAAGCAGACAAAAATAATTACGATTCAGTCTCAAAATTTAAGCCATGCAGATTCACTGTTCACCAATCAAAAATGTATTTTTGTTCTTTTCTGCTCAAATATTTAGAAACATCACCCTCTTGCAGTGAAAATCCTTTTTCAGTTACAAATATATATTTTTAAGTCCTCCACACTGAGACATTTGTAACCAATATAACAACTAGTGGAGCAGATTAGAGTGGCATATAGCTGAACAATTTCTTGAGTCTTGCCTATATATAGTTTTTGGCATGGCACAAGTTGTCATTTTATTAATGTGGAGGGTGAGACACTTTCTCCTTTGCTTCTGCATGCATGCTTTCTCCCAGTCCACTTTTTTTGTAAGGGCTTCCTTTCTCTCACATTTTTTCAGCTTTCTCCTAGAAGGTATCTCTTTTCTGATTAGTGGCTTCTGGGATAGGGTTTTCCCTTTTGTGTCTTTCTGCAGGTGAGAGAAAACTCTGGAAGGCTAGTCAGATATAGATGACACCTTTAGATCGAACAAACCTAAAATAACTTGTCTGACCCAACCTTCATAGCTGAGAACCTTTCTCTATACACAGCACACACACCCCGCTCAACATATAGTACCTATAGATCTTGATTATTTTATTTTATCCTATTATAATGATTTTTATCACTAATTGGTATAACCCCCCCCCCCCCCCCCCCCAAAAAAAAAAAAATCAGCTACTTCTTAGCCAGTATTACCTTGGTATATAATTAGATGATACTGATTATACAGAGAGAAGGATGTTTAGACTCCGCCGTTTAGGCCCGGGACATATAGGCACCAGGATGTTTAGGCCCAATTCTCTTACTCTTTCTCCTAACCTGAGTTCTTTTCTCTCCAATGCCACAGGTGTGCTCCCTTCCCTCTTCTCCCCAACGACACTGCTGCCTCTAGCTTTTTTTTTTTTTTTTTTTTTCTTAGCTGCCTGGGATCTCTTTCATATCTCCTCAACGGGTATTGCCATCCCCACTGACCTGCAGCCCTTCTTCCGCAGTTCTCTGTGCCAGGGCTCCACAGCATGAAGAACAGGAGGAGGAACAGTAACAGCGGTAGGATTGCATATGTGCTGTGCCCGAGCCAGCCTCAGGTTTCCTCACAGCTCAGCACTGGCTGTAGCACAGAGATGCACCCAGGGATCCAAGCCTCCACCGCTGCAGCCACCGCCACCACCCCTGCTGTGCTGCCCACCGGTATAGGGGCGCACCTGCTGCTGCTCTTCACTTCTCCCAAACAGTGCCTCCCTCTCTCTCTGTCCTGCCTAGGATCTTGCTTTACCTCCTCCACAGTTGCTGCCATCCCCTCTTCCAGTGGAAAGAGCTGCAAAGAGGCTCCAAGGATAGCAGCTGTGCAGAACAGCAGCATCTGCAAACAACTGGGAGTTACCGGTCACCTCACCAGCCTCCACCACTGTGGGACTTGAGGTCATGAGGATGGCGCCAACCATGGATGAGGTAGGAAAGCAAGATCCCAGGCAGCTGAGAAGGAGCCGGAGAAGCAGTGGCACTCTTGGGAAGAAGCGAGAAGGGAGTGCAGCTGGAGCACTGCAGAGAAGGGAATTGGGCCTAAATGTCCTGGGGCTTAAATGTCACATCAAGAAGGTAAATCTTATCCCAGTTGTGCATGCCATGGTAACATCAAGACTAGATTACTGCAAAGCACTATACAATGGTCTGACTACAAAGGGCCTGCACCAGCTCCAGTTGATTGAGAATGCAGCAGCAAGACTCGTAGAAGGTGCAAGCGACGTGACCACATCACACCATTTTTGCAAACATTTCACTGGCTACCAGTACAGTACAGGGCTAAATTTAAAACTCTTATGTCTGATCTTCAAGGCCCTGAAAGGAAATGGCCCCGAGTATCTGAAGAATAGGATGATCCTCCACACACCGCCAAGGACACTAAGGTCCTCCCAAGGACTTTCACTAACTACACCCTCTCCAAAAGACATTACACGATGTGATACCCGCAGGCAAGCCTTCTCCAGAGTAGCCCCCACACTCTGGAATGCATTGCCTGAAAGGCTGCGCTTAACACAAGACTACCTCTTCTTCAGGATTGACTCGGGCTGCACACCCTGCAGCGGGACATGTTTATCCACTCCTAGCCTAGCTGAGATATTTAACCATCTCTCTGACCTCATGTGCAACTTTCTTCAAATCAGTCGCCTTACTTTCAAATTCTTCCTACTTTCTTACTCATCTGTATGTTACAACTTTGCCTTACCCTTCACTACCAATTATAATGTTCTATTACGTATTGTGTTGTCATTGCACGTAGTATACCATGCCATATTTTGTATTGTTGAATATTTTTACTGCTGTGATTGCCTGTTGCTCATGTTTGATCTATTCTTACTGTACACCGCCTTGAGTAAATTCCTTCAAAAAAGCAGCAAATAAATCCTAATAAATAAACCTGGAAGATGTAATGGCGCAATTTGACAAATTGAAGAGTAGCAAATTGCCTGGACCGGATGGTATTCATCCCAGACTATTGATAGAATTGAAAAATGAACTTGCAGAACTATTGTTAGTAACATGTAATTTATCTTTAAAATCAAGCATGGTACCAGAAGATTGGTATTTGTAACGCCTATTTTTAAAAAAGGTTCCAGAGGTGATCTGGAAAATTATAGACCGTTGAGCCTGACATCGGTGCTGGGCAAAATGGTAGAGACTATTATAAAGAATAGAATTACAGAGCATATTCAAAAGCGTGGATTTAGTGAAGGGAAATCTTGTCTCACTAATCTACTATATTTCTTTGAAGGGGTGAACAAACATATGTATAAAGGTGAGCTGGTCAATATTGTGTATCTGGATTTTCAAAAGGTGTTTGACAAAGTACCTCATGAAAGATTCCAGAGGATAGGAGGTAGTGTTCTATTGTGGATTAAAAACTGATTAAAATGTGGAAAACAGAGAGTAGGGTTAAATGGTCAGTATTCTCAATGGAAAAGGATAGATACAGGGGTCTGCTTTTTAACATATTTATAAATGATGATCTAGAGCTGGGAGGAACTAGTGAGGTAATTAAATCGCAAGAAGATTGTGAAAAATTGCAAGAGGACCTTATGAGACTGGACATCCAAATGGCAGATGACTTTTAATATGAGCAAGTGCTAAGTGATGCATGTGGGAAAGAAGATCCCGAAATATACTTACATGATTCTAGGTTCCACATTAGGAGTTACCGACCGGAAAGGGATCTAAGTGTCATCACTGATGATACGTTGAACCCTCTTCTGAGTATGCGATGGTGGCTAAGCTAAGAAAGCAAATTGAATGTTAGGTATTAGGAACAGAATGGAAAACAAAAATGATGACATTTATAATGCCTTTGTTTTGCTCCATGATGCGACAGTTCTGGTCACCACATCTCAAAAAAGATGTAGTGGAATTAGAAAAGGTACAGAGAAGGGTGACAAAAATGATAAAGGGAATGGGACAACTTCCCTATGAGGAAAGGCTAAAGCGGCTAGGGCTCTTCAGCTTGGAGAAAAGAATGCTGAGATATAATAGACGTCTATAAAATAGTGAGTGGAGTAGAATGGGTAGACGTGAATCGCTTGTTTACTCTTTCCAAAAATACTAGGACTGGGGGGCATGCAATGAAGCTACAAAGTAGTACATTTAAAATGCGTAATTAAACCCTGACATTCTTTGGCAGTTAGCTTAGCGAGGTTTAAAAAAAGGTTTGGATAGCTTCCTAAAAAAAGAAGTCCATAAGCCATTGTTAAGATGGACTTGGGGAAAATCCATTGTACTGCTTTGGGATCTTGCCAGGTACTTGTAACCTGGATTGGTCACTGTTGGAAGCAGGATGCTGGGCTTGATGGACCTTCGGTCTGTCCCAATATGATAACATTTATGTTCTTATGACTGAGTAGTCTGAGTAATTGTGTTATAAGATTCCTGTGTCTGTAGGGAAGGGAAGGTACTTGGGTTTAAGTACTAAAAAGAGACAGATGGTAAAAGATGATATAGTGAGAAATGACCACCAAAGTGGAGGAACCAGGACCACTACGTACACAACCTAGTCAAACAATAGAGTAACATGGTCAACAAGACAAATCCAAACACACCAGGAAGACAGTAGTAGTTGCAAACAGTTTATTCCATTCAAATTGACTCTACACGGAACCATGTTTTGGCTGGAGTGCCTGCCTCAGTAGTCTTTATGTAGATGAGCCCAAGTGTGACAATAAAAGCTTCACAAAGCTGGTAACAGTGGATACAGTCTTCATTTGTGGACAGATTTAAAGTGGCAGTGAGAAGATTCAGGAGATCCAGAGGAGGCTGGCAACAGTTGGTAACGGATCGAACTCATAGAGCAGACCATACTTTGAGTTTGTTGTTTTTTTAATAAACTTTTCTAAAGGAAACTCGTGTTTACTACAGAGTAGAAGTGGTTCCCTGGACAGACCATGCATTAATTTGTTGCTTTTTTTTTTTTGTTTGTTTGTTTCTTGGTTAATAAGGTAAAAGAATAAGACTGTTTTAAGAAGACCTGAGATTGACTGACTTAAGTTGAAGTCAGTTTTACTTCCTAAATTAGATGAGGTTGAGGAAAGTATGTCAGCTGAAAGGTTGGTGGATACTTGGTTTAATTCTATGAGATGGAGTTGTCTTTGATTTGGCACTTTCATCCCACAAATTTCTGATGTGATCCAGTGGTCTTTCTTCAAACTCTGTACAATCCACTCCATTAAGACAGATGTTCCAGCATTCGATATTCTTGTCCACTCCCTTGTAATTGGTCAATTTGGTCATTGCAACTTCTCCTTCCCTTTGTACTCCCTCCCCCCCCCCCCCCCCCCCCCACCAGCTTTCCTTTAATCATTGTATTTTCTCCCCTCTTCCCTCATTATCTGTTATTTCTCAGCACCTTTATTTTCTTATTTCTCTTTCATTTGTTATTGTAAGCTGCTCAGACATTGTTTAATGGGTGGGGTATAAACCCGTAATAAACTTGGAAGCAAAACATGTCAGCTCGTCTTATTTCTGGAACTTCTAGATATGAGTACATTTCGCCAGTGTTACAAGATCTTCACTGTTTACCTCTACATCAGTGGGTTCAATTTAAGGTTCTATGTTTGATTTATAAGGCCATGAATTGGGAAATTTCAGTTCTTTTAGCTACGGCATTGAGGGTATATTGTCCTCCTTGTCCTATAAGATCAGCAGTTAAAATGCTGCTAAATGTTCCCTCTTATAAACAGATTGTATTAGAAAATATTAGATCAAAAATCTATTTGAAAGGTGCATGTCTGTGGAACAGTTTTCCCAATTGAATTACGAAAAATTGAGAGCTACCTTTGATTCAGGAAATCACTCAAAGCCTGTCTTTTTTTCTCAAGCTTTTGGTTGAGTAAGGATTGACATGGAATATTGATCAGTTTTTAGTTTGTTTTACAAAGGCTTGATATATCACAAAGTGCCCCCCCCCCCCCCCCCCCCCCCCCAATGAGAGGAAAGCCATCAAGATTACTGCAAGCTGAAGAATGAGAGCTGGACAAAGCCTCGGATTTCCCAGAATTGATTCGTAACCCTGCAAAATTCTTAGTTTCCAAAATTGGTCCATAATGTTCATAACAAATTGAAGTGTAACAGAAGTCTTATTAATAAGGAGCAGCATATCTGTAAAAAAAGGTTAATGTGGTACTCCTTGTGGCCGACCACTACACCTGCCAGATTTGTGTCTTGATGTATTCTTGCGGCTATGGGCTCCAAGGTTAGAACAAAGAGGAGCGGGGGTAGTGGGCACCCCTGCCTCATCCCCATACCCAGGTGTAAAGTATCCGTGAGGCTGTTCCGTTCTACGATTCCCTAATGTGGCTGTACCACATGAACTTTATCTTACCACGACAACACCTTGTATTTGTTCACACCAGAGCCTGCAAAGGCCCTCCGGTACTATGTAAGCCACATTGAGCCTACAAATATGTGGGAAAATGTGGGATACAAATGTAACAAATAAATAAAAGGTACACTTCAAAGAAACACATACAATATTATTGACTGAAAGAGTAAGTAGAAGTGAAGAGGTATGTTTTCAGTGCTGCTTGAAACATTGAACTGTGAATATTTTTGTACACTGCTTAGAATTTTGGATATAAATTTTGTAATAAAGCATTCAGATAAGATATAAACCATGCTAACACACTGAGCCTAAGCCCAAATATTCTAGTTGCCCAATTAGCAGCAAATGACTTGCTGAATGAAATGCTGCAGAGATATGCTTCCTTTAGGTGACAGATTGGAGTCTGTGAGATTTCACGCTTTCATTTATGCAGATGATGTCACAGTATATGTCCTCTTTAAAAATGGTTTTCAGGATATTCACAATAAGGTCAAGGTAGGTCTTGATTTGATGGAATCTTGAGCTTCTGAATTTAAACTGAAGTTGGAGATAAAACTAAATTCCTTGCAATAATTAATTCTTTTGACCAAAGCTTATACAATAGTTTTACCATTGATAATATTTCCTACCCCTTAGAAAATATTTGAAAAATACTGGGTATAATTATAGACAGATACCTTATGTTTGAACACAGGTTTCCTCAGTGGTCAATAAATCCTTCAAACCTCTTTGGAAATTGAACCTAATCTGATCCTTTTTTTTTTTTTTTTTTTTTTTTTTTTTTGTCCAGTATCTTCAGACTGCCAGTACAATCTTTAGTCCTAACTCAACCATTGTGATGCCATCTATGCTGGATGTAAGGAGAGTGTCCTAAAAAGACTGCAAACTGCTCAAAATACTGCAGCTAGACTTGTCTTCCAAGTACCACACTTTGATAGAACTACACCATTAGCTCACTATTAAAGCTAGGATCATTTTCAAACTATGTGCTTTTGTTTTTCAAATATTTTATGGCATAGCGCCATACTATATGCAGCCTTTGATAAAGCTACCACTATGTAATGCAACCCATTACCTCAGACTCCCAAATTGCAAGAAAGTAACATATAAATCGGTTCATTCCGCCGATTTCTCTTACCAAGGTACCAAATGGTGGAATTCCCTACCTAATACAATTAGAAGTCAACCTAATTATCTGAAATTTTGCAAAATACTGAAATCATTCCTCTTCAAAAAATTCCTATCAACAGGTAATGGTTGGCAGGCATAAACTAGAAAAATGGTCAGAGAAAAACCACACGGAGTGTGGAGGTGCACTTGATCCCCACAGGACAAAAAAGCGAAAAAAAAAAAAAAGGGGTGGGGAAAATAGGCTGTATTCAAACAATGGGGCAGATGTATAGATTAGTTAAAACAATGATTTTTATTGTGAATAGGTGACTCAACACAGCCGTGTTTTGGCGCCGTAGCGCCTTCCTCAGGAGTCTTCCGGAAGTGTTTCAATCTTTGGGGTGATTGGCACACTGGGGAAAAAACACTAAGGGATACACAATCCTTTCTTCCAATGGTTAGATGGGTAACACTCAGGAAGATAATGGCATAAAGATATGCACAGTTCCTCCTTAAGAGCGAGCGAGTGGCGATGCAAAAATCTCAAGAATATTTTCACATCCGGCTGTGTTGAGTCACCTATTCACAATAAAAATCATTGTTTTAACTAATCTATACGTCTGCCCCATTGTTTGAATAGAGCCTATTTTCCCCACCCCTTTTTTTGTCTAGAAAAATGGTCAAACATACATTCCATTGTATCTCATTCTTCTTTGCTAAATTTTTGATATTACTGTGCATTTCTTATACTGAATGTAATGTGCTATGAACTACTGTATACACTTTATTGAAATTACTCATTGTAAGCCACATTGAACAGATACAGTTAGGCCACTTATAGCTCACTAATACCATATTAAATAGTTCATAGCAGGTTACAACAAAAAGCACAATTTGCCCAGGATGTCGCAGATTTAGCAGGAAGTTATAGATTAGCTTATTTAAAAAATAATATTCTAAGTATATATGATTATTTATTAATCACATATCTATTAAACAGTAAGGCCTTTAGGCTGTTTCTAAGCATGTCACATCTAGATAAAAATCTTAGGCAGTAAAAATTCTCAAAATTTGGCAACCTGGAATGCAAATAAACCTGAGAAAACTTTCTTAGAAGTGATACCGTGTGGACTTGGGTAATCAAAAGAAAACAAATTGTGGATATTATAAAATCATCCCGCTAACGAATAATGTACAAGGGAAATAGGGGTGATATGATACAGACGTTCAAATATTTGAAAGGTATTAATCCGCAAACGAACCTTTTCCGGTGATACGAAGGCGGTAGAACGAGAGGACATGAAATGAGATTGAAGGGGGGCAGACTCAAGAAAAATGTCAGGAAGTATTTTTTCACGGAGAGAGTGGTGGATGCTTGGAATGCCCTCCCGCGGGAGGTGATGGAGGAGATCAAAATGATAACTGATTTCAAACGTGTGGGATAAACATAAAGGAATCCTGTTCAGAAGGAATGGATCCTCAGGAGCTTAACCGAGATTGGATTGCAGAGCCGGTAGTGGGAGGTGGGGCTGGAGGTTGGGAGGTGGGGATAGTGCTGGGCAGACTTATACGGTCTGTGCCAGAGCCGGTGGTGGGAGGCGGGGATAGTGCTGGGCAGACTTATACGGTCTGTGCCAGAGCCTGGTGGTGGGAGGCGGGGATAGTGCTGGGCAGACTTACATGGTCTCTGCCGGAGCCGGTGGTGGGAGGCGGGGATAGTGCTGGGCAGACTTATACGGTCTGTGCCCTGAAGAGCACAGGTACAAATCAAAGTAGGGTATACACAAAAAGTAGCACACATGAGTTGTCTTGTTGGGCATACTGGATGGACCGTGCTGGTCTTTTTCTGCCGTCATCTACTATGTTACTATATATGATGGTACTATGACCTGTATTATCTTCCACAACAGACATCCTTGTTTAAAAGTAATCCTGACCTCGCCACTAAGCCAATGAAGTTTTGTTCGGGATAATGTGGGATATAAATGTCATAAATGTGTATGTATATAGAGATATATAGAGACATACATATCGAGAAAAGCAGCTAGCACTGGACGTACCAGCTCCAGCTGAGCCAACCAGCTCTCATTTATTGAGTCAAATAGCAACTCGGTACTGTAATCTTTTATAAGCCTGAACAGATATTTGTGAAGTAATTCTTTTTCTCAAAGTTCTCTGACAGTCCCCTTCCTAGAAGTTTTCATTATTACATAGAAAACAACATGTGTGATCTCCCTGTACTCTGGATGGTCAAGGTTCTTGAGGCCTTTATTTTCTACTGGAAAAACTGTTTTTGTATATTAACATAGTCGACTCATGTTTCTTCTTATCATTAAGGTCATCCAACTGCATTTGCTATCTTTCTTTTTCTGTTACAGTTAGGTTTGAGATCACCTATTTGTCAGTCTTTTGTTTTCTGCCACCTCTGCTCCAGAGTAGCCACAGCTCTGCAATAGGTTGCTCAAATACAAGGTCCATTAAAGACCTAGCTCTTAGTCGAGCCCCTTTACCCTAGTTCTAGGCATTGTTTTTCCAGTCCCCTTTACCTTACATTTGTTCTAATTGATACACCTGAAAGAAGGCCAAGAAAAACAATGCCTAGTATGTTGGAATTTACTCAGCCTGACCTACCGGGTAGCAGGGCTTGACTTTGTCCAGATTGTTCCCTGTTCTTCTGTCCTCCATGTTCCCTTTCTTTTCCCTTTGACCTTCTGATGTATCATTTATTTTGATTATTAGGTACCTGCTTTGTATTAGCTTACCTGATGCATCCTTTTCCTGTTGGTGTACGAGTCTGTTTATTTTGGTGTTACCTCTTTAATATTATCTATTGTATACATTGCTTTGCTGTGCTCATGATATGCGGTTAATCAAGTCATTAAATCCAAACCTAATGTCATCCATTTGTGCTCAGATTTGGGGGGAAATGGTACTGAGATAGCATCTTGGAGGGGGGTGCTTTAAGCTGCCTAGGAGAATGGGGAGCAATAGCCACAGCTGAGAAGATAGGCCACAAATTAGGAAAAATGGACATTGATTTTTCACCTGTGTTCATAGTTTTGGAATAAGCATTGAAAATACATTTTTTTAATATTGATCTAAAGGAAAGCAAGTTGCAGGTGAGCCCTAGGCGCTAGACTTTTATCTAATCCATTTTTTATTGTCTTTCAAGTGTTACACTTCTGTCAGTCTATACAAAATGTTTATTTCATTATTCTGAGCACAGGGATAATTTTTATTTCCTGTTTTGTTTCTCAGGCGTGGGGAAGAGCAGTTTGCTGCTGCGCTTTGCAGACAACACCTTTTCAGGTGAGTGACTCCAGGCTAGCAAACTGTTTTTCGTAGGCAGCAGGTCTAAATCCAGTCAGATGTGTTGAGGAGAGCAGAGAATGGAATGTATACTACTTACAGAAAAATCTAAAGACGTTTTTGCTTATGTGTAGTCACCTGCTCACTCTAGTTTTGCAATGTGGGAATACATTAACTTGCTCCATGAAAAAAAATATTCTCTCAGTTTTGGTTGCGAAGCTCCTTCAGTGTTCCTTCCCGCCTCCCCTTCACAAATTTCTTTTTTTTTCAGGTACCTCATCCTTGAGCAGAGAGGCTTGGGGTCTTTTATTCCCTTCTGTTGTCCCATACAAAATTGCTAAGCTGTCTTTTACATTTATTTGAAATTGGCTTAGATAAATTCAACTTCTTTAGCTAGATATTGGGGAGAACTGATTCTGGGTTAGGTGAACCAGTGCTAATGTTCTCTCTTCTTTTTTTTCTCTGATTGTAATTTTGCCTGTTGTAAACCACTTTGACATGTTTATGAATTGTAGTTTATCAAATATGTGTATACTACTGTTCAGATTTTGGTTGGTGCCATGATAGCAAAATTAGCTAATTCAGTAGAGTTCCTCTTAGTGTGATAACATTATATTACATAAAATCTCTTATAAACTGCACATACCTTTTGCAACTCAGGGCAGTTTAACAGTAAAACAAGACCCCGCATTGTTGTTTTCCTCCAGTCTGCTTTCTCCTGCATTCTCCAAGGAATGGCCTTCTCTAGATGGGGCAACATTTTAAGCTATTCAGAAAATCAACTTTCTCCGAAGACAAGCAGGCTGATATTCTCACAAGTGGGTGACGTCACGTCGGCCCCGGAAGATTTTAAAGCAAAATCTAAAAATCTCTTTAATGGTGTTCCGTCACGCGAGCGATCGCACCGCGCATGTGTGCACATATCTTCCCGCTCGCCGTGCGGACACGCCCCTCAGTTCTTTTTCTGCGTCTGAGGAGACATGGAGTTCGTTAGTGCTTCGTGTTTTCTTCAGGTCCTCGGAGTTAAATCTCTTTTTTATTTTACCCTTTTGGGTGTTCTTTATTTTTTCATTTGTACTTTACTCATGGCAGGCTCATTGTGGCTTACATATACAGGTACTTTTTGTACCTGGGGCAAGGAAGGTTTAAGTAATTGCTAGAGTCACAAGGGGCTTTGCCTGAAATGAGAATCAAAACTTATAGGTATTTCTTTATAAGTTTCTTTCTTCTTTTTTCTTATTAAAAAAGAGTGTGCTGGTAAATTGTTATCTGTGGGCTCTCTCTCGCCAGCAAAGTAAAAGAGAATTCAGGAGGCCAAGCCCACATTTTAGGAATCCATTTGTTAAAGTCCCAAAATTATTAAAAACTTAACAAATGGCTCTCGAGAGCTGTGAGAGCCTGCTCCAGCACACCACTGACTTTAAGCCTTGTACCCGCTGCAACCGGATGCATCGAGTGAGTCTCCACCCGCCTCGGCGCCTCCTGCTTTGCAGGTCATTCGGTCGCATTGGCAGACGTGTCTTGGGCCGGATCATCTCCCTGAGAAGTTGAAGTAGTGTCTCAAAATGATGAGACGTATGCTACTTGCCAGGGATGCCCAAAGGAGATCAATTTTTGAGTCCGATAGAGACCGATGCACGCTGGGTACAGTGATGCATCGAGTGGGTCTCCACCTGCTTTGGCGCCTCCTGCTTTGCAGGTCATTTGGGCGCATCGGCAGATGTCGGTACCATCGGTGCCCAGAGCTTTGCTCCCTCTGTTATGGAGGTATCCTGGCATCAGACGTCGGTCGGTGCCGAGAGCGTTGCTCCCTCTGTTATGGAGGTATCCTGGCATCGGACGTCGGTACCAGGTATCATGGGTACCATCGGTACCAGGTACCATGGGTACCAGGTATAATCGGGACCATGGGTACCATCGATACCAGATATCATGACTATCATCGGTACCAGGTATCATCAGTACCATGGGTACCAGGTATCATGGGTACCATCGGTACCGGGTATCATGGGTACCATGTGTACCATCGGTACCGTCGGTACCAGGTATCATGGGTACCATCGGTACCAGGTGTCATGGGTGCCATCGGTACCAGGTATAATCGGTACCATGGGTACCATCGATACCAGATATCATGACTATCATCGGTACCAGGTACCATCAGTACCATGGGTACCATTGGTACCAGGTATCATGGGTACCATGTGTACCGTCGGTACCATCGGTCCCATCTCTGTTATGGACACGGTACCATCGAGTGCCATTGGTGCTAGCGCCTCCTGCGGCATCTAGCTTTTCACCTGGGATTAGATCTCTTTCACCGATGCTGCCTCCGGTATTGGTGTTCGCAATCTATTGGGTCGATTCTCCTTCACTGGAGTCGTCTGGAGAGTCAACTTCTCGACCCCATCATAGAGGTTACCGGGCCTCCATGTCGGACGGGTTTGGATCTGAGCTGCTCTGTCTGAGTTGTTAGCTCAATTCAATGGTGGCTCATCTGATGAACATGAAGGTCATGGGGTTTTCTGTGCTGAGAATTCTCTAGATCTTCTATCTGTCTCGACACATTATAGTGGAGATTGTGAATCAGCCCAAGGCCCCAGATGCTCGAGGTCCTGGACTATCCGTCTTCACCTAAGTCTTCTACCACATGATATAAGAAGACTGAATCCCAGTATCGGATCCACGGGGAACCCAGTTTCATTAGGCCTCAGTTACCTCATGATTCTGTGGTGGTGGATTCTGCTCTCAGAACAGATAGGAGTTCTAAAACTTGCTTCGGCGCCCCCGGGGCCAGAGCATACATCCTTAGCCTCTTTTGGGAGAACGGCGTACCAGGCTGGCATGATCGCGTCCAAAATCGAGTCCTGCCAGATCTTTACGAGCATTCCCACCGGAGCAGGCTAAACCTTTTCAACGGTGTGTCGCAGGTTCCTGTCCAGGGGCATTTTCGACACTTGTAATGTAACATCTAGATTTCTGCTCTGGGTATAGTGATGCGCAGACTCTCATGACTGCGTGCCTCTCACCTGGAGGAGGTGACTCAGCAGAAAATTATAGATATTCTGTGCATACACTTCCTCATCTCGGAAGTTCTTTAAAGGGAAGAGAAGTTTTCCTTGTGCCTTAAGGGATCGTACGTATACTCCTGCTTCTCGACAGCCGGTTCAGGCTATGCCACAGCACGCTCGTTCTAGTCAACGGCGTGCACCTAATCAGGCCCCTGCAGCTACTCCGCAAAAACCAGGGATGGGTTTTTGACTGGCTCCAATTCAGCATAGCCACCATAAAAAAAAAAAATGTCCGTACCGGCTAATCTGCCTGTCGGGGGGAGGTCTAACTTTTCTCCACCAAAGGTGGCTTCTTGTAACCTCCAACTGGTGGGTTCTTCAAATAGTCCGGTTAGGATACTTTCTCAATCTGGAATCAAATCCTCCACATTGCTCATTGGGAGCTTAATCCTTTAGCTTCCATCACAAGTGGGTACTTGCAGAGGAACTCTCTGCCTTTCTCAGCGCCAATGCAGTCGAGCCCGTTCCACCAGGGCAAGAAGGGTTGAGATTCTATTCCAGGTGCTTCCTTGTGGGTTGCGTCCCATCATAGAGATAAGGGGCCTACACAGATATTTGGTTCAGGATGCTTTCCCTGGGCATCCTTCTTCCCATACTTCAGGAAAACGATTGGCTATGCTCTCTGGACTTACAGGATACTTATACCCAGTTTGCGTCCAGAGAATGTTTTCCTAGTGCCTGGCTGTTGTTGCAGCGTCTCTTCATGGACTGGGAGTGCATGTGTTCCCTTAACACGATGATTGCCCGTCTCAACAGATTACAGCACAGTAAATATTGAGACTTCTAGGCACATGGCTTCCACAGTTCACGTAACTCCCATGGCACATTTACACATGACATCCGCTCAGTGCATCCTAGCTTCCCAGTGGTATCAAGTTCATGGTATCTGGAGGATGTGACCCAACTGTTCACCAGTTTTCGGAATTCCCTTCAGAGGTGGTCAATTCTCTCCAATTTGATTCTGGGGCGTCCCTTCCAACTTCCTCAGCCACAAACGCTGCTGACGAAGGTTGCATCCCTCCTGGGGTTGGCTATCCAACCAAATTATTCTAATTCAACCAAACAATCGGGTTGCGATGTACTCGATAACAAAGGGGTACTGGATCTTGCCCTCTGAGTCAGGATGCCATGCAGATGTAGCGGTGGGCCTGCCAACGCGGCATGTTTTCTCCAAGCCACTTATCTAGTTGGCGTAAACAGCAGTCTGGCCGACAGGCTGAGCAGGATAATGCTACAGTCATGGTTGTTGAGCATGGCTGTAGCTCGAAAGATCTTCCAGGAGTGAGACACCCCCTCAGTGGATCTTTTTGCCACTTAGTCCAATCACAAAGTCCCTCAGTTCTGTTCCAGGCTGCAGGTTCATGACAGGCTAGCATCGGATGCCTCTCTCCTTCTTTGGGGGGACAGGCTTTCTGTATGCGTATCCTCCCATACCTCTGGTGGAAAAGACTTTGCTGATTCTCAAGCAAGATTGTAGAGCCATGATTCTGTTCGCTCCCTTCTAGCCGCGTCAGATATGGTTCCCTCTTCTTCTGGAGTTGGAATGTTTTCCAGCTCTCATTATGCAGAACGAGGGGGCACTTCTACATCCCATCCTCCAATCTCTGGCTCACACGGTCTGGATGTTGAGAGTATGAATTTCGTTGAGTCTTCCAGAGAGTGTCTCCCGAGTCTTGCTTGCTTCCAGAAAAGATTCCACGAAGAGGTGTTATTCTTTTTCATGGAAGGGGTTTGCCGTCTGGTGTGACAGTAAGGCCCTAGATCCTGCCTCTTGTCATATACAGACCTTGCTTGAGTTCTTTCTACACCTGTCTGAGTCTGGTCTCAAGACCAACTCTGTCGATGTTCATCTTCGTGCAATAAGTGCTTATCATCAACGTGTAAAAGGTCAGCCTTTAGCTGTCCACTTCATGAGAGGTTTACTTCTCCCCCAATATTGAGAGAATTCCTTGTATGTGTCTAGGGGGGGTTATTTCTGTTGGGCTTAGCACCCCCCAATAATTTTGAAAATTGGCTTTTATGCTTCGGTCAAAGCCCTTATCAATCCTTCTCCAGTATCTTGGGGTCTTAATGTCGTTTTTATCCAGCTGCTGAAAGCTCAATTCGGGCCACTGGATTCCTGCCATCTGAAGTATTGGACCTAGAAGGTCATTTTCCTTGATAGCTGTTACTTCAACTCGTAAGGTCGGTGAGCTTCAGACTCTAGTAGCTCAAGCGCCTTACCTTACTTTTCATCTTAACAGAGTAGTTCTCCGCATGCAGCCAAAGTTCTTACTGGCGGTGGTATTGGAGTACCATCTGATCCAGTCAATTGTCTTGCCAACATTCTTTCTCCCTCATCTTACAAGCCCTGGCAAAAGCAAGCTGCGCACTTTTTACGTGGAACGGACGAGCCCTCTCAGACAGTCCGCCCAGTTGTTTATTTCTTTTAATGCCAATAGAGAGGAGTTGCTGTCGGAAACCGCACCATTTCTTCTTGGCTAGCAGATTGCATTTCCTTCGTTTTTGTCCATGCTGGACTGACTCTAGAGGGCCATGTCACGGCTCACAAAATTAGAGCCATGGCTGAGTCGGTGGCTCATCTAAGATCAGTCACTATTGAAGAGATCTGCAAAGCTGCGGCGTGGTCATCAGTCCACACATTCGCATCTCACTACTGCCTTCAGCAAAATAGCCGATGCGACAGTCGGTTTGGGCAGTTGGGGCTGCAGAACTTATTTGGGGTTTAGAATCCAACTCCAACCCTCCTAGGCCCATTTTTGTTCTGTTCCAGGCTACACTCATTTAGATGTTTCTTCTTTTCAGATCAATTTTTATTCTGGCCTCGCCGTTGCGAGACTCAATTGACCACTGTTTGTTGTGTTGTGTAAGCCTGGAAGCTAGGGATACCCCACTTGTGAGAATATCAGCCTGCTTGTCTTCGGAGAAAGAATAGTTACTTACCTGTAATAGGTGTTCTCCGAAGACAGCAGGCTGCATATTCTCACAAACCCTCCCACCTCCCCTTTTGGAGTTGTCTCCTTCATCTTTTGGATTTAACTGAGGGGCGTGTCCGCACGGCGAGCGGGAAGATGTGTGCGCACATGCGCAGTGCGATCGCTTGTGCGACGGAACGCCGTTAAAGAGATTTTTAGATTTTGCTTTAAAATCCTCCGGGGCCGACGTGACGTCACCCACTTGTGAGAATATGCAGCCTGCTGTCTTCGGAGAACACCTGTTACAGGTAAATAACTACTCTACATTGCCTAACAGGCATACTTGGGAGTTTATTGTAATCTTACCAATTTAAGATCTTGATATTACATATTTCTGAAATGTTTGGGTTTTTTTCAAGAGATTTTTGAAACTTTTTATTCTCTTGAATCAATCTCATGTTCTCTGGCAGTGAATTCCATACTTTTAAGTCCTTGACATTAGAGGCCAACTGAATTTCAGTTTGACTTGGCACCAGAACACAAAACTCAACCACACCCCCCCCCCCCCCCCCCCCCAAGACAAAATTCCATCTGACCACCTGTAGGCTCTCCCCAGGCCTATCTTTGGAAGCCCTGGTAGTTTAGTGGTCTCTTCAGGGACAGGAATGAACCCCACTCGTTCCTGCCCTGTGCTGCAGCTGTGACCCAAGGGCTGCTAAGACTACCATGGGAGGTCCTGGCAGCCATTGACATTGTAGGCCTCCAGCATCAACTGAGCCGAACTTACAAAAACTATTGATGTATGAAATGGTGTCCAGAATCCAGTTCCATCATTATACTTGAAGCATTCCTGAGTGAAAATCCACTTGTATGCAAAGGCAGGGAACCAACAGAATATGCAAAGCAGAACAAAGCTCTTCCAATAATTAGATCAGCAGACAAGGCAAAACAAGTGTCAAATGCACAAATACGGTGGAAAATAGTGTTACTCCGGGGACCTGTATGTGGATGAAGCCAGGACACATTGAATGGTTAAGAACAGGAGACCTGAAATCTCAGGATGAGAGAATGTTAGTTACAACCAAGGGCAGTAAATTATCGACAAGATGGTTCAGAGCAAGCATGGAAAAAACTTGGTAGAACAGAGATCTGTAGGTTCTGTTAAAAAAAATAAATAAAAAGCTGGAATCAGTTACTCATCTTGCAGATGTCTACAAAATGTTGATGGGAGGAGCTCCGCCGACAAGCGGAGAACTCAAACACCCCACGGTAAAAACAGAAGAAAGCAAAAAGTGGGCGAGTGACCAAGGATGCCAGAACCTGGAGGATGTTTGTTAATAAAGAATTTTATTAAAAGTTTTGAAGACTCAATGTACACACTATATCAGGTGTATTCTTCTGTGTTGATGGTTGCAATAATTCTGAGCGATCTTTCTCTATAGCCCTATTGAGTCCATTATTAATGTGTCGAAGTGGATAGCCCCTGACTGAAAATCTATCTTTCAAAATCCTTGCTTGATGGTCGAAATCATCAAAGTCTGAGCAGAGGCGTCGAAGACGAAGAAATTGACTCAAAGGCAAATTACTCTTCAAACTGGGGTTGTGATAGCTTGAATAATGCAAAAACATGTTACGATCTGTGGGTTTTCTGTAAATATTCGTTTTGAAAAAATAGTCAGTTTTTGTAATTGAAATGTCAAGGAAGTGAATGTTGTTACTATCATATTCTAAAGTGAATTTGAGATTCGGATCTTGACTATTCAGCCATTGATGAAATGAGAGGAGAGTTTCCTCGTTGCCTTGCCAAAGAATGAAGACATCGTCTATGTAGCGTCGGTAGATTTTAATGTGGTTTGCAAATTGATGGTTGGTAAGGAATTTTTCTTCAAATTTTCCCACATATAAGTTGGCTAAATCAGGTGCCATACTGGCGCCCATGGCAGTGCCTTTAATCTGTTGATAATACGTATCATTAAAGCGGAAGTAATTCTTAGTAAGCGCTATGGTTGCGCAAGTCAGAATCAAGTGATTGGGTATTCTTCGGTGCGTGGTCCTTTTATGTAAAATTTCTTCAATTATATTCAATGCTTCAAGTTGAGGAATGTTTGTGTATAACGACTCAATGTCCATGGTTACCATGATGGTGTCTGTTATCGGACCATCATAGTGTTCGAGGATGTTAATCATATGGGTAGTATCTTGCACATATGACAGAATAATTGGAACAAAGGGCCGTAAGAAGAAGTCCACAAAAATAGATAATGGTTCTAAAATGGAGCCGTTTCCTGAAACAATCGGTCTTCCAGGTGGATTTTCAGTGGACTTATGTATTTTTGGGAGTATGTAAATGGTCGGAATAACAGGGTGTCTCACCTGTAAAAATTGCCTTTCTTTTTCGGTAAGGAAGCCCATCTTAGATGAAACACTTATAAGTTCTTCTATATCTTTCTGAATTCCTCCAGTGGGGTCATCTTGTAAAGGGATATAAAAATTTGGATCATCTAATTGTCGCTGAACTTCTTGTACATATTTAGCTCGATCCATAATTACTATACCTCCCCCTTTGTCCGCTGGTTTGATCACAATAGAAGTATTGGTGGAGAGATCTTTATTGGCTCTACGTTCTAGCGTTGTGATGTTATAATAACGGGGCTTGATATTCTTCTCAACTTTCTTTAAGATCTCTATCCACGCATTGATGAAATGCTTCAATCAGTGGGTGTGAAGGACCGGGGGGTATCCAAGTAGAAGGTTTTTTTTACCACCGAGACCTCTTGTGTTGTACTGAGATTATTAGAGAATGCCTGTATAATCTGTAGCTTACGATTAAATTTAAAGAGGTCTACTCGTGTCTGAAAAGCATTGTATCCACTGGTGGGTACAAAGGATAAGCCCTTCTGGAGTACACTGAACTCTGTTACTGTGGGTTTGTATTGTGAGAGGTTAAAAATAGGTATTGTTTCCTCTACTGGCGATATAGATGTCAAATGTTGCCTCTGCGTTGATAATTCTGTGGGTATGTGTTCTGTGTTCTTCCTCTTCCTCTGCTTCTTCCTCTTTGTGTATAACGATCTTGTGGATGAAATGGGTGGCGCTGCGAATGAAATCTCGTGTCCTTCCTCCAAAGTTCTTCTAAAAAAGAATTTGTTTGAAGTTCTTGACTAGCTAAAAGAGATGTGTCGCGCTCAGTTGAGTGTCTAGACGTTCTTGCAGGTTGCTGGTGCATCATGGGGCTCCCAATAGGGGAAGTGTATTCGTCCCCAGAATCGCTTCTCACTCTTTTTCGTCTCTGTTCTGTATTGATATGGTCAACTTTGGTATTTGTTTGAGAAGGCCTAAGTTTAATTTGAGTAGACTGTTTAATGGGTCTTTTATTCTGAAAATATTGTCTGGATTTGGAAAAGGGGTAAATTGATCCCCTTTTATAATCTGCCTCATCTCTTCTAAATTTGCCATTTTTTGAATTTGTCACGCTTAGTGTTAACATCTTGCAATATAGCATCATAACTAGGGTCTAGGCTGTTTAATACGATTAATTTAGGTTCTAAGGTTTCCTTTAATATTTTACTCTTTGATTGTGCTGTTTCAGCTATTAAAATCATGAGATCGAAACTGCATTTATTGAGAATTGCACACCACTTGTCTAAAAATAACTGATTATCCAAGAACATCGTTGGAGCTTTGCTTATTCTGAGGCCTCTGGGTATGCGTTTAGACCTACAATAGCTGAGCATTGTACAAATCCCATCTCCATCCTGTTCAGCAATTGGATTTCATTGGAGCCCTGCTAGACATGCAGTTTTCTCCCTGTGCTGAAGGAGGACACTCTTGTCGCTCTTGCCACTCTGGTCCGAGCCAGCCATCAGGTTACAGTGTCCATGTCACGCCTGTGGCATGTCTTCACATGAGAACTACCCAGTGGTGCCAAGCCTCAGGGAACCTAGCTGATGTCGTACGAGTAACACCAGAGTTGGTTCAGTCTTTACTTTGGTGGATAATTCGGTCCAATTTGACTGGGGGACTTCCCCAGAAGGTGCCGATGACAGATGCATCCCGCCTGAGGTGGGGCGCTCATGTGGATGGGCTTCACACCCAGGGTGCTTGGTCATCTCAGGAATCAGATCTTCAGGTCCACCTCCTGGAGCTATGGGCAATCTGGAGTGCTTTAAGGGCTTTCAGAGAGAGGCTGTGCAACCAAATTGTACTCAGACAGTCTGGTTGCAGTGTAGTACACCAACAAGTAGAGGGGCACTGGATCACACCCACTGTGTCAGCAGGCCATCTGGATGTGGCACTGGGCACTCAAGCATGGGATGCTCCTTTACCTCGTGGGCAAATCCAACAGCCTGGCCGACAGACTGAGCAAGGTCATGCAACAGCACCAGTGGTCACTCAACATGGGCAAGTTGCCTGTGAGATCTTCCAAGTGTGGGGAGCCCCACTCACCACTTAATTCAGTCACAAAGTCCCTCAGTTCTGCTCCAGGCCAACAACAGGCTAGCCTCGGATGCCTTCCTCCTTCATTGGGGGGGGGGGGGGCAATCTGTATGCGCATCCTCCCATCCCTCTTCTGGGGAAGCCCTTGCTGAAACTCAAGCAAGACCAAGGAACCATGATCCTAATTGTTCTATACTGGCCCAGGCAGATCTAGTTCCATCCTCTTCAGGAGTTGTCCTCCAAAGGAGAGTTTTCTGACCCTTATCATGTAGAATAAGGGATCTTTTCTGCATCCCAGCCTCCAGTCTCTGGCCCTCACATCCTGGATTTTGAGTGCTTAGAATTTTCTTCCATTCTTTTTCTTGGGGGTGTCCCAGGGTCTTGCTGGCTTCCAGGAAATAATCTGCTAAGAGGTGTTACTCTTTCAAGTGGAGGAGGTTTGCTGTCTAGTGTGAGGGCAAGGCCCTAGACTCCCTTTCCTGCCCTACATAGACCCTGCTTCAATACCTTCTACACCTTTCTGAGTCTGCTCTCAAGACCAACTCTGTAAGGGTTCATCTTAGTTCAGTTAGTGCTCACCATTGCCTTGTAGAGGGTAGGCCCATCTCTAGAGAGACAAAGCCTCCTGTCAGACCTCCACCTGTGTAATGGAACCTCAGTGTCATTCTCACCCAGCTGATGAAAGCTCCTTTTGAGCTACTGGATTACTGTCATCTGAAGTATTTGACCTGGAAGGTCTTGTTTTTGGTGAGCTTCAGGCCCTAGTGGTGGATCCACCTTACAAATTTTATCATAATAGAGTAGTTCTCCGCACGAACCCTAAGTTCCTACCTAAGGTTATGTTGTAGATGCATCTGAACCAGTTGATCGTTCTTCCCAAATTGTGTCCCAAACTTTATGCCCATTCTGGCAAATGCGCACTGCACACC
Organism: Microcaecilia unicolor; assembly: GCF_901765095.1. Taxonomy (NCBI): domain Eukaryota; kingdom Metazoa; phylum Chordata; class Amphibia; order Gymnophiona; family Siphonopidae; genus Microcaecilia; species Microcaecilia unicolor. The sequence continues at coordinate 65,710,769 of NC_044041.1, forward strand.
TTGGACTGCAAGCGAGCATTGGCCTCTTACTTGGACTGGACTAAGACCCTACAGACCACCCAGCTTTTTGTTTCTTTTGATCCAGCAGAATAGGGGTTGCCATTGTGCGTTTCCCAATTTCCAGTTGACTGTCAGATTGCATTTCATTCACTTATTCCCAGGCTGGGCTGATTCTTGAGGGTCATGTCAAGGTTCACACTGTCTGAGCCTTGGTGATGTAGGTAGCCCACTTGAGGTCAGCCTCTATTGAAGAAATTTGCAAGGCTGCGATGTGGTCTTCAGTCCACACATTCACATCTCAGTATTACCTTGTGATAGTCTGGACAGACAGTCGTGCAGAATTTTTTTTTTTTTTTTTTTGGGGGGGGGGGGGGGGCTAAAATCCAAGTCCACCCCCTAGGCCCATTTTGTTCTGGTCCAGGCTGCACTCTCACGAAATTGTATATAGTTTCAGGTTAATTACTTATTTTGCCTTTGCCATTGCAAGGTCCAATTTATCAATTGTGGTTGTTTTTTGTGAGACTGGTAGCTAGGGATTCCCACCTGTGAGAATATAGCCTGCTTGTCCTCTAAGAAAGCGAAGATACTTAACCTGTAGCAGGTATTCTCTGAGGACAGCAGGCCATTCATTCTCACATACCCTCCCACCTCCCCTTGGAGTTGATTCCATTCTATGTTGTTGTACTGATGGTCCTGTGCTCTCACGTATGCAAGGTGGGGATGCTGCATATGCTCTTAAAGCTGTATTAACTTGTTTAAGCTCCGCACCGGGTGACGTGGTTGATGTCACCCACATGTGAGAATGAATGGCCTGATGTCCTCTGAGAATACCTGCTACAGATAAGTATCTTTGCTTTTCCACCATGTCCTCCTCTCCCCCACATCAGACATCAATGCAAAAACAGCCCTCCCCATATAGACCTAGTCACTCAGTTTTATGTACTCAGATCTGTTCTGCTGAAAAGTTGCAAATATCCTTCTGCTCCATCACTCTATATCGCCATTGTTTCTTCATCCTGCATTACTGTTGGCAGACTCTTCACACTGATCCTAGATTCTCTTTGTTCTCCTTTGCAATTGGTTGGTTACTTTCTGCCACCTTTCAGCATCAGAACTTCAACCTCCTTCTGGCTTGGTCCTTCTAGATCTACTTCCTTCAGGGCTTTCATAACATCCTTCACTTTCTTGACCTGTTTGGTCTGTGTGTTGACTGTGAATGCCAGTCCAAGTGAAAACGGCCAGCAATAAGCGTAATCTTAATAGCCCTTCTCTTTTGCAGGGTCACCACTGCTAAATCTGCATGTACAACCACTTTTATGACACTATTCATATAGACACTTAAGGCCTCCATTCTGCTAGCAATCATTTCCTTGGTTCTGTTGTACAAACTAATTACAGTGTCCCATGGATTATGTATTATCATTTTTCCAGTTGCCCTGTCTGCTTGTTCACTTTTCACCTCCACATCCCAAACTCGATGTTCTCCTGAGGCCAACACAATCTCATAAATCCTCTTAGCCACATTCACATAATCTTCATACTCTATAATCTGAGAAACCCCTCCTATCCTGAGGTTTCTCCTCATAGTTTTCCAGGTCCTTCAGTTTCTCTTCTGTCTGCTCCTCATAGTTCTCCATGCTTACCAACCTTTTGCTTGTGTTTCTTAGATCCTCCATTTGCTCTTTCACTTTCCATTTAAAAGGTCTGCCAAGTCCATCCAGATTTTCTGCATCACCTCAAGCAGATCCCCCTCTTACCGCTGCTATTTCATCTTTTAGTTCCTGAAAACTTGGAGCTCCTCCGTGTTGATTGCATCTTCTGGGCCTGCATTGCCCTTCTCCCCTGCAGGCACCTCCTTCGCTTTGTCGCCTGCTGTTGTGCTACTCAGCTTCATTTTATTAGTTGCATCAGTTTTCACACTCTGTGATCCAAAAGCAAAGCTTTTGAGGTCACCCACTCTGCTTCATGTTGATGACATATGGGACCACTGCTCACCTTCTGCAACTTTTGTACATTTAATGGGGTGGTTTTTCCTTTAGGGATGAGAGTATTTCTCATTTTTTTTTCCATTTCTCAGATTGGAACTCTGCCGTTACCTGTCAGACTTGCTGGATAGCATCATTTCCTCTCCCTCACCTTCTTTTATTGTAATTGTGCTCTGTAGCCCTCTAAATCTTGCTTAAACTACTACTAGTTTCACTACCTCTGCTGGTAGGGTGTTTTGGACATCTGCCATCTTCGCTGAAGAATGATTTGCTACTAATTTCTCTAAGTCTTCTCCCCTCTGTCTAGCTTCATGTCGAGATCCCCTGTCTTTGAATTTATTTTTCTGTGGCTAAACTATTCATGTTAACCTTTCAGTTTGGACTAAAAAAATCTGTGACTCCTTTTTTTTTTTTTTTTTTTTTTTTCAGAACTCTGCTCCCTTCATCTGGTCAGTGAAGAAGCAGCACAGTTACACTGGGTTTAAATAAAAATGAGTTATCAGGATATGTAATTACAACAAAGTAAAGGGGAGAAGGGAGCAAGAAGAAATTGCACCTTCCTGTACTCCTTTTGAAGCCTGCTAAACATTTAAAATGTTTCATAGCTCCTCTTTCTCATCTTTTCCTTCAGACAGCATATTTGCAGTGTGTTAAGCTTCATTCTGTATCTTGATACTCTCTCTAGGTAGCTACATCACCACGATAGGGGTGGACTTTAAAATACGAACAGTTGAGATTAATGGAGAGAAGGTGAAGCTCCAGATCTGGGATACAGCAGGACAGGAGCGCTTCAGAACTATAACATCTACGTAAGTTCAGCCTGAGTGGCCAGTGAATTTATTTTTTAATGGTAAGACTGAGACTTCATCAATAGATTTAGCCCACTGGCGAGGTCTCATCACATTCTCATACCTCTGTTTCCAGCATATCTTGCAAGCTAGTTTTGTGTGTGGGTGTAGAAAACTTGTGGATGGATAACGGCTTGCTTTGTTACCTTCACTTAGTTTTTTCATTGTTTTCTAATGGAGAGGTTATTTTTTTATTCTGCTAAAGCCCTTGATATTCCTTTGATGGTCCTACCTGCTTAATTCCTGTTTTCATATCTATCTAGGCCAGTCCAGATTAATGGATCATGTCCCTTCCTGATCAGCAGATGAGGGTAGAGATACTGACTTTTCCAGCAACATCACCAGTTGTTGCATCGTTTATGACTTTTTCAGTAGTGCAGGAATCTTTCTGCCCACGACCTCTATATGAAGTGGATGGGCACAGAGTGTGGTGGCATTCTCTTGTGATTGCACACTCCTTAAGAGGTTCACTAGGCTGTGTGCTTCGTTTTGTGAGCTGTGGAGAAGACCTATATGGCACAATGGAGCAGAGTGACCTTGGAGGCAGCGCCCTCTGTTGGAGAGGGAAGCCAAATACATGTAGCACACCTCCTTTGGACTCGGGTGACATCTTTGGGTGGATACCTATGGAGGCTTTGTGCAAGGCAACTTGGTTGTCGCTGCCTAACTTCAGGATACCATGCCAGAGATGTAGATGTATGGCATGGGGCCTTGTCTTCTCTGTCCCAGCAGGACTGCTTTTGTACATCCCACTGGACTATAATGAAGGTGAAATTTAATCATACCTGTTAATGTCCTTTCCTTGAGTTCTGCTAGACCAATCAAGGGCCCATCCTAGAAGACTGTGGCATCAGGTACTGCTAAAGGGTTCTGTGTTGGATAGCTGGTTTGTGTGTTCTTCAGTGGTTTAAAAATAAAAATCATTACTATATGATATATTTGAACAAGGGGAATTTAAAACAGGTACCTTTCCTGATTCTACTTGGACAATAACATAATGAAGGATTCCAGGCTGCAGTAGCCCTTATACTAGTGATGTCACTAGAAATGTTAGTGTCTCTACCTCCATCTTCTGGTTGGGAAGGGACACAACCTGGTCTGGACTGGTCTAACAGGACTCAAAGAAAGAGAATGAACAGGCATGATTAAAATACTTTCACAGTAGATTCCACTCTCAGCCAGAGAGTGGGCTGGGCAGATCACTGTGGTGCTGATTCTAGAATCTGCTCCAGTTCTTTGCATGTAGATGATTCAGGTGACTTTCCTGCTTCTGTAAACCTATCCAACAGTCAAGTCTGAATTCCTGAGCTTTGGTTTATTTTTTCTGTGCCCTACAACAGCAGAAATCCTGTGGATCCTACAGTGGTTCGATTTAAATAGGGATATGCACAGGCAAAAATCCCCCCCCCCCCCCCCCCCCCAATGTTTCCTGATTTTCAGGTGTTTTTTGGTTAGTTTTGTATATCTGTTTTAATAGGGAGCTTCTAATGCAGACTAAACTTAATTTGTCACTTATTGTGGTGTTAAGGTGCAAGACGCACCTAAAAGCGGCCTGCACTGGTGTAGGCACGTTTTGGGTGCGCCTGGAAAAAAGTGGATTTTTTTTAATGTGCCAGAAAATGGACTTGTGGCAAATAAAAAACCATCACACGTCTATTTTCACCCCTGAGACTTTAACACCACCCACTGACTTAGCGGTAAGCTCTCACACGCTAACTAGGCGCTAAGCATGTAGCGTTTGCCAGCTGTTGATTACCGCCAGGTAAGGACCCTGCGGTAGAAAATAGAAAATATTTCTTCCACGTGTTTTGAGCACACACCAAAAATGGAATTACCACCTGGGTACGCAGTAGTGCCAATTTGATGCATGTTGGACACGCATAGGTTCCTACGCGCCTTAGTAAAATAGCCCAGGAGTGCATTAAAAATTTTAGAGCACACTAAATTTTTAAGGTGCATTCATGAATGCACACCCTTATTGCTTAGCTATGTTGGTTGCTGTGTGTTCACTTAAATTTTGCATGAGATCAGATATACAACTGAAACTTCCTTGATTTTAGTAAAGGTAGAACAAATACAAATGAAAAGAAAATTAAAAATGGTTGGTAAGGGGAGGTTAAATAGTTGGAATCTTTCATGGGCCTTACACTGTCTTTTTGTCTGCTAATAGATATTACAGAGGAACCCATGGAGTTATTGTTGTATATGATGTCACCAGTGCAGAATCCTTTGTAAATGTGAAACGATGGTTACATGAAATTAACCAGAACTGTGATGATGTGTGCCGGATATTAGGTGAGTGCAGCAAAAGATATGGTATTCAACAGGTTGTTTCCTGAAGCAAAAAGGGACAAATATTTTATTGGGAAAGGGGATGAGATTTGATATAACACCTTTCTGCGCTTACAGTCAAAGCGGTTTACATATTATGTACAGGTATTTATTTTGTACCTGGGCCAGTGGAGTATTAAGTTACTTGCCCAGAGTTGCAGAGGGCTACATTGGGAATTGAACTCGATTCTCCTGGTTCTCAAGCCACTGCAGTAACCACTAGGCGGCTACTCCTTTATTGTAAACTGCCCAGAAAGGTTGTTTTGAGGGCGGTGTATAAAATTTTAATTAACTTGAAAAAAAGTAGATCCTGTCTAAAGTTTTAAGGAGTTTCCCATCATGTGCACATCAACTAATAAAAACAAGCAAAAAAAGCCTGTTTTGTGAAAAATGAAACTGACCCTAGCAAGGCTATCATCTAATTGCAATTATGTTTTAAATCTCTCTTCCCTGCCTTCTCCTCCATCCATATCCAGCAATTCTCCCCTGCCTTCTCCTCCATCCATATCCAGCAATTCTCCCTGCCCTCCCCTCCATGTCCAGTGATTTCTCCTTTCTCCCCTGCCCTCCCACCCATGTCCCAACGATTCTCCTGTGTGTCCTCTCCTCCCATCCATGTCCAGCGATTATCCCCTGCCCTCCCCTCCATGTCTAGCGATTCTCCTCTGCCCTTCCCTTTTAAGCACCCGAGTTCCAGTTCAACCCCAGCCCTCTCCTGCCTGCCCTCTTGTCCCACAATAGCCCTCCTTTCCTTCTTGCTGCCCTGCCTTAAAATGTGTATTTTACCTCAAGTCGCAGCGGCAGCAGGTTCGTCTCGCCTCCGGCCTTCCCTTTCCTTCCCTCGCAGTGTCCCACCCTCCTCCGATGTAATTTCCTCTTTCCACAAGGGCGGGACACTGAGGGAAGGAAAGGGAAGACTGGAGGCGAGCCGATTACGTAGTAGCTCATTTGCATACGGTTATAAACCTAGCCAGCCAGCCGTCCAGGGATGCAGATTGAGAAATTATTATATAAGATATCCATTCATATCATACACATGTGAAAAGAATTTGTTTGTGGATAACCCACTTTCTTTCTCATGTCTCGTTTTTATGTGTGCATATTCAAGTAGCACCTACCATATGTATGCAGCATATGCATGGATTATTGATCTCGCATAGTGAGTGACAAGATTCACTACTGTGTTCTTTTCAGTGGGAAATAAGAATGATGATCCAGAGCGAAAGGTTGTGGAGACAGAAGATGCCTATAAGTTTGCAGGACAGATGGGTATCCAGCTGTTTGAGACCAGTGCCAAAGAAAATATTAATGTTGAAGAGGTATGTAGTAGTTTTAATTCTCTGAAAGGTATGTGCTCAGAGTCTTTGTGACTAAGGGACTGTGATTTTGTAATTTCTACATAAGTGTAAATTTTTTTGGCAGTTCTTCAGAAGTTACTAGCTCACAGGTTGCAACCAAGCTTAAAAATTATAGTTTGATGCACAGAAACCTGAGTGAGATTTGTTTCCAGCAGGGTTTTGTTTTTTCTGTTTATGCTGAGAGAAGAAAAAGGTACAGTGAAATGTGTACTTTTACTTTTTAAATTGTCATGAGCTTTAGTTTGATTCCATTGCAAGATCTTCATTTGACACTTGCATTTATTAGCCTGAGCTGAAAAATTCCCACCTCCATCTATTGCAGCATAGTCATAGCCACATGTCAGCATTACCTTGCAGTGCTGCACTCTGCAAGAAGATGATAGGACCAACCTAAAATGAATTTTCAAGACCACAAAGGCTCCTCCATATGTGAAGGCAGGGTTTAAAGGAGGAAGTTATATCAGTTACAGGCTAAAGACTATTTTGCTCACCTTTAGGTCCATCACTATGTCCATTCCCTTCCTCCACAAGTGCTATCTTAAGATGAGGTAGAGAGGGTTGAAGAAACTTTTCTTTTGCTTAATGACAAGAGAATTCAGACCACCCCTCTTTTTTTTTTTTTTTTTTTTTTTAATACATAGTTTTAAGTGCAGATCAGTCCGTGTTAATTATTCAGAAGTGAGTGGATGGTTGGTTGCAAGATCTGGGAGTTGAAATTAGTGGGGAAACTTTACAGAAATTACTGTGTCTCTCCTGTGAAGTTTGTAGATACAGCTTTGCAAGAGCAGGTTTATAAAATCGTGTGTAACTGGTTTCCAAACTACTTGAAGAGGTGTATATGTCGGGATCTTGATGGTCTAGAGGGGACTATACAATGATAAGTTTTGAGTCTGTGGCACTGATAGCAACAGACTTTGGGTCTGGTTGTGTTTCTTGAGGGAGTGGGAGGTGGAGGGTCAGGGTGGGTTTGGAGGTGGGAGTTGAATAATACAGTATAAAAAATTTTGAGCAACTGAGATGCTATTTGTATTGGTATCGTTGAATGACTGTTTATTGATATTTGTTTTTTGTACCTGTCTTTAAGATCCCAAAGCAGTACAATACATTTTATGCTGCTTATTCTAGAAATAAGCAGTGAATTTTCCCCAAGTCCATTTTAATAATGGTCTATGGACTTTTCCTTTAGGAAGCTATCCAAACCTTTTTTAAACCCCGCTAATCTAACTGCTTTTACTACATTCTCTGGCAACGAATTCCAGAGCTTAATTACATGTTGTGTGAAGAAATATTTTCTCAGATTCGTTTTAAATTTACTGCTTTTTAGCTTCATTGCATGCCCTCATTGCGTGCCCCCTAGTCCTAGTATTTTTGGAAAGAGTAAACAAGCGATTCACGTCTACTCTTTCCACTCCACTCATTATTTTATAGACCTCTATCATATCTCCCCTCAGCCGTCTTTTCTCCAAGCTGTAGAGCCCTAGCCGCTTTAGCCTTTCCTCATAGGGAAGTCACTCCATCCCCTTTATCATTTTCATCTCCCTTCTCTGTACCTTTTCTAATTCCACTATATCTGTTTTGAGATGCGACGACCAGAATTGAACACAGTATTTGAGGTGTGGTTGCACCATGGAACAATACAAAGGCAATATAACATCCTCATTTTTGTTTTCCATTCCTTTCCTAATAATACCTAACATTCTATTTGCTTTCGTAGCCGCCTCCGCCACATATTGAGCAGAGGGTTTCAACATATCAATGATGATGCCTAGATGCTCTGCTGAAACTTTCTAGTATGCCATTGCCAAAGCAGCATAAGGTCCTGTGAGCCACCTAAAAGCCCCCATCTGCCACTGCAGCATAATTTAAATTCCATAATTAACCTTTAACTTAAACCAGATATACAGAGAGAGAAGCAGAGAGCCCAGGGAGTTCCCATTCTGTAGACCTCTAGGGCGGGTTCCAGACTGGTGTGACTGGACTAAAGGAAAGGAAATTAACAGGTATGAGACGATCTCACCTTCCTTAGTGCCCCGGCCACACTAGTCTGGACGAGTAGTACATACCTAAGCAGAATCTCACTGATGGGAGAAGATGAGGTCCCTGGATTATTGCCCTGCTAGAGGCCGAGGCAGTCTTTGGCTAGAATATCAAGTTTGTAATGCTTCACAAAGGAGTGAAGAGACCACTAAGTAGCTGCCTTGCAAATGTCTTCGGGCAAAACGCAGTGTCCACAAGGTTCCTGAGCATATAGGCAGGATGGGCCCTGAGGCCCCTTGGAACTGGTTTGTTCTGGCAAATGTACACCACCTCAATAGCTGCCTTGATCCAGTGCGTTATGGTTGCATGGGAACTGCTAGACCCTTGGGCAGCCCATAGAGCAGTACAAACAAATGATCCAAGAGAGGGAAATCATTTTGTTTCCTGCAAGTAGTAGAGCGATACTCTGTACATAGTTTATGAAGCTAACCGACCTGTAGTTCCCAACCTCCTGTACTTCCAACCTCCTGCTAACTTCTGCTTTCGTGCAGAGGGACCATATTCATACTTCATCAGTTCTTCAAGACCATTCCCAAACTGTTAGAGAAGCATTGAAAAAGGTCAGCTAACAGAACCCCCAGAACATGTTCCTTCAGTACCCTCAGGTGCATGCCATCTGGTCTGATCACTTTGTCCACCTTTATTTCAGCCAGAAAAGATCCAGCTCCACTATTTCCGCTGGCTGCTGCTGGAGGAAACATTGCCCAGAGAAGTGCTGGGGAGATGCCTGTAAACAGGTGCACCAAATCCACGTATGAATGCCTCTGAGGCCAATCCAGAGCCATCTAGAGGATCCCAAAAGCATGCTAACTGCTTGCATTGCACCTTCCCTGTAAGGGGCCAAAGAGGAAATATGAGTGCATCTCTTTAAACACTGCCCCCTTCCACAGGGAATACAGTCGTCTTAGTCGTAGCTGTGACAAGGGCGTCCACTCTGAGGATCCATCAGTATTTGTCAGTCTCCTCAAGTGGCAAGGAATAGTTTATCAAGGGCCTCCCCCCCCCCCCCCCCCCCCCCCCCCCCCTCCTTTAAGGACCCCCTTAAACTCCTATTTTGTCAGCATCATATATGCAATTGCTTTCTGGAGGGGAAAGGCCTTGAAGGGGAGGTCTCGACTAAGCTCTTCAGGAGTGGGTCCTTTCACCTGGCTCTGATGCAGAGTCAGAAGACAGCTGCATCACCTCCCTGGTGGCATCAATGAGGTTAGGGAGCTCTTACTTCTTTTCAAATTGCTGAGTGACCAAGTAGTGCGCTGCTGCCTCCACCTTGGGAGGTTTGGTCTGACCGTACATCAGTGCAGAATCTTCAGTAGAAAGGATGCCTTCAAGCTCTCTAGGACCACCAAGGAATCCCACCTTGCACTCTGAGCCACCTTGCCTGGTTGGGCACAACCCACAAGGACCCTTTACCCCTCCCCCTGCCAAAAAAAAGTCCCAGGAGCAGCATTATCCCACACGAGGACCTCCTTAACAAGGAGTACCATGCTCTGGATTCAGTCTAGAAGTGGGAGTAACCCCCCTGCAAGGTTCCCCTCCTTCCCAGGACTACTGCACCACTGATGGGTCAGCTAAGGAGAAAATGATTGGCTTACATTCTTGCCAAGCCCGTCAAGACTGCGGGTCCTGTAGGCTAGGCAGCCTCCAATTTGACCTCTCCTGACCCCCTCTAGGGCTATTTCCACCAAACAAAATGGTCCACTCCAAATTGGGCAAAATTAACTAGCAGCTGTTCTGAGCTGCCAGTTCCTGCAGGCAATACAGTGTCTGCTGGCCAGTATTCCTGTCCATGTGGTTGACCTGACCATTGCAACAATCCCCATCCCCAGGCTCCCAAGGTGGATGCTTTTATCTTTTTTTTTTTTTTGTCAATCTTTGTGCCTCAACAGCAGCCCAGATCCTCCAATTTTTGTTTTTGTTGGAGAATCTAGACTACCCAGAGCCACAGAGTGGTCCCCAGGGAGGGAGAGGGGACCCATACCCCACAGGCAGGGGCCATGTTGATACCGAGCCTGACTACCCATCCAGCATCAGTAAGTCCTGGCTAGGGGTTGCAGAGACCTAGCTCCATGGTTGACTGGCCCCAGCTAACGGACCAGGGGCTGGAGCAAGGCTGTTAAGCTCTACCATGGCACTAGGCCTAGACCCAGCATCAGACTGAAAAACCTTACCTGTGCTGGAGGTAGAGAAATACTAGAAAGTTCCAGCAGAACATTAGCCTATCCCAGTGATGTCACTGGAATTTTCAGCTGTTTGCCTCCATCTTTTGGTAGGAAAGGGAACATAATGCCATTTGTCCAGACTAGTTTGGCAGGATGCTAAGGAAACTAGGTTTGTACTGGACTGACAATACATTTGTGGATAGCTTTTGAAAATTATACACTTACTTTTGTATAGGCATTGTATTGTAAGTTAAAGTATGCTTTGGGGATGATATTGTTTTCATGTCTGTCACCTGGAGTGGTTATGTGGTAGGTTACTTCTGATGCAAAGGTGGGAGATAACTACATGTATAGTCAATGTTTTCCTGTCACTTATCCACAATAAGCATGGTCCTACTTCTTGGTAAAGCACTGATCCTCAACCCAGTTCTCGGAACATACCCATCCAGTTGGGTTTTCAGAATATATACAATGACTATGTCTGAGAGATTTGCATGAAATAGAAGCAGTACATATGAATCTCTTATGTTCATTTTGGATCTGAAAATGCAGTGGGCTGGGTATGCCCAGAGGATGGGGTTGAAAATCTCTAGTATTATGGGGTTGTAAAAAAAGGACAAGGTGTATGGGGTGAGTCTTGTTTTTCTGTGCTTTTTGGTGTATTTTAACACATTATAAGGGCAAATGAATTGTATTTGATCTTTTTCAGATGTTTAACTGCATTACTGAGCTAGTCCTACGTGCTAAAAAAGAAAATTTAGCAAAGCAGCAACAGCAGCAACAAAATGATGTGGTGAAACTAACGAAAAACAGTAAACGGAAGAAGCGGTGTTGCTAATGCTCCAGCTCTTGCAGAGACTGATCTCACACAGAGCGCTTCCTTCAGCTGTTGACTACTGCAGAGACTCTGTTCTCACACTGAGCGCTCACTTCAGCAATTTGACTACTGCAGAGCCCCTGCTCTCACACTGTGACCCCTCCAGTGGGAATCTGGTTGTGAGAAGGAAATTTTGTCTCTGGGCATTGTCTTGCTTCCAGGGACTTTTGGGGCATTTTCTCACTTGTGCTGTTTATTTAAAAGAGATGGTTCTCCAGGATTTCTATTGAGACACTGTTATGTAGTCCAGTGTCATGCCAAGAAGGTAGTACAGTATTGGACTCTTGTTAACCTTCTCTTTTGCTCAGTCCAGAGTACTTAACAAGAAAAGACCAGCCCGCCGCTGACCACGTGGATTGATTTAACTTGAAAGTTTGTACATACTGTATACTATAACCAATACTACCCTTATTTTGCTTTATCTTCCATCTTCTTAGTACTGGTCAATCCTGAATGCTAGTTCCACTTTTGAAAGAAATAGTGGAGAAAATGGTGTTCATCTCTGCTTGTGTCAAGCTGGGTGTTGGACCCTGGCTTTTCATTCATTCTTCTGCATTTTTTTATTGTTAGAATATTTAAAAGTCAAACCAAGGAACAGAATAAACTTCCTGTCTCATAAGCAGAAATGGAGTTAATGTGGATATAAACATTTTTAAACTAGCAAATTATCTTGAGTTTTTCAATCTGGATTTTTATTGGCTGCTAATTGCATTCATATTTTAGACCAGAATCTGAACTTTACTAGAGAACATTTTTTCTAATAAGAAAAATATTGCCAAAACTGTTTTTGTACTATCCTGTCCATAAGTAGGAAAAATGAAATAAAATGTGAATCGTGGATCTCTAGTGGTTGGTTGTGGACTATGGGTAATTGTGTCCATACTTAACAATTTTAATATTAAAATGAGCAAGCAGCATGTTTTAATTAAAAAAAAATTACTAAATTGAAGGTCACTATCTAAAGCTTTAGTTCTTGATTTAGTCCTCCAAACAGTTTATCTGTTACACTTTTTCAGGTTTTATATTGTGAATTTGCATTTGGTTTGATCTTGGATATATACTATGAAGCCCTGCAGTTGCCAGTGCTGGTGTTCTAAAAACAATACCTGTACCGTTAGCACTGGGAAAACTGGCTGAACTGGTTAACCTATGTTTTCTTACTTTCTAGTATGTTGCTCTCATCTATGTCCTTCTAAACTCTGGTCTCAAATTTATTTTGTGTGTGTGTGCTGCTGCTTGTAGAAGTCTGCAGATCTGTTCTTGAGGAATAAGATAAGCAATATAAAAAAATCAACCTCGTTTATTTCTAGGAGACCGTTTACATAGTGGCTGGTAGAACAGTTTTATTAAAATAGTGTTTTTATTTTCATATAAGTATAAAAACATTTATATACAACATATACACATAACTATACATGTCAGTATGATGACAGCATGGAAGGCACATGCTTCCATTGTGCAGTCAAAGGAAGATTAGTGTGAGCAGCTCCTTATATACTGACTCATATTAAGGTAGACTTTTCTTTTTTTAAGTGCAGAGCCAGACTATCTCAGCACCAAATCCATAACCAAGGAGGCAGTAATTGGATGTGGTTTGTTAACCCATTATGTTGACATATATTCCACAACAAGCAATGGATCTAGGCCCTGCCTTCATGACCACACTCCTGCCCAGAGCTTATTAAGAGCTGTTAAAATCTTTACTGTGTCTGACTCTCAGCCACCAAGAGAAATGGATTGTATAAAGTAGCATAAATATCGATGGTGCTTTAAGAAGGGTATCCCCTTTATGTAAACATGATCCAATTCAAGCTGTCTGCAGGTGTGTACCTCTTGTACCAAGGGCTGTTCTTACTAGAAAACATGTCAGGCAATCTGTTCAGTTTTAACTCGTATGCACCTCCCCCTCCATGTGTGAAGTTATGTTACACAGCTTTGGTCAAGGTTGATGTAGACCCTTATAACTTCTCTGGCATAATTTCTTCTGTTGTTTTGTTTACCAAATCCGTATTTGTTTGCAATTAACATTTCTAAAACATGGATCTTTGTTTGTACAGCAGTGTGTCCATTTTAGAAATATTGTAATTACTGAAATGTGAGAAAATGTGAATCCCCTTTGGCACAGTGGGCTCAGGACCCTGAAGTTCCAGCTGGATTGCAGAAGTAGCTCAGGTTTTCTGCCTTATTTGATAGTCACTGGAGAAGGAATAAGCAGCTGGCTCCATTCCTTCTGGTGTTTGTCCATCAGCTGTTGGTTAATAACCCTGTGCATGTCATCCTACAAAAAGAAAGATTTGATGAAAACAGCATATTTTAAAAAAAAACTTTTTTTTCAGTATAGGGAACATTGAGATGGGTTGTCTTGATTTATGCAAGAAGCATATGAGGTGATAATGCAGTCCTGCTGTACTGATAGTCTTGGCCCATCTAAAAACTTTACTATATAAATGAAATAATAATTGTATAAAACTATATTGAAGAAAATGCCTATTTAGTAAAGTAAGTGGGGAGGCTGAGCCCAGAAATGTGTTAAGTATGCCTCTGATTTGAGAGACTTATTTGGATTTTCAGGATATTTATATATGTATATATTTAAATATGTATATATTGATTTTTACTGATCAGTGGAGACAGTATTACTGATGCTAGGAGAGAGAACCTCAGTAGTATTGTATCCAGAAGGGGTAGTGGATGTGTGGAATGGCCTCCCACTGGAGGTGGTGGTGACAAAGGACTATGCTGCAGATCAAATTTGAAATTGGCGACTGTTGGCGGAAGCAGGTCTGTTGACCGAAATGCTAAAGTTTATATATATATATATAATATTTCATTTTGAGAATTTTTGATGAACAAGAATAAAGGTTTGGAATGGGTTGGGGTTTTTTTTTTTTTTTTTTGTTGAACATGAGTATTTGGACTTCACAAGTGACTGACCACATGCAGTATACTCAAGGATTTGGAATAGCCTTGTGCCATAGGAGATCCAATAGCCTTGCCTCAGGTGTATGTCTGATGCTTCTGTGCTCCTTTTCTTTTTAAGGTTTGCTTTCTAGGTTTCTTTAGGAATGTCAATGCGACTGCTCCTTTTTTTCTGTATGTTAGCTCTGGTGGAGTACAGTTTCAAACATTTTTTCCCCTTATTTACTGTTAGTATTCCAGTCAGTCATATATCACCACTGATCCCTCAGAGCCAGAGGGAGTCAGATGTGATACCCACTGAGACCATCAGTTTACAGTACTCAGGGGAGGGGGGGGGGGGAGAATTTCTGTGAGCATTGGCGGTCATCGGTTCCTCGGTGCCCTTGTACTTGGCCTGACCAGTGTCACTAAATTGAGGAAGGCGCAGACTTTAACCCACTCTGAGAAGTATTTTTGAGTCTGATTTGAACTGCTCCTGAGGAGGTGCTAGAGGTCATTTCGTAGGAAGACTCCCTTGGTATTCCTTCAGGCACCTCTCCTCCACTTAAAAGGAGAAAATCTCCACCAGCGGAACTTCAGCCAAGTATGTCCCAGTTGAGTTAGAGACTGAGGATGAGCCCAGAGCCAAGTTATTGGACATCCTTCAATTTGATGTCTCCTCCCCCACACCCACAGAGTCCTTAAGAGTGTACAGATGAAGCAGTTGGAAACATCTGATTAATAAGAAGGTTCTCTCTGTAGAGGGTCCAAAAGGCTCCTGGATTTGAGAAGCTTTGGATGGTGATTGTATCTGCTCTCAGAAGAGCCAAGAGTTCCAAGACTCCATTCCTCAGCTCCCCTGAGGAGGAGTCTTGAACATTGGAGTCTTTTGCAAGACACTCTCGTGCATAGCTGCTTATCAAATTTCATCAGTTATCAAGCACTCCTATACTTTTAGATTAATTTGATTTATACAACTCAACATTGATTCATTCTCTAGTGATCAGCTTGATTACTGTAATGCTGTCTATAGAAGACTTCAGATTAGGGAATTTAAACCACCTTCAAACCATACAAAATAATACTACTACTACTTAACATTTCTAGAGCGCTACTAGGGTTGCGCAGCGCTGTACAATTACAGTTATCAAACCCATCACTGGCCATCAGAAGTATGATTGTGTCACGCCGTTATTGAAGGAGGCCTGTTGGTTACTGATCCTTCATCATATTACATATAAAATACTCCCTTTTAGTACATAAGACCTTGGTCTCTAATGAGCCCCCTCTTCCTTTGTTGTTATTTGATCCAATATTGCCTGTGTAGAGCTCTGTCAGAACACTGTCTCATCATTCCCTCTTTCAGAGGCATTACTCATGAAGTTATAAGTTGATTCTACCACCACCCCCGGCTCAGAGCTCTGAAATCAGTTACCTCCACAGTTTACATCTCCAACATCTTATCAAAAATTTGTCAATTAAAAAAAAAAAAACAACATTCTTTTTACAGAGGCTTGTAGGTATGGATGAGGCCTACCGGGGTACGCCTGGATCATATGGCTGTCATCCCATTTCTTCTCCTGCTTTTCTATGCAACATTGTATTTCCCTTTTTTCACCTTTATTTGCAGCTCTCCTCAAACCCTTTTTTTCTGTCATTCAGTGCTTAGCTTGTAAGCCGCTCAGATATTTGAGTGGGACAGAAAGTCCAGAATAAACTTGAAACTTAATGCGCATACACTTGTGAAACATAGCGTCAGAGTTTGTGGACACCCCCCCCCCCTCCCCCAGGCAAAGCAGAGGCACTCTGTCAGTTAGTAGCCAAAGAGCAGAAGTGCGGAAAGTACATAGTCCGAGCAACCTTTGATACTTTCTAGATGGTATCCGTGGCCTCTGGTATGGGTTGTGCATACTCATCTAGAACATGTGGTTTAGGAGAAGCTGGTAGATGTTCTGTGCCAGGGTGAAAACCTGTTTAGTGATAAGGTGGAGGAGGTTGTGGATATCATCAAAAAAATGCTGACACCATCAAGTGATTGTGTAGCCTAATGGTTACAGCACCAGGATTGACGTCAGTGGGTATCCGGTTCAAATCTCACTGCTGCTGCTTGTGATGTTGGTCAAGTCACTTAACCCTCCATTGCTTCAGGTACAAAATTAGATTGTAAGCCTTCAGGGCCAATGAAAATACTTAGTGTATCTGAATGTAACTTACCTTGAGCTACTGCTGAAAACAGTGTAAGCAAAATCCAAATAAAATAAAACTAATAAATTCTCTGTCCCATCCCACACCTGGCTTGGCCTCCACATCTTGGAGGTATACTTACAACTCTCAAAGGCATAGATTCCAACCACTTCAAACTAACCAGGGTTCTTGCATCCAAGGCAGCAGTAGCCCCTTATAACCTTGGACTGGTAGGTTCCCAACATAGCCCAGATAGGTTACACCCAAATTGTATCAAAGTTAAGCTCTCAACAACAGGAATTGCTTACAAGGAACTCTCGTCCCTCTTGTAGGTCAAAGGGGTCAAACCCATTCCACCAGAGGAAAGAGGGCAGGGATTTTATTCCAAGTACTTACTAATGAAAAAAACGGGGGGCATTTTGTCCCATCCTAGACCTAAGGGCTCTGAACAAATATCTGGCAAAACAGTTCAGGATGGTTTCCCTAGCATCCTACTCCCAATGCTTCGGGAACAATATTGGCTATGCTCTCTGGACTGTACACCCACGTACAGATACTTCCTGTGACTGGGGTATATCTCATATTTTAAGTAGGGAATTACCAGTACTGCATACTGCCATTTGCCCTCACATCAGCACCCAGGGTTTTCACAAACTGACTAGCAGTAGTCACAGCATTGCTATGCATAGTAGGGGTGCATGTGTTTCCTTACCTGGGCAATTGGCTGGTCAAAAGCACATCAAAGGAAGGTGCAAAAGAACCTGTGTGCAGATCTATGTGGGTGCTATAGGCTACTGGGGTTCATCATAAACTCCCAAAAATCCCACCCAGTTTCAGCAACTGGAATTTATAGGAGCCCTCCTAGACACAACTTGGCCCAAAGTCTCTCTTCCAGAACTATATATCAAAGCGCCACATCTAGATGGTAATGCTTTGAAAAAGCGTGTACTGATGACCATGTCGCTGCTATGCAAATCTCAAGCAATGGTAGGAGCCGAGCCTCTGCCTAAAAGGATGTCAGAGCCCTAGTAAAGTAAGCCCGGAAGTGAAGGGGAACCTACTCTCCACCAAATAAGCCACCGCAATAGCCTCGTTCAGCCATTGGGCAATCATGGCCTTGGATGCTGTATCTCTTTTTCGTGCACCCGCAAACAGAATAAATAAGTGATCCGTTCTGTGAAAATCATTAGTAACCTCCAAATAGCGCAGGAGAACCCAGCACGTATCCAAAAAGCACAAAGAATAAAAATCCCGCGGGTATGCCTTTCTGAAAGGCAGGCAAAATAAACTGCCTGATTGAGATGAAAAGGTGTAACCACCTTAGAAAAAAAGGAAGAAACAGTATGAACCATCACACCTTCCAAAGAAAAACGGAGAAAGGGTTCCCAACAAGAGAGTGCCTGAGGCTCTGACAGTCGGTGTGCCGAGGTAATGGCAACCAGAAAAACAGTCTTCAATGTCAGATTTTTCAGCGGTTGAAACAGCGCTTTCTGTAGCGCTCTCAACACCAGATTGAGGTTCCACTCTGGGCACAGAGAACGCACCGGCAGTTTAAGATTGTTCACTCCTTTGAGAAAATGAACAACATCCGGATGGGAAGCCATAGAGGTACGGAGAAGACAACCCCTAGGCTAGAGCCACCACTTGCACCCGTTGCAAACTATACGCCAGCCCTTGTGTGACCATCCTGGAGAAAAGCCAAAATCTGTGGAAGGGAAGCCTGAAATGAAGACACCGCCTGGTCTGAACACCAGGATTCAACCATTCTCCACACTTGAGCATAAGCCGCTAAGGTAGAATGCTTTTTCGCCTGCAGGAGTGTGGCAATCAATTGAGGAGAATAACCCTTCCTTCTCAGCTTTGCCTGCTCAATAGCCAAGCTGTAAGACCAAAGTGGTAGGGCTCCTCCATGAGAATTGGTCCTTGAACTGAGAGGCTGGGAATCTACGACAGTGGCAGCGAGTCATCCAACTGCAAGCGCATCAGGTCTGCATACCAGGGGCGATGCAGCCAATCTGGAGCCACCAGAATTACCCAACCCAGATGGTACTGCATCTGATAGAGCACCCTGCTTATCATGTGCCAGGGAGGAAACACATAAAGTAAAATACGTGGAGGCCATGGGAGTAGCAGAGCATTGATGCCCTCCAATCCAAACTCCCTCTGCCTGTTGAAGAACCGCAGGGCTTTAGCATTGAGAAGAGTCGCCATGAGGTCCATGGCCAGCGTCCCCCACTTGGAGACAATTAACTAAATGCCACCAGAGCCAACTCCCACTTTCCCGGGTCTATAACATGCCTGCTGAGAGAGTTCACCTGTACATTAAGCATTCCCGCAATGTGCGCAGCAGACAGTTGTTGTAAATGGGCTTTCATCCACTGAAGAAGTAAACTAGCTTCGTGCACTAAGTCTGCACTGCGAGTGCCCCCATGATGGTTGATGTAAGCCACTGCCGTCATGTTGTCGGATAACACTCGGATCGACTTGCTCGTTACCAGCTGTAAAAAGGCCAAAAGTGCCAAACGAACCACCCAAAGTTCCAGGCGATCGATGACCACTGCGACTCTGGGGACCAAATGCCTCTCACCTGACCCAGTGAGCCCCCCCCCCCCCAAACCAGGGAGACTTGCATCCGTTATGACAACACATCATTGCCAGTGGCATACCGCAATGTAGATTGGAACCCCGAAGCCACCAGACCATCTTGTGACGTGCCTCCGGAGACCACTGGAGCCAAAAATGTTAAAGCTGCGACACCAAAGACAAGGAGAGACTGCTGCAACGGACGCAGGAAACTACATCCAAAGTCGCCACCATGGAGCCCAAAACCTGAAAGTAATCCCACACTCTGGAACATGGGTTGAGAAGTAGAGCTTGAATCTGTGATTGCATGACACAACAGTGATTCAGCAAAAACACTTTGCCTTGAATCGTGTTGAAGCGCACTCCCAAGTAATGCAGAATCTGAGTGGGTACTAGTTGACTTTAGGAAAATTGATGACCCATCCCAAGGACTGCAGAAGCGAGATGAATTACTACTACTACTACTATTTAGCATTTATAGTCGTTGGTGAGGCCCCACCTGGAGTATTGTGTTCAGTTTTGGAGGCCGTATCTTGTTAAGGATGTAAAAAGAATTGAAGCGGTGCAAAGAAAAGCTACGAGAATGGTATGGGATTTGCGTTACAAGACGTATGAGGAGAGACTTGCTGAACTAAACATGTATACTCTGGAGGAAAGGAGAAACAGGGGTGATATGATACAGACGTTCAAATATTTGAAAGGTATTAATCCGCAAACGAACCTTTTCCGGAGATGGAAGGTGGTAGAACAAGAGGACATGAAATGAGATTGAAGGGGGGCAGACTCAAGAAAAATGTCAGGAAGTATTTTTTCACGGAGAGAGTAGTGGATGCTTGGAATGCCCTCCCGCGGGAGGTGGTGGAAATGAAAACGGTAACGGAATTCAAACATGCGTGGGATAAGCATAAAGGAATCCTGTGCCGAAGGAATGGATCCTCAGCAGCTTAGTCAGGATCGGGAGGCGGGGCTGGTGGTTGGGAGGCAGGGATAGTGCTGGACAGACTTATACGGTCTGTGCCAGAGCCGGTGGTGGGCAGCGGGACTGGTGGTTGGGAGGCGGGGATAGTGCTGGACAGACTTGTACGGTCTGTAACAGAGCCGGTGGTTGGGAGGCAGGGCTGATGGTTGGGAGGTGAGGATAGTGCTGGGCAGACTTATACGGTCTGTGCCAGAGCCGGTGGTTGGGAGGCGGGGATAGTGCTGGGCAGACTTATACGGTCTGTGCCCTGAAGAGCACAGGTACAAATCAAAGTAGGGTATACACAAAAAGCAGCAAATATGAGTTATCTTGTTGGGCAGACTGGATGGACCGTGCAGGTCTTTTTCTGCTGTCATTTACTATGTTACTATGTTAGCATTTTTATAGTGCTACAAGGTGTACGCAGCGCTGCACAAACATAGAATAAAGACAGTCCCTGCTCAAAGAGCTTACAATCTAATAGACAAAAATAAAGTAATCAAATCAATTAATGTGTACAGGAAGGAGGTTTTTTTCTGCCAATGACGACACTGTAGCCGCTTACTAGACCACATAACATTTAGCAGTATATGCGGTTTGGTTTTTTTCAATATATTTTTATTGAGATTTTCATTTATCCATAACTAAAAATTTCTATGACTTCATACATTTTCCAAACTCAGCAGCTTAACAATAATTCGGTAGCTTCCTTATGAAATCCCCCCCCCCCCCCCTTAGCCCTCCCCCCCCCCCTTCCCACTAGCACTTTGGTGATGGTAGTAATAACGCTTCCCTTTCATGTTCATATGTTTGCCACACTTTCTGAAACATCTGGACCTTTTCTTTTCGCAAGGCCGTTAATTTTGACATCTGATAGATGAGGTCCACTTTGTTAACTACCAGCTGTATTGCTGGTATTTCTATCGGTTTCCAGGCCCTTGCTAGCATAATCTTGGCTGCCACAAAACATTGAACAGCTAGCTTATGCCAATGTACCTGGATTTTGGGGGGCCGAAGGTGCAGTAGACAGTGTTCTGCTCTACCTGGGTACTCCACCTTTATTATCGTATGGACCATCGTTAGTACCTGGGCCCAATATCTTTGAACCTTTGGACAGTCCCACCAATTGAGCAGTAACCCACGAGCTCTCCTGAAGCAACGGTGCATTGAGCCAATCCAAATACAGATGCACCTGTACGCCCTGCCTGCGCAGAAAAACTGCCACCACCACCACCACCATGACCTTGGAGAAGGTCCAAGGCACCCTGGCCAAACTGAATGGGAGAGCTTGAAATTGGAAGTGGCGCCTGAGAACTGTGAAGCAAAGAAACTTGCGATGAGGAGGCCAAATCTGAATGTGAAGGTACGCCTCCTTGAGGTCCAAGGCAGTGAGAAATTCACCTGGCTGTATTGCCGCCAGTAAGGTCCACAGCATCTCCATTCAGAAATTATGAATCTTCAAGAACTGGTTGACTTGCTTGAGTTCGAGGACTGGTCGATAGGCATCCCCTTTCTGTTTGGATACCACAAGCTGGTGCAAATTGATCAGCGTGGCGTGAATTGCCTCTCTTTTGGCTAAGTTGCCACACGGGGATTACAAGAAAAATTCTGCAACTTGTAGCCGTCTCGAATAATGCTGGAGATAGAGAATACTGGATGCGCTAGGAGCATGACATCCCATATACCATTTCTCCTCAGTGTTCTCTATCCACCTGTTGGTAGATGGACATAACCCACAAGTCTCTGGATTCATCTGCTGCTGACACTAAGGAATGGAATGATGGGAAGAGGAAAAGATAATAAAGGGACAAGGAACATCACACTGCTGCCAACGTGTGGTGAGGGATGAGATACTGCAAGATCTAGCTGATCAGTGTTCCAATAGTGCAAAAACAGCATCAACACAATAATGCAGCTCTCGGTGGTAAAGAAGGAAAATAAGGGAAAATTTGTGCAAATGGGACAACTGCATTACAAATAAGCTTCTTTGCTTATGATACATTGCTGTTATTGCGGAGAAATCCAATGGGCTCTCGCAGCTGTTAAATTTACTTATGACAGGCACAAGGCTGAACCCTGACTCCTTTTTACTTGAGAGGTTAGCATAAAGTTTCTGTATTAAGAGGGAAGTAAAAATGCTTGATTAATTACATTGGAGGTAATGCACTATTCTGGTGATTTGCCTGTCAGTACATGCTGGCAACCCTATCCCTTAATATGGTGGTTTTAGTGAGATTTAATTTCTCCCTGCTAAAACTTTGCTATGTGGGATAGTAATATTAAGCATGGGAAAATCTGTGCAAAAACAGATAAATAATTGTGATTTATTACATAGCTTTACATCCGACTCGTCAGCTTTGAATACCATTTCTGGCACTGGTATCTCTCCCAAATCTTCCTCAGTGAAGACCGAAGCAAAGAATTAATTTAATCTCTCTGATATGGCTTTGTCTTCCCTGCCCCTTTTACCCCTTGATCATCTAGCGGTCCAACTGATTCTTTTGCCGGCTTCCTGCTTTTAATATACCTAAAAAATATTTTACTATGTGTTTTAGCCTCCAATGCAATCTTTTTTTTCCAGAACCTCTCTCCCACATTTTCAAAGTCCCTCTTTGCCTTCCTTATCAGCGCTTTGCATTTGACTTGA
This sequence comes from Microcaecilia unicolor, assembly GCF_901765095.1. Taxonomy (NCBI): domain Eukaryota; kingdom Metazoa; phylum Chordata; class Amphibia; order Gymnophiona; family Siphonopidae; genus Microcaecilia; species Microcaecilia unicolor. Next base: position 65,733,634 of record NC_044041.1, read on the forward strand.
CATTCCTTATGCTGTTTCTTATTATTTTCAGTCGGTTCCTTCTTCCATTTTCTGAAGGATTTTCTTTTAGCTCTAATAGCTTCCTTCACCTCACTTTTTAACAATGCCAGCTGTCATTTGGTCTTCTGGCCTCCTTTTTTAATACGTGGAATATATTTGGCCTGGGCTTCCAGGATGGTGTTTTTGCACAGCATCCACACGTGATGTAAATTTTTGACCCTCAAAGCCGCTCCTCTAAGTTTTTTTTTTTTCTTTTTTTTTACCGTTCTTCTCATTTTATCATAGTCTCCTTGTTTAAACGCTAACGTATTGGATTTCCTGTGTATACTTCAAAGCTAATATAAAATTTGATCATATTATGATCACTGTTATCAAGCGGCTCCAGCACCATTACCTCCCGCACCAGATCATGTGCTCCACTAAGGACTAGGTCTAGAATTTTTCCTTCTCTCTTCGGCTCCTGTACCAGCTGCTCCATAAAGCAGTCCTTGATTTTGTCAAGGAATTTTTATCTCCCTAGCATGCCCCGATGTTACATTTAACCAGTCAATATCGGGGTAATTGAAATCACCCATTATTATTGTGTTGCCCAGTTTGTTTGCTTCCCTAATTTCCTTTAACATTTCTACATCTGTCTGTTCATCCTGGCCAGGCGGACAGTAGTACACTCCTATCACTATCCTTTTCCCCTTTACACACATGGAATTTCAATCCATATGGATTCTAAGATGTGTTTTGTTTCCTGTAGAATTTTCAATCTATTTGATTCAAGGCTCTCCTTAACATACACCAATTCGATCCACTCTATCACTACGATATAATTTGTACCCCAGTATGACAGTGTCCCACTGGTTATCCTCCTTCCACCAGGTCTCAGAGATGCCTGTTATATCTGATTTTTTCATTTAGTGCAATATATTCTAACTCTTCCATCTTATTTCTTTGGCTTCTGGCATTCACATATAGACATTTTAAACTATGTTTATTGTTCCTACTTACATCATGCTCAGTACTTGACAGTATTAATTTGCAATCTTTTGTCTGATTTTTATTTAAGGACACCTGATCTACTATGGTCTCTTTTGCAACCTCACTATCAGGACACCCTATCTTCCCTGTTTTGGTGATATCTCTGAAAGATACCTTATCCTGAACCATATGCTTTTGAGCTACTGTCGGCCTTCCCCCAGTTTCTAGTTTAAAAGCTGCTCTATCTCCTTTTTAAATGCCGACGCCAGCAGCCTAGTCCCACCCTGGTTAAGGTGGAGCCCATCCTTTTGGAATAGGCTCCCCCCTTCCCCAGAATGTTGCTCAGTTCCTAACAAATCTAAAAAAAACCTCCCTGCACCATCGTCTCATCCACGCATTGAGACTCTGGAGCTCTGCTTGTCTCTTGGGCCCTGCGTGTGGAACGGCTAGCACTTCAGAAAATGCTACCCTAGAGGTTCTGGATTTGAGCTTTCTACCTAAGAGCCTAAATTGGCTTCCAGAACCTCTCTCCCACATTTTCCTATGTCATTGGTACCCACATGTACCAAGATTGCCGGCTCCTCCCCAGCACTATCTAAAATCCTTTCTATTCCTCTCCCTACAGTACATGCCTACCCAGTTTTGGTTATGGTGCTAAAACTGGCCCAAAATCCTTTTTCTGCCTGGTTTCAGTGTCTGCCCCTTTCCTATTAGCAGCTATGCATGCACAACATTTTTGACCCTTGGTTATTGCAGCTCCCTTCCTTCCCCTGAACGCCCATCAGTCACACACAGCAGCTCTCTCTTCCTCCTGTAGCAATTTGGTCAAATGTTCCAGTCAATAGGCTATAGGCAGTATTGCCAGATGGGTGGTTTTCCCGCCCAATTGGGCGGCTTTCCGCGACCTGCTGCAGGAAATTTTTGACTGCTGCGGGTCGTGTTTTTTTTTTGTGGCTTCGCTTTCGGTTGGGTGGGTTTTTTTTCCTTCTCTGGCTGCGGTTTTTGCCCTGTGGGGGCGTGGTTAATGATGTAGGGGGAGGGGCTGTTGACAGGGGGTGGAGCTGATTATGTAGGGGCGGGGTTGGTGACAGTGGGGGTGGGGCTGTGCAGTTTTGGGCAGCTTTACAACTGGTTTGGGGTGGGAAAAATTATTTAAATCTGGCAACAATGGCTATAGGGGGAAGAGGAAGCAGCCAGTAAGTGAGACAGAAACAGTTCTGAATTATTTTGCTGAGGCTGCCCTGCTACATGAAGATGTCTGCAAGGAGGACTTGTTGTTCAGCTTTTCTTAGGGAATACAATTGGGCAATTTGACCCAGTCCTGGAATTACCCCATTGCATGCAGGGACTTGTTCTACCTAATCAGCTAAATCTGGTGTAGGTGGCAACCCCTACAATACATATCCTATGATTGATATGCTTCATACATACAAATATAATACTGTTGTACTAAAGGCATTCGGTTACACACGACACAGACATGCCAAGTTACCTGGTTCTAGGCTGAAGACAGTCCTGGTTCTGAATTTACATGCTAAAGCCAAGTGGGATTTGTAATACTTGATCATATCCATTGAAATCAGTGCTGCTGATTCCATAATGCATGAGGATGGGGTGGTCAGAAATCCAGTATTGTCCCAAAAGATTCAGCCTGAAACGGGGTAACTTGGCATTCCCAAAGACACTAAAAGATGCAGAACTTAGATGCTGTTTTTGTTTTTTTAAGAATGGAGATTGTAGATATTAAAGAAACAATGAGAGCAGCAGCATCTATTACTGTAGTGATTTCAGGAATAAATGATTGTTTAGATGGTTACTTGAACATGGGTTGGTGAGTAACATGCTACATTGATATAGAAAACTGTGAAATATTTCAGATGACAGAGGAGGTGAGATGAAGGGTGTGCTCACCTCAAAGGCAGGAAGCCTGTACAACTAAAGCTGTTGGTACGGGAAGTAAGAAAGGCCACTAGATCAGAAACCAAAGGAGCCAGATAGTAAAAAGCCCTGAGGAAGCAAACTGTAGCCATAAAAAAAAAGAGAAAAAAAAAAACAAACAATGGATTTGAAGCAGAAGAACATTATACAAGAAAAGTGCTGTTTGAACCCAAGAATAAGAGATTTAGTAACACCAAAGTCCTCGCAGCCTGGGAGCTGAAGTCTACATCTCAAAGTGTGCCTCCCTCTTTCAATTTATCATTAAGTCCCAGTTTTTGCTTCATTTTGAGATTTGTAGAGGGTAAAACAAAGTTACTTACCTGTACAAGTGATCTCTTGGGGACAGAAGGAGAAATATTCTGACATATATGTAGTGTTATCTGTTGGAGCCCACACGGAATGCTCACCAGCTTGTTCACCACAACGTTTTGGAGCCTTGCACTGCGCATTCATCTGTCTTCCTGCCTGCTGGTGTCACGTGGGACCTAGCCAGGCTAGTGTGTAGCTTATAGAATTCACTGAATATCCAGGTCTAATTTAGCCAACAGTAGTCAGCGATAATTAATGCTGACTGCTGCCACTTGAATATTTATTGGTCTTTGAACAGTCAATGTTGATGCAAGGACAAATGGCAGTACACAATACTGGAGGTGGTGTTTCCCTACTTGGAATCTAAGATATTTCTTGTGACTTGGTTGTATCTAAATGTGGGTATACAGATCCTTTAAGTCCAGAGAGCATAACCAATATATATATATTTTTTAATGAAGGGTATCGGAGTACCTAAGGAAACAGACCTGAACTTTTGCTTGACCAGGTATTTGTTTGGGACTAGGATGGATGAAATCCCTCTATCTCTGTGTTCAGGAAATACTTGGAATAAAATCCCTTCTCTCTTTTTCCTGGTGGAACGGTTTTGATTGCATTAGCCTGTAAGAAGGAAGACAGTTCCTTGGTAAGCAATTACTGATGCTGCTGAGAACTTAATTTTTATGGTCTTGGGCAGTTGGGAAGAATTCTTTCCAAATGCAGATGGTAACCTATCCAGATAATTTTGAGCTTTCACTATGTAATCCTCTATTAGATTGGGGATTACCAGAAGGAAAAGGTTCCCTGGAGACGCCCAGCCCAGACCATTAGGGAGTGATTGATGTGAAAAGCAGGGAAATGAGTTCCCTGAGAGAATGAATGACAAGAAGGGAGGAGTTACCCAGGTGGATAAAGGTGTTAGTTATGCCCATAGGAGGGATCTTTTGGTTGCGTAAGCATCCCCTGCCAACAGGCCAGTAGAAAAGAAGGGGGGGTCCCAAAGGAAGAGTGTGATCATTGGCTGTGAAAGGAGGTGGCTACTCCATAAAATGGCAACCAGGAAAGAGTTTGTGCTACAGGTGTGTAGAGAAGAATCTCAGCCCGGGAGCAAGGGGACCGGAACTTAGGGAGAGCTCGTCCCCAAGAACCAGGGTGGATCCTGGTCACTGCTGGAGGAGGGTAAGACTAAGGAGAGGTCTGAGCCCACTGGAACTGAGTTTGTGTGGAGAGGAGGAGAAACAGCCTTTGGGTTCTGTACCTTTTCTATGGATATCCTGAACCTATCAGGACCCTTGTAAATAAGTCTGAGGGGGAGAACAGGAGTTTCCTGGGAGGAATATCAGAAGAATTGGAACTGGTTTACTCTGAGTTGCCAACTGTTTGAATTGCTGCCATTTAAGATTTCTAAAGAAAGAGTCTGAGTTCCCTTTTTTGCATAGACTTTCATGTACTGTGTAGTTGCTCTGGAGGAAAGAGACGGGACCCTAATCTGGTCGGACTGAGGATTGTAGCTTCCCAAACTGTCCAGATTGCAATTCCAGAACTGTAAACCCACTCCTATCCTCGTCTGGAGAGTAAACTGAACCCGAGAGAGAGTGCTGAGTGTTGGATTGTGGGTGAGTCTGAGGAATTGTCCCTGTCAGCCTAGGTCGCTGGAAAACTGAGGCTCAGGCTACATAAAAATGGTGCCCAACGTGGGGCATTTGGGAAGCTGAAGAGAACAACGATTTTGTGGGGGATTACAAATTAGACTACTTGACTGTGGAGAACTGATCAAAAACCTTTACACTTGTGGATTACAAATACCAGAAAGACTACTTGGTTAGACTTGGGATTTACAAACTTGTCACCAATACTGGAAGAGGACCATAGAGCAAGCCCAATGAAATTTCAAATTCTCCCACCTAGAAAGCCCATGCAAACAAACCTCAGAAAGAAATCCTGCCGGAACTATGAGTACCTGGGAAAAGGTGGGGAGAAAGTGCTATCATGGTGGCGATTCCCGCAAGGGAGGCGCAGTAAGAGGATAAAGTACTTAAAATGATAGAGCTCTGTAAGTATTTTTGGGTGCGGATTTCCATTGAACACTTGGGACATCTGGCGTCACATGTAACACACAAGTCGTATGCTACTAGCGCCCCTATAAGAGAAGTAGAAGATCCACCCAGCCATGTGGAAGATTTGAAGAATGTGGCTGATGAGGTGACTCTCCGGTTAGAAAGAATGGCTCACTGTTTGCAAGCCACTGGGGAGCTGGGTGTGGAGGAGAGCACTGTGGTAGGGTGAGTTATGTGTCCTGGTTGCCTATACTGCAACGAGCCAATGATGGCAAAGTTATGCTACCCGGAATGCGGGACCGGGTTCTACAAGTGAGAAGGAGAGTAGCGTTTCCTCCAGCAGTGCAAGCCCGGTGCACAGCAAGATGGAGGAGGGTGAGTCGACCCGAGAAGAGAGGAGTATGATGTGGGCCAATATCAGACAGTGGTCAGTCAGAGGATTGGCTGCAAGGAGAACCTTGGGGGAAGACCCCAGGTGGACTCAGAATGCCAGAGACTCCTATGGCTACCGTCAGCTTTCATCAAAAACTTGATTTTTATGGCAAGGAATACCTGGCCTCACCAAAGAAAGCTTTGTCAGCTTCTCCCACACCACTGTTACAGCTTCCTTTGGAAGGAAATCATCAAACCAGAAGATGTCCAACATCTCTGCATTGGGTTCATCCTCAAATTCCAACAGAAATGGAACAAACTTGGCCGTCTCTTGTACAAAGTCAAAGAAAGAGCTCCTCTGGGGAAGATTTTTGAGATACAGAATAAAATAGTGGAGGTTCATTTGTGAATTGTGATTCTTTACTCCACTGATTCTTTAAGTGTGGTGTGATTACCGAAGATTTTTATGTCTCATGTGTTGGGAAGGATCTGGGAAGACCTTTAGATCCACTCCAGATACCCAGGACCATTCGGAATCTGACTCATACAAGTATGCAGCAGGAGACATCTGAGTCTCGGATCATCTCGTCAGCCTTTGGTGAAGCTGACAGCTTGATCATTCTTAGGCCTATGGCATCAAGGCAACAGGATTCTTCCTCTCCCAAAGGGCTAGAGATCAATACCAGCATAGTGTATGCCAACATCTATATTCTTTGAGGCCTCAGTGTTGATGCACCACAGGCAGTGCATGAGTCTCGAGGAGGGGCTAACATTGTCTCAAGCCTTGACATTGATGCTCTAAAAACCACAGCTTCCTGTCTGACAAAGGAATGTTCCATGTGTTCCTTGAATCTGCCCAGGAGACTCTCCTGGAGGGCTGCCATCAATAAAGACTGGAACTCAGTTGGTGTGATCATGTCCTTCTGAGATATTCAGAGTGTATCACATGCATTGTCTCAGCTTCTTGGAGTCTGGCATGCCTCTTCAGATGTCACATTGGGGGCGTTCAAGTTTATTAAAAGATTTATTATTGCGCCTATCAAAATGATGTCTAGGCAGTGTACAATCTAATATAAGAGTATCAGGATAGGAAGCTACAAACAAAAATCACACAGAAGTTCAGCGAAGGAGGGGATAACTACAATGATTACAGAAAAGGCAGGGGAGGGAAAACACATGAGGACAGCACAGCGTTTCAGACCCACCCCGGGGGCACTTGACACTTAATTGCTTTGATGCTCTTAGTACTGTGGCTTGAGGGAGATTGATGTCAGTGCACCTTGACCTCTGCCTGGTGTCTCACATCCCTATTCTTCAGTGCCAACATGGAGAGTGCCAGATTCTTACTTTTCCTTGGGAGAGGATGGGAGGATGCCTGATTCCTATGGCCTAAGAAATCAAGGACTGCTTTATGGAGCAGCTGGTACAGAAGCCAACAAGAGGATGAAAAATTCTAGATCTAGTCCTTAGTAGCATAATCTGGTGCAGGAGGTAATGGTACTGGGGCTGCTTGATAACAGTGATCATAATATGATCAGATTTGATATCGGCTTTGGAGTAAATAAACATAGGAATTGCAATACGTTAGCATTTAACTTTCAAAAAAGGAGACTGATAAAATGAGAAGAACAATGAAAAAAAAAACAGAGGAGCAGCTGTGAAAGTCAAAAATTTACATCAGGTGTGGACGCTGTTCAAAAATACTATCCTGGAAGCTCAGGCTAAATATATTCCATGTATTAAAAAAGGAGGATGGAAGGAAGACCAAACGACAGCTGACATGGTTAAAAAGTGAAGTGAAGGAAGCTATTAGAGTAAAAGAAAATCCTTCAGAAAATGGAAGAACGATCCGACTAAAATAATAAGAAACAGCATAAGGAATGGCAAGTCAAATGCAAAGCACTGATAAGGAAGGCAAAGAGGGACTTTTAAAAAGAGATTGCGTTGGAGGCAAAAACACATAGTAATTTTTTTTAGGTATATTAAAAGCAAGAAGCTGGCAAAAGAATCAATTGGACTGCTAGATGACCAAGGGGTAAAAGGGGCACTCAGGGAAGACAAAGCCATAGCGGAGAGATTAAATTAATTATTTGCTTTGGTCCTCACTGAGGAGGATTTGGGACAGATACTAGTGCCAGAAATGGTATTCAAAGCTGATGAGTCAAAGAAACTGAATGAAATCTCTATAAATACATGACCACCTAAACTTCAGGAAATCATTAAAAACCCACCTCTTCAAAAAAGCTTATCCCACCGATCCAACATAAATACTCACACCCAGGAACACAAGATAATCAATGTTCACACTAAACAATTTACTTTCCTCTTTCCCCTCGACCCCAGGATGCCTGATTCACTTCTACCTCATTTGACCTCAACACAATCTTGTATTTGTTATCAACCGAAATGGCAAACGCCTTTACGATACTTTGTAAGCCACACTGAGCCTGCAAATAGGTGGGAAAATATAGGGTATAAATGTAACAAATAATAAACCTGGAAGATGTAATAGCACAATTTGACAAACTGAAGAGTGGCAAATTGCCTGGACCAGATGGTATTCATCCCAGAGTACTGATTGAATTGAAAAATGAACTTGCAGAACTATTGTTATTAATATGTAATTTATCTTAAGTTTCAACCTTTTTTTATTGATGACATCACAAACAATACATCCAACAGGCTCAGCATACATCAAGTTAGAAATAACAGCAACGGTATAATAGCCAAATAAGGAGCTCGTCATCAAAAGTTTTAACACGTCACCCCACCCCCATAACCCAGCCCCTCGTACAGAACCTTAAACTTATCTAGAACAGAAATATCCCTTAGTATTGTATGAGTGAAACATCCCCTATAGCCCCCCTCCCCCCTCTAGACCACCCTGAAAACGAAATAAGCAGCCACCTTTAACATATTTAAAAGCACCTACCAAACACACACACACAAAAAAAAAAAAATGAAAAGAAGGAGAGGCATGCGCACTGCCATTTTATATTTAGCCGCACAAGGTCCAAGTCCCCCGAACACAGTAAGTCTATCCTACTACTACTACTACTTATCATATCCTGAAAGAAGTCTCCTCGCATCACATACTAGTACACCCAAAATCAAATTTTAGTTAAGCTCCTGACCCGATGTGGAAGGGACCGAATATACACATCCCACACTTCAAGAAACATTTTTAGATGCTTGGGTGAACACCTCGCACACCGACGCTCTAAGAGCATCAATGCATGCAGACGATTCCTCCAAGCCCAAAAGGAGGGAACTTCCTCCCCTACCCACAACCCTAGAATAATTCTCTTACCCAGTACTCCTGCTTTGTGGAGAAACAAAGTCTGTGAATGATTTTGGATGCGGAAAGTTTCATACTTATCTAACAAAAAACCCACAGGGGATAAAGGAACCACCCGGCCCAACAATTTAGTAAGATAAATAGATATATCATTCCAAAAACTCCTAATCTTCGGACAACCCCAAAATGCATGAAAAAAGGAATTTTGACCTTGCCTGGACTTTTGACAAATCAGAGAATCTATCACCCCCACCTTAAAGAGTTGTTCCTGCATGAAATATGCTCTATGTAGCGTACGAAATTGACATTCCCTCAGCTCCACACTCACCGATATCTCTAGGATACGCTTAATAAGCTTATACGGATCTTCGGATGTGCCTGACAACCCCAGATCTCGACCCCATTTAGCACTCAGATCCCCAAATTTCTGAGGTGGTAAAATAGATTGCAATTCTTTATATAAACCAGACACTGACAGCCCTCCATCCCGAAACGTATCAAAAAACATCTGTAAACATGTGCCCAGGGAAAACGATAAAGTGGACATATCCATGCCTCAACTGATTATATGCCATAAAATCCTTAGTCTCTATAACCTCCCATTCGCACAATATATTCCAAGAGAACATCCTACCTTGCCCATCCAACACATGTTGTAACAGAAAATAACCCCTCTCCCCCCATCGTCTAAAACTCACATTATCAAGCCTGGTGAGAACTGCAAATTACCCAAAATCGGTAGCTGATCTGAGATCTCAGGCTGGCCCCCCAAAAGTGGAATAAAATAACACCACACCTGTCTCAATGACCGAAATATTACACTGCAGTGGACACTTGAGGGCAAATGTCCTGTTGGGGAATGCAAGAGGGAATGGACATGCCAAGGAGAATAAAAGGCCGTCTCGTATCTACACGGCGTATATCTATGCTCCTCCAATATCCAATCCCCCAGGTGTTGAAGAAGACAGGCGTAATTATATAAGTGAAAATTTGGAAGACCTAATCCTCCGTATCTCTAAGAACCAAGTAGATATTTAAAACACAATTTCGTTTTCTGCCCGGCCCTGCAAAAACGAGACAGCAATTTCTGTAATGTGACCAAATCTCTTTTCAACAACTTGAGGGGCAATAATTGAAGAATATACAACCACTTAGAAAATAATACCATATTAAAAAGTTGGATTCTACCGTGGATCGTCAGCGGAAGATGTACCCACTTAGCCAATTGGGCACCAGTGTGATCCAGTAATGCTGTAAAATTCACCTTATAAAGAGTGGCTGTATTTTTAGGGAGCTGAATACCCAAATAACGAAAGGAGTTAACCTCCCATTTCAAAGGAAAGGGGCCCCTCCAGTTCTCCTTGACCGAATGCCTGGTAGGCAACGCCAGGGACTTATCCAAATTCAATTTAAAGCCCGAGAAAACCCCATCAACGTTTCCAAAGATGCTTGGGAGTTGACAATATGTACCAATAAATCATCTGCAAATGCGGAAAGTTTAAACTCTTGGGAACCTATAGTGACCCCTTGTATGTCTGGATTGCTAACAATTTCCCTAATCAACGGGTCTAAAGATAGGACAAAGAGCATGGGGGACAGGGGACAGCCTTGGCGAGTCCCCCAACGAATCTCAAATTCCGAGGAAAAGACAGCGTTAATCTGTAATCTTGCTTTAGGAGCTTTATAGAGAGTTCGCACAGCATCCATGAAAAAAACAGTTATCCCATATCTTCGAAGTACCGCAAAAAGTAATCCCCAAACCACTCGATCAAATGCCTTCTCTGCGTCAAAACTGACTAACAAAGAAGGCTGACCCACCCTCTCTATATGTTCCATCGACAGTAAAAGCTTTCGCATATTATGAATTATCGTCCTTCCACTGACAAATCCCACCGTGGCTCCGCTATTAAGTCCAGAAGCCCCCCCCCCCCCCCCCCCGCCAATCTATTCGCTAATATTTTTGTGTAGAGTTTAGCCTCTGTATTCAAAAGACAGATAGGCCTATAGGAAGAAGGCTGCATAGGGTCCCTTCCGGGTTTCAACAGTAGTACAATTTGTGCCAATTGAAGAGATTGTGGGATGTGTCCCGAAGCTACAAATTGGGTAAAAAAAGACTGCAAAGTGGGAACAATCGACGGGGAAAGCAATTTATAAAATTCCGCTCTAAATCCATCCGGACCTGGCGTCTTACCCAGAGCGCTTTGCTGGATTACCAAAGCCACTTCATCTTCCGAAATGGGGGCATTAAGTTTAGCCAAATCCGCTGCGTCACAGCAAAGCAAATCCAAACTACCCAAATATATATCCCCCTCCAAAGTAGTCTCTTCTGGGTATGCATACAGATTTTGATAGTATTTCTTAAAAACTGCAGCAATCTCCCAAATGTACGTACCTTTGTACCATCGCCCCTATCAATTTGAGATATAATCCAAGACCCCCTAGACTGCCTAATTAAATGAGACATGAGCTTCCCAGCTTTATTCCCGTGAAGATACAACTAATATTTGTAGTACTGAAATGATTTCAGCGCTCTTTGATGAAGAAGCTCATTGAGAGAAGATTGAAGTGCAATTAAGGAACTTCTCAATCCCGGGGTTGCGGCTACCCCATATTGATGTTGGACATGCACTAGTTGTTTTTCTAGTTTCAAAATTTCTCTATCTTGAGCCTTACGCTTGAAGGAAGAATAAGCCATTATCTCCCCTCTCAACACAGCTTTAGCCACCTCCCAATACAAGATTGGCTGATCCCTATGACCCGCATTATGAAGCTGATAATCCATCCACTTCTGCATCAAAAAATCTTGACAGGCCGGGTCCAAATATAACTGTGGAGGGAAATGCCAAACAAACTGTGCACCACCAGTGCCTTTTAGATCAATGGAACACCAAACACATGCATGATCTGAAACACTATAGGCTCCAATCCCCGCCGAGACCACTGAGGAAAACAACCCCGTGGACAAAAGCCAGTAGTCAATCTGAGATTGTGAACCATGCGCCTTCTACAAGTGAGTATAATCTCTTTCCAGGGGGTGCAGCGTTCTCCAAACATCCAATAAATCCAAATTTGAACACAATAAAGGAATACCTTTAGCTGGGGACCCCCCCTCCCCCGCTCTCCCCCAGAACCGCAAAATCTATCCAGAACAGGATCATGAACCATATTGAAGTCACCCCCCATAATGATGGGTATATCCACGACCCCGATCACCTTACGTATAAAGCGAATGCTACATACCTGTAGAAGGTATTCTCCGAGGACAGCAGGCTGATTGTTCTCACTGATGGGTTGACGTCCTCGGCAGCCCCCTCCATCGGAAAGTTTACTAGCAAAGGCCTTTGCTAGTCCTCGCGCGCCCATGCGCACCGCGCATGCGCGGCCGTCTTCCCGCCCGAAACCGGCTCGAGCCGGCCAGTCCAGTATGTAGCAAGACAATACACTTCAAGGGAAGACTCAACTCCAAAGGGGAGGCGGGCGGGTTTGTGAGAACAATCAGCCTGCTGTCCTCGGAGAATACCTTCTACAGGTATGTAGCATTCGCTTTCTCCGAGGACAAGCAGGCTGCTTGTTCTCACTGATGGGGTATCCCTAGCCCCCAGGCTCACTCAAAACAACAACCATGGTCAATTGGGCCTCGCAACGGCGAGGACATAACTGAGATTGACCTAAAAAATTTACCAACTAACTGCGAGTGCAGCCTGGAACAGAACAAACAGGGCCCTCGGGGGGTGGAGTTGGATCCTAAAGCCCAAACAGGTTCTGAAGAACTGACTGCCCGAACCGACTGTCGCGTCGGGTATCCTGCTGCAGGCAGTAATGAGATGTGAATGTGTGGACAGATGACCACGTCGCAGCTTTGCAAATTTCTTCAATAGAGGCTGACTTCAAGTGGGCTACCGACGCAGCCATGGCTCTAACATTATGAGCCGTGACATGACCCTCAAGATTCAGCCCCGCCTGGGCGTAAGTGAAGGAAATGCAATCTGCTAGCCAATTGGATATGGTGCGTTTCCCTACAGCCACTCCCCTCCTATTGGGGTCAAAAGAAACAAACAATTGGGCGGACTGTCTGTGGGGCTGTGTCCGCTCCAGATAGAAGGCCAATGCTCTCTTGCAGTCCAATGTGTGCAGCTGACGTTCAGCAGGGCAGGAATGAGGACGGGGAAAGAAGGTTGGCAAGACAATTGACTGGTTTAGATGGAACTCCGACATGACCTTTGGCAAGAACTTAGGGTGAGTGCGGAGGACTACTCTGTTATGATGAAATTTGGTGTAAGGGGCCTGGGCTACCAGGGCCTGAAGCTCACTGACTACGAGCTGAAGTAACTGCCACCAAGAAAATGACCTTCCAAGTCAAGTACTTCAGATGGCAGGAATTCAGTGGCTCGAAAGGAGGTTTCATCAGCTGGGTGAGAACGACATTGAGATCCCATGACACTGTAGGAGGCTTGACAGGGGGCTTTGACAACAGCAAGCCTCTCATGAAGCGAACAACTAAAGGCTGTCCTGAGATCGGCTTACCTTCCACATGGTAATGGTAAGCACTGATTGCACTAAGGTGAACCCTTACAGAGTTGGTCTTGAGACCAGACTCAGACAAGTGCAGAAGGTATTCAAGCAGGGTCTGTGTAGGACAAGAGCGAGGATCTAGGGCCTTGCTGTCACACCAGACGGCAAACCTCCTCCAATGGAAGAAGTAACTTCTCTTAGTGGAATCTTTCCTGGAAGCAAGCAAGATGCGGGAGACACCCTCTGACAGACCCAAAGAGGCAAAGTCTACGCCCTCAACATCCAGGCCGTAAGAGCCAGCGACTGGAGGCTGGGATGCAGAAGTGCCCCTTCGTCCTGTGTGATGAGGGTCGGAAAACACTCCAATCTCCACGGTTCTTCGGAGGACAACTCCAGAAGAAGAGGGAACCAGATCTGACGCGGCCAAAAAGGAGCAATCAGAATCATGGTGCCTCGGTCTTGCTTGAGTTTCAACAAAGTCTTCCCCACCAGAGGTATGGGAGGATAAGCATACAGCAGACCTTCCCCCCAGTCCAGGAGGAAGGCATCCGATGCCAGTCTGCCGTGGGCCTGAAGCCTGGAACAGAACTGAGGGACTTTGTGGTTCACTCGAGATGCGAAGAGATCTACCAAGGGGGTGCCCCACACCTGGAAGATCTGTCGTACCACACGGGAATTGAGCGACCACTCGTGAGGTTGCATAATCCTGCTCAACCTGTCGGCCAGACTGTTGTTTACGCCTGCCAGATATGTGGCTTGGAGCCCCATGCCGTGACGGCGAGCCCAGAGCCACATGCTGACGGCTTCCTGACACAGGGGGCGAGATCCGGTGCCCCCCTGCTTGTTGACATAGTACATGGCAACCTGGTTGTCTGTCTGAATTTGGATAATTTGGTGGGACAGCCGATCTCTGAAAGCCTTCAGAGCGTTCCAGATCGCTCGCAACTCCAGAAGATTGATCTGCAGATCGCGTTCCTGGAGGGACCAGCTTCCTTGGGTGTGACGCCCATCGACATGAGCTCCCCATCCCAGGAGGGACGCATCCGTGGTCAGCACCTTTTGTGGCTGAGGAATTTGGAAGGGACGTCCCAGAGTCAAATTGGAGCAAATCGTCCACCAATATAGGGATTTGAGAAAACTCGTGGACAGGTGGATCACGTCCTCTAGACCCCCGGCGGCCTGATACCACTGGGAGGCTAGGGTCCATTGAGCAGATCTCATGTGAAGGCGGGCCATGGGAGTCACATGAACTGTGGAGGCCATGTGGCCCAGCAATCTCAACATCTGCCGAGCTGTGATCTGCTGGGACGCTCGCACCCGCGAGACGAGGGACAACAAGTTGTTGGCTCTCGTCTCTGGGAGATAGGCGCGAGCCGTCCGAGAATCCAGCAGAGCTCCTATGAATTCGAGTTTCTGCACTGGGAGAAGATGGGACTTTGGATAATTTATCACAAACCCCAGTAGCTCCAGGAGGCGAATAGTCATCTGCATGGACTGCAGGGCTCCTGCCTCGGATGTGTTCTTCACCAGCCAATCGTCGAGATATGGGAACACGTGCACCCCCAGCCTGCGAAGTGCCGCTGCTACTACAGCCAAGCACTTTGTGAACACCCTGGGCGCAGAGGCGAGCCCAAAGGGTAGCACACAGTACTGGAAGTGGCGTGTGCCCAGCTGAAATCGCAGATACTGTCTGTGAGCTGGCAGTATTGGGATGTGAGTGTAGGCATCCTTCAAGTCCAGAGAGCATAGCCAATCGTTTTGCTGAATCATGGGGAGGAGGGTGCCCAGGGAAAGCATCCTGAACTTTTCTTTTACGAGATATTTGTTCAGGGCCCTTAGGTCTAGGATGGGACGCATCCCCCCTGTCTTCTTTTCCACAAGGAAGTACCTGGAATAGAATCCCAGCCCTTCCTGCCCGGATGGCACGGGCTCGACCGCATTGGCGCTGAGAAGGGCGGAGAGTTCCTCTGCAAGTACCTGCTTGTGCTGGAAGCTGTAAGACTGAGCTCCCGGTGGACAATTTGGAGGTTTTGAGGCCAAATTGAGGGTGTATCCTTGCCGGACTATTTGCAGAACCCACTGATCGGAGGTTATGAGAGGCCACCTTTGGTGAAAAGCTATCAACCTCCCCCTGACCGGCAGGTCGCCCGGCACTGACACTGGGATGTCGGCTATGCCCTACTGGAGCCAGTCAAAAGCTCGCCCCTTGCTTTTGCTGGGGAGCCGCGGGGCCTTGCTGAGGCGCACGCTGCTGACGAGAGCGAGCGCGCTGGGGCTTAGCCTGGGCCGCAGGCTGTCGGGAAGGAGGATTGTACCTACGCTTACCAGAAGCATAGGGACCAGTCTTCCTTCCCCCGAAAAATCTTCTACTTGTAGAGGTAGATGCTGAAGGCTGCCGGCGGGAGAACTTGTCGAATGCGGTGTCCCGCTGGTGGAGAGACTCTACCACCTGCTCGACTTTTTCCCCAAAAATGTTGTCCGCACGGCAAGGCGAGTCCGCAATCCGCTGCTGGAGTCTATTCTCCAGGTCGGCGGCACGCAGCCATGAGAGCCTGCGCATCACCACACCTTGAGCAGCGGCCCTGGACGCAACATCAAAAGTGTCATAAACTCCTCTGGCCAGGAATTTTCTGCACGCCTTCAGCTGCCTGACCACCTCCTGAAAAGGCTTGGCTTGCTCAGGGGGAAGAGCATCAACCAAGCCCGCCAACTGCCGCACATTGTTCCGCATGTGTATGCTCGTGTAGAGCTGGTAAGACTGGATCTTGGCCACGAGCATAGAAGAATGGTAGGCCTTCCTCCCAAAGGAGTCTAAGGTTCTAGGGTCTTTGCCCGGGGGCGCCGAAGCATGCTCCCTAGAACTCTTAGCCTTCTTTAGGGCCAAATCCACAACTCCAGAGTCATGAGGCAACTGAGTGCGCATCAGCTCTGGGTCCCCATGGATCCGGTACTGGGACTCGATCTTCTTGGGAATGTGGGGATTACTTAATGGCTTGGTCCAGTTCGCAAGCAATGTCTTTTTCAGGACATGATGCAAGGGAACAGTGGACGCTTCCTTAGGTGGAGAAGGATAGTCCAGGAGCTCAAACATTTCAGCCCTGGGCTCGTCCTCCACAACCACCAGGAAGGGGATGGCCGTAGACATCTCCCGGACAAAGGAAGCGAAAGACAGACTCTCAGGAGGAGAAAGCTGCCTTTCAGGAGAGGGAGTGGGATCAGAAGGAAGACCCTCAGACTCCTCGTCAGAGAAATATCTGGGGTCTTCTTCGTCCTCCCACGAGGCCTCACCCTCGGTGTCAGACACAAGTTCACGGACCTGTGTCTGCAACCTCGCCCGGCTCGACTCCGTGGAGCCACGTCCACGATGGGGGCGTCGAGAGGTAGACTCCCTCGCCCGCATCGGCGAAGCTCCCTCCGCCGACGTAGTCGGGGAGCCTTCCTGGGAGGTGGCCGCGGTCGGCACCGCACGCGGTACCGACGTCGGGGACCTCAACCTGGGCGATGGACCAGCCGGCGCCACGCTCGACGGTACCAGAGGCGCAAGCACTGCCGGTACCGGAGGGGTAGGGCGCAACAGCTCTCCCAGAATCTCTGGGAGAACGGCCCGGAGGCTCTCGTTCAGAGTGGCTGCAGAAAAAGGCTGAGAGGTCGATGCAGGCGTCGACGTCAGAACCTGTTCCGGGCGAGGAGGCTGTTCCGGGCTGTCCAGAGTGGAGCGCATCGACACCTCCTGAACAGAGGGTGAGCGGTCCTCTCGGTGCCGATGCCTGCTGGGTGCCGAATCCCTCGGCGACCCAGAGCTCTCGGTGCCGACACGGGGAGGAGACCGGTGTCGATGCTTCTTCGACTTCTTCCGAAGCATGTCACCGGAGCTCCCCGGCACCGACGAGGAGGACGTAGAATCCATCCGTCGCTTCCTCGGGGCCGAGACCGAAGAGGGTCGATCCCGGGGGGGCTGTACCGCAGGAGCCCTCAGGGTAGGAGGAGACCCACCCGAAGGCTCACCGCCACCAGCAGGGGAATGGACAGCCCTCACCTGCACTCCTGACGATGCACCTCCGTCCGACGACATCAGCAGACGAAGTCTCGGTA
This sequence comes from Microcaecilia unicolor, assembly GCF_901765095.1. Classification (NCBI taxonomy): domain Eukaryota; kingdom Metazoa; phylum Chordata; class Amphibia; order Gymnophiona; family Siphonopidae; genus Microcaecilia; species Microcaecilia unicolor. The sequence goes on from NC_044041.1 coordinate 65,751,181, forward strand.
CCACCGACGTCGATGCAGTCGCCCGATGCCTCGGCGCCGATGCAGAGGTCCGATGCCTCGATGCAGTCGATGGAGCGGCAGCCAAGGAAGATGGTCCGGACGCTGACGACGTCGATGCACTCGATGCCTCCGGTGCCGATGTCGACGAAGAGCCCGAGAACAAAACGTTCCACTGGGCTAATCTCGCTACCTGAGTCCGCCTTTGTAACAGGGAACACAGACTGCAGTTCTGAGGGCGGTGCTGGGCCCTTAGACACTGAAGACACGCAGAGTGCCTATCAGTGAGCGAGATTACCCGGGCGCACTGGGTGCACTTCTTGAAGCCGCTGGAAGGCTTCGATGTCATGGGCGGAAAAATCACGCCGGCGAAATCAAAGGCCTAAATGGCGAAAATTGAAGCACCAAAATTTAAAGGGAGAAAAATCTCGACCGAGGCCAAACTAGGCCTACCCCGACAACGAAAGAAAACTTACGGGGCAAAAGCTGTGAAAATTACGGGAAGGGCAGAAAACCCGAAAGGGTCTTCCGGAACACTTCCGGAGCGCTTCCCGAACTTTTTTAAAGAAAAACAAGGAAAAAACACGTCGAAAAGGACGCGCGAGGTCGACTCTCTGGGGCACGAACGGCGTAACACGACCGTACCGAGCGCGGACGAAAGAAGACTGGCCGGCTCGAGCCGGTTTCGGGCGGGAAGACGGCCGCGCATGCGCGGTGCGCATGGGCGCGCGAGGACTAGCAAAGGCCTTTGCTAGTAAACTTTCCGATGGAGAGGGCTGCCGAGGACGTCAACCCATCAGTGAGAACAAGCAGCCTGCTTGTCCTCGGAGAATAGTTTTAACCCAGGTATGGTCATAAACATTCGGTCCATATACATTACACAGTTTTAGGGTTTTTTTGTTAACCAAAACCTTGACCAAAAGAAATCTACTTTGGGGATCTCTCCATGTCTGATGGATCACCACATCCAGCCCCTTCCTAAAAAGGACCAGGAGCCCAGCCTTGCGGCCCACTGCAGGGGCCTCCACCAGATTTCCCACCCACCAGCGTTTAAATTTAGAGTGCTCTATTGAGGACAAGTGGGTCTCTTGTAAAAATACAATATCAGCATTTGACGATTTAAAGTTTGCAAAATTTTCTGCCTCTTAATGGGCGAGGAGACTCCATTAACATTCCAGGAGACCAATTTTACCTGCATCAGCAAAATAAACAAAGCAACCAACAAGCATGAATAAACTCTTTAACAGTTTAATCGGGCGGCCACCCCAGCCACTGCCCCCCCCCCCCCCGATCCACACATTAGGCAAAAGGCTCCTGGGACCCAACCTTGCGCCCCTTGTACTCACACACGTACCTCTCCAAAGCAGTGGCGTTCCTAGCGTCAACGACACCCGGGCAGATCGCCGATGCGCCCCACCCGGGTGCAGCGCGCCCCCCCCCCTGGCAAAATGACACCCCCGGAACAGGAAGTAACCTGTTCCGGGGCAGAGAGAGGGAGTTGCAGCGAACGAGAGAATTTAGCTTAGCGTTTCAAAGTCGCAGCCGACAGGTGCACGCCACGGCACCCCCCAGCGGCGTGCACCCGGGGCGGACTGCCCCCCACCACTCCCCCCTTGGTACACCACTGCTCCAAAGCAAACACCAAAGAAAAAGGACAAGTTTAAAAAAAAAGAAAACAGCCCAGACACCCCCTCCTCCCCCCCAAAAAACCCACCCCCCTACAAAGACCCAAAAAACTAATCACCTCCTCAATCCCAACTCCTTTATTTCCTATTTATCAACTATGTCCAACCAAACTTATGGACAAAGCCCCGTGTGGGAAACCCTTCCCCCAAACCACGAAACCCACCCTCCTTAGTAATGCATCCAATCAAACCAGTGTGTAATATAACTACACCAAACCTCATAGGCTAGAAGGAAAGAAAGCCCAGAATCTTTCCTGAGTTTTTCTAGAATTATGCAACAACACCTCTCTAATTTCTATTCTCAACCCCCCTCCCAAAAAAAAAGGCACTCCACACACGCCCTTTCCCATTCAAACAAACCTCCCTGTCGTAGCTAATGAAACTTCAACATAAAAAGCAAATAAACTACCCAACATGTACACACCCATTCTCTCCCCAACACCCAAGCCCGAACACACAAGAGAGAGGTGGGGGGAGAAGAGATCTATATTCTCAGCTTTACAGTGAACAGAACAGCTTCAGCAAGCAGGAACATTAGGTTATGCTAAAGACATAAGGATAACAAGCAGAGCTCTCAACAAAGACAAATTTAACCCCACCATCTTGTTCAGCCATCTCAGTTCAATCACAGGTGTTCCAAGTCAGTCCACTATAGCAGCAGAAATTGAAGACCAGGGGAACCCAGACTCATCAGATCCCCCTGCGGCTCTAATCCAGAAACACAACTGATACAAACAATAAGTTGTTCTTGAAATGTAAAAAAAAAAAAAATGGAGAAAGGGGGAGAAGAGGCATATATTCTCAGCTTTACAATGAACATAACATCTTCAGCAAACAGGAACATTAGGTTATGCTAATGACATAAGGATAACAAGCAGAGTTCTCCACAAAGGCAAATGTAACCACACCATCCTGTCAGTTTTTACCCCTTTCAATCACTGGCGTTCCATGTCAGCCCAGCATAGTAGCGGAAGTTCAAGACCAGGGGAACCCAGATTCGTCAGATCCCCATGCAGCTCTAATCCACAAAAACAACAGACAAAGACCACAAGCAGATCGTTCCGCACAGGCAAATTCAGTCCCCTCATCTGATTAGGCGTTCTCAATCGTCTTCTTCAAGTACTGATGTTCAAAATCCACCCAGCAGTTCATCAAAAGTCCAAGACCAGGTGAACACATATTAATTAGATCCACTTATGGAAGTCATCCACTGTTCCTCATGCCATGTTCGCAGCTGGAGGCAAGTCTTTTAAAAAGGCTTGTACTGCTTCAGGAGTATCATAAAACTTAGTCCTTCCCTCAGTAAAGATCTTAAGACGGGCCGGGTAACATAGTAACATAGTAACATAGTAGATGACGGTAGAAAAAGACCTGCATGGTCCATCTAGTCTGCTCAACAAGATAAACTCATATGTGCTATTTTTTGTGTATACCTTACCTTGATTTGTACCTGTCCTTTTCAGGGCACAGACTGTGTAAGTCTGCCCAGCACTATCCCCGCCTCCCAACCATCCCAACCACCAGCCCCGCTTCCCACCACCGGTTCTGGCACAGACCGTATAAGTCTGCCCAGCACTATCACCGCCTCCCGCCACCGGCTCTGCCACCCAATCTCGGCTAAGCTCCTTAGGATCCATTCCTTCTGAACAGGATTCCTTTATGTTTATCCCACACGTGCTTGAATTCTGTTACCGTTTTCATTTCCACCACCTCCCGCAGGAGGGCATTCCAAGCATCCACTACTCTCTCCGTGAAAAAATACTTCCTGACATTTTTCTTGAGTCTGCCCCCCTTCAATCTCATTTCATGTCCTCTCATTCTACCTCCTTCGCATCTCCGGAAAAGGTTCGTTTGCGGGTTAATACTTTTCAAATATTTGAACGTCTGTATCATATCACAAGGCGAATTGCACATGTCAACAGTGTAGCTCAGCACAAACAGACGAATACGCCCGTCTCAAACCCGAGACCCGGGACGAAAAGTCTTGGAAGCATAGAACCTTCTTGTTTTCATATGAAAGGGGGCCCTTTGCTCTAATGGCTCTTAACATTTCTGTTTTATGTGCAAAGTTCAGGATCTTGAAGATAACTACCCGTGGGCGTGATTCCTCTGGTCTCTTTGGGCCCAACCTGTGTGCCCGCTCTATATGGAGCGGGCCCCCCGCCGACTGCAGCTGCAGATTGGAAACTAGCCACGTCTTCAAAAACTGCCTCAGTTCCACATCCGCAATGCTCTCTGGGAGACCAACCAAACACAGATGTCCTCTTCTCGAATGGTTTTCAATATCATCCACTTTGTCTTCCAGTGCTCGCATTTTGCCTTGTAACGTGGAGTTCAGGGATGAGAGTTGCAGCACCTGATCCTCCAAATCAGAAATGCGCTGACAGTATGCAGAGAATTCGCCTCTTAAGGATACCAATTTGCCATCCACGTTATCCAATTTGTCTGCCACCTCCTGTAGTCTTATCTAAAGAGTCCGCAATAGCCTTCTTCACTTCGGAAACTACTTTGGCCACCCACGCAGAGCTTACAGAGGCACCTCCGGAGTCTTTTCCAGTCGCCATCTTGGACTCATTGTGCAGCGCTTTCTCCTTCTCCCGCCTCTGTAGCTTAGTAGACGTCAGCTGCCGCAAGAAACAAATCTCTTTCACAGCCTCGCGGATTTCAAAGCTTATGCCCCTAGTTTGCTGGCTCAGACACCGATAAAAAGCTCTTGGAGGGTGCGATCTCACGATCCGGGCCCGGGAGCTCTCCCACCTGTGCCCACTCTCCTAGCACGGCATCACGTGACCATGTAATTTATCTTTAAAATCAAGCATGGTACCGAAAGATTGGAGGGTGGCCAATGTAACGCCGATTTTTTAAAAAGGTTCCAGAGGTGATCCAGGAAATTATAGACCAGTGAGCCTAAAGTCAGTGCCAGGCAAAATGGTAGAGACTATTATTTAAAAAAAAAACCAAAATTACAGAGCATATTCAAAAGCATGGATTAATGAGACAAAGCCCATATGAAGGGAAAAATCTATTACATTTCTTTGAAGGGTGAACAAACGTGGATAAAGGTGAGCCGGTCGATACTGTGTATCTGGATTTTCAAAAGGCATTTGACAAAGTACCTCATGAAAGACTCCAGAGAAAACTGGAGAGTCATGGGATAGGAGGGTAGTGTTATATTGTGGATTAAAAACTGGTTAAAAGAAAACTGAGAGTAGGGTTAAATGGTCAGTATTCTAAATAAATGAAGTATAGTATGGACAGTGGCCTTACTGTCTGGAACTGACAATTCTGGAGAAGTTTGTGCCACTGTAACCTTTAGTTATGGGATTTCTGACTCATACAGGGTAAAGAGGGAACAGAAGAAAGGTTCTAGGGTATTGTGCAACATGACAGGGTGAAACAAGGAAATGAAGACAGCTATTGTCAGCAGTTTCAGACTAGCTGAAATGAGTTGAGGAGAACGATGAACAATGGGAACCAGATGCAGCTGGGAGGATGTAAGATAAATTGTAAGGAACAAAACTAAAGTGAGGGGGATTCTGGGATCTATACATGTGAAAAAAAAACAGGATGAAGTAGGGAAAAAAAGAATGAACTATGTAAAACAAAACTGCATGTAAGCTGATGCTAAGCAAAGCTGTATACAAGTTTGTATGAACTATGTAGAGGTATGAACTATGTAGAGGCAGGAACTTGTCAATAGTCAGGCTTGCGTCTTGCAGCTGTCTGCTTTTCAAATTCCTCTTACAGGAAAACTAATTAGTACCTTTAGCTGGGCTAAAGAGAAGCATCTTGTTATATTTTTTAATCTGTCAATAATATGATTTTTTAATAAAAGCATTTTAAATTCTAAAAAACTGGAGTGAAGTTCATTTTGAGGACTTATAAGAGAAAGTTTTCCTGTGCAATTGTTGAGATTTTATCCGGGGAGAAGCACCCGAAGGTTAGCCCTTGCAGCCTTCCACTTAAGATCCCTCCTGGGGAAATAGGGGAAGGTGGCTTAACAATTCTCAGTGGAGAAGGGTAGATAGTGGGGTTCTCCAGGGGTCTGTGCTGGGACTACTGCTTTTTAACATATTTTATAAATGATCTAGAGATGGGGAGTAACTAGTGAGATAATTACATTTGCTGATGACACAAAATTATTCAAAGATGTTAACTCTTAAGAAGATTGTGAAAAATTACAAGAGGACCTCACGAGTCTGGGTATCCAAATGGCAGATGGCATTTAATGTGAGCAAGTGCAAAGTGATGCATGTGGGAATGAGGAACCCAAACTATAGTTATGTGATGCAAGGTTCCACATTAGGAGTCACCGACCAGAAAAGGGATCTAGATGTCATTGTTGATGATATGTTGAAACCTTCTGCTCAGTGTGCAGCGACAGCTAAGAAAGCAAATAGAATTTTAGGTATTATTAGGGAAAATGAGGATGTTATAATGCCTTTCCATAGCTCTATGGTGGACCGCACCTCTAATATTGTGTGCAATTTTGGTCACTGCATCTCAAAAAAGATATAGTGGAATTAGAAAAGGTGCAGAGCAGAGTGACGAAAATGATAAAGTGGATAGGATGACTTCCCTAAGAGGAAAGGCTAAAGTGACTAGGGCTCTTCAGCTTGGAGAAAAGACAGCTAAGGGGAGATATGATAGCGTTCTATAAAATAATTCAGTCCTTCTGTGACTGTTCTCTTGTGCTTGACTGCTTAAATATTTTAAATTTAAATGCTTTACTTTTTGTCTATTAGATTGTAAGCTCTTTGAGCAGGGACTGTCTTTCTTCTGTGTTTGTACAGTGCTGCGTACACTTTGTAGCGCTCTAGAAATGTTAAATAGTAGTAGTAGTAGTAGTAGATGTGAATCACTTGTTTATTTTTTTCCAAAAATACTAGGACTAGGGGGCATGCAATGAAGCTACAAAGTAGTAAATTTAAAACAAATCGGAGAAAATATTTCTTCACTCAACATGTAATTACACTCTGGAATTCGTTGCCAGAGAATGTAGGAAAAGCAGTTAGCCTAGCGGGGTTTAAAAAAGGTTTGGATAGCTTCCTAAAAGAAAAGTACATAAGCCATTATTAAAATGGCGAAAATCCACTGCTTATTTCTAGAATAAGCAGCATAAAAGTACTGTTTTGGGATCTTGCCAAGTACTTGTAACCTGGATTGACCACTGTTGGAAACAGGATGCTGGGCTTGATGGGCCTTCGGTCTGTCTCAATGGCAATACTTATGTTCTCTATCGATGCTCAATGTCAAGAATGGTCGAGACACTCTCAATGCTGATGCATCCCCAGAGTCCAATACAGCTCCTGGAGCCACAGAGACCATTGCTTCAGATGACGATGGACTGGACTTATTTATGCCAGAAATCCTTTCACACTGCTTCATGACCTCTGATGCCTCTCCTTGACATCTATGAACAGAGTTTATAAAAAGAGGAATCATAATTGGGTCCCAGGCATTGCAGGCACCAATTATGAGTATCTGCGATGGATATGGTCCTGTTACACATGGCACACTTCTTAAAGCCACTGGGAGCTTTCTTCTGGGTCATGTCCAGAAAAAGGTCACAATGATATCAAATGGCTGGACTGTAGATAATTTACCTGGCTAGATGACCGAGGCCTATGAGTGCCTAGTGGGCTGTGGAAAATAGATAAAACTTAAAAGGTGGCAAAAATGCTAAGGTCTTTTTATTGGGAACCCGTATGGCATTAACAGAATTTACACACATCAAAGAGCAAATTTTTTCTGAAGAATATCAGTGCCAAAAGACTTGAGACACCAACTGAGAAAAGCTGTAAAAGTACATCTGCTTTACTCTGTGGTAAAATAAAGACTGGCTAGGTCTCACACATGACAGCAGCAGGTGGGAAAGTGTGTGCATGTGCAGTGCAACGCTTTACAAAGTTGTGGTAAACAAGCTGGCAAGCATTCCCATGCAGGCTCCGTTGGATGATGTCACCCAAATGTAAGAATATATTATCCTACTTGTTCCCTGAGAATTTTCTAAACTTTCTTTGTCATGCCTAAGTCAGTCAGTGCAAGCTGATGCATACTTGTAGAGTAAGCATGCTCAGGAGAGGAGTCTGCATAGAGTATGGGTGGAGTAATGATTTACACATAGGCCCCTATGGAGCTTATTTTCAAAGCATATGAACGTCTCAAAATGCTCAGATGGATGTCCATGTGCTTGAAATGTTCAAACCCCGATTTTGCAAAGGTAGAAAAGGGACATTCAACACTGCAGTACATCTAAACAGCAAAGGGGTGTGTTATTAGCTTGTTCTGCGCAGGACCATTGAAGTCCCAAAAACCGGATGTCCAACAACGATTACCAAATGGGAAGAAACGTCCAAGCCTAAAAAGATGGACATCCTAGGTTAGACCTGTTCAGTCACACCCAGGGTACAAAAAGGTGCTCTGAGGGATTAAGGCATGACACCTCCTTAATCCCCCAGTAGCTGCTGTTCCCCCTCCCTCTCCCCTGAAAGCGAAACTGTGAAAGGGGATACTAGGTGCTATGATAGCTTCAGGTATTATGGACATTTTTAGCAAAGTAGGAGGAAGTCTGAGGAGTAGCCTAGTTGTTAGTACAGTGGACTTTAAACCAAGGGACCCAGATTCAAGTCCCACTTTAACTCTATTTTTTTATTGTGAGCTCTACAGAAACAGAAAAATACCTACTGTACCTAAATATAATGGGCATAGACTGGGGGGGGGGGGGGCGAGGGGGGCAATGCCCCCCAAACTGTTCTTACCGGAAGTCGCGGGGCACCACTGTTAAAGCACCAAACAGGAAACACCTCGACTCCATCCTTCGCTTCCCTGCCCTCAGCGTTCCGCCCGCCCTAAAAGAAATGACATCAGTGGAAGGTGGGACGCTGCTGATAGGGCAGGGAAGCAAAGGACGGAGTCGAGGTGCAGGTGCTTCCTGTTTGGTGCGTTACCGCTAGTTGGAGTTCGCGTTCGCCGCTCTGCTGTTTGCGGAATCGCGCCGGTAGTAGTGGAGTGAGCCAGCCACCAGTCCACACACAAGGAAGAAGGGAGTAGTAGGCGCCGCGAAGCCAGGTAAATGAAATGTTTCCACTCCCCCGCGCAGCCAGCTGTCGCGGTTCACTAGTCAAACAAACCTACTGTGAGCTGCTGCTGCTTCAGCCTGCCTGCCTAACACAAAGTTTTTCATTTAGATAGTTGCCCCTGCTTATCTCACATCATCTTTAACAATTCCTTACTCTTCGCTCTGCTATAGCTCACCAGCTCTCTCTCCCTTCTCTAGCTAGCTCATAGAGGCTACAATCTATTCACATTCTGCTTTTTTTTTTGCTTTGAGCCTCACGTTGTGGAATTCCTTACCTTTTACCTCCATGCAAAGAGCAATCATACTCCCAGTTCAAATAGTATCTTAAAAACCCACATTTTTACTAAAGTCTTTTTAGGTATGTCCTGGTGGTGCTGCTGGCTCGGTGGACTAATCAACTGTGCTCTCTTTTGTTTTATTTTGTTTTGCTCTTTTCTTGCCTGGTCTATTATCTCTTTTCTTGCATTACTTGGAGTTCCTTTCAAATTTTATTGTTATTATTATGCTGTCATTGTTATCCACTCTGATAAGAAGGGTGGTATGTTAAATCGCCAATAAACTAAACTGTTTTTAGTTTGAACATTTCAAGCACATGGACATCCATCTGAGCATTTTGAGACATTCATATTTGGAGGAGTGGCCTAGTGGTTAGGGTGGTGGACTTTGGTCCTGGGGGACTGAGGAACTGAGTTCGATTCCTGGCACAGGCAGCTACTTGTGACTCTGGGCAAGTCACTTAACCCTCCATTGCTCCATGTAAGCTGCATTGAGCCTGCCATGAGTGGGAAAGCGCGGGGTACAAATGTAACAAAAAAAAACAAAAACTGTTTTTAGGTTTAAACTGTTTTCTTTTCTAGTCACTGCAATCTTAGGCTCAGCAGTAGTGCGGCTTGGCTAGGGCCACCTGACCTGACCCCTCTTAGTTAATCAGCTTCTAGTATATGGAATATTTGTTTTTTTCTACTCCTAGAATCTTGAGGAAATCTCCATTTTGAAAGCTAGGCCTGCCTGTATCCATCCACCACGTTGTAGTTCTTTATTGTTGGTCCATCTTAGTCTCGAACACTTACAAGGTGGAGAAGAAGAGGGAGTGCTGGGTAAGAGGAAAGAAGGAAGGGAGGGAGGGAGAAAGAGCTGGCTTGATAACTCATACATATTCATTATGGTTATTCCAAAAAAAAGCCAGCTCTTTTTCCCTTCCTTCCTTCCTTCCTCCATATTAGCATATTCATTTGTGTGTATATATATATGCAAATGATATGCTAATATGCTCCGCCCCATCCTTTGCCCCCCCCTCCAATGAAACAGTCAAACTATGCCCATGCTAAATATATAAACCACGTGCAAGTCTGAAGGCTATTGAAGTGGTGTACATAGCTATAGTATATATTTTTCTGTTCCTGAAGGGGCTCACAAATACAAAATAAATACAAGAGTTAAACTGGGATTTAAACCTGGTTCCCATTTAAATTCCACTGCGATAACCATGAAGCTACTCCTTTGCTCTACAGGGACATTGGTGTGGCCATTCTTCTAAGAATGCTGCCACACAGACAACCTTATCCTTGCGTTTGTGCAGTCCATATGTTGGGCATTCCAGTTTGAAAAATGGCTGTTCATGCTGGATGTCCTCAGCACATGGAAGTCCATCTCACATATTTTTGAACAGGAAATCCTGAAATACAAGTGAGATGGACATCTGATTTTGTATGTTATGAGCTGGATGTCTCTATTCTGACTTGGACATTCTTTTGAAAATGCCCCTCTATCTGTCTTGATAAAATAGACAAAAAAATAGGCACTTTCCTCCAGGGGTGTAGCCAGATTGCCAATTTTGGGTGGCCTGAGCCCAAGGTGGGCGGACATGGAATTTGTTCCTCCCCCGGGCCCCCTCCGGTTTGCTCCTCTCTCCACCCCTCCCTGCTCACAAACCCCAAATATTAAATTCTTTAGCTGGTGGGGATCCTCAAACCCTGCCAGCTGAAGATTTCCTCCTCCTCCTCCTCAAGCAGCCAGCACTCTTCCAAACAGCAGCCAGCAGCACTTGCCTCAAAATGATGCTGTTGCCGGCAGGCTGTGCATGCTGATTGCTTTTGCATGTACAAAAACTGAGCATGTGCAGAAGGGGCAGTCTCAGCATCAGCTCAAGGCAAGTGCTGCTGGCTGACATTTGGAAGAGCACTGGCTTCCCAAGGAGAGAAAATCCCCACCAGCTAGAGCAAGAGTGTCACAATTTTGGGTGGGCCTGAGTTCAAAGTAGGTGGGCCCTGGCCCACCCAGGCCCACCCGTGGCTACGCCACTGCTTTCCTCCTGTATTAACCTAGGTGCTCTGTTATAAAATTATCCCCTCAGGGAGGATTTCTGTACAGATCACCAACATTTAGCTGCCAAAATGTGCAAGCACTATTCTGTAATGACATCTGGATAAATAAAATAAATAAATGCCCAGAGGTTGTTACAGAATAGAGTATAAGTTAGCATTTATGTGCCAACGTTTAGATGTGAGCACATATGCCTAGTCTATGGCAGGTGTATATGCACACCTCTAAATGTTGCATTTTAGCCCATAATTTATCATCTATAAGTTATGTGCATACATGTGGGACCCACCCATGTCCCATTCATATGTATTTTCCACTTGCAGTTGTGCGCTATAGAATTCAGGTGCTAAATGTATAGAATAGTAGCTTACCGCAGTTACATGTGTAAGTGCAAATGTAAGCTGACTGGTGCCAATTATTGCCATTAAGTAATTAAGCTGCATGCATAACTGCATTCAATGTTATAAAATTAGGGGTAAATGTTTTATTCTGTAAAGATTTTTTTCCATAGACAAAGAATGGGGAAAAGTGATATTTGAATAAACCCTTAAATCGCTCTTGGATCTTGGTACCTATGTTTTCTTTTTTTCACACCCTTCTCCACGCTATTTCTTTTTACTTTCTTTAAAAATCTTATGTTCCTATTAGCAAAGTCCTCACATGCAGCAGATCCTAATATCAATCTGGAAGTGATTTACTGGGCTCATCTAGTCTTCACCTACGGATTTACAGGTTTTCCATAAGTCTTCGATAAGACTAAATGTGAAATCTCCACTCAGGACTCATTTGCAGGCCTTGCCTTCTCCACCTTTGTTTTTTTCAGCAGGATATTTGCCATTAAACCTACCTGCCACGCCTCCAGCTGTTGTGAGAGAGTAATTTTTTGTTGGATAGCATCCAGCAACTGACTGTTCAGGGACATCAGATCAATCTTACACTTGGCCAGTTCCATTTCTACTGCATTCTTTCTGCAAAAACATCCAAGAGAGTCCATAATCAAAGCAAAGCAAACTCCTTTGGTATCCCTTCATCCAGATGGGAGAAAACAATAAAGGACATAAGCACTGGCAATATTACAGACCAAAAAGGAATCTTAAAAGAAGTATGCTATAGAGAGAAATGAAAGTAAAAATTTATTTGAGTGCATTCAAAGCAGGAAGTCAGTGAGGAGTGTGTTGGACCTCTAGATTAGTGTTTCCAACCCTTTCCTTGAGGCACGTTAGTAGTCTGTGCATTAGACAGACCTACTTATCTCATGCATATTAATTGTGATAATCCTAAAAACCAGACTTGCAAGAAGTGTATAGAGTTGGGTAAGCACAGTGGGGGAGGGGGATCTTTAGTTGTAATCTCTTTAATCAGTTAATACGTCAGAACAATGAAACAATAACAACAGATGGCTGAATACATTTCAGATTTCACCTCCCCCCCCCCCCCCCCCCCCGACACACACTTCACCAGTGATACTTTAAGCCATCTTCCAGTTTGTAAATATATTTCTATATATTACTCAGTTATGCAACTGTTCCAGTTCTTCTCTTTGCGACTTTGAGGGCATGTATCTCAGAAACGGGTACAAAATTTCCACAAATTGATTCCTGCAGTTAACACTGACCTAGAAAGCAGCCAACTTTTCCACTCTAAAAAGTCAATTTAATAAGCCCACTAAGTTATAATTCCAAAGCACTGAGACATAACATAAGAATTGCCATACTGGGTCAGACTAAAGGTCCATCATCTAGCCCAGGGGTAGGCAACTCCGGTCCTCGAGAGCCGCAGGCAGGTCAGGTTAGGTTTTCAGGATATCCACAATGAATATGCAGGAGATAGATTTGCAAGCACTGCCTCCATGGTATGCAAATCTATCTCCTGCATATTCATTGTGGATATCCTGAAAACCTGACCTGCCTGCAGCTCTCGAGGACCGGAGTTGCCTACCCCTGATCTAGCCCAGTATCCTGCTTCCAACAGTAGCCACTCCAGGTCACAAGTATCTGGCAGAATCCCAAGAAGTAGCAACATTCCAAGCTACTGATCCCAGCAATAAGCAGTGACTTCCCCAGATCTACCTTCCAAGTTTTGTAATAGCACAGCAACAAACATACATTAACCCCCAGATTCTATATAGCGCACTTAGAGATCCACACCGAAATCCAAGTGGATAATATGGCAACGTTTGTAACTTAGCAAGCTTAACAAGTTAATGATGATGATAACAGCACTTAACAAGCAATAATGAGCATTAATTGGCACTAATTAGAATTTATGCGCACAACTCACTAAGTGTATTCTGCAATGAAGTGTACCGATTTTCTAACGTTTTCAGGAAAAAAGAGGTGTGGTTATAGATGTGGAAATGGATGTTCCGTGGGTGTTCTAAAATTAATGTGCGTAGTTATAGAATATGGCCCAGTGCTCCTAAATCTATGTGCTGGGATTTACGCCATATTTTTGTTGGTGTAAATGGATGCGCATAGTTTTAAGTGCTGACATATCAACTAAGCATATTCTATATACTGCGCCTAAATCTAGGCACCACTTATAGCATATGCTTAGTCGGCACTGATTTTCCCGCAAAATTTTTAGACGCCATATATAGAATCCCCTCCTAAACGTCTATCAAGAAGCCACTGGAACAAAAAAAAAAAGGAGACAAAAAAACTTCTAATATTAAAGTGATGGCAGCAGGGCAGCCTCCCCCCTACTCCAAACTAAATTAAGAAGCCTAGAAAGAGTTAAGAATAAGACATTGTGCTTTATGAGCCAGTGAATGGATATACACTCCCCAAACAGAAAAAAAAAACTATTTCCTTTTAATTGTAAGTTTAGTTTGCTTTTGCTCCAACAGCATAAGTGCATGAAAACGGTTGCACCATGCCCAGAAGGAGGGTACTTCTCCACTGGTCCACACTGCAAGTATGATTTTTTTCCCCCTTGTGTTTCTGCCTTCTGAAACAAAAGGTGGTGTCCACGGTTCAAGAGTCTAAATACCTCCTTATCTAAAAGCAACCCCATAGGTGGTAGAGGATGGATTGACCCAACAGTATTTCCATATAACACAGTATGGCTCGCCAAAAACTTGTTATCTTTGGGCAGGTCCAAAAGGTGTGGAAAAAATAATTGGTTTCCTGTTTACATTTAAAACATATAGGAGTCTCTATCCTTCCTGATTCATAAACTTGTTTTTGAGTAAAATAGGCCCTATGAAAAACCCGAAATTGCCATTCTCTTAATTCAGCGCTTACTGAAATTTCTGGATTTTTTTTCTGATTAATTGTCCCAAATCTATAGCCTCCGAAGGGAGTCCTAAATTCTCACGGTTCTTAGTTTGTAATAACTTTTGTAATTCACAATGGAGTGCAGACACAGGGAGCCTATCTGTTAAGAAACAGTGTGTTTTAAGCCTGTAAAATGTATTGGATATTTTCTTGCCTAAATTAATTCTAAAGAGTATTTATCTAGTTTGGCCAGCAGATGGTGCATGTTTATGCTTAAAGCTGTTACAGAGGAATGACTTCTCTTTCGTTTAGTTAGCACACAGATAATAGGCAGTACTTCTAGTGGTGTAATCAGTTTTTATTTGAAACGTGCCTGTTCTGGGCGCTGATTGGCTTGGAGTTTGAAATTACCCAGCAGATGCTGGCTGTTGCTTCAGTCTTAGCCAGGAGGAAAGGTGAATTATATGTCCTGACCTTCCCAGGTACTGTTTAGACAGTATATAGATGTTTAGTTAGTGGTATAATTGATCCATATTTTAGTTACCTGTTATTCTTTGCTGATTGTACATTTTTTGTTCATTGTTCCAGTGTGACAATAAAGTGAATGCTACATACCTGTAGAAGGTATTCTCTGAGGACAGCAGGCTGATTGTTCTCACTGATGGGTGACATCCACGGCAGCCCCTCCAATCGGAAACTTCACTAGCAAAGGCCTTTGCTAGTCCTCGCGCGCCCATGCGCACCGCACATGCGCAGCCGTCTTCCCGCCCGAACCGGCTCGTGTTCGTCAGTCCCATATGTAGCAAGACAAAGACAAGGGAAGACACAACTCCAAAGGGGAGGCGGGCGGGTTTGTGAGAACCTCGGAGAATACCTTCTACAGGTATGTAGCATTCGCTTTCTCCGAGGACAAGCAGGCTGCTTGTTCTCACTGATGGGGTATCCCTAGCCCCCAGGCTCACTCAAAACAACAAACATGGTCAATTGGGCCTCGCAACGGCGAGGACATAACTGAGATTGACCTAACAACTTATCCAACTAACTGAGAGTGTAGCCTGGAACAGAAAAAACATGGGCCTAGGGGGTGGAGTTGGATCTTAAACCCCGAACAGATTCTGAAGCACTGACTGCCCGAACCGACTGTCGCGTCGGGTATCCTGCTGCAGGCAGTAATGAGATGTGAATGTGTGGACAGATGACCACATCGCAGCTTTGCAGATCTCTTCAATAGTGGCTGACTTCAAGTGGGCCACTGACGCTGCCATGGCTCTAACATTATGAGCCGTGACATGACCCTCAAGAGCCAGCCCAGCCTGGGCGTAATTGAAGGAAATGCAATCTGCTAGCCAATTGGATATGGTGCGTTTCCCCACAGCCACTCCCCTCCTGTTGGGATCAAAAGAAACAAACAATTGGGCGGACTGTCTGTTGGGCTGTGTCCGCTCCAGATAGAAGGCCAATGGTCTCTTGCTGTCCAATGTGTGCAGCTGACGTTCAGCAGGGCAGGAATGAGTACGGGGAAAGAATGTTGGCAAGACAATCGACTGGTTCAGATGGAACTCCGACACAACCTTTGGCAAGAACTTAGGGTGAGTGTGGAGGACTACTCTGTTATGATGAAATTTGGTGTAAGGGGCCTGGGCTACCAGGGCCTGAAGCTCACTGACTCTACGAGCTGAAGTAACTGCCACCAAGAAAATGACCTTCCAGGGCAAGTACTTCAGATGGCAGGAGTTCAGTGGCTCAAAAGGAGGTTTCATCAGCTGGGTGAGAACGACATTGAGATCCCATGACACTGTAGGAGGCTTGACGGGGGGCTTTGACAAAAGCAAACCTCTCATGAAGCGAACAACTAAAGGCTGTCCTGAGATCGGCTTACCTTCCACACGGTAATGGTATGCACTGATTGCACTAACGTGAACCCTTACAGAGTTGGTCTTGAGACCAGACTCAGACAAGTGCAGAAGGTATTCAAGCAGGGTCTGTGTAGGACAAGAGCGAGGATCTAGGGCCTTGCTGTCACAACAGACGGCAAACCTCCTCCATAGAAAGAAGTAACTCCTCTTAGTGGAATCTTTCCTGGAAGCAAGCAAGATGCGGGAGACACCCTCTGACAGACCCAAAGAGGCAAAGTCTACGCTCTCAACATCCAGGCCGTGAGAGCCAGAGACTGGAGGTTGGGATGCAGAAGCGCCCCTTCATCCTGTGTGATGAGGGTCGGAAAACACTCCAATCTCCACGGTTCTTCGGAGGACAACTCCAGAAGAAGAGGGAACCAGATCTGACGTGGCCAAAAAGGAGCAATCAGAATCATGGTGCCTCGGTCTTGCTTGAGTTTCAACAAAGTCTTCCCCACCAGAGGTATGGGAGGATAAGCATACAGCAGACCCTCCCCCCAGTCCAGGAGGAAGGCATCCGATGCCAGTCTGCCGTGGGCCTGAAGCCTGGAACAGAATTGAGGGACTTTGTGGTTGGCTCGAGATGCAAAGAGATCTACCAAGGGGGTGCCCCACACCTGGAAGATCTGTCGCACTACACGGGAATTGAGCGACCACTCGTGAGGTTGCATAATCCTGCTCAACCTGTCGGCCAGACTGTTGTTTACGCCTGCCAGATAAGTGGCTTGGAGCACCATGCCGTGACAGCAAGCCCAGAGCCACATGCTGACGGCTTCCTGACACAGGGGGCGAGATCCGGTGCCCCCCTGCTTGTTCACGTAATACATGGCAACCTGGTTGTCTGTCTGAATTTGGATAATTTGGTGGGACAGCCGATCTCTGAAAGCCTTCAGAGCGTTCCAGACCGCTCGTAACTCCAGAAGATTGATCTGCAGATCGCGTTCCTGGAGGGACCAGCTTCCCTGGGTGTGAAGCCCATCGACATGAGCTCCCCACCCCAGGAGAGACGCATCCGTAGTCAGCACTTTTTGTGGCTGAGGAATTTGGAAGACGTCCCAGAGTCAAATTGGACCAAATCGTCCACCAATACAGGGATTTGATCACGTCGTCTAGATCCCCAGCAGCCTGAAACCACTGGGAAGCTAGGGTCCATTGAGCAGATCTCATGTGAAGGCGGGCCATGGGAGTCACATGAACTGTGGAGGCCATGTGGCCCAGCAATCTCAACATCTGCCGAGCTGTGATCTGCTGGGACGCTCGCACCCGCGAGACAAGGGACAACAAGTTGTTGGCTCTCGTCTCTGGGAGATAGGCACGAGCCGTCCGAGAATCCAGCAGAGCTCCTATGAATTCGAGCCTCTGTACTGGGAGAAGATGGAACTTTGGATAATTTATCACAAACCCCAGTAGCTCCAGGAGGCGAATAGTCATCTGCATGGACTGTAGAGCTCCTGCCTCGGATGTGTTCTTCACCAACCAATCGTCGAGATATGGGAACACGTGCACCCCCAGCCTGTGAAGCGCCGCTGCTACTACAGCCAAGCACTTCGTGAACACTCTGGGCGCAGAGGCGAGCCCAAAGGGTAGCACACAGTATTGGAAGTGACGTGTGCCCAGCTGAAATCGCAGATACTGTCTGTGAGCTGGCAGTATCGGGATGTCCGTGTAGGCGTCATTCAAGTCCAGAGAGCATAGCCAATTGTTTTCCTGAATCATGGGGAGAAGGGTGCCCAGGGAAAGCATCCTGAACTTTTCTTTGACCAGATATTTGTTCAGGGCCCTTAGGTCTAGGATGGGACGCATCCCCCCTGTTTTCTTTTCCACAAGGAAGTACCTGGAATAGAATCCCAGCCTTCTTGCCCGGATGGCACGGGCTCGACCGCATTGGCGCTGAGAAGGGTGGAGAGTTCCTCTGCAAGTACCTGCTTGTGCTGGAAGCTGTAAGACTGAGCTCCCGGTGGACAATTTGGAGGTTTGGAGGCCAAATTGAGGGTGTATCCTTGCCGGACTATTTGAAGAACCCACTGATCGGAGGTTATGAGAGGCCACCTTTGGTGAAAAACTTTCAACCTCCCTCCGACCGGCAGATCACCCGGCACTGACACGTGGATGTCGGCTATGCTCTGCTGGAGCCAGTCAAAAGCTCGTCCCTTGCTTTTGCTGGGGAGCCAAGGGGCCTTGCTGAGGTGCACGCTGCTGACGAGAGCGAGCGCGCTGGGGCTTAGCCTGGGCCGCAGGCTGTCGAGAAGGAGGATTGTACCTACGCTTACCAGAAGAGTAGGGAACAGGTAGAAGCTGAAGGCTGCCGGCGGGAGAACTTGTCGAAAGCGGTATCCCGCTGGTGGAGCTGCTCTACCACCTGTTCGACCTTCTCTCCAAAAATATTGTCCGCACGGCAAGGCGAGTCCGCAATCCGCTGCTGGATCCTATTCTCCAGGTCGGAGGCACGCAGCCATGAGAGTCTGCGCATCACCACACCTTGAGCAGCGGCCCTGGAAGCAACATCAAAGGTGTCATAAACCCCTCTGGCCAGGAATTTTCTGCACGCCTTCAGCTGCCTGACCACCTCCTGAAATGGCTTGGCTTGCTCAGGAGGGAGCTTGTCCACCAAACCCGCCAACTGCCGCACATTGTTCCGCATGTGTATGCTCGTGTAGAGCTGGTAAGACTGAATTTTGGCCACGAGCATAGAGGAATGGTAGGCCTTCCTCCCAAAGGAGTCTAAGGTTCTAGAGTCTTTGCCCGGGGGCGCCGAAGCATGCTCTCTAGAACTCTTAGCCTTCTTTAGGGCCAAATCCACAACTCCAGAGTCGTGAGGCAACTGAGTGCGCATCAGCTCTGGGTCCCCATGGATCCGGTACTGGGATTCGATCTTCTTGGGAATGTGGGGATTACTTAAAGGCTTGGTCCAGTTCGCCAGCAATGTCTTTTTTAGGACATGATGCATGGGTACTGTGGACGCTTCCTTAGGTGGAGAAGGATAGTCCAGGAGCTCAAACATTTCAGCCCTGGGCTCGTCCTCCACAACCACCGGGAAGGGGATGGCCGTAGACATCTCCCGGACAAAGGCCGCAAAAGACAGACTCTCGGGAGGAGAAAGCTGCCTTTCAGGGGAGGGAGTGGGATCAGAAGGAAGGCCATCAGACTCCTCGTCAGAGAAATATCTGATGTCCTCCTCCTCCTCCCACGAGGCCTCACCATCGGTATCAGACACAAGTTCACGAACTTGTATCTGAAGCCGTGCCCGGCTCGACTTCGTGGAACCACGGCCACGGTGGGAGCGTCGAGAGGTAGACTCCCTCGCCTGCACCGGCGAAGCTCCCTCCGCCGACGTCGTCGGGGAGCCTTCCTGGGAGGCGACCGCAGTCAGTACCGCAAGCGACACCGATGTCAGAGACCTCACCCCGGGCAAGGGGCCAGCCGGCGCCACACTCGACGGTACCGGTGGCGCAAGCACCCCCGGTACCGGAGGGGAAGGGCGCAACAGCTCTCCCAGGATCTCTGGGAGAATGGCCCGGAGACTCTCGTGCAGGGCGGCTGTGGAGAAAGACATGAAAGCTGATGCAGGAGTCGAAGTCAGAGTCTGTTCCGGGCGTGGAGGCTGTTCCAGGCTGTCCAAGGTGGAGCGCATCGACACCTCCTGAACAGAGGGTGAGCGGTCCTCCCGGTGCCGATGCCTACTGGGTGCCGACTCCCTCGGCGACCCGGAGCTCTCGGTACCGACGCGGGAAGGAGACCGGTGTCGATGCTTCTTTGACTTTTTCAAACGAAGCATGTCACCGGAGCTTCCTGGTACCGATGAGGAGGACGTAGAATCCAGCCGTCGCTTCCTCGGGGCCGAGGCCGAAGAAGGTCGGTCTCGGGGGGCTGTACTGCAGGAGCCGTCAGGGTAGGGGGAGACCCACCCGAAGGCTCACCGCCACCAGCAGGGGAATGGACAGCCCTCACCTGCACTCCAGACGAAGCACCACCGTCCAACGACATCAGCACTAGTGGAGGTCCCGGTACCACTGACGCCGACGCAGCCTTCCGATGTCTCGGCCCCGACGATGCAGAGGGTCAATGCCTCGATGCAATCGATACAGTCGCGGCCGAGGGCGGAGGTCTTGACGCTGTCGACGTCGACGCACTCGATACTCCCGGTGCCGATGTCGACGAAGAGCCCGAGAACAAAACGTTCCACTGGGCCAATCTCGCTACCTGAGTCCTTTTCTGTAAAAGGGCGCAAAGACTACAGGCCTGCGGGCGGTGCCCAGCTCCCAGACACTGAAGACACGATGCGTGCCTATCAGTGAGCTAGATTACCCTGGTGCACTGGGTGCACTTCTTGAAGCCGCTGGGAGACTTCGATGACATGGGCGGAAAAATCACACTGGCGAAATCAAAACTCGTAATTGCGGTAAGGCACCAAAAAGAGGGGGAGAAAAAAACTCGACCCGAGGCCTCAAAGGGGCCTACCCCGAAAACGAAAGAAAACTTATCGGGACCAAAAACTAGAAATACGGGGAAGGGAAAAAGACCGAAAGGCCCTTCTCCGAAATCCCTTTTTTTTTTTTTTTTTGAAAGCGAAAAAGTCAAAAGACGCGCGAGGGTCAACTTAAGGGGCGTGAACGGCGCAAACACGACCGTACCGAGCGCGGACAAAAGAAGACTGACGAACACGAGCCGGTTCGAGTGGGAAGACAGCCGTGCATGCGCGGTGCGCATGGGCACGTGAGGACTAGCAAAGGCCTTTGCTAGTGAAGTTTCCGATTGGAGGGGCTGCCGTGGACGTCACCCATCAGTGAGAACAAGCAGCCTGCTTGTCCTCGGAGAAACCTGTTTAGTTTGTTGACTCTGCTGTCTGGATTGATAAAGAATCCTGGTGGTTTGTGTGTTGGGTCTATGAGTGCTTTCTGGGAACTGTGGGACCACTGGGAGTGTGACCCCAGTAACCTAGAAATCACTGGGGATAATTGGAGAGCAGGAGAATAGCCCAGAGGTGGTTGTGACCAGTCGGTGGGAGCAGGGTGCTAGTGTAGAGCACAAGCACCAGATACAGGCAGACCTGAGCTGTGCTGGGAATAGACCCTCTAAGTGGCTGCAGGGTAACCCCAGGCAGGTGACTAGGTGTTTTGTGACACCATCTTCTAGAAATTTATCAACAAATTCTTTGACGTGGTCACCCAAATGAAATCTCATCGGTCTAAGGGTCTGACTTAATAATACAATTGATGGTATGCAAGAAAAACCTCCCGTTTCTGTACCACACTGATTATGAAATTTGATCCATGGATGCATGGAACCATTATCAAGTAGAACATGTTGTAACAATGTTATCCCATGTCATGCCCAACGAGTAAAAATATTATTCTCCCTCCCAGGGTAAACTAAATATTGCCTCTTATAGGGAGCTGATCAGACACCCCTAGATTTCCCAACTAAGTTCACCCCTTGAGGGATGCTTGGAAAGATCTGGTAAGAAGTTGAACACTTCTACGTAAATAAAGAGGCAAGGAACTCAAAGGAGCATGCAACAGACAACTGAAATACCAGTGTTTAAAAAACTATTTTTCATAATCCCCTGATGTAAATATTTATCTATATAAAAGTAGATGAGGTTTCTTATATGACTCATGCCACTAATTTTTGTCTTGGAGACAATTTCTCCAATGAGTTAGTTTTGCGCAGACCATGACAGGAATGAACCTCACTCCTAAGCCAGGGTATATGGAGTATGATCTCTAATTTATGGTCTCTCTAATTTACTGCTAACATTCACCATAGTGTTTGCATTGTGCCAAAGAGAGCTTCTTTCTGGTGTTCATAAGATGTGACATGTAAAGGCAACTTATCCAGGTGTGCTTGGAAGTTCTTTTTGATCAAGCCTATGGCACCCAAAACAGTGGGAAATATTTCTGTATCTTTCTGCCACATTTTCTTGGTCTCGGACTGCACTTCTTGGTACTTGAGGATCTTCCCTCTCTCTACATGATTCACTGAATAATCGCTTGGGACCAACACCTCAATAATCACTGCTGTTCTGGTGTTTTTCTCTTTTACCACTATATACGGTTTTCTGGCATCCAGTTTTTATCAGTCAGCATGGGGATGTCCCAGGTGATCAAAACCTGTTTGTTTTCCACAATTCTCTTAGGGCCATGATCCCAATGCTTACGTTGAAATGCTTATAGAGTTTCCAAACAATGAAACACTCCACCTTGTTGTGCCTTGCTCTATCAAAATTTTCTGCCACCAGCATTTTGAGCCAGCCACGAGATGAGTAACTGTTTCTAGCTCTTTCTTACACAATCTACAGATATCTGTTACACCAGTTTTTTCAATGCTTGCTGTAAACCATCTCGCTTGTAATCTACTGTCCTGGGTTGAAACTATCAATCGCTCATCCTTAGGTTCCAAATCACCTTTTGCAGGGTCATCTAAAAGTAGCGAGAACTGTATTCTCTACAAGAACTGTTCCAGAAATTGGTAATGGGACCATACTGGATATAGTGCTTACAAATGTGGAGAGTCTTTCTGATATTAGAGTGACTGATCATCTCGCATCCAGTGATCACCGGATGGTGTGGTACAATATTAAAACAGGTGTGGAGAGGATTAATTCAAAAGTGAAGGTTCTAGACTTTTAAAAAACTAAATTTGTTAAGATGTTGGACTGTCTCAAGGAGTTTTTAACTGGATGGGAACATCTGGGAGATGTAGAAAAGCAGTGGGCAAAACTGAAAGCAGCTATTTTAAGGGCAATAAATATTTTTGTAAGGAAAGTAAATACAAGTAGAGGGAAGAAAGGCCACTTTGGTTCTCAAAAGCAGTAGCTGACAAGATAAGGAAAAAGAGGTTAGCCTCTATAAACTACAAGAGATCAAAGAAAAAGAAAGATAGGGAACGATATCTGGAAAAGCTAAGAGAAGCTGGTAAAGCAGTCAAGAAAGAAAAAATGCAAATGGAATAAAAAATAGCCAATACAGTAAAATGGGGGGAGGAGGGGGGAAGACATTTTTTTAGATATGTTAGTGATAGCAGGAAATGCAAAAGTGGCATTGTGAGACTCAATTCCCACTGCAGCTACTTGTGATTCTGGGCAAGTCACTTAACCCTCCATTGCCCCAGATATAAAATAAATACCTGTATATGATACGTAAACCTCTTTGATTGTAACCACAGAAAGGTGGTATATCAAATTCCATCTCTTTCCCCTTCCTCAGATTTAAAATGCTTACACAGGTAATGAAGATGATCCTTTCATGTTTGTGGCAACATTCAAAATGTTTACAGTCCTTCCTATTGTGGCGAGGGACAGGCTTAAAAGACATTTAGCATGTGTGATTGTTGCAGTTGTTCAGGTCTTGCTACATCTAAATAAGTGGAACCCATCTGTGAGCCTGACTCGGTCGTGTTTGTTGATGGAAAATGCCTCTGATAAAACTGTATGGGTGTATATGCATGTAGAAATACATATGCTGACAAAAGCATATATGGTTTAGTTTAGTTTAATTCATTTGATTGCTGAATCATGTACCAAAGTGGTTTATAAAAACACTCCACTCAATATTTAGCCTGCAGCAGTTTGCGGCATCTCAGCCACTCACAGCTGTGGGCTGAACTGACTCTGGATATTCAGTGTGGCTCCTGGCAATGAATATCTGGGTCTCAGTGGTTACCTGGAAATTAACTGGGTGCTGGTTGATATTCAGACCAATGTCTGGTTAACTTCACCACATAACAGCCTTTTTGCTGTCCTAACTTTATGGATTACTTAGCAGGTTAGCGGGCTGAAAATCACCACTAACCAGCTAAGTTCACACTCCGCCTATGTCCTGTCTGCAGCCAACCCCTAACCTAGTCGGTTAGGAGATGGCCAGTTAGTAGGGATATTCAGCAGCACTAACCAGTTAAGTGAATATCCCTGGATAGCCTCAGGGAAGCCATTTTGCTTCTGGCTGTTTAAATCGCTTTGAATATCAGGCCCATTAGTTCTTAGAAAATCAAAAAAGAGAGAGGGAAAGAAGGACTAGATATGAGAGCTTTGGGTCATAGATAGGGAGGACTTAGAACCAGGCTTAGGGCATGCCACAAAATCACTCATAGATGTTCCCAGGATGGGATGTAGATGTGCATTTTATTTCACCTTCTTCAAAGCAGGTGTACATTTGTGTCAATAAATCATGTTATTTGGTTGTCAAACCTTGCTGACTGGATGCTCAGTTCAGTATTTTGTGTTTTAAAATAAGTAAAGGAACATTACTTCGCAATGGCCTCATCACGATCCCTGATGGCTTTCACTAGTTGCTCGCTGTTTTTTTTCTCCTTAAAAGATGCTTGGAGATGATCCCTCTCCTCCTTCAGTTTGTTAATTTCTAAGCTCAGGAAAGTCACCTACAAACAGAGATAAACAATTTGCATGAAACCACTCAACCAACCAACATACATACAGTCCCTGAATATAATATCCCATTAGTTCATATTTAGAAAAAGCGATTAATAGAGATTCAAAAGCAAGTTACTTCTCTGGTGCTTGTCTCGGTTAGTCTTACCTCAGTAATAGGAAAAGTAATGGTGGTGCTGCTGAAGGAAAGGAGAACCAACTTTCTACAAACCAATGAGTTACAAGATCCAAAGCAACATGGCGTTACCAAATCTTGCCAAACAAATCTGATCAATTTCATTGACTGAGTGACCAGAGAACTGGATTGAGGGCATGCACTGGATGTAGTGTTGAGGCCGACTGAATTTCAGTTTCAGTTTTGGATTCGGCACCAAAACCAACCTGAAACCGGGTTTGGGTTTTGGTGCCCACCCCCTGCTACCAAACTCCAGCCTCCCCCCCACCCCCGGACGGAAAGCACATCCCTCCCGAGCCACCTACCACATTGCTACACATTTTTCAGGATTAAGTTTGAGGTGGTGCGTGTCAAGCCAGTGAACAATTTGTGACAAGTAATGATTCAGCGGTTGAACATCAATAGAATTTGGTTCCACGAAACAGATTACAATGAATATCCTCTGCAAATAAAGAAAAGACTTATTCTTAGCAACTGAATAGGCATGATCAATGGACTCAAATAATGACTGAATAAAACTGGTGCTACCACAGGGTTCTACACTGACACCAATGCTTTTTAACATTTATAGATGATGTGGAAATGCGAACAAGTGAAATGATAAAATCTGAAAATAATACAAAATAATTAAAAGTTGTAGCAGATTGGGAGAAATTGCAGGAGGACCTCACAAACCTGGAAGACTGGGCAGCTAAATTTACTGTGAAGAAGTCCAAGGCGATGCACATAGGGAAGAATAACCCTAAATATAGCTAAATGATGCTAGTTTCTACACTAGGAGTCTACTACAACTACTTATTTCTATAGTGCTACTAGATATACAGAGTGCTGTACACACGATATGCAGGTACTCTTCCTGTCACAGGTGGGCTCATAATCTAAGGTATTTTTTGCACCTGGGGCCATTAGGCTACTCCTGCACTCTAGCTTAAGAAGAAATGGATATTACTGTCATTGCTACTTTTTGAAATCCTTCCAGATACCTGTGACCTGTATTGGTCAATGCTGGAAACAAGAAACTAGGCTTATGTTATTAGGAGTCTACTTTTGGAGAATGAGAGGTTACTGGTAATCCCTGGATTAGGAGTAGCTCATCTGAGTGCACTGAATGCCTGTATTTTCTCCACTGGGGTTTGTAGGTTGTGGAATAGTCTTCCTCAGACTTCACGACAGTTATCAACACTGCTCACTTTCCAAATACAACTATCAACTTATCTGTTTGCTGGAGGGTGACTGGTTGGAGTTTGGGGTGGAGGGGTCTGTGGGGGGTTTGGGTTTATTGTGGGACCTAATTTTATATCTTTTTGTATGTCTAACTTTTAAGTATGTTGATTGTAACACACCCTGGGACGTGTTAAGACAGGCTAAATACTGAATTAAATAAAACAAATATTTTATAGCTTTCTTGCCCCAAAACATACCTAGTTTGGTCATGTCAGTGATAGTCCTGGGGCAGAAGTCATGCACTTGGGCTTCCTCTGAATACCTATGAACATGTCGCTTGAATGTGAACACCAGATGCTGCCCTCAAGCAACAACCATGACTTCATTCCCCCCAGAGGGCTGTGAATCCTGCCTCTGTAGCATTTACAGCTTCAGTTGACCAGGGAATGGGTCTTTCATACAGCAAGTTTCAGACCTCTGTTTTATTTGATATAACACCAATCAATTATAAAATCTAGAGGGGTAATATATTCAGCCAGTGGAAGTCAGTATTTTTTAAACTGTAACTGCCACCATAAAAATTATGCCCAGATATTCAATGTCAGGCCATGTCTGGATACTGGCATTAAATATCTAGATATGTGCGCATAGCCAGCACTTACCTAGATAAGTGCCAATATTCAGCCCATAACCAATTAAGTTAAATCAGTCACAGATAGGACTGCTATTTATGTGGTCCTATTTGGCCAGTTAACCAGTTAAACATTGGCACTTGGGGGGGTGTTATCAAAGTGTAGGAAAAGGTGAGCTTTTACCAAAAGAGTCAGCAACTTGCGTATAACACTCCCTCAGGTTGCTGACTACCATGGTAAAAGAATAACACTATAAAGAGAGCCCTCCCCGATCTGTTGCCTCCTAAGTAGAGCACTCCCCTGCAAAGAAACCACCCCAATCAAGCTTCCCACCCCCGAATAGATCCCACTCTCCACTCCTATTCCAGCACCTTCATTTTCTGAGGGTCTAGGCCTAGGGGTGCCCCAGTTTTTCCAGCACCATCAAATTGGCACAACTACTGCTAGGGGGTCATGTTTCTCTATAAGGAAACATGACCCCTAGGGGTAGTGCTGGGGGCCTCATTTTGACAGATGGCACTGGAAGGGCAGGAACGGTCACCAGTTGCTCCTGCTGAAGAAACCCCTAGACCACTAGGGAATGAAGGTATATGTAAGTGCCACTGAATATTCCCTCAGGGCCTACTCAGTGCCAGTTAACTGGACAAGACTAGACTCCCTTACCCGGTTAACTGGCTCTGAATATCAACCTCTACGTGGTTTACAAAATTATAAAATTACAGTGCACAGCACTACTATTGAGTCATCAGACTGGTCCCTTGCATAGTGTTCTGATGAAGATCCATTTTTCAGCTGGCTTTGCTTTATTTGGATGTTAAAAAAATGGAAGCGGTGCAAAGAAAAGCTACGAGAATGGTATGGGATTTGCGTTACAAGACGTACGAGGAGAGACTTGTTGACCTGAACATGTATACCCTGGAGGAAAGGAGAAACAGGGGTGATATGATACAGACGTTCAAATATTTGAAAGGTATTAATCTGCAAACGAACCTTTTCCGGAGAGGGGAAGGCGGTAGAACTAGAGGACATGAAATGAGATTGAAGGGGGGCAGACTCAAGAAAAATGTCAGGAAGTATTTCTTCACGGAGAGAGTAGTGGGTGCTTGGAATGCCCTCCCACGGGAGGTGGTGGAAATGAAAATAGTAACGGAATTCAAACATGCGTGGGATAAACATAAAGGAATCCTGTTCAGAAGGAATGGATCCTCAGGAGCTTAGCCGAGATTGGTGGGAGGCGGGGCTGGTGGTGGGAGGCGGGGCTGGTGGTTGGAAGGCGGAGATAGTGCTGGGCAGACTTATACAGTCTGGGCCGGGGTTGGTGGTTGGGAGGCGGGGATAATGCTGGGCAGACTTATACGGTCTGTGCCAGAGCCGGTGGTGGGAGGCTGGTGGTTGGGAGGTGGGGATAGTGCTGGGCAGACTTATACGGTCTGTGCCCTGAAGAGGACAGGTACAAATCAAGGTAGCGTATACACAAAAAGTAGCACATATGAGTTTATCTTGTTGGGCAGACTGGATGGACCGGGCAGGTTTTTTTCTGCCGTCATCTACTATGTTACTATGTTACATGTACCAATATGACATCTGCATGAGGCTCTGATGATAATCCATTCTGTGGCTGACTGTGCTGTATTCATACTTTAGATGGAATAAAAAGCTAGAGATTCTGGAGCCACTCTGAAGGAGAGCTAGACTCAACAGTTTTTTAGAGCCTGGTGTAGAGGTGAACATGTTAAAGGCAGGCGCAGTTCAGTGCAGGTCAATTCTCATTTGACTCTCTTTCATCTTCTGAAGGAGAGGCAGAACTTGTATTTGTCAGGATTTGGAGTCAGGTTAGGTCATACTGAAGGGGCAGTAGAGCTAGAGCTTGTCACTGCCTGGTGTAAGTATGGAACATGCTAAAGGGCAGGCAGAGTCCAGTGTAGGTTAATGCTCACCTGAGTATGGAGTTTCTGCAACTCTTGCAGACTCTCTTTCATCCTCTGTTGTTCTTCTTGAAGTAGTTCCCTCAGAGCCCTGGAATCCTCACTTGTTCGTTTGATGTGTTCTTCCAGTGCATCATCATCATCATTCCTCCGTGAGCCCTAACAGAGAGAAGGTCATCCCTTTATTTTCTGATTTTATATGAATAATAAATTTTTTTTAAATTCATATCTGAAGGCAGATTAAGAGAAAGTTTTGCCTGCTTAAAGCTTAGTACTGCTAAGGAACTGCTGCCTGGGAAGCTGAAAACTCAACAGGCTCTTGCTATCAGACTCACTACACACAGAACTCTGACTTATCAGATTCTTGATAACAAATTTTTGGTTTCAGTCTGTCACTTCAAACCTGTAGTTCTAGCCTTTCATTTCTATCCTGCATAGTAGTATAGAAAATGATGGCAGATAAAGACCAGCATGATTCCTCCAATCTGCTCACATAGGTGACTAGGGTTGTACCTGTTACCCCACACCCTCTTTTGTCTTTAAGGTTGTATCTGCCACTCCATGCAGGTTAACCCCTCTATGCCTTTTTTAAAAAGCGATTTAAGTTTTGCTTTATGCGGAAATGCTCTATACATTTATTCCATTCTCTTGCCATACATGGGTTCGCCATATTTATCCCTTGGCTTTTTGAATTCTGACACTGTTTTTGTCCCCACCATCTCCCATGGAACAGCATTCCAGCCATCTACCACCACTGCCATGAAAAAGTGTTTCCTGATGTTGCTTTTAAATTTCCCTCCTTGCAACTTCATTTCATGTCCTCTAGTTCTATAGTCTCCCCATTTTTGGAAAAAGTTTGTTTGTTCATTAATATCTTTCAAGTAGTTAAATATCTGTATCATATCTCCACTGTCCCTCCTCTCCTCCAGGGTATACATATTCTTGTCTCCTTCTCATACTTCTGGTGCACACCCCATACCATTGTGGTTGCTTTCCTCTGAACAGCTTTGCGTCTCTATATCCTTGCAGCATCTTTACTAGTGCGGTTAGTTCTTGATTCTGGCTGCTGGTCTGCAGAACCAGCTGACTTCTAAGCCCTGTATCAGCCATGAAATCTGTATAATGGATCCAACTCTACACATGCAGTTTCAGAGTGCTCCTGTCCCTATCCCTGCCTTAGCACACTAAATCAAGGTTCACACTCAATAACTAGTTGTATCAATCTAATCATGCAAATTATAAACAACTGTTTTACACATTATAAATGCCTTTATTAATTCACATAAATATTATACCAACACCTATTTTTATCACATTGTTATAAAATCCAATCACTCCTACCAAACATATACACACATCCTAATATCTCATACATACCCATAAACCACATAAAAATACATAACCAGGATTATAATTACAGCAGATTCTCAATACCGCACGGCCAACATACTGCTCCAATGTCTTTTCAAAACCAAAGTAGGCCGTTACAAAATGGTGTTACTTTTAAATATGTCTCTATCGATCTTCTCTTTAAAACCTCAACTCAACTCCTCGTTTCGAATAATGTCCACTTGCCACCAACCATTGCGGAGATCATACACGGACCACTGAACCCTGAGGCAGGTCTTCGGCGGCCATCGTTAGTCTGAGTGTAAGAAGGATCCGCAAGCCTAGACATCTGATAAAGTTAAGTAGTGTCTGGAGTTGATTTGAATGTATAAAGTGATTTATTAGAAAACGAAAGATAAAAGCAAAGAAATAAAAATACAAGAAATTAGTAACACATACAGAGGTTTTTTTGGCGATGATGAAGAAGCCCAGCCCTTGAAGCTTGTAGACACGCTGGGGGCTTCTCAAGGCCTTTTCCTCTGTTTTTCAGTCAGACCTTTTGATGCATATTATTGTGAATCTCCTAATTTCCTAGATTGGTATTAATTTGATTAAGGAGATTACCTCGTGTATATGTTTATAGTTGATAACTAGTGATTACTCACCAAGTATTCATTGCCATCCAAAATGCTCTGTATCAGCCTCTTGAGTTCTGTGAGGGCAACATGCAGGCTGCCTGCTGGGATATCTTTGGCTGATGAAGTTTCTGAGGAG
Source organism: Microcaecilia unicolor (assembly GCF_901765095.1). Taxonomy (NCBI): domain Eukaryota; kingdom Metazoa; phylum Chordata; class Amphibia; order Gymnophiona; family Siphonopidae; genus Microcaecilia; species Microcaecilia unicolor. The sequence goes on from NC_044041.1 coordinate 65,781,767, forward strand.
TCATCCATGGAAGAGTCAGTAGAGACAGCAGAGTCTGCAATATCATTTCCTCGGAGGTATGAGCACAAAGATCGAATCTGGCAGTATGCTTCCCAGAGCTGCAATTTTAACTTAGAGAAACATTGAATAAGAGGATTGAAAAGTTTAACAAATAGAGACTTGCAAATCAGAAGCATCACAAACTACCTCCAGTTCAAAAAAGACTTAAAGACATTATATGGTCTGAATCCAGTATATGTGGAGATTGCCACCACACTGGTTCACCCAAAACAATAGCAAACGCTATTGAAAATAGTAAAAAGATGATTAGAAATAATGGACTGTCTATCATGGTCCAACTGTAAAAAGTCTAAAGCTGTTCCAGTTGGATAGGCAGTGCCTTAAAAGTTGGATGATAAAATATTTTATTTTTTTACTTATTTGACATCTTTTTAATTTATTAAAAAAGCTTCCCATATGTAAATACAAATATCATGAAATAACAAACATTATTGTAGCTGGTAGAGAAACAGCAGTTATAAACTCTGTATTTTGTGCACATTTTTCTACACTGTTCTATACAATAAAGATGGCCAATTTTCAATGAGGATATTCTGTTCCTTGATGGGTTCAATTGTTGTTGTAATCTGCCTTGGGAAGCCTGGTGTTATAAAGATGGAATATACTGAAATTAAATGGAAGTAAAATTAAACTCTCCTTTTATTGGGGCACATGGAATCACATCTGCATCTATTTTGTAGAAGTTTACATTTTAGATGCACAAATTGATTATTCTGATTTGAACATGTTTCAGGGACAAGTGGTTTTATAAGTCAAAATAAAAATAAATATTTTGTTTCATGCAGATCTCTTATGTTTAAACATAACTCAATGGGCTATAAGCCCCTAATGCAGTCCATTAGTTTTCTTATATTTTGTTCTTATACTGTGCCAAAACTGAAAACTCTTATCTCTATCTGGCCAATAATAAACCAGTGCCACACTTTTGGAGTGGGCTTAAGCTCAAAGTGAGGGGTTCAAGGCCCCCTCACGTTATGTCCCTGGGGTGAATAGATACTGGATAGGGAGTGTAATCGAGTGAACTGAAACATTCTCTCTTACCCATCCCTGCTGTCACTGGTGTAAATAAAATATTTTCTGGAATGGCCATGGGACTGAGGTGTGCCAGGGGGTGGAGCCATGAGGTAGAGTAGGCAAAGCCAAGGCAGATTGGGGCTGGGCTGGGGGCGCGTACTAAAATCTCCTTCTCAAAAATCAGCGCCCCTTGGCAGCTCTGTCACCCCTCCCTTCCCTGACTACCTTACATCAAGTTCTTGATGACACATCATCGGCGCGGCAGTGATTCTGATACGCTGCCTGTGACTGTCCCAGCCACGTTCTACCCCCTTCTGAAGCAATTTCCTGTTTGGAGCACAGCAGGAATACCACAGGGAGAGTCACAGGCAGCGTATTATAATCACTGCCGCGCAGAAGCTGATGATGATCTCCTGTCAACAAAACATGATGTAAGGCAGAAAGGAAAAGAAGAAAGACCTCAGACTGGAGTGGCAAGAAGGGGAAAGAGATGGAAGACTGTGGGGGGGTCCCCTGGGGCTATTTTAAAGTAGACCGGGAGGAGGGGATGGTGGAGGAAGAAATGATGGGCCTGGGAACAGGAGAGGAGGAGATATGGCAATGGAGTGGAGGGAAGGAAGAGAGAGGAAAAGATATTGGACTCAGGAGTGGTGGGGAGGGAGGGGAGATGCTAGATGGGAGAACAGTTGGGAAGAAAGAGAAAGATGTTGGACCCAGGGAAGGAAGGGAGGGAGAGGCAGGTGTTGAACAATGGGAGGGGAGGAGGTATGGACAGATGCTGGCTTATGTGGGTAGGGTGGGAGGTGAACAACAGTAGCAGGAGAGAGGCAGCAATGTTGGACCATGGAGGGGAGAGAGAGGAAGAGAGAAGATTGACCATGGGGGGGGGGGGGCAAGAAGGTATAGAGATGGGACAGGAAGATAAGGGTGTGGAGAAAAAGGGACAGGGAGGTGTTAGGCAATGGTGTGGGGGGGGGGGGGATACAGATAGGAAATATTGGGCTCCAACAATGGAGGGAGGGAGGAGAGGGAAGGCAAATAGTGGAAATGGCAGAACCATGTGGGACAGACCAAGAAGGAATGGCAAAATAATTAGTGAGAGGAGGATAGTGAATACAGAGGTAGAAATGTAGTAATGGAGGGTAGATAAAAGATGGAAGGGAATAGCAGGCTGGGGAAGGAGTGATGAGAATTGAGACAGCTAAGGAATGAGAGAAGAATATGGAACGCTAACAGGTAGCTGAAACATTAAAATAAGAAGGGTGAGAAAGAAGATGAAGTTTGAGTGGATAGAGATCCTGAAAAAGGAAAAAAAGACGATAAGACAGATAAGGGAAGGATCAATACATCAGAGACAGGTGTAGTGAAGGAATAGAACAAGACAGGAGAAAGAAGAAAATACAAATGGACAAAAGTCACTGGAAAGAGAATTAGCAGAAAATGGAGAGACTATGTAGGTCTACAAAATCCTGAGTGGTGTAGAATGAGTAGAAGTAAATTGATTTTTTTACTCGTTCCAAAAGTACAAAGACTAGGGGACACTCGAGGAAGTTAAATGGAAATACTTTTAAAACAAATAGAAGAAAATATTTTTTCACTCAACAAATAGTTAAGCTCTGGAAACCTTTGCGGGAGGAGGTGGTAACAGCGGTTAGCGTTTCTGGGTTTAAAAAAAGGTTTGGACAAATTCCTGGAGGAATTGAGACAAACATGGGAAGCAACTGCTTGTCCTGGGATTTGTAGTATGTTGCCACGATTTGGGTTTCTGCCAGGTACTTGTGACCTGGTTTGGCCACTGCTTGGAAAACAGGATACTGGGCTAGATGAACCATTGGTCTGACCCAGTATGGCTAATCTTATGTTCTTATGATGGAAAAATAAAATGTGCAGACAACAAAGGCAGAAAAAAGTGTTTCATTTTCAATTTATTAACTGGAATTTAACCTTGGGATTTGTTATCACAAATGAACAAATGACTTTGTATTGTGTTTATTAGCATAACCAGATGGTTGATTTTGGTGGGGGGGGGAGAGACAGGGCTGAACTTAAGTGAGTGGGTACCAAATTCTCTCCCTGCTGCTTGCCTTCTGCCCCCCCCTCACCTGAATGCAAAATATAAATACCTGAGCTGGCAGAAACCTCCAGGTCTCTCCAAGTGGACTTCCTCTTCCTTTGCTGCTCTGACAACCAGAACTCTTCCAAGCTCTGCAGACTGTGGCAGTGTCCCCGAGCTGCTGATGCCACTGCTGACCCACGCCCATGAATACTTGTTTTTCTGCATGTATGAAAACTGAGAATGCATGGAGGGGGGGCAGCAATGGTGGCAGCATCAGCTCGAGGACACAGCCACCAGCTGTAGAGCTTGGAGAGCTCTGGCTGCCGGACCAGAGGAGGTGGTCTTCAACTGGCACAGCTTGGGGATCCCTGCCAGCCACAGAAAGGGTGATGGCTAATTTTGGTGGGTCTGAGCCCAAAGTGTATTGGGGAGGGACACAGGCCCCCCGTAGTGATGCTACCAATTGTGTTCAATACAAAAAGGAAGTGCATTTCTATTTGTATTTCTTCAGTGTTGCAGTACTTGCCATGTTTCAATTTTGGTGTTCATATTTCCATTTTTCTAATTTCTGATCCCTTGTTCTGTATGTGGTGAAGGCCTGTCTGTGTTTTGTATGTGAAGGACTCATTTAAAGTTGTTTCATATGTTGCAGCAATGGTGGGTGTGGAGTTTGGGGGAGGGGATCCCCCTCCTTAATTTCTGCCCTTCATCCCAGTCTGCCTAAAACTGGCCCTGCCTGTGCCTACCCATGCCATCAGTTCCTTCTTCAGGTATTCTCCCATTTTGCCAGTACTTTGAGTTTTGTGCAGCTGCACTCCGCTTTCACTCTTATATCAAACCATATCATATGATGATCACTATTTCCTAGGTGGGCACCCATCCGGACATTAGAAACATTGCCTCCATTTGTGAGCACTAGATCCAGCATCGACCCTTCCCTCATGGGTTCCGTCAACATTTGCCTGAGCAAGGCATTTTGACAAGTATCCACAATCTCTCTACTTCTTTCCGATTCTTACAGATAAGGCAAGTTGAAATCTCCCAACAACAGCGCCTCCCCTTTCATATTAAGTTTATAGATATCTTCGATCAGATCCTTGTCCAGCTTCTCCATTTGTACTGGAGGTCTGTAGATAACACTTGTATGGATACATGTTCCATCTTCTCTTTCTAGAACAATCCATATAGCTTCTTCCTTTTCCCAGGTCCCCTGCATTTCAGCCGCTCTATTATTTTTAACATACAGTGCCACTCCTCCACCTCTTTGGTCCTCCCTGTCCTTCAACCACAGCGGGAGCATCGTGAAGTGAAGTGACTTTCTTGCACTTGGATGAGTTATATCACTATGTGAGGCAGCAGCCCTGAGGAAAACTGCAGGGGCTGAGCAGTTATATCGCTATACAAACTAAATGGCAGCTTCTTAACCTAGAAGCCGTTTGGGCTATGTACTTTAGACTCACCAGCTAAGAACAATTTGCTTTTTTTCAAGTCTTTTAAGCAGTGGTTGATGGCTGGGTTAATGCTTTACTGTTGATTGTTATACCTTTATATGGTCAGGTCCTTCCTCCTGACTTTACCCATCATAAATATATAGATGGGTAACAGACTTATGAGAAGGGATGGGAGAAGGAAGGGGGAGAAGGTTGGGTTCTTGGGGAAGAATGTGGTGGGAAGAGGAGAAGGGTGGGAGACTTCAGGGTGTGGTGGTTATTTTTAAATACTTTGAGGTGATCGATGTTCAGTGTCACCACTAGGCATATTTACAATAGAATCTATGACTATGACTATGTTTAAAATAGTCACAATGAATGTTAAAGGCCTGAACTCCCCCTATAAAAGGGAGTGCCTGATTTGGGAGGCAACTTGGCTCACCTCCACAATTTGTTTCATATAAGAGACATATCTGAAGAGGAGAGCAACAGAAGACATATAGTAACATAGTAGATGACGGCAGAAAAAGACCTGCACGGTCCATCTAGTCTGCCCACGATAAACTCATGTGTATACCTTACCTTGATTTGTACCTGTCTTTTTCAGGGCACAGACCATATAAGTCTGTGCAGCAGTATTTCCCGCCTCCCAACCACCAGTCCCGCCTCCCATCACCGGCACATAAGCATTGCTATACTGGACCAGACCAAAGGCCCATCAGGTTTCCAACAGTGGTCAATCCAGGTCACAAGTACCTGGCAAGCTCCCAAAAAGTAAAACAGATTTTATGCTGCTTATCCTAGAAATAATCAGTGGATTTTCCCAAATCCTTCTTAATAATGGCATATGGACTTTCACGAATTTGTCCAAACTATTTTTAAACCTTGCTAAACTAACTGCTTTTACCACATTCTCTAGCAACCAATTCCAGAGTTTAATTACAAGTTAAGGGGGGTCTTTTACTAAGGCGCGCTCACGTTTTTAGCATGCACTAAAATTGGGCGTGCGCTAAAAGTTAGAGATGCCCATAGGAATGCATTGGCGTCTCTAACGTTTAGCGCACGCCCAATTTTAGCACGTGTTAAAAACATGAGCGCACCTTAGTAAAAGGGGGTCTCTGTGAAGAAAACCTTTCTTGGATTTGTTTTAAATGTACAACTTAGTAACTGTTTCTCATAGAGCAAGAAGTGCTGTCTTAAATAGGCTTCCAAGTGTTCCCTAAGTTCATAAGTTTAGTAAGGGTAATCTTGGGATTCTCTGACAGGATGGGGTTGAGGGGGGGTAGGAAATAGACGTTATTGTTCTATGGCGACCTGGGGTCATAAGAGTCCAGATAACGGGTCACCTTAGTTGTAGGTCATAGGTAATGATTACAGTATGGTGGGAATGGGGTGTGACTTAGAGGGGCATTTTCGAATGGGACAGCCAAGTTGCAATTTGGACGTCCTTGCAAAATGTCCAAATCCAGGGTCGGGGAAACCTGTATTTTCAAAACAAGATGGACATCCATCTTTTGTTTCGAAAATACCATCAGGGATGTCCAAATCCTTAAATTTCGCCGTCCCTAGATTTGGACATCCTTAGACATGGACGTTTCTGATTTTTGGTGATTTTCGAAACCAAAGACGTCCATGTCAAAAACCACCAAATGCAAGCAATTTGGTCGTAGAAGGAGCCAGCATTTGTAGTGCACTGGTCCCCCTGACATGCCAGGATACCAGCCGGGCACCCTAGGGGGCACTGCAGTGGACTTCATAAATTGCTCCTGCGAACACAGCTCCCTTACCTTGTGTGCTGCGCCCCCAAAACCCACAACCCCCAACTGTACACCACTACCATAACCCTTATGGGTGAAGGGGGCACCTAGATGTGGGTACAGTGGGTTTGTGGTGGATTTGGGAGGGCTCGCTGTTTCCTCCACAAGCATAACAGGTGGTGGGGGGGCTGGGTCCACCTGTCTGAAGTGCACTGCACCCACTAAAACTGCTCCAGGGACCTGCATACTGCCGTCATGGACCCGAGTGACATCTGAGGCTGGTATAGAGGCTGGCACAAAATATTTTTAAAGATGTTTTTTAAGGGTGGGAGGGGGTTGGTGACCACTGTGGGAGTAAGGGAAGGTCATCCCTGATTCCCTCCGGTGGTCATCTGGTCATTTTGGGCAACTTTTGTGCCTTAGTCGTAAGAAAAACAGGTCTGGGTGAAAATGTCCAAGTGCTCGTCAGGGATGTCCTTGTTTTTTTCGTTTATGGGTCAAGGACGTTCCAAGTGTTAGGCACACCTAAGTCCTGTCTTTGCTACGCCTCCGACATGCCCCCTTGAACTTTGGCCATCCTTGCGATGGAGTGCAGTTGACGACAACCTAAATCGAGCTTCGATTATACCGATTTGGACGTCCCTGGGAGAAGGACATCCATCTTCTGATTTATGTCGAAAGATGGACGTCCTTCTCTTTCAAAAATGAGCCCATTAGTAAGTCAGGATTACAAAAGTTTTTTTTAGTGTTTATTGTTCTGTATTAGGTTGACATTTTTGCTTACAATAGTTGTTTATAGATTTGGCGATTTAATCCTGTCTAGATTCTTTATAAAATGTTGGAATCAGAAGGGCATACGGGCTGGGCGGGAGGTGGGGAGTTGGAGCAGGAATGAATCTTGTAAAAATATTGAACAACACATGTTTCTGTTTGAATTAATGTATCTTTATTTTTCTGTTCAATAAAAAGTTGTTTACAGTTAAATGTACAACTTAGTAGCTTCATTGTGTGCCTGAGTACTTACTTGAATTTTTGGAAAAAGTAAGCAAGTGATTCACCTCTACCCATTCCATATCACTCAGTATTTTATAGACCTCTATTATATCTCCCTTTATCTGTCTCTTCTCCAAGCCCAGCCTTTCCTTATAGGGAAGTCGCCCCATCCCCTTTATTATTTTTGTCATCCTTCTCTCTACCTTTTCTAATTCTATTTTTTTGAGATTCCTAACATTATATTTGCTTTCTTAGTTACTGCTGCACACTGAGCAGAGGGTTTCAATCTATCATCAACAACAACACCTAAATGTTTTCCCTGGGCGGTGACTCCTAATGTGGAACCTTACATTGTATAGCTATAGTTTGGATCCTCTTATCTGTTTTTTGTTCCAGACAGACCTTACAACTGAAAGTGTTTCAGTCTGTGGAGGAATGTTTGTATATTTATTTTATTTATTTATTTCTGCATTTATACCCCACATTTTCCAATCTAGTTGTCGGTTCAAAGTGGTTTACAGATTGATTTGAATAGTCCAGTTACAAGGTTGTTTGGTGCAGATGCGAGCTTAGATCAGAGTCCATGATTGGTCAGTCGCTGCGGTGTGTTGGTTTGTGTTTCGGTCGATTCTGTGGGTTCGTCGAAGATGAAGATTCTGTAGAAGTGAACTTTCAGGTGTTTCCGGAAGATTATGTAATTATTTATGCATTTTAGAGCTGATGGTAATGTGTTCCAGATATTGGGACAAATGTATGTGAAGTTGGTGGAGTAAGGATTTGTATTTTAGTCCTTGGCATTTGGGAACGTGTAGGGTGACGTAGGTTCTTGCTCCCTTTAGTGCGTTGCATATAGGTAATTCTATTAGGTTTTGACATGTATTCTGGTGCAAGGCCGAAAATTATTCTGTAGGTCAGTAAGCATATCTTAAAGGATGTGCGTGATTTAATAGGTAGTCAGTGGAAGTTTTGGAATAGCGGTTTTATGCTTTTGAATAGCTTTTTTCTGAATATTAGTCTTGCCACTGTGTTTTGAGCTGTTTGTATTTTCTTTAATAATTGTTCCTTGTATCCGGTATAAACTCCGTTGCAGTAGTCAGTACATGAGAGGACCATGGACTGGACTAGTGATTGGAAGATATTTCTATAGAAGTAGATTTTTTTTCATTTTAGTTTCCATATGATTTGGTCCAAAAATCAAGCTTCTTCTACAGAATGTATGAATTACTTCCACTCAATAAACTGCAGACCTCAATACCTGTTGCTTATAAAACAGGAGGAAAAGACCTGAAAAGACCCTTGGTGCTCAAGTGAACTTGTCATTGACACATTTTTAACACTTATTGGGTCATTATGTCATCATAGGCCAATAACCTCCTTACATTTTTTTACTTTTTCATCTTCAAAATTAGTGACAATATCGATGTGTCCATAAAAATGTGAAATAACACGATGCAAACCATTGACAAAAAAATTTAAATCATTAGAGCAACTTAGCTTGACTTATGTGTTTCTTCTCTAGTGGCAGGCTTGTTCTCTGGCTCCGCTTGAAGTATTGCCACAGTGTTGATCCCGGAAGTCACTGCAGTCACACTCCACTTGGCTATCTGCCAGCTGTGACTCCTTTCTTTCCCCCGATGCAGGTGGCTATGGGATCCTGTGGATCTGGCGCTCATTTACCACATGGTCAATGGCAATGTCGGGCATGCTGCTCCTTCAAGTGACGAGCACTGAAGGAGTGATTCTGGCATTTCTTTGCGGCTGTCCGACCTGCTGCTTCACCGCTTCGTACCCAGAGGTAGGGTGCTGTGAGATTCTGTGGGCTGGATTCTCATCTGCTGTGTGGTCGCTGTTGGCATTGGGCGTGCTTGTCTAGTTGCTCTCCGAAACAGGAGGGAGAGTTCCAACAGCGAGCAAGGGTGGCGCAGGTTGGAGCCACCAGTTTCTAGTGTCTAGACAAGTTTGGTGATAGGGCGTGCTCCTCCAATCTGTCTCCGACAAAGGAAGGAGAGTTTCAACAGGGAGCAAAAGTGGCGAGGGTCAGATCCTCCAGTCTCAGGGACTCAATGCCAAGTGTAACTAACAAAAAAATTGGTCATGTCCATTTTTATCGTGTCAGAAATATTGATAACGTGAACAGAATCGCTTATGTATGATTCCATTTTGGAGACAAATAGTCTTAGGAATACATCTGTGAACTGAGAGAGGGGTTCAAGAACAAATCCTATAGCGGAGTCTTAAAGAGTTTTCTGTATGTTTTTGTATCAGTGAATTACTATTTGTATACATTAAATATAGATGGAATCCACTCACCTATTAAGAACATAAAGAGTTTGATGCTTCTTAAAGCAACACCAAGCTGAAGATGAACATTTAAAACTAAAAAGAGCCTGAATGGGCAAAGTTATTGTTTCATCCTATAATGCCAGGCAGAGGAGGGTGGCAATCCTTGTCCACAGAGGGTTAGCATTGGTCACACATAAGTTTCTGAAGGATCCTGAAGGGCAATATGTAGCTGTGCTAGGAGAAGTATATGGACAATGTCTTCTCCTATACAGTGTGAATGCCCCTAATATGGAGAATCATGGTTACTTCATAAGACTAGGAGCTATGCTTGGGTAATATAAGGGGTTTCAGTTTATAATGGGAGAGGATTTTTAAAAGAAAAAGTATTTTCTGAATTTATTTATGCTATAATAAACTTTAGTAACAAGTGTTCCAAATATCACACTGGCTGATTGTCAACTGTGAAAATCACAAACAAGTATCCAAGTCAAAAGAGAATGACACAAATAAGCTAATTTTCAAAGCACATTGACTTACAAAGTTACATATGTTTCTATGTAACGCTGTAAGTCTATATGCTTTGAAAATGAGCATCTTAGAATAATATGGTCCCCCTAGCACCCCCAGCTCTGGCTGCCCAGGAAGTAAAAGCCCAACCCAGGAATCAAACCTAGGTCTTCCACATTTGTCAGTGAGCCATCAGACTGACCCATATCTATATCCTAGCATTCTATATCCAGGCTCCCTTCTTGTGGGATTCATCACCACAATACCCTAGATTAGACACCTTAACCCAGAAATTCAAAACTGCCCTAAAGGCTCACTACTTTGTCCTGGCATTTGGCCTGTAGTAACTCTGCTGATGGCTGGGAGATGTTGACACATGGCTGTACCTCTTTCTTCTTGCTTCTAAAGCATTTGTCTACGTTATGTATTGTAAGCACAAAAGATGGTATAAAAATTGTGAAATAAACATATTCTATATATGTTTTATGAATAAAATCTCTGTTCTTAAATGTGCATTTCTTTTCATACCTGTTCTCTTTCCTGTTCCTGTTCTTCTGCCTCCATGCTCTGCTCAATCTCAGACAGCAGAGAGGTGCTGTTCAGTGTCTGGAGACTCCTCTCCTCACTAAGTTCTTCCACCTTCTGCTGAAGCTGACGATAGGATACTCTTATCTCCTGCAATTCTAGGTGAGTCTGACGCAACTGCTCAAGATCACAGAAACACAGAAGAATGGGAACAGCTTGAAAAAGGTGTATGGAGACGGGAGAAAGAGAAAGAATGAAGATAAAACAAGAAGTAAAGAGTAGAGCTGAAGGAGAAGGGGGAAATGGGGGAGAGGGGAGACATGAGCTGTGGAGAGGGGAGAGCCATGGAGGGAGAGAAGTTAGGGGAGAATCAGACTGAGATGGTAAAAGGAAGAAAAAGAGTAAGAAGACTAGAACTGAAGGGAAAGAAAAGAGATAGGGACAGAGAAAATAAAGGAGTAGAAATACAATACAAAGCAGAGAAGACAGCAGTTCAGACTTGGACTGATGGAAGAGAGAGACAGGAGAAAGTTGCTAACGAAAAGAGGGCCAAAGAGTGAGCAATTAGCAAAAGAGGAAGAAAATGGGTGAGAGCTGGGCCAGAGAGGAAAAAAAGAAAATAAAATCTAATAATGCTGGTTCTAAAGGGAGAGAGCTTTGGGGAGAGAGGAGGTCCAAGGGAAAGAAAAAGGAAAATAGCTAAAATTGAGTGGAAAGGGAAAACAGAAGACAGAGTACTGTTGAAGAAGGAGAACAGTGGGAGACCAGAGATTGAGAGTGGAGTACAGGAGGGAGAAATGAGGTGAGGAGAGAGAGAAAGATAACGTGGAAAGACAACTGAAAACGGACACGCATTATGGGCGCGTGCCAAATCTGAAATTACCACCAGGAGGGTGCGCTGACCTGGTGGTAGTCTCATTTGGGCATGTGCTGCACGTGCGTAGAGCCTACTGCAGCTTAGTAAAAGGGCCCCAATTAAATACTTTTTAAACAAATAGGAGGAAATATTTTTTTCACTCAAAGAATAGCTAAGCTCTGGAACTCACTGCTGGAGGATGTGGCAACAGCGGTTAGCTATCTGGGTAAAGATTTGGACAAGTTCCTGGAGGAAAAGTCCGTAGTCTGTTATTGAGATGGACATGAAGGAAACCTCTGCTTGCCCTGGGATTAGTAGCATGGAATGGTGCTACTAACTGGGTTTCTGTCAGGTACTTGTGACCTGGACTGGCCACTTGCTGGAAGTAGGATACTGGGCTACATGGACCATTGGTCTGACCCAGTATGACTGTTCTTATGTTATGAGAGAGATCCAAACTATCCAGAGAGATGGTAAAATTCAGTCCTCCTTTCATCTCACTCTCTTTCTTCTTCCCAGCTGGTAAATAATACATTTTAGAAACTGTGAGCAGCATTTTAGAAAGGACGTCCAATTCAGAATATGGATGTCCAAGTCAGAACATCACAAATAGACGTCCATCTTACATGTATGTTAAAGCAGGATGCAACCTATTGTAAAATACATGTGGGATGGATGTCCATTACTGAAAACGTCCAGCATGAACATCCATTTTACAAACTGAAATGTCCAAATTATGAATGGGAGAAACAAGGGACATGGGCATCTGTGTGGCCATTTTATAAGATGACTTATCCAAATGACAATGTAATTTTTTTCAGGTGCCCAATAATCACAACATGTATATAGTAAAAAAGACCTGATTTTGATAATATCAGTGGAGAAACTCAACGGGTGTGAATTTCTTATTCCATCAAGAATTATTCTTCCTTGTCATCATTGGTCCTTTTTAAAACTTTTAAATCTTTTAAAATAATCACTTATTCAAAACTTGTGAAAAATGTATTTCAAGAATTTAATTCCAACTTATCTGATTGTATAGGCTGGGGGCTTACTCTTCTGACATGAAATCATGTTTTGTTGTCCGCTGCGTCAAGGAAAAACCTCCAATATCTGCCATCTGTCATTGACATCATTAGGAAGATAACAAGTTGGCAAGATGGGTCTGATGATGATATTGAGAGGTTTACCTTGAAGTGGCAGACAGCGAAACATGATTTCATGTCAAAAGAGCAAGCCCCCAGCCAACACAATCAGATAAGTTGGAATTAAATTCTTGAAATATATTTTTTGCAAGTGATTGAAATATAAAAGTATTTAAAAAGATTTAAAAAATAAAAAAAGGACCAGTGACAACAAGGGAGAATAATTCTCAATGAAATAAGAAATTCACACCCGTTGAGTTTCTCTACTGAGGTTCGGAAGATATTATCATAATTAGGTCTTTTTTGGTATATACATTTTATAAGATGGACATTTCTATGCTGCCACACAGTCATTCATGCAGAGCAGTGGAGTAGCCTAACTGGTGCTGGCTGACCGAAGGGGTTTTATTTTTGTTCTGAAAATTCAATAAAGATAAGAACTTGAAACAAATGGCAGGCCCGACAAAACGTTAAGCAACAAACTGAGATCCCATGGAGGAAGGACAGGTCTCAACAGGGGACATAGTTGTTTGATCCTGGGCAAAAAATGCACCATATCTGAATCAGCTACCAGAAAGATGCTGAGAACCTTACAGGGCTGGCACTTGGACCTTCAAGGAGATAAGGGCCAGTCCCTGCTAAAACCCTGCGACATCATGAAGCTGCACTTGTCATGGGGAAATGGAGAGCTGCTCACAACAATGCTCAAAGACACACCAAATTCATATGTAAACCAAAAACATAGATCTCTTCCGGGTTTCTAAGCAGAGTGGAGATGACTGAAGCAGAACATCTACATCTCAACAGGTGCTTCCTTTTAAGGGCCAAACCATAAGCCAGAAGGGATCTAGATCTTCCACTTCTACTGGCCCCTGGCTTAGAAGCCCCCCCCCCCCTGCTTCAGCAGTAGCCTCAGAGGCTCCACCAGCAGGCAGGGAAAATTTTCATACCAAGGTCAGAGAGGCCAGACCAGCGCAGCTATCCTCCATAGAACCCTGCCAACCAGTGGCCACAGAGGAAAGATGTACAGAGGCTCCTGTCTGAGCCAAGACTGAACCAGTACATTGATGCCTGTAGAGCCAGCCCCCCTCCTGCAGCTGAAGAAATGTGCAGTCTTGGAGTTCGGCTGAATAGCCATCAGATCAAACCCCAGGGGACCCCACTGAGAAACAAGGAGATGAAACACTGACAAGCTGAATTCCCACTCCCCTGGTTCCAATGAATGATGACTAGGGAAGTCTTCTAGCACATTCTCCTTCCCAGAAATGTGAGCCGCACAGAAGGCTATCACAAGTGCCTTTGCCCATCTACAGTTAAGTTTCAACTCTAATATCACCACCATGCTTCTGGTTTATCCTTGCTTGTTGGGTGTGGCACTGTCCAATATCACCCAGACCACGTTCGCTCAAATCAGGGGTCAAACTATACCAGAACTGGATGGATGGCTCTCATCTCCAGCTAATTAATGGGCCAGGAGAACTCCTTCTGGGATCTACAGCCCTGAGCTATCTGGCTCAGGCACTGGGCTCCCAAAACAAAAAGACTGGGATTGGTTGTCACCACCAGGTACTCAGAGGCTCCAGAGGAATACCCTTCAGCAAATTTTGGGGGTAGATCCACCAGACCAAACTCCAGCAGACTCAGTCCATCAGCATGAGCCAGATCATGAAGTCCTTTGAATTAGGGGCCCAGCGAGATAGCAATGGCAACTGAAGTGGCCCCACATGGTCCCTGGCCCATGCAACCACCTCTAGATTCACTGCCATGGACCCAAGAAGTTGTAAATAATTCTAGGCCCATGTCACCACCTATAACTTGAGTATCTGGTCCTCCATGAGAACACTGCTCCCTGCTGGTACTGAAGAGGACCCTAGGTACTCCAGCTGGTAGGTTGGGATTAGGTAGCCCTTGGCATAATTTACAATCCATCCTAGGCACTTAAGGAATCTAGTCACTTGAGATGCATCCTCCCTTGATTCTGACTCCAAGCTGGATCTCACCAACCAATTATCTAGACGGGGGTGTGCCCAGATCCCTTGTTTGTGCAGGTGGACTGCTACCATTACCATGGCCTTGATGAAGGTATGGGGTGCTACTGGCAACCCAAAGTGGAGTGCCCTGAAATGAAAGTGACAGCCCAGGATGCAGAAGCACAGAAAATGCTTGTGGCCCGGCCTGATGGGAATGTGGAGATATGTCTCCAACAGATCCAGAGAAGTTAAAAACTCATCCAGGTGAACCAAGGCGATCAGACTGCAGGGTCTCCATCCGGAGGTGAGGTGCACAGAGAGAGACATTAACCCCCTTTGAAATCTAGAATGGGACTAAATGGGTTACCCTTTTTGGGAACCACAACATAGATGAAGTAACTCTAGACTTGGGATGGGTTCCATCACTCCCAACTAGAGCAAGTTGCTGTAGCGTAGCTTCCACCATCTGTCTTTTCTAGGTGGAGCCGCAGAGAGACTCCATAAAGGCATCAGAAACTGGATTGGGAAATTTCAGGGCATAAACCTGGCACACCATCTCAGAGACCCATTGGCTGCTGGAGGTGAATAGGATCCACTCATGGTGGAAGTCTGCCTCATACTTGCACCAGCAAAGGACCCTCCAAATCCTCATTGTGGCCCTTGGTGGTTCCTGCATGATTCAGGTTAACTGTGTCCTGGGGTCTCCTGGGGTTACAAAAGGAAGGCACTGGTGTCCCTAGGGGGCTTGTAGGTCTGCTGGGAGCCTGCCTATCTGACCAAAACTGGCCTACATCCTGGGACCAAGGCTTACCCCTGGCAGAACAGGTTGCAGCCTTTGACCTGTCCTCCAAGAGCCTCTGGGGTCTGGCTTCTCCAAATCCCTCACCAATTTCTAAAGTTATTCCCCAAATAACAGGTGACTCCCAGAAGGAAGCTTGCTCAAGTGTGCCTTGGAGGCCGCACCTGCGACCCAGTGTCACAACCACAACTATCTCAAGGCTACCATCACAGACATCCACCAAAATGCTGCTCTGGATTCCAAGCACCACAGAGAACTCTGGGAGAGCTGCAGTCCCCACAACTTGGTTCAGGCCCCATAACCCCCACATATGGCTTGCTTGCCTATAGCAATTGAGGAAAATACCTATTTTAGGAGCTGCTGCACCTTATTTTTGTGGGCTTCTTTGAGGGATGATCCTCTCTTAACCAGGATGGTAGTCTTTTTGGTCTCCACCATGACCAGGGACTAGTTACAAACATTTCTACTTCAATTTCTTGGAAGAGCGAACAGCCAAAAAGTGAAAAGACAAAACTGAGTGTTGTCTAGAAGCATAGATAAAAGTGTGTGTGGGGGGGGGGGGGGGGGGGGGGAACAGACAGGAGAGCAGGCTTAAGGGCTGAGTTTGAAAAAAAAGAAGGAAGAACCAGAAACTGGGTGGAAACTAGAGCTGAGTAAAGGAAGGGAAGAAACAACCCTGAGAAGGAGAAAAATGCCATCTTGTTCTTTTCTGTTTCTTTTTTTTATTATTTTCATTTCCCCTCTCTCTCTTTCTCCTGTTTCCCTATTTCTATCATGCTCTTGCTCCCATCTATTCTCCCTTTCTGTCTTGCCCTCTCTCTTCTTTTCTCTCTTCAATTTCACCTTGTTTCATCCTCCTTCTCTCTCTTTTCCTTCCTACTTCTTTTCTTCCCTTAATCTCTCCTTTCTAACTTGTCTTCCTCTGTTCTAACCTCTCTTCTGTCCTTCTATTCCTGCTTGCACTCTCTCCTTCCACTCTCCCATCCTGTTCCCTGTTTCTCTTTCAACCTTTCTCAAACTGTCTCCTTTTCTCTCTCTCCATCTCCATTTGTTACCATAAATAAACATTTACTTTTAAATACAATCACAAATACATATGCCTGATTATTGTGTAGTTTTGGAGGATCCTTCTTATTTTTGCTTTATTTGTTGCAGAATCACTTATTATTGTCTCTTTGTTCTAATTACAGTTTTAATACTTTCTCCCAGTTAGATCTTTGGCTATTCTTTGGAAACGACAAGAGACTCCGTAACGTAGATATTTTAGATATCTAAAACGTTTGGTGCTTTTACTGCTCAGACAGTTTTTAAACAGAAGTGGGACTTTCCCACCTTACCTGCAAGTCCTTGTCATAACTCTGTCTATCTAGGATCAAGACCCTGTCCTGCAGCTCTTCTATAGTTCCCTGAAGTAAGAAATTTTCTTCCAACATGGCACTGAGTTGTCCTTCTGCTTCTTGTTTCTGGTCTAGCAGCAGGTTAATCTGAAAGACAAACATGAAGATTGTGACTGCACCGAATAAATACAGCCCCCCCCCCCCCCCCCAGGGTTTAATGAATGAACAAAATTCAATTCCTTTAAGAGAAGGCATGAAGAGCTCAGGGTGAAGAACATATGTTGCTTGGCAAAATTTGCAGAGGAAATGGAAATAGATGCTCTGAAGTGATAGATTCTGCCCCCTGTTTCCCCCCTCTTCATACACACATATACCCAGAACAGTAACAAATCATCTTGAGCTTGGGCAAAAGATTGATGTATTTGCATCCTAAACAACAAACTCCTGAGGAGCAAAGATTGAAATATTGAAAAGAAATGGAAAAGGAAGAAAGGGGAAGAGAGAAGGCTGAAAGGGAAGGGAGATGGAAGACAGTCAAGAAAATATTATAAGGGTCAGACTCAGACAGAAAGAATATTTGACGCCACTGTAACAACAAATAGAATGCTTAAGTAGCAGATTCCTAGCACATATTCCTCTCCCTGTGTTAAAATCTGACCTGCTTCTCCTACTCAGTGTTTCAATACTTCTTTTTTCTCTGCAACAGCTACTGCACACTTTCTTTTCTCTCCTACTCAAACCTCCCACATGCTTCTATCCCTTGCTCAAACTGTCACCTTCCCAGCCTACTCCTTCAGAGCCAGATTAAAAAATCTTTTTAGCATGACAATTTGTACATGTATCATCAAAATAATATATTAAGTGGTACATTTTCAACTGCAAAGTTAAGCTTGTGTTTTTAAGAACAGAAAAAAACCCCTCTAAATTCTGAAGAACAAATTTCTCCTGTTTCTCTAAGAGATTTTTCTGGTCATTTTGTTTTAGGGAAGTCTTATTCTCTGTCCAGTCAATATTCAGCCAGCGGTGGTCAGCTTTTTTTTTTTTAACACAGTCCACTGGACAGAACTAGTCCTGGATATTCAATGCTGGGCAATGTCTGGACACTGGCATTGAATATCCTGGGCTAATTTGGCATATGGAAGCCGCTGTACCTTACCTCTATAAGACACCCATATAGTCCCTGGCTGAATACTGTCTGGGAGCCGAATGAGTATAAGCAGATTTCTTCACCAACTCTATCCACCCCCTCCCTTTTCCATGAAGCCAGTAAGCCACAGATCAGACCTTCCCACCCCAGTAGACATCCCCAGGCCTAACCTTTTTTATCCCTGTTGGTTTAGCGGGATCTACAAGCAGGAGAGATGCCCACTCGCTCCTGCCCATCGCAACTTCTTTCACAAAATGGCTGCTGTGACCTTTCATGGCAGCATCTCAGTACTGCTGTCCTAACTTTATCTGCTTACTTCCCCCATCTTGTGTGGGTTCCATTACCAACTGCTGGAACAGTTCTCAAACTGAATCCAAGATCTCCCTACTTCTAGAAGACCCTGCAAAAGGGATCCTCCAATCAACATCTGACATATTAAAATCAACTATTAGTAGGATTTCACCTATCATAACTCTATTTTTAATATCTTCAATTAAATTTCTGTCCACTTCTTTTGCCTGTGACAAAGGCCTGTATATCACATCTATGTAAATACAATTTTTTATTGTTGTTATTCATTCCCTCTTTCCAAACTAATCACACAGTGCTTCTTCCTTACCCTGTTAGTCCTGTGGTGGTTTCACCAAAACACAGACCATGTTGAGTCTGTTTAATAATGTTCTGGTTTGACACCCCCTATTCTTAAAGACTCCTTGTGTTTTTTGGCTCTTTTGCTCTGTTTGCTTTCGATTTCCTCTCCTACGTTTCCATAACTATATCCCAGTCATGGTTCTCTGTGAACATTACATTATATTTGTGTCTTATATTCCACATATAACCATACAGGGTTCAAGGCAGATTACAAAACTAAGATATAAAACCTAGGAGTAAACAACAGGACAATTATGTGTAATGCCACAAAGTAGAAAATTCCAGTAAAATTAACATCATGTAATATTAAGTATAACAATAATATGGTCTCAGAACAAAATAGTTTTTATAGCCCTTTTAAAAAGAGTATAATTGGTCTCATGGCATATCTCAACAGAGATTCCATGATTTTGCTACTTGATAAAAAAAATTATACTGTGAAGTGTTTAACAGATTTTACGCCTCTGAGGTTCAGAAAAAAACAATGGCGCTGAGCCTTGAGTAATAAAACAAAATTATACAATAGAGCTTGAACAAAATTCTAACTTCATAGGTAACCAGTGAGATTTATTTATTTATGGTTTGCTTATACCCCACATTTTCCCACACAGATTGGAAGTATAGTGGTGTCACTCTTTCATATTTACTGGAGGAATAGATTAATCTCAGAGCAATATTTTGTACTGCTTGCAATCTTCTGTTGATGTACTTTGAGCATCCCAAGTATATTATGTTGCAATAATTAAGCTTGGATAATAAACAAGATAATAAAAAACAACTCTGTTACTCCACTAAATCCAAGGCAGCCTTTTTCATCACAGCTTCTAGATTCATAACCTTATTTCTCATACTACAGGCACTGGTATACACTGCTTTCCAGATGTTCCCATTTTTCCCATTTCTATATACTTAATGTTTCAGTAACTTGAGGCTTTTCTTACCTTTGGGCTTTGATCACCCAGCCCTAACAAATCTAGTTTAAAGCCCTCTTCACTAGGTTAGCCAGCCTGCTGATGACACTTCTTCCCTTTGATAGATGAACACCATCTCTGCTCAGCAGCCCTTGGAAAATCATCCCATGATCCATGAAGCCAAAATACTCTTGAAGACACCATCCACACACTATGCATTCATCTCCAGGATGCAAATTTCTCTGCCTTGGTCTTTATCCTTGACAGATAGGACTGACAAACACCACAAGTGCACCTATCTGATTCACTCTTTCTCCCAGAGTCATGAAGTCACTTTTGATACATTCAGAGGGATACTTAGCATTATTATTCATGCCAACATAAATGAGCAGCATCAGATAATTCTCAGTAGGCTTGATAAGTCTCGGCAAACTCTCCATAACATCTTGAATCTTGGCACTTGGCAGATAGCACACCTCATACAATATCATGTCTGGTCAGCAGATGGATGCCTCTGTACCCCTCAGAAGGGAATCACTAACCATCAATACTTTTTGCTTCCTAGGGGTCACTGATCGAGCAACTTTGGGGATTCTGAGCTTCAGTTCCTCTTGTTTGTGGGATGCTCTCACCTTTTCCACTTCCAGGGCTTAATACTAGTTCTTTTGTTTGAAGGAGGTGAAGTCATAGTGTAGATCCTACAGGATCTCATGACCCTATCCAGTTGTCATCTTTCAGCACAGCTTTTTCTTCCACTCTGCTAGAGATCTTTGATTTCTCAACCTTGCCACCTCCTCTAAAAGTTTCTCCACTTCTTTCATGAAGGATTGAAGCTGCAGACATCTCACACAAGGAACCAGACCCTTGATTTGGATCACACTTTCCATCTGGACAAGGGCAGAAGCTGTAACTGGGGCAACAGCTTTGGGGACACAATGTTTCTTAAGCCATACTTCAGTTGCAGAAGCTTTTGCACCTGTTGAAGGAAAAAAGAAAAGCACCTTCTTTTCCTCAGCTGTTCTGTTCTGCAGTCAGACATTACTGGACCCTGAAATTCTGTGCTGAATTAAATTCAGGTACTGGTCTATTAAGGAAGAAAATACCTGGGTCCTAAGGGATAATGTATCCCAGAAGCACACGGATTCTACGGTGGATGGCCCTCCAGTATGACCAAACGTTTGGACAATGCCACCAAATATAGCCCATGGTATACCTAGCCCATGCTGCCTCTAACAATTGGGAGAAGCCCCCAAGAAACAGGAATGTGGTAACAGGTGTAAGATACCATTGATACATTATATTTACAGAGTATTCTTGCAAATTAAGTGCTTTAGCATTAGTGAATAATGCTGCCTCTATTTTATCCCACATAACTGACTCATAATGAATCCCCAGCAAAACTTCTCAATTGAGTCTATAACCTAGATACTTAGGCCTTTGCCTACACAAATACGTATACAGAGCAGAGTCCAAACTTTTAGTTGACAAACAATCCTCACAAAATTCCTGTAAGCATGCTTCTTCTCTAAGAACCAGCATCTTGATCTGCTTAGTACTAAAAAATGCACTATCTGAAGATAGGTATAATAATATTGAGGCAATGAGTACATGCTGGCTAGTGTATCTAAGCTAATCAAGGTGTCATCATCAAGCAGCTGACTCAACCATTCCAGTCCCATAACCCTACAGGTATGGTAAAGCCCCGGCTCCAAGCCTGGTGGAAAAAGGGGATTAAAATAAATCAGAGAGTTCTCAATAGCTGGAACATAAGGGCCCTGGACTCACAATCCCAAGTGCAGAAGGTAACAACAGATGTTGAGGAATAGTACTCTAGAAGTGTTCTAGATTTTGGGGTTGGGGGTATCCAGATCAAATAGGAGCGCTTAACAGGCCCTATTAACCCAAAACTTGCATTCTGAGTTCTGGAACTACTTGATGGCAGAACATATTTAAGTTGCTCTATAGTAAAGCACTACGTTTGGAACACCCAGCCCTTCCATCTTTTGGTCTCTGTCAAGTTCACAGCCATAGTACTATCTGGATTAACACTGAAAGGTCTGAATCTCCTTTAACAAACTAGACAAGGAAATGATAAGCTGAGAGCGATAGACAAAATTTAATCATCAGCAAACAAAGCCAACTTATGCTCCTGCCCAGCCTCCTTCAATGTTTGGGTCTATTTTATTTATTTATTAAGATTTATTCACCACATTTTTGAAGGAATTCACTCAAGGTGGTGTACAGCAAGAATAATTCAAACACAGGCAATAGACAATTGCAGCAGTAAAAATATTCATACAATACAAGGTATGGCATAGTATGCTACATTACAATGTCAATACAATCTACTATAATAATTTGCACCTTCAACGTTCTGAAGCTGACTCCATGGCAGACTTCAGTGAAGGGTTCGTAAGTCTGTCACTATCTCTCTCTGTCCCACCCTCGCATCAAAATGTGATGACGTCGAGGGCAGAACAGTGAGAGGGAAGAGAACGCTGCAGAGTTGCCAGGCAAAGGAACGTGACGTCACACGCATGAGGGTGTTGTCGTCCCTCCCTTCCTCCCTCCCTCCCTCCCAGTTCCAGGCCCCCTCCCTCCAATTTTTAAAAGTCATCTTCACTTACCAAGTCAGGGTTATGGCGGCCGGCAGCAGCGGTAAAACGCGTGCAGGTTCGGCCTTTCTCTCTCTCTCAGCTGTGGTCCTGCCCTTGCTGAAACAGGAAATGAGGGCGGGACCACAGCTTTGAGAGAGAGAAGGGCCTAGCCTGCACGCCTTTTACCACTGCTGGCGGCCGCCTTAACCCCAACGAGGTAAGTCAAGATGACTTTTAAAATTCGGAGGGAGGGGGCCTGGAACTGGAAGGGAGGGAGGGAGGAAGGGAGGGACGACGACCCTGGAACTGGGAGGGAGGGAGGGAGCCTGAAACTCGGACGGAGGGGGGGACCCTGAAACTCGGAGGGAGGGAGGGGTGTACCCTGAAACTCGGAGGGAGGGAGGGAGGACCCTGAAACTCAGAGGGAGGGAGGGAAGGGGGGACCCTGGAAATCGGAGGGAGGGAGGGAGGGAGGGAGGGGATGACCCTGGAACTGGGAGGGAGGGGAGGGTGGCACCCCTGGCACACAATCTCACACACACTCTCTCTCTCTCACAGACACACTCGCACCCAGTCTCACTCTCTCTCTGTCACACACACACACTCGCACATTCACTCTCTCTCTCACACACACTCTCTCAAACATACACACTCCGAGGAAAACCTTGCTAGCGCCTGTTTCATTTCTTTCAGAAAGGGCCTTTTTTACTAGTATGCAATAAGACATTTTAATAGTCAGCATAGGGTATAAGTAAAAATGGAACACATAGATAGATAAGATAGAGTAGCAGGAGTTAGCAGACAAGGGGACTAATTTAAGGGAAGTTGTACATGAGGTCTGAAAGGTGCTTAAATATTATCTTATCTGTGTGTGTAACTAGGAAGTTAGTTACGACTTCCATTAAAGGCACGGGTGAACAGCCAAGCTTTTACCTGCTTCCTGAAGAAGAGTTAGTCTTGTGTTAAGCAGACCCTTTCAGGGAATGCAATCCAGTGCATGGGGCTACTCTGGAGAAGGCTCACTGGTGGATATCACATCACGTGATGTCCTTTGGAGAGGGTATGGTTAAGGATACTCCTTGGGAGGACATTAGTCACCTTGGAGGAGTGTAGAGGGAGATCCTGTTCTTCAAGCATTCTGGGCCATTTCCTTTAAGGGTTGTCTGTGATCACAACTGCAAAAGGCTGCAAACAATAATGGCAACAAAAGACAACCCTGATGTACCCATGTTCTCTTCCCAACTGAAACATGGAAGAGAACTCTGTATTGATCCAATTGAAAGCCTTCGCATTAGAGTATAGGGCACTGATACATGCTCTGAATCCTTCCTGAAATCTAAAATGCTGCAGGGTCTGATCTAAAAATCCCCACTGAAACCTGTCAAAGGAAAGAGACTGGCCTGTCCAAACTAGTAGTCTGTGCAACAGATAGCTTAGGCCAATGGTAGCTCTCAGGGACCTCTTGTACCGCCTGCGCAGTCTTTCAATTTTTTTTCCCACCTAATGTTGGGCATCTCTTTCTCGTTCCTTACTCCCCACTTCCCATGGCCCAGCATTGGTCATATTGGCCTACCCTCCCTCCCTG
This sequence comes from Microcaecilia unicolor, assembly GCF_901765095.1. Lineage (NCBI taxonomy): Eukaryota > Metazoa > Chordata > Amphibia > Gymnophiona > Siphonopidae > Microcaecilia > Microcaecilia unicolor. The sequence goes on from NC_044041.1 coordinate 65,805,390, forward strand.
AGTAGGGCATCTTCCACTTCCCTCCTGCTTGCTTGTCTACCTCTCGCCCACCCAATGGTCTTGAAAACTTGATCCTCTTTTCAGCAGCAATTCAGTCAGGCACTCTTTAGCCTACTCCAGAGGCCTTCCCTCTGCAGCAATAAGCAGAGGGAAGGCACCTGGGCATGGCAAGAAAGAGGAGCCTGGCTGAATATTGCCAGGTGAGTGTAGGTAGGCAGGCAGGCATGGATGGATATCGGGGAGGGAATGGAGGGCGGGGAAAGAGAAAAATCAGATCAGACCAAACTAGGCAGAAGTGTGTGCGGGGGGGGGGGGGGAGGCTGGACTCACGGAGGGAGGGCAGGCCAGATTGAGCGATGCTGGACCATGGTGGGGCTGCTGGAAGCAAGAAGCTATTGATCATGGTACACAGAAGGAAAGTGAGAGGGTAGAACCTAGACATGGGGTGGGGGTGGGACTGCTTCCTATGGGATGTGGGAGAAAATAAGGAAAGAGTGAGGGGAGAACATGGACATGGGGAGGAAAAGAGATGCTGGATGCGAGATAGCATAGGGACAGGGATAAGAGGGGTATTGCTAGACACAAGGGGCAGATAGGGATACAGAGGAGTGATGCTGATTGCAAGGGAATCAAAGAGAAAGGGAAGAAATGGTGCGCATGGATGAATGAGAGGGGAAGGGAGAGTGAGGAGATGGTGTACTGTACATGGATGGAGGGAAAGGGAAGAGAAGAAAGAGGAAATAGATAATGCACATGGAAGGAGGGAAGGGGAAGGGAAAAGAGGGATGAGATGCTGTTCACAGATAGATGGGAAGAGGAGAGAAGAGAAACGGAGCAGATGGTGTACATGGATAGAGGGGAGGGAAAGGAAAGGGAAGACAGAAGGAGGGTGCACATAGATGGAGGGGAGGGGAAGGGTAGAGAGAGGAAGGAAATGGTGCACATGGATGAAGGGAGGAGAGGGGAAGGACAGAGAGAGGGAGGAGATGGTGCACATGGATAGATGGGAAGGGAAGACATGGAGAAGTAGATAGATTTGAGAAGGAAGCAGAACAATGGAAGAAAGCTGAATGTAAAAAATTTGTGTCAAAGATGGATGTAGCCAATTAAATGGCCAGAAACAATTTTAAAAATGGGGGTAACACACTCAAAGCAATAACAATACCCAACAACAATTCATATAAAGTATAAATACACCAACTTAAGACCTCAGTGGTGACTTATTTTACATGAGCCAGGAATGCCCTTCGCTCGCCTGCTTCCTCATTAGTCAAAAATATATTTTAACCAAAATTAATATTGTTCCACATGTTTTGTCTCTTTTCATTCTTTTGTGTAAAAGTAACTCAAATTATTACTTAGCTTTAATGAAAAGATTAACCGTTCACCAATATGTGACATGTTTCCCATAGCTTATTATAACACTTCACCCTATTCTGATAGTCATCTTTCTATAACTGTTCAGCTCTTTTTCCCTCACCCATGATCTTGTTGTAACACCAAGTGTATCTGTCACCTGGAATGGCGATGCCATAACAGGTTTCTGTAAGCCACATTGAGCCTGCAAATAGGTGGGAAAATGTGGGATACAAATGCAATAAATAAATAAATCGCTGAATCAGGGTTTAATCCATTGCCAATATCCCACTTCATTTACTGTAATGCAGAGATTCTGCAAAACATGTCCCCACTTAAAAAATTAGCAAAGACAACTAGCTTAGGCAATGCTACCTTAGCAAGGTAATCTTGAATTGCAATGTCTTCAGTGCAAGTATCAGATTTATATCATTCCTTATAAAAGGAACAAAACCATTCCCTAATCACTTCAGAACAGGTCAGCATGTGAGCATCAGAGCCTTTAAATTTATGAATAGTTATCCAAGAGGCACTGAGCCTTAGCTGATCTCTCATTCCAAGACTACTTAATCTGAGCTTCTTATCTTTCCCCCTAAACCAACCTCGCCTCTTCCCCCTTTCTCTATTTCTGTGGATAACACTCTCATCCAGTGGCGTACCTAGGGTAGTTGACCCCCGGGGCCGGTCATTTTTTAACACCCCCCCCCCCCCCCCCAAATCCAGTACTAGGCATACCGAGAATACAAAACATCAGGACCTATAGAGCGATTCTACCATACCATAAGCAGTAATTTCTACGAGTCACACAAGGAAAAGGAAAGCATCTTAAACACTACAGTGAGCACTAGAACATCAATTCACCTATTGTAAAACGAAACCAGACAGAATAATACAGATCGTCGATCCTGCACAGTCAATGCCAACTGAAAGCCATGTCTTTTTCACAAACACAGATACACCCTAATCCACTATAGAATAAGTAGTACAATGCAACACCACAGAAACAGAAAACGTCCCCTAGTACTGTGCAAAATATAAAGACAGCAGATGTAAATTTGAAAAAACTAACAAATACCAATCACCACTTTACAAATTAACAAATAGAAATAAAACAAATAATATCATTTTATTGGACTAATACATTTAGCTTTCAGAGGCCAAAATCTCCTTCCTCAGGTCAATACAGTATAGTGCTGTTACATTATCCTATCCTGACCTGAGGAAGGGGGTTTTGTTCTCTCAAAGTTAAGTCAAAATGTATTAAAATTAGTCCAATAAAAAGATGACCTTATTTACATGTTCTACTTATAAACATTTATTAACACAGCTACAATACTATATCCTAAAGCAAAATAATTAAAATATATATTTACAGTTTGTTGTCTCTGGTTTCTGCTTTCCTCATCTTCTTTTCACTGTCTTCCTTCCATCCAGCATGTCTTCGCTCACTCTCTGCCATCCAGTGTCTGCCCTCTCTAATGTCCCTTCCATCCAGTGTCTGCCCTCTCTCTCTGCCCCTTCCATCCACTGTCTGCCCTCTCTCTCCCTTCCATCCACATCTGCCCTCTATTTCTGCCCCTTCCATCCACCATCTGCCCCAGTCTGCCATCTCTCTCTCTCTCCCTTCCATCCACATCTGCCCTCTATCTCTGCCCCTTCCATCCACCATTTACCCCAGTCTGCCCTCTTTCTCTCTCCCCCTTCCACCCACCATCTGCCCTTTCTCTCTGCCCCTTCAATCCGTCTGCCCTCCCTCTCCCATCCATCCAAGGTCTGCCCTCCCTCACGCTCCCCACTTCCATCCAGGGTCTGTCCCCTTTCTCTCTGCCCCCTCTTTTCAGCCCCCTTATTCCACCTGCCCCTAGTTCCAGCCCCAGCCCACATCTCCCACCTGCCCCCCTTTTCAGCCCCACTATCCCACCAGTCCCCAGCCCTTTTCTCCCATCAGTCCCGAGCTTCAGCTCCAGCCAGTTCTCCCTGTCCCCTTTAAAGCCCCCAGTTTCAGTACTAGCCCCCTTATCCCAAATAACCTCCTTTTCAGCCCCCAGTTCCAGCCCCCTTCATCCATCACATGCCTTGCATCCCCCCTTTTCAGCCCCAGACCCATTCTCCCACCTGCCCCAGGCATGGACCCATTTTCCCTCCTGCCCCCTTGTCAGACCCCCAGACCCCTTCTCCCATCTGAGCACTCCCCTCCCCAATCCCCTTCTCCTCTATGACCACCCCCACCCTCCCCAATCCCCTTCTTCCCTCTGAGCACCCTTACCCTCCCCAATCCCCTTCTCCCCTCTAAGCACCCTCCCCAATCCCCTTCTCCCCTATGAGCACCCCCACCCTCCCCAATCCCCTTCTCCCCTATGACCACCCTCCCCAATCCCCTTCTCCCCTATGAGCACCCCCACCCTCCCCAATCCCCTTCTCCCCTATGACCACCCTCCCCAATCCCCTTCTTCCCTCTGAGCACCCTCACCAATCCCCTTCTCCCCTCTGAGCCCCCCTCTCCCATCTGAGCCCCCCCTCCATCGAGAGGCCTGAGCCCTCTTCACCCTACAGCCACCACCCTGCTTTTTTTTTAAATCCGTGCAGCGATGCAGGCAGCGCCTCGCGTCTGCCCTGCATGAACTGAAAAGAGGAAATCGCTTTGCTGATGTCGGGCCTTCCCTCGCTTGTTGTCCCGCCCTCTTTTGAGGTAACTTCCTATTTCCTCGAGGGTGGGACAACAAGCGAGGGAAGGCCCGACGTCAGCAAAGCGATTTCCTCTTTTCAGTTCAAGCAGGGCAGACGCGAGGCGCTGCCTGCATCGGCGATCGCTGCATGGATTTTTTAAAAAAAAGCTGTCGGCTCTCGCGGAGCACCCCCCACCCGCTGACACCCGGGGCGGACCGCCCCCACCGCCCCCCCCTTGGTACGCCACTGCTCTCATCCTTCCTGTCTCATCAGCTCGTAACCTTGGAGTCATCTTCGACTCCTCCCTCTCCTTCTCTGCACATATTCAGCAGGCTGCTAAAACCTGTCGTTTCTTTTTCTACAATATCAGCAAAATTTGCCCTTTCCTTTCTGAGCACACTACCAGAACCCTCATCCACACTCTTATCACCTCTCGCTTAGACTATTGCAACTTACTTCTCACAGGTCTCCCTCACTTAGCCATCTCCCTCCTCTTCAATCTGTTCAAAATTCTGCCGCACGACTAATATTCCGCCAGTGTCGTTATGCTCATATTAGCCCTCTCTTCAAGTCACTTCATTGGCTTCTTATCCATTTCCGCATACAGTTCAAACTCCTCTTATTGACCTATAAGTGCATTCACTCTGCAGCTCCTCAGCACCTCTCCACTCTCTTCTCCCCCTACATTCCTCCCCGGGAACTCCGTTCACTGGGTAAATCTCTCTTATTTGCTCCCTTCACTGCTAACTACAGACTCCGTTCCTTTTATCTTGCTGCACCATATGCCTGGAATAGACTTCCTGAGCCAGTATGTCAAGCTCCATCTCTGGCCGTCTTAAAATCTAAGCTAAAAGCCCAGCTTTATGATGCTGCTTTTAACTCCTAACCCTTATTCACTTGTTCAGAACCCTTATTTTATCATCCTCACTTTAATATTCCCTTATCTCTTGTTTGTCCTAATTAGATTGTAAGCTCTGTCGAGCAGGGACTGTCTCTTCATGTTCAAGTGTACAGCACTGCGTACGTCTAGTAGTGCTATAGAAATGATAAGTAGTAGTAGTAGTAGTACTTAATCAAAGAAAGAAAGAAAGAAAGATGAAAATCAATCCCATCTTGATATAATTGTTCTAAGCAGAGATTTGCCAAGCGTAGTTCTCCAAGTACCTCAGAGGGACACAGCAGCTTTATGCTGAGTTTCCAATTCAGTGACCCGGGTCTGCCATTAACAAATTAATGTTTCTTTCTTACGTTCATGGTGGGCAGCAAGTCAGATAAAGTATCCCAGTGAAACTGCCTTCAGTGCATCCCAATCCACACCCAAAAAGAGGCCAGAATGTAAGCTGTTAGCAATATATTCATGGAGCAGGGCCCTATACCCCTTAACAGTGTTGTCCTGTAACTGTTAAATCTATCTCTTATTTCTTGGATCTTCAGCTAAACTGGGAATCACCTGTGGTTTATGCAGTTGCAGCATGGCTTCTCCTTGCTGCTCCACGTGCTGCTTCACCTCTTCAATCCTGGCTCCTATTTAATTTAAATCTTGTTGCCACTACAACTTACCCCTCCATTGCTCCAGGTAAAAAATAAGTAGCAGTATGTAAACTGCTTTGATTGAAACAACCGAAAGGCGGTATATAAAATCCCATCCCATCTCTTATGCCCACTCTAATGGAGGTTATTTCTTTTTTAATATCTGGAAGCCATTTCTTATTTCACCCTGCAAGCAGGACTCTCTCACCTCCTCCGCCTCCAGTTCTCTCTTGGATGCACTGCTCTTGCCGACACCCTATTACTCCATTTCTCCCAGGAGCGACTGTTCTCTTTCCTGACATAGGGAGACTTGAACTCCTCTAACTGCTTTCTTACCAACATAATGGCTGTTGTAGAGCTTGGCCTTTGCAATCTGCACCTTGGTAAACTTTACTAAATGCTTATTTTTCAGAGTATAGTCACACTTTCCAATGGAACACTCGTTCTAGGCATTACTTCCTCTGACACCAGAATTTCAGTATTTGTTTTGGTAAGAGTAGTAGTAAATTGAGGTTCCTTACCTGTAATGGGGGGCTTCTCTGTGACAGCAGAATAAGTCAGCTACACCTGGTGATGTCATCCAAATAACTCTCCTAAAGCTCAGAAAAGTCTGGACTTCCTGAGCATTTGTTGGATCCCCCTTTCTAAGACTACCCACTTCCTGCTCAGTATGCCATCAAGCTGATAGGCAGTGCACCCTGTAGGGAAGTTGGGTGGGTATATGTGGCTGACATCCTGCTGTCCACAGAGAACTCCTATTACAGATAAGTAATATCACTTTCTCCACGGTCAAGCAGGATGAGTAAGGCACATCTGGTGACTCCCTAACAAGGGTGTGAAGAGGTTGATGCGCTGGGTGATGTACCTGTGCATCTATGACCCCCATAGGATTGCCTTGTAGATTGTTGTCTGGTCGCAAAGATCATTGCTGGACATCCTAGAGAGATGAAGAGACGAAAGAGTTAATCTTTCAACATCCATGCTGTCAGACCAAGGAAGGATAAGGTTGGGATAGAGTATGGTTTCCCCCTCCTGTGTGATAAGGGCTGGAAGAGACTGCAATCTGATCAGTGAGAGAACGGTAAGACATTGTAGGTAAGGAAACCAGATCTGTCTCAGTAGCTTAGTCGCATATGATCTTCTGCATCATCTTGGGCTGGGGAAGGAGGCCAGCAGTTGCACATCCTGGGCTATGAGTGAGTCCTTGCCTGTGCTCATGGGAACAGGCACTTCTTGTAGGCCATTGAAGACAGCACTTGATGCCTTGTCTTTGCTCAAACCTGGTGCTGATGCAGATCTGGAGGAGGAGACCTGGATGCTGAAGAGAGCACTGAAGAGGTAGTCTTCCACAGAGCACATGAGAAAGGCAGAGAAGTAGGGGAAAGGAAAGGAACAGAAATAAGATTGGAGACATCACAGTGTGACCTGCACGAATAGGATGAGAGCTGATGTGAGCAATGTGTTCCTGTGGTATACAGTGGTTTCAGATGGAGAAAAAGATTTGGAAGGGACAGTACCAGGAAGAGAAACTGTACTGGAGCCATAAGAAGTAGCAGAGAGAAAATACAAAGTGTAAAGAGAAAATGTTTTTCACGCCTTTCTCATGTGCTCTGTGGAATGCCTGCTCTGTCTGTAACAAACTTTCCTACATCCATGACCTCTTTATCTCTCGTACTTTCCATCTGCTTGCCCTGAGACTTGGCTTTGCCCTGAAGACTCTGCTTCAGCTGCAGCCCTGTGTCATGAAGGTTATCTTTCCTCCCACACTCTTCGCCCAATTGGCCGTGGAGGTGGTGTCAGGCTACTACTCTCACTCTCTTGTAGATTTCAACCTCTTCTTCCACCTCAGTCTCATTGCTTTTCTTCCTTCAAAGTCCACTCCATCAGTATATTCACTCCTCTACTCAGAGTAGACTGACTTTGGCTCCTGGCTTTCCTTCTTTTTTTAACCTTCATCTCCTTCCCTCATTTTTGGGGATTTTAACATTCAAGCTAATGATCTCTCTGACTCTTATGCTTCTCAGTTTCTCGCTTTAACATCCTCTTTCAGTCTTCAACTGTGCTCCACTACCCCTACTCACCAGAATGGCCACTGTCTTGATCTTATCTTCTTCTCCAACTGCTCATTTTCCAGTTTCTGCACCTCTGCTCTTTCCCTCTCTGACCATCCTCTGATAACTTTCACACTTAAACAACCTCCACTCCCCCCCCCCCCCACACCGAGTCCTGTACAATCTCCACCAATACATTTAGGAATATTCAGGCTAATGACTCTTCTACTCTGTCCTCCAGTGTTTCAAACCTCTTCTCAACCACTATGTTATCCAAGTCTGTCAATGAGGCTGTCTCTTCCTATACCACTATTCTCTTCTCTGCTCTGGATACTCTCGCTCCTCCCATTCCCCATTCTGTAAGGCATACCAAACCCCAGCCTTGGCTGACCTCTAGAATCTGCTACCTAAATTCATGTGCCCAATCTGCCAAATGCCGTTGGCTGAAATCCCAAGTCTATGCTGACTTCATACATTTCAAATTCTTGCTGACCTCCTTCCAGTCTGCTCTTTCACTTGCCAAACAGGACTACTACATCCAGTTCACAAACACTTTTAGCTCAAACTCTTGATATCTCTTTGCCACACTGAATTCTCTCCTCAAAGTGTTTTCACCTCCAACTCCCCCTTCACTTTCTCCCCAAACTCTGGTTGAGTACTTTCATGATAAGGTTCATAAGATTAACCTTGAAGTCTCAACCAAGTCACCTCCACCTCTCCTTCTCTCAGTCCATTCTCTCAACCCTCCTTCAACCCCTGCCTCCTTTTCTGAAATCACTGAAGAGGAAACTGCACATTTTCTTTCCACCTCAAAACTACTTGTTCCTCTACACCCACCCATCTACTAAGCACTATCTCTCCTACTGTCATCCTTTCTATCTGTCATATCCTCAATCTTTCACTTTCCACTGCAACTGTCCCTGATACCTTCAAACATGCCATAGTTACACCACTCCTCAAAAAACCTCCATTGGACCCTATCTGTCCTTCCAACTATCGCCCCATCTCCCTCCTCCCTTTCCTATCCAAGATAATTGAATGTGCTGTTCACCGCCGTTGTCTTGACTTTCTTCCATCTCAAGCTATTCTTGATCCACTTCAATCTGGCTTTTGGCGTCTTCATTCAACTGAAACATTTCTTGCTAAAGTCTCCAATGACCAGTTCCTGGCCAGATCCAAAGGTCTCTATTCTATCTTCATCCTTCTTGATCTATCTGCTGCTTTTGACACTGTAGATTACTGCCTACTCCTTGAAACGCTGTCCTCACTTGGATTTCAAGGCTCTGTTCTTTCCTGGTTTTCTTCTTATCTTTCCCATATACACTTTTAGTGTATACTCTAGTGGATCCTCCTCCACTTCTATCCCATTATCAGTTGGTGTAACTCAGGGCTCTGTCTTAGGACCTCGTCTTTTCTCCATCTATATTTCTTCCCTTGATGCTCTGATCTCATCCCATGGTTTTCAGTATCAACTTTTTGCTGATGACTCCCAAATCTACTTCTCCACATTAGAAATTTCAGCAAGAATCCAGGACAAAGTATCAGCCTGCCTGTCTGACATTGCTGCCTGGATGTCTCACTGCCATCTGAAACTAAACATGACCAAGACCATAGGAGCCAACTTTTCAAAATGATTGGGGGTGCAGAATTTTTTTTTAACAGGTGGTGCATTCCCCTGCCCCCCTCCCCTCCTCCCTCCCCTGTCCCTCCCTCTGAGTTCCAGGCCTCCCTCCCTGCCTCCGAGTTCCAGTTCCCCCTCTCACTCTCCCAGTTCCAGACCAGGCCCCCTCCCCTCCCCCTCTGAGTTCCAGGCCTCCCTCCCTGCCTCTGAGTTCCAGGCCCCCCCTCTCCCCCTCCCAGGCCCCCCTCCCCCTCCCAGTTCCAGACCCCCCTCACCCACCCTCCCTCCCAGTTCCAGGCCCCCTCCCTCCCAGTTCCAGGGTGCCCCTCCCATCTCCCTCCCTCCTTCTGAATTTAAACATAGTAACATACATAGTAGATGACGGCAGAAAAAGACCTGCATGGTCCATCCAGTCTGCCCAAAAAGATAAACTCATATGTGCTACTTTTTGTGTATACCTTACCTTGATTTGTACCTGTCCTTTTCAGGGCACAGACCGTATAAGTCTGCCCAGCACTATCCCCGCCTCCCAACCACCAGCCCCGCCACCCAATCTCGGCTAAGCTCCTGAGGATCCCTTCCTTCTGTTCCTTGTGATCATGGGCAAGTCACTTAACCCTCCATTGCCTCAGGTGCAAACTTAGATTGTGAGCCCTCCTGGGACAGAGAAATATCCAATGTACCTGAATGTGACTCGCCTTGAGCTACTACTGAAAAAGTTGTGAGCAAAATCTAAATGGGAAAATTAGGTTCTTACCTTGGTAATTTTCTTTCCTTTAGTCATAGCAGATGAAGCCATTACGTATGGATTGTGTCCATCAACCAGCAGGGTGAGATAGGGAGCACTCAAATTTCACAGTGCCACATGGTCAGCTAGCTCCACTGCCTCTTCAGTATTTGAAGCTTCCAAAGCAGTATAACAAACCGCAATGGGAATAACATGAACTTTCCTCACAGCGAACGATGGCCCCATAACAAGGGCATGAACTCAAAAGGAGGGAATGAACACATCCTCCTGGAGGGAATAAACTCGTCCTCTTCTTTGTATTTATGGAGGGAATACACACATCCTCCTGGAGGGAATGAACTCAACCTCCTACACATGAACTGGAGGGAATGAACTCAACCTCCTACACATGAACTGGAGGGAATGAACTCATCCTCCTATAAGTGAACAAGAATCCTGAAGACTATTTTCCAACTTTCTCCCAAGGAAGGATTAGAACTTCAGGAAACAAGAACAGAAACTGAAACAGATTCACATCATACAGACAATCATACAGGGAGGGCTCATGGCTTCATCTGCTATGACTAAAGGAAAGAAAATTACCAAGGTAAGAACCTAATTTTCCCTTCTTTGTCATCAAGCAGATGAAGCCATTACGTATGGGATGTATCAAAGCAATCCCTATATAGGGTGGGAACAAGTCACACCACGCGCTAGCACTTGTGCTCCAAAACGCACATCCCTCCTAGCAGCCACATCCAGCCTGTAATGTCGGGCATATGAGAACTTTGAAGTCCATGTTGCTGCACTGCAAATCTCATAAAGAGAGAGTGCTCCAGTTTCAGCCCAAGAGGAAGAAATCGCTCTTGTAGAATGTGCCTTAAAGGCTACAGGCGGAGGCCGGCCGGCAAGCAGATAAGCTGAAAAGATAGCTTCTTTGAGCCAGCGGGCAATAGTGGCTTTAGACGCTGGAGACCTTCTGCGAGAACCTGATAGTAAAACAAACAAATGATCAGAGGTCCTGAAAGAATTAGTAACTCGCAGATACTGCAACAGAGTCCTGCGCACATCCAACAGGTGCAACTGCCCAAAGGATTCTGGAAACGCCTCCTTAACAAAAGAGGGTAGAAAAATAGGCTGGCTTAGGTGAAACGCTGAAACCACCTTAGGCATGAAGGAAGGCACGGTATGAACCGTGACCCCAGACTCTGAAAATTGCAGAAATGGGTCTCGACAGGACAGCGCCTGGAGTTCTGACACCCATCTCGCCGAAGTAATGGCCACCAGAAAAACGGCCTTTAGTGTCAAATCTTTCTCTGAAGCTCGCCGTAGCGGCTCAAAAGGAGAACCCTGCAGAGCCTTCAAAACTAGCCCCAGGTTCCAAGCTGGACAAGGTGCCCGCACGGGAGGACGGAGCCGAAGCACCCCTCTAAGAAACCGTGCCACATCTGGATGAGCAGCTAAAGACACGCCTGCAACCTTACCATGAAGGGAGGCCAATGCTGCCACTTGTACCCGCAGGGAATTATAGGCCAAGCCTTTTTGTACACCATCCTGCAAAAAGTCCAGAATCGGCAAGACAGGAGCCCGCATGGGTGTGATCGCTTTTGAAACACACCAAGCCTCAAACTGGCGCCAGATCCTGGCATAAGCCACGGAAGTGGACCGCTTGCGGGCCTGCAGGAGAGTGGAAATAACATTATTGGAATAGCCTTTTCCTCTCAATTGCGCCCTCTCAATAGCCGTGCCGTAAGACCAAAACGGCAGGCGTCCTCCATGGCCACCGGTCCCTGCGACAACAGGTTCGGTACCAGAGGTAAAGGAAGGGGAGCCTCCACGCATCTGTCGGAGGTCCGCATACCAAGGCCCCCTGGGCCAATCCAGGGCGATGAGAACCACTTCTCCTGGGTGAAGCTGAATCCACAGGAGCACACGCCCTATCAAGGGCCATGGAAGGAACACATACCAGAGGCCCAGAGGCCAGGGTTGAGCCAAGGCATCCAACCCGGCTGAGCGAGGATCTCTCCGTCTGCTGAAAAGCACGGGACTTTGGCATTTGAGTTTGTCACCCTAAGATCCATTATGGGCTTGCCCCATTTGGCACATATCTGCAGGAATACTTCGTCTGCCAGTTCCCATTCCGCTGGATCGATTTGATGCCTGCTTAGATAATCGGCTTGCACGTTGCTCTGACCTGCAATGTGAGCTGCCGACAGAAACTGTAGATGCAGCTCGGCCCAGTGGCAAATCTGTTCGGCCTGCGCGGTCAGCACTCTGCACTGAGTGCCACCTTGTCGGTTTATGTAGGCCACTGTTGTCGTGTTGTCTGACATCACTCTGACAGCCAATCCTTCCAGGGTCACTTGAAAGGCCAGAAGCGCCTGAAACACCGCTTTCAACTCTAGGCGATTGATGGACCACTCCGACTCGTCGGGTGTCCAAAGACCCTGGGCATGCTTCCCCTTGCAATATGCGCCCCAGCCCTTCAGGCTGGCATCTGTCACCACTAGGCACCAATCGAGGAGCGCCAGTGGCATTCCTCGCCGCAGCATGCTGTCCGAGAGCCACCACTCCATGTTGAGTCGGGTCTGCATTGATAATCCTGAGATACTGGAGACCATCATTGAAGCAGGGAATACTGCAGAGGTCTCAGGTGCGCTCTCGCCCAGGACACCAAATCCAAGGTGGCCGTCATCGATCCCAACAGCTGGACAATGTCCCAAGCTCGCGGGCGGGGCATCCTCAGGAGCAGACGGACCTGATTCTGAAGCTTGCACCGCCTTTGCTCGGGTAGGAATATATATCCCGAGTCTGTGTCGAACTGTGCCCCCAAATATTCTAGAGATTGTGAGGGGGTCAGGTGACGTTTGGCTACATTGACGACCCAGCCCAGAGATTGCAGTACTGAGACCACTCTGGCTGTAGCTTGATGGCTCTCTGTTGCAGAGTCCGCTCTGATGAGCCAGTCATCTAGGTACAGGTGAACCCGGATACCTCCTCGCCTGAGAAAAGCAGCTACTACCACCATTACCTTGGAAAAGGTTCAGGGAGCTGTGGCGAGGCCAAAAGGCAAGGCCCGAAACTGGAAATGTTTTCCCATCACCGCAAACTGCAGAAAGTTCTGGTGCGGGGGCCAAATTGGAATGTGAAAGTAAGCTTCTTTCAGTTCCAGAGACATGAGAAACTCTCCTGGCTGTACCGCCGCAGCTGTTCCATTTGGTCTCTCTCAGCTCTGGTCCCGCCCTTGCGTAAACAGGAAATGAGGGCGGTACCAGAGCTGAGAGAGACCAAACGGAACAGCTGAGTCTCCTGCCTGCACGCTTTTTCCTGGGCTGCTGCTGCAGATGTAACTCCTCCGACGAGGAGGTAAGATGAGTGACTTTTAAATTTCAGAGGGAGGGGGGACCCCCTGCAGGGAACTTCCGGTGGGTGACTATTGGGGGTGCTCGAGCACCCACAGCACCCACGGAGTCGGCGCCTATGACCAAGACTGAGCTTCTTATCTTTCCCCCATTCTCTACCTCTATGGATAACACTCTCATCCTCCCTGTCTCATCAGCTCGTAACTTTGGGGTTATGTTTGACTCCTCTCTTTTTCTCTGCACATGTTCAACAGACTGCTAAAACCTGTTGTTTTTTTTCTCTATAATATCGCCCACATTTGTCCTTTCCTTTCTGAGCACACTACCAAAACCCTTATCCACACTCTTATCACCTCTTGCTTAGACTATTGCAACTTGCTTCTCACAGGTCTTCCAAGAAACCATCTCTCTCCCCTTCAATCGGTTCGAAATTGTGCTGCATAACTTATATTCCACCAGTATCACTATGCTCATATTAGCCCTCTCCTCAAGTCACTTCATTGGCTCCCTATCTGTTTCTGCATACAGTTCAAACTCCTCTTATTGACTTACAAGTGCATTCACTCTGCAGCTCCTCAGTACCTCTCCACTCTTATTTCTCCCTACACTCCTTCCCAGGAACTCTGTTCATTAGGCAAATCTCTCTTATGTGTACCCTTCTCCTCCACTGCTAACTCTAGACTCCGTTCCTTTTATCTTGCTGCACCATATGCCTGGAATACACTTACTGAGCCAGTACATCAAGCTCCATTTCTGTCTTCAAATCTAGGCTAAAAGCCCACCTTTTTGATGCTGCGTTAAATTCCTAACCTCTATTCACTTGTTCAGTTCCCATGTTTGTTTTATCATTCCCACCTTAGTAATTCCCTAATCCCTTATTTGTCTGTCTGTCCTGATTAGATTGTAAGGTCTGTCGAGCAAGGACCGTCTCTTCATGTTCAAGTGTACAGTGCTGCATACAACTAGTAGCGCTATAGAAATGATAAGTAGTATTAGTAAAATTACTGGCTGAGCAATGCAGAAAAGTGCAGATATTAACTTGCACTGAAACCACGACTGCACACCATATTAAAATGAATGATAATACAGTCATTATCAATTCTACTGTCATGCAATTAAAAAAAGGTTTTTGACAGCCGCACAATGCATGAAACTTTGAGCCAGGTCTGGGACAGCATAGAAAGATTGGTTGAGAGGAGCTGGCGTCTAGTGGCACTCCCTCTCTTCCCCCAATCTGACAACCTGGACCCAGATAGCTTTCTGCAACGGTCTCTTACAGTCTAGTGGTCCCCTCTCCCTTCCCTTCCTCGACCTCCTGCCCCTAAAATAGAAAAAAGGTTCTGGTAGTTTAGTGGCCTCCCATCCTTCCCTGACCCCCCCCCCCCCCCACAAAAAAAAAACATCCCTGGTGTCTAGTGGTACCCCCTCCCTCCCACCTTCCAACTTCAAAAAACTCCTCCCCAACCTATCACCCAGGCTCCCTCAGACCCCCATACCTTAACTGAGGCAAGAGCAATGCCCACTTGCTCCTGCCTCCAGGCCCGCTTTGTGTGCTTTCAGTATGACATATAATTCCCTTATATGGCAGACTTACCTCACCTGGTATATCCCAGGATGCGCTGCATGGGTCCAGGTGCCACCATTTTTTAAGACAATGGGGCCAGAGGTAGGAGTGAGTAGGCATTGTTCCTGCTTTATTTAAGGTACAGGTTCTGGGGGAGCCTGGCCGAGGGGTTAGAGAATGTGGGGGGGTGGTGGTCCCCACTAGACACCAGAAAAAATTATTTTTTAAAGTTGTGTCAGAGGGTGGTTGAGACGGGAGCCGCTAGATACTAGATATATTTTTTCAGAAAGGGGGGGTTGGGCACGAGGGAGTAACATGTCAAGGAGGGGCAGTTTGTCGTAGCATTGGTTTGGGTTGGGGGCCATGCAAAATGCTGATGGCTTGCTTTTTTACATTCATCTTGTGTGGTTTTTTTTAAATGTCACATCTTCTGTCAGTGCCTGAGCCAATCACTACTCAGGCAGTGACAAGCAGGGTGACATTTAGCAATGTGCTGTGGATTACTGCCACAGTTTTACATTCTTTCACACTTCTTATTAAACCATTTAATTTTCACCCCTATATATTAAGAATGGATTGAACCAATCAGTGGTGTAACTAGGGTAGTTGACCCCCGGGGCTGGTCATTTTTTAACACCCCCCTCCAAAATCTAGTACTAGGCATACTGAGAATACAAAACACTCAGGACCTATAGAGCAATTCTACCATACCATAAGCAGTAAATTCTACGAGTCACACAAGGAAAAGGAAAGCATCTTAAACACTACAGTGAGCACTAGAACATCAATTCACCTATTGTAAAACGAAACCAGACAGAATAGTACAGATCACCAATCCTGCACAGTCAATGCCAACCGAAAGCCATGTCTTTTTCACAAACACAGATACACCCTAATCCACTATAGAATAAGTAATAATAAACTTTCTGTTTAGACAAAATTAAACTGAACCCCCAAGATGCCAGACTCTGCATAAATGCAACACCACACCACAGAAACAGAAAATGTCCCTTAGTACTGTGCAAAATACTTCCGGGTTAGCGCTTAGTAGCGCGAGGAGATTGTTGAGCGGCAGCCGGCAGGCAGCGTGTGGGAATCGCTGCGACTGGAATCGCCGTCAGGAACTTTGCTGCTGGGCGGGCCTGCAAGGAGGGTGAGATGCTGCAGCTGCATGGGGGGGGGGGGAAGATGTCGCATGGGGGAGGGAAGACGGGGGGGGACACAGCAGCTGCACAGGGGGAAGGGAAGATGGAAAGATGAGGCTTTGTTGGTGAGTGATGGAGATGCAGCAAAGGGGTGGAGGGGTGAGGAAGGGAGAAGTCTTGGCTGTGTATGAGGTGGAGGGGAGGGACACATGCTGCATACAGAGGGGATAGGTGGGGAGGGGGAGAAATGGTAGGCATAGGGGTGGAGAGGAGGGAGAAATGGTGGGTATAGTGGTGGAGGGAGGGCGGAGCAGAGAAAATTTTGTGCCCACCCACTTCGGGCTCAGGCCCACCCAAAACTGGCTGTCTGGCTACGCCACTGCCTCAGAGGAGGGCGGGACACAGTGAGGCCCGACGACGAGGAGGAGAAAAGATTTACTTCTTTAAACAAGCAGGGCAGACGCGAGGTGCTGCCTGCTGCTGCAACTCCGCTTCAGAAAATTTTTTTTAAAGGTAGGGTTGGAGCAGCGGGAGCGGAGCACCCCCTCACCCGCTGACACCCGGGGCGGACCGCCCCCACCGCCCCGCCCTTGCTACACCACTGGAACCAATACAATTGTTTCACAACCCCCCATGTCTGCCCTCCTTACCCACCCTTACACACCCTTATCAATTCACCCTGAATTAAATACAAATTCATGCCAAGACATTCCATCTTTTTTGAGATCTGCAAACAATCACCTCTGCTTGAAGGCTCTCTAGCTGTACAATATGCTGGTCAGTAAATGAATTCTTATCCCGGAACTCTTCTTGCAAGACATGGACCTGCACAGATAGCTGCCTCTCCATTTCTGTTGCCTGCACACAGGATAAACCACCAGAAATTTAAAAAGGCAACAATAAAAGACATGAACAGAAATATACAGACCTCTCCTTATAATGAAACTGGCATGCAATGCATTTGTAGGATATAACACCCCCCCCCCCCCCCCCCGATATTCAAAAGCATTTAACCAGCCAGGATCGGTACCTGGCCGGTTAAATGTCCCATAACTGGCTATCCAGCAATATATTCACCGGGAGATAGCAGCTGAATATTGCTGGTTAGCGGTTAGGCGGTTATACCAGTCACTATAACTAGCTGTCTGCCGATTTTCAGGCCCATTTTAGCGGCTATATTTGGCCATGTGAATAGGTGGGATATCTTTGCCCAGTTTAAACATAACCAGATAAGTCTGAATATTGACTTAGCCAGTTATGTTCAAACAAGCCTAAACTTAACCGGATATTCAATGCCGGTCACCGGAAACGGCCCAACATTGAATATCCAGGTTTAGCATTGACTGCGGTCTGAATATCGGCCCCAAAGACTATTAGAGGTTATTTTAATTGATAAATATTGTACATGAACTAATTCGAGAGTCAGAATTTCAAGTGCCACTGGAGAAGCTGCTTATTTCACTTGTAGCTAATTTTCTAAAGGAAACCACACAAGTAGTTTATCTTTGAAAATTAGATGCATGCATGTGCTTATAAATGGAATGTGTACTTTTTGCTTGCTATTTCTGTGAGTTGCTGATTGGGGGGGAGGGGTGTTTAAAAATTTGTGCAGAAATTAAAAGCAGAAATGGTTTCTTTGAAAATTGACTGGATTATATGTGAGTAAAAGTACATGCATACTATTTGTTTATTCATTCAATAAATATGCACAAGGAGATATGCCATGAAGTTACAAAGTAGTACAATTAAAACAAATAGGAGAAAATATTTTTCACTCAGTGCATAGTAAGACTCTGGAACTCTTCATAGGATGTGGTAAACTTAGTATAGTGGAGTTTATAAAAGGTTTGGTCAGATTCCTGGAGGAGATAACCAGTTATCTCCTGAATATTCATAGATGGCCAGCTAAGTGCTACTTAACCAGCCAGGACTTTATCATGCACCTTCACTGCATTAAAACTGATAAGCAGAGAAAGCGTCAAGTTAAGCCACACTCCCTCCAAGGAAGCTAGTGTTCATCTCAGATTCTTATCGCTCCCTCTTCCAGGACTACCAGTGACCCAACATGGCCTCCGGCAATAGTCCCACACCAAGTGGCACCATTTCAGTGGGAAAAGAAAACCCCCAGAAATGGCTTGCGCAGTGGTAACCAGGCATCGCTGTGCTCTGCCTGGTTACCATCAGATTAGCACAGGAGTCCTTATTGCCACCTCAAATGGGTGGCAGTAAGAGCTTCCCGTCGCATGGCTGCATGGTAAGAGTTCTCTTACCACATGGCCAAAGTGTGTCTGGGGGCTTTTTATCTGCTGCAGTAAAAAGGGCCCTGGCATGTGGGAAAAATGGCCCCCGCCGCTAGCGCAGGGCCCTTTTCCTGCAGCTTGGTAAAAGAACCCCTTAGCAACTTGGTGAGATCTCACAAAGCCCACCTGCGGTTCACCGGAATATCCTATATAATAAAACACACCTCCAACATTCTGAAGCTGACTGCATGGCTGAGGCATTCCTGCTCTCTGTATTCATCTCCTGAATTGACATCATGTACTTCCGGGTTCGTCACAAGCAGAAGTGACCATCCACACGAGGTTTCTCGGCTTCAGAATGTTGGAGGTGCATTCTATTAAATAGGATTGGTCAGTTCCTTGAAGCACAGCCAGAGCTCAGCGTCCTGCACAGTAACGCTCAGACACCAGAGAGAGAGGGGGGGGCCTGACACCAGAGGGGGGGGAGGTATCTCTTCCACACACACTCTCTCTCACTGTCTCTCACACACTATGTCTCACACTGTATCACATTTACTCTCTATGTGTCACACAGTCACTCACACACTCTCTTGGTCTCATACACTCAGTCTCACAGAGAGTCTGTGTCTCACACACACACTCTCTCTCGCACACACTGTATCTGTGTGAAACACACTCTCTCACACTGTGTCTCACATACGCACTTGCACACACTCTCATTCTCACACACACATTCGCACATTCACTCTCTCTCTCACACACATACACTCTCTCAAACATACACACTCCAAGGAAAACCTTGCTAGCGCCCATTTCATTTGTGTCAGAAATGGGCCTTTTTTACTAGTGATATAATATTTGGGCTAGTCTGTTGGCTAATATCTTAGCAAATATTTTGGCTTCATAGTTAATAAATGAAATTGGTCTGTAACTCTGTATGACTTTGCTTATTGGGGATCTTGACCTTGCTCCAACAACACCACTGTTTGGGCCCTCCACAAAATTTCCAGCATGATCCCTATAGCAATAAAGGAATAAATACTGTTTCTAAATAACTAGTAATCTCTGGACATAAGATCTTATAGATTTAAGAGGATAAGCCATCTACACCAGGAGCCTTGTGCAATGGACTGTGCGCTACAACCTATCACATTTCATCCTCTGTTATGAGGGCATTAAATAAGACTCTTTCAGAATCATTACATTTTGGCAATTGCAGGCCTGATAGATAAGTTTTACTATCCAATCCAGTATCCTCAGAGGGAGAATATAGGTTTGCAAAAAATGTTTTAAAAATCCTGCAAATGCCTTGGTCTGTTCTTATCAAGTTCCCTTTGCTAACCTTTAGCTAAACTATTCTATGGGTGCCCTCTCCCTGTGTAATCAAATGTGCTAGTAAACTCCCCAATTTATTATCATGTTTAAATAATGTAAAATAATATATTTTTGGTAGATTTTTTAACCCTGGAATAATCAGCTTTGTTAGACAGTGTCAGGACAGGTTTTGATAAGGGTACTAAGTTCTTCTTAGTTACCCTGGATATTTCTGCAGCTTTTAATACCATTGATCATTCTATTTTGTTATTATCTGGCTTTGTATTAAGCTAGGTTAAATCTTTTTTGAAAGACAGGATGTTCTGTGTGTTCGAAGGAACAGAAAAATCTGAGTCTCTTGTCTGTTTGACAGGTGTTCCACAAGGCTCCTGTCTTTCAGCTGTGTTATTTAATCTTTTTCTTTTATCTTTATGTACATTGTTGAGATGTTTGGGGGTGCAATACAAGTTGTAAGCTGATGACATACAGTTTGTACTGCCTGTCAAGAACTCTTTTGAAGACACTTTTGTTAAATTGAGATTTTACCTTTCAAAAAAATTTGCAATGGATGGAGGGAAATGGTTTGAAATTTAACATTTCAAAAACTCAGATTCTTTTCCTCTTTGGTACAAAAGGGGTAAATTGTGCTAAGATTTTTAACATCAGATTAGAAATTTGGGGGTGCAACTTTACACTACATTATCTATGAAAAACCAGGTTGGAAAAATAATAGCAAAGGTATTTTATAAAATAAGAATTATACAGCGTATTAGATCACTGGTTTCTGTCAAAAACTTTTGTAAAGTTTTTCAATCTGTAGTTTGTCCACTGTTAGATTACTGTAATGGTTTCCTAATGGGGATCATCAGTAACATGCTGAAGGCGCTACAAGTAGTTCAGAACGCTATAGCCCAAGTGATCAAAGGAGGCTCTCATTATGATCATGTTACTCCAATTTTTAAATCATTGAATTGGCTCCCTGTGAAATTTTGCATTTAATTTAAAATCTTATTGCTAGTTTTCAAAATATTGAATGGTAATATTTCACCAATTCTTAGTGCCACTCTAAGATGTTATCAACCTACTTGCTCTCTGAGATCATCTCAGAAACAGCTACTTGCCATGCCTTCATTTCATCAGGTTTATTTAGAAGAATGCAGATCATCTATTTTCTACATCAAAGGTCCGAATGATGGAATGCTTTGCCCATTGAACTTCGTTCAATACAAAATATGAACCAGTTTAAAAAAGCATTGAAAACTAATTTATTTCTTCAGGCTTTTGGTTCCTCTGACGTATAAATTATTTTAATACCATGTAAATTTTAATCTGCTGTATGTTTGAATTGTAGAGTTTTTTGTATAATTTGTTGTGTAAAGAAATAATTTTTATTGCTTTGTTTTTTTATATTTTGTTTGTGATTTGTTCCCTGCTTAGACTTTTAAAGATATAGCAGGTTATAAATAAAGTTTTATTATTATTAAGTGCAGACTGGGAGGCCAACAGATGGGCCTTATTAGTTCCAGTAGGATAAAGGTCATAGTTTTATCTATCACCTCAAACCTGAGCCTTCAATTTATGTAGTTCCGTGTCCCTTGTTCTTTTCTTATGAAAGGGAAAGGAAATGGGATGTAATATACTGTCTTTCTGTCATTTTTGCAACTATGTTCAAAGTGGTTTACATAGAGGGGCATAATCGAACGCCCAAGTTGTCATGAGGGTGTCCTCACAGGATGGCCCCGTAAAGGGGCGGGGAAACCCGTATTATCGAAACAAGATGGGCGTCCATCTTTCTTTTCGATAATACAGTCGGGGACGCCCAAATCATGAAATTTAGGTCGACCTTAGAGATGGTCGTCCTTAGGTCGTTTTTGAGATGGTCGTCCCCGGTTTTCGGCAATAATAGAAACCGAGGATGCCCATCTCAAAAACGACCAAATCCAAGCTATTTGGTCGTGGGAGGAACCAGCATTCGTAGTGGACTGGTCCCCCTCAAATGCCAGGACACCAACCGGACACCCTGGGGGGCATTGCAATGGACTTCAGAAATTGCTCCCAGCTGCACAGCTCCCTTACCTTGTGTGCTGAGCCCCCCAACACCCCCCAAAAACCCAATCCCCACAACTGTACACCACTACCATAGCCCTAATAGGTGAAGGGGGCACCTACATGTGGGTACAGTGGGTTGTGGGGGGGGGGTTTGGAGGTCTCAACATTTACCACCACAAGTGTAATAGGTAGGGGGGGGATGGGCCTGGGTCCGCCTGCCTGAAGTGTACTGCACCCACTAAAAACTGCTCCAGGGACCTGCATACTGCTGTCAAGGAGCTGGGTATGACATTTGAGGCTGGCATAGAAGCTGGAAAAAAATGTTTTTTAATTTTTTGGGGGGGGTGGGAGGGGGTTGGTGACCACTGGGGGAGTAAGGGGAGGTCATCCCTGATTCTCTCTGGTGGTCATTTGGTCAGTTTGGGCACCTTTTCGAGACTTGGTTGTGAAAAAAATGGACCAAGTAAAGTCGGCAAATGCTTGTCAGGGACACCCTTTTTTTTCCATTATCGGCCCAGTCCCGCCTTCAGTACGGTGCAGATACGCCCCTGTGAATTTTGGTTATCCTCGCAACGGAAAGCAGTTGAGGATGCCCAAAATCGGCTTTCGATTATGCCGATTTGGGCGACCCTGAGAGAAGGACACCCATCTCCCGATTTGTGTCAGAAGATGGGCATCCTTCTCTTTCGATAATTCACCTGATAGTATATACAGGTACTTATTTGTACCTGGGGCAATAAAGGGTTAAGAGACTTGCCCAGAGTCACAAGGAGCTGCAGTGGGAATTGAACTCAGTTCCCCAGTATCAAAGTTCACTGCACTAACCACTAGGTAACTCCTCTACATAAGAAGAAAATATGATATACACTTTCAATATAGCCTTGGCAGCTTCCCAAAACATTACCCAGCTTATAATAATACTAGTAAAAAAGGCCCGTTTCTGACACCAATGAAATGGGCACTAGCAAGGTTTTCCTCGGCTCCCCTGCAGCTACCTGTGTCCAGCAACCCTCCTCTCCCCCTGCCCCCTGCAGCCACCCATGTCCAGAGACCCTCCGGGTTGCTGGATCCAAGGCAACATGGCTTTACCAAAGGAACAAAGGAAAATCCTGCCAAACAAATCTGATTGATTTATTTGACTGGGTGACCAAAGAAATGAATAAAGGATATGCACTAGATGTAATCTACTTGGATTTCAGCAAAGCCCTTGATATGGGTCCTCACAAAAAACTCTTGAATAAGCTGAGAGGGTTGAGCTTAGGACCCAAAGTGGTGAACTGGATCAGAAACTGGTTAACTGACAGGCGACAGAGGGTGGTGGTAAATGGAATCCACTCAAAGGAAAGGAAGATGAGCAATGGAGTGCCTCGGTGTCAGTACTGGGGCCAATTCTGTGTAATATATTTGTGAGAGATATTGCTGAAGTGTTAGAAAGAAAAGTTTGCCTTTTTGCAGATGACACAAAGATAGCCAACAAAGAGGATACTTCAGAGGGAGTAGATACCATGAGAAGAGATCTCCAAAAATTTGAAGATTGGTAAAACATCTGCCAGTTAAAATGTAACGCTAAGAAGTGCAGAGTGATGCATTTGGGGTGCAGAAATCCAAAGGAGATGTACCAGATATGAGGAGAAAGATTGATAAGCACAGCTCAGGAGAGGGACCTTGGGGTGATAGTGTTTGAGGATCTCAAGGTGAGAAAATAATGTGACAAGGCGGTGGCCACGGCTAAAAGGATGAAAGGCTGCATAGAAAGGGGTATAACCAGCAGAAGAAAGGAGGTGTTGGTGAGGCCCCACTTGGAGTATTGTGTTCAGTTTTGGAGTCTTGCTAAGGATGTGGTTCAGAGAAATGCAACAAAAATGGTATGGAGTTTGCGTAAGAAGATGTATGAGGAGAGACTTGAGGAACTGAACATGTATACCCTGGAGGAAAGGAGAGACAGGGGTGATAAGATACAGACATTCAAATATTTGAAAGGTATAAAGCTGCAAACAAACCTTTGCCAGAGAAGGGAAGTTGGTTGAACTAGATGAGAAGAATTGAGGCTGTTGTGTGTGTGTGGGGGCGGGGGGGGGGGGGGGCACTCAGGAATAATGTAAGGAAGTACTTTTTCACAGAGTGGGTGGTGGATACCTAGAATGCCCTTCCACGGGAGGTGGTGGAGATGAAAACTATAACAGAATTTAAAAATGTGTGGGATAAACACAAAGAAATCCTATATAGAAGGTATGGAACCAAACAAGCTTAGCAGTAATTGGGAAGCAAAGCCAGTGCTGGGCAGACTTCTCGGTCTGTGACTCGATTATGGCTGGATAGATTGAACTTCAGAAGCTAGAGAGAACAGGGTCAGTGCTGGGCAGACTTCTATGGTCTATGCTTTGAAAATGACAAGGACAAATCATGATCAAGTATACATCAAGTATACATACTTTATGCAATGAGTTATCTTGTTGGGCAGACCGGATGGACTGTACAGGTCTCTATCTGCCGTCATCAACTATGTGTTACTATATTACTATGGTATACTTACAATGTCTGTAGATGTCTTATAATAGTTTTTTTTTAATTACTTGTCATATTGAATAGATGTGTATATATTTACAAGAACCATGGATTGACAATTCAGACATGGGCTATAACATATATTACCAAAGGGTCCAAAATACTCTTATATTTTTCTAAAATCAACTCTTTCCTAAATAGGATAATTACTCCCACTCATTTCTCTGGGTTAGGCCCTCCAAATAGTCTCCCACCCATCAGTGACAAAATTTATTGTGTTCATGAGAGTCCAGATGTGTTTCCTGTAATAATGCTACTTGGCCTTTATGTCTTAAAAGATGTTACTTCTCTTAATTGGTGAGGATATCCCGCCTACATTCCAGGACATTGCCTAAGAGGTCTTGCAGACCAAGAATGGAATGTCTATGACTTAACAAATGAGAGGGACTGATGTTGCAGCCAGCATCCTCCCTCCTAAAATATGTATAGACTCGAAAGATATAGATAATATCATTATTTCTATTTCTATTTCTATTCTAACAACCATTGTTATAATCTTTTAAAAGTTCCTTTCCAAATGCCTGGTGAAATATCAAGGTGTTCCATATTGGTGGGGGGGGGGGGGGGGGGGGGGGGGGGGGGGGGAATGTTTGAGCCATCTCAGTTAACATTGTTTTGAAGTGATAAGGTAGTGAATCAAAGTGTGAATGTAAGTATTCCCATAGCTGAAGTCTCCCTTCGAACACCCTTAGATCTGCAAGATATGTTCTTTTTCCTCCTGATGGAGTTTTCTCTCAAGAAATATTGTAATTTGCTGTGCAACAATCCTTTCAGTAACCTTAGACAGAAATGTATGACAAGAAACTAGATGGTAATTCAGAAGGGACACTGTAGCCAGAAAAAGCCCTTCCGCCTATAGAACCATTTCCACACTTTGTCAAAGAGTTTGAAGCTCATTTTCAAAGCACATAGACTTATAAAGTTATATATGTTACTATCAGACTCATTTTCGAAAGAGAAGGACGTCCATCTTTCGACATAAAACGGAATATGGATGTCCTCACAGAGACATCCAAATCAGTATAATCGAAACCTGATTTTGGACATCTCCAACTGCAGCCCGTCGCAAGGACGTCCAAATTTCAAGGGGGCGTATCGAAGGTGTGGCGAAGGCGGGACTTGGGCGTGACTAACACTTGGACGTCTTTGACCCATAATCGAAAAAAGCAAGGACGTCCCTGTCGAACACTTGAACGTTTTCACCTGGAAGTGTTTTTTTTTTACAAATAAGGCACAAAAAAGGTGCCCAAAATGACCAGATGACCACCGGAGGGAATCGGGGATGACCTCCCATTACTCCCCCAGTGGTTACTAACCCCCTCTGTCAAAAAAACCTTTAAAAATATTTCGTGCCAGCCTCAGACGTCATACTCAGGTCCATGACAGCGTATGCAGGTCCCTGGAGCAGTTTTAGTGGGTACTGCAGTGCACTTCAGACAGACGGACCCAGGCCCATACCCCCCTACCTGTTACATTTGTGGAGGAAACAGCGAGCTCTCCAAAACCCACTACAAACCCACTGTACCCATATATAGGTGCCCCCTTCACCCATAAGGGCTATGGTAGTGGTGTGGGTAGTGGGTTTGGGGGGGGGGGTTGGGGGGCTCAGCACACAAGGTAAGGGAGCTATGTTCCTGGGAGCAATTTATGAAGTCCACTGAAGTGCCCCTTAGGGTGCCCGGTTGGTGTCCTGGGGACCAGTGCACTACAAATGCGCTTGCATTTGGACGTTTTTGACATGGACATCTTTGGTTTTGAAAATCGCCGAAAGTCAGAAACGTCCAGATCCAAGGACATCCAAATCTAGGAATTTTCAAAATGAAAGATGGACATCCATGTTTTTTGGAAAATATGGGTTTCCCCACCCCTGGATTTCAACGTTTTGCAAAGACATCCAAATCACAACTTGGAAGTTTCTTTCGAAAATGCCCCTCCACGTAACTTTGTAAGTCTATGTGCTTTAAAAATGAACACCTTTATTAGCAAACTCTCTTTTTACTTCTTCAGTTAAATGAACACTTTTGGTATATATTAAATAGTTGGGCTCTAATGGCTTAACTAACTATTATTCAATACTGATTGGTGTGTGTGTCATTGTTCCTCCCAGCCAGTCTCTCAAATGCCTCATTTGACAAGCCTTACTGTCCAGATCTACTAATCCCCCAGATCTCTAAGAACTGTGTAGACATCTAATACTTATTCGGGCCTTGCCCCCTTTCCACAGGAATTGTAGCCTGCCAAAAGCTTCAAATTTATGGGTAGCATTTGCAGCACGTATAACCATTTGGGCACCTGTTTCCAACTTTTAATGAATTGTTTCATTTTTTTTGCAACTGTGGAGTCACATTGACTGCATATAAGTGCCCTAATCGGGCTGGTAGGTTTACTCCCATGTATTTTACCACATTTCCCATCCACTGCAATGGTAGATTTCCTCTTAATATTTTTCTGTCCATCTGCCCTGGCATAACTACAGTCTTAGAATGACTAACTGTAGACCTGAGTGCTGCGCTTCTACTCTTCCCCTTCTCAAGTCCTCCCTCCCTTATATTCTTCCCTCCAAAAGATATTATCCCCTCATTCTCTCTTCTCTCATGAAATTTACTATACTCTATCCTTGCCAAACCCCTTGGCTTGCATAACTGTTCTCCAGTTACCCTCTCTCCTAGGATGGCAAAGGGGTAGAAAGCCATTTTTGGGATAGCATCTGCCACCCCTTAGCAACACTTATGGCTAGAATATCTTGATTTATAATTCACCTGATAAGAAAGCTTTTTGATCAATAGGGGGTTGGGAGTTTGGATTATTCTGTGTTTTGCCCAAGAAATTAAGACAGGTGTAATCAGGATTTTACATGTATTAGTAAGAATGAATGTGCAAGCTTTGTAAACTCTCTCCATTTTTTTTAAGCCATCTAAAATCCAAAAGGGAAGAAGCGAGGTATGAATGTCTGTTTAAATGAACATTTTTTTTATTTCTGATGCCATAGGTTTTTTTTTCCCTAAGGACCTATCAACAAAATATAAAGAGTTAGGCAGGTAGATCCTCTTCTAGTTCTATACAACTTAAATACTTTATTAGCTGGCTATTGCAGCAGCTACTTTAGCCAGCTAAACTGGGACTGAAAATGTGTTAAACATTGCCTCTAAAATATAGCAGGCTAAGGGCCCTGTTTACTAAGGTGTGCTAGCATTTTTAGCGTGTGCTAATGCTAAAGACACTCATATGGGTGTCTCTAGTACTAGCGTGTGCTAAAAACGCTAGTGCACCTACAGCATGCTTAGAAGCAGAGCCAGGTTGAAGGCGCAAGGGGAGTGAGAGCTGCACGAGAGCGGACTTCCTCCACACCGGCGTGCATTTTAAATGCAACACATTGAGTAAAAAATAGGCGCCGGTGCAGGCAGAAGTCCGTTTGGGAGAGCGGCCCCTCCCCTGGCACCCCCCCTAGATACGCCACTGGTCTGGACTACTAAAGAAGTATTCTAATTGCCTGATCTGGCAGCTTGACCACACATGGGATACTGTTCCTAATCATAGTCAGTTTCTGTAGATGGTGGAGGATATAAATAGTTTAAATAAATAAATAAATAAATAAATAATTAGACATTCTGAACAGTGTGGCTAATACTATTTCTTAATTTTCTTAAACAGTAGAAAAAGGTTTAATAATCTATTCCAACAATGCATCACGTTCAAAGTATGTACCCTAGTTCACAAAATCATCCACGGAGATGCCCCAGCCTACATGTCAGACCGGATAGACCTACATTCCTCAATCTTCACTTCCCCAACTGTAAATGTCTAAAATACAAACTAACGCATGCGTCAACCTTCTCCTACCTGAGTACACAATTCTGGAACGCACTGCCGCGCAGCTTAAAAACGATCTATGAACTAAGTAACTTTCACAAACTATTATGGATTAAGAGCTGGTTAAAAGACAGGAAGCAGAGAGTAGGGTTGAATGGTCAGTATTCTCGATGGAGAAGGGTAGTTAGTGGGGTCCCTCAGGGGTCTGTGCTGGGACCTCTGCTTTTTAACATATTTATAAATGACCTTGAGATGGGAGTAACTAGTGAGGTAATTAAATTCGCAGATGACACAAAGTTATCCAGGGTCGTCTCGTCGCGGGAGGAGTGTGAAAGATTACAAGAGGACCGCACCTGGAGTATTGTGTTCAGTACTGGTCTCCGTATCTCAAAAAAGATATAGTAGAATTGGAAAAGGTACAGCGAAGGGCGACGAAAATGATAGTGGGGATGGGACGACTTTCCTATGAAGAGAGGCTGAGAAGGCTAGGGCTTTTCAGCTTGGAGAAGAGACGGCTGAGGGGAGATATGATAGAAGTGTATAAAATAATGAGTGGAATGGATCGGGTGGATGTGAAGCGACTGTTCACGCTATCCAAAAATACTAGGACTAGAGGGCATGAGTTGAAGCTACAGTGTGGTAAATTTAAAACGAATCAGAGAAAAGTTTTCTTCACCCAACGTGTAATTAGACTCTGGAATTCGTTGCCGGAGAACGTGGTACGGGCGGTTAGCTTGACGGAGTTTAAAAAGGGGTTAGATAGATTCCTAAAGGACAAGTCCATAGACCGCTATTAAATGGACTTGGAAAAATTCCGCATTTTTAGGTATAACTTGTCTGGAATGTTTTTACGTTTGGGGAGCGTGCCAGGTGCCCTTGACCTGGATTGGCCACTGTCGGTGACAGGATGCTGGGCTAGATGGACCTTTGGTCTTTCCCAGTATGGCACTACTTATGTACTTATGACCTCGTGAGACTGGGGGATTGGGCATCCAAATGGCAGATGAAGTTCAACGTTGACAAGTGCAAAGTGATGCACGTGGGAAGGAGGAACCCGAATTACGGCTATGTCATGCAAGGTTCCGCTTTAGGAGTTACGGACCGAGAAAGGGATCTGGGAGTCATCGTGGATAGAACGTTGAAATCTTCCGCTCAATGTGCTGCGGCGGCTAAGAAGGCGAACAGAATGTTGAGTATTATTAGAAAAGGGATGGAAAACAAGCATGAGGATGTTATAATGCCGTTATATCGCTCCATGGTGCGACCGCACCTGGAGTATTGTGTTCAGTTCTGGTCGCCTCATCTCAAAAAAG
Source organism: Microcaecilia unicolor (assembly GCF_901765095.1). NCBI lineage: Eukaryota > Metazoa > Chordata > Amphibia > Gymnophiona > Siphonopidae > Microcaecilia > Microcaecilia unicolor. Next base: position 65,834,704 of record NC_044041.1, read on the forward strand.
ATATAAAGGAATTGGAGAAGGTGCAGAGAAGGGCGACGAAAATGATAAAAGGGATGGGACAAATACCTTATGAGGAGAGGTTAAGACGGCTAGGACTCTTTAGCCTGGAGAAAAGGCGGCTGAGGGGTGATATGATAGAGGTCTACAAAATAATGAGTGGGGTAGAGCGGACAGATGTGAAGTGTTTGTTTACGCTTTCTAACAATAATAGAACAAGGGGACACAAGATGAAATTAGAATGTGGTAGGTTTAAAACAAATTGGAGAAAGTTTTTCTTTACTCAGCGTGTGGTTAGACTCTGGAACTCGTTGCCGGAGAAGGTAGTGACAACAGCTGGCCTTGCTAAGTTTAAAGGGGGTCTGGACAGATTCCTGAAGGAAAAGTCCATTGATCGTTATTAAATTCTGGGTTTTTGCCAGGTTCTTGGGGCCTGGATTGGCCGCTGTCGGAGACAGAGTGCTGGGCTTGATGGACCTTTATGTCTTTTCCCAGCGTGGCAGTACTTATGTACTTATGTACTTATTGAAGACCCATCTCTTTAACAAGGCATACCACAAGGATCAACAAATGTGATCTCCTACATAGATATCCAGAACTGTCTTACAATATCTGCTTGTTACACTGCTACCATGTTTTATCATTATCTGTAATACTAAGTGTCTATATTCTTATGTATTTCCACCATTCATGATGTATTGTAAGCCACATTGAGCCTGCAAAGAGGTGGGAAAATGTGGGATAAAAATGCAATAAATAAATAAATAAACAGTCTGAAGTTAAACAAACATACAAGCTGTTATGGACCTCAATGTTTGCTTCCTTCCATACTCACCCTGCTGAGCTGATCCAGGAGTCTTTGGTTTTGTTCAGATAATTCTTGAATAGCTTGAGTTTTTTCTCGATCTGCTTCACGGAGCTGAATTTGCTGTTTCTCTAAATTATCCTGTAGCTGCTTCACATCACTCTCTAGCTCTGATACTCTGCCTTCCCACTCCCCTTCTCTATTTTCAAACCGTCGCCGTAGTTCATGTTTTTCCTGTTCCAGGTGCTAGGAGAAAAAAAATTGAAAGCAAGATAGCATAATGTGTTCCATGTCATCTCCCCTGACATGCAAGTTCAGTCCAAGTGGGGATGTTCACAATTTGATACCTGCTAAATATAGAGACATGTAGAAAATGTATAAGGCTCTGGGAAAACATGTAATTGGAAACACTCATAGCGGGAACAGTCATTTTGCATAAAATAACAGCATTATTCAGAGCTTTGTACATCTAGGATTTTGCAAACCTGCACATCCAAGAAGCACACAATTCTCCTCTCATTCACTCTTTCTGCCCTATTCCTGTTAGAATATCAATGATATGCTTTGATGTCCCCATGCATACCTCCGACCCACCCCCATCCTCCCACCCTGTCAGACTGTCATAGTAATGCTTGAAGGTTTTCACTTATATACACTGTCAGCTAGCACATTTGCTTATTTCCGATCTGACGAAGAAGGGCAACCTTCGAAAGCTAATCAAGAAATGTATTAAGTTATGTCCAATAAAAAAGGTATCATCTTATTTTCTTTTCCATGTTTTATTTTGTTTGATTTCTATTGATGCCCTAAATCCAAATGAGCAGTTAGCTGACTGTAAATTCTGATGTGAAAATGTTTGAGTATATATGTATTTCTGTTGCAAATTGAGGAATATACATATACTTCAAAGATTCACCCACACCATGTCCAGACTAGAGAGTTGCACGGGGACAGAAATCTTACCTATCCCCGCCCGTCCCTGCTAGAATCTCACCCATCCCCACCCGTCCTCACTGGAATCTTACCCATCCCCGCAAAAATTTAACCCATCACAACCCGTCCCCACCAGTCCCCGCAAGAATTTAACCCATCCCCACCCATCCCCGCAAGAATTTAATGGCACATAAAAGAAAATTCTGGTTAGCTCCCTCAGTCTCTCTCTGGATTTGAGCCACATCACTGTAGGCAAGGAAGGAACGGAAGCTGAAACTTAGAACACTCTGGTGTGCACATGTAAGATTTGTCTCTGATTTCTGGCACTGTGTGCTGAGAGGTCACCACATGCATGCGCCAGTAGGTCAGGTGTCAGACCTGAGGTCTGCGCATCAGCCCGGGAACAAAGAGGATTAATTGTAACATAGTAAGTGACAGCAAATAAAGACCTGAACGGTCCATCCAGTCTGCCTAATAGTCACACTCATTATCAATTCATGATTAAATCAACGAGTGTGATATTATATACTTTCTTTCGTGTTTCTGGAACATAGACCATAGAAGTCTATCTGGCCCTATACTTATGTTCCAACTGCTGGAGTTCTCGTTGAAGCCCACTCCAGTGTATTCATCTTCTCATTTGTGGGATACAGACCGTAAAAATCTGACCAGCACTGTCCTTATGTTCCAGCCACTGAAGTTGCTGTTTACGCCCTTTCTAGCCCATCCTAAACCATATATTAGACACAGACCATTCAAGTCTGCCCGGTATTGGCCCTAGTTAATCACAGCCAGAGTCACCATCTAAGCGTCACTTGACACATCCACACACATGCAGCCATTTAAGGTTAGGATTTTTATAACTTCCATTTTCTAATTAGAGATCCTCTGTGTTCATCCCAAGTCTTTTTGAATTCCATCATCATTTGTGTCTCTACCACCTCCTTAACAGAAGACTTTCCACATTTGTGCTGTTAAAGCAAGGAGGAAGAAGAGGAGGAGGAGGAGACAGCACTCAAGGTACTCGGTAGATGAGAGGATGATGCAGTGCAGCTTACACTTCCACAGGAACCCCGCAGAACTGCTTCCATCCCCACGGGCAGGGCCGGTCTTAGGCAGAGGCGACCGAGGCGGCCGCATAGGGCCCCGTGCCTAAGGGGGCCCCGCGCAGCGTGCCTCGCCTCTGCCTCGCCGACCACGCTTGTCTGCCCTCCACCCATGTCCCGCGACGCGAGTCTCCTCGTTCCCCTGCTGCTCCCCCTCCCTCCAGCCACCTGAGACCTCTCCCATCTGACACCCCCCTCCCCGACCCGCCAAACAACCCTCTTCTGTCGCCCGCACCTCAACTGACCCGACCCAGCATTTTAAAAAAACCTCCAAACGGCGGTGCCGGTGCCTCGCGTCTGAGGGAAGAAAACTCGCTTCGTCGTTGGCCGGCCTTCCCTCAAGTCCCGCCCTCTGATGTAACTTCCGCAAGGGTGGGACTTGAGGGAAGGCTGGCCAACAACGAAGCGAGTTTTCTTCCCTCAGACGCGAGGCACCGGCACCGCCGTTTGGAGGTTTTTTTAAAATGCTGGGCCGGGTCAGTTGAGGTGCGGGCGACAGAAGAGGGTCGTTTGGCGGGTCAAGGAGGGGGGGGTCAGACGGGAGATGTCTCAGGTGGCTGGAGGGATGGGGAGCAGCAGGGGAATGAGGAGACTCGCGTCGTGGGACATAGGTGGATGGCAGTTGGCAAGGGGGGCAGGACGGTCGCTGGACATGGGGTGGATGGAGGGGAGGAGGGCTTCTGAACATAGGGGGAGGGCAGGGGGCACAGGAGGGTCACTGGACATGGGTGGATGGCAGGGGAGGGCATAGGGGACAGGGGGGTTGCTGGACATGGATGGCAGGGGGGACAGGAGGGTCGCTGGACATGGGTTGATGGCAGGGGAGGGGGTTTCTGGACATAGGTGGATGGCAGGGGCAGGCAGGGAGGACAGGAGGGGCGCTGGACATGGGTGGGTGGCAGGGGAGGGGGGTTTCTGGACATAGGTGGATGGCAGGGGAGGGCAGGGGGCACAGGAGGGTCGCTGGACATGGGTGGATGGCAGGGGAGGGCATAGGGGACGGGGGGGTTGCTGGACATGGATGGCAGGGGGGACGGGAGGGTCGCTGGACATGGGTGGATGGCAGGGGAGGGGGTTTCTGGACATAGGTGGATGGCAGGGGAGGGCAGGGGTCACAGGAGGGTCGCTGGACATGGGTGGATGAGGGGAGGGGGTCTCTGGACATAGGTGGATGGCAGGGGAAGACAGAGGGGACAGGGGGAGTTGCTGGACATAGATGGATGGCAGGGGGGACAGGAGGGTCGCTGGACATGGGTGGATGGAGGAGAGAGAAGAAATGCTGGACAGATGGAGGCGAGGGAAGAGTGAGGAAGGAGATGAGGTGAGGTAAAAGGAAGAGAGGAGAAAAAGTGCACATGGATATAGAAAATAGGCAGAAGCTGGATCCACTGGACAGTCAAGTCTGCAGAGGACCCAGCTTTTACTTACGGATGTAGGGCAAGAAATGAAGAAGAAAGGCGGAAAGTAAAGAAATAAATGGAAAGGAAGCCCTGGAAACGGAGTTAAGAGGACAGATAGCAGCACAATCGGATACTGAGCCAGCATGATCAGAAAAACAAAGTCACCAGACAACAAAGGTAGAAAAAACTATTTTATTCAGGATTTATTAATTGGAATATGTTAGTTTTTGGAAATGTGCATCTGTGATATTTTTCATGTAAGTTTTAATTGTTGTAGTATTGCTACATACTGAGTCTGACTTCTTGAGGTAACTTTCCAGTTCAGTATTTTGCATTCATGTGTTTTTCAGGTGTGATCAAGGAAGGTGCAGTATTCTGCTAGCGTATAGTTTGCAGCCCTTTTTGTTTGTTTTTTTTCACTAGGTTGTGCACTGGTGTTTTAGAACCCGGTGTAATTACAGTTGCTTTTCCACGCCACGCATAAGGTTGTAGCTCGTCCTGTCCTTGGAATTAGTGCTGTTTATGGTTTGTTAAGGCTATGAGTGTGTTTTTGCACACGTTTGTGTATAGTGTTTTGCAGTGGAGAGATTATGTGTTGGCCTTACTAAGGTGGTACCAAACATCGGAAAGGGTGTAGAGCCTAAATCATGACACACTATCTCTAAAAGGGTGTTTTATGGCTCTACATGAGAATTGTGATATTATGATCCCTTGCTAGCTTCATATTGTTGATAAGCTGCATTTTCTGTATGGCTGGTATATTGGTGTATAAGGTATTAATTGTGACTTTTTTTTTTCTGTGTGTTGTCAGACAATTATGGATGACAGAGTCGGAGTCTTCTTGAGTCAGAGAGTTGTGGTATATATTTTAAAACAATTTTAATACCTTGGTGGTCTATATGTTTTTATATTGTACATTATATTTTACATATCACTTAATTTTATTGTATATTTTTTCATTTCATTTTTATTTTATTGCATATATGGGTTACAGAGTAATAGGGGAATTTGAAAGTACTGAATCTTTTCTTAATATTTTTCCTTTATTCTCCTTTGTTATGAGAATTGGAACTACTAATTGTAGTGGACTTGAACTGAATAATTTCTGGGGAGGGGAGGTTTCATGATAGCATTGTGCTTATTATTTCAATCAGTTTTTTGTACAAGTTTAGCTTCATTTGTCTTTATTTGAAATTTCATAAATAAAAAAATGTTCTAAAAATGGAATAATTTTATCAATGGGTGGAGCTAAGGTGGGGGCGGGGCTATGGTGGGGGCGGGGCTAGGATGGGACCCCACCAAATTGGTCTGTATAGGGCCCCGCACTTGCTAAGACTGGCCCTGCCCACGGGAGCCCCGCAGGACCTGCTTCTGTCCCTGCGGGAACCCTGCAGAACTGCTTCCGTCCCCACGGGAACCCCGCAGAACTGCTTCTGTCCCTGCGGGAATCCTGCGGGTTCCACGGGATTCCCGCAAACCCCGTTCCTGTGCAGCTCTCTAGTCCAGACCATGCCCCTTCAAATACGTGCACACTACAGGTATACACATGTAAGCTGCGGCTTTTCTAAACTCAATACTTACATGTGTAACTATTTATACATGTAAATAGTTACTTCTTCTAAAATTGCCTCCTTACAAACAATTGTTTTTCCCCCATCCATAAGACTCAGTAAGAGCCTTGACTGTGTGCACAAGCATTACAATCATTTTAACTGATGTTACCACATAAGACTTCTTTCAAAAACTAAAAAGACCCTGGTTATTGAATATCTATTGGGTTGGTTTTTTTGGAGGGGGGGAATGGGGAGTCCTAGTGTATGCATACTGAGCTTCTGAAAAGAAGTAAAAAAATAAACAAACAAACAAAACAACCTAAAAGGAGCAGGCAAGTATGGTTAAAAGGCAAGATGAGAAAGGCTATCATAGCCAAAAGAAAATCTTTCGAAAATGAAAAAGGGAACCAAATGAAGAAAATAGGAAACAGTATAAGCACTGGCAAGTTAGATGCTAAGCATCGATAAGGAACACAAAAAGGGAACTATAGAAGATGTTTTACAGAGGCATAAATCCATTTTCAAGTACATTGAAAGCAAGAAGCCTGTGAGAGAACCAGTTGGACCATAAGATAATCAAGAATAAAAGAGACACTCGGGGAGGTCAAGGCCATAGTAGAAAGATTAAATGAATTATTTGCTTCGGTATTTACTGTGGCAGATGTAAGGATGACTGATTGATTGACTCAGCATTTGGTATACTGACATTCAACAAACATTGCCATCATAACAGTTTAATGCAAGGGCATAAGCCCACGCTACTGGAAACAGGCATTTAAGCTATCACTATATCAATCACAAAAGGTTGGGAAAGTTGATAGGACAACAAAGAAAAGGCGTAAGAGATCCAGAGGGTTGTGAAGGATATCTTCACCAATGAAGAAATGTGAGAGGCAAAAATGAATAAGATATCCAATATAACACCTAAAGAGCTTACCATGCTCTTCAACTCAATGTGAGAACCTAAAATACTGGGTTGAAAAAAAAATAGATAAGACCTTCTCCTCAAGAACCAAACTATTTCCAACTTCTTTTGCTTAACAAAATTTATCAGATTAAATCCAATCTTCAGTTTTAGATAAAGCAAAGATGTAATTGGACTGAAGAAATTATTATAAAGAATAAAGGGGTCCTTTTATGAAGCTGCGGCAAAAGGGGGGCCTGCGCTGGCAGAGGTGCATGTTTTTGATGCATGCCAAGGCCTCTTTTTACCGCAGCGGGTAAAAAGGCAGGACTTTGGGGGGTTTTCAAGAAATGGCCATATGGCAAGTGAAGCACTTGCCACACGAACATTTCGGGAGGAGGGGAGCACTTACCACCACCCACTGAGGTGGTGATAAGGGCTCCCGCAGTAACTGGGCAGCACGCGGCACTGCCCAATTACCACCGGGTACACACCGGAGCTACCAAAATTTAAATATTTTTGCAGCACCGGAAATGGCGCACGCTGTGGGAGGGAACTATCACTGGGTTGCTGAGGTAGCCTGGCAGTACTTCCCTTTTAGCGAGTGGTAAGCCCATGATAGGCTTACCGCTGCTTCATAACAGGGCCCCAAAATGACTGAACACAGATAGTCATGTTTATTGGGACAAAGCCAATATGGATTTCGCCAAGAGAAGTCTTAACTCATCAGTCTGCTACATTTTTTTGATGGCACAAATAAACATACAGATAAAAGTGAGACAGTTGACAGGGGTGTTTTTGAAAGGACGTCTAAGTCAGAACGTCCCAAATGGATGTCCATCTCACATCTCTCTGTACTTGACTGTTTCATTTACTTCGTCACTAATGAACTTTAACGCAGTACCACTTTATTTCTCATTCTGAAAATGAACTCTATACTTGACTGCTTAATTTACTCTGGCACTTATGAACTTTAATGCAATACCACTTTGTATATCTCATTCTGGAAATGCCGATCGCCATTACGGCATAATGTAAGCCACATTGAGCCTGCAAATAGGTGGGAAAATGTGGGATACAAATGCAACAAATAAATAAATAAATAAATACATTTTTAAACAGGATACATCTAGCATGAACATCCATTTTTACAAACTAAAACATCCAAATACGGAACAGAGAGAAAATAAGGGACATGAACGTCTGTATAATCAACATTCTTAGAAAGTGGCCTCACGCAGTCCATGCAGAGTGGAAGGTCAGCCTAGTAGTTAGTTCAGTGGACTGTAAACCAAAAGACCCAGGTTAAAATCCTACACGCGCCCAACGTGCACCAAATTGGAGTTACTGCCCAGTTATCGTGTGGCCCTTGCAGTGATTTCAATTTTGGTACGCATCCACTATCCAGCTTATTTTTGAAAGAGAAGGCCGGCCATCTTTCGACACAAATTGGGAGATGGCCGGCTACCTCTCAAGGCCAGCGAAATCGGCATAATCGAAAGCAGATTTTGGCCGGCCTCAACTGCCGTCCGTCGTGGAGCTGGCCAAACTTCAAGGGGGCGTGTCAGCAGGGTACAGAAGGCGGGACGGGGGTGTTGTACGAGATGGCCGGCTTTGTCCAATATTGGAAAAAAGAAAGCCAGCCCTGATGAGCATTTGGCCGACTTTACTTGGTCCCTTTTTTTTCAGGTCCAAGTCCCAAAAAAGTGCCCGAACTGACCAGATGACCACCGGAGGGAATCAGGGATCACCTCCCCTGACTCCCCCAGTGGTCACTAACCCCCTCCCACCCTAAAAAAAAACCTTTAAGAACTTTTTTTGCCAGCCTCTATGCCAGCCTCAAATGTCATACCCAGCTCCCTGACAGCAGTATGCAGGTCCCTGGAGTAGTTTTTAGTGGGTGCAGTGCATTTCAGACAGGTGGACCCAGGCCCATCCCCCCCCCCTACCTGTTACACTTGTGGTGGTAAATGGGAGCCCTGCAAACCCCCCCAAAACCCACTGTACCCACATGTAGGTGCCCCCCATCACCCATAAGGGCTATGGTAATGGTGTAGAGTTGTGGGGAGTGGGTTTTGGGGGGGATATGGGGGGCTCAGCACCCAAGGTAAGGGAGCTATGCACCAGGGAGCTATTTTAATGTTTTTTAAAAAATTTTTAGAAGTGCCCCCTAGGGTGCCCGGTTGGTGTCCTGGCATGTTAGGGGGACCAGTGCACTACAAATGCTGGCTCCTCCCACGACCAAATGCCATGGATTTGGCCGGGTTTGAGATGGCCGGCCTCGGTTTCCATTATCAGTAAAAACCGAGGCCGGCCATCTCTGACATTTGACCGGCCCCAACCGTATTATCAAAATGAAAGATGGCTGGCCATCTCGTTCGAAAATACCGTTGGCCCCGCCCCTTCGCGGTGCTGTCCTCGGAGATGGGCACCCTTAGAGATGGCCGGCCCCGTTAGAAAATGCACCTCCATGTGCGCCTGAAAAATATGTTTTATTTTCTGGTACGCGGCAGCTATGCGCGTCAAGTGGCTTTTGACACATGTAGACCATTACTGCCCAGTTACCGCGTGAGACCTTACCACTAGGTAAATGGCTTGTGGTAAGGTCTTAGACCCAAAATGGATGTGCAGCAATTTTCATTTTGCCGAACGTCCATTTTCGGCAAAAAAAAGGCATTTTTTGTAGGTGCGCTGAAAAATAATTATGCATGTGCCCAAAACACGCGTCTACACTACCGCAGGCCATTTTTCAGCGTGTCTTAGTAAAAGGACCCATTAGGAGTCATTTCATGAGGTAATCTGTCAAATGCCTTTTGAAAATCTAGATATACAATATCGACCAGTTCACCTTTATCCACATGTTTATTCACCCCTTCAAAGAAATGTAGTAGTGAGGCAAGATTTCTCTTAACTAAATCCATGTTGGCTTTGTCTCATTAATCCATGCCTTCATAAATGCTCTATAATTTTGTTCTTTATAATAGTCTCTACTATTTTACCTGGCATTGATGTGAGGCTCACCGATCTATAATTTCCTAGATCACCTCTGAAACCCTTATTAAAAACTGGAGTTACATTGGCCATCTTCCACTCTTCCAATACAATCCTTGATTTTAAAGATAAATTACATATTACTAACAATAGCTCTGGAAGTTAATTTTTCAATTCTATTAATACTCTGGGATTAATACCATCCAGTCCAGGTGATTTGCTACTCTTTAATTTGTTAAATTGTCCCATTACATCTTCCAGGTTTAAAGAGATTTGTTTCAGTTTCTCTGGCTCATCAGCATTGAATACCATTTCTGGCACTGGTATCGTCCCCACATCTTCCTTGGTGAAGACTGGAGCAAAAAATTAATTTAATCTCTCTGCTATGGTCTTGTCTTTCCTGGGTGCCCCTTTAACCCCTCGATCATCTAGCGGTCCAACATTTTACCAGCTTCTTGCTTCTAATATACCTAAAAAAGGTTTTACTATGTCCTTTTACTATGTGTGGTCGCATCAGAAGAACACGAACTACATTTGCCCTCTCAACATTGCACAACACTATTGTAACTCCACCAAAATGTAAATTGTAAGCCACTTTGAACCGAAATTTGTTTTTGGATAATAGTGGGATACAAGAATGCATAAATAAATAAATAAATAAATAAATAGATATCATAGGACTGAAGAATCAACAAAGTGGGAACACATCCTTTAGAAGTCAAGGCACTCAATGCACTACCATATACCTGATAAGGGTCCCTCATTTCACTAGTGCTGCATCAGGGGTATGCAGAAAAGTAATCAAACATGGTGCCAGTGAAAGCATATATTTATCACAAATGCCACTATTTCAATCCACCAAACTAGGTCCATGCTCCTTCCACATCACAATTACATCATACACTCCAGTCAAAAAAATCACATTCTATACAATGTGAGTATTCAGACCCATGAGTTCCAAAATATGCAATTTGTAAACACAGCACCCTAAATTGATTATTCAGTATTTTTATAATGTGATTGTTTTTCAATAGTGCCAATTTGCAGTGGTTTGATGCTCTATAGCCCTCACGTTTTTTTTATTATATTTGACTCATTTTATTTTACTGTACATTGATATTTTATTTTAATACGATGTTAAATTTTAATTTAATGACATGGATTTGTTATCTTGTTTACTCTTAGTTTTTAATGTATTGATCATTCAACACTGCTCTACTAGTCAGTTCAAACGCAGAAATTGTATATACAGTATTTTCATAATGTGACAGGTTTTTAAAGTAATGATGTGCAATATTTTGATAAATCCATATCTTCGCTTTAAAATATATGTTGTTTCTCCGCACTAGGTCCCTCATGGAGGCAGTTTTTCCTTATGTTTTTGTTTTTATTCATTTGACCATTTTATTCAATTATTCATCAACTGTATTTGTTTTTTCTACTATACTTTGACATTTTAATATGAAGTTTTATTTATTATTTATGTCATTTACACTAGTTGTATGACACATTTATGTTTTTAGTGTATCATGCAAGGATTCATCATATTGATTTTTAATGTATTTATCATTCAGCACATTTATCTAAATTTACCATGATAATAGGCATAGCAATGCATTGAACATGTATTCTTTTAGTCTCACTTCACGTCATTTTGTAAGATTCACTTCACAGTTTTCAAAACATTAGGTTGTTCCACTATTGAAATGATTTACAGCACATTCATTTTAGGTTTTTACAGCTTACCTTTTTATCACTTATTATGCCTGTTTTTTGGCATTGAACTGCACTTTTATATATCTTAGAAAGTAAGCATGTCACTTGTCTGTCAGCATTTCCACGTCACCTCAGTTCATTCACATATATGTATTATTTATTTATTTATTTACGGTTCATTTTTACCCCACATTTTCCCACAAATGCAGACACAATGTGGCTTCCATGAATTACAAAAGTTAAAAGATACAACACATGAATTTAGCAGTAGAATAAGGATAAAACGTTAGCAGCAATTAGGATGGCTAAACAGCAGAATTACTAATGGAATACACTTGTTCAAAAAGGTACGTTTTCAGCAGCTTCTTGAAAAGAAGGTGGTCAGCTTGCGATTTTAGGTACAGGGGAAGAGCGTTCCAAGTCTTCGGGCTGGAGTAGTGGAAAGCAGAGGCAAAAAGAAGCTTGTATTTAACACCCCTGCAAGATGGATAATGTAGTTGTAAAAAATTATTATTAAAGCCTCCGTTTGTTTATTTATTTCACATTACTCCCATTTCTGACACGTGGTTTGTATACATCATTCCTTACGCTTGTTTCTGATTACTGTTTTAAAAAAGAGTAGTGCGCATGAGCAAGTTTGATTTCTGATGCATTTTCTTTCCGGTTTGCTCAGCAATCAGGCATTATTCACCTTCTTCAGGTAAGACATTGATTTATGGATGATTAATCATCAACACACATTACTTGTTCACTTTTTATTCTGATCCATTTGAGTATTTTGAACCTACACATTTTCAAAAATCATTCAGATTTATTTTTGGTTTTTAACAGTGCGATGCTAGCACTGCGCTACATATACCTCTCACCACTTCGATGTGGTACTGCTGATTGTTTTTGTATAAGTTTAGCATTGCCTTTCATACAGTGGCGTAGCCAGAGGTGGGCCTGGGTGGGCCGGGGCCCACCCAATTAAGGCTCAGGCCCACCCAACAGTAGCACACATTTTGTGGTAGCTGGTGGGAATCCCAAGCTCTGCCAGCTGAAGACTTCCCCCTGATGGTAATGAAAATGCTATTCTCCACGATACTGGCACCTGCGCATGATCAGTTTTCAGCACATGCCTGCTGCAGACTACTAAGGTGGAAAGAAGCGTTTTCCCACCAGCTGAGATTTTTTTTGGTGGTGGGTGAAGGGAAGAACACTTGATGCCCACCCACTTCTTTCCTAGGCCCACCCAAAATCTGTTGTCTGGCTACGCTCCTGTTTTCATATATCTTTTCATATCTCAATACACTGTTAAACTTGTCTAAATAGTGTATTAACATAGTGGCCCTTTTACTAAGCCACGTAGGTGCCTATGAACGCCTAATGCGCGCCAATTTGGAACTACCGCCTGGCTACTACATGGCCTGGGTGGTAAATTAATTTTTTATGCGCACTGGAAAATATATTTTATTTTTCAGCATGTGGTGCTAACCTGGTGCGCTGACAATTACCACCCAGTAAACGCGTGAGGCCTTACCGCTAAGTGAATGGGTGGCGGTAAGATCTCAGGCCCAAAATGGACGTGTGCCAATTTTCATTTTGACGCACATCCATTTTCGGCCCCCCAAAAAAGGCCTTTTTTGCAGGTGCGCTGAAAAATAAACCTACGCGTGTCCAATACACACGTCTACAGCACAAGACACTTTTCGGTGCACCTTAGTAAAAAGACCCCATAGTTGTACTAATGATTGTAGTATTAGCAGTGTGATGCAGGCACTGTTTTTTAGGTTTTCGTCACTGTGTTGTTATTTTTATTCGGAGTGCAAACAGCATTTTTCAATACATCCTTTTTTTCATTATACCATGTGGGTCACAATTTCTTTCATGGCAATATATGGCAACAGTTTTGTACTTATTCTGCATTTTTAACTCATTCTAATTTCTTTCGGTTTTTACAGCGTAATGCCAACACGGCCCTATATGTATCTATCACCGCTTTGATGCAGCATTTCTGTTTGTTTTTGAATAAGTTCTATTTTGAATAAGCTCAGTATTGTCTTATATATTACTAACTTGTAACTTATCCTTAAAATCATGTGTGGTATCTGAAGATTGGAGGGTGGCAAATGTAATGCTAGTTTTTTGTTTTTTTTTTGAATTATATTTTTATTAAAGGTTTTGTCATACAGAGAATACTGGCATTTATAATCTGCTTAACCATCAAATTCAAGGTGGAATACAAAAGTAAACACAAAATCAAACAACCCCCCCCCCCCGGAAATTAACCCCACCCCCCAAAAAAATATCATAAGCATAATCAAAGCTGATGCATGCCACTACCTTCTCCTACATGAGTACGCAGCTATGGAATGCATTACCCAAAAAACAATTGAGGAAATAATTAACTTTCGCAAATCTCTGAAAACATATCTCTTCAACAAAGCCGACAAAGAGAACCCATAGCCCCAACAATCCACCTCACCAATCCATCCAGTTATGAAAGTCCACCTTCTAAATTTACTCACCCAATCACTTCCTTCTTCTTCCCCTTACTTAACCTCTACATATTACTAATTGTATCTGATTTCCTGGAATGACAATATCATAACTAAACTATGTAAGCCACATTGAGCCTGCAAATAGGTGGGAAAATGTGGGATAAAAATGCAATAAATAATAATAATAAATAATAACACATGTCATTTTAGTAGTATGGATCTTCAGAAATAACAACATAAATGCTGCAGAATCAACTTATCTTCAGCAGCAGAGTGTAAATTATTCAATATTATATAACAAAATTGAACAATTTCTAAATTACAGAGAACAACCCTGGATTTTTCTCTTACAAACTGTGCAGCCCAAAGGGCTGCATGCTGAGTTGGAGTGGTGGTCACTTACTTGATTGGCCGCTTACATGATTGGCTGGGTCTGTTTGGTTTCAGTCAATCATTGTCATGTTTGTCTAATTAGCTGTTGTTACTGCAACCAGGGCTGCTGAGAGACTGAACCAGGCCCAGGGCAGGGCTGCCATCGGGCCTGGGGCAGGGCCGTCACCCCCCCCCCCCCCCAGGATTGCCACTGCCCTTGCCGCTGCAACTGCAATTCAAAAAATACCTTGGCTGGTGGGGATCCCGAGGCCCCGCCAGCAGAAGAGGTCTTCCTCCAGCACTGCTCTTCACTCTGTCCATTGCCTGCCCCTGCAGCTACTTTTTCTCTCAGTGCATGCTTGATTTCAAAATATCATAGGATATCTTATCATCTTGCTTCCATCACAATTTGGTTTTAGAATGCATGCAAACATGGAATCTTTGCTTGGATTATTAACTCATGATATCAGAAAATTATGGAGTACCAGACAACAGGCTATTGTCCTACAGTTGGATCTTTTCGCAGCCATTGATGTCATAGACCATTCCATCATGTTGAACATAAGTGAAATAGGTATAGCTGGAAGAGTATTTAATTGGCTAAAGGTTTGTTTTGGAAAATAGAGCCTATATAGTAAAATATCATAATTTGCTACCTAATTCATGGACGGCTATAAGTAGGGTCTCACAGGGGTCTCTTTTGTCCTTGATTTTATTCAATGTTGTCATGAGCTCTCTGGATAAGCTTCTGGTCAGTCTGGAGATAAACTACTATATATACACTAATGATATTACTCTGCTCATACTCATGAAGTGTAAAACTTTAATTCCAACATAGGCCCTGATGAACAAAGGCAGCCATAAAATACAGCTGCCTTGCTAAAATTTAGCGAATCGCTAACAGCCAGCAATGCACAAAGGGGATCGCATGCAAATGAGCTGCACGGATCCCCCCCCTTTGTGCATCCTCGCTATTTGCAAGTTTGACCTGTCAAATTGATGTAACACTGCTGTCAAATCCATTTGACAGCTCTGATGAACTGGACCTCTCTAGCCCCACACCTTTTTAAAATTTACCCTGGTGGAACAAAATGGCAGTGACCAGGCCCTGGCCAGTGCATTCTGGGATGCACTGGGTGGAGATAAACACCATATAAGGTTTAGCCACACCCAGTGCATCCCAGAATCCACTGAGCAGGGCCTGGGCGCCGCTATTTTGTTCTGGGCGGGCCCGAGGGAAGAGGGAGGAGCCGTTGCTCTTGCCCTCCAGCCTCTATCTTGTTGTGAAGGTACAGGGAGAGGCAGGGTGGGGGTCGGATATGGGAGGGGGTGTGTGTTCGATCCACTGGACCACCAGGAAACATTTTTTTAAAGGTTCGGGGAGGCATGGGGGGGTCACGGTCCACTGGACCATAAGGCGAAGGGGTTCTGTTCACTGGACCACCATGGAAATAAAAAAAAAGGTTTGTGGGGTCATGGGGGGTTGCGGGGGGAGGTCATGGTCCACTGTAAAAAAGATTGGGGTGGTCAGGGTCCACTGGACCACCAGGGTAAATTTAAAAAAAAAGTGTGGGGTCAGAGAGGTCCAGTGCATCAGAGCTGTCAAATGGATTTGACAGCAGTGTCAAATCCATTTGACAGCTCGAACTTGCAAACAGGGAAAGTTAAAAACTTGGGGGGGGGGGGGGGGAGTTACGGTCCACTGGACCACCAGGGAATTAAAGAAAATAAGATGCAATGGGGATGTTGGACCACAAAGGAAATTAAAAACAAAATTCAGGGAGGGCGCCAGGAGGTGAGAGGTAGGAAGCCCAAGCAAGCAGACTTTGCAGCTGCCTGCTTGAATTTCTCTCCTCTCCAACAGCTCCAGAGCAGCCATAAAATTTGCTCGTTAAATTAGGCTGTTCTGGAGCTGTGAATCCCCTGGAATACACATTAGACTACGAATAAGCTCATTAGAATACTACTGAGCTAATTGTAATACATTTGCATGGGGTTCTCGGTGGCTGCTAACGGCACAAGTTAAGAGCCACGGAAACCCCTTTGTGCATTACTAGCTACCTAAATGTTTGCTTTAGACTGGCTAGAACCAGTCTAAATCAAACGTTAATAGCAAGATAAGCTTTGTGCATCTGATCCATAGTCTGTCCAGGCTTGTATGGATGCTGTTGAATCGGGGTTGCAAAATTATCTTAAGTTAAATGCTGACAACACAAAATGATCTGGTTAGGGATCTTGACACTACCACTTATAGATAATGCACTCCCATTAAATAACATATGCTTGAAAAATTAAACATTGAAGGTGCTTAGTGACTTCTTTGATCCTATGTTGAATTTTGAGTATCATGTTGTTAATTTGACCAAGCAGATTTTCTGGAAACTGAGGCAATTGCGCACAATATGAAAATACTTCTTTTTTACCCAGTTCAGTTTAATAGTCCTCACCCTTATAACTAGCAAATTAGATTATCGTAATTTACTTTATATTGGTTGTTCAAGGATGTTATGTAGGAGACTGCAGACACCGCAGAATACTGTAGCTAGATTGATCTGCTAGGCAAACAAATGGGAAAGAGCAGCTCCATTGTTGAGACTACATGGCTTCCTATAAAAGCACAAAACGCTTTAAGTTATGTATGTTAATATTCAATATTATTAATGGTTCTGCAACGTTGCTATTCACATTGATTCTATCATTTTCTTCCTCTAAGAAAAGTCTTTTTTCAAATGGTCAATTAAAGTTAAATTACCCATCTGTTGATGGTTTTAGATAGAAATGTGTCCATTTTCTAACAATCCCTTACCAATTTGCAAAGATCTGAAATGTTTTGCTAACAGAAATTAGACTGGAAACAAATTAAATATTTAAGAAACAATTAAAAACTTTTCTATTTAAGTGGTATCTAAGTGGCTATGCTGCTCATGTTCAAAAGAAAAAAACATCTAAAAAGTGGCATAAAGCAGCATCTGGATGTTTTTCTCACAAAAATGTTCAAATCAGTATTTTCAAAACCCATTTTCTAGACGTTTTTCTATGCTGTTTGCCTGCATTCGGTCCAAATCTCAAGGGTGTGTGTCAGGGGCGTGTTAAGGGTAGGATTTGGGCGTTCCTAAGACCTGGACATTTTTCAGCCATAATGGAATAAAAACGTCCAGGACTAAAACTCAGATGTTTTGAGCTAGACCTGTTTTTAGAACGAAAAAGGCACAAAAAGTGCCCTAAATGACCAGATGACCACCGGAGGGAATCAGGGATGAACCTCCTTACTCCACCAGTGGCCACTGACCCCATCCCACCCCCACCCCAAAAATGTGAATAAAAATATTACTTACCAGCATCTATGGCAGCCTCAGATGTTATAGCCAGGACTATTAGAGCAGCATGTAGGTGCAGTGACTAGTGGTGGGTGTAGTGCATTGTAGTCAGGTGGACCCAGGCCCATTCCTCTCCCTACCTGTTACACTTGTGGTAGAAACTAGTATCCCTCCAAAACTCACCAGAAATCCACTGTACCCACATATAGGTGCCCCCTTCACCCATAAGGGCTAATCTAATGTTGTACACAGGGCCGTGCCAACACGGTAAGCGGAGTAAGCACCGCAGGAGGGCGCCGACCTCTGGAGGGTGCCGCCCAGGTCTGCTCACTTGCAAAATCTTTTACCTGAAGTTGTGATTCTCCTCTCTTCGCTGCCCTTCCCTATCTGCGTCAGGAAGTGAAGGTAGTCCAGCAGTGCTAACTGAGGCAGACAGCTCTGCTAAAGTTGCTTCAAAGTACAACCAGTGCTATATATGTCTTTGGTGTGGGAAGAACTCCTCATTCAGGGTGAGCTTGAACAACATTCAAATTAAAGAGAACAGCTTTGGAGGGAGGTGTGCAAGTGAGACTGGGGAGAAATAAAACATAAATAGTGTAATTGTTTGTTAAAATCTGTAAGTGGTTCAAAGTTTTTGGTTTGTTTTTTTCTGAGCATGTACACTGAGAGGAGGGCATGACTGCAATGATGTGTGCATAATTATCAGGTAACCTGAGATATCTACAGCTAAAAGCCATTTCATTGGCTGATGGTTCAAACAGTAGGTTCAAAGAGGAATTTTAGCAGTTTTGAAGAACCGGTAAGTGAAAATCTGATTGCTTTTTTTGTGCGTAATTACTAAATGTTTATTTCTTATATATCTCCACCATTCATGATGTATTGTAAGCCACATTGAGCCTGCAAAGAGGTGGAAAAATGTGGGATACAAATGCAATAAATAAATAAATACATAAATAACATTCTGCTTGGATAGGAAGAGTTTGTGATATGTGAAAATACATTTTGCTTTAATGAAATTGCTAAACTTTAGAGTCAGAGACTTATCAATGAGGGATACATACAGTGCTTTTTTTGTGCCGGTACGTGCCGGTACAGCATACCGTTACGCACCGGTACAGCGTACCGGCACCTTTTTCCTGAGGTCCGGCTCACTTGCCTGCTCCCTTCTGTTCCTGCTCTCGCACTTCAAAATCTTTTACCCGAAGTCGCAATTCTCCTTTCTTCCCTGCCCTCCCCTCCATGTCCAGCAATTCTCTCTCCCCTCCCCTGCCCTCCCCTCCATGTCCAGCATGTCACCTCCCTCCCCTGTCCTCCCCTGTCCTCCCCTCTCCATGCTGGACATGGTGGGGAGGGGAGGAGGGCAGGGAAGAGAGAATTGCTGGACATGGATGAGAGGGGAGGGCAGGGGGCAGAGGAGACATACTGGACATGGAGGGGAGGGGTGGTCAGCGAAGAGAGATTCGCTGGACATGAAGGGCAGGGGAGAGAGGAGAATCGTTGGACATGGATGGGAGGTGAGGGCATGGGAGAGAGGAGAATCGCTGGACATGGATGAGAGGGGATGGCAGGGGAGAGAGGAGAATCGCTGGACATGGATGAGAAGGGAGGGCAGGGGAGAGAGGAGAATTGCTGGACATGGATGGGAAGGGAGGGCAGGGAAGAGAGGAGAATCGCTGGACATGGATGAGAGAGGAGGGCAGGGAAGAGAGATTCTCTGGATATGGATGGATGGAGGAGTTGGCGGGGAGAGAGGAGAAATGCTGGTCTTGGATGGAGGAGAGGGGAGAGATAATTATTGCTTTATATGGATACAGGGGAGGGATGAGAGAAGAGAAATGCTGAACATGGATGGAGGTGAGGAAAGAAGAAGAAGATGCACATGGATGGAGATGAGGGAAATGGAAGAGAGAAGAAAAACTGCACATGGATGGAGATGAGGGAAAGGGAAGAGAGGAGAAAAACTGCACATGGATGGAGAAAATAGGCAAAAGCTGGATCCACGTTATACCTCCTCCAGTCAATTCCACAGAGGAGGACACAGCTTTTACTTATGGATGTAGGGCAAGAAATGAAGAAGAAAGGAGGAAAGTAAAGAAATAAATGGAAAGGAAGCCCTGGAAATGGAGTTAAGAGAACAGATAGAGAGCAGCAGAATCAGAGACTCGGACCAATATGGATAGAAAAACAAAGTCACCAGACAACAAAGGTAGAAAAAATCTATGTCCACTTTGAGAATTTACCTCTGCTATCTTATTTTGCAATGTATAGCAATTTGTTTTCTAAGAATATTGCTGACAATTCCTGTCAGTGTGGCAAGTGGTGAGCGATCATTTTCACGGTTAAAAATCATAAAAAATTATTTGCGATCAAGTATTTTGCAAGAAAGGATTGTAAGCCTTGCCATCTTGTGCCACACGGGGGGGGGGGCACCAACTGATAGTCTGCAGGGGGGCACCAGAGACCCTAGGCACGGCCCTGGTTGTACAGTTGGGGGCAGTGTGTTTTTGGTGGGTTTTGGAGGGTTCAGCAGAAAAGATACAGGAGCAATGATGAGATGTGTACCTGGAAGCATTTATATGAAGTCCACCGCAGTGTCCCCTAGGGTGCCCCACTGCTCTCCTGGGATGTCTGGGGGACCAGTGTACTAAAAATGCTGGCCCCTCCTACATCCCAATAGCTTGATTTTCTCTGTTTTTCACTTAGACTTTTTTTTTTCAAAAATGGAGCAAAAAGATAAACATTTTGAGCACAAAACATGTAGAAAACAACAATTTTTGAAAAAAAAAAAGATAGAACAAAATGTCTAAAGTTGGACTTAGACGTCATATCGAAAATGCTCCTCCACGTATACTTATGGCTATGTATGTTCCCAGTATCTAACTTGAGCTGGATTATCTTATTGTGATCTGTATTGAACCTTATAGGTAAATGTGGATATAAATGGAGTTGTAATGTAAAAATATGGTAAATGCAAAGCCTGGTCAGTAAAAGTCACATATCTGCCTTGCACTGGGCAGACAATTACCACATGTGCCATATTATGTGTCTTAGTAGATAACTTGTTGCACTCATGTACTACTGCGGGCCCCAGTGCTAAAAAGAAGAACTATCCTTGCAGCACCACAACTCAATGTTTTTTTTTTCATGAGGTAGCCAGAGAGAAGAGGTGAAACTATGGAGCTAGCTTAAACTGTGTTCACATGAAAACAGTACATTTGTGGAGTGGATTTTGCAATCTCTTGTATTCAATGTTTTTTTCTATGTAATTAAGTTAACTAATTAAACTTTTTAATATTGACACTTTATTTTGTACTTATTTATATATACATGCATATTCTAATCTAGAACTGAATTTTATATTAGTGCTGCCCAGTGCGTTTTTTCTAGCAAAAAAGGTGCCGGTACTCAAATGCCAGGCCACCCTTCAGGGGTGGGGTGATCACTGAGGGACCCACCCCACAACATCCAAGCCCCCTGCAACCAGTCACAGAATCTGTGACAAAGCAGAATTAGTGTGTAGAGCCTGAGCTCTTTCATTAAAATACAAGGACCATGGGTCAATTTTAACAGACAATGGAAAAGGTGCCGGTACTCAGTACCCCCAAGTACCCCCTCTAAAAAAGCCCTGGTGCTGCCAGAATAAGAACATAAGAATAGACATGCTGGGTCAGACCAATGGTCCATCTAGCCCAGTATCCTGTTTCCAACAGTGACCAATTCAGGTCACAAGTACCTGGAAGAATCCCAAATAGCACCAACATTCCATGCTACTGATCCTTACAAGCATTGATGATCCAATGATGCAATTGGGGCAGGAGTGATTCCTGCCCCTGCCGGCTACATTGCCAAAATGGCTGCCACAAATTTAAGTGGCGTCTTGTAAGACTGCCGAAAGAAAGTCACAGCAGCCATTTTCAAATTGGAGCTGGAAAGGATAGGCAATTACTCCTATCCATACTGGCTCCAATCTCAAAATGGCTGCTGCAACTTCTGGTGACATCCTCACAAGACTTGATGTCATGGCAGCTATTTTGACAATGGAGCCAGCAGGGGCAGGAGTGAGCAAGTATTGTTCCTGCCCCGACTATACCACTGGACCACCACCGCTTGTAAGGTAGGCCCCAGGTGGAGGGGGGGCTACTGGTGGTGGTTCAGGGGGGCTCCCAGAGGGGAGCTGCTTCTGTTAAGGGGGGAGAGAGCAGGGGCTGCACCAATTTTAGGGACAGTGCACTAATTTCAGGGATACCACACATTTTTGGTTTCAGCTACATTTTCAGCTGAAACAAGACCGAATTCAGATTTCAGGTTGGTTTTTGCAACAAAACTGAAACCAAAATTCAGTCAGCCTCTAGTTCCCAAGGGTTGTTAGAGTTGGCATTAATCAACAAAGTAATAAGATTTCTTAGCCTTTTTGATACTTGTACTATAATAGTGGTGATGATCTCTGCAGTGAGCTAAGGAGGAAAGGGTCTTGTGCTTGTGCCAGATCTTCTCAGCTCTCCTAGCTTGGCGTTTGATTAGGCAAAGACCATAGTAAAACCATGGATGGCAGTGTTTTCTGACAGTGTGCTGATAATCAAGAGGAGCAAGAGCATCAAGAGTTGATCTCAAAGTGACTCCAGGAGTTGGCCTGGGCATAAAAAGTGAGACATGTGAAATAGCCCAGGAGAAAACTAGAACATAAAGAAGCCATGGCTTCCATATAGACTGCAGCAATTAATGGGAGGATCAAGCTGGGAAAGTGAACAAGAAAAAGGTCATCAAAAAGTCTGAAGGTCAATAAAAAAAGAGAAAGACCAGCAATGTGATGGATGATACAATAACAGCAGCTATGGATGTCACTCTGTCAGTGATATGCTGCTTTACTAAAGACTGTACACAGTTCAGGGCAACTATCCACAGGGTTGCAATGAGGTGAAACTGGTTCCACGGCACTTAAGAATCACTGCAATATCAGACAAAGTAGAATAGACATTATCCCAAGAGGCTTTTCCTACATCTAGGGACTCTCTCATCCTTCATTACACAAGTTGTAAGAAGCTTCATTATAAATCTATTCATAAGGCAGACTTTATCTATCAAAGTAGGAAGATATGGAAATTTTTTCCTAATCTATTAAGATACATTACCAATTACCTCTTATTTCATAAGCTGTTGAAAGCATTTTATTTAGTAAATCCCTTACACAATTGTAATTGTTAGGTCTAGGGCATGCTTGGAACCCTGCCCTTCAATAGTAGTGAAGTCTGTGTATTGTATTATTACTATGTATGCTAATACTAATTGTATTGTACTTTTTGCAAATGTTAATTGTTAGCCACATTGAACCTGAACTTGTTTGGGATAATACGGAGTTTAAATATAATAAATAAATAAATAAATAAATAAATAAATAAATAAAATAAAGATGGAGGACAATACAGTCAAAGCAAGTACAATGATTCTTCAAGATCCAAATGGACTACAATACTGAACAAGATCTAAATCAAGCCATTTGACAGAAAATGTTGATGAGAAAATTAAAGCTAAGTTACTTCCTGATCTCCAAGATCTATGAACAGAAAAGGAAACGAAACCCAGGGTAAACAGTGTGAGAGAGGGAGAAGCCTCCTCTCCTTCACAAAGCCATGTTTCAGTAAGATAGAGGAGCTCAATGTGATTATCAAGAATAAGTTTGTGTTTGAAAGCAGATTGGATGGAACATGCCTAGAGTTTAATAATGTAAAATGCAGGCTAAGGGGCAGCATGGACGTGGAAAATAGAGGCATCTGATCCCACTATGGGAGGTGTACAAAGAAGAAGCTGTCTTACCTGAGGAAAGGGATGGGGTACTGGCAGTTGTCAGTGCCCCCTAATACCAGAATGTGACAAGAGAATGACATAACCTCATTTTGGGGGGAAAAAAAAGCAAAAACATGGCCAGGTGAAAGTGCTATTAATTAGTCTGGAGGCCCAACTGCAAGCGACATGGAAACTATCAAAGTAAAGTAGTAAAGTAGCAGTGCTCAGAAAAATACATAGATGTGTATGTGTGTCCATTTATTTATGAAAACAGATACACATACGACACTGAGTCTTTAGAAAGCAAAGCCAGACTAATCGCTGTGCAGTTCAAATATTTAAGTATTATCAATTCATTTATTTTTCAAATCAAATCCCACATTTTGGCTCATGTTTTTAAACTATAGCAGTGCAGTTATTGCAAGGAAAGACTTTTTTTTCCAGTTCATGCTAAGAAAAGCGGAAGTTTTAAGGAAGTAATTTTCAGAATGACTGCTATGTACTGAGGTCAAGTCCCTATTTACTCAATAGAAATAAACCCAAGAACATATCTTACCTCTAGTTTCTCAGTCAGCTCTCTTTGCATTTTCTCATATTGTCGGCTCATGTCTTGATTTCTCTCCAACAAAGCTTTCCCAAGCCTAGCAGCAAGTATCAAGTCCTTTTCCTTCTGACGGATTACAGACAGTAGCTCGGGATCCTTCATAGAATCAGATCCCTGCATCACAGACGCTGGATCTCCATTGTGATGCCGTTCCCCAGACAGAAGTGATAGCTCTTCCAGTACGATTTCTAGATTTTCCAAAGATTGAAGCTGCGCTGGCCTCGGAGGCGCTGCTAGCAGTTTAACAATTCCGGTGTCCTCAGTGTGCAGCTCCATACAGGCGCTGTCCAGCTCCCGTGGTGCTGAAGTGACAGACCTAGGCAGTAGACAGCTGCCTAGGAGCTGAACACCTCAGCACCACTCTGCGACCAAATCAAATCTGGGTTACTCAATTGATCTGCTGTAATCCAACAGCGGGGCAGAGCAGAGATTATATTCACCAAGAAGTCCTGCTGCTCCTATGGAATATTCGGACTCGTACCTGCAGTCGTTCCTCCAACACCTTTCAGTTGTAACCAACAAGCTGCTGTTATTGGTAACTGCAATTTTTTTTTTAGTCGTTCCTCCAACACCTTTCAGTTGCTGCCAACAAGATGCTAGTATTGGTAACTGCAAAAAAATTTTTCTTACTTACATTGGTGGCCTGTAGTTGAATACTGTCCCTATAAGGTGACTGAAGTGTGTAACAGCCTCCATGGCTGTAACTTCTGCAGTCGTATTTTTTTTTTATTAATTTTTATTTTTCACTGTCTCACTGCAGCAGCTGTCAAACAACAGCTGAGGCTGTCGTCTTCTTTTTTTATTTTTCTTTTTGGGGAGATCAGTTGTGCAGCACAAAGAGGCAACAGTGCCTCAGCAGCTGTTCTGCAGGAGTGGGGCCGTGGCATCAGGACCTGGGCTCCATGGGAAGCGAGAAACCCGGAAGTTCCTGTGCGCCACCGAGGATGCAGTAATATTTTCTCGTATCTGAGAGCAGTTCAGAGAGGAATGGGCCAGGAAGACAGCATGCAAGCACCGTGGGCACGACGCCGACACTCTGCAGTTCAAGGGAGCATAGAGTTTCAATCTGGTCGGGACTGGAGAACTGTAAAGTCACAGTTTAGCGAAGCAATGCATGCTGGGACAGCTAGCTACTCTGGGAGGCCTTGATACTATGATAAAACAAGACTCGGGCTCTGTGGTATTCGTACTGTGTAAAACAGAGCTGACTTGAAAGCTCAGAAAGAGCTCTTTAACTTGGTGGTGGTGGTGGTGGTGTCCACATAAGAAACTAAATTAGGAAATTTACCATTATAACTATTCTTCAAATCTAAATTATAACAACTAACAAGAATAGATTATTACTAAAACAATATTTTTATTACAAAAATTATTTTTGTAATAAAAATATTGTTTTAGTAATAACCTATTAAACCACCCTTTACATCACCCTCCACATCAATAAACAATAGTACACCTTAACATTAATCCAGTCTTCCTAACTGAATGTTCACAATCCAATAATTTCCTTTTATAGGTCCACAAACAATGATATTTGGAAGACTTTTGCAACCACTTATAAAGAAAGTAGTAATTTGAAGAATGATGAATCAATCCTCAGTGTCCTGTATTGTATAAATCCAAAAATCGACCACAGAAAAAAATTGTGGATATTTAAAGGGTCCCTTTACATGTATAAATACTGTGCAGTCCACATAATCCTGACATAACCCATCAACTCATCAAACTGAAGATCCAGATATACTTCAAGATTTTTTCTTTTTTTCTGGTTAACAACTGTTAACCAGAAAAAAAAATCTTGAAGTGTATCTGGATCTTCCGTTTTTCTGGTTAACAGCTGTTATTTTCAGAATAACTGCAGCATGGCTAGAAAAATTAGCAAGTAATTTATTGGACGATGCATCCATTCTCCAATCAATAGATCACCTGTATCAAAGTCAGACTCATACCCTGGACAGCATAGGAGTCAACTTTCCAAAATGATTGGGGGTGCTAAACCCAATGGAAATTACTCCTTCCTGGACACAAAGAGTGGATGCTCAATATTGTGGGTGCTCAACAGTATTGGTCAAAGTACTTAAGTAAAAGTAAAAATAAATGTATATTTTAATACTTAAGTAAAAGATTAGTGAAGAACACAGTAAAAAAATTACTTAAAATATTTTTTGAGTAGAAACTAAAAGTACTGTAACTACAATGCAACTATCAGACTCATTTTCAAAAGAGAAGAATGTCCAAAAAGTGACATAAAAGGCACATGGACATCTTTGTAAAAGAAAGATGTCCAAAACCAATAATCAAAACAGAGACGAAAAAACGATCTAACCACAAGGACGTCCAAGTATAGACGTCTCCATAGGGGGCATGTTAGAGGTGTGTTTTGGGCGGCATCACGAAATGGACCTCTCCAGTGTATAATGGATAGCAAAATGTTTTCACCTTGGTGGGAACATGGATGTCCATAGTTAGACCTGATATAAAAGTGTCTAGGGTAAGAGGTACGTTGTCTTTAGACCCATTAGCAATTTTATGGAGTTGGAGAGTGGAGGAATAGTTGTTTGGAGAGAAAGTTGAGAGTTGTTCAGTGCCCTAGTCTGAACGTTTTCACCCTCACTTGCCTCTTTTGTGTTTGACCTTTTCAGCTTTCCCTACCCCTTCTAGCCCCCAACCCCAGCCACTACCACTATTTCCTCTATCTCCCCATCCCTCTCCATTCACTGTCCCCAAGTTCACATTTCATTCATTACATCCCCTTACCTGTTTGTTGTCTGTTTCTCTTTGTTCTGTGTGCTGCTGCCATTGCTGTGTGTGTGTTTGTGTGAAGACTGTCGGTTGCTGCTTGGAGAGTGAGTGGCTAGAGGATGTGGCAGGAGTGTGCAGTGGGTGAGAGAGAGAGTGATTGCTGTTTGGCTGTGCTGTGTGTGACTGCATTGTTTGTCGGTGGTGGGAGAGTGAGTGTCAGCTTGTGTTTGTTGGTGGTGGGTTTCACCAGGTTGGTAGGGAGAGGTGAGCACTGGTGTAATTGTGTTGCACCTGTAGCATGGGGAAATGGAGGCACTGAATGCACAGGTGGCGCACATGTTGGAGAAGCACCGCTGGAGATACACCTCAGAGTTTTCAGGCCCCGTAGCAGTTTCTTAGACCTTACTGACCTGCAGTGTCTCAATAGGTACCACTTTGACGGCTGCCATTCAGCACCTTTGTGAGCAGCTCCAACCCCTCCTGCAGGCCAGGACCCGTAGGAACAATCCCATCCCTGTGCATCTCAAGATCACCACTTCTCTCTTTTTGGCCACTGGGAGCTTCCAGTCTGTGCTAGCTGTGAACACAGGCCTTACCCAGCCTTCCATTTCTAACTGCCTCACCCAGTTGCTTGATGCCTTTCTTACCCACACCTCAGAGTACATCACCTTCCCCAACCACCCAGGCCCTGCAGAACAACATGGCTCACTTCTATGCCGTAGCTCGCTTCCCCTCAGACATAGGCGTCACTGGCTGCACACATGTCGCACTCAGACCCCCACCCCGGGCACGAGAGGTCACCTATAGGAACAGGAAAGCATTCCACTCTGCACTCAGGAATCTTCTGCAGGTTTGACCGAGGGGAGATCACCGGCGGATGGCTCCTAGATAAGTGCAACATAGATCTGCCAAAACTATATCTCCTCCACCGGGCAACCCTCAGCACTGTCTTCCTCCAGCTCACTCTACAACCCACTATTCCCACCCCACCTCCACAAGGTACCCACTCCAAACAATGCACACTCATGTTTCTCATCCTGCTTCTCCCCAAAGGTGACAGAGGCTACCCACAGCGAAGTTGGCTCATGACCCCCATAGTGCACCCACAAACAGGGCCAGAGAACTAAAACAGCAGACATCAGACCACAGGTGGCATCACAGAGCACACCTTTGGACAACTGAAAAAACAGGTTTCGATGTCTAGATTGTTCTGGAGGGGAGCTCCTGTACAGCCCCCAAAAGGTGGCTAAGATCTTTATGGCCTGATGCATGCTACATAATTTGGCCATGCGCAGAGGACAGTCCCTCCCAGAGGAGCCACAGCAACCAGACTAACAGGCCCCAGATCAAGAGGACGAGGAACCCCCTCCATAGAGCAGAGTGCCCACCAGCTGGGGGTCTGAGCCAGCCAAAGACTCGAGACAATTTCTTTGTGACAGTAAGTAAACATTTATTGCAATCACAAACTACACACCACCACCCCCTCCCACCACCATCACCCGCGCTGTGCATATTCCCCTCCCTTCAACCCTCCCTTCAACCCTTCCTCCCATCTCTCAGCAGACCCCCACCCCCAGCATGTCCCATCAAAAACACTCGTCTACTTTCCCCGTCCCTCTCCCCTGCCCCTGTTGCCTCCTATCCCTCCCACTGTGTTCCTGAGCAGCTGGTGGCAGTCCAGCTGTCGGTGCTGCTGGGGAACTCTGTTGCGAGTTCTCCCCTGATGAGGTCCCACTGTGTCAACAAGGCAGCCTGCTGCCTCAGCTGCCCTCTGGAAGTCCGGCCAACTTGTGGTCTGTGTTTTGCCCTGCAACCTGGGCACAGGACCCAGAAAGGGAGCTGGTGTGGTGGCTGCTGGTGTCTTGTGTGATGATGGACCAGTGGCTGGGGGGGGGGGGGGGCTGAGGATCTCATCCTCCTCTGCTTGGCCGATGCTTGCTGTGCACTGGTGGAAGGAGACGGCACTTGTTGCTGCATCAGGGCTCTGGTATGTGCTTGGAGGTCATGACGTAGGCCCTTGATGCTCTGCTCCAGCCGTTGGAGCTGCTGTACCCCTTCCCTTTGCAGCTCCAATTTCTGGCACCAGTAATCCTTGAGCTGCACATTGTGGCCCAGCAATTGGGTTGCAAGGCGCAGCAGCTGCCTCCTCTGGTTGGTCTCTGCTCATGATGTGCTCCCCTTTCTGCCTCTTCTTCCTCTTGGCAACATCGGCAAAGGCTGTGGGTGGGGGAGGGAGATCCTCTCCTACTGCTGTGTCCTTTGGTTCCACCCCATGTGACTGTTCCTGCATGGTTTCAAGTGCAGTCACACCTCCAGGCCCACTGGTTTGCTGCTCTATCTGCCCTTCAGTGTGCTGGAGCTGGTGGCCACTAGGGCCAGCTTCTGCATCTGACTCGCTGTCATCACCTGCATAGCAAAAGGGGAGGAAGTGTGTTGATAAAAATAACCCACCTTTGTTTTGCAGCACTCATATACATAGCCCCACATGTGAAGACCCAGCAAACAGATGGTGAGGAATGGCATTGGCAGGCAACCCACAGAAATCACTGTACATGGTACAGAACTAGAGATGAGGAGCACAGTGAACTTCAGGGACTGATGTGCAAGAGAGCCACACAGGCAGGTGGGTAGACATAGAACTGTGGAAGGAGTTCAGAGGACACAGTGGCTACAGCACGGTGTGGGAAGCAGATATGCACAGTTTGGTGATGGGAAAAGAGGAAGGAGTGGGGAAGGCCCCCAAAGCTGTGAAACAGTGGTAACCTACACACACATAGCTGGAAACCCTCTTCCCCCTCCACCTGCCTACTCCCTATGTCATGGTCTGTAAGGAATAGTGATTTGTATTCCATGTGGTGTTCTCACCCCTTCCTCTACTTAGGAGCACCACACTGTCCCCCACTTGTGGAAAACAAGAGTGTAGTGCAGCACAACAGATACCACAGCTTCCTAATGGTAAACCTACCTGAGCCCTCAGGCTGTGCTGATGTGTCCCGGTACCCAATGCCATGGATCCCCTCCTGAAGCAAGAGCCCATGAACAATGTGCTGTAGGGGGGTCCAGGTAGCAGTGTCATCTGCTGCGGGGTTGGCACCAGCCATATGCTTCCGCATTCAGTTTAAACTTCTCGTACTGACTAAATGCATCCACTCTGCAGCCCCCCATTACCTCTCCACTCTCATCTCTCCCTACATTCCTCCCCGTGAACTCCGCTCACTGGACAAGTCTCTCTTATCGTCCTCCTCCTTCTCCTCCACTGCTAACTCCAGGCTTCGCTCCTTTTCTCTCGCGGCACCTTATGCCTGGAATAGACTTCCTGGACCTCTACGTCTAGCTCCATCTCTACCTGTTTTCAATCTATGCTGAAAACCCACCTTTTCACTGCTGCTTTTAGCTCCTAGCCACAATTTCCCTCCCCTTGTCCCTTCCTCCCTTTTCACCCATTACTTCCCTCACCCATAACTGTCTTGTCTGTCTGCATTATTTAGATTGTAAGCAGGGACTGTCTCTTTGTATCAGGTGTTCAGCGTTGCGTGCATCTGGTAGCGCTATACAAATGCTAATAATAATAATATGCCTCACATCGTGCTTCAGCTGGGGCCACTTCTGCTTGCAGTCTTCTACATCCCTGCCACAGTGGAAGACTGCGATGACCTGGTCCCTTACTGCCTCCATGGTCGTAGTTATTGGACATGAATGGGAGGGGTCAAAGTGAGAATCGTTGGACATGGATGGGGGGCAGAGGAGAATCGCTGGGCAGGAGAGGCAAAATCACTGGACATGGAGGGGCTGGCAGGGGCAGAGAAGAATTGCTGGACATGGAGGGGAGGGTAGGGCAGGGGACAGAAGAGAAATAACTGGACATGGAGGGGAGGGCAGGGGAGAGAGGAGAATTGTTGGACATGGATGGCTGGAAGTCAGGAAGGAGATGCACATGGATGGAGGGGAGACAGGAGAAATGCTGGACATGGATGGAGTGGAGGGCAGGGAAGAGAGGAGAAATGTTGGACAAGGATGGAGGGAAGGAGATGCACATGAATGGAGGGGGAGAGAGGAGAAATGCTGGACATGGATGGAGGGGAGGGAATACAGAGGAAGTAGATGCACATGGATGGAGGGGAGGGGAGTGAGGAGAAATGCTGGATATGGATGGAGGGAAAACTACTGAATTTAAGGGCTGAATTAGAAGACTTTGAGGGCAAATACTGAAACTCAAGGAAGGATAGGGACAGGGCTACGGATGGTAGACAGGGCACATGACACAGGAGGATGGTGAACATGGTGAGTGAAAAAAAATCAAATGGAAAGAAGACACTACATAAAACAGAAGACACTGGGACCAAAGCAAATAGAAAAACTAAATGATCAGACAACAAAGGTAGAAAAAAGTATTTTATTCAGAATTTATTAACTGGAATATGTCAGCTTTTAGACATGTGCATCTGTGATATTTTGCATGTAAGTTTCAATTTTTCTAGTATTGCTGCATGCCGAGTTTGACTTCTTGAGGTAACTTTCCAGTTCAGTATTTTGCCTTCATATTTTTTTATTTCTAGTTCCTTGTGCCATATCTGTTGTATGTGTTTTTCATGTGTGATCAAGGTGCAGTATTCTGCTAGTGTTTAGTATTTGCAGCCCTTTTTGTTTTATCACTAGGTAGTGTACTGATGTTTTAGAGTCCAGTGTAATTACAGTACTGCCTTTCCACGCATAAGGTTGCAGCTCGTCCTGTCCTTGGAATTAGTGCTGCTATGGTTTGGTAAGGTTTTGAGTGTGTTTTTGCACAAGTTTGTGTATAGTGTTTTGCAATGCAGAGATTGTGTGTTGGCCTTACTGAGGTGGCACCAAAACATCAGAAATGGTTTTAGAGCCTAAATCATGACACACTATCTCTTGAAGGATCTACATATAGAGCTTATGCATTTCAAAGTCTACACTGGCTTGGTATGGGAAAGGGGGTGGGGAAATACTACTGGAGAGAAAGAGGGAGTGCAGGGTAAGGAGGAAAGAAGGGAGAAAGAGCTGGCTTTTTTGGGAATAACCATAATGTATATGTATACAATATACTCAACAACTATTGCACTTATATTTATCTTTATTACATCAATTAATCTCATAAACTAAACAATTATTGTGTAAAATCCCCATATATCTATCATTCATTCAATCATTCACTCTAATTCAAATCTAATATCAAAAAACTAATATCAAAAAACTATTATCAACTCTATAACATTAGAATTCCCGGAATCTAGGTTACACTTGTAATCTTTTAACATATTCTGCTATTATCATTAACAACACTGGTGTGAAACTTGTTAATTGCTCTGTCAGTCAAAGCGCGTTTTCTTCATTGCGATCTTATTTTAACTAGTGCAGGCTCTCCGTGGCCGTATGAAGATCAGTCCATTGATAAAGTCAATTACTCACCACAGCAGGTTTAAAACAAAGCTTTACAGTCCATCGTAAACCATGACTGATTTACTAAGTGCTATAGTACTGAATGACAGTAGTTCCATTCACCGTAACTCCACTCTTCACGGGACTAATGTTGAATCTTTTCCTAGAACTTCAAACTGCTTCACAGAAGCTGTCCTCTCTTTTGTTAACTAAAACAGTTGTTCTCAGACCCTACACGATCGTGTTTCGCAAGTTTTGCGTCTTCAGGGGTCGATAATCGGCTCTACAAGTAGCCAAACATTCAACAATCCTGGATGTGCTGGTGGCAACGCCTCAAAAGACGCCCACACATGCGCATCTTCATACGGCCACAGAGAGCCTGCACTAGTTAAAATAAGATCGCAATGAAGAAAAAGCGCTTTGACTGACAGAGCAATTAACAAGTTTCACACCAGTGTTGTTAATGATAATAGCAGAATATGTTAAAAGATTACAAGTGTAACCTAGATTCCGGGAATTCTAATGTTATAGAGTTGATAATAGTTTTTTGATATTAGTTTTTTGATATTAGATTTGAATTAGAGTGAATGATTGAATGAATGATAGATATATGGGGATTTTACACAATAATTGTTTAGTTTATGAGATTAATTGATGTAATAAAGATAAATATAAGTGCAATAGTTGTTGAGTATATTGTATGAATTTAATACAACTATTTATTGAATGATACCTTAGACAACATTGTAATGTATATGTATGAGATATCTCATACATATTCATTATGGTTATTCCCAAAAAATTAAATACAAACTTGCTCCAGTCTATTATTACCAATATCTTTATTGAAAAACTGTGCTCCAACACTAAGCACATATCATATTTAAAAACAATAATAACAAAATACTCACTCGTTCACTCATTACCCATTCATTCATAATACCTGACTGATAGCATTTCCTT
Source organism: Microcaecilia unicolor (assembly GCF_901765095.1). Taxonomy (NCBI): domain Eukaryota; kingdom Metazoa; phylum Chordata; class Amphibia; order Gymnophiona; family Siphonopidae; genus Microcaecilia; species Microcaecilia unicolor. The sequence continues at coordinate 65,867,771 of NC_044041.1, forward strand.
TTATGTACTGATAGAATTTATATATACAAATGCTCATATTAGTCTCATTTATACATATTTGAGTTTTTACGTTCTACTACAGTGTCAGACTATTAATGTTCTCTTAAATATCTTGTCCCAACTGTTCACATGGGTACTTGTTACTTCACAGTATCAAGATTATCTCCGTGGAATTATTGTAATAGTCTCTGACACAGTTCTCCATGTAAGTAAAACAACTTTCAGTAATTCCCAGGTACTTGATGAACGGAATTAGTTTATCACTCCCACATTTGATGTCAGTTTGTTCCTTATACCAACGTCGGTTCCCCTATGCAGGACCGCATTTCGCTCACTTCGTCAGGAGGAACCACCACATCATCTATAACAACACAATCCTATTATCACTCCACCAATTCAAATACTGAATATTTAATTTATACACATTAAATTACAATACCATCTTCATCTAAATTCACCTACTTTAATCGATTCAAATCGGCTGCATGCCTGGAAGAGACTTCTCAGCTCGGGAGCCAACTGCCGTGTCTCTGAGATTAATGGGGAAGTAAAAACGCCATGTTTAAATCCTCCCATAATGCTCTGCCCCACCTATTAAATTTAAAGGGACATTCCCTCAAACCCATTCTACTTCCTGATTGAGGCCCGCAGGTGCCACTGTACCCCATGTATAGATATACCGTTGTTCAATAGTTAGCAAATGAGTACTGACATCGCCCCCCTTACTACTATTTAGGGGGATCTGTGTCAGTACCACGCATCTTAGTTGTTCAATAGTATGATTATATTCATACCAATGAGCCACAAGGGGATTCATCATTTTCTTCAGATGTAAATTGCTGACATGTTCTGCTAGTCTGTTCTTTAATGGGCGTTTGGTGTGTCCTATATAATAAAGCCCACAGGGGCATATAATACAGTATACCACCTGGGAGCTAATACAGTTAGTATTTTGTCGCAATGTGAATTCCTTATTGCTGTGGGGTATAGGAATCGTCCCAGTGTTTAGGGAGTAATGGCAGTATACACATTTCCCACAAGGGGAATGTCTGCCCTCCTCCATTATCCTTCTTGGTCTCTTCAACAATTCACCTACATTTGCTTGACGCCTATAGGCTACCTTAAGACATTCCCTGAATTCAGGGTGTACTGAGAGCACGTGCCAATATTTATGTATAATTCCACAAATAGTGGATGCTTTTTGTGAAAATGGAATGACACGTGCCAAAGCTTTTGAAGGAGGTCTTGACTTTGGTAACAATAACCACGGCCGGTGGGCATAGAGGGCTCTTTTATACGCATTTTTGAGGATCCCCATCGGGTAACCACGGGCTCTAAACCTTTCAATCATACTTTTAGCCTGTATCTTGAATTCAAAAGTAGAGGAACACAAGCGTCTTAAACGCAACAATTGCCCAGCCGGTATCCCTCTTTTTAAACCATGATGATGAAAGCTTTGATAGTGTAAGAGAGTATTACGGTTGGTAGGCTTACGAAAAATGGTAGTAGTAAACCCTCCCTCAAGTGTTCTACTTATTTTGATATCAAGAAACTCCAATTCATTCTGAGATATCCTAGAGGTAAATTTAATATTAGGGTCCATGGTATTCAAATACCCCAAGAAGACCCTCAATTCTGCGATAGGACCCTGCCAAAATAGTATCACATCATCGATGTAGCGTTTCCAAGACACAATATACTTCGACCACTGAGACTCATACACATGTCTTTTCTCAAATTGAGTCATATAGAGGCATGCTAATGAGGGCGCAACACTTGCCCCCATGGCTACCCCTTTAACTTGTTTGTAAAATTGTTCCTCAAATTCAAAATAATTGTGACATACCACCCACGTCAACAACTGTTTCAACACCTCAATTTTTGATTGCGGTATGTGCAGGGTCTCCAATTGGTCACATGTTATTCGTATGGCACTGTCCTGGGGGATATTTGTGTATAAAGCAACTACATCCAAACCCACCATATAAAAGTTCTTTTCTTTCAATTGAGGTTCCAAATGTTCAAGCATTTGTATATAATGCATGGAATCCCTCACGTACGAATCTGCTTTTTTGACCATGGGATTAAGCAAAATATCGATGTATTTAGACAAGGGCTCCAACACTGAATCCTGAAGAAAAGGCTAGACGAATTTCATATTCCATATAAAAAGTTTATTTACAATTGTACTGGATACCTTTAATGAGGTATTCAGGAAGCATGTTCAGACAAAGCAGTCAGAATGCTTACTACTTCTTTGTTCCACTCTGTTTTTATACCGTTCTTCTTTGGCATCTGACTAATTCTCTCATACAACATTCCTGTGCAAGTCTCTGAATACCACAACGCTGTTAATCATGTGCAGAACATGCTACATCTGTTTTCCCTTATTGCTCCCCCTTCTTTTTCCCCACAGACTTTCTGGAGCCGTGCCTTTGGCTGATGTTTAATGTCCGTCACATTGGAGGTCTTAATGTTGACACAGCTTGCTCTGCATGTTCTTTGAAGCTTTCCACTTCTATTTTTTATGCTTTTATTCAACAAATCCTCCCTTGAGGACTGATTGTTTCAGGCCTCACACATCTGTTTCAGCTCCAGTCTGTTTCTTTTTACCTCCCTTCTAAATCTCCTCCCCCATGTTTGTGGTATTCAGTTTCTACAAGGTTTGTCTTTCTATCATTTTTAACATACGTTTTTCAATATTTTTGGCTGACATATTAAAGTTCTGTTCATTCTTGATTTCAGTTATCATTGTCATTTTAAAAGCATCCTGGCACATCTTTGCAAACATGCTAATACACATGTTACACAGCATTAAACAGATTCAATTGTACTAGGGTACAAAATTTATATTTCCTGAGGTATATAATTTATAGGACAGTGAGCTTCATCAAAGGGGAATACACTGTCATTCATTCTTACTTTTCATTAGCTGATGTGGCATTAATAATTACACAAATTAAAAGCATATTCCAAGGTGTTAACATTCATTAAATCAGTTGTTACATACCATTGAGTTAAAGTCTTATTGCAGCTTGTTTTATTGCCACACTTTTCTCTGGTGGCTGTGACATTTACAATCACTGTACTTCTTCCTATAGACCAATTACCTGTTACAACATTGTGCGTGTAATTGCACTTTATCGGGGGAATGTTTCCAGTTGTCATACTATTAATCAGACACCAAAATGATGTCTGTGGATACTTTTCCGTAAGCAAGGCTTGCTTATGAATAGTCTCATTTGTCCAATGAAGGTTTCCATCATCCTTTACACAGGTATTATTGGGATAACGGTGCCCACCCAACTTTATCATTGTAGTCCCATATATCATAGCTGGCAAGGACAAGGATGTGGGCACATATGATACAATCAGTCAAATTCAACATCTTGGCTGCTGTAACAAGTCTATTCTCATATGTGTTCATTGTCCATTAACAAACAACAACATCCCAATACCATCATGTTTAGGGACATGATGTTTGTTTATTCTTTGTCCATTTCAATATTATTAGTTCGTCGAATATCTGATAAATGTATCCAAGAAGTATGACCTTCCAGACGGGCAGCGGTCTGAGTAAGGGCCGTGATAGCAAAAGGCCCTACATACACAGGATCCTTCCACGTTTTATGTGTAAAGTTCTTTCGTAGTACTAGATCACCTACTTTAAAAGCACAAACATCATTAGTAGTCCCTGCCTGTGATACTACATTTGTTCGGATCATATCACTCGTCAGGTTCAACATAGATTGTAGCTTTTGCCAGTACTGAGCTGTATTATCAGTACTTGCTGTCTGCATCGGGAAGAAATGACGTCCTGTCTGAATTTGGAATGGGGACAATTTTGTACGCCCATTAGGTTGGGCCCTTATTGTCATTAATGCTAATGGCAATACATCAAGCCATGTATATAATTTTCCCACCATTTCTTTATTGAGAGATTTTAGTAAGACTCTCAATTTTGTTTTTAAAATGCCATTGTAGCGCTCCACCAAACCATTGGAGGTGGGGCGATACACTGATACTTTTCTGTGTGTTAAACCCATAATCGTTTCCATTTCTTTCAAAACACTGTTATTGAAATGTGTCCCGTTATCAGAAATTATTCTAGATGGACACCCATGTCTTGGCATAATATGAGTTACCAGGCATTGTACCACCTCATGTGCTGTCTCCCTTTTACATGGAAATGCTTCCATCCACCTTGAGAAAGCATCCACCCAAACTAACAAACATCTCTTTCCCTGCACTGGAACAACCACATCAGTGAAATCAATACACCATTCCTTTGCTGGGCCTTCCGGCATTGGAAGTGTCCCAGGCGATACTTTAGGACCTCTTCTAGGCATGTCAACATTACATACCATGCAATTCTGCACAACCTGTTGAATCAGGTTATCAATTTTTAAAGTCCAAAATCCCTGCTCAAACTGTTGTTTCACTGTTTCCTTATTCCAATGCATGGCTGCATGCCACTCAGTCAATACCTTAATCACCTGACTCATTGGCATACAAGGTAATCCTTCTTCTGCATTAAACCATTCACTTCCCAATTTCATACATCCTCTCTTCAACCATTTTTCACTTTCCTGTCCCTCTGGCTGCCACATTTCAATCTTATCTACATTCGTAAGTGGCCCTTCCTGTGTCTGTCTAGTATTATACAAAATCTTTTCACTTTGCTTAACCACCTCCGTTGCTGCTGCATCAGCCATTGCATTACCTTGTGCCTCAAAGGTTGGCCTTTCAGTGTGGGCCGGGGTCCACACAACTGCAGTTTTTCTACCTTCACGTTCCCTTCTTGCCAAAATTTCAAACAGCAATTTCCAATATGTGTAATGTTGTAGATTTTTACCTGCACTGGTTATCATCCCCCTACGCTGCCATTTTAATATATGATACTGTAGTGAACTTGCAACGTAACCACTATCAGTATATATAGTGACATTTTGAGTCATATCAGTGTGTTGTAAGGCCGTAATAACGGCCAAAAGTTCAGCATGCTGTGCAGTATGGTCAGGAGGGGTTTTATATTGTACTTGCATTATCTTTCTTAGATTCTCATCTACCTGCACGCAGGCAAAGCCTGCAACAGTCCTTTCACAAGCTCCATCTGTAAACCATATTAACCCATCAGATAAGGGTTCAAAAGTAAGACAGTGAAATGTAGGGCTTTTTATAGTATCGATCTCACCCTCTAGATCGACAGGAAAAAGCAGATCTATCTTATTTCTCTGTTCTTTAGTTAATGGTATTATTCTTATATCTTGTCCTAAAAGTACTGCTTGATATTTTCCAAATCTAGTGGCTGTCAATGCCGTCTGGCTAGGGCTCAACAGCGTTTTAATCGTGTGGTTGGTATGTATTACAATAGGCACAAAAGGCATTTGTGCTCTCCATTTGCCTACTGCTGCCACAATAGCTGTCAATAACTTTGGTATTTCTTTCATTCCCTTTTCCACATGATTAAAAGAGCCTGACAAAAAAGCTACTGGTGTATTTACTTCATTATTTTGATTAATCATAGCTGCCCAACTGTTTCCCATGTCTTTTACCCACAGATGCACAGGTAATTGGATATTTATTACTGCTAAAGGTCCTGGGGATAACAAATCCCTCACAATCTTGGCCAGTACTATTTTATCCTGCTCTTCCAACACAATTAGTGTATTCTTTGGTGTGGCTACGGGCAGTTTCAAATGTTTATAAAGTCTCATTACTTTTTGTGTATAATTTGGTATCCATTGTCTGCAGTAATTTAACATTCCCAAAACAGCACGTAACTGGGTAACTGTTTGCGGTACCGGAGTCTCATTTAAAATAGATATAACTTCCGGTATAATGACCTTATGTTCTGCTGACACATTTTGTCCTAAAAAGGTGACAGTAGACTGAGCTACAACACATTTCTCCTTGTTACATTTATATCCTAACTCTCCTAATAACAAAAATAATTTTCTAGTCCATTCTAGGCATTCTGCTTCAGTCTCAGCAGACAGTAGAATATCATCTACATAGACAAACAATGACACCGTGTCAGGCAATTGACTCCTGAAATCCTTTAAATCCATCATTAGTTGTTTTGAGAATACCGATGGACTATCAGTAAAGCCTTGCGGCATCCTAGTCCACCGATATGCCTCATTCTGTACATCCTCAAGTGATGTAGGTCCTCCCTTGTCACGGGGGAAGGGGAGATGTTTAACTTCCAACAGGTTTTTAGTAACTCCCCACATTTGATTTTATCCATTCTCACAAGCTCTGCAGCTACATGGGTTTCCCTAAAAATTGCCTTTGACGGTCTGGGTGTCAATTTGAACAGGATTACCTTTGGTTTTTGTTGCGGTCTCGGGACTAACCCGTAGCCGTCCCTCAGCCTCAAATTATGTTGACAAATCATATTGTTCAGAGGTTATTAGAGATTTTAAATCACCTCTTTCACCTATTAGCCCTACACACAAAACTAGCTAGGACTGTGACTAATTCAAACCAGATGATCTCTTAAAACTGCAGAAATCTCACTTAAAAAGGGTCAGACAAAGTTGAATTGAAAAGATATTCTACATAGAGAAATAGAACCTATTAATTAAACAGAATAACACATATTTTAAAATAAGCAGAGATCAGAATTCCCTATAAAACAAAGAACTTATTTAATAAAACTAATCTAAACAATCTTTTAACACTGCTTGCTTGCTATCCAGTATACGACCTTCTAACCTGTAGCCTAGACACCCGAGAAATCAAAACCAGATGGCATTCCTCAACCCCCAGGCTGAACCAAAGGCTGCTTTTCCTGTTCTTGCTGTATTTTTTTCTACATCTGCATGGAAAAGATCTGCTGCTACAGAAAATAAATTCCAAATTGTAAGATGCTTCTCTAAACTTTTCTTCTGCTTATTTTTATTTTCTTGTAAGTATCTCAGGAGAGATAATAATTTTGGACGATCAAACGATCCATACTGAGACCAGCTCAAAAAAGAATCTTTTGCATCATATTTGACCCATTTCTCATGTGTTTCTTCAATCTGTTTTTTTTCTAACGGGAATAATTCTATGACATGCTGCAAAGGGGTGCATTTTTTTGAACTATCTAAATCTAAATACAAAGCATATACAGGAGGCTTTTCTTTCTTATCTGCCCCTTTCCCTTCCATTTTATTCTGACTATTACAATTTCTCCTATAGAGCCACAACCTACAAAAATATACTAATGCACTTAAACAAAGAAAATATACAAAAAAGAAAACTACAAAGCTAAACAAATATACTACTAATAAGTCCACAATGTAAGCTTACTCACGCGTCTTCTTATTCTCTTTTTAGCAAGCCCAGGAGTCGTCACCCGTATGTCCACTTCAGTAGGTTGATCACTCCCAAATCAGTGGTACACAGAAATCAGGCTTAAACAACGCTTGCTCTCAAAATCCTGTAAAAAACTTCGTTAACAACAAACACTTAATTTGTCATTCGTCTCGCCTTCTCTTTTCCATGTGCGGCATAAATCTTCTCTCCTGGCTGGCTCGCCACTTTGAAGAAAAGGCTAGACGAATTTCATATTCCATATAAAAAGTTTATTTACAATTGTACTGGATACCTTTAATGAGGTATTCAGGAAGCATGTTCAGACAAAGCAGTCAGAATGCTTACTACTTCTTTGTTCCACTCTGTTTTTATACCGTTCTTCTTTGGCATATGACTAATTCTCTCATACAACATTCCTGTGCAAGTCTCTGAATACCACAACGCTGTTAATCATGTGCAGAACATGCTACATCTGTTTTCCCTTATTGCTCCCCCTTCTTTTTCCCCACAGACTTTCTGGAGCCGTGCCTTTGGCTGATGTTTAATGTCCGTCACATTGGAGGTCTTAATGTTGACACAGCTTGCTCTGCATGTTCTTTGAAGCTTTCCACTTCTATTTTTTATGCTTTTATTCAACAATCCCTAGTGGATACTATTGGGCGGCCGGGTGGATCCGTGATGGATTTATGGATTTTCGGGACAAAATAAATGTATGGTATTCTAGGACATGGGTGGCACAAAAATTTTTTTTTTTTTGCTCCACCCTTGTAAGAACACCCTCTACGACTGCTTTATTCACATATTTCTCTATCTCAGACTGCAGTAGCTTCGTGGGATCTGCATCTAACAGTGTATAATATTGAATCTGACCCAAATGTCCCATCGCCTCTTGTTTATATTTACCCCTATCCATAATCACCACGGATCCGAGTGAGTATTTTGTTATTATTGTTTTTAAATATGATATGTGCTTAGTGTTGGAGCACAGTTTTTCAATAAAGATATTGGTAATAATAGACTGGAGCAAGTTTGTATTTAATATTCAGGTTGACTCCAGTAGTTCTATTTGTGTCCCTATTTGAGAAGTATTATTCCCAAAAAAGCCAGATTTCTCCCTTCCTTCCTATTAGCATATTCATTTGCATATATATATATGTATATATATATATATGCAAATGAATATGCTAATATGCCCCACCCCATCCTTTGCCCCCCCCCCCAATTAAACATTCAAACTACGCCCATGACTGCTTCCCATTCTCTCCCCTTTGTTGAAGCAGCCAGCCTCTGCCCCCTGGGAGCAAACAGATTGTTGTTTCTTTTTGCTATTTCTTGCACCAGGAGTTCTATTTCAGGATTCCTCAACAGAAATGCCCATCCAGCCCCCCCCCCCCCCTTACCATACAGCCATGTAGCTTGGAAGGAACAGGTTGCCTTCTACATGACCACACTTATGACACGTATGTACCTAAGTTTCTGTGTCACAGTTGACCTGTCATGCAACCCAGATTGCTGCCTCCTCTCACATCAACCCCAGCATTTGATAATACCATATATATAGTGCACAAAGTATGCAAAAAAACATCAAACATCTGTATTAACGGTATAAAAATAACTATATACAATATATAATTTTTTTTTACATTTCTTTCAACGGAGGCTTTCTCCTCCTCCCTCCATGGCCCTTTGTATGAGGTGCACAACCACCAGCAGGAGCTGCCTCTGTGTCGCAAAATGCTCGGTGGAGTGCCGCAGCGCAGCCACCTCCTGCAGCAACTGTTTTTGTGTATTAAGCTGTTGCTGCAGGAGGTGCAGTAAAGCAGCATTGTGGTGCTGGTGGTGTTGATGGTGACTGTATCTCCCCCTCCTCTTCCTCCCCCTCAAGGAGAGGCATATCCTGCTAGGGGTCTGGGATGTTGGGCACCTCCCATTTCCCTGGCTCCACCACCACACACTGGCGCCCTTCCACCGCCACCTCCTCCCTGCCTGCTGGGGCAACTGCTACCTCCTCCTCCTGGAGCTGCTGCTGCTGCCGCCCTGTGTGTAAAAGGGTTTGTCCTTGAGATCATCACATCCAACATGGCTTGCATACTGCAGGAGCTGGCTGGCATCAGGCGGGGGAAGGAAAGGTGTGGTTAGTGCCCTGGGGTATAGGCCCGGAGTGGGAGATGCATGAGATGACATGACAGGGAACCCTGGAAGCTGGTCTGACAAAGAGTACATAGGATGTGTTGGCAGGGCACACTCATTCCTCAGCATGTAAGCATTTTGAGTTGTGACTATGGTTTTTGTGGGGGGGGGGGGGGGGAAGCACTATTTATTTAAATTACTTTCAAATCATGCTACGATATCCACTAATAGCAGGACCTCAGGCAGGAATACCATGAAACATTATCCACCCCAGAAAGGGGAATACAAAAGTGAGGCACCCTTCCCTGCCATAGCTGTTGCAATGTCACCCATTCCTTTGCATGTCATCTCATTCATCTCAGAGGAGGTTAGTTGGAAGTTGGAGCCACACTCATGGGAGGGTAGATGCAATCTCAGGCCTCTGGGACAGATTAAATAAATAAATACATTTACAAATGACTACAGGTGCTCTGTTTATAATACTTACATTTAGCCCTGAGGAGCTGTTGCATACTCCTAATAATTTCAGGGCTCTCCCAACGTATGCGTTGGAATCTCCGCCTTAGGGATTCAAGGTCCCTATGTATGCCAAGTCTTCTGCAAGATACACTTTTATACACCAGGAGTCAGGGGATGGCCCTTCTTGGAAGCCAAAATGGAGAGACACACAACACTGATTGGGGGGGGGGGGGGGGGAAGGGGATGACATTACATTGGTACAGGTGACGTCATTGAGGTGGACATGAGGACAGAAAGTACCGTTTCTGTGCAGTACTGCAAGGATTTGGGAATGTTTTTTCTTTCTAGTACATTGATTCTATTAATGGATGTGCATGTGCACATATCACTGATTACACTTGAATGCAGACTACAGATAGAGTTTACATTGCTGACGGAGCTCTTATATATGGTGCTACAGGAGGGGGACCTGATAGTCCATGCCCAGTGCTGGGGGGGCCTTCCCAAACAGTTACCTTTCCAAAGTGTCCCTTATTAGAGTCCATGCGCTAATGGAGATGGTCCTTGGGGGCAGATGGTGGTAATGCATGAAGAGGCACCTTCTGTGCCTAGGCAAAGCTGCACTAGGCACATGCTTTCTGCCACACTGAAAATGGGCTTTCTTCGCAGTGCCATGTTTCTCAGTGAATAAACATTCTAAAACGTGCATCGCCTCATATGGACGTCCAACATGTATGAACATCGTTACATACACAGCTCCATATATGGACGATCATCATGTGCATGGACATCTTCACACGTGTGGAGCCTTATATGGATGATTATCAAGTATGCAAACGTCTTTATATATACAATGCAATATATGAACGTTCCTTACATTTCCAGTACCTGGATGTCCCGCAAGTACAGAGGACATTTGTAGGTAGTGACATTTGCCTTTTAGACGTTCTTCGGCAGTTGTGCTGGAAAGACATCCTTTTTACTTTGGAAGTTTCAGATTTAGTCGTTTTGCACTACGATTTTGGAATGTCTAAAGACGTCTATACTATCTTTCCATTATACCTACCCGATTTTGGATGTTTTTGTTAGGACTTCCAAATTTGGACTTAGACGTCCTATCGAAAATGCCCCTCCACGTATAATGTTTTATCCCAATAACTTTATTGCTCTACAATTCAATTCACTTTACTTTTAGTAAAACTAAATTTTGAAAATGACTGTCCGTCTCATGTGAGAGCACTTGCGAGTCATTAATCCAGCACAGCTGAAAAGGTGTTCAACAACTGCACTGGCAGGAAGTAGAGTGTTCAGTCTGCTAAAAAGTTCCTTCAAATCAGACCATGATGCAGTGCTACTGATGTCTTCCGACTGGGTGATGAGAATCTGTCTGAAATACTTGACTTCTGTATAGCAAAGAATGCTTTATCGTCATCATTGTTATCATCTGAATTAGAAGTAGTGCTCTATAACTCATCACTTGCATCTTTATCTTCATCATCATCATGCTGTCCAATTAGAGAAGGCTTTCACAAATTTAGAATCATTGTCTGTTGCTGTTCTAATGAGAACTGATGCAAGAACATATAAATGTGTGGGAACCCTTCAGTCATAAGGCCAGCCAAGTAGACTTCCTCTCTAAACACTATCAATCCAGTGGACAGTCACCCCAGTTTAAAATATTCCATGGGATGACCAGCAGTCTGTTGTGGTAGAGTGAAGAATTGGAACCAGCTTCAGCTTTGTCTCCGCTTCAAAGTAACCCAACTCAACACTGTTCTGTTTGGCTGGAGACCAGTAACCAGTTCAACAAACACAGGCAACTCCACGGTTCTCATAGGCCATATTCACTGAATAGCAAATTTTAAGATGAGATGAAAACTGCTTGTGTGACGAGGTTTGCAATAGCAAAATCCTGTTCCAGGTTTTGCTCTTTCATTTGGTTTATGGAGGAATCATTTATATCTTGCTTCTGCTTTTACTTTTTACTGCAAGCATAAGATGTAACTGAGTAAAAGTAGTAAAACTTGGTGAAATTATTACTTCAGTAAAAGTAAAAAAATGTTATCCTGTACTTATTTACAAATAAAACTAGCACAACTTTTACTTAAGTATAGTAATTAATTACATTTACTTAGTTACTATACAACACTGGTGCTCAAACACCCACAGAGCTGGCTCCTATGATGGACAGAATTAATTTCTTGCTCTACAGCCTTCCAAAATTTTAAAACCAGGGCAAATATCCACCATATATGTAGGTAACTACCCAAGTTGTTTGCAGCTTTGCCAATACAGTGAGGATGCCTCATGGGAAAACCATAGTACAAAAGATACATATACATTGTGCAGCAACCTTACCATAGGAACCACTGCTTTACAGCACTCAGGAATAGAATGTGCTTGGCACCAAACCACCTCCCAGTCTGATTTATCTAATGAGATATGATGTTCCTCATTTCATTTATCAATCAGTTTCAGTTTCAGAAGCTTTTCATTCTCCCGTACTCTACAAGTCAAATTTAGTAATTAATTTCCTGTAAGACTTATTTTTGCTAAGGCATACTTCCAGCCAATTAGGTTCCCCAGCTCCTCTTTTCGATGATCATGAGCACCAGCTCAACCGAGAAATACCAGCAATATGGCTCAGCTCTTTTATTTGGATTTATTTATCGCCTTTTTGAAGGAATTCACTCAAGGTGGTGTACAGTAAGAATAGATCAAGCATGAGCAATAGACAATTACAGCAGTAAAAATATTGAAAAACAATACAAAATATGGCATGGTATACTATTTACAATGTCAACACAATACGTAATAGAACATTATAGGTGATAGCGATGGGTAAAGCAAAGATGTAACATATAGAAGGGTAAGAAAGTAGAAAGAGTTAGAAAGTAAGGTGATTGATTTAAAGAAAGTTGCACATGAGGTCAGAGAAATGGTTAAATGTTATCTCAACTAGAGTAGGAGTGGATAAACATGTCCTGCTGCAGTATATGCAGCCTGAGTACTCCTTGTGTGTGTGAGTGAGACTAACGAGTTAGTTACTTATTCCAGTAAAGAGCCAAGCTTTCACCTGCTTACTTAAGTAGAGATCGTCTTGTGTTAAGCGCAGCCTTTCAGGCAGTGCATTCCAGAGTGTGGGGGCTACTCCGGAGAAGGCTTGCTTGCGGGTATCACATTGTGTAATGTCTTTTGGAGAGGGTGTGGTTAGTGAAAGTCCTTGGGAGGACCTTAGTGTCCTTGGCGGTGTGTGGAGGATCATCCTATTTTTCAGGTACTCAGGGCCATTTCCTTTCAGGGCCTTGAAGATCAGACATATAAATTTAGCCATGTATTGTACTGGTAGTCAATGAAGTTTTTGCAAAAATGGTGTGATATGCTCACGTCGCTTGCAACCTTCTATGAGTCTTGCTGCTGCATTCTGAATCAACTGGAGCTGGTGCAGGCCCTTTGTAGTCAGACCATTGTATAGTGCATTGCAGTAATCCAGTTTTGATGTTATCATGGCATGTACAACTGGGATAAGATTTACCTTCTCGATGTAAGGAGAGAGGCAGCTCCCACACCTGGTCAAAGAGAACAATCTCTGCCCTGTCCAAAAGCTACCCTACATATTGCAGGCCATGCTCCTTCTAATCCCCCATTTCTGGGGAAAAAAAGTTGCAGTATGATAATTTTGACTTTTAGCATAGGGTAAAACGGTGGCAAGTTCCTTATCCACAATGCTGAAGAAGCTATTGACGTTCCCCAAGCCTTAACCGAATAAGCAATTGAATGTTTTTTTTTTTCTAAATATTTTCCTTATTAAAGGGAGCTTTGTGTGGTAATAACAGAAGTAAAGGGAACTCTATACTCTTGGACTCAGCCCTGTACAGCTGCACTCAAGTAGGCCCTGCAGTACTCACAAACCATCCTTTCTAAACAGAAAGCTAGTTGCCAAATAACAGAGATTAAGGTTGAGAAATGCCATATCACCTATGATTTGTAAGTACAGACTATCTCCAATCAGGGCGTCTTAAGCAGGGGCAACAAGGGTGGCTGCGAATGGCCCTGTGTTTCAAGGGGCTCTGCTAAGGCTTAATTTGTGCCATTTTCTCTTTTAGTGGTCATCAGCAGTGAGCAGCAATTCAAACGCACTGCTCACACTGACCCCCAGAGCCTTTTCTCTGACACAACTTCCTGTTCCATATAGGTGGGAAGTGTCTAGGGTCACCATATGGCTCCAGAAAAAGGAGGACACATTGATCCAGTCTGGGTTTTGCTTCCATTGAAAGCAATGGAAGTAAAACCCAGACTGGTTCAATCTGTCCTCCTTTTTGTGGAGCCATATAACCCTAGAAGTGTCAGAGAGAAGATTCTAGGGAATGGCACAAGCAGAGCCTGTGAAATGCTACTTGCTGCCAGCAACCACTAGAAAAGTGTTTAAAAAGTACACAGCGGAGGGGGATAAGAGACAAGGGGCCATGCCGAATTGCTGGCTAGGGAGACAACAGGAGGAAGAGAAGCTGGACTGCAGGGAGGGGAGAGAACAAGAAATATTGGACCATTGGGGGGGGGACCCCACCATACTGGTCCACACACGGCCGCACTATTGCTACGTCCAGCCCTGTCTTCAATCTTACACATGGTAACTTGTAAGGCAACAATCTGACTGGTCTTTTCTGTGCATATGAGGCCAGAACCAAACTAACATAGGTTCAGATGCAAAGCACTATGGACCTATGACACTGCAGTTTTGCCATTCTGCTTGTGTGTGAAGAATGAAGGACAATGTATTTATTTCTCTGCTGTTTACTTACCCACACTGTCCTGAGGCATCTACCCTGTATTTATTCAAGAAGACTGTGAAGCAGAGATAGTTTGTATTATCATTTGTCTTTGGAACTTCTGCATTACTTAGTTGCATTTTATCTCTGCATATTGAAGATGCTGTACATCTGATGTCCATATGATAGTGAGTGTCTGATTGGTTCAGTTAACTACAATCTAATGAATCACAGCGACTATTTCCACAGTTCAAGCATGGTCTGTACACAGCACTGATAACAGAATCTACTAATTTGCAAACAGTGAGAAAGACTGGGCTTTTTGCTCTCTCTTTTGCTGTTTTTTGGCTATTTTTGTTGTTGTTGTTGTATTAGGCTTTTTGGCCACTGGCTTTCTGCCATCTTTCTTTCCTGAAACCTGTATCCCACAGGTTTACCCAAGTCACTGAGGGCAGGGCAGGAATGTAAATTAATGCCTTCTAGGAATACCAACAAGATGCACAGACTTTGATGGACACAGGACAGTATTTATTCCTCTGTATATCATATATTTGGCTCACTCTCTGAAGAATTGGCCCTGAAGGATTGGGTGGCTGTAGCCTGAATTGTAAGATCTGATTCAGCCACCCAGTTGTAGAGGCCGTTCAAGAATGGACCAGTCTCCATCTTTCTGCCACAAACGTGTGCATGGCAGTTTATTTCATTATTCTTAGGATGAGAAAGCTAGAATTTTTCTGTGTGTTTGGTGAAATGTAAGACAGAATTTTGATATTTTGATTTTTGTTTCATTAGAGGTTGGTTTGCTAGTTGTTATAGGAAGTTTATAAGTTAGGAACAAAATTACTGCTAAGAAAAATACTGCTTATTGTTGCTAAATGGTAACAGTAAATAATATTGCTTATTTACTGTTGCCATTTATAAAATAAATCTTTATTTGCATGGGAATGTTTCCTGCAGTGTACTTATTGCCAGCAAATAGAATGGAATTGAGTCCAGGAGTCAGTGTAAAGATATATGTGGCAATTCTATAACTAGGTGCTAGTAGTTATGGGTACCTTGTATGCAGTTGGCACTTACACGTGTAAGTACACTACACGCTGTTCTGTAAGACAGCTCATAACTGTGATGCAGAATGAAACTAACCTGCTTCTGTTCCTAGAAATTGGGTTCACAAGATTATGCTGGAAATGAGGCTTTCCAGAGGTTCAAAAGGCTCCATATGTATCCAAGGCCTTCATTTAATCCTTTTACCTTTGGCCTAACACATAATTGGTCTGTTTTTCTTATCTGACAGGCCCTTGTTTACACTGTTTCAGTACTGAATTCTTCTAAAGACTTCTAAAGGGCTTTACTAAGAAGACTTAACCTCTCTTATCAGTTAATAACTGGGGGCATGAAGCATTCCTTTTCTGTGTATGTGCACATACCCGGATTGATCACCCTGGTCAGGTTCTGCCTTGCTTGGGCTGGGCAGAGCAAGAGTATAACTATACTATGCACTGGTACGTTAAGGGCTTTTTCTCTTTCATTTTTGCTCTGTCATTCCATCCCACTGTGGGGACTCAGCCGCAAGTCTCTGCAGTCCAGACCCTTCATGTCCCTTCCCGATACATAGGAGGCAAGAGCCTGCTATGAAGATCCTCTGCCTGTAACCAGAAGCTGTGTATCTGTTTGCTCTGCTAGCATCATATTAAAGGTATCTATCATATCTACTTCCTCAGTGATTGTGTGTGAGCCTGTAGTTTTGTGCACACTTGTCATTTGGAAATAGCAAGGTATCAGCAGGAGTCACTGCTGTTTTAGATCAATTGGTATCAGAATAGGAATATTTTATGGATAACAACTGTACAGAATAGGTTAGGAGAATCCTAGGAAAAGTGTATGCAGTGCTGGTGATGTAAAGGGGCATTTTCGAAAGGGAAGTCCAAGTTTTGATGAAGATGTCCTCGCAAAATGTCTCCATCCAGGGGTAGGGAAACCCGTATTTTTGAAACAAGATGGACGTCCATCTTTCGTTTCGATAAGATGGTCGGGGACGCCCAAATCTCAACATTTAGGTCAAGCTTAGAGATGGTTGACATAAATGTTGAGATGGTCAGCCCCGGTTTTCGGCGATAATGGAAACCGAGGATGCCCATCTCAAAATGACCAAATCCAACTCATTTGGTCGTGGGAGGAGCCAGCATTCGTAGTGCACTGGTCCCCCTGACATGCCAGGACACCAACCGAGCACCCTAGGGGAAAATCAAGAGGTAGTTGATCCACAGTAAATCTCCTTGGATGGAACAAGAATCCTCTACTTGGCAACTGAGAGCAACATGAACCATTGACATCAAGAGTGAAGGCACCCATACTCTAGTGACCACCTGCTCAGTATGGGCCAACAACTGCCAACTGAACCAATGTCCGAAGTATGTCAGATGACTGCACCTTCAACAGATGAGATAGAATCATGAATGATATCCATGAGAAAGGCTAAAGTGGCTAGGGCTCTTCAGCTTGGAGAAAAGATGGCTGAGGGGAGATATGACAGAAGTCTATAAAATAATGAGTGGAGTGGAACGGGTAGACGTGAAGGGTCTGTTTACACTTTCCAAAAATACTAGGACTAGGAAGCGTGCGATGAAGCTACAAAATAGTAAATTTAAAATGAATCGGAGAAAACGTTTCTTCACTCAATGTGTAATTAAACTCTGGAATTTGTTGCCAGAGAATGTGGTAAAGGTGGTTAGCTTAGCAGAGTTAAAAAAAAAAAAGGGTTGGCCGGATTCCTAAAAGAAAAGTCCATAGACCATTATTAAACTGAACTTGGGGAAAATCTATTATTTCTGGGATAAGCAGTATAAAATGATTTGTACTTTATTTGGGATCTTGCCAGGTATTTGTAACCTGGATTGGCCACTGTTGGAAACAGGATGCTGGGCCTGCTGGACCTTTGGTCTGTTCCAGTATGGCAATACTTATGTACTTATGAGAGCCCAGGTAAGACCTGGTGAGCAGGAGAAGACTTACTAGCAGACCATAAAAAAGAAGGGATGCATCTACCACCAAACCACACTCCCTAGAACCAGCTGTGCTAAAGGGCATGTCCATCTTCACAACTCCTGCTGAAGAAGTAGCACTGCTGAACTGCAATCTTTGTGCAACTATGAAGAGGTGATGGCCACTGACCCCCAAACCCGATGGCCACACTCAGCAAAGCACCCATGCAAATGAGACCTGACAAACAGACACCACTGGGATTTTACCAGGAGACAAGAAGTAGTCATTTTATGTATATGAGTGTGGAGAGTCCTAGACCTCATTGCTCTTGACAATAGAAAGACTGCCTTATTCCGATGCTCGTAATAGTGAGTTGTGCAATGTGAACAATAGCAAGCTTCCCAAAGGGCTTTAGAAGTACAACAGAACTCGCTAACTCAGGTGACCCAAAAAGTGCAGAGGCCTCTGCCCCAGGTACACACACCATTCCTAGTATTTATTGAAATTTTAAATTATTATACAAGCAAAATACTTAAGAAAAACTGAAAAAAGGACATTTCTAAAAGCAATATGAACTAGAAAATAAAATAACAGTTTTATCCACTATAGGAGGGGAAACAATTCCAAACAGAAATCTAGAAGGAAATTTACAGCACAACAGATTCCACAAAAAAAAGGGGCATCCATCAACACTAAATTCCAAAACATTTACCTGGTCTTGTGTAAGGGCAGGTAGGTGTATGTTCTGAATAAAAGCACCACATGCAGCTGTATTAAACTCCCTTGCCATAGAATTTTACAAACTGATCCATAATTTGTGATTTTTTAGTGTATACCTGACCAGTCCCATCCTTAATAGAGGTAACCACTATACCTCTATTCAAGAAATCTAGACTGCACCAACTTGACATTTCGTCCTTTAGATTGTAACCTCCTTTGAGCAGAGACTGTCCTTTTTGTTAAATTGTACAGCGCTGCGTAACCCTAGTAGTGCTCTAGAAATGTTAAGTAGTAGTAGTAATGACCTGTTTCTTGTGGGGCGTTTGAACTAAATTAGCTAGACGTTTACCTGCTTTGCTACCCCATTTAAACAGCTTGAAGCACTGAAAATAAATATCCCTCTCCGCTTTTTGGTTCAATAATGTGTCTATTTGCCTCCTAATCTGCATCATGTGTTGCTTACTTATTTCATTCATTTTAAGCAAATGCTGCCTATGAATCTGTTGATATTCCTGTGATAGCCAAAGGAGTTCAGCCTCTCTCTTTTTCTTCTGACTAGAAGTGTAGGCTAGTATATGGCCTCGCTTAACCACTTTTGATGCTTCCCAGTAAGTGACGGGGCCTACATCTGACGTGCTATTATGGAGTTGGTAATCCATCCATTTTTCCCTCAGATACACATGAAAGGCCTTACCATTGTACAGAGATGGGGAAAATTTCCAAACCTTATCATTTGGCTCTGTAGCAACAGAGATAGTTACTGAGACCGCAGAGTGATCAGAGAAAGTGGTAACAACAATGCGCATGTCTGTAACCTTTGGGAACAAGGACAAGGTCAAGAAAAGGTAATCTAGCCTAGAGTATACATTATGTGGATGGGAGAAAAAGGTGAACTCCCTATCATATGGGTGGAGAATCCTCCAGATATCTACTGTTCCTAATTGGGAGGACAGAAAATTAACATCTTTGTTATCCATACTCCCAAGTCTGGGCTTGGGTGGTTTACAATTGACGGGTCTGCAAGTGTATTAAAATCACCCCCCCCAATATGAGCTGACAGAATAGGGCACCACTTTACCTACCAACCCAGAGAAAAATTTATGAGAACAGATATTTAGGCTATAGATATTACATAAAAGAAGGTGGAGTCCCCAGAGTTCCCTAAGCAAGAGCACAAATCTGCCCTCTCTGTCCTGAACAATTTTATGAGTATGAAAAAGTAGATGCTTGTGTAGTAAGATAGCCACCCCCCCTCTGCCTGCTGTGTTGTAAGAGGAGTACACCACCTCCCCCATCCATCCTCTCTTCAATTTCTGGTGTTCCAATGAGGATAAGTGTGTTTCCCGAAGGTAAGCTATATCAGCTCCCTCTTTTCTCAGCCATGATAAAATCTTGGTCCTTTCGATTGGGGAGTGTACACCATCAACATTAAGAGTCATTATTTTCAGATTAACCATGGCTATCTGGTAAGATTAAAAAAAACCGAACAGCACATGTAGGTGATAGCATCTTACCTTGAGGTACAGTCAGAAAGGCATGAGCTAAATCTCAGATTTAAATATATATGGTGGATAGACAGAGTGACAACAAAGGCTACAAAAATGTTAGGGTGTATAAGGAGAGGAATAAACAGCAGAAACAAGAAGTGATGATGTTTATAGACTTCCTGAGCCGGTACATCAACCTCCATCTCTGGCCATCTTCACATCTAGACTAAAAGCCCACCTATTTGATGCTGCTTTTAACTCCTAACCATTATTCACTTCCTCAGTACCCACGTTTTATCATTCCCACCTTAGTAATGCCCTTATTTTTCCTGTTTGTCCTAATTAGATTGTAAGCTCTGTCGAGCAGGGCCTGCCTTTTCATGTCCAGTGTACAGCGCTACGTACTTTTAGTAGCGCTATAGAAATGATAAGTAGTAGTAGGGCTCCGTGGGTCTCCCAGCTAAACCCATCTCTCAATGGTCAATGCAATGAGTCAAACAAGCAGTTTTTGAGAAAACATGATAAGCCCACCCTCCTTCCCCCTCTCCAAAGGGGAGATGTGAGGGGTTGGGCCTTCAGCTGCCCTTGGGGGGGGGGGGGGGGGGGAGGCCTCTAAAGATTCGCTCCATAGAATATCAGATACCCTTGGACGCGCCCTGTCCACATACTTCTGTAGGGAAGCAGGTATCTGGCAACCAGCGCTGCACATACAGTTTAGAGTCCCGGAAGGATGTGGAGAACCAATCTGTACGGGTTCTTGCATCCTTTCACAACTCCGCGCCTTTTTTTTAATTATTATTTTTTTTTTCAGAAACCGCCAGCAAGAGGAGGTTGGGCACGCACGCACAGCGGCTATGATGATGACTCACTGAGGAGGAGGAGGAGGAGGAACGAAAGCGTCTTGATTTCAACTCAAGCTGTGACGTTTCTGTGTCCAACCAATCGCATGAGTGGATGGGTGTGGGTGCTTAAGTTATCCCATATTCCCTTGCTCTAGTAAGTGAAGCGCGCGAGAACTGAATGTAGAGGGAAGCTTAATTGGCTTACTGGTAAACAAACAACAACAACAAAAAAGCCTGCCTCCTTTAATTTGGTGGGGGGAAGTATTGATTTGATAACTGTTGTATCTTCACGCTGGTTTGGTATTCCAGGTATTCGCGCGGTAATCTGCTTAACAGTTTTTTTGGAGTGGGGGACAGAGCAGCGGAGAGTGATAGAGATCTTGGCCAGGTTAAGGCCCGGTGTCTCGTCCCTTTCCGACACCTGTTTCGTCCTTTACTTTATCCTTCGACCTTTTGAATTTACCAGATTTGCCTTTAGATATAACTTTTGTTTGCCCTTTGGGTTGTGGTATCCATCGTGGAACAAGGTAAAGAACAGATCCTTACCCGGAACCATTCATCGTCGTCTTCATCTTGGGGGTTCTCTCTGTAGTCTTCTGCCCGCTTCTGTCCTAAGAACACCTCATCTGTCTGAATATTTTTGTATTTACCGTCCCACCCTTGATGTAGTTAAACATTGGATTAAAGGGAAGACCTGGTAAGTTCTTATGTATTTGGATTTCGCTTGTTCTTATATATGGATAGCTCAAGATGTATTAAATTCAATAACATGATTCATACAGTGTGATGAAAGTATATTTAATTTAAAAATCTACTCAGGGTTTCTCTTTACTGTCAAATTCGTTCTTTTTTCTGTTTGGATTTGTATCTTGCCTTATAGAGGCTAAAATGGCTTACACATACACAAAATGCAATTAACATACAATATAAATATGCTTTACATAATAATAGATGCAATTCATAATTAAAAAATATAATTCTGAAAAAATCCCTAACATCCAAATAAATCTTACTCCCTATTGTCATAGGGCATTCAGTCAAAGTGCAATAAATACTAAAGGAAAAAAGCACTCCAAAATTCTCCATACAACTGACAGCTCTCTCATCTAATTTGGGCTCCAGCTGGCCTGGTTAGATAAATCAGTGTTACTTAAATCAGAAGTACCTCTAATCATTTAAGCCCAAGGCTGGATTTACACACAGCCCTAGGGCCAACAGGGGTGGGCAAAAAGGGTAATTGCCCTGTGCCCCCATGTCACTGGGGGCCCCAAATCTGCATAAAGTTGAAAGAGGGACAGTCTGCAAGCAAACTTTGAAGCCTCCTCCCTAGTGTCTGTCCTAGGCCCCATCACGTCTACCACTGGCCTTGTTGAGCCCAGAAAGAAACTGAGGCAAATAGCTCTTCGGGCAGGGGGAAATCCAAATGGGGCATGGGGCATTTTGGGTCTGCTGTTTTCTGAGACATGCATTAAATTGCTGCTTTATCTTTTTGGAAACTTAGACTTGCTCTGGTAACTTTTATCCCTTAAAGAAAATGGTTGGAAATCCACACCAAGTATACTTAGACTGTGATTGGGCAAGAAGTCAAAAATGCCTGTCTAGTTTCTATGATGTTACTTGCATATAGAAGATAGGGGTCCAATTGGGCAGCAGTGATTATCATATGGTTATGACTTGATTTAAAAACGGAACTAGTATCTAGATAACACCAGGCTCAAAGTACTGAACTTCAAACATGATGATTGTAATAAAATGAGACAATATTTAAAAACAAAATTTCTAAGCAGCTTTTTTTCCCTCTGTTTTGACTGGAAGAAAGTATAGAAAAGCCGCAAAAGGTAATCCACAGTGCTATAGTGTATGTTAAAACAATAAAGAGAATTCCTGCTGTGACTCATTGTCATGCACTAAGCATAAGACAATAGTTGCCTTGAAGTTTGCTGCCACTTATAAAGTATGCTCTTGAAAGGGATATTGTGTTGTCACAATTGTTGACCAAATGCACTGCAATACTTAGGCAGGTTTTCAACCCAGTCCTCAGGATACACCCAGCCGTTCAGGTTTTCATAGGAACATAAGTGTTGCCATACTGGGACAGGCTGAAGGCCCATCGGGCCTAGTGTCCGGTTTCCAGCAGTGGTCAATCCAGGTTACAAGGTGCTTGGCGGGATCCCCAGAACGGTGAAACAGATTTTATGGTGCAGAGTTCTAGAGATGTGCAGTGGATTTTCCGAAGTCCATCTTAAATTTTTATGGACTTTTCTTTTAGGAAGTTGTTCAAACCTTTGCTAGACCCTGCTGGGCTGACTGCTTTTGCCACGTTCTCTGGCAAAGAATTTGAGTTTGGTTGCATGTTGGGTGAAGAAATGTTTTCTCTAGTTTGTTTTAAATTTATTACTTAGCTTCATGAAAACGGTAACGGAATTCAAGCATGCGTGGGATAAACATAAAGGAATCCTGTTCAGAAGGAATGGATCCTCGGGAGCTTAGCCGAGATTGGGTGGCAAGAGCCGGTAGTGGGAGGCGGGGATAGTGCTGGGCAGACTTATACGGTCTGTGCCAGGGCTGGTGGTTGGGGGGGCGAGGATAGTGCTGGGCAGACTTATACGGTCTGTGCAGACTTATACGGTCTGTGCCCTGAAAAAGACAGGTACAAATCAAGGTGAGGTATACACAAAATGTGGCAGATATGAGTTATCTTGTTGGGCAGACTGGATGGACTGTGCAGGTCTCTTTCTGCCGTCATCTACTATGTTACTATGTTACCTGAAAGAGAACCTGGTAAGATGGGAGGAAATGAGAGAAGTAGTTCAATAGGCTGAATTGAGGAGCTGTAAAAAAGGCAACAGATCTTTGTGCAGTTCCTTGTGACCCTGGGCAAGCCACTTAACCATTCACTGCCCCAGGTACAAACGTTTAGGGGTCCTTTTACTAAGCTAAAGCAAAACGTGTCCTTAATATGGCCTTGGGTTTTCCCTGTGTACTAAGACCAGTTTTACTGCAGCTATGAAACTGGCCTATTTGTGTTTTTTTTTTTTTATAGGTAATAAATAGAAATTAAAAAGAAAGAAAAGAAGGTACCACCTTATTGGACTAACAGTACATTTTTTGTATTAATGACCATGTGCTAATGTTGCTATTAGTGTGCAAAACCACAAAAAATAATAGTGAATCAAAGCGATAGCATGCCCGCTTATTGTATAAGGAGGAAAAAGACCGCAAAATCAGCAGATCAGCATGCACACAGTAAAAAAGCTATTATTGGTCAGAAAACCTCCTGTAATGTTCAATTAAGACAGAAAGTTATTCTATAACAAAAACAGTCTTCAGTAGTTGAAGTGCTGAAGGCTGTTTTTGTCATGAGATAGCTTTCTATTCAAGTGCTGAAGACTTTTTGTTATAGAATAACTTTCTGTCTTAATTGAACGTTACAGGAGGTTTTTTGACAAATGATGACTTTTTTTGTTACTGTATGCATGCTGATCTGCTGATTTTGCAGCCAGGTTCACTTACTGTTGCGTGCCACAGTTTGATGAGGTCTTTTTTTTCCTTATACAATAAGTGGGCATACTATCACTTTGTTATTTTTTGTGGTTTCTCACACATCCTTGGATTAGTGAACTGGATCTGAATACTCTTTACCGTGTGTAGCCATTAAAATTTTTTTTACCATGTTAGCGCTTACTAACACCCATTTTGTAGGTGGTATTTCTGTTCTAACCAGTTAGCATGAGGTAATGTAGCTACTTTAACTGATTAATGCAGGAACACCCACTCTTCCCTGACACAACCCCAGAAAAAATTAAAAATATTTTTTAGTACTCACTAATTTGGCAGTTACCACGGATGTCTGAGCGTGTCCCATAGTATGTCATTTTAAGCTATCTTAGGTGTGTGTTATCACGTAATACAGTTTAGTAAAAGGGAACTTGAATATAATATGTAAATCGCTTTGGTTGCATCGCAGAAATGCGGTATATCAAATGCATTATCCTTACCTCCACCCCTACCCTTTACGAATGTAAATAAAAGGAAAGAAAATCATTATGATTTTCCAAGGAGGTGGCTGACACAATAAAGAGTTAGAAAGATTAGTGCTCGCAAAGTACAAAGGATCAGAAAAGGAAGAACATAGAAAAGAATATAAAATAAAGCTGAGAGAAACAGAGTCAAAGCAGGAAGGCAAAACAAGGGTAGAACAAAGGATGGCCAAAGATGTAAAACGATATGACAAAACTTTTGCTAGTATTTTAACATCAGCATTCAAAACCGAAATGGGCTGGTACAAGCCACATTCCGTATGATCCTTATCTGGTTTGGATAACACCGCTATCCACGCTTCCCTCATAGACAAAGGCAAAGGTTCCCCAGCACCCCCGCCTGATTAAACACGTCCGCTGCAAGTGGAGCTAACTCGGGTGCAAATTTCTTGTAGAACTCATTGGGAAACCCGTCCAGCCCTAGAGCTTTGTAAGAGGGGAGACTACGAATGGCCTCTTGTGTCTCAATTGGGGTAACCAGTTTGTCCAACATCGCCTGCTGCTGGAAACTCAAAGAGGAAAGTTCGCTGTCTGCCAAATATTCTCCTATGGTCTCCAAAGAAGGGTTGATCTCTTGCGCATATAAAGCTTGGTAAAAATCCCCAAAACGCCTACGTATAAGCCCCAATGTATGTAACACACCACCCTTACCATCCCGTACCTGAGTGACCGTGCGATCTACCTTTTGCTGACGTAACCGCATGGCAAGGAGACGTCCCGCCTTATAAGCAAACTCATAGGAACCAACCTTATTTCTCGCTTGCAGTGTGCTAAGCTGCTCCAAGTAGATGGAGTCAAGCTGTAACCTCTGTCCTCGCAACTCGTACAAAATCTGGGGAGAGCCACTGGCCTTATGCTGCTCCTCTAGGAGGCAAATTCTTTCCGTGCAGTTTGCTATCTGGGCCATACGCGCACGAGAGCGCTTACTTGCTATTTGCAAAAAGTACCCCCTAGAAACCGCCTTCATGGCATCCCAAACTGTATTAAGAGGTGGCCCCGAGTCAATATTGAACTCCAAATATTCCTTCAAAACTTTCCTATAACCCTCCACCACCTCTCCTCCCTGCAGCACACCTGTATTTAGCACCCATCTCCTCTCCTTTTTTTCCGCCCTTATAAATGGCAGTGAGACCCATACTGGTGCATGGTCCGATATTGTCATACTTCCCACTCCCACCTCTGGTCCCTGCTCTACCAATGCAATATCAAGAAATATATAGTCAATTCAAGAATAGGAGTCGTGTACTGGGGAATAATATGTGTAATCTCTATCCCTCACATGTGTCAGTCTCCACAGGTCAACAGTACCCAGCGAGTAAGCTAGTGACCCCAACGCTATTGTGTGAAGGAGTGGCCTGGTTAGGGTGGTGGACTTTGGTCCTGGGGAACTGAAGAACTGAGTTTGATTCCCACTTCAGGCATAGGCAGCTCCTTGTGACTCTGGGCAAGTCACTTAACCCTCCATTGCCCCATGTAAGCCGCATTGAGCCTGCCATGAGTGGGAAAGCGCGGGGTACAAATGTAACAAAAAAAAATTCTTTATTGCCCATTGTATGAACAACCCCTGAGCGATCTAAAGCCGGGTTCACCACAGCGTTAAAGTCACCCCCCAGAATCACTGAAACTTGGGCAAATGCAGCCAGAGAGTTCTTCACCCTTGCATAAAACTCCACTTGACCACTATTTGGTGCATATATATTCGCCAATGTTGGATCCACTTGGTCAATTGTAATATGCAAAAACAGGAAACGCCCTCCCGGATTCCTCTTAACACTCAGTACTTGGGCTGGCACCGAAGAATGAATCAGCATCGCCACCCCACCCTTCTTTGAACCCTCAGCAGAGGAAGCAAAATACACCAACGGGTAACTAGAATGAGAGAAAAGCTTTTTGTGCCCACGGCGAAGGTGCGTCTCCTGCAAGAGAACCATATGCGGCCTTAACTGCTTTAGTTCCTTAAAAAACTTCTGCCTTTTTTGAGGCATATTCAAGCCCTTAACATTATAAGATATTATTTTTAAGTCTGTACTCATCTTTTAATAATTAGACAGAACATTCCCTCCCAGCAGTGAGAACCTCTCTTCCCAGCTACCAAGCCTTAACCAAACCCGAACCTCCCCACCTGTTCCAAACCCCCCCTCCCCCCACTTCACCTCCTCAGGACTCTTTACTTCACACATCAACCCCCTACCCTCTCCCCATACCTATCCATCCCAGCCCCCCAGATAGAGATTGGAAAATCTCCTACCTAGGCAGAGCAGAGAAAAGAAACCCTACCAACCCAATGCACCACTCTAGCCCCAATCCTCCCATACATTCCCATACCCCTAGTACAGACAACCCCCCCACCAAATCCTCTCACAAGAATACAACCTCATTCCCTTATCCCCCCTACCTCTTATCCTCAGTCCCCCTGAAAAATAATAAAGCAAACTTAGCAACATTACTTTACCACATATCTCTATAACCTTATGAGTCAAAGGCACAGTGAAAGTCAGTTATTACTGCTGCCATGCCCTTCAGCTGGCTCTCTGTTCTTAGATATATTAGGGACCCTCTTCCACTGTTGAAGCTTAGCTCGAGCTGTAGAAGCGATTTCCACCGGAGGATGTTCAACAGACACCAGGCCTTCATCGCGTAGAACCTTCCAGATTTCTGATAGAAGTCTGAGCTGATGCATCTTTCCTCCAACTGTGAAGCAGAGTGCAAAGGGAAAAGACCATCTATATGGGATTTTCTTTGCTACTAATATGTCCAGGGCTGGTTTCATCGCATGGCGCTTAGCCAGAGTCAATTGAGACATCCTGGAACACCTTCACTTGTGCCTCGTTGTAATCCACATGTGAGACCTGTCGGGCTCTCTGCATAACTTGTTCTTTAATGGCATAGGATGAATAGCAAGCCACAATGTCCCTGGGCCTATTATCAGTTTTCTTCCCCAACGCTCTGTGTGCTATCTCTACAGCTGAGACCTCTGATCCCAGCAGCTTACTGCATAGTAGCATCACCACCGTAACTGCATCTTCTTTGTCATTTGTTTCTGGAACTCCACGAAAACGAAGATTATTTCTTCTCCCCGGTTCTCCTGATTGTCAATCTTATATTGCAGCTCGTCCAGGTACTCAAAAAGCTTTGAAATCTTTGAATCAGCACCTTCCAGTTGCTCAGCT
Organism: Microcaecilia unicolor; assembly: GCF_901765095.1. Lineage (NCBI taxonomy): Eukaryota > Metazoa > Chordata > Amphibia > Gymnophiona > Siphonopidae > Microcaecilia > Microcaecilia unicolor. The sequence continues at coordinate 65,895,675 of NC_044041.1, forward strand.
TGCTCATCAGCATGAGTCTCTAGGTCCTCCACACGCCCCCCCCCCAGCTCATGGAGGTCCGCACTCAGGACATCCATCTTATCGAGAATCTCCTCCTTAGAGGACTTAATTTCCTCTCTGATTGCCTTTAAACATTTCGCAAGTTTTTTGGAGATTCCCTGTTTCGCTGAAGCACTGCTCATTTCAGCCACAGACAAGGCCTAGTCTGAATCGGAATGGGAGGCGTGGGCTGAAGTGAGCACACAGTGAGTCACGGCCTTACCGGCTTGCCGCGCTGACTGCCGTTCGCTCTCTTTCTGGACCGAGGACATCGTTTCCAGCTGATCAAAGTTACTCCATATAAAGCCCGTGCTGCTCAGAAGTGGCAGGCAAGGATCGAGGGGTAGTTGGACGCACTTTATCGCTGATTTAAAGCAGGGACGCGACGGAGCTCAGACCCTAAGCAGCCATCAGCAGTCGTGACGTCACTTCCTCCCAGAAAAACTTTTAATAGAAGTGTTTCAACCTCATAGATTTATTTATTACATTTATATCCCACATTTTCCCACCTGTTTGCAGGCTCAATGTGGCTTACAAATTACCGTAATGGCGTTTGCCATTTTGGTTGATGATAAATACAAGATTGTGTTGTGGTCAAAAGAGGTAGAAGTGAATCGGAGGTTAGGGGTCGATGGGAAGGAGGATAGTGAATTGTCCAGTACGATCATTGATTATGTTGTGTTGCTGGGTGTGGGGGTTTATGTTGGATCGATGGGATATGCTTTTTTTTGAAGAGTTGGGTTTTTAATAATTTCCTGAAGTTTAGGTGGTCATGTATTTTCACTGCATACGGGAGTCCATTCCATAGTTGTGCACTTATGTAGGAGAAGCTAGACGCATAAGTTGTTTTGTATTTTAGCCTTTTGCAGTTTGGGTAATGTAGGTTTAGGTATGATCATGCTGATCCAAGTTTGTTTCTAGTTGGTAGATCTATGAGGTCTGTCATGTATCCTGGGACTACGCCGTAGATGATTTTGTGGACCAATGTGCAAATTTTGAAGATGATTTGTTCTTTGATTGGGAGCCAGTGCAGCTTTTCTTGAAGGGGTTTAGCGCTTTCGAATCGTGTTTTACCATATATCAGTCTGGCTGCTGTATTTTGGGCGGTCTGGAGTTTTTTTTGTGATTTGTTCTTTACATCCCGCATAGATTCTGTTGCAGTAATCTGCATGGCTTAGGACCATTGATTGTATTAGTTTACGAAAGGTATCTGTTGGGAAGAAAGGTTTTATTCGTTTGAGTTTTCACGTTTGCGTAGAACATTTTCTTTATTACGTTTTTTACTTTGCTCTTGGGAGTGAGGTTGTGGTCGATTGTGACTCCGAGTATTTTTAGGCTGTCTGAGATAGGGATTGCGTGTCCTGGGGTGTTTATTGTTGCGGGTTTGTAGTTATGTTGGGATGAGAGGATAAGGCAGTGTGTTTTTTCAGTGTTCAATTTCAGTTGGAATGAGTTTGTCCAAGAGTCCATGATGTTCAGGCCATCATTGATTTCATTAGTTATTTCAGTCAAGGCATGTCGGAAGGGAATGTAGATTGTAACATCATCTGCATAGATGAATGGGTTAAGGCCTCGGTTGGATAAGGACTTTGCCAGTGGGATCATCATCATGTTGAAGAGTATTGGTGATAATGGTGATCCTTGAGGTACTCCGCAGTCTGCTTTCCATGGTGATGATATGTTTGAATTTGATTTTACTTGGTATGTTCTGGTGGTTAGAAAGCCTTTGATCCATTTAAGTACATTTCCAACAATCCCGAAGTGGCCAAGGTTTACCATGTGGTATGTGCTCGACATGTCGAATTGAAGGAGTATGCTTTAACCTATGGCTATTTCTTGTTTGATGGAGTTGTGAGTAATACTTTCCAGTTCATAGCTACAAGTTGGCAATATATTTGGCCTTCTTACATTTTGCAAAGCATTGGGCTCCAGATAAGGCCATGATTGTATACAAGCTTTTGAACCAAAATTAATTCAGGCTATGCTTTTCGAGTCTTACCCATTTTGGGAATTGCTTAGATAGCATCCATACCAGACCAGTCTAGAACATGTGGGATGTAAGGATGGCAAAATTAGGACTTACCTGCTCATTTTCTTTCATTTAGTCCCACCAGACCAGTTGAGAAGCTTTCCCTAATCTATTTGCAGTTATGAAGGTACTTTAGTGTACTTGTTTTTTTTACACTTTTTTTTTAATCAGTCGTCAAACTCTTCGGTTTCAAGGATCAGTTTTCTGTAACAGTTTGACTTTTCAAAGTTTAATGGTGATATTTTATTATGGGTATTAAAACAAGTCAAGCGAAATGGAGAACAAATGGGCCATTGCTTTATTTGAAATACTGAGCCTCTAAGTCTACATGATGGCCTTTATTGGGTGAAGCATGCAAGACTTCTTTTTTTTTTGTTTTTTGTCTTTTGTTTCTTTTCTCATTTTCTATCTGCTGGTCGGGCACAACCGACAGGTTCTGGACTAGTCTGGTGGGACTAAAGGAAATAAAAATTAGTAGGTAAGACCTAATTTCTCTTTACATCAGCTATCAAAACCTAGAATTGTATATTATTTGATAGTATATTGAAGAGGCACTAAAATTCTTGGTTTCATCTTCTCTATAGTTGTCTTGATTTGGGGGGGGGGGGTGGATGTGGCGGATGGTGTTAAGGTTTTCTTATAATACAGTCTTGTCTAACTTGAAGCTGAAAATTTATACATATACTGATCACACTTTTTTTTTTTTTTTCAGATAATTTGGTGTAATGTTAAAATTTAACTGTGGATCCTGGAGAACAATGGATTCAAAGTCTATGGAACCACTCACCAGCCGTGCTGCTCGTCTCAATCTTCTCTTCCAAGTAAAATTACTTGAAATAAAAACTTGCTTTGTACCCATGCAAAATTCTCTTTCACTTCTTATTTTTAAATAAGGCTTCTGGCACCTTTGTACAATTTCTTGTTTTACTCCTTTACATAGACTATTACCAGTGCAGACTTGCTTCAGTAAACATTTCTCTCTGTTTTTTTCTTGCTAATGCAAAAAACTGTTCTGCCAGATTTTTCTTCATTTTCTTTGAATGAAATTGTTAGAAAATAGTATAAATTCAAAATCTCTAGCTATGGTCCTTGTAGAGGAATTCATGTGAAATGAATTGATGTGCTCTTTTCTGACCACTGACAGGTCATTTATGACCTATGAACTGCATAGCTATAAGGCTCAAACTTTTCTATACTTTTGCTAAGGGCTGAATCTTTCTGGAAGCCCTGACTTCAGCATTCTGTGTAATACAGCAGCAATCTTGCTGAGAGCTGTGAAAAGCTGTGTATCCGAGGTCACTCTGACTCTTAAGAGCATTATTCCACCCTCCCTGACTGAGTCGGTGCCACTGAGACTACTCCACAAGGTTTGAAGGCGGAGAAGTGTTGAAGATCTAGATAACACTTTGATAAACCCTGGGTACTAGAAAATTCCTATAACAAAATGGCGTCTGTAACCCTCTGTAAAACCTCTGTAAAACCTATTTTAAGATGCTGAATTTCATAAACGTTGAGATAGTAGGTGCCATCTTATGAAAACAATACAGTGACACAGAAATTAGCTGATGTAACTCATGATTTTGCTGAAATTGCAAGTTGGGAGGGGGATTGCTGCTCAGTCCAGTGTATATAAAGTCACTGTGATACTGTATTAGTCAGGAGGGGTCAGATGATCAACAGAGCATAAGCCTTTGTAGCTATCTGTAATTACCTAATTGTCTAATTGCTCTATTGTCTAATTGCTGTATTGTCTAATTGCTTCATTGTATAATTATTTTACTCTAATTACTTTGCCTAACTGCTATATTGCCATATTGCTTTGCTATCATCCAAAATTGGTAAGTAATAAAGACCTTTCCTCCTTTAAGAAACCTGGCCTTTGTCTTCTCTGTCACCCCAGATCCTGGGGGTGGCTTATACACTGTGACGGGGTGGGCGTAAGGATGTAGAAACCCTATTTCCTCACCTGTCTAAACTATTATATTTCTTATAGCAAGTGGAAGGATCAGAGGGAAGAATATTATGGCCTTCTCTGGGGACCGTGCCATAGCCTAATTATAGACTCCACTAAATAGAAAGCTTTACTCCAGCCTTTGACATTCATTTTCAAACATCACCACGGTTCACATAGAAATACATAAGAGTTTATTGCTGCGTTAAGAACACATTAGATAACAGACTTTCCTATTTTAATTAATCATAAGAATGATGTTTTATCTGCTGCTGGTCAAGTTTATATTAGGGACTAATCATCTGGATTGTGGCAACCATCCCCTATCATGTCAGTTGTCAGTGGTCTCCAAGCATCTAGATCTTTCTGAATCTGTATCGTAAGGTGATAGTAATTTATTTTATAAAGATCTTCCAAATTATGGGTGACGTAGATGCCTAAATATCTTAATCATTTCTCAGTCACCCTAAAAGGAAAATCTGAGGGGTTAACACGAAATAACTCACGTTGACTATTCAATCTTCAGTTCAAAAACTGGACCATAAGAGTACTGAGACCTAGAAATTACTGCTTTGGTAAAAGATAAGATTATTACAAATAGATGTGTTGAGAATCTGGAGAATGTGGTGAGGTATCTGAGCTTACGTTTATTAAATTTTCCTAAACATCCAATTTAGAAAAATCAGCTCTTGCAGAGCTATTTGGAGGATGTCCTGATGATACCAAAGGAAGCCTTTCCTCCAATTTCTAAGTCTTATTATGTTTTTTCAAACTAAAGGCACCACAAGTTCAGACCCAATCCTCTGGTGCGCCTCCAAATTTAGAACTGGAAGAAATTTCCCGAGACAGTTTGGATTTAACAGCATTTCTTGAAAAATCATATTAAGATGTAGTGTCTCAAGAGACTCTGTTGGTAACTTTTTGTTTTTGCACAGGACAAGGGAGCATGTATTGAAATCTTGTTTCTGCCACAGACAAAAACAGTTTCTGGATCAGAAAGTTTGAATCTTTCTGGATTTAACAAAAATAATACAACAAAGGAGAAACATTTATTTTGATGAGGCACCAAGTAGTTTTGCTTGGTGCCATGTTTATGTTGCATTTTTGCTGTAAATGTGTTATTTACTTCAAACAAATATACTTTCTTTGATCCGGATCAGTTAAAGGAGTTTTTGGAAGCTAGGAAGTTGAAATCTCCTGAACCTCGAGAAATACCTGAGTGAAGCCTGCATTTAGATGTTTTATCCTTAAAATCGAGCGTAGTACCGGAAGATTGGAAGGTGGCCAATGTAACGCCCATTTTTAAAAAAGGTTCCAGGGGAGATCCAGGAAATTATAGACCGGTGAGTCTGACGTCGGTGCTGGGGAAAATGGTAGAGGGTATTATTAAAAACAAAATTACAGAGCACATCCGAGGACATGGATTACTGAGACCGAGTCAGCACGGCTTTTGTGTGGGGAATCTTGCCTGACCAATTTACTTCAATTCTTTGAAGGAATAAACAAACATGTGGACAAAGGGGAGCCGGTTGATATTGTGTATCTGGATTTTCAAAAGGCGTTTTACAAGGTACCTCATGAAAGGCTACAGAGGAAATTGGAGGGTCATGGGATAGGAGGAAATGTCCTATTGTGGATTAAAAACTGGTTGAAGGATAGGAAACAGAGAGTGGGGTTAAATGGGCAGTATTCAGAATGGAGAAGAGTAGTTAGTGGGGTTCCTCAGGGGTCTGTGCTAGGACTGCTGCTTTTTAATATATTTATAAATGATTTAGAGATGGGAGTAACTAGCGAGGTAATTAAATTTGCTGATGACACAAAGTTATTCAAAGTTGTTAACTTGCGACAGGATTGTGAAAAATTACAGAAGGACTTTACGAGACTGGCGGCTAAATGGGAGATGACGTTTAATGTGAGCATGTGCAAGGTGATGCATGTGGGAAAAAAGAACCCGAATTATAGCTACGTCATGCAAGGTTCCACGTTAGGAGTTACGGACCAAGAAAGGGATCTGGGTGTCGTCGATAATATATTGAAACCTTCTGCTCAGTGCTGCTGCGGCTCGGAAGCGAATAGAATGTTGGAGTATTATTAGGAAAGGTATGGAAAGCAGGTGTGAGGATGTTATAATGCCGTTATATCGCTCCATGGTGCGACCGCACCTTGAGTATTGTGTTTAATTCTGGTTGCCGCATCTCAAGAAAGATATAATGGAATTGGAAAAGGTGCAGCGAAGGGCGACTAAAATGATAGTGGGGATGGGATGACTTCCCTATGAAGAAAGACTAAGGCGGCTAGGGCTTTGAGCTGGAGAAGAGACAGCTGAGGGGAGACATGATAGAGGTATATAAAATAATGAGTGGAGTGGGGAACAGGTGGATGTGAAGCGTCTGTTCACGTTTCCAAAATGCTAGGACTAGGGGGCATGCGATGAAACTACAGCGTAGTAAATTTAAAACAAATCGGAGAAAATGTTTCTTCACCAACACGTAATTAAACTCTGGAATTCGTTGCCGGAGAGCGTGGTGAAGGCGGTTAGCTTGGCAGAGTTTAAAGGGGGTTAGACGGTTTCCTAAAGGACAAGTCCATAAACCGCTACTAAATGGATTTGGGAAAAATCCACAATTCCGGGAATAACATGTATAGAATGTTTGTACGTTTGGGAAGCTTGCCAGGTGCCCTTGGCCCTGGATTGCCGCTGTCGTGGACAGGATGCTGGGCTCGATGGACCCTTGGTCTTTCCCCCAGTGTGGCATTACTTATGTACTTATGTACTAATTATTTTGTTATATTTCTTTATAACCTAGTCTTAAGGGTTTCTTTCCTTTTGGATTCTTCTTTTTGTGGACTGTAGTGCATTAATTGTTTCTTTAAGCATAGAGAATTTTCTCTTTTCCTTTCTTTACTTAATGTGTATTTCTGATAGAAGTGATCTTTTTGAATTATTGTAATTTAAAAATTTCATAAAAAAACAAACATGAAGAGGGAAGTGACGTCACGAACCTGAATGGCCTGCTTAGGTCCATAGCTCCGACACAACCTTCCTTCATTTAGCTAAAAATAGCGATCTTCTGCCGCAACATCGTGCTCGTTATATCAAGCCAGAGAGCCTGAACAGAGAACAAACAACTGACGGGGTTTTTTTTGCCGGCTGGCGATAATGGCTGCGGCACGAAAGGAGAGTGATCGTCTCCCTGATAAGCAGACAGGCCGAGCGCTGCGGCGCCAATGTGCTCTCTTCTGCACCTCCCTCGCAATCGGACTCGGACTCTGCATCTTCAGTGCTCGGAACGGGCAAAGTGGCTTCTAAGAGAGGGCTTTCTAAAGAACTAGCGAAGTTCCTCACGGAGATCCGTGCCGAGATTAAGGCCTCCAGGAGGAAATCTTGGAAAAGATGGATGGGCTGAGCGTTGATCTTCGAGAGCTCGCAGCCGCGTGGAAGACCTTGAGGTGAGAGTAGATGAATCCGCGGAAAAACTGATTGAGACTGAGACGCGCCTTTCCAAAGCGCTAGCCTTCAATGCGGAATTGCAACTTAAGGTGGATGACCTTGAAAACTGCGGGCGCCGAAATAATTTGCGATTTCGGGGCGTCCCGGAGGTTGAGGATCGTGAGGATGTGGGCGCCATTGTTAAGCTGCTATGTGGTAAACTGGTGGACAACGTGGACATCTCGATTGAACGTGCACACAGAGCGCTGGGCAAACGGCAAGACAATAGACCGCGAGATATAGTGGTTTGCTTTACCACGTTTACTACTAAGGAGCTGGTGCTACAGAGGCGAGACAACTGCCATATATTGATTACAATAAGCACAAATCCGGGTCTTTCAAGATCTATCTGCTCACACATTGTTTTTGAGGCGAGAGATGAAAACCTGCTTTGGAGGTATTGATAAAGAAAAAAATCCCTACCGCTGGCATTTCCATTTGCCCTTTGTTTTACTGCTGGGGGTACCTTGCAACGGACCGCTCCATTGAAGAAGTCTGGAAGACCCTGCGTCGCGAGGGTCTGGTGACCACAGAAGGTCCAGCAACGGAGTTGGCCCCCGTCACCCGTGCTAAGCTCCAGAAGTGGCAGAGAGTTCAGGGACAAGGCGAAGAAGGCACGGACTGATACTTAACAGGACTGAGTGAATATGCCTGAGGGTTTACCTGCTTTTACTGTCCAGATGGTTTCCACTGAAGTAAAGTGGAACTATCCGGCTGTTGCTTAGAATGATTTCTAAAGTAAAGTTAAGGGTTTTGATGTTTGTGTTATGCTGGGTTGGAAGGGAGAGTGGAAGAAGGGGGTTAGGAGTGTGTTTTGATTTAGCTTCTTGTTGGGTGGGAGTAGTGAATGTTTAGCAGAGGTTTGGATAGCATGGGAGGGGGTGGGAGGGTAGTCTTGGGAGCCAGGACGGGAGAGTGAGTGCTTCCTCAGTTATTCCTAGGTAAGGGTTCATGTTCCTTCCTAGTGGTCATCAGGGGGGGATGGAATGGTTGGAAAGGGGTATAGGGCAAGCTTTGGGATGGCGTAACAGGGGTTATAGGAGGGTGGTGAGGGTGGGGTTCCCTACTTTGGGGGGGGGGGGGTTGGGATAAAGGGGGGTTGTGAGTCTGAGTGTCATTCTCCCTTTGCTACACATGGTGGCTACATAAAAGTGACTAATGTCTGATTTTAAGGTACTTACCTATAATGTAAAGGGGCTTAACTCTCCATATAAGCGTCACGCCCTCCAGCGTGAATTATGCTTACTGAGCCGAAGGTGGTCTTCTTACAGGAAACGCACTTGTTAAGAAAACATGAGGGGCTGCTGGTTTCTAACCTATATCCAATGTGTATTGTGCCTCAGATGTCAAGGGGAATAAGAAGCGAGGGGTAGCTATATTGTTTAACAAAGATGTTCATGTTCGGTACTCCATGTCAGGGAGAGACACTGAGGGTCGCTTTCTGTTTATGCACGTGCAGTTGGAGCGGGAGGATTACACCTGGCTAATGTGTACGCACCTAATGTATCACCAGGAAATATTTTTGGGTGTGCCTACATAAGGAGTTGCAGCGGTTTGCACAAGGTAAGGTGATCATGGCTGGAGATTTTAATGCCACGATGCAACTGGGGCTAGACAGGTCTGCTCCTCCTGCTCCAGCTGATCAAAACATCTCCCGGGCTCTAAGACACTTAGTAGAAGACATGGGACTGTGTGACTGGTGGGAGACTGTGTCACCCTGGAGGCAGAGACTATACCTTTATTCATCAGCACACCATTCCTACTCCAGACTAGATTACATCTTTCTTGACAAGACCCTGTCAGAGGGAGGGGGGGGATTCTGACATAGGCCAGATTACAATCTCAGACCACGCTCCGGCCCTGGTCGGGTTGTTCCCTCGTTAGAGGGGGGAGCGGCGGGACAGGAGATGGACATTCAACAATTGCTTGTTACAGGACCCTCAGATTTGTTGAGGAGTTCCTTCCAGTCCTAAGGGAATACTTTGAGATTAACATGGGATCGGGTCCAGACTTGAGTATAGTATGGGATGCTTTCAAAGCGGTGTCGAGAGGACACTTTATTAAGTGCGCTAGTCGAAGAAACAGAGTTCATAAAGAACGATTGATAAAATGCATGGAGAAAATAGGTGAGCTAGAGATAAGGTATAGAGCTTCTGGTCGGGTGTCTGACTACCGCAAGCTGCAAGATGTGAGATTGGAGTTGGCTGCTCTGCATGAGGAGAGTTTGCAGTTTGTCCATGCACGATTGAAACAGATTTGCTATGAAAGATCAATAAGCCTGGGAGGTTGTTGGCTATGAAATTGAGAAAGATCAGAGCGGCTAGACATATTGTGCGTGTGAAGATGCAAGTGGGGCTATGCTATATAATCTGCCAAGATCAGGGAGCGTGTTGCTCAGTTTTATGAGTCCCCTTTACAGGGAGGATGCTGCCGTGCAGGTGGGGGAGGTGGACAGATACCTGGAAGCTCGAGGTTTGGCTGTATTATCGGAACCACAAAAAAGAGCTTGGACGCAACGGTGACATTAGATGAGGTGTTGCATGTTATTAAGGCCCTTGCAGACAGGTAAGGCGCCTGGCTTGGATGGCTTCACTAATGAGTTTTCAAGACCTTTGCCCGAGAACTGGCGCCGTGGCCTCACATTGGTTATCAATTCGGTGAGAGACGGGAAGGCGCTCCCTAGAACAATGATGGAAGCCTGGGTAGCAGTCATACCGAAGCCTGACAGGGATAGTACGGAATGTGCCTCTTATCGCCCATATCAATCTAAATACTGACGTAAAAAATCTTGGCCAAGGTGCTTGCAACCGATTGGGTGAGAGTTGCCTATCTTGGTCCACCCGGACCAAGTGGGGTTTGTGCCAGAGAGGCAGGCAATGGATAATATACGTCGAACCTTAGATTTGATTCATGTGGCTCGGTCCGCGGGCCTGTCTGTTGGTGTTTGCTGGGTTTGGGCGCGGAGAGGCCTTCGACCGAGGTCCATTGGGGGTTTTTGGATAAGGTTCTGCAAAGATTTGGAATAGGGCCCTTATTAGATCTTGGATCCAATCGCTTTATACCTCAACCCGCAGGCGTGTTTAGGGTGAATGGTGGGAATTCGGGTGCGTTCCTTTTGGGGAGGGGCACTCGGCAGGGCTGCCCGTTGTCTCCATTGCTGTTTGCTTTGACAATGGAACCGCTGGCGGCTCTATTCGAGAAATGTGGACAGGCTCTGAGGCCTTCAGATGAGGGGGCAAGAATACAAGGTGGCGTTATTCGCGGATGACGTGTTACTGTCATTGACAATCCATTAATTTCACTCCCTAATCTGAGGCAGGAGATAGAGGGATACTCGCGTGTTTAGGGCTACAAGCTTAACGCTAACAAGTCAGTGGTATGGCGTGGGGTGCCACTGAGGACTGCGAGGCGTTGAAAACTTCGTATGTCTTTAAATGGAAAACTAAGTCCATACAATATTTGGGGGTACAGATACCAGCGGAACCGTCTGAGCTGTTTGCGGTTAATTACCCGGCATTTCAGAAAGCGATATATAATGATCTCGACAGATGGACTCACACGGGGTTGTCTTGGTTTGGCTGGATCGCGGCTATTAAAATGAATATCCTGCCTAGGCTATGTATTTTTTTTCAGGTTCTTCCCCTAAGATTGTCACGGTCTTCCTGTCCGGTCGCAAGACGTCTGTATGTGCTTTGCTACTGGAATGAGAAGAGACCCCCGCTGCCACAGGCTGTTCTATATAAGAATAAGCAACTTGGAGGTCTGTCCAGTACCCAAACCTTTACTGGTCACTACTGTGCCGCCCCAGGGCAGATACGGCGATGAGTGGTTTAGGGGGGAAGATCATAAAACTATGGGTACACCTCGAGCAAGCTATGGTGGGGCACTCGTAGGTTGGGGACATCTGATGTGGCCTACCCAACAAATACAGATGGACAGGTTGGTTCCCCCCCGACAGTACAGGCTACCTTTTACTATTGGGACCACATGTTTGCTGAGCATCAGCCTCCTGTTTCGGGACTGGCACCTGTGGTGAAACAAACCTCTCTTTGGGCGGGGTGTGGAGAGCCCTACCTTTGTACGCTGGGCAGAGTCTGGCTTGGATATGATGGGACAGTTGCATGTGGGGGAGGATTTGATCCCCTTCGATACTTTGAAGGAAGACTTAAGGCTACGGCAAAGTGACTATTATGCTTATTTGCAGCTTGCGCATTTTTTAAAAGGAACCTAAATATGTTGCTTGTCTTAGGAGGGAGGCCACACCGATGGGGAAGTCTGTGTGCGGTTTCAGAGTACGGGGTATGATCATTTTATACTCATCCCTGGTGTCGCTCCAAAAGCCCTCATTATTACATAGGAGACGGTGGGAACAGGAGCTGGACTTCTCCTTACCTGACGAAAAATGGCTGCAGCTGGAGAAGGGGATTATGCGCTCCACGAGGTCTGTGTCTATGAAAGAGAATGCAGTTAAAGTGTTTTTCGGTGGTACCTTACTCCAGCGCGTCTGCACCATATGTTTGCGCAGGTGACTGATGGTTGTTGGAGGAAATGTGGGGCTGTTGGTACTATGGGACACTTATGGTGGATATGTCCAAAGGCCCAAGCCTACTGGAAGGCTGTCCAGGCGCGGCTTCAGAAGTGGCTGGGTAAACCTGTACGGTGGCATCCTAGTCTTCCTGTTGGGGCAGCGACCAGCAGGCCTGGAAGGGTATGAGTGGCTGTTGGTGAAGGGGGCCTTGCAGACAGCGAGAGTGAACCTGGCGCAGAGTTGGAAGTCACCTCTAGTGCCATCGCTGGTACGCTGGTATACTAAGTTACGCTATATGTGTGAAATGGAGAGAGACTGACAGCAGTAAAATGTAGACACTGCCTAGGTGGGAGAAGATATGGAAGCCTTTCTTGAATGTGGAGTAGGGGAGAATGTTACTAGTCTGAATGACAGGAGGGAGTTATAGAGTTGGGTATAGGGGGGGAGGGAGGCTTTGGGTGGGAGGTCGAAGGGATGGAGGGGTTTTTCTTTGGGGAGGGGGGATTTTACTAATGTATTCAACTCTGGGGGGAAAAAACAAAAAATCGAAGTTACCTGGGGATTTCTGGTAGATTGCTACAACTTATTGCTATTGTTTATTCCTGTACTAAGACTTCTGTTTTCTTATTGAGGTGTTATATGATGTCTACAAACTGTCTTGTATCAATATAAGTTCAATAAAGACTTCTATAACTTAAAAAACCCCCAAACAAAACATGAAATAACTCTCTCTGTTTTGTCTATATTAACTAAAAGCCAGATACTGCCCAAGGTAGATATTGAGTGGCATTAGACATAAATAATATAGTGTCATCCGCATATAAGAGAATTTTATGCTTTTTCCATTTTAACTCAATGGAATTAATGCATTCAGATTTTCTGATTCTCATAACCAAATGTTCTATAGCTGTGGCAAACAGAAGAGGAGACATAGGGCACTCCTGTTTAGTTCCCCATGCCAATAAGAAGTTCTCTGAGATACCGATTACCATTTGCACTTTTCGGTGCAGTGTATAGGGAATAGATCCACTGACCAAACGGTTGTCCTCCCCCCCACAAAGACCCATCTGGAGTGGCCTAGTGGTTAGAGTGGTGGACTTTGGTCCTGGGGAACTGGGTTCAATTCCCACTGCAGGCACAGGCAACTCCTTGTGACTCTGGGCAAGTCACTTAACCCTCCATTGCCCCAGGTACAAATAAGTACCTGTTATAATATGTAAGCCGCATTGAACCTGCTATGAGTGGGAAAGCGCGGGGTACAAATGTAAGAAAAAAAATAAAAATCATGGCAAACAGATAAGGCCACTTGACACGGTCAAAGGCCTTCTGTGCGTCAATTGCTACATATAGAGCCTAATATCAATCAGATCTAGGGCCCTCCTAACATTGTCCCCTAATTACCTATTTTGCACAAACCCTGTCTGATCTCACTGAATAAGCTTAGGAAGAATAGTATTCAGTCTGTTCACGAAAACCTTTGCTAGGATCTTCATATCATTATTTAAAAGGGCTATGGGCCTGTAACTTGCACACTGGGTGAAGTCCTTTCCAAGCTTGGTTAACACTACAACATTGGTTTTGTAGATGGAGATAGTGAAGCCCTACCAGTAACTTTGTTAAATAATCTGGCAAATATGGGTAATATCTGGCCTCGGCATTTTATAATATTCAGTTGGAAGCCCATCCTCCTCTGGGACCTTACCGTTCGGTAAGTCTTTAATTACAATGTCCACTTCCCGCAAAATATAATAGGAGTGTTTAAGGTTAATCTGTCCGCTTCTGTGATTTTAGGAAGCTCTAATCCCGCTATAAAGGTGTTAATTTCTTCTAACAGTTGAGTTAAGATGTATAAAGTGACTTGTAAAATTTCTTGAACTCATCTGCAGTGTCTCCATGAATATGCTTACACTTCCTTTTTGGCGATAAGATTTTACTTGCCCCTTTCCTTTTTTTCTTAAACTGCCAGTCCAAAAGCTTACTCATTCTGTTACCTTGTTCTAAGTAGTCCCTTTTCATTCTCCTATGTAAATACTCTATATGTTATGTGTCTAAAACATCTATATGATTTGAGAGCTTTAATTCTGTCTAGGAGAAGTTTGGAGGGGTGTCATTCATGAGCCTTTTGGAGATTGCTAAATTTTCCATCAATGACTGTCGTATGTGTATGTGTATACCTTACCTTGAATTTGTACCTGTCTTTTTCAGGGCACAGACCGTATAAGTCTGCCCAGCAGTATTTCCCGCCTCCCAACCATCAGTCCCGCCTCCCATCACCGGCTCTGGCACAGACCGTATAAGTCTGCCCTCCCCTATCCTAGCCTCCCAACCACCAACCCCTCTTCCCCCCACCTGCTCCGCCACCCAATTTCAGCTAAGCTTCTGAGGATCCATTCCTTCTGCACAGGATTCCTTTATGCATATCCCACGCATGTTTGAATTCCGTTACCGTTTTCATCTCCACCACCTCCTGCGGGAGGCATTCCAAGCGTCCACCACCCTCTCTGTGAAAAAATACTTCCTGACATCTTTCCTGAGTCTGCCCCCCTTCAATCTCATTTCATGTCCTCTCGTTCTACCGCCTTCCCATGTCCGGAAAAGATTCGTTTGCGGATTAATACCTTTCAAATATTTGAACGTCTGTATCATATCACCCCTGTTCCTCCTTTCCTCCAGGGTATACATGTTCAGGTCAGCAAGTCTCTCTTCATACGTCTTGGAACGCAAATCCCATACCATCCTCGTAGCTTTTCTTTGCACCGCTTCCATTTTTTTAACATCCTTCGTAAGGTACGGCCTCCAAAACTGAACACAATACTCCAGGTGGGGCCTCACCAACGTCTTATACAGGGGCATTAAAACCTCCTTTCTTTTGCTGGTCACTCCTCTCTCTATACAGCCTAGCAATCTTCTAGCTACGGCCACTGCCTTGTTGCACTGTTTCGTCGCCTTCAGGTCCTCAGATACTATCACCCCAAGATCCCTCTCCCCGTCTGTGCCTATCAGACTCTCCCCCTAACACATACGTCTCCCTTGGATTTCTACTCCCTAAGTGCATCACTTTGCATTTCTTTGCATTGAATTTTAATTGCCAAACGTTAGACCATTCTTCTAGCTTCTTCAGATTTATCCCTCCTAGGGTGGGGAGCTCATGTAGATGGGCTTCACACTCAAGGAGCCTGGTCCTTTTTGGAAACAGGTCTTCAGATCAACCTCCTGGAATTGCGAGCGATCTGGAACGTGCTAAAGCCTTTTAGAGATCGGCTGTCCAACCAGATCAGGTTGCAATGTATTACATCAACAAGCAGGGGGCACTGGATCTTGCCCTCTTTGTCAGGAAGCTGTTCAGAAGTGGCACGCCATTACGGCATGTTTCTCCAAGCTACTTATATAGCAGGTGTAAACAACAGTCTGGCCGACAGACTGAGCAGGGTTATGCAACCTCACGAGTGGTCACTGAACATGGGCATAGCCCGCAAGATCTTCCGAGCGTGAAGCACCCCCTGGGTGGATCTTTTTGCCACTCAGATCAATCACAAGGTCCCTCAGTTCTGTTCCAGGCTTCAGGCCCATGACAGACTAGCGTCAGATGCCTTTCTCCTACATTGGAGAACAGGCCTTCTGTATGCGTATTCTCCCAATCCTCTAGTAGGGAAGACTTTACTGAAACTCAAGCAAGACTGCGGAATCATGATTCTGATTGCATCCTACTGGCCGCGTAAGATTTGGTTCCCTCTTCTTCTGGCGTTGTCTTCCGAGGATCCGTGGAGATTGGAGTGTTTTCCAACTCTCATCACTCAGAACGAGGGTCGCTTCTACATCCCAACCTCCAGTCTCTGGCTCTCACAGCCTGAATGTTGAGAGTTCGCCTTCTTGGGTGTTTCAGAGGGTGTCTCCCAAGTCTTGCTTGCTTCCAGGAAAGATTCCACAAAGAGGTGTTATTCTTTCAAGTGGAGGAGGTTTGCCGTCTGGTGTGACAGCAAGGCCCTAGATCCTCTTTCTTGTCCTACACAGACCTTGCTTGAATACCTTCTACACTTATCAAAGTCTGGTCTCAAGACCAACTCCGTAAGGGTTCACCTCAGTGCAATTAGTGCTTATCATTGATGTGTAGATGGTAAGCCTACCTCTGGACAGCCTTTAGTTGTTCGCTTCATGAGAGGTTTGCTTTTATCAAAGCCCCAGGTCAAACCTCCACTAGTGTCATGGGATCTCAAGGTCGTTCTCACCCAGCTGATGAAAGCTCCTTTTGAGCCACTGAATTCCTGCCATCTGAAATACTTGACCTGGAAGGTCATTTTCTTGGTGGCTGTTACTTCAGCTCGTGGGGTCAGTGAGCTTCAGGCCCTAGTGGTGGATGCACCTTATACTGTTTCATCACAACAGAGTATAGTCCTCCGCACGCACCCTGCCGAAGGTGGTGTCGGAGTTCCATCTGAACCAGTCAATTGTCTTGCCAACATTTTTTCCCTGTCCACATGCCCACCCTGGCGAAAGCAGTTTGCACACCTTGGACTGCAAGAGAGCATTGGCCTTTTACGTGGAGCAGATGAAGCCCTTGAGACAGTCCGCCCTGTTGGTTGTTTCTTTCGACCCCAACAGGAGGGGAGTTGCCATCGTAAAAGGCACAATCTCCAATTGGCTAGCAGATTGCATTTCCTTCACTTATGCCCAGCTTGGGACTTGGCGCCTTCAGACTGCCATTATCTGAGAGGAACTACCAACCAAGCCAAAATATGACATTCTCAGATTGGGAAAAACTCAATCTCTTGCTTTTAACTTTGCTTGCTCACCCTTTGGACTCTTTCAGCTTGCCTCTCTGGTTGGTTGGAGCAAAAGGAACATCACCTTATGAGGGATTGCAGCTGCATCTGGAACAATGGTTTCTCTGGCAAGAGATGCTGCACAAGATTCTAAAGTGTTTTATAATTCTTCTTCTATGTGGGATAAGTATGTTGTTTTTTTCTTGTAAGTGTGAGCCGAGCCAATTGGTGACCTGTGTAATCTTGTTAGAAGATGGGTGGGAGTGGTATTTTTTTTTGGCTTAGTGTTTATCTAGAATGTGGAAATTAGTAGTAGGAATTTTAAATTAACCATTATTAGGCACCTGTATTATATTAGTAGTTACTTACCAAGATAAATAAGCAACAATATATTTCCAAATACTGGATGCTTGTATCTGTTTTGCCAGTATACCAGAGAGGGCTATTGGTCCTGGGACTTGAGATAGGTGTGAGAGGTACCCCTGAATGTCTCATGAGCTACAGTTGGGACCTATTTATCCTATGTATCTCTTGGGCAGAGCTCAGAATGGTTTCTGCACTGGACATCTGTAGAGCGATGACGTGATCTTCTCTTCATACCTTTTTGAAACAGTCTGCACCCGTTTTTAAATCATTACTGTTTGGCTGTCGCAGCCAGAGAAGAAGCTTCCTTTGGAGCTTCGGTGATCGGAGCAGGGGTCTCTGAATTCTTCCTCATTTGAAGACGCTTTGTTATGTCCTTCAAGTTCTGGACTATTCTGGTGAGGATGCTAAAGAAGGAGAAATTAGATTGCACCTGATAATTTTCTTTCTTTAGTACCACCAGATCAATCCAGCCTTCTGCCCTTATTTAAAGGCAAGGCTATTACTATGGTTTTTCTATCGTTTTCTTTACTCGAGTGCTCAAATTCTTCTTGTTGATGAGTTTCTTAACAATTTACTGTTGTAGTTGTGGTGTTTCTAGAGGCATTTAAAAGAGTGAAAGTTTCTTGTTCTCTACAGTTTTACAGGAGTTCTATTGCTGTATCTAAATACTGAAGTGACCCCTGTCGCTTCTATGCAGATGATATATTCATTTTCCCTGTAAACCCAGATTCTCCAGATATTTGCCCTCTTCAAGACTCTCACAGCAGTCTCTCACTGGCTTGATTCTCATCACTTGGTGCTAAACACACAAATAACAGTCGCTTGTTGGTTCCTAGGACCAAATCGTTCTCTGAATCTATTTAGGTCCACTGTCCAACCCACTGAAACTTTCTGCTAATGGTATTATCTTGAATTCTCAACGTTCTTTCTTACCACAGATTTTTGCAGTATGTAAGTCTGGCTTCTTCATTCTCAGACAGTTGCGTTTGGTTAGACACCACTTCAATCATAACACTTCCCATTCTCCATTCTCTCATTGTTTCTTTGCTCATTTCCAGAATGGACTACTGTAACATCATTTTCTTAGCGTCCCTCTGGACTGGCCCACAATGTGACTGATGGGTTGTGCACTCCTTTCAGCAGGTGGAGACTGAGACTCTTGTGAGAGCCAATAAGAGCCCTGGTTAGCTAGAGTGAGATTCAGTTTTCTCAGTCTCCAGCAGGTAGAAGGAGGTGAGTCCTTCAGTCTCTTTCTCATTTTCTCCCTTTTGGTTTAACAACTAAATAATTCTATTTATTTTCTGTACATTCCATGCTCCGGTTTTCTCTGAAGGTTGGCGGCTGAGATCCGTGAGGGTTCTGAGTAAGCCTTGGGGGTGCTAAACTTGGGTGGCCGGGTCCCTCCTCCCTAAATCCTCCCAAATGTTTGTTTGAGTGCGCCTATGTTGAGTTGGCTGAAGTTTTGGATTGGCACTGCCACAGCCCCTTTGCGAGAAGGGTGTCCTGAGAGCCGGGAGAGACAGCCACACTGCTTCTGGAAAAAAAAAAGGGTAAAACAGACAAGCAAAGCAGTTCTATTTTGTCTGTCTTCTGCAACCATACCCTTTTATTGGGTTCGCTGTTTGTTGACTGTCTTTCCTTACTTGGGAGATTATCAGATTTTAGAAAAAAAAATGTTGAGGTCGCCGGTCTCTGCTATGGCAGAGAAGCTGAGGTATTTCAAGGCTTGTGAAACAGGGTCATATAGGGCTGTTTTTGTGTAAAGATTTTGTGATCGGTCAGCTCCCGACGGTTTCTTTCTCTGATGATTAGGCAGTTTCTTTTGTTGATGCCACAGTTTCTTCACTGCTGCGGGAACCCGGTTATAGTCTGTTTCAGCTTTATTGGGAAACGCTGCCATTGTTACAGAGCCACACTGCCGAGGCAGAGAGACTGGCTTTTTGTTAATGCCGTGGTTTCTTCTCTCACCGCTGTGGGAACCTGGTTGGAGTCAGTTTCACTTTTGGCGGGAAACGCAGCCATTTGTTTTTACAGAGCCACACTTCAGTGGCAGAGATGCCAGCGTCTTTCTTGGGTTTCTTCTCAGCTTTCCTGTCACTAGCAGAATTTTCCTGAGGAATGAATTCCTTCTCAGTTTGTTTGGGTAACTGTTCTAAGCCTTTTTTCTTTTCCATGAGGCTGCTCCCTTTGCTCCACTCCCTGCTATTGCAGAGGGGATTTTATCTTCAGTTAAGTGTTCCAGGTTTTCCCGGGACCTGGTGGATGACCCTGTGTCTTATTCAGACTCTGATATGTTCTTGATGTTACAGAGTTTTCTGAGGACCCTGATTCCATGTTTTTGGTTCAGGATGCTCTTCTAACTGGGAAAGAGCCTTCGGTAGTCAAATTCTGTATCTACTGCTTAAGCAGTTTTATTCTACCTACAGTAGCTGTAGATGCATGGCTATTCATAACGTTGCTATTTCAGAACATTTCAGTAAGATACACAATTCAGGAGATGGCTTTCCCTCCTCTGGACTATTGAATTCAATTTTCACCTCTTCCTAGACATTCTTTGATGCCAGTCTCTTAGACTGGGAACACTGAATGCCGCTGGAATAACATAAAAAAAAAAAACCACGTTCATGTTCCAAATCTTAGGACACAAAAAGCTCATGGATTTGATATACCTCTTTTTCTGTGGGTACTTCGAAGGTGGTTTGCATTTCTTATATGCAGGTACTTTTTCTGCCCCTGGGGAGTCACAATCTAAGTTGTATCTGGAGCAGTAGAGAGTTCTGATGTTGTTTCTTCGACAGTGGAGAGTTGAGTCCTTCCTTGGGGGCTACAGGGGACTGCAGTGGGGGGTTAGTTTAGTTCCTCGGGTTCTCGACTCCCTGCGCTGGCTGTTAGTCTTCCCCTCTGCTCACTTTATGCCATGTGTATACAGTTTTGCCTAAATATTCCAAGTGTCATTCTTTTTTTTATTTTTATTTTTTTATTTCAATTTAAACATTACAAGTTGCATAAATTCACTTGCCATTGCAATACAGAGAATTCAATTATAGATAGGTATATATAAAGAAATCAAATCACTCTTCCTTAGACCACATAAAAGTTAAGGGCGTGACAAAGAAAAATTAAGGAGTTATACAGCAAGGAAAAATAAAAATTAATTATCAGTAATTGGCCTGGCCATTTTCTACTCTCTTTTTCTTATTCTCTACCTCTATTTCTGGATCCATCAGGTGCCTTTTTTTAATTTCAAAAAAGCACTGAGTTGTTCAGGTTCCCAAAATACATACTTGTTTTCTAGGTACGTTACTATGCATTTGCATGGGTAGGCTAATAAATATTTAGCTCCTATTGATCTCGTTTCCTCTCTTAATGTTAGAAATTTTTTCCTTCTGTCTTGGGTAGTTCTTGTGACATCAGGATAAATCCATAGTCTGTAACCGCAAAAAGTTTTCATAGAGTTTTTAAAGTATATCTTTAGAACCGAATTTAAGTCTTGCTCGAAAACAAATGAGACAATTAAAGTGGACCTTTGTGTTATATCAGACAATGAGTTTTCCAATATAGCGGAAATATCTTGCAATCCTTCACTTCCAATCTGTTGAGGTTTTTCCCCAGTGGCAAATTGACCTTCTAAGTTTCTATTCTTTATTGGCAAGTAAAAAGTTTTGTTTAGTGGGGGGATTGCTTCAGAAGGAAAATGTAGAACTTCAGACAGGTATTTCTTAAAAAGATCTGTAGAGTTTATACCAATTACAATCGGAAAATTTAAGATCCTAAGGTTCAATCGCCGGTTGTAGTTCTCTATTTGCTCCACCTTTCGACATAACTTAGTAATATCTGCCACATTAGTATTGGAAACAGTTTTTATTTCTGTTACCTCAGTTTGTAGTTGAAGAAATTGCTGTTTTGTTTCTTGTTTGGTTTCTTCTAACGATGTCACCAAATTATCAAGTTTAGTCCCCAAAAGTATAGTCTTTGTGCTGAGGTAGAGACCACTGATGTTAAGTGTTGTAAGGCCCTCCAGATGGAATCCAGAGTTACCACTACGGGAGCGTTCTTGTTCTCCATTTCCTTCCCCACCTTTTCTTCGGGGGAAGCCCTGCCAATAGAAGGGCTTTCCGTACCGACCTGCGACGGCCCTGCACTTCCTGCCTCACCCCGATTAGGTGCCGGCTGTGGTGGAGGGTTGAGATCAGGAGGCGATAATGATGTTTCGTGTCCCAAAAGAATCGAGTTTCCTTTCCCGATTTCTTGAGCGGGAGTCGCCATTCCAGCTGGAGAGATTGCTGTTGTATAGCAGTCCAGTGTCTGTTGGACCGGGGATGAAGTCCTGTCCGATGGCAGACGGACTTTCACCAACCCCTTTCTTTTCGTGTGGGGCATGTCGAGGAATTCAAAAAAGGTAACGCCAGCATAGAACACTGCTTACTACACAGCACGCGTGGCCGCCATCTTAAGTCACCGCCCTCCCAAGTGTCATTCTTAACTAAGTTACAGGTGTTTCTTGGGGCCTTGTCCATGGTCTACATATGTTACTCCCATAGTTAGGCACTTGTGCTGTTTTAGAAGAAAATGCCAGTTAAAGACACCTTGGCCATGCAAGTGACACGTTTTAGGTATGAGTTTATACCGCTGGGGCAAGACCCTAGTTAGTACTGATTCTATTACTGTTATCACAGTTTATCTTTGTTATGGATTTGCAATTCTTCTTCTTTCCTCCATGTCATTGACTACCAGAGCCCATTAGATTCTTCCATTATCTTCTAAACCAGCAAGTTCCCTCCCTTTACTGGTTTTCAGTCATTCTCCCTTCTTGCTACTCTTTGCTACCCTTAGTGATTGCAGCTTGATTTTTCTCCCCACTGCTGGTTCAGGGTGATAGAAGCAAAGCTCCTTACAGTTTGCATGGTCGTTGTAGGCTACCTTCCTAGAGCCTCCCTGTCGATCAAGTCTCCAGACGGGAGCTGTCAGGACTTCTTGACACAGGCTTTTCAAATTTCATGCTGTGGGTTCAGAATAGCTCTACGCTATTCTCTTCGTCTGTTCGAGGTAATAAGGGTCCTTTTAAGGCCAATTTTAGTTCTCAAAGTAAGCAACTGACCACTCAAGATCTCCTCTTGTCTTCGGGAAGCTTTCTTCCTTCATAGTCTCTGTGCGTTTTGGGGGGTTTCAATATCCAGCTTTGCCTTTCGGTCTCATTAAAGTTCCTCAAGAATTCATGAAGTTCTTGGAAATAGTAGCAACAGCTCTGAGGAGTTTAGTCGATCAGCTCGTGTTTTCCTCTAATAAGGGGATCCCTCAAAGGGATTTCAGCTTCTAAACCCCACCATTTCTGGGTGGCTTAAAGAGATGTTTGCTTCTGCTTAATGTTTTTCCAAGAAGCCAGTTCCGGAGGGACTGACAGGCCATTCTACCAGAGGGCAGGCAATGTCATTGATTAGCATAACGTTTTTTTCTTTGGTTCCTCCTTTTGGATGTATGTCAGGTCTTCCTTGCATTCCTTTTGAAACTTTACAGGTTGGATGTCCAGTGTCATCAGGAAGCCATTTTTTGGAGCCAGTGTTCTTACAGCCAGATTGTTATGGTCCCTCCCTTAAAGGTACTGCTCTGTTATGTCCCATCAGTCACATTCTGGGCCGGTCTGGAGGGATGCTAAGGAAGGCAAAATTAGATCGATCTTGCTAATTTGCTTTCCTTTAGTCTCTCTGGACTGGCCCAGATCCCTCCCTTTCCAGAGTTCTAGGGAATAGCTGCTTTCTCTGTTTGACTTTGGTGGTGATTAAAAAAAAAAAACACCCCCCCAAAAAGTGGACAATTGACTATAGCCTGAAGGTCTGCAGGTCTTCTGTATGCTCATAGTGGCTGTTTGAGTTCTCCAGTTGCACAGAAGCCTTTCTCCTTTCTATCCTGCTATGTCAAGATTATACTAAATCTCACTTTAGCTAACCAGGGCTTTTGGCTCTCAAGTGTGAGAGTTCTCAGTCTCCACCTTCTGGAAGGAGTGCACATACCATCAGTCACATTCTGGGCCGGTCTGGAGCGACTAAAGGAAAGCAAATTAGCAGGTAAGATCTAATTTCTCCTTATCTGGGTTGTCCTCACGTTAAAAACAAACAAACAAGCAAAAACTTCATAATACCATCATACGATTCCTATGCCATGCCCACTGTTATGATCATGTCTCTACTTTGCTCCAAGATCTTCATTGGTTTCCTGTCGAACAGCGACTAATCTATAAAACACTACTTTTCACCTTTAAGACCCTTGGAGTTGGTCTCCTGGAACACTTATCTTCTCTTACCATTCCTTACTCTCCTTCCTGTTCTCTGGTCCCATAATGACCATCGCCTAGTCCTTCCAGGACCAAAACAGGCAATTTAGAATCACTGAGCTTTCTTTTTTGCTGCACCTTTCCTTTGGAATTCTATGCACCTGACACTCCTTGCTGAACAATCACTGAAACAGTTTAAAAACAACTTAGACATGGCTTTTTACTCTGGCTTTTAATCCTCCTTGAGGGGTATTGTTGCCAAGCCATGGGACCAACCCTTTCCTTTTTCCTTTCCCCATTTCCATGATTCCCCTTACCCTCACTGAGACTTCCCTGTCACATTGTTTTCCCTTTAGAATGCTCCCTGTATGTTTGGGTTTGTCTCTCCTCTGAATATTGTAGTTCTTTTCGCTATTTGTTTTTTTTTGTAATTTTAGACTGTAAACTGCCTTGGTCTGCTAGTTAGCAAAGGCGGTATATAAGGCGTAATAGGAGTGGAGTGGTTAGAGTGGTGGACTTTGGTCCTGGTGAACTGGGTTCGATTCCCACTGCAGGCACAGGCAGCTCCTTGTGACTCTGGGCAAGTCACTTAACCCTCCATTGCCCCAGGTACAAATAAGTACCTGTATATAATATGTAAGCCGCATTCACCCTGCTATGAGTGGGAAAGCGCGGGGTACAAATGTTAAGAAAAAAAAAATTAAGTACTGGAGCTCCATAGTGTCTTTATGTGGCACATTTCAAATTTTCATTTGCTAGCCGATGGGTGCAATACCTGCAAGGTCTGGACTGATCTAGTGGAACTAAACAAAAAAAATTTGCAAGATCTAATTTCTACTTTTCTGGTCATAGACTGTGTTTGTTCTGATGTTAACTATGTATGTAGAAAACATGAAATAAAACTAGGCAATTCCAATTGGAGCACAAGGGTTTGTTTTTTTTATACATTTAGGCTTGATTCCCCCCCCCCCCCCCAAAAAAAAAAAAATCTAAATTTCTGTCCTATTTTCAAGCAAACTTAGAAGCCTAAGTTTTTTTTTTTTTTTTTTTAGATTTGATTTAGAAACTTAAGTTATTTATGGCCCTAATTTATGAGCCTGCTGCTGAAAGTTACTGCTGGGAGAAAAATTGCTGCTGAAAGTCGTTTAAAGCTAAGTAATATTATAAGATATAGCTTGTATGCAAAAGCTTGCAATGAACTTGAAGATATTGATTGAAGAAGAATATTTAAAGCAAATTAATGAGAAGCTTTTTTGAAAAAGTAAAAGTAAAAAAAAAAAAAAAGACCTATGATAGAGGAAGGAACACGGGTCGATCGATGACGATGTGAGCAACACCATTAATACATTGGGGCATAGTTCCCGGATGGTGGAGGCAGTTAAAAATCTGAGGATCCCCGTCTAATAAACAATGTTAATTTATGAATGAGAATGGTGGTCACGCTGTGTAGATTAGACAGTGTTTGGGATATTTCTAGAAATGAAAATTACTGCTAAGCACCTAATTTTTTTCCCTGTCCTAAATCTACCCCTGTTGCCACTAACTTCTTTTATGTTCCTGAATTTAGGAGTTAATGAAAGTTTGAGTATCAAGCTGTGCATTCAGCTCTGGTACAATTTCAAACATCCAAGTTAGGAGCATAAATCCTTTGAATATTGGAATCTTTATTACATTCCAAACTGATGCAAACTGATAGGGATTTACATGTTTATAACTTGAGTAAATAGCTTATATTCACACATTTTTACAGATTCAGACAATGCTGTTACGCTAGAATTGAACTTTGCGTATTCATCATACCACTTGAGTACTCTGTTGTAAACATAACAAATTCCTTCATGTATCTTTGTATATTAAAAAAAAAAAAAAAATCTCCATTTTGTTCTTGTGTATTCATAGACCTGATTTTTGGTACAGCGGTGGAAACTTCCTTGGTTTAACTCCATCTTATGTTTGTATATCTAGGGAAAGCCGCTTTGTATGTCCCATCAGCAACAGGTGTTGCCTATCTCGCGGGAAGCACTGATGGACTCCATTTTTGTTCTCTTTGAAGAATGCAGTAACCCTGAGTTAATGAAGATTGAACAAGTAGCTAACTTTGTAAAAAAGTGTAAGTTTCAATGGAATAGTTTCACATGTGTATTATATGTTAAGATGAATTTGATTCTACTTTATAATATTTAAAGTAGATTCAGAACTTAAAAAATTAACTTTTTTTAAATTTAACTATAATCTTTGTACTTCAGAGAGTTATTTGGTCTGAAACAGAATGAAATATTACGGGAAGATCAGCCTATCATAATGCCATTTTGTAGTGATCAGTATGCTCATGTGATGGTTTGTTTCTATATAATATGTAGAGGAAAGGGAGAGAAAAGACCAACCTTTGGCAAGCTATGTACACAAATTCTTTTAGTTTGGAGAAATGAAGTCCAATACTTAGAGTTAAACATGGAAGAGGCTGACTTGGATGCAGTGCAAGTCAGAGAGAGCTATGTGATGGGGATATATTTATTTATAATCTTTCATTTTACAAGGGTCACTTGCAAACAGTAATACAGAGATGACTGTAAATTAATACAATGAAAGAAAAAGTCTAAACTATAAAATATTTGTATACAATCTATCACTTTCTTAGACCTTAAAATGAAAAGGAAGGGGGGGAGTTTAATAATTGAGGAGATATTATACTAATATAACCATTGAAGAAAATGGCCTGGCCAGTTCACATACATTCTTATCTTAATCATAGATCTTATTCTCTAACTTCTGGGCTATCCGGAATTTTTTTAGTATCTAGAAACACTTGAAGCTGATTCGGTTCAAAAAAGACATATTTTGTCCCAGTAAAGTTTATCAAACATTTACATGGATATACTAGTGAAAATGTTGCTCCCAATTTTTTTGTTTCTTCTCTCAAAGCCAAAAATCTTTCTTCTGTCCTGTGTTAATTTCTTAATATCATGGAAGAGCCAAATCCTTTGTCCACAAAATGTTTTTAAAGACTTTTTGAAATATAGTTTCATAATTGAATTAACATAAATGTAAATCTTTATCATGGTAGTTTTTCTCTTAAAATCATTAGATAGGCACATTTTAGTTATGGAAAAACAAATTAGAAAAATAAAAATAACATCAAAAGCCTAGGTGAACAATGCAGAGTAAGGAAAATAAAGTTCTATACTTGTTCTAAGAAAACTAATTAATAGCTTGTATAACAAAGAAGATTAGGGTACCAAGTAAACAGTGAGGTGCACCGTTTCTCCATACAAAACAAGGCTCAAAAAGGACATAGAAAATGAGAGAAAATGTAACATTCTAACTATTTACAATGAGTATCTAATGGTAGAGATGTGCCCTCTTTTGCTGAAATAAGATAATGGTCCCAAATAGGAAATCTAACAATAATATCTCCTATGTAGTGAAAGAGAAGGCAATTTAAACAGCTTAGGGCAAACTAGGCAGTTGCCTAGAAAGGTTCTGGAACAGCACAAATACTGTCATGCAAGGTGCATAAAAAATCTTAACTTCAGAATCTAAACATAGAGTGTTTAGAGGAACTAAAGTTCCTTTGTATCAGGTGTTCAGCGCTGTGTGCGTCTGGTAGCGCTATACAAATGCTAATAATATAATAATAATAATAATAATAAAGTAGACCATAACTGCAATGTACTTAAAACATAAAAATAAAATCCATAATGGCTGGCAGAATAGATCCAGGGGAAAGTGAAATTGCTATGAGGGAAAAAACATGCAGCTGTGAGGCAACAGTTTACAGAGGTGCAACAAGTGACATATGAGACGGGAAAAATGTACAATTTCCAGGACAGTCTGGGACCACTGGTTAGGTGAATTAAAGGTAAGGATAGGTGCAGGCAGGATTAAAAGGGGTGCAAAACTTAAAACAGGTGAAGGAATATTGTTTCATATTGCTGTTCCTGTGGTTTGATTGAACTAAGGTAAAAAAGTGCAATAAAAGCAATCATTAGCCTGAGTAGAACTCAGGTTCATTGTGACTTACATAACAATTAGAAAACTATGAACATGTTCAAAATATATTAACAGAAAGTAAAATACATCATATAATGTTAGACCAGTAAAACTTGTTAGGAACAGATGTAGTTAAATACTTGGTTTTTAAGCAAGATAATTGAAATATGTAGGAAAAGGTAAAAGGCTAGGATTAACTGGGATACACTGGAGTAGTTGGAGATGGGATGAGGTAAATAATAATGCCATGAGTTTATTTGAGAAGCGTGTTTATTTCCTTAAAGGCTAGACTGAAGAAGCGAGTTTTCAATAGACTTCGGAATAACAAATAATCAGTGGTACAATTGATGGTTTTAGGTAAGGAGTTCCAGGTTTAGTGCCTTGATATGAAAAGCTAGCAGTATGGATTGTTTTGTAGGTTACTTTCTAACAATTCAAGAAATGTAGGATAAGATATTCTATAGATGATTTAGAGGCATTACTTGAGGGTAATTCAGTGAGGTTGTTCATGTGTATTGGGGCCGAACTATACAAAAGTTTGTGAATGAAGGTACGTAGCTTGAATGATATTCTATCTTTTATTGCTAGCCAATGCAAATCGTACAGAAGGGGAGTTGCTTTGGTGAAGTGTGGTAGTCTGAATATGAGATGTGCTGCAGTGTTTTCAGCGGTTTGTAGTTTTTTGAGGAGATCCCCTTTAAATCCTGCGTAAATAGAGTTGCAGTAATCAAATTTTGTTAGGACTTCTGATTTAACTAGGGTAAGGAAAGACTGATTTTGTAAGGAATTGTCTTATCTCCTCAATTTCCTTAATGAATTGAAGACACTTGAGACCACTTTGGAAATTTGTTTTCCTTGTCATCAAGCAGATGAAGCCATTACGTATGGGTTATGTCCATCAACCAGCAGGGGAGATAGAGAGCACTCAAACTTTCACAGTGCCCTCTTGGCCAGCTAGCTCCACTGCCTCTTCAGTATTCTCTATCTCCCTTAGCAGGGTGGCTGCAGCTTGTTCGAGCTCCAGAAAAATCTGCCGGGAGGTGGTTCCTGGCTTGCCAGTTGTTAACCGGGGTGTTGGAGGCTATAGCAGCTTCACTTTAAAGGCACATAGGTTAGCCCTTTCCCTGCCTTACCCATACCTCTGTGGATGTGGACATATTGCCTTGCTTTCCCTGTCCTTACCCACCAACAGTGGATGCAGGCATATAGGTTCGCCCTTTCCCACTCATCTGAGCCTCTGGAGTCTTCAATACCTCTGCTTTCCTCACAGCTTAAAAAAAAAAAAAAAAAAAAGTCGCGTCGCATTTTTAAACGCAGAGACGCTGGAACAGAGGTTTTTGACCTGATTTTCAGTAGGATCGTAGTTGTACACTAGATCCTTTGAGGTAAGAGTGTTTTCCAACTCCTCCGGGGTGGGCCCGCGATCGGGGCGATTTTGGCGCGAAACCGCCATTTTGGATTTTACCGCCGTTTTTTCGGCGATGGCTGCAGACAATGTAAAGCGCTGTTCCACTTGTGGCAAGCGCAAATCAGCAGCAGGGCTCTGTAAATCGTGCTGTATTGGCGTAGGAGCCGGCCCGAGCATGGCGAGCGATGTTTTCTTCTTCTTTTTCTTTTCTTCTTCTTCTTTCTTCTTTCGTCTCTTCCCCTCTCTGAGCTGGCAGCGGGCGCCATTTTGCTTACACCGCATGTCGCGGCCTCCGTGGACACGGAGAGACCTGAGCCGGGTGGGGCACCTCGAGATGAGGTTATTTCAGGAGTGGCTAGCACCGGACAGGATTTGGTGCCCAGGGTGAGATTTTCTCCCGGTATTTTGTGCTTTGCTGCATAAAGCTACATGATGAAAAGAGCCCTTCCTCAAGGGTCGCCTGAGGCTCCTCTGATTGCCCCCCCCCCCCCCGATGGATTCTGGCCTGGGACTGCCCAGTGCGGTTTTTTCCCAGATGCTTGGCCTAAAGATAAGCGCAGAAGGGTTAATTCCCCTTCAGATTTGGTGCACCTTTTTCCCCCCCGTGGTCGGGGTGTGTAGGATTCGGGAACTCTGACAGACGTTCTTGGTCTGAGGAACCCAGAGTCAGGTGCGGATTACCACAGGATCTGGATGATCCCTCCGCGGTGAGGATTTTCCACCGTGATGAGCTGCCAGCGCTTATTTCAGATACCCTGCAGGCCCTCTCGATTGAAGATCCTGACAGTGGCATGGCCTCCTCGGGTAATCCCAGGATGGCTAGTACCAAGAAGCTGCTCGGGCCTTCCCTTTGCATGACTCCATCCTAGAGCTTGTTTCGGCTCAGTGGGCTGACCCTGAGGGACCTTTGAGAGTTTCCAGGGCTATGGGGCAGTTATACCCTCTGCGTGAGGGACATATGGCTCGTTTTCAAATGCCTACAGTGGATGCCCTAGTCACTGCGGTGACAAAGAGAACTACCCTCCCTGTTGAAGGAGGTGTTGCCCTGAAGGATGTTCAAGACCGTAGGCTGGAAACAGCATTGAAACGGTCCTTTGAAATTGCAGGTCTCACTGTTCGGGCGTCTGCATGCAGCTGTTATGCTGTGAGAGCCTGCCTAGCTTGGCTGCAACAGGCAGTGGCTCAGCCGGAGATGGAGCGGAGCCCTTCTTGGATGTGGCTCCGCGGATGGAGGTGGCCTTGTCCTTTCTGGCTGATGCCCCTTTATGACCTTGTCAGAGCTTCGGCTAAACAAATGGCAGTAGCAGTGGCGGCTCGCCGTCGTCTGTGGCCTACGACACTGGGCAGCGACATGGCCTCTAAGCAAAGGTTGGTGAAGTTGCCTTTTCCAAGGACTTCTCCTATTTGGTGAGGAGTTGGAGAAAATTGTGAAAGGCCTGGGTGATCCAAAACCCCAGCGCTTGCCCGAAGATAGGCAGAGGCCTTCCTCTAAGGGCCAGGCGGTCCACTCCTACAGTACAGACCTCGCTTCCGTGAAGCTAGAAGGTACCGCCCGGGGCATTCTGCTGGGTTCACTTCACGTGCCTGTGGTCAGCAGAGGAACTCCTTTCGCTCGGACAAGCGTTCCGCAGCCGGTGGCTCAAGACCAGGAGTTCAGGGGCACCCTCTCAATGATTGTGCGCCGGCCCTCTCCTTCGATGCCTGTCAGCGTGAGGACGGCTTTCCTCTTTGTCGAGGAGTGGGCCAAGATTTCCTCAGATCAGGGGTTCTGGACCCTGATCAGAGATGGATACAGAATAGAATTCAACGCCCCAGTAAGAGACGTGTTTGTGGAGTCCCAATGCGGTTCTGCCGTCAAACGGGCGGCGGTGGAGGAGACTTTACAAGGTCTGATTCATTAGGGGCAGTGGACCACGGTGCCCTCCCGCCTGAGCAAGGCTGCGGCCGATACTCCATCTACGTTGTGTGCCGGCGAAAAGGTGGGTCCTTTCGCCCTATTCTGGACTTAAATAGAAGTGAACAAGTCCTTGAGAGTGCGGCATTTCCACATGGATCTCCTGCGCTCCGTCATTGCGGCGGTACAGCAGGAGAGTTTCCACGTCTCTAGACTAGAAAGAAGCTTAGTTGCACATACGATTTGGCCCCTGCACCAGAAGTTCTGAGTTTTGCGGTATTGGAAAACATTTCCAGTTCAGGGCCTTGCCTTTTGGCCTCGCCACAGCTCCCCGAACCTTTTCGAAGGTAATGGTGGTAGTAGCTGCTTTTCTCAGGCGAGAGGTATCAGGGTTCACCCGTACCTAGACGACTGGCTCATCAGAGCAGACTCTGCAACAGAGAGCTTACAAGCTACAGCCAGAGTGGTCTCAGTACTGCAATCTCTAGGCTGGGTCGTCAATATGGCCAAAAGTCACCTGACCCCTTCACAATCTCTAGAGTGTTGGGGGCCAGGTTCGACACAGCTAGGGCTATGTGTTCCTACCTGAGCTAAGGCGGTGCAAGCTTCAGAATCCGGTCCGTCTGCTCCTGAGGATGCCCCGCCGCGAGCTTGGGACATTGTCCAGCTTCTGGGATCGATGAACGCCACGATGGAAGTGGTACCTGGGCGAGAGGCAACTGAGCACTCTACAGTATCCCTCCTCGGAGATGGTCTCCTATTTCTCAGGATTACCCAATGCAGACTTACTTGGCTCCCTGCGGCCCCGACTCAGCATGGAGTGGTGGCTCTCGGACAGCATGCTGCGGCGAGGAATGCCGCTGACGCTCCCGTTTGTGCCTAGTGGTAACAGATGCCAGCCTGAAGGGCTGGGGCGCACATTGCAAGGGGAAGAATGCCCAGGGTCTATGGACAGCCGAGGAGTTCGGAGTGGTCCATCAACCGCCTAGAGTTAGAAAGCGGTGTTTCAGGCGCTTCTGGTTCTTTTCAAGTGACCCTGGAAGGATTGGCTGTCAGAGTGATGTCGGACAACACGACAACGGTGGCCTATATAAACGACAAGGCGGAACAAGGTGCAGAGCACTAGCGCGCAGCCGAACTGATTTTACCACTGGGACGAGCTGCATCTTCAGTGTCTGTCGGCAGCTCATATTGCAGGTCAGAGCAATGTGCAGGCCGATTATCTAGCAGGCATCAGATCGATCCAGCAAATGGAATCTGGCAGACGAAGTATTCCTGCAGATCTGTGCCAAATGGGGCAAGCCCGTGATGGATCTAATGGCGACAAGTGCCAATACCAAAGTCCCGTGCTTCTTCAGCAGACGGAGAGATCCTCGCTCGGCGGGGTTGGATGCCTTGGCTCAACCCTGGCCTCCGGGTCTACTTTATGTGTTTCCCCCATGGCCTTGATAGGGCGCCTGCTCTTGCGGAATCGGCTGCACCCAGGAGAAGTGGTCCTCATCGCCCCAGATTGGCCAAGGAGACCTTGGTATGCAGACCTCCGACAGATGCTCCTGGAGGCTCCTCTGCCGTTACCTCTGGTACCGAACCTGTTGACTCAGGGACCGGTAGCCATGGAGGACGCCGCCGCTTTGGTCTTACGGCATGGCTATTGAGAGGGCGCAATTGAGGGATAAAGGTTATTCCAATAAAGTTATTTCCACTCTCCTGCAAGCCCGCAAGAGGTCCACTTCCGTGGCTTATGCCAGGATTTGGTGCCTGTTTGAGTCTTGGTGTGCTTCCAGAGCCATTGTTCCAATGCGGGCTCCTGTCTCGCCGATTCTGGACTTTTTGCAGGAAGGTGTACAAAAAGACTTGGCCTATAATTCCCTGCGGGTGCAGGTGGCAGCGTTGGCCTCCCTTCGTGGTAAGGTGGAAGGCGTGTCTTTGGCTGCTCACCCAGATGTGGCACGGTTTCTTAGAGGGGTGCTTTGGCTCCGACCTCCAGTGTGAGCACCCTGTCCAGCTTGGAACCTGGGGCTAGTTTTGAAAACCCTGCAGTCATCTCCTTTTGAGGCGCTTCGGCGAGCATCGGAGAAAGACTTGACACTGAAGGCCGTTTTTCTGGTGGCCATTACCTCGGCGAGACGGGTGTCAGAGCTCCAGGCGCTGTCCTGTAGAGACCCATTTCTGCAATTTTCAGAGTCCGGAGTCACGGTTCGGACCGTGCCTTCCTTTATGCCGAAGGTGGTTTCAGCCTTTCACTTAAACCAGCCTATTTTCTTGCCCTCTTTTTCAGAGGAAGAGTTTCCAGAATCTTTTGGGCAGCTGCACTTTTTGGATGTGCGCAGGACTCTGCTGCAGTATCTGCGAGTTACTAACTCTTTCAGGACTTCTGATCATCTGTTTGTTTTGCTATCCGGTTCTCGCAGAGGGTCTCCAGCGTCTAAAGCCACTATTGCCCGCTGGCTCAAAGAAACTATCTTTTCAGCTTATCTGCTGGCCGGCAGGGTTCCGCCTGTAGCCTTTAAGGCACATTCTACTAGAGCGATTTCTTCCTCTTGGGCTGAAACTGGAGCACTCTCTCTTCAAGAGATATGCAGTGCAGCAACATGGGCTTCTAAGCTCTCCTTTGCCCGACATTACAGGCTGGATGTGGCTGCCAGGAGGGATGCGCGTTTTGGTGCACAAGTGCTAGTGCGTGGTGTGGCTTGTTCCCACCCTATCTAGGGATTGCTTTGTTACATCCCATACGTAATGGCTTCATCTGCTTGATGACAAGGAAGGGAAAATTAGGTTCTTACCTTGGTAATTTTCTTTCCTTTAGTCATAGCAGATGAAGCCATGAGCCCTCCCTGTATGATTGTCTGTATGCTGTGAATCTGTTTTTCAGGTTCTGTTCTAATTTCCTGAAGTTCCTTCCTTGGGAGAAAGTTGGAAAACAATCTTCAGGATTCATGTTCAGTTTAAATTTAAGAGTGTTCATTCCCTCCAGCATGTTTTTTTTGGAGGATGTGTTGATTCTCTCCAGGAGGCGCGTGTGTTCCCCTCCAGTTCTATAAATAGGAGGATGAGTTCATTCCCTCCAGTGTGTTGGAGGATGTGTGATTCCCTCCAGGAGGCGCGTGTGTTCCCCTCCACTTATACAATAAGGAGGATGAGTTTATTCCCTCCAGGAGGATGTGCATTCCCTCCTTTATGAGTTCATGCCTTTGTGATGGGCCATCGTTCGCTGTGAGGAAAGCTCTTGTGATTCCCATTGCGGTTTGCCATACTGCTTTGGAAGCTTCAAATACTGAAGAGGCAGTGGAGCTAGCTGGCCAAGAGGGCACTGTGAAAGTTTGAGTGCTCTCTATCTCCCCTGCTGGTTGATGGACATAACCCATACGTAATGGTTTCATCTGCTATGACTAAAGGAAAGAAAATTACCAAGGTAAGAACCTAATTTTCCCATCTAGCATGAGGAATTGGTCAGTTGTGACTCCTAAGATTTTCTTTTTTTTTTTTTCCCACTTTAAATTTTTATTGTAATAATTCTGTAACATTCATTTTTGCAAAGAGCACATCTTGTTCACATTTGCCCATACAGGGGCCATCATTTGCTGGACTATAACATCTTGAACTAGCGTATTAACTATATACACTTCTCCACAACACATTTTATCAAAATAGTCCCATAAGCAGTATCCGCTCCCCAAACAGACCGTGCACCCATAATATACACCATCACCTCTCCCGCCCCACCAACCACATCCTGCCCCTGCTCAACTTGAGAATGCCCCCTGATTCTTTGGGACACGCTCTCTGTATAAATCTTGATAGTATTTGACAAAACAAATTCCAATGTCTGAATCAGCATAGTGTCAATCTCCCTAGCATCTTTCATCTTTTGAATAAGGGAGCGCCCTCTCCTCGCCCGTAAATAACGGGCCAACATTGCACTTGAATTATTGGCAAACTCAAAATATTGCTGCTTTTAGCTTGGTTCTCATAAAATCCACACCTGCCATTTGCAATTGTGCTATTTCCCCTCTCACTTGCTTAAGGTCTTCCCATACCTGCGGTATAGGGTTTCTTTTATGCAGCTTTTCTAAGTGCAACAACCTCATCTGTAAAGTCATCGAGTGTTGCCCTTTTTCCCTTTTCTTGCGCGATCCCCACTTAATCAAGACACCCCTCACCACTACCTTCATCGCATCCCATACCACCCCATCAGTTACTTCCCCATTGTCATTAAAGTGACGGAACTCTTGAATAGTAAGCTTTCTGATCTCCAAGCAGTGACTGATTAAGTCTCCAGATTCCTTGTCGCCTGCATTGACCCAACCCAGTTAATTTAATCCACATTGACGCGTGATCAGAAACACAAATGGTCTCTATCTCAGCAGCCCCCACCATATGCCATCCACTGCGAAACATCCATAACCCATCTATCCGGGAATAAGTCTGCGCTGCATGTGAGTAAAAGGTGTAATTCCGCTGCACCCCATGTAACAACCTCCAACAATCCACTACCCCAACCCCTTCAAAAATTGTAACAATACTTTCCGCCCAGGGCCACTCTGCTGCCTTCCTCCTGTTGAGTGATCTAGTCTTGCATCAGGGGCAATATTAAAATCCCCCCCCCCACGACCTGCCCCCCTACAAATCCCCAAATTTCTTCTTTTAATGTTTGAAAGAATTCCCTCTGCCCCACATTTTGAGCATAAATGTTGATCAATGTCAGCTCCTTGTCCTGCAGCCACCCTCTGAGGGCCACACACGCCCACTGTTATCTCGAACACCGTTTTAATCACAAACCCACAAGTTTGTCTTATCAATATGGCCACTCCCCCCATCCTTTTGGTCCTATTCCCTGATGTACCACCGCTTCCCGAAAAGGCCTACAACGCAGCATGTGAGTATCTCTCGGTCTTGTGTTTCTTGCAAAAACGTTACGTCCCACTTCAGCCTGCCCAACTCCTTAAATACTCTACTGCACTTCCCCTGATTATTTAGCCCGTTTACTACTACTACTACTACTTATCATTTCTATAGCGCTACTAGACGTACGCAGCACTGTACACTTGAACATGAAGAGACAATCCCTGCTTGACAGAGCTTACAATCAGGACGGACAGACAAGAGATAAGGGAATATTAAAGTGAAGATGATAAAATAAGGTTTTTACATTCCATGTACCCACCAATAAGGTCTGTCCCCTCCCCTACCCCACAGGCGATCTCTGCCCTCCCCTGCTGTAAACCCACTCCCCTCTGCTCCAGCATATCCCCAACCCCTCCCCCATCCTCCCCTTCCCTCCCCTTCCCTGTAGCTGATCTTTCTATCAGTAAATCAGCCATCCCATGAGGCATCAACGTACTCTCCCGGGACTTTAACCTCTCAAAAGCTAATCCCTAACCCTCCTGTCCCCCTGCATTCACCCACATCCACTGCATTCATTCATCCCACACCCCTATTCAGTTCTCTTAAGACTTGAAAACTAACAAAATCTAATATCCTGAAGCATAAACCTTGGCACACCAGCACACCCTGAAGCCTCTTTCTTTTGCTGATATTTTCTTTATTGCTTAAACACATCAACGTACTCACAGTCAGAAGGGGTGCTTCATAGCACAGAGACTTCGTTATTCTGGGCTGAAACAATGCTTGGAGGTAGAAGTCTGAAGAGAGAGAATTCTACTGCTGAGGTAGAAACAGATGAACAGGCAAAGACAGCTCAGAAATGGATGCCTGGAACGTGCTATATCTTATTGACAAGATATATTTTACAAGGTAAAATACCAAGTTCTCTTCAGGGAGTTTATCAGGCCAAGTACTGACAGAAAACAAGATGGTGAAAGTTTCAAAGCTAGAACAAGGGGAAAAGCAGGGGGGCTCCCAAGCCGAAAGAACAAGAGCATAAAGACCAATGAGAGCCATCAGGTAGCAAGGCATCAAGCTAGGCTGAGAAGAAGAGGTTCAGGCAACATTTCATCATTGATAACAGTTTTTAAACAAACAGACAAGTGTGTCTGCACTAGCTGTGAACTATATTACACATAATGCATTGCTCCTCTAACTTACAGATCTACAGTAATGCATTAAACACATTTCAGGCACCTACTATAACTAAGGCAAGGCTGTCAAAGGGCAGAACAACCCCTCCACTTCACCTCCCTCCAGCCTCCATCCCCAAACTTGCATAATTTTAATTTCCTCACCCCAAATCCCTCCAGTTCCATCTCCCAACTCATTGCTCACCGGCTTTCAACCTTTTCCCATACTCCCCATGATCCCCAGGGTACCCTATCCTCCTTCCCTTCTCCCCTGCAGACCCCCTATACATAGCACCCCCTAAGTAGTTGTTTATCTGCATAATGTTCTCAATGAAATAGCCAATCCTCCACTAGTCCGCATAAATCTGTGTCCGCATAAATCTGTGTTCTTTCAGGAAGCTTGCTTGGCAGAATGCTTCCCCCGATCCACCGCCCTCTGCCACGCTGAATCCACTCGGGGTTCCTTGGCGGTCTCCAGTAACTCTTTCTGAATGGGAACATCTCTACACCCCAAAGAGCACAATGTTAACCATTCTTCATCCGGGGTCTATACGCAATTTACCGTCCACCGTTAGCTACATCCCAAATGGGAATAGCCACCTGTACCAGATCCCCTTTGACCTCATAAATATTGTGGCTTCTCGAAAGGATAGATGCTTTTGCAAAGTAGTCCATGCCAGATCTTGAAACACTCCAATCTTTCAGTTTTTCCAAAGAATCTCTTTTTGCTGCCTCACTTTAGACAATATCTTCTCCTTCATGGGGAAGCCAGCAAAACACACTACAGTGTCCCTCAGGTTAGATTCTCGCTGCAGGCCAGCCACTCTGTGCACTCTCTGGATGCGGAGGTCTGGCAGTTGACCACATTCCTCAGAATTCAAAATGAACCCACACAACTCTCGAATCACTGCTTCACAGTTACTAAATATATCCAAGTCAGGGATTCCTTTGAATCGCAAATTGTTTCGGCGCAACCTATTCTCCAGGTCTTCCACCTGCTCCCTGAGTTATAATTCCTACGTGTCAGCATTCACCACTTTATGCAGTTTCCCCATGTCCTGCTTAAAAGTCTCCATCCCCTCCTCCACCTCACCGACATGCGTTCCCAAATCGCGAATTTTTGCCCTAATTTCTCAGGGCAGTTTGTATATCCTTTCAGACCCCCGCCAGATTTGCTTCAAGCCTTGAAACCAAGCCACTACTTCAGATTTTGCAATCTCGCCAGCCTCAGGTCCCTCCTCATTGTGCTCCTCCCCGGCCACAGCCGGACTCACCGCCATCTTTGCTTCTCTCTGCTCTGGCCCCGCCGAAGCTGCCGACGTTTTCTTACTTTGTTCTGTCGAAAAACGGAATCGCTCCAGTCCCTTCTTTGGTGGCATACCTCAGGGACCTTTCCCCTTCGATGCAGTCTTGGGGATGCTGCTGAAGTCTGTGGGATTTCCTCGCTCTAAACAATGCCCCGACGGAGCTCCGCGTTCAAGCTGCCATCCCGGTCCGTGACATCACTTCCTCCGACTCCTAAGATTTTCATAGTTGAGTCAAGAGGATATGTGATGTTCTCAATGGTAAATGATTTAAGATTTATAGCTTGATAAGGATTAGTAACTATTACAAATTTGAGCTTTAATTTGAAATTGGATGCCCAAGATTCAGGGTTAACAGCTTGCATGCCAATTTGCCTTTTTATTTGTCCTTGCCAGCTTCTTCATGGTTCTTTGGAACTCTAACTCAGTCAGAATTTGCTTTTTGGCGCCATGGTACCATGAATATTTATTTACTCTAGGGTGTTCAGTGGATTTTATTTAACTCCCATTTTTATTCCCCTTTCTACTGCTGCTTCTGGGACCAACCATTTCAGTGACAGCCTAAGGCTAAGTGAAATGCCAGCAGTTGATTCTGTAAATTTTGTACTCTTGAATCAATCTTAAATAATGGCTGGGACTTCATAGTCCAATATATTCTCTGCCATCTTCTACCTTGAGGAGCTAGGGATGTATTATGCAAACTGAGTTCAGGTTTTCCATATGACAGTGCAATTTATTGTTTTTAAGCCACAAGACCAGCCTTGAATTTGCTTTCTTAATGGACCAAAGTGACTTACTTTGCTTTATAAATAATTTTCTCTACAGATTCTAAGATAATTGTGGAATTACACAAGTTGCAACCCAGTATAAAAGATTTTGAAGTGAGTAATCTGGTTGGATTGGGCCGGTTTGCAGAGGTACATGTGGTGAGAGAGAAAATTACTGGAGATGTCTATGCCATGAAGGTGATGAAAAAGGAGTCTCTACAGGCAAAAGAACATGTATGAGTATTTATTTATTTCAATACACATTGATGTAATGAGAAAATATGATTACTTTGTTACTATGAAGGCCAAGGCGTTTAAGTTGTAATATGTAGTAAATTCTGATTTTAAACATAAATCTGAGTAAAGGGGTAGAATATTCTGATGCAGTATAATTGCTTATAAAAAGTAAAGAAGGCTCATGCATATGCAAAGATTTAGATTACTTTAAGTGTGTCCCCACCAGGCATTGGATTATTGTCATTTTCAATAGAGTAGATACCAGGGTCCTGGCCCACCTAATTCCTAATTTCTACTACTACTTATTTCTATAGTGCTACTAGACATATGCAGTGGGGTCTGATAGCAGGCAAACTATGTTTCTGGACTAACAGATCTATCTGTCACGTTACCATGATTAACTTCATGGTGAAAACTTTCTAGAATACATGACCCAGCAGGCCTCCCTGTAATTAGCTTCCCTTGCAAAATTAAACCACAAGTAGTCCTGACAGGCCAGTCTAAACGTCTGGGTTTATGCTCTCATACTAACAGATGAAGACTGAACAAGCTTCTCACTGGCTTGATTAACAGGTGCACTGTGGGAAAAATTAGTATTTCTCTGACTCCAGCAGTTGATGGCATGTACCTGTTATCGTCCATCATACCAGATAAGAACAAATGAGTTATGCCTCTCTACCTGCTGATGGAGACAGAAAACAAAGGTTTGTGATCCCATGCTCTATATAGGGCATCATACAGCTTCAATCACATCGGTAGTCTTTGTCTCCAACAGATGGTAGATGAGCATAGCTGTGCAAGGGCGTCAACAATATGCTATATTTATTTGAAGGCATGGATAAAGGTGAGCCAGTTGATGTAATGTATCTAGATTTTTAGAAGGCTTTTTGCAAAGTCTTTCATGAGACACTCTTGAGGAAATTAAAAAACAAGGGAAATTAAAAGGCATGTGGTATAGGAACTGGTTAAAATATAGGAAGCAGAGTAGGGTTAAATGGCTAGTTCTCAATGGAGGAGGGTGAACTGGCATGCCATAGGGATCTATATTAGGACTGGTGATTTTTTTTATATATTTATAAATGATCTAGAAATGGGAGCAGTGGGCGAGGGTAATCAATTTACAGATGACCCAAAATATTCAAGGTTGTTAAATTGCATGTAGACTGTAAGAAATTGCAGGAGAACAGATAATTTATTTTCCAAGGACAGGCACGATATTATATTGACACATATGGGTGACATCAACCAGAGCCTGATGGCAGGAATATCCCCAGTTTCTTTTCCAGAAACTCTTGGGAGTCCCACTGCATGTGTTCACATCTTCCTGCCTGATGTGACTGTGCAGGACCAGCCAGTCTTGTTTTTTTCCATGGACCTGAGGAGACATGTTCGGTAGCCTCTCCTGTTGCAGTTGCGGCGTTGGCTACTTTCTTTACCCTAGCAAGTATTTTTTCCTGTGTAAGTGCTACGTGGGACTAGTTTTTTATTGCCTGTTTTGTCCCCTTTTGTCGGCACTTAGTTTTCTTTGTTTTTCCGTGGCTTGTGGCCATAGTGCTCCAGCTGGGTATTTTTTTCAACTATTGAGTGGTTTGATTTAGTCTTGGCTATCTTAAATAAAAAAAATAAAAATAAATAATAAGTATATTTATTTATGATATATCCCATATTATCCTGAAAAGTTTGAGTTCAGTATGGCTTACAATATAGATAGAGAGTTAATTACATCAATCATGATTCAGTAAAATGAGATGACGAGTATAAACATATTTGCAGGTAAACTGTATCAATGAATAAATTGGTAAAGTCATAATACTTAAGAAATAATATTGTCAACTAGTTAGTTAGATCTTGACACTTAGACTAATGCAATGAATTATGGAATGAATTTGTAAAGGTATGAGTTTATAATAGTGTTCTAAATTGCATGTAATTAGGATTAAATGTAACATATTGGGTAGAGAGTTCCAATATATAGTTCCAGTATAGGTGAAGTCTGCAGAAAGTATGATTTATAGGCAGCATTCTTAAAGTTCGGCAGACAGAGTCTGAGAGAGTTTCTAGCGCCAAGGAAGGCATTGCGTGAAGATGGTTCTATTAGGTGATGCATGTAGTCTGGAGCCAATCCGTATAATATTTGAAATATAAGGTGCAAAGCTTGAACAAACCTTGGCTTTAATAGGGAGCCAATGCAATTTGATTAACAAATGAATGGCTTGTTCAAAGCATGGTCATTTTAAAACTAAAATGAGCATCTGTGTTTTGAATGGTTTGGAGTCTTTCACTCCTTACAACCTGAATAAACAGCATTACAATAATTCAGATGAGAAGGAACTAGAGATTGAACAAGGAGTCTAATACTTGGTAGGAAGTAAGACCTAATCCCCTGGATTCTATACTTAGTTATTAGGATTTATTTATTGCCTTTTTGAAGGAATTCACTCAAGGTGGTGTACAGTAAGAATAGATCAAACATGAGCAATAGGCAATTACAGCAGTAAAAATATTCAAATAATAATACAAAGTATGGCATAGTATACTGCTTTTACAAAATACAGGGACCAAACTACAAAAACCCAAGAAATCCAAAAAAATGTAATTTGAAAATAATTTTTATAGTGCTAGCACATAATTCACAAGGAAACTACCCTTAAATGAATTATTAAATAAACATGATCTCCAGATAGGACCAACACATAAAGTGATAAATATGCCACTATCAAACGTGGGAGTCCAATAATATCATTGGTCAGAAACGGGGTAAGAGGAGCAAAAAGACCAGCACAAAAAACTCCCCTACAAAGGGAGAAAAATTCCCTTTTTCTAGTGTTTATGTGCATTATTGTACCTTCACACTTTTTTTTTGAATGTTAGACTTATTTATAGATGGTTCCCCTTTACTTCTGGAGATAGCTTTCAAGAACCATAGAGACTGGACTGCTTTCCGACCCTCTTCACTCAGAATGAGGAATCGCTTCTCCATCCCAGTCTCCAACCCCTGGCCCTTACGGCTTGGGTGTTGAGAGGGTAGTAGTTGATTTGCTCCAACTGCTTGCATCCAGGACATATTCTACTAAGAAGCCTTACAACTTTAAGTCGATGAGGTTGCTTTCTGAAATGAGGGCAAGACCTTGGACCCCTTTTCCTGTTCTACACAAAAACTGCTTGAGTACCTTCTACGCTTGTCAGAGTCTAGTCTCAAGACCAGCTCAGTTAGGATTCAAGTCAGTCCAACTAGTGCTTACCATCGCCATGTGGAAGATAGGACGATCTCTCTACAGCCTCTAGTTTTTCCAGTCATAAGAGATTTGCTTTTACTCAAGCCCCCTGTCAAACCTCCTACAGTGTCATGAGTTCTCAGTTTTTTTGTCCAGCTGATTATACTTTATGCTTTATTAGACTTGCTAGATCGCTCTAGCTGCCTGGATAGAGCAGAGTGGTGTTCATAACTAAAACAAGGAAAAAGGAAAGGAACTCCAATTATTGACAGGAAAGAAACATAATCATGCAAGAGAAAACAAATACATTCACTCGAAGAAAGGCATAATACAATCACACAAAGGAAAGTATAAA
Organism: Microcaecilia unicolor; assembly: GCF_901765095.1. Classification (NCBI taxonomy): domain Eukaryota; kingdom Metazoa; phylum Chordata; class Amphibia; order Gymnophiona; family Siphonopidae; genus Microcaecilia; species Microcaecilia unicolor. The sequence goes on from NC_044041.1 coordinate 65,938,293, forward strand.
GCACACAGCCAAGAGCAAGGGTTAGTTCACTTAGCCAACTTGCAGAAACTTCCAGGTAATCTTAATCTCCAAATGCCTGTCTGAAAAGCCAGGCTTTCAGATTTGCCTTAAAAGTTTTTTAAGGGAGGGTTTGCTACAGAGGAAAAGAAGTAAATATGAGGAGAAATAAATAAGGCATGGTGTCTGGTTGTTTCTAGCTGGGCAAGTTTGGGACCTGGAAGAACAAGATAATGATTGTTTAAAGAACGAAGGACTGTTGCTGGTGAATATGGAATAGTAAGATGTGAGAGAGAGTCTGGTGTACCTAACCTAAAAGCTTTGAATGTCAGGGCAATTTTGTAATTAATTTTGAAAGTCCACAAGAAGCCAGTGGTAGTGAAGTAAAGGAGATGTGTGATAATAGAGGTCAGCATGGCAGAGCAATCTGGTAGCCGTGTTCTGTAAAATTTGAAGTTTCTTGAGAGCAGAACAAGGTAAACCGGAATAAATTATGTTGCACTAGTCAAGACATGAGGTAAAGGATGCAAGAATAAGTGCATGGAAATTGTCGTGGTTGAAAAGGTGGCAGATAGTCCGCAGCTGCCGAAAAGTGAAGAAGCAGAGTTTGAACAAGTGTGAGATGTTTTGTGAAAAAGAGAGAGTAGAGTCTAGAATTACCCCCAAATAGCGAAAACGAGAGACCGGTATGATTGCTGTCCCAAAAAGGGAAATAGGCACGGAGGGAGGATTTATTCAGCCAGAAACCAACAAGCCACAGTCTTACCTGTGTTCAGGACTAATTGGTGATTAAAAAGCCAATTGGCTACAGAGTCTAGGCAGGTTTGAAGAGGAGAAATGGAAAAAGATGAAGCATTGGTTGGATAGAGTAGTAGAATATCGACTGTATAGAAGTAGGCAGACACCCCAAATGATGAATACATGCTGCCAGTGAGCTCAAATATAAGCTGAAAAGGAGTGTGAAAGGCTTGACCCTTGGGGAACCCCACAACTGACATCCCTCTTGAGAGAGGTGGAGGTGGGTAACGGGAAAAGAGCGGTTAGATAAAGAAATAAACCAAGATAGAACCTCACCAGGTATACCCAACAAAGATAGATGAGAGATCAGAAAAGAGTGGTTAACCAGGTAAAGACAGCGGATAAATCCAGGGAGACTGACAGAACAATTTTGTTCACCCTAGGCTGCTGATGTTGTTTTTATTTTTTTCTAAGATTATTTGGAATTCCATCTTAATCCAAAAAGAAGCACAAAGGGCTATCAAGAATGGGACAAATATACTTTATTGATGACCCATTTTTGAGAACCCTTTATTTTTTTTGGATTGCTTGTTCTGTGTACTCTGACTCTGTTGCATGTTGGAATTCCATCTTAATCAGTCAATTTTCCTGCCAACATTTTTCCTCAAACTTGTATTCCTTTCCTGGCGAAAGCGCACTGCACACCTTGGATTGCAAAACAGCCTTGACCTTATATCTGGCGAAGGCAAAAGCCCATAGACCAGCTTTTTATTTCTTCATCTTATCAGGTTGAGGGCTAGCCATCAGCGCAAACTCACTTTCCAATTAACTCACAGTCTGTATCTTTTCTACTTTGTTTGGGCTGGACTGACTCTGGAGAGTCATGTCACAACATCCTGTCCCGCAGTTCTCATGCCCAGAGCCTGGGCAGTGGATCGAGGCAGACACAGACTCCAGTTTCTTTGCTTTAAAACTAGGTAGTATTAAGCAGTATATCAAGTCAATAAATCAAATCAAAACCTCTTTCGGTCTGATTTGGACCACTCCTTGAGCCAGGGGTACTGTTGGAGGAGGGGGTCCTTTATCATCCCTTCAGACCTCTTATCCCATGAAAGGAGATCATCTTCCTCTGAGGAGCTCTCCTTTACCGATTTTGTTACGGATATGGCTAAGTCCATCCAGTTTCAGTTAGACATTGAGGATGATCCGTTGGCCAAGACGTTGGACATCCTTGACTTTTCTGTTCCACCAAAGGAGGCTGTGACGGTGCTTGTGCACAGAAGTAATGGGAGACCCCCCCCCCTCTCTGTACAGTCCATTCAGAAGGAGGCCAACTTGATACAGTCATAAGAACATAGGAGTAGCCATACTGGGTCAGACCAATGGTCCATCTAGCCCAGTATCCTGTTTTCCAAACAGTGGCCAAGCCAGGTAACAAGTACCTAGCAGAAACTCAAATCGTGGCAAGACTTTATACTACAAATCCCAGGGCAAGCAGTTGCTTTCCATGTCTGTCTCCAATAGCAGACTATGGACTTTTCCTCCAGGAATTTGTCCAAACCTTTTTAAAACCCAGATACACATCCTCCGGCAAAGAGTTCCAGAGCTTAACTATTTGTTGACTGAAAAAATATTTCCTCCTGTTTGTTTTAAAAGTATTTCAATGCAACTTCTTCAAGTGCCCCCTAGTCTTTGTACTTTGGAATGAGAATCAATTTACTTCTACTCGTTCTACACCACTCAGGATTTTGTAGACCTCAATCATATCTCCCCTCATCCATCTTTTTTCCAAGCTGAAGTGCTCTAGCGTCTTTAGCCTTTCCTCGTAGGAGAGGAGTTCCATCCTGATCATTTTGGTTGCTCTTCTTTGAACCTTTTTTAATTCCTGTATATCTTTTTGAGATACGGCAACCAGAGCTGAACCTAGTACTCAAGGTGCAGATGCACCATGGAGCGATACAAAGGCATTATAGTATTTCAGTCTTATTTAGCATCCCTTTCCTAATAATTCCTAGCATCCTGTTTGCTTTTTTGGCCGCTGCTGCACACTGAGCAGAAGATTTCAGTATATTTCCTACAGCGACTCCCAGATCTTTTTCTTGAGTGCTGACCCCCAAGGGTGGAGCCTAGCATCAGGTATCTATGATTCGGATTATTCTATGCAATGTGCATCACCTTGAATTTGTCCACATTAAATTTTATCTGCCATTTGGTTGCCCAGTCTTCCAATTTCCTAATGTCTTCCTGCAATATTTCACAGTCTGCACTTGTTTTAACAACCTTGAATAGTTTTGTATCATCTTCAAATTTAATCATCTCACTCGTTCCAATTTCTATATCATTTACAGGGCCACCGAGAGGCTGGGCAGGGCCCGGGGCAAGGCCGCCTCTGCCGCCTCCCCCCCAGGTCGCCGCTCCTCCGCCTGCCCCCCTCCGTCTGCCACTGGGCAGGGCCCCCTACATTGAAATCACAGCGCCTCTCACCTCCGTGTGAAAGGATCTGCTGCTGCCTGCAGCGCTTTCACACGGACATGAGAGGCGCTGTGATTTCAATGCAGGGGGCCTGGCCCGGTGGCAGACGGTCGACGACAGAGGACGTGTGGGATTGTGGCGCCGAGTCCCCCCCCTCTTGGCAGCCCTGATCATTTATAAATATGTTGAATAGCACTGGTCCCAGTACAGATCCCTACGGCACTCCACTGTTCACCCTCTATTGAGAGAAGTGACCATTTAACCCTACCCTCTGTTTTTTGTCCAATACCTAGTTCCTAATCCACATCAGAACCTTGCCTCCTATCCCATGACTCTTTAATTTTCTTAGGAGTCTCTCATGAGGAACTTTATCAAAAGGTTTCTGAAAATCTGGTTGCACTACATCAGCCAGCTCACCTTTATCCACATGTTTATTCACGCCTTCAAAGAAATGAAGCAGATTGGTGAGGCAAGACTTCCCTCAACTGAACCCATGCTGATTTTGTCCCATTAAACCATGTTTGTCTACGTATTCTGTAATTTTATTCTTTATAATAGTTTCCATTATTTTGCCTAGTACCGATGTCAGGCTTACCGGTCTATAATTTCCTGGATCACCCCTAGAACTCTTTTTTAAAAATTGGCGTCACACTGCCCACCCTCCAATCTTCAGGTACTAGAGACGATTTTAGTGACAGGTTACATATTACTAATAGCAGATCAGCAATTTCATGCTTGAGTTTTTTTGAGTACCCTTGGATGTATGCTATCTAGTCCAGGTGATTTACTACTCTTTAGTTTGTCAGTTTGGCTCAGTACATCTTCCAGGTTCACCGAGATTTGTTTGGGTTCCTCCGCATCATCACCCTTGAAAACTATTTCTGATACAATCAGATTTCTTAATCTTCCATAAAGACAGAAACAAAGAATTAATTCAGTTTCTCTGCTATGGCCTTGTTCTCCCTGAGCGCCCCTTTTGCTCTTTCGTGATCTAATAGTCCCATGATTTGTTCACAGGGTTTTTTCTTCTGATGTACCTGAAAAAGTTGTTACTGTGAGTTTTAGCCTCTGCGACAAGTTTCTCTTCATATTCTCGTTTAGCCTTCTTTATTAATACTTTGCATCTGACTTCCCAGTATGTTGCTTCTTATTTTCTTCATTTGGGTTCTTTTTCCATTCTTTGAAGGACAATCTTTTGGCTGTAATGGCCTCTTTTACTTCACTTTTAACCATGCTGGCTGATGTTTTTTTTTCCTTTCCACCTTTGCAAATACGTGGAATGCTTGTGGTTTGGGCTTTCAAGCTGGTATTTTTGAATAACGTCCATGCCTGATTTAGTGTCCTAACCTTGTCATTCGATCCTTTGTTTCTTTGTAACCATTTTCCTCATTATAGTCTCCTTTTTGAAAATTAAATGCTTTTGTGGGTTCATCCCAGGTAGTAGCTCAAACTTGATCGTGTTATGATCACTGTTTCCCAGGGGACCCTGCACCGCCACCTCTTGCACTATGCCCTGCATGGCACCAAGGACCAGATCCAAAATGACTCCCCCTCTCATTGGTTCCTGGACCAGCTGCTCCAAGAAGCAGTCGTTTATAACATCTAAAAATTTTATCTCCCTGGCGCTCCCTTATGCAACATTTATCCGGTCAATATCGTCATTGAATCCGCTTTCAAAAGAGCCAAGATCTCCCAGACAGTGCCTCGGGTAGGGAGCCTTGGACATTGGAGTCTTTTAGAAGGATGGTGTTTTCAGAATGCTATTGTATCTTCCCACTTATGTTCTTACCAGCACCTCATAAGTATGTGCTTGTGGAACTTAGTACATAGTGTGGCGAAGTTTACTGGGACAGACCTCCTGGGGAAAGCAGAGGACCTCTGTCAGCTAGTAGCCAAAGAGCAGGATTGTGGTAAGTACATGGTTCAAGAAACCTTTTTATACTTTCAAAACAGTGTTCAAGTCTTCTGTTATGGGTATTGTTTTATGCAGACTCACCTGGCTGTGTGCTTTAGATTTGGAATCTGCAGTTCAGGAGAAGCTAGCAGATGTTTCATGTGGATTGATAATCTGTTTGGTAACAAGTTGGAGGGAAGTCATGTACCTTGCCAAAAAATTTACTGATACTATCAAGTCACTGTCCCGGCTCATTCTGGCTTGTTCTCTACATCCAGGTGGTATACTGGGGGAGGACAACGGAGAACCCACTACTCTCAAAGGCATAGGTATCCCCCATCCTCTTGACCACCCAAGAACAACAAGGGGTCTTGCTCCTGCCCAAGCCAGCAAAAGTACCAGCAGGCTGTCCAGGCAAAACAGGGCACAGGCTTTTGACTAGCTACAGGGGAGCATAGTTGCAGTCCCAGTAACTGTTCCACACGACCTTCCAGTAGGAGGGTTGGCTGAATTTTTTTCCAAGAAAGGTGGCCCCCTTGCAACCTCAGACTGTTGGGTTCTCTATATAGTCAGGACAGGTTACATCCTACAATTGGAAGCTGTCCCTGCAAATTGCCCTCAGAGGATCAAAATTAAACTCTCAACACTGGGAATTACTTACAAAATTACTTTTCCCTCTTATAAACTAATATAGTCAAACATGGTCAAATGTTCCACCAGGATGAAGAGGGCAGGGATTTTATTCCAGGTGTTTCCTGGTTATCAAGAAAACGGGAGGATTTTGTCCCATCCCAGACCTGAGGGCCCTTGCAAAGCTAAAGTTCAGAATGATTTACCTGAGCACCCTACTCTCCATGATTCAGGAATAAGATTGGCTATGCTCTCTGGACTTAAGGGACGCTTCTATCCATGTACAGATACATCACAGTCACAGGAAGTATCTCAGAGTTTGAGTAGGGAAAACCCATTACAGTACTGCGTACTTCCGTTTGGATTCTCATCAGCACCCAGAGTATTCACAAAATACCTAGCAGTAGTTGCACCATCACAAGGGGTGCATGTTTTTTCCCTACCTAGATGATTGGCTGGTGCTAGGGTTCAACATCAAATACCTCAAGTCCCACCTCAACCCATCCCAGCAATTGGAATTTATAGGATCCCTGCTACAAACACACGGCTCAAGCCAAGGCCTTTCTCCCAGCTCCATGAATAGATGCTCTCACCTCTGTAACCCGAGAGGTTCAAAAGAATCAGCTTGTCCGATTTTAAAAATGCTGGGTCACATAGCCTTCACAATGCATGTCGCATACATGGAATCCATCAGTTTGAGGAGAGCTCAATGGACTGTCTTCCCAGTGGTCTCATGCCAAGGAGAACCTTCAGGATGCCATCATTATCATGCCTATCCTCTTAAGCACTCTGTCTTGATTTGGATGAAGGCCTTGAATACCCAGGGAACTTCCTAGACTTCTGAAAAGAAAATCTAATTTTCTCAGCGACCCTCCAGACCGGTCAAGACGCTTGGGTTATGCACGCCTACCAGCAGAGGGAGACTGAGAACACTAAAACTTAAACCAGTATAAGCTAGCAGCCAACCCCCAAGCAGCCAGTAAATCTCAGTCTCCAGCAGAGGGTAGACATGTAGCCTGAGCAGTCAGTCTGGTCTGGTAGGATTAGATTTTCTTAACTAATACCCTGTACTTGGAATTATTTTTGGTTGAGTGCTTCAAGAAAAGCGGGTCCAGTGGGATTCACTTTTCTCTGTGGAATTTAGCCGGTGTGTGGCTTATTCCCCAGCTGGCCTTTGGTTAGGCAGCCATGTGCCTCGGCTCCTGTTGTGACAGGAACCTTGAGAGCCATAACTTCTGGCAGTTTGTATTATTCCCCTGCTGGCCTTTGGTTAGGCAGCCATGTGCCTCGGCTCCTGTTGTGACAGGAACCTTGAGAGCCATAACTTCTGGCAGTTTGAAATTCTGTTTCTGAACTTTCTGCCTGTTGCCTCGGCTCCTGCTATGGCAGGAATCTTGAGTGCATAGTCCCTGTCAGCTCTTAGCAACTGGGCTTTTGTTGTGAGTGTGAAAAAAAAAAAAGAAAGAAAGAAAGAAAAAGAAACAGTGTTTGGCTGCTTGGCAGTGCTTGACTGTGTTGTTTGGGAAGCTGACAGAGAGGCCTGGGGATTTTGAACAACTTTGAGAGAGCTGGGACGTTAGGGTGTACCGCTTTAAATTCGCGATGTCGGCGGGAAAGCCGTCGCGCTGCCGTTCTTGTGTGCGAAGGGGGATAGACGTGCCAGGAGCTCAATGCAGGTTCTGTGGGGAGCCTAAACAGCCTGATTCTTCGCCTCCGGTACTAGCTGCGGAGGGTTCAGGTAGCGGTAAAGGTTTGGCCGGCTCTGACTTGTCCTCTGGGCTCGTAGCGGCGGTTCCGATTTTGGCAGGAACCGCCGCCATCTTGGATTCAGGCGCCACGGGGGTGGCTGCTCGCCCGCTGTTGGAAGGTCCGGGGCAGAGTGCTTCCAGGCCTCCGGAAGGTGCGGGGGCCATGGGGTTTCCTCCGGATTTTATTTGGGCCATGTTTCAGGCCTGGCAGTCAGGCCCTAATCAGTTAGAGCCTCTGAAGGGAGCAGGGCCTCTGGTTGCTAAGCGACAGCGTTTAGATTGGTCTGAAGAGCCAGATTTGTTTTCCTTGCCTCCCTCAGACGACGAGAGTAGTCTGCTGGGGGATGAGTTCCTAGGGGACAAGGTTTCTGAGGAGGAGGGGCCTTTGCCAGGTGAAGACCCCTTGGTGGTGCGCATTTTCCCTGTTTGAGCAGGTAGTGTCCACGCTTAGGTTTGATTCGCCTGAGCCGGTGGTAGCGGACGCTAAGCAGCTTGACCCTTTAGTTAAGGGAATTCTGCGGGCAGCGCGTACTTTTCCCATGAATTCGGATCTCAGAGATATGATCGTCCAGGAGTGGTCCTCCCCAGATTCTCCTTGTAGGGTGAGCAGAGCTATGGCGAGACTGTACCCTATTCCGCAAGGGGATAAGGACTCCTTTAAGTCGCCGACAGTGGATGCGGTGGTGACCACGGTTACCAAGGCTACGGCTATTCCGGTTGAAGGGGGGGCTGCTCTCAGAGATCCGCAGGATAGGAGATTAGAGTCTTTCATTCGGCGCAATTTTGATCTCTCAGCATTGTAACTTCAGGCCGCTCTGTGCGGGGGCCTAGTAGCCAGGGCGTGTTTCCGTTGGGCTGAAAGTCTTTTGGATGGCCCGGCCTTAGATAGAGCTTCCTTGGTGCAAGAGCTGGCCAAGTTAGAGATGGGCTCTTCCTTTTTGGCAGATTCTAGTTGTGATCTGCTGAGAGCTTCTGCTAAGACTATGGATTGGCGGTTGGAGCTCGTTGGGCTCTTTGGCTTCGTGGTTGGACGGCGGATGTGGCGTCTAAGTCCAAGTTATGTTCTCTCCCCTTCAAGGGGACCTTGCTGTTTGGAGAAGAGTTGGATAAGTTGGTTCAATTTTTTCAGCGTACTCAGCCCTTTCGCGGAGGTCGGCGAGGAGGCCGAGACGCGCCAGGGGGAGGTCTGTCCTCCGGGCGTGCTTCACAATGAAGGTGTGCGGGTCCAGCCTCTGGTAAGGGTAGGGGCTCGTTTCAGTCAATTCTATCAGAGGTGGACCCGTATCACGTCAGATCAGTGGGTACTCATAGTAACATAGTAACATAGTAGATGACGGCAGAAAAAGGCCTGCACGGTCCATCCAGTCTGCCCAAGATAAACTCATGTGTATACCTTACCTTGATTTGTACCTGTCTTTCTCAGGGCACAGACCATATAAGTCTGCCCAGCAGTTTTTCCTGCCTCCCAACCACCTGTCCCGCCTTCCATCACCGGCTCTGGCACAGACTGTATAAGTCTGCCCTCCCCTATCCTCGCCTCCCAACCACCAACCCCTCTTCCCCCCACCTGCTCTGCCACCCAATTGTAGCTAAGCTTCTGAGGATCCATTCCTTCTGCACAGGATTCCTTTATGCACATCCCACGCATGTTTGAATTCCGTTACTGTTTTCATCGCCACCACCTCCCGCGGGAGGGCATTCCAAGCATCCACCACCCTCTCCGTGAAAAAATACTTCCTGACATCTTTCCTGAGTCTGCCCCCCCTTCAATCTCATTTCATGTCCTCTCATTCTACCGCCTTCCCATCTCCGGAAAAGATTCGTTTGTGGATTAATACCTTTCAAATATTTGAACATCTGTATCATATCACCCCTGTTCCTCCTTTCCTCCAGGGTATACATGTTCAGGTCAGCAAGTCTCTCTTCATACGTTTTGGAACGCAAATCCCATACCATCCTCGTAGCTTTTCTTTGCACCGCTTCCATTTTTTTGACATCCTTCGCAAGGTACGGCCTCCAAAACTGAACACAGTACGCCAGGTGGGGCCTCACCAACGTCTTATACAGGGGCATTAAAACCTCCCTTCTGCTGGTTACACCTCTCCCTATACAGCCTAGCAATCTTCTAGCTACGGCCACCGCCTTGTCACACTGTTTTGTCGCCTTCAGGTCCTCGGATACTATCACCCCAAGATCCCTCTCCCCGTCCGTGCCAATCAGACTCTCCCCGCCTAACACATACGTCTCCCTTGGATTTCTACTCCCTAAGTTCATCACTTTGCATTTCTTCGCATTGGTGGTGCGAGCTGGGTACGCGCTAGAATTCAAGACTTTCCGTCCATATTTTTTCCTCGCCTATCCGTGCTGCTCTCGGGTCAAGGCCAGGGCGATTCGACAGACGCTTCGTCGGCTGATAGATCCCGTGCCGGTTTCAGAAAGGGGGACAGGTTGTTATTCGATTTATTTTGTGGTCCCCAAAAAGGAAGGTTCCTCTCGGCCTATTCTAGATCTCAAAAGGGTCAACAAGGCTTTGAAAGTTCCCTCCTTTCGCATGGAAACGTTGCGCTCGTTCATAGTAGCGGTGCAGAAGGGGGAGTTTCTCACATCTTTGGATTTGTCAGAAGCCTATCTTCATATTCCCATTTGGGCGGCGCATCATCGGTTTCTCCGTTTTGCGGTTCTGGGACAGCATTTTCAATTGTGTGCGCTGCCGTTCGGTCTGGCTATGGCGTCTCGTACCTTTTCCAAGGTTATGGTGGTCATGGCGGCGGCTTTGAGGAAACAAGGAGTGTTGGTACACCCGTATCTCAACGATTGGCTCATTTGCGCCAAGTCCTTTCAGGAGAGTGTGGATGCTACGGCGAAGGTGGTAGCTTTCTTGGAGTCGCTTGGCTGGGTGGTGAACTTGGTCAAGAGTCACCTGGAACCGACTCAGTCCCTGGAATATCTGGGGGTTCGCTTCGATACGGCGAAGGGCCGGGTGTTTTTACCGGCAGTTCGAAATGCTAAGATGCAGTTATTGATTCGCCAGTTTTATGCCAAACTGTTCCCGTCCGCTCACTCTTACCTTCAGATTTTGGGACTCATGGCGGCATCGATAGAGGTAGTGCCCTGGGCCAGGGCTCACATGAGGCGGCTGCAGGCGGCACTGTTGGAGCGGTGGTATCCTCAGACTCAGAGCTTGGAGAAAAGACTGTGCTTGCCAGATCCGGTTCGGCTCAGCCTGCGATGGTGGCTTCACACGCCGAATCTGGAAAAAGGCATGCCCTTGGATCCTCGGGAGTGGACGGTGCTAACGACGGATGCCAGTCTAGCAGGTTGGGGGGGGCGCATTGTCTCAGAGAGGTAGCTCAGGGTCGCTGGTCAGAGGAGGAGGCCTTGTGGTCCATAAATCGGTTGGAAACTCGGGCGATAAGGTTGGCACTGCAGTCTCTTCAGTATCTTCTCGAAGGCAAGGCAGTTCGAGTACTGTCCGACAATGCCACGGCGGTGGCGTACGTAAATCATCAGGGGGGTACCAAGAGTCGAGAGGTGTCAGAGGAGACGGCGGAGTTAATGCGTTGGGCAGAACTTCATCTTCAGAGTCTCTCGGCAAGTCATGTAGCTGGAGTAGACAACGTCAGTGTGGATTTTCTGAGCAGGCACATGTTGGATCCAGGAGAGTGGTCGCTACATCGTCCATTGTTCTGTCGCCTAGTGAAGGAGTGGGGTCTGCCGTTGATAGATCTCATGGCCTCGTCAGACAATGCTCACGTACCCAGGTTTTTCAGCCGGCGGCGAGGTCCGAGGGGATCGATGCTCTGGTGCTCGCGTGACCCCCTCACCAGCTGTTGTAAGTGTTTCCTCCTTGGCCCTTGATAGGACGGATAGTTCAAAGAATAGAGCGGTACGCCAGGACAGTAATTCTTGTGGCTCCAAATTGGCCTCGTCGGCCTTGGTTTGTCAATCTAGTACGTCTGGCGATAGGCGGGCCGGTCGCACTGGCGGAGTCGGTGGTGTTGGTGCACGGTTCGATCGTGATGCCAGACCCGTCTCCGTTCTCGCTTACGGCCTGGCTCTTGAAAGGGACAGGCTGAAGAAGAAAGGTTTTTCAACTAAGGTGATTGATACTATGTTGCAGTCCCGTAAACGTTCCACGTCCTTTGCTTAGGTTAGGGTGTGGCGGATCTTTGAAGGTTGGTGTAACGATCGTTCTTGTTTGCCCTGGACCGCTTCCATTTCGGAGGTGTTACTGTTTTTACAGGATGGTGTAGACAGAGGTCTTGCTCTTTCCTCTTTAAAGTTGCAGATTGCGGCTCTGTCCTGTTTTTGGGGAAGGATACGGGGAGTCTCCTTGGCGTCTTCCCCGGATGAGGTTCGGTTTTTACATGCTGTAAAGCTGATTCGTCCTCGGCGGCCAGTTGTACCGCCGTGGGATTTGAACTTGGTGTTGGAAGTCTTGGTAGGGCCTCCCTTTGAACCTTTGGGGTCGAGTACTCTTAAAGATCTTACTTTGAAGTCGGTGTTTTTGGTGGCTATTACTTCAGTGCGGTGAGTTTCGGAGTTGCAGGCTTTGTCTTGTCGTGCTCCTTTCCTGGCTTTCTTGAAGGAAAAGGTCTCTTTGAAGCCTGTTCCATCGTTTTTACCCAAGGTAGTGTCGTCTTTCCACGTAAATCAGGACATTTCTTTGCCAGTGCTGGGAGATAAGTTGGGAGATGCGTCTCAGCGCCGTTTAGCCAAGCTGGATGTTCGGCGAGTCTTGAGGGTTTATTTATCCAGGACTCGGGAGTTTCGGTCTTCAGATAGGTTGTTTGTGTTGTACGGCGGTCCAAAAGAAGGGAGCTGCAGCTTCTAAGGCAACTATTTCCAGATGGTTGAAGGAGGCGGTTTCCTTGGCATATTTGATCAAGGGACGTAGGGTGCCTTACCAACTGAAGGCGCATTTGACCAGGGGAGTAGCTTCCTCTGATTCCCCCTTCCCATATTTGCCTAGAGATATCTAGGGACTCTAACTTCTACTTAGGTCTCCACCTCTGGAACTCCTTGCATCTTCTTCTCTGCACCAAATCCTCACTTTCCAGTTTCAAAAAAGCAGTCAAAACCTGGCTCTTCAAGCTAGCATCCGAGTGACACTTTGACAGCATTTGGATCCCTGCAATCTCTTTCTTCCTTCTCTCTTGTTCCATCATTCCCCCCATGTCCCTACTGCCCCTCTCCTGTTCTCTTTGGTTTACTTATACTTTCATTGTAAGCTGCCGTGCTATGCCATTGGCGTCACCAGCAGAATATCAAGCATTTGTAAATAAATAAGGGCCATGAAATATTCAAATTTCTTAATCCTTCCAGCTTCAGAGACCAAGTTACATTCCTGAGCTTGTAATTGAGAATGTATATCAAAAGTAATCAAGATGATAGACTTAACCAATTGATCTAAAGAAGCTAAAGCTGTCTACATTCTCTCTGAAGTTATGTTATATATATCTTAGTTATTTATTTATTTTATTTGTTTCATTTGTATCCCACATTTTCCCACCTTTTTGCAGGCTCAATGTGGCTTACATTATGCCGTAATGGCGATCGCCATTTCTGGAATGAGAAATACAAAGTAGTATTGCATTTAAAGTACATAAATGTTAAAATAAATTGTAAAGTAAGTTAGATAAACATTTCATTTCAGGCATGAGAGATAAGCGGGTAATGCATTAACGTTAATTAGTGATAAATTAATTGAAACAGGAATAAAGAGTTCAATATTGTCTGGTTCTGGTAGAGTTTTGATGTCAGGTCATTTGTGAAGGATCACTATGGTAAGTCTTTTTGAACAGGTTAGTCTTTAGTAATTTCTGGAAGGTTACTAGGTCATGCATTGTTTTTATGGCATTTGGCAGTGCATTCCATAGTTGCATGCTGATGTAGGAGAAGTTAGATGCATATATTGATTTATATTTAAGTCCTTTGCAACTGGGGTAATATCTTGATAAAAGGGGACCTAAGTGTCATGTGAGATAGCTGCAGCTATAGCCCTAAGAATAAACACCTACCCCAGAAGTGGAACTTCCATAGAGTGACAGGTTCCAATTCTAAAAACTCTGTTGGACAGACTAAATGAGCTATTTTTATTTCTATCTGCTGACATATTTACTATACTACTGTGTAACAAAGCAATGTGGTTTATATTGTGTGGCATATACAATTAACATGGTGCTTAAACGTGTAGAACACTAGTACTTATGCAGGTAAATGCTAACTGATTTCTGAGCACTCTTCTATAAATGACGCATGCAACTTAGCGTGTAAATATAAGGGGGGGTGTTCACAAAAGAGAAGAGCATAGGTGGGACCAACATTTACCCACATAATTTACAGAATACTGCATGTTATGCATTAAATTGCCACATTTAGGCACATCCACTTACCCCTGCTATTGACTTGATGTAAGTGGGTGCACCTACATATAGGTGCATTGATACTGATTTATGCTAGTACTCTGTAATGGAATCTTGGTGTCCAGATTCTGTTAAAGAAGTGGCACTCGGTGCACTGCATCTAGGCATCCAGATTTTCAGTAGCTGTGATGAGGCTGTTTCTACAAACTGACCTTTTTCTAGGATCTTCAGGATTTTTTAAAAATAGTAATGCATTCTTTTCTATGTCTTTGATGTTGCTCAATAAATAGTTAAATAGTAGGAGAACATGATGCCTACCAGTCCTTTAAGCAACAGAACCTGACTGTCTAGTAATTGGAGGTTTGGGAGTGACATTTCCATGTCAAAATATCTGAAATGCTGTGAGGATAGCCTTTTCCAGCTTTAGGGTGTGGATCTCGCCTTAAACACCCTTTGAATCATTAGATTCCTCTTCGTATGTGTTCTAGCCATAAAGACTTTGGGAGCAATATTTAGCCTGTGGTGGTAAGCAGCTTGTAAGCCTCTCAGAGCCACAAGCTGAACTAACCCTGGATATTCAATGCCAGAGCATGTGCGGCTCCCGGCATTGAATATCCGGGTATGTGCACTGCCTAGGAAGTTACCCAGGCTCTAGCCGATATTCAGTCAGTTAACCTGGTGCATAAAGTTAGGGCAGCCTTTTTGCTGTCTTCACTTTGTGCTTACTTAGCTGGTTAGTGGACTGAATATTGCTGCTCACTGACGAAGTTGTGGCTCTGCCCAATCTGCCCTCAGATTGCACCTAGCCTAGCTGGTTATGGAATGGCTGATTAGTGGAAATATTCAGGGGCACTAACCAGTTAAGTGCCCCTGAATATCGATGACAGACTAGTTTATTTGGGTTTGATCTGGCAGAAAGCCCTCCTGTCCAGTCAAACCCTTTTGAATATCGAGCCTTTTGGGATCATCTATGCAATAAGGAGGGTGAGTTGCGCTCTCTTTCTTCAGTTCCTTCAAGACGGTTTCTTAGAACCTACAGTCTGTTTCTGGAAATTCATTTGTCTACATGTCAGGTCCTGAACCCTAATAAAAGGAGATACTTTTGGCACAGCAGTTTGCTGTTTGTCCCTTGGTATTCCAACACAGTTGGAATTGGCCTTTAGCAGGCCATAGTGCTATAAACCTTCATTCACAGCTAGCTAAGAATTTGCCCCTATTTTATAACATTCTCTCCCAAGTAGTTCAGTGGTTGCTGTGATTATCCTTGACCAGAGGCCTTAGACTGTAATGTTCTCTATAACCTCTAGAACTTTTTTTTTTTTAATGACTGATTTTTGTGATTCTCAAGTATATTCAATTATTCTTTTCATAAGGTGTTTTTTGAGGAAGAACGAAGTATACTGACTTACAGTACAAGTCCATGGATTCCATCATTACAGTATGCCTTTCAGGACAAAAAACACCTTTATCTGGTAAACCTGCTTAGTTCTATATACTCACTTTTGCTTAGTGTAACTAATGGGTTGTAAATTTAATTACAGAAGAAAATATTAACATTTTGTGAAAGTGACTAGAATGCTGATATGTGAAATATGGTGTGATGCAAGTTTATAAGTCATGGCCACAAAGTTTGTTCTTGTAATGCTGTTGTATCGGACAAGTGGAAAGCTAGAGTTTGAGAACTGACTTGCTTCACTTGACGTTGTGCAGGTCATGGAGTACCAGCCTGGAGGTGATCTGCTGTCCCTCTTAAATCGTTATGATGAGCAATTTGATGAAAATATGGCTCAGTTTTATCTGGCAGAATTGATTTTGGCTATAAACAGTGTTCATCAGATGGGTTATGTGCATAGGTGAGTGGTTGGCTTTCAATTTAATGTGTTGTATTTATATATAGCCTTCTTTAAACCAAGGAGATTTTTAAGTACAGAAATAATACAATCTGTTTATAAAAAGGTGGTTAATAAAGACCAATAAATAAATACATTGCAATAACAATCTAGAACTATATTATATACAAAATCTTAATTGATATTACTCTGTTGAAGTGCTTGTTTTAGTTGAATTTATGGTGAAATAAAATGTCTCTCAACAGAATCACCCTTATCACTTAACTGTTTCCCCTTCTTTGAGAAGAACTGAGTTTTTCCCTTTGTCAAAATTTTATCTGTTGGCTGGAATTCTATACCTTGATGCCCTAGTTAAGCATCTGGAGCTTATGGATATAGAGGATTTAATGAGAAAACCTGAATCTTTCTTATTGTCTCTGCCATACCAGTCCAAACAAGTCAGTTGCATCCTTTTCCTACAAGAAGATGGAGGTAGGGATACTGAACTTAAAGTGTTCTTGAAGACCTGGCTTTTTTCCTGGGTCTGTTTTTTGAATGCTTATATTTTATTTTTCTTCTCTGGTTTCCTTCTTGAGTTTTCTGTTTATCCGTTGCCAACTGTGTTCTTGAAAATATGATGTCCTATTGTTGCCTCTTCTACCATATGTCCCTATTTGTCCCTGTGCTATTGTTTGTGTTCTCTGTTTCCCACTCATTTCCTTTTAACTAGTTTGTAAACTGCCATGAAGCCTTGTGAATGGTGGTATATTAAATGTCAAGACTAAAACAAATAAATAAACAAGCAAACGTTTCCAATGACATCACCAGTATATGGACTGGTGCCCTCTGGAATTCTCTAATATTTTTCTCTTCTGTTAGAATCTAATATTGTGTTGGTTGTTTGAGCAGGTCCAAGGCCTAGCTCCCCATAGTGTGGGCTAAGGTCCCTATGGGGACCTTGTCTGTAAGCTAGTGTTGGGTCCCTATCCTCCCTCCGACTTAGTGTCCCTCTGGGGGTTCTTGCTGTGCAAGACAAAGCAAAAAAAAAAAACCCCTTTGTCATGTTTCATAGATCCACAGTCCAAAAAGGTTTTTAGACTCAAACGTTCCTCTAATTGTAATACTACACAGGCCAGGCCACCTGCGCTCTGATTTATGTGGGCAAAACTAAGAAGATGATCAAGACTTGAACATAGAAGCTTTAACAATGGACACATTTTGGCGGTATCTATTGTAGAACATTGAATAACTACTGGACACTCACCCCCCCCCCTTTACAAAGCTGCACGGCAGTGCCGACACAGCCTATTCACTTTGAATGGGCTGTGTCAGCATTACAGCTCCAGCAGCTGCTAGTGCAGGTTTGTAAAAGGGGAGGTTAGTAAATGATTTACAGCATTTCAGTATTAAAACTTTCCCACTGAAATGGAGGGGTGATAACATAGGTCCAAATTCTATATATTGCACCTGAAAAATTGGCGCAGATTAAAGACACGCTTGGCATGCTTCTATCAAGTGTGCACAACTTAATTGAACAAGCTAATCAATGCTTAATTGGGTGATAATCAATTAGCACTAATTGACAATTAGGATTTAGGTGCATATATGATTCTGTAATGGATTGCACCTAAATCTTATCGCTCATAATAATTTGATGGCGTGGTTATGGGCATTCCTGGGGGCATTCTCAGATTTTATGTGCATTGATACAGAATCATACCTAAGTGTACCTAACTTAGGTGCCAGTATTGCAGACTTCCAATGGCGGACTTGCGAGACTTCTGCTGAAGTCTTGGAGGCCACCCTTGTAAGTATCGGTGGTCATTTTGAACAGCGATCAGGCAGCGGGGGAGCACCAGCACTAGCGCCAGCAGCGGACAGGCAGGACCGGGGATCTTTCCTGCCTGCCCCGAAGAATTGGTTACACAACCTGAGTGGATGAAGGAGGGGCAGGTGAGAGAGCAGGGTCGTTGGACATGGGTGGCTGGAGGGGGGGGGGGCAGGGGGAGAGTAGGGTCGCTGGACATGGGTGGCTGCAGGGGGGGGGCAGGGGGAGTGGAGGGTCGCAGGACATGGGTGGCTGGAGGGGAGGGGGGCAGGTGAGAGGAGGGTCGTTGTTTGATTCGCCGCTCCTTGCCACTTGATCTGCCGCTCCTGCCACTTGCTCTGCGTGTTTCCCTACTCCTCCCCCTGCCTGGGAATCAGCTGTGAGTGATGTCAGCCTGGCTACAGAGCCTAGCTCAGCAACTCCGAAGGAGCCACGAACACAGGCAGACACATTAGAACGTTGGTGGTGAGAATTATTATATAGGATAGTCCTGAATAGGAAACAAATCAACAATATTAGCCTGAGGGGCACTTTTAAAACAGTGTTCTCACAAAACAGTGGTTGTCATGTCAGTATTCCTTCAAAACCAGCATTTCTCTTGTTTCAGAACTGATTTGCTGATGTATAAATAATGATTTACATTGGATATACAAGTCTTCCTTAAACATACACATTTTGGTTTTTATAGTGGTTTTTTGGTCAGTTTTAACATAGCACATGATTATTATTTTGTTTTTAGAGTGCGTTTCCACTCTTCATTATTGGGTTATAAGATTTTATAAGGACATTAGCAATTGGGTATGTTCATTCTCCCTCCCCTCCCTTTTTTGACATCGCTATGGAGTTGTTAATCATGTATGTCTTTTCCACATTTTTGACGTACACGCATTAATAACGTATTCATATGCATGTATAATTGCATATATATTAGATTGTAAGCTCTTTGAGCAGGGACTGTCTTTCTTCTATGTTTGTGCAGCGCTGCGTATGCCTTGTAGCGCTATAGAAATGCTAAATAGTAGTAGTAATATATGGATCAACATGTTATATTTGTATGAGATGCACACCTTTAACATTTGCATCTTTCTGAACTACATTGTTTTAATTTGTGTAAAAATTGATATATTTTTCTGTTCCTTCTTGAATAATAATTATTTCATCATTTATCCATTTTTATTACACTCATTCTCTTGAGAATAAGCAGGAATAATAATCTCACATGTAGGTGACGCCGTCCATAGAGCTTGGTGCAGTCACTGCCAAGTATATTGTTACTTTAAATCTTTGAGTCAGTGCCTCCACTGTGCAGGCACAGGTGCCTTCCCAACTGATGCTCAAGTGCGGGACCAGCAGTCTATCATTTTCTGTGGAGCAGAGAAGTTGTTTTTTTAATCTCTCCTCAGCGTTTCAAACTTTTGCCTTTTTGATGCCTTTCCTGTTTTGGATATTTTTACTTCATATTCATTTTTCTGTTAGGTTGTTCAGTTTATTCATTTTTTTTCAATTTTTTCTTTAATTTTTCCAGTTTCAGACTTTGGAGCCCGGGAAACATCGACCAGTTTTGGATAAGCGACTACTCGTGCTCCCTGGGCCATAGAGCCTTTTGACTGTGTGTTGGCTGTTTTTCCCTCCATGTCAATGAGGGTGCCAAATAACTTTAAGAAGTGTACTTGTTGCAATAGGACTGTTTCAGGCATGGACCTTCATAATTGGTGTGTTCAGTGCTTGGATCAAGAGCACCGGGACATACGGTGTAACCTCTACTTGCGCATGCAAGAGAGGACCCTTAAAGGCCTGCAGAGTCCAGCATTGAGCATGGCAGAGGATTTGGCACTCGACTCGGAACCTGCATCAACATTGGGTGCACTGACGTAATATCGAGATGGTCTGACATCTGACTTTGTACTCCGAACGTGTAAGGACTCTGAAATTGTTGTTGGTGCTGCGTGCATCGAGGGAGCTGCAGCAGAAAAAGCCTAAGAAGCATCACCATTGTTATCCCTCCAGGTATCCTGCCTAGATTCCCCCTGCATCGATGTCCTCAATGCATGAGAAGCATCCATGCCACAGTGACTGCTCTCCTTCTCTCCAACTTGCTTCTCATTGAGAGCTTTTGAGGTCTTCAAGATCTCCTACTTCTGCATAGGCTATAACTCAGGCTGTGTCCACACTGCTTTCTCAGCTGGTACTTACTCTACAGGAGGAAATATGGGTTATGCTCAAGGAGGAGCTTTCAGGGCTACTCCATTCGCAGTCTAAACAGGCTTACAAAGTGCTTGCGCCAGCCTCAGCCTAGCCCATTGATACATCAGAGAGACAGTCACGGGAGAGGTCCCGCATGCCGGCCTGGTGCTGACCATCGGGGGAAGCATGAACCAGACAAACGCAGCGTCGACATCGGCAGAGCAACTTTCTCCAACTTCAGAGACTCGTCTGCTTCGACAAAGAGCTGACGCTGTAGTTGATGCTCTCTTCCTCGTACTTCTAATGAACAGTAAATCGAAGAGTCAGATTCGGACTTCTCCTGGGAGACAGATCCAGACTCACAGGGCTTCTTAGCTGAGAAGTCCTGTGACATTCCATCTGATCCTTCTCTATCACCTGAGAGACGTAGGTCTCCTCCAGAAAGTATATCCTTTCCTGGCTTTTTCTGTGAGATGGCTGAAGCCATACCTTTCAAATTAGAAACAGAGTAACAACTTAATTTAGAACTCTTTGATGTTCTACATTATGACTCTCCTCCTAGAGAACGAGTTGCTGTTTTACTTCACAGAATTATGAAAAATACGCTAATCAAAAACTGGGAGACTCCACTGACAGTTCAGATGGCTCCAAAGAAAATTGATACAATGTATAGGATACAGAAATGCACTGGGTTTGAGAGAACGCAGTTACCTCACTCCCTGTTTGTGAAATCTGCTTTAAAACAGTGCAAGATCTTGTGCTTCTGCTCTTCTGGGAAGAGAAGCTAGAACATTACTCCTTTGGCAGAAAAACTTTTCAAGCTTCAATGCACATTACATTGTCTGCTTTACTCTATAATTTGCTTAAAATGTCTAATACAGAGCAATCTGTCCTTTGCAGAGTTCCTTCCACCTGAGAAGACTGAGGAATTCCATATGCTTCACAGGAAATTTCTTAACTGCTGTAAATATCTGGCAAGGCAAGCCTGTGATGTCTTTGATGGCTCTTCAAACATTTCTGCCTTAGCAGCAGCAGTGCAATGTCTCTCCTGGCTCAGGGTCTCCGATCTCAAATCTGCTGTCCAGGAGCCTCTTTGAGATGTCCCTTGACATAGAGAAAACTTGTTTGGTGACAAAGTTGAGGATATGGCTGACCTAATCAAAAAACATACATATACTATAAAAACTCTATCTAGGCTACAGACGTCTGCTACCTCATCTTCTACTAGAAGGTTTGCAGAAGGATTTCAATAATCCAGTTACTATATGTCTAAGCATTGTTATACTCCTACTCCTCCTCCACCTCAAAGGACTACACTTCAGCACTCAGGTCCAAGGCAGCAACGGGGTCAAAAATCCCAGGCACCCTCTGTCTAAGCAACAACCCAGTTTTTGACTCCTTTCTAGAGAGTATTGCCACTGTCCAGTTGTTTGTGATCGTGACCTACCAAATGTACTGTCTCTACTTGGTTGACTGACTGTATCTCCTACACGTATACTGTAAAGTGGATCCTCTTTTCTCCTGGGGTGCTGCTCCAAAACAACAAACAGTGCTACACCGCGCAGGCTTCAGCCGCTGCTTTCTCTCCCGGTCCCCGGGAGAGTAGCAGTAAAAAGAAAAAAAAACACACAGCACAATTCAGCCCTGGTTTCCAAACACAGTTCAATTTGAGCCAAGCTTAAAAAAACACAGCTCGGTCCAGCTAGGCTTTCAGAACACAGTGCAAATTTAGCCAAGCTTCAAAACACAGCTCAGTTCAGCTAGACTTTCAAGAACACAGTGCAAATTTAGCCAAGCTTCAAAACACAGCTCAGTTCAGCTAGACTTTCAAGAACACAGTTCAATTTTAGCCAAGCTTCAAAACACAGCTCAGTCCAGCTAGGCTCTCAAAACACAGTTCAAATTTAGCCAAGCTTCAAAACACAGCTCAGTTCAGCTAGACTTTCAAGAACACAGTTCAAATTTAGCCAAGCTTCAAAACACAGCTCAGTCCCGCTAGGCTTTCAAAACACAGTTCAAATTTAGCCAAGCTTCAAAACACAGCTCAGTCCAGCTAGGCTTTCAAAACACAGTAATGGCTTTGCGCGGGCTCAAAGCCTAGGGTCCCACCCTCTTGGTCAGTCATACTCCTACCTGACCTCCTCCCGCTTGACCCGGCTTGGCCCCGCTACTTCCTTGGCTTTCGCTGAGCCAGAGCTGAAAAGTCCATCGGCTCTTCCAGGGTGTTCTCCGGTTCAGTCAATTCCATAGGGCAAGGCTCACTCTCTGCCTCCCCCTCCTCAGGAGCCCAATCCATATTCTCTTCACCCCGCCCTTCTCCCAGCTGCTCACCCTTTCTTTCATTAAAGCTCTTAGGTGTCTCTTCTTTCTCCACCCACCTGTTCCACCACCTCTTCCCCCAGGTTGGAGACTCAGCCTTATTCCTTCCCCTGCGGCCCTCCTCTGGAGACTCCTGGGAATGCACATAGTTTCTCTTATCCCCAGGCTCCCTTGGGGCATGCTGGGAGTTGTAGTTCCTTATTTCTAGTTCTTTCCTGGGGAATGCCTGCCTATAACGGGGGTATTCTGGCCTATCCCAGGGTTCCTTTGGGGCCTTTCCTACATACTCTTTACATACCCCCCCCCCTTAAATTTCCACCCCCGCATTCTTTTTCCTCCTCCTCCTCCACCCGGGACAGGGCATCAACATTTCCTAAATATCGCCCGGGACGATGCTCCACAGAATATTGGAAAGGCTGCAACGCTAAGTACCATCGCATTAGTCTCCCATTATTGTTCTTCATCACATTCAACCATTTCAAGGGAGCATGGTCCGTTACCAGCTTAAATTTTCTCCCTTCTAAATAGACACTACACTCCTGCACTGCCCATCGTATGGCTAAACACTCCTTTTCTATGGTGGAGTAATGTTCCTCATGAGGCAGGAGCTTCCGGCTTAAATAAAGCACTGGGTGTTCCTCCCCTTCATGCTCTTGGGACAGCACTGCGCCTAACCCCCTCCCCGAAGCATCTGTTTGAAGGACAAAGGGCTTTTCAAAATCAACTGCCTTCAGCACAGGTTCCTGACACAGGGCCCTCTGCATCTGTTCAAATGCCCTCAATTCCTCCGCTCCCCACCTCAAGTGGTCCGGATTCCTCCCTCTCAGCATGTCAGTTAAGGGAGTGGCCATTGCGGAAAAATGAGGGATGAACCTGCGGTAATACCCTACCATCCCCAGGAATCTACGCAATTGTTTCTTGGTGTTTGGTCTGGGAAACTCTTGGATGCTTTTAACCTTATTCAATAAGGGCCGGACCTCTCCCCTTCCCACATTATACCCTAAATACTTCACCCGGTACTGCGCAAAATAACATTTTTTTGGGTTAAGGGTGAGACCTGCATCCCGGAAAGCCTGCAGCACTGCCTCTACCTGGTTTAAATGGGTGTTTCCAGTCTCCACTATGTATTACCACATCATCCATATATGCGGCGGCATATGCCTGATGTGATCGGAGAACCCTGTCCAGCAACCTCTGGCAGCTTGCAGCTGCTGAATTAAGGCCAAAGGGCAATCTTTTGAACTGGTACAGGTCTATGGGCGTACTAAAGGCGGTCTTAGCTTGCGCCCCTGACGTAAGGGGAATCTGCCAGTACCCTTTTGTCAAGTCCAGGGTGGTGAGAAATTGTGCAGATCCTAGCCTGTCCACCAGCTCCTCAATATAGGGCATAGGATATGCATCCGCTTGAGAGATATTATTAAGCTGGCGGAAATCTATGCAGAATCTCCACTCCCCTTCGGGTTTTGGTACTAACACCACTGGGCTTGACCAGGGGCTATTTGACTCTTCGATCACCCCGAAGTCTAACATTTCCTGGACCTGTTTTATCACCTCCCTCCTTTTCATGGGGGACAGCCTATATGGCTTTTGCCGAACTACTTTACCCTTTTCTGTTATAATGTCGTGCTCCACTAGGTGAGTATTCCCAGGGCAGGCCGTCAACACATCGCCAAACCCTTTTAGGAGCCTTCCTATCTCTTTTTTTTGTACCTGTGACAACCGGGGATTAACCCCTGGCTCCCCTGGCTTGAAAATATCTCTTATTTGCGGTCCCAATTCCTCTCCCTCCTTTTCCTCCCCCCTGGTCTGAAAGCCTACCCTTGCTATCCAGGGTTTCATCAGGTTAACATGGAAGGTTTGGACCCGTCCCTTCTCGTTCGCTACCTCATACGTGAGAGGCCCTAGTCTCTTCTTCACCACCCAGGGACCCTTCCACCTAGAGGCAAACTTATGAGGATCCTCCGAAATTAGGATAAGGACCCTATCTCCTACTACAAACTCCCTTTCCCGAGTACCTTTATCATAATATTCCTTTTGTTGATTTTGGCTCTGTTCTAGCCTATCCTGGGAATATTCTTGTAACTTATCCAATCTGGCCCTCAGATCCTGTAAATATTCGACCACTGACTGATCGGAGGTGTCCGGGGGTACCCAGTGTTCCTGTAAAATATCTAAAATTCCCCTGGGCCTCCGTCCAAACATCAATTCATAAGGGGCAACTCCTAATGAGTCTTGCACCTTCTCCCTGTAGGCATATAGCACGAAGGGCAACAGTTGGTCCCAACCTGTCCTATCCTCGCCTAACGCTTTTTTAACATACCCTTTAAAGTTCTATTAAACGTTCTACCATCCCATTAGTTTGGGGATGGTAGGCCGCTGTACGGATATGTTGTATCCCAAAAGCCTCCCACACTTGCCTTAAGGTACTTGACATAAAGTTGGACCCCCTGTCTGTCAAAACTTCTTGGGGGAATCCCACCTCACAAAAGATTTTTATCAGTTCCCTGGCAATGCCCTTCGCTGATATGCTTCTCAAAGGTATGGCCCAGGGGTACCTAGTGGCCATATCCATAACCACTAAAACATAGAGGAAGCCTCTTTGCGATTTTGTTACCGGGCCAATAATAATCCATTGCGATTCTCCTCCCCGGTTGTTCCACTCTAGGAAGGGGTTTTAAAGGTGCCTTAGGCGGTAGCCGGTCTGCCACCTTCTGACAGTTGGGGCATGACTGGCAATACCTCTCCACCTCCCCATAAACTCCTGGCCAATAAAACCGGCCCAATATCTGAGTCAGGGTAGCTTGGGAGCCCTTATGCCCCCCAAAGGGTGATCATGCGCGAGCCTTACTACTAGGGGACGGAACGCTTGGGGGACTACTAGCTGTCTCCCCGCTTCAGAGTTCTCCCAATTGGGTACCCTGCGATATAGAATGTCCCCCTCTATCATGAACCCCGGGACTTCCCGGCCCTCCCCCTGTCGGGCCCCTTTCCCAGGCATATTCTAAAGTAGGGTCCGTGGCCTGCTCCCTATGAAACTGGGGAAACTGCTCGCTCAATTCTTTCGGGGCTACTGGCAGATAACTTTCTTTTCTTGCCTGCTCCAAGGCCTCCCGTCTGCCCCTCTGCTCCTTTTTTTTTCAAAGCTTTCCCCTTTCTCTCTTTTCCCGGCTCCCCTAAGACCTCCCCTTGAAAAGGAAAAATACCTCCTATTCCCTCTTCCTCAGCCTCAGGGTCTCGCCGAGCCTGAGAGCGGGTAGTGACCCACACTCTTTTTTCACTAATACACTCGGTAAAGGGGGGCCAGTCCCTTCCCAAAATCATGTCCTGTGGCAGTCTGGGCAGAACGGCCATGGCTATCTCTAGCTCCCCTGTGGGCCCCTTCACGTGAACCCTATGGAGGGTATAACGGTACTGGCCCCATGTATACATTGAATAGCCACCGCTCCCTCATAGGTATCCTTACCTCCTGTCCTCCTCTTTCTTATTTGTTCCCATAACCTCCTAGAGATCATGGACTGGTCTGCCCCGGAGTCTAACATGGCTACCATCGGTAAACCCTCAACCTCTACCTTAGCAGTATACCGAGGCCTAAACCCTTGGGCAACCTGCGAGGTCCATCCCTCTCGACCTGGGCAATCCCTCCTGAAGTGCCCAGTCTTCCCACACTTATAACAGATTTTTCCTTCATACGAGGGGGCCTTTTTTTCAGGGCCTGAGGGCACTACGGGCTTTTTACCACCCCAGCCGAGATCGGGTTTCCCTCCCTGGGGATCTGGCTTAAAGAAGGAACTTTTGGAACCCCAGCCTCCCCCAGGTCGGGGCTTACCACCCTCCAGTTCGGGTTCTCCCCAATGTTGGGCTTCCAAATAACACTCCAACCCGGCGTCACGGCCTCCACCGTCTTACAGCCCCTTTGGACCAATCCTGCCCTAATCTCCCTGGGAAGGCCCTGCAGGAACTGCTCCACTACTAATTCTTGAAGAATCTCTCCCGTGGTGTGGCGATCAGGTTCCAACCATTTTTTTTACCAAGTCCATCAGTCTAGTGGCCACCGCTTTAGGGGTTTCCCCCTTCTCCCATTTAGTGGACCGAAACTTACGCCTATAAGGCCTGAGTACTCAGTCCATACCGGTCTTAATGGCCTCTCTCAACCTCCCATAGTTGCAGCGTCCCCAGGGCCAAGTCTCTAAAGGCTCCTAGAGCCTCCCCAGATAAGGAAGGCACTAGCCGCATGGGCCCACTGCTCTTGTGGCCATCCTGCGGCCACTGCCACCCTCTCGAAGGCGGTCAGGAAATCATCTACATTATCCTGCTCAGACAACTTTCCCCAAGTAAGTGATTTCAGGGATAAAGGTCCTACCGCACCGCTTCCTCCTGGCCCCTGTCCAGTTGCTCCGGCTCCACCGCCCCTGGGAGCCTCGATCCCTCGCTGAAAAAAAGTCCAGGAGCATATTCAGCACCGGTTGTTGCTGCTCTTGTGCCGCCGCCAAGGAGTCTTCCACCATCTTCCCCGTCAGTTCTTGCTGTTTCTGGAACTGCATCGTCATCCAAGCGAAGATCTCCTTGGGGTCCATCCTTGCTCCGGAACAGCGACTCCTGGTGGGGAAAAAAACAGAGGACACCTCCAAGTGCGGTTTCACTACTTATGTTTCCCCTTTTACTAGGATCCCTTTATTTCCCCCAATCTAGGCCCCGCTTACCGGAACCCCAGACGGGTCTGCGCCTTTCTCAGCGTTGGCCCCTCCGTCGGGCTTTTCTGTCCTGCTGGTCCTGGCCTCCTCGAGCGACAGGTCCGCGCACAGATCCCACCACTGCCACCAATTGTAAAGTGGATCCTCTTTTCCTCCTGGGGTGCTGCTCCAAAACAACAAACAGTGCTACACCGCGCAGGCTTCAGCCGCTGCTTTCTCTCCCGGTCCCCGGGAGAGTAGCAGTAAAAAGAAAAAAAAAACACACAGCACAATTCAGCCCTGGTTTCCAAACACAGTTCAATTTGAGCCAAGCTTAAAAAAACACAGCTCGGTCCAGCTAGGCTTTCAGAACACAGTGCAAATTTAGCCAAGCTTCAAAACACAGCTCAGTTCAGCTAGGCTCTCAAAACACAGTTCAATTTTAGCCAAGCTTCAAAACATAGCTCAGTTCAGCTAGGCTTTCAAAACACAGTTCAATTTAGCCAAGCTTCAAACACAGCTCAGTCCCGCTAGGCTTTCAAAACACAGTAATGGCTTTGCGCGGGCTCAAAGCCTAGGGTCCCACCCTCTTGGTCAGTCATACTCCTACCTGACCTCCTCCCGCTTGACCCGGCTTGGCCCGCTACTTCCTTGGCTTTCGCTGAGCCAGAGCTGAAAAGTCCATCGGCTCTTCCAGGGTGTTCTCCGGTTCAGTCAATTCCATAGGGCAGGCTCACTCTCTGCCTCCCCCTCCTCAGGAGCCCAATCCATATTCTCTTCACCCCGCCCTTCTCCCAGCTGCTCACCCTTTCTTTCATTAAAGCTCTTAGGTGTCTCTTCTTTCTCCACCCACCTGTTCCACCACCTCTTCCCCCAGGTTGGAGACTCAGCCTTATTCCTTCCCCTGCGCCCTCCTCTGGAGACTCCTGGGAATGCACATAGTTTCTCTTATCCCCAGGCTCCCTTGGGGCATGCTGGGAGTTGTAGTTCCTTATTTCTAGTTCTTTCCTGGGGAATGCCTGCCTATAACGGGGGTATTCTGGCCTATCTGAGGGTTCCTTTGGGGCCTTCCTACATACTCTTTACAATACTCAGGCTGGGCTTGACCCTTCATAGCCGGGTCACTGCTCACAATGTAAGAGCCATGGCGGCTTCAGTAGCCCATTTCTGCGCTGCCTCCATTGAAGACATTTGCAAGGAGACTAAGTGGTTTTCTATCCACACCTTCACTGCTCTCTATTGTCTAGAGCAACATTCTAGGTAAGATGGATGGTTTGGACAAGCGGTTCCTGCAGAATCTTTTTACTATTTAAGTCAATTCCACCCTCCTGCCCTTTTTTCCCACCAGGCTCACTAACTACTTTGTTGTTAAAAATTCATTCATGTTGTGAGCCTGGTAGCTAGTGAGTTCACATGTGAGAATATTATGCCTGCTTGTCCTTTGAGAAAGCTAAGGGGTTCTTTTACTAAGTCAGAGTAAAAAGTGGCGTGCAGTAGTGCAGGCGTGTATGTTGGCACGCTGGGCCAGATTTTACCATGTCTGTAAAAAAGGGCTTTTTTTTGAATGGATGGGAAAAAGGGCATGTGGTAAACTGAAACCAGCGCGCGGTCTAAAACCGGCTTGAGCCCTTAATGCCACCCGTTGATCTAGCGGTAAGGGCTCACGTACTACGCGCGTGGAGACCGGTTGGCATGTGCCAACTGCAGATTACCACCGGAAATGCCGCACATGGGAGGAAATAAGTAAATCATCCAGGTGTTGCAGGCGTGCGGCAAATCTGAAATTATGCCAGGGGGGTGCGGCAGTCTGATGGTAGTCTTGTTTTGGTGCACGCTGCACGTGCGTAGAGCATAATGCGCCTTTGTAAAAGGGCCCTTAAGTTACTTACCTGTAGCAGGTATTCTCAGAGTATAGCAGGCATATTCTAACATACCTCCCGTTGGAGTTGTCATCTTAGTTTTAGTACTGTACTTCTAGTTCCGCACTTGTCGGGAGGGATGGCACCCACTCATATGTGGTGGGGGCACTGTCTCAAAAAGTGACAGCGCGTGTGACAGTATCTGCACTGGGCTCTGTTGATGATGTCACCCACATGTGAGAATCTATGCCTGTTATCTTCGGAGAACACCTGATATAAGTAAGTAACCAAGCTTTGAACAATATTTTTTGTTATACTTCTAGATTATGACTCCTGATGTTCATCTTTGCTGAAACATGCCTGTGTTGAGTTTTTTTT
The DNA here is from genome assembly GCF_901765095.1 of Microcaecilia unicolor. Lineage (NCBI taxonomy): Eukaryota > Metazoa > Chordata > Amphibia > Gymnophiona > Siphonopidae > Microcaecilia > Microcaecilia unicolor. The sequence continues at coordinate 65,967,204 of NC_044041.1, forward strand.
TTTTTCTACATTTGCCTTTCCTTATTGAGTCTTTGATCTAGAATGGCCTTTCCTTATTTGTGGATGTACTACTAACTTTTTTTGTGTTGAATAATTAAAAACAGATATTTAAAGTGACCCTTGGCATTAATTTTGTTTCCTCGCTTCTTTTGTTATCCTCACTGGATTGTCTGTTCCTTGAGGACTTATTTCCCCCCCTTTTTTTTTCTGCTTATAAAAACTCTTCCCTTCAACTCTTCTACCTTTTCTGTCTTTCCTTCTTCTTATGGCTGTTATTGAAATAAATTGATTACAGCCTTCATACATAGTGGCCTGAGCCACCTCCCCATTATTTATTTGTTACATGTGTACCCCACATTTTCACACCTTTTGCAGGCTCAATGTGGCTTACATAGTACTCTAATGGCATTCGCCAAATTGGTTGATAACAAATACAAGGTTATATTGTGGTCGAATGAGGTAGTTGTGTATCAGGCATCATGAGGGTCGAGGGAATGAAGATTGTATATTGTCCAGTACGATTATTAGTTATGCTGGGTTGCTGGTTGTGGGGATTTATATTCGATTGTTGGGTAAGCCTTTTGAAGAGGTTGGTTTTTAGTGATTCCTGAAGTGTAGGTGGTTATGAATTGTTTTCACAGCTTTTGGGAGTCCATTCCATAGTTGTGCGCTTATGTAGGAGAAGCAGGGCGTAAGTTGCTTTGTATTTAAGTCCTTTGCAATTTGGGTAATGTATGTTTAGGTATGATCGCGATGATCCATTCTGTTTCTGGTTGGTAGATCGATGAGGTCTATCGTGTATCCTGGGACTACGCCGTAGAAAAGTTTGTGGACCAAGGTGCAGATTTTGAAGATGATCCTTTCTTTGATTGGGAGCCAGTGCAGCTTTTCTCGGAGGGATTTAGCACTATCTAATCATGTTTTACCAAGAATCAGCTTGGCTGCTGTGTTTTGGGCGGTCTGGAGTTTTTTCGTGAGTTGGTATTTGCATCCCGCGTAGATTCCGTTGCCGTAATCTGCATGGCTTAGGACCATTGATTGTATTAGGTTTCGAAAATATCTCTCTCGGGAAGAAAGGTTTTAATCGTTTAAGTTTCCACATTGTGTAGAACATTTTCTTTATTACGGAGTTTACTTGGCTCTCAAGGGTAAGGTTACAGTTGATTGTGAGTCCGAGTATTTTAGGCTGTCTTAGTGAGGATGTGTCCTGGGGTGTTTATGGTTGTGGGTTTGTATTTGTTATGTTGAGATGAGAGGATGAGTGTGTTTTTTCAGTGTTCAGTTTCAGTTGGAATGATTTGCCCAAGAGTCCATGATGATCAGGCCGTCATTGATTTCATTGGTTATTTCTGTTATATCATGTCTGAAGGGAATGTAGATTGTAATGTCATCTGCATAGATGAACGGGTTGAGGCCTCGATTGGATAGGGACTTTGCCAGTGGGATCATCATTATGTTGAGAGTATTGGTGATAATGGTGATCCTTGAGGCACCCACAGGCTGCTTTCCATGGTGGTGATATGTTTAAGTTTGATTTTACTTGGTATGTTCTGGTGGTTAGGAAACCCTTGATCCAGTTAAGTACATTTCCATCAATCCGAAAGTGGCCAAGGAGTCTTAGTAGTATATTGTGGTTTACCATGTCGAATGCGCTCGACATGTCGAATTGGAGGAAGAAGTATGCTTTTACCTGTGGCTATTTCCTGCTTGAATTTCGCCAGGACAGTGACTAGGACAGTTCAGTACTATGGTGAGGGCGGAATCCTGATTGTGAGTCGTGTATTATTGAGAACTTGTCCATGTATTCCGTAAGCTGTTTGGTCATCAAGCATTCCATCAGTTTGACTACTAGTGGGATAGATGCAACTGTGCGGTAATTGGTGAGGTCGTTTGTGTTTTTCTTAGTGTCTTTGGTATTAGGGTGAGTAGGATGTTACCATATTCCTCGGGGAAGAGACCTTGTTGTAGGCATGAAGTTTAGGTGGGATGTGAGGTCTGCTGTGAAGCGGCCAGGGGTGGATTTAAGTAGATGACTGGGATATATATCCAGTTTGCAGTGGGTGTTGGTGAACCTATGAGTCGCTTGTGTAACGGATTCAGTGGTGAGGAGAGTAATGTTGATCAGATACGGTCAGCTGGGTAACCACCAGGGATTAGGTCCAGGTCGTTGATGACATTTCGATGTCGGTGTTGTGCTGAGGAAGTGTGCTGCACAGTTTTATTATTTTTTCGTTAAAGTAATTAGCAAGTTTGTCTGTGGGTGGGATGTCGGTGATTGTGTGGTGTCTAGTAACTTATTTAGAAGTTGGAATAGTTTTTTCAAGTCTTTGTAATCCGGTCCTATTTTAGGTTTGTAATAGGACCTTTTGGTTTGTCATATTGCATATTTGTATTTTCTATGCATTTGTTTCCATGCATTGAGTGTATGTTCATCTTTTATTTTTTTCCATGCTTGTTCAAGTTCCTGGATTGTGTTTTGAGTTTTTTTTTTTATTCGTCATTGAACCATGGTATCGAGTTTTGTCTTCTTGATATTCTTGTCTTAAGGGTGCTATGTGCTATTTCGTTAGTATGCTTCTGCATCTATTCTCCCAGTGATTGAGATAATGTATGGAATCCGTTCGTGTTGTCCATTCGTTGTCATATATCAGTTGCCAGAATATTTGTGGGTCTATTTGCCCTATCGTAGTGTAAGTTGTATGTTCTGGTGAACGGTTTGATCCCTTCTTCCCGCAAGTCTAGGGATAGGTTCAGTTGTAGTTTTTCTGTCCATTTGATGTTGGTTATGATCTGTGGACAATTTGTGTGCTAAGAGATCCAATGTGTGTTCCTTGGTAGGGGTAGCTTGCTTGTGAGGCCGTTTGATGTCTCAGGACCGTAGGAAGTCTTTACATTCACGTGCGTTGCTGGAGTGGTGTCTTCTAGATAAAGGTTTATGTCACCTAGTATTAGTGTATTGGAGTTGTTACACAAGTGTTCGAGATGAAGTCCATGAAGATAGGCTGGCTTTGTTTCAGTTACCGGGCGGTCTGTAGAACAGGACCAGTTCAGATGATCGAGCAGGGATTTGCTATGGATTATGAATGAAGCAATTTCTAGTTGGAATGTTATGGATTTGGCAATAGTTTCGATGGTGAATTGGGTTTGGTAAATTAGTGCTATGCCACCACCTCTCTTTCCAATCTGGTCCAGTGAGTGATTTTGTAACCTGGAGGGCATAGATCAGGATTATGGGGTCCTTTGATTGTGGATCCATGTTTCATTGATGAGATCGCGGTTTTCTGAGCGGATCCAGTCTGATATCGTTGTTGTTTTGTTAATTATGACCTAGCATTAATGTAGCCCACTTGGCTATTTGGTATGGACTGCTAGGTTTGATGATATGTGGATTTTTCTTAGTTTTTGTTCCTTGGATGGTGTGTGTTTGTTGTGATCTTTCCTTCCGTTTTGTTGGTAATGTCCGTGTTTGGATAGTCTTCCTTTAAATTGGTGGGTGTCAGTTTGGTGAAGTGTGGAGTTTTTGATCAGTCTTTGGTGATTTTGTAGGATGGGTATGATATTATTTTCTGTAAGTGGGATGGATAGTGTTAAGTGGGTCAGTGAAAGGGAGTAGATTACTAGGAGTATTTTGATTGTATTCATTTTGGAGTCAGTTTGGGATAGGTAGGTTACTCACAGTCAGATGCTCGGGAGTGATGTCCTGGGTGCAGAGCTCTGTAGTTCTGGACACCGTTCTCACGCCTCACTGACCGTTAGTCGGTGCTTCTCCTCTCACGCCTCACCGACCGTCATTCGGATTAGGAGTGACGTCCCAAGTCGCAGCGTCTTGGTAGTTCTGAGAGTTTCTGTATGTTCTGGGTTACAAACGGCTGCAGAGCTGGTTGAGAGGAAGGACCATGCGGTCAGTCAGATTAGGAGTGTCTTTCATGTTAAGAACATAAGCGTTGCCATACTGGGACAGACTGAAGGTCCATTCAAGCCCAGCATCTTGTTTCCAACAGTGACTAGTACAGGTTATTATTTATTTTTTGTTGTTACATTTGTACCCCGTGCTTTCCCACTCATGGCAGGCTCAGTGCGGCTTACATGGGGTAATGGAGGGTTAAGTGACTTGCCCAGAGTCACAAGGAGCTGCCTGTGCCTGAAGTGGGAATCAAACTCAGTTCCTCAGTTCCCCAGGACCAAAGTCCACCACCCTAACCACTAGGCCACTCCTCCACTCTACTCCACTACAAGCACCTGACAAGATCCCAAAGCAGTACAATACGTTTTATGCTGCTTAGCCTAGAAATAAGCAGTGGATTTTCCCCAAGTCCCTTAATAATGACATACAGCCTTTTGCTTTAAGGAAGTTTATCCAACCTTTTTTAAACCCTGCTAAGCTAACTGCTTTTACCACAGCTAGCTCTCTATTGATCCGCTTACAAACTGCCTCATTTTCTAGGAGAGACTCATTTAGATTCCAAAACCCTCTTAGCCTGTTTCCCTTCCTCCAAGCCATCCCAACCCAGTCAGCCGGATGGTCTGAAATTGATGTCGACTCCACACTTACTATATCAATAATTTCTGGTTTCAGAGACCTTTCCACTACTATGAAATCAATTCGTGAATAAGCTGATGAACCTTTGAGTAAAATATCAGTTCTTTAAGCCTCCATCAACTCAGAGGTTATCTAGTCTCTTCCTATTCTGGCTATCACCTGAACCCACTGACCTGTCCACCCTTGGATTCAGTGCTAAATTAAAATCACCTCCTATGATTATCCTTCCATTACCTCTCCTCACCAATATCTCCCCCACTTGGTCATAAACTCACCCTGCCCCACATTTGAAGCCTACATTTCCTACTAAAGTTTACCTTCTCCCCACTACCTTTTTTTTTTCTCCTGAATTTCAACTTTTCTCCTTCCACTAATTAGAATACCTTTCCCTCTTCCTATTCTTGCTCTTATTTGCTACCAATTAGTAAAACGAGAAGACTCTATTCCACAATTTTCATATTTTCTGTTTCCTGTAACAGAACATCATCTTCTAACCTTTTAGCCTCTTTATTATTCTGTTTATTAAATTCAACATCTGTTCACAGCAACAAAAATTGCAATTTTACTTTTTCCATTATACCAACCTATCCCTCCTACTTCTTTCCATAGCGTGATAGAAAGTCATTGGCAAAAGCTCTCGACAATCCATATTCAGTGACATAAGAGGCATATTATGCGCCCATGGAGACAAGGATTGAAGGTATCTATCCCATATTAGTAGGAATGCTTTTTTACCTTCTTAGGAGTATTTCTTGCTCCTCATGCTTAACAACAATTGGTGAAATTTATTTCTACAATACCAAAATGATGGGGGAACATCGTGCAATCAGTGATTAAGAATTGTATTTCTTTCCGGGGAGGAAGTAACGTCACGGGAGCGATGGCGGCTTAAACGCTGAGCTCCTGCCTGCCCATAGCAAAAACAGAGCGATTCCCTACCGATCTAGGAAACTAAGGAGCATTTTTTTTTTATGGCGACGAGCCTCTGATAGTGCAGGTGAGGAGAAAATGGCTCCGATACACCGCCAATAGTAGACTGTGAAGTTCTACCTCGCGCGACAAGGGGAGGTGGTGAAGAGACGGAGAGAGCTACATCCAGTGATCCCTGAGCCCTGAGCAGGTGAAAAGAGGGCTGGAGAGTGGACCCATCGTCACGATAGTAAAACAAAAAAACAACAAGAAAAAAAAAAGTGATGGAGTCCAGCGCTACAGCGCCAAGCCTTTCCCAATTCGCATATGTGGGAACCACGAGGCAAAAACAATATGGCGGCCAGTGGTGAGGAAAATATAGCAAGCGGGGACTGAAAACGCAATCCCTCCACTGAAGATATGTTCCCGACGCCAGACCAAATGAATCAAGAGGAGGAATCCCTTCCAGAGTTGCGAACTCTGCTGAATGAAATTGCTCCGATTTAAAGGCCATGCGAGCTGATCAGCCAAGATGGGGGCAGATCTCGAAGCGAAATTAAGAACTTGGACACAGAGTGGAGGGAAACAGAGACCAGGCTGGAAGAACAGGCATAGAGACTGTGGGGGCCCTAGACCGGAGAGTTAATGATATAGACCTGGGGCATGAAGCGCTAGCTGACAAGATAGAGACTGGAGAACCGCAGTCGGCGGAACAATCTTCGGTTTTCGGGGCTGCCGGAGTTCCCACTTATCAAGAAACTGAGTCAGTGGTCCAGCAGATAGTATGCGCATTGGTGGCAACTCCCGAACTGCCCCTGGAACCTGAGCAAGTACTATTAGACAGAGTTCATAGAGCCCTTGGGGCTACAAGAAATAATCTTCCAAGATATTATTGCCTGTTTCGTGATTATAAACTTAAGGAACGAGTTCTCCAAGCGCGTGCCAAAAACAGATTTTAGATGGGGACACATATAAAATCGAGATCTACCAAGATCTGGCGTGCAGCTACATTGAAGAGGAGAGCAGACTTGAAACCGGTCACCAGGAGACTAAGGAGATGGGCTTCAATATAGATGGAGGCACCGTTGCTTTGGTATTCTATAAGGATGGGAGGACAAACATCAGGTGAAAACGATAGCAGAAGCCGAGAAACTGTTACCCGAGGATATACCAGCATCAACATCCGCAAGTACGGAAGAGGAGGCGTTCCCAGACGAACATGAGAAGCTACCCGAATGGCAGCGAGTAGGCCGCAAGCGCCTTCAGCGCCAGCAATCAGCTGGGCGCCTCACTTGAATACAAATGCCAAGGGTAATGCCAAGGACTGAATCGTTCAGGAGTTGATGTTAGAGCTATGATTTTGTTTGGGGGAGCATAGCATATAAGGGAAGGTGGGAACCTGGAAGATCCACTCAAGTGAGGGGGGGGGGGGGGACAAACATGTATGGGGAAAGAGCAGAGGGGAATGATATAACTCCATAAGGAGCGGGTGGGGAATCTAAAGTGATAATATATAATCAGAAAGGGGCAAAGGGGGGCCACTTCCTCTCTACAAAGCACCGTCTTTGAGATGAAGCGAGTGCTCTGGATTGGGGAAGGGAGATGGGGGGGGGGAGGGAAGTTTAGAGGGGGGAATGGGGGGAGGCTGAACCAAAGGGGGAGAAGTACAGGATGGAGGGGGGAGGGAGAAGGGGAGACAGGATGTTATGATGTTACAGAATGATGATAAGTATGTTGAAGGTTTATTATGCAATTTGTAGAATGTTTAAATGTATAACACTAAATGTAGAGGCCTCAATACACCACAGAAACGTAGACAGGGTGTTTAGAGAGCTGGCCCGACAAAAAATCAGATGTGTGTTCCTCCAGGAGACCCATCTGAGAAGGAACCATGAGCATCTGATGAACATAAGAGATATCCCACTGTTCAATGTGCTTCCAATAGGGCGAATAAGAAAGCGCAGGGAGTCCTGATAGCGCTGTCGGGATCCCTCCCATGGCAAGTACAACACTACAGTGAAAGATAAAATGGGACGATATATACTGAGGACAGTGTCACTATTTAATAAGCAATATACTCTGGTTTGCATGTATGCCCCTAATGTGGGACAGAGAGAGTTCCTAGATACAGTGGAAAAGGGTGATAAAGGAGAATATACAAGGAGAATTGTTGGTGGGAGGTTGATCTTAATCTCACGATAGACCCTAAATTGGACACATTCAGGAGGGAGGGGATGGAATATGCTAAAGCAGATAGAAAAGGCCCTCTTAAGGTGGATGGCCTGATGGGAGCTACAGACATATGGAGAGAGAGACACGGGACAGAGAGAGATTATTCCTTTTTCTCCCCCAAACATAATACCTATTCACGAATTGATTATTGGCTGGGAAGTAGAGGGGCTACGAATGATATTAAACTAGTGGAGATAGAACAATGTACTGTCTACACTCGATGGTGCTATTGGAGGTGGCGGGAGGGGGGGGGGAAAGCAGGAGGAAAAGTTGGCGTCTAAAATGAAGCAATTCGGATGGCCCACAGAATGTACCTAGAATAGAAAACAATATAAGAATATACAGCTCAAGGATATGAAAGGTTAAACCGACAAGTTGTGGGAGGGTCTGAAGTAGTTATTAGGGGCCAATTTATAGCGATGCAGGCTCATATTAATAAGAAAAAGCAGAGGCGAAACTAGCTACAGAAACAAATAGCAAAATTAGAGACCACATAAGAAGACCCACAGATAGTAAAAAGCAGAAGAAATACGCCAACTTAAAGCACAACTTAATGAAAAACGAGCTTGCGGAGCTACTGCTAGTGATATGCAACTTATCCTTAAAATCGAGCGTGGTACCGGAAGATTTGAAGTGGCCAATGTAACGCCCATTTTTAAAAAGGCTCCAGGGGAGATCCGTGAAATTATAGACCGGTGAGTCTGACGTCGGTGCCGGGGAAAATGGTAGAGGCTATTATTAAAAACAAAATTACAGAGCACATCCGAGGACATGGATTACTGAGACCGAGTCAGCATGGCTTTTGTGTGGGGGAAATCTTGCCTGACCAATTTACTTCAATTCTTTGAAGGAGTGAACAAACATGTGGACAAAGGGGAGTCGGTTGATATTGTGTATCTGGATTTTCAAAAGGCGTTTGACAAGGTACCTCATGAAAGGCTACAGAGGAAATTGGAGGGTCATGGGATAGGAGGAAATGTTCCTATTGTGGATTAAAAACTGGTTGAAGGATAGGAAACAGAGAGTGGGGTTAAATGGGCAGTATTCACAATGGAGAAGGGTAGTTAGTGGGGTTCCTCAGGGGTCCGTGCTAGGACCGCTGCTTTTTAATATATTTATAAATGATTTAGAGATGGGAGTAACTAGCGAGGTAATTAAATTTGCTGATGACACAAAGTTATTCAAAGTCGTTAAATCGCGACAGGATTGTGAAAATTACAAGAGGACCTTACGAGACTGGGAGACTGGGCGGCTAAATGGCAGATGATGTTTAATGTGAGCAAGTGCAAGGTGATGCATGTGGGAAAAAAGAACCCGAATTATAGCTACGTCATGCAAGGTTCCACGTTAGGAGTTACGGACCAAGAAAGGGATCTGGGTGTCGTCGTCGTCGATAACACACTGAAACCTTCTGCTCAGTGTGCTATTGCGGCTAAGAAAGCGAATAGAATGTTGGGTATTATTAGGAAAGGTATGGAAAACAGGTGTGAGGATGTTATAATGCCGTTGTATCGCTCCATGGTGCGACCGCACCTTGAGTATTGTGTTCAATTCTGGTCGCCGCATCTCAAGAAAGATATAGTAGAATTGGAAAAGGTGCAGCGAAGGGCGACTAAAATGATAGCAGGGATGGGACGACTTCCCTATGAAGAAAGACTAAGGAGGCTAGGGCTATACAGCTTGGAGAAGAGACGGCTGAGGGGAGACATGATAGAGGTATATAAAATAATGAGTGGAGTGGAACAGGTGGATGTGAAGTGTCTGTTCACGCTTTCCAAAAATACTAGGACTAGGGGGCATGCGATGAAACTACAGTATAGTAAATTTAAAACAAATCGAAGAAAATTTTTCTTCACCCAACGTGTAATTAAACTCTGGAATTCGTTGCCGGAGAAAGTGGTGAAGGCAGTTAGCTTAGCAGAGTTTAAAAAGGGGTTGGACGGATTCCTAAAGGACAAGTCCATAAACCGCTACTAAACGGACTTGGAAAAATCCATAATTCCAGGAATAACATGTATAGAATTGTTTGTACGTTTGGGAAGCTTGCCAGGTGCCCTTGGCCTGGATTGGCCGCTGTCGTGGACAGGATGCTGGGCTCGATGGACCCTTGGTCTTTTCCCAGTATGGCATTACTTATGTACTTATGTACTTATATGTACTAACTGCAACTGGCGGATATAGCCATACAACTAGAACAAGTTCAGCAGGAGTATTACGAATTTGGAAGTAAAACAAGCAGACTATTGGCCAATAAACTTAAAAAACAGACACAGTGCAATTACATACATGGCATACATAAACTTTCAGGGGAACTAATAACACAAACAGAGGAAATAGCAGAGGTGTTTTGGGATTTCTATAATCAGTTATATCAAGCGGAACAAGATACAACAAGGGAGGAAATGGAACAATACTTGCGGGACCTGGGGATGATTAGAGTGACTGAAACGGAGCAGGAGGCTTTATCGAAGGCCATAACCTTAGAAGAGATAGAAGAAGCAATAGCAGATTTACCAAACAACAAATCCCCTGGGCCGGATGGCTTCCTTTCCAGATTCTATAAACGATTGCAAAAGCTCTAGCTCCCGTGCTACTGAAAGCTATTGCCTCTTTGAGGAGGCACAAGAGTTACCATACTCATGGAGGATGGCTGAAGTGACCATACTCCTAAAGCCAGGTAAAGATCCGTTACACTGCGGCTCTTACCGACCAATATCTCTTCTGAACACGGACTATAAGATTTTTACCAAAATAATGGCACGCTGCCTCCAGGAGGTAATGCCACGATTGGTACATGAGGATCAGGCTGGCTTCGTTAAGGGGCGTCAAACACACGACAACACTCGGACACTGCTACACATCATACAACAAATACAGGATGAAAAAACACCAACAATAATAATTTCGGTCGATGCTGAAAAGGCATTGGACCGGGTAGATTGGGAGTTTCTCTTTACAGTAGTGCGTCAGATAGGTATAGAGGGACGATTTATGACAAGGCTGCGACTATTATATACGAAACCGCTGGCGGTATTAAAGATAAATGGGACACATACTAACACATTAGAGCTGCACAGAGGCACAAGGCAAGGCTGTGCAATTTCCCCACTACTATTTGCACTATCAATCGAACCCCTAGCTAGGATGATACGAGCGCACAAAGATATAAGGGGAGTAGTTGTGGGCAGAGGGAGCACAAAATAATGCTTTTTGCCGATGATGTCCTCCTGACATTAACTCATCCATCATAATCAATACAAGAGGCAATGAAGGTGATGACACACTATGGGAGTGTGTCGGGATTTAAAATTAATATAAATAAATCGGAGATATTAAATCTCACAGCGCCACCTAGAGAAATACAAGAGATAATAGATAAGTTTCCGTTTCCATGGGCAAATAAGTCAATTCGCTATCTAGGGATACAGATTACCCCGGAAATAGGGGGACTATATCAAGCAAATTATCCCAAAAAAGTCAAAGAACTTTTTGAGGAATTGGATAGGTGGGAAGGTCTCACTATATCATGGCTGGGAAGAATCCATGCTATAAAAATGATACTCTTACCAAAGATATTATACCTGTTCCTGGCCATCCCGGTACCTATCCCGCAGAAGTTCTTCCAACAACTAAATAGGAAACTGTTCGCCTACATTTGGAGGAAACGACCTCCCAGGGTAAATAGGGCCATAATGTTTCAGATGCCCGTTGAAGGAGGAATGGGAGTACCAAACTTCTATTTGTATTATCAGGCAGCCCAATTAAGAATACTGGCAGAATGGACTCCTAGAAACAAGAAATGGCTGCATTGGGAACGATCATGGGTGGGTACCCACTTTATAGGTGATACACTGTGGAGGCAGGGGACCGAAATTCAGTTTCTAACTAAAAGGGTGCCAGTGGGGATTGGTCTCTTACTGGATACATGGCTACGGATACGACGGAAGATTTTTCCGGAGAGGAGATATTTTCTACAAATGGCTATATGTGGGGCTCCGGGATTTCCGTTAGGTGAATCAGAGAAGGTATATAAAAGTTGGGCCCGCAAGGGGCTATATATGTTAGGCCAACTATGGAATAATGGGGAAATTAAAACTTTTGAAGAATTAAAAGAGGAGTACGAGTTAGAGGACCGGGAAATGGCATACTACCATAGCCTGCGGAATTACATAAGAAGGCGGGCGGGGGAAGAACTGGAACTTGCAGAAACAGCATTGGAAAGGGCAATTAGAGGAGGAGGGGGCAAAGGGGGAGTGACAAGATTATATAAGGCACTATTAAAAATTTCCAATCCTCAAGACCATTATATTAGACGATGGGAGGGGCCCTACATCAAACTTTTACAAGAGAATGCTGGATGAGGGGAATTAGATATCTATTGAGGACCTCTATTACTCAGTCAGTGGTTGAGAATGGTTATAAAATATGGTACTGGTGGTACTATACACCAGATAGACTACAAAAAATATACCCTAAGGTATCACCGAATTGTTGGAGGGAATGTGGTATCAGAGGCACATTTATGCACATATGGTGGGAATGTCCCAAAATACAAGCATTTTGGACTCAGATTCGAGCAATGGTATACCAAGTCACAAAGATAGATTATCCAAATCGGGCGGAATATTGCCTTTTACATTTCCGCCCGGGAAAATGTAAGACACACCAACATAAAATGGCTAGCCAGATCTTTGCAGCAGCCAAAATGACGGTGGCAAGGGCGTGGAAACAGATAGAGATGCCACATATTCAAGTAGTAAAGCATAAACTTGATTACCCATATCAGATGGCGAAATTGACCGCATTGAGAAAAGGCCAATTACATAGGTTTCAACAAATTTGGCAACCATATGAACAGATGAGAGAAGTATCTAAATCATCATATTAAGAGAGGGGGTGGGAGAGGAATGGGTGAGGGATTGTTAAGAGTTCATTTGCAAATATTGTTATGGAAGAAGAGGTTAATATGTTGCACATATGTTGATCATTGCAAATATGTAGAGATGTACTTATTATGTTAAAATATAATAAAGAAATAAAAAAAAAAAAAAAAGAATTGCATTTCTTTCCCACTATGTATACTTTATTAAAAAAAAATAATTTAGAACCTCTTCCCTTAATCCCATTTGTGTCTGGCTTAATAAACAAAATCCCAACAGATGTTATGTTTATAGGACAGCTCAGCAAGTGCCTCAAATATTTAATAATGGCTACCCAATATTCAATCTTACTACACTTTTATAATGCATTAGAGTGTATTGTCAACTTTTTGACAGAGCAAAGAAGGGTGGTGGCACAACCTGCCCTGTGGACCTACTTTTGGGAAATATATGCTCAATGAAGAATAAGAAATTGGCACTCCTGTAATTCAACACTGATCACTGTCCTTGGCAGCTCTAAAATTATATTCTTTATATTTCAGCCCAATAGGACACCCCACATTCAGCCCCCATCTATTTAAGAGAGAACTATAGTCTCTTGTACGTATATAAGTACATAATGCTTTATAAAGCCACATGATGGAGGCATTTTCCAGGGCAACTTCCTTAAAAAAATTCTCATAACATATTACCCAATCTACAATATAATAATACCTGTTGGTCCAAAGTTTCAAGCTAATGGGTCAGTTGTTCATAAGCAAAGTGATCTCTTCCATACAAATGATAATCTCTGCTGTGGATCACTGATAGTCACTATTTTACCATATTAACTGTAGCTGGGTCACCCATCCAGGACCCAGCCAGGCTTGACCCTGCTTAGCTGCCTCTTCCTCTACACTACTGTTGCCTTCACTTCACAGCAATCTGGCTCCTCTGAGCCTTGGCTCCAGGCCCTGTGAACTCCCAGGACTTCCTCCTCCCTCCGTTCCTTTCACAGAGGCACATTCAAAGCCCAATGTTATAAGTAAGAGCTTTTATTTTCTTGCTTCAAATCAACAAAACACCCTTCACTCCAGGTTGTTTAGGCTAGCAGCCCAGAGCACAATTCAGGTTCAACACAGTCAAATTCAGGTTCAAAAACAGTCCATATAACTTCAAACTCAGGTTCAAAATAGTCCATATAACTTCACTTCACTTTAGCTCAGATTACTTCACTTAGGGAACAGTACATTATCAGAGGGAAAAACCAAATAGCTTGGTAGGTTGCAGCCCAGACCTTTTTAGTATGAAACAGTTTACACAGTCTTTCTTGCACCTTCTTACAGCACGGTTACACAGCTTTATTTCCACCTGGTTCAGGCTGGGGTTTCAATTGTGCCCAGCTCTCTTTCTCTCCCCCAGGCTGCACCTGTTTCCTCTTTAGTAGAGATTTCCCCCAGTGCCTCAGCCTCTCTCCACCGGTCTTCCACCAGTCTCTCCAAGGTACAGCTAGCCACCCTCTTACAGCAGATTTTTGGGTTTGAGCCAGGGTTCCAATCTCCTCCCCCATAAAACGGGCAAAGGTCCTTACTCATTTAAAGCGGCTTCACACTGATATTGCCTGTCTCCAGGAGACCAGATTATCAGATGAAGAGCACGAAAAGTTGAGAAGAATGTGGGTGGGACAGGTGGACTACGTCTCATCGGGAGGGAGAAGAGGGGGGTAGCCATTTTGTATCGCAAACAGTCTATTCTTCTGAAATCCTTTTGCGGGATACAGAGGGTAGATATTTGATGGTTAAGCTTAATATTCAGGGGAAAGAAATATATTTGTTATCGGTGTATGCACCCACTCCGTCAGATTCAGATTTCTTTCCTGGCTTGATGAGGGCTCTTCTCCCATACTGAGAAAAGGAGATAGTCTTGGCTGGGGACCTGAATGCAATAATGAACACAGAGGTAGACTGCACGGGGCAGAGGAGCCGGGGGCCAGAGCGAGGACAGTGTCGGGGCATGTTGTCTTCCTTCGCGACTGCCCTTGGATTGATAGATACCTGGATGACCCTTCACCCTGAGGGGAGGGACTTCACACACAGATCCCGTGCACATGGGTCATGGGCTCGACTTGACTATATCTTGGCCTCGGCATCCTTGTTCCCTTGTGTCATAGCGACCGACATTGAGCAGGTGTTGGTTTCTGACCACGCCCCAGTGCGGCTCACGCTGGATGTTGGGACGGGGATCTCGATGGTGAAACGTTGGAGGTTTCCAGGTTATCTGGTGAAAGATCCAGAGTTTGTCACTTTCTTACAGCAAAAATGGGAGGAATTCTCCATGCATAATGCAGAGCACAGATCCGACCCTGTCCTGTTCTGGTGTACTGCTAAAGCAGTCATGAGAGGGGAGGTGATCTCTTATGTGGCTACTAGAAAGAAAAAAGTAGCGGCCAGTATTCTTAATTTGACAAGCCTACTGAGCAAGGCAAAACACGCATTCATGGCCTCCCCTACTCAAAGTCATTACGAAGCCTTGCAGGTCACAATTAATTCCTTGATACATGAGCACACTCAAAAACACCTTTTATATCACAAATTTAGGCTGCACAAATATGGGAACAATTAAGGAGGTGTATTGGCCAGGATGGTGGGTCCCCGGACAGGGAATCGCACGATTGTAGCCTTAAAAGACGCCCAAAGGACCATATATAATAAAACAATTCAGTTACTACGGCTGTTGCAGAAACACTTTAGTGATGTGTATGCTCCTATGGCTCCGCCATCTAGGGAAGCGGTGCACCAGTTCTTGGATAAATCAGGGATGTCAAAGCTGGGGCCTGGGGCACGTGATTGTTTAGGGTCACCCCTGCAACCGAGGGAATTACAGCGGGCTATCCGAGATCTAAAGACGAACACGGCACCTGGTGCCGATGGTTTCTCCTGAGAATTCTATAAAGTCTTACAATTGTCCCTACTGGCACCCTTAATTGAGTACTACCAGACAGTGCTAGATGATGGGGAATTCCCTCAAAATGAAAACACAGCTCTGATCACGTTATTACTTAAACCGGGCAAGCAAGTGGATTATCCAGAGTCATACCGCCCCATTTCTCTTATCAATGTGGACATCAAACTTTTGGCAAAAGTTTTAGCTAATAGAATGACAGCATACATACCAGAGTTAATTAGTACTGCCCAGGTGGGGTTTGTCCCCAAATGACATTCGGTTCTCCATGTGCGACGAATTCTTCTTGCATTGGCTCAGTGCACAGGTCGAAGAGAACCCTGTATGGTGGTCAGCTTAGATGCAGCCAAGGCCTTCGACCATGTGGATTGGCGCTATTTATTTCAGGTGCTGGAGTGGCTAGAATTCCCGGAGGTTTTCATTCAGTCCGTTCGAGTGCTATATACAGGGCTGGGCGCCCAAATAGTGGTTAATGGGGGCAGATCAGATTGGTTCCCAGTTTGCAGAGGAACGAGACAGGGGTGTCCATTGTCACCATTCCTATTTAACATCTCCCTAGAGCCCTTGATCAGGACACTAAATGGGATAAAGGACATCAAAGGGGTGATTCTTGGGAGTGAAGAAGTGAAAACCTTGGCCTATGCGGATGACATCTTGCTGGTGCTGAGAGAACCGCAAACTTCCTTACAATATACTCTGGAAACCATAGACCACTACGGGAGACTTTCTGGGTTTTCATTAAGTCTTCAGAAATCCTGTGCACTGGCATTGGGTGACACCCTGCAGCAAACTTGGCGGGGACATTTCCCGCTACGGTGGGTGGACAAGGCCCTCAAGTATTTAGGCATATTAATTCCCAGGGAACTGTCGACTCTATACCGAATTAATGTTGACCCTATGATAAAGAATATGAAACAAAAACTGCAGTTGTGGCAGGCTCTTCCCCTTTCGTTATGGGGGTGGGTCGCACTTTTTAACATGCTTATTGTGCCACGATGGCTTTATTTGTTCCAACAACTACCACTATTTTTGCGTGTGAAAGAGGAGAGGGCTTTAAATAGGCTCACACAGAACTTTCTTTGGCAGGGCAAGCGCCCAAGATTGCCTATGGAGGTGATCACCACCTCACGGGAGCAGTGGGGAATGGGTCTGTTGAGTTTACGGAATCTTTCAATAGCATGTGAAATGTGTCACATTAATGATTGGTTCCGGGGTACAACAGAATTTTCTAACACAGAGGCAGAGACAGCAGTATTCCCCGAGACTCACTTTAGCTATCTTTTACATACGGGATGCAGCTTACCGCCAAGAGCATTCCAAAGACATCCACGCTTGCACCCGATGAGAGCTGCTTGGCGGTGGGTATGTCGGAGATACAATTTTAGTGCAAAGGTCACACCACTGCTCCCCATTTGTAATAACTCAGATTTCCCTCCGGGGATAGGGGCTAGTGTTTTTGGTCAATGGAAAGCCAAAGGAATTATCTACTTGTCTCACATAGTTACAGAAGAGGGACAGATTAAAACACTAGATTCTCTAATTGAAGAGTTTGGCATTCCTAGATCACAGTATTTCGCTTACGCTTAATTAAAACACTATGTGTCCTCCTTAACATGGACAGATCTCACGGAGGACGTGATCGAAGTCCTTACGGAACAGTACTCTTTGGGGGCACAGGTCTCAGTTCCTTTACGATTTCACCTGCAGCAATTAAAAGACACAACTCAAGAAATAGATTATATAAGGGTGACTAAAGCGTGGACCGAGGATCTTTGCTGCACAGTTACACCAGATACCAGACAGAGGTTCTTGGGTAGTATTCATAAAATGCACTTTTCGGTCCCTCAGGGTGAACGGTTATACAGATTTTTTATGAGAACTTACATGGCCCCTAAAAGAATAGCCAGAATAACTGAGTCTTGTGATGGGACATACGCACGATGTGGAGGAGGGTCAGCCACACTTGGGCACATGTTCTGGCTCTGTCCCTTGGTGCAGGCTTTTTGGCGGGCTATCCTTTCATCATTGCAGTCACAGTGGGAATGCTCTGTAGTGTGTGAACCGCTGATATTATTTTTTAGTTACAAATTTACTGCGACGCCACCTAAAGGTTTCAAGAGATATGTGCAGTGAACAGTTTTATTTGGGATTACCACGATTTTAAATCTTGGCGATCAGACCTAATGCCATCGCTAGCATGCTGGCGTGCGCAGATGATACATCAAATGCGGCTTGATAGATGCCGAGTGAAATCATTGGACAGCACAGAGGGAGAGAAGTTCCGCATGGTATGGGAGCCATTGTGGCTAACCATGCCCTCGAGAGCACGAAGCTTTATTTTGAACATTTAAAAAGCTCACAAGTGGGTAGTGGGGGGGGAGATTTCACCAGTTGGGGCAGTTGTAGGGGTGAATTTCTTGCATAACTTATTTCAACATTGCTGTATTGGCGTGAAAGTTTTTGCTTGTACTTGTGTCCTATTTTGATACAATTGTTCCCAATAAAAATGACTCAACAATGTTGGAAAGGGGGTTGGGGAGAAAATGTGAAATCTTGATGATGATCTAGCTGTATGATTTATATCCCGATGTATAACCATGGTTAGTTCTTTAAATTGTTAGGGGAGACATGCAGTGGTTTGTTTAACTTGTTGATCATCAATAAAAATTATTGAAACATACATGGAATTTCAACCCACAATGATTCAAAGGTTTTAAATTTACTGCACTGTAGTTTCATCGCATGCCTCCTAGTCCTAGTATTTTTGGAAAGCGTGAACAGACGCTTCACATCCACCTGTTCCACTCCACTCATTATTTTATATACCTCTATCATGTCTTCCCTCAGCCATCTCTTCTCCAAGCTCAAAAGCCCTAGCCTCCTTAGTCTTTCTTCATAGGGAAGTCGCCCCATCCCCGCTATAATTTTAGTCGCCCTTCGCTGCACCTTTTCCAATTCCATTATATCTTTCTTGATATGCGGCGACCAGAATTGAACACAATACTCAAGATGCGGTCGTACCATGGAGCGATACAACGGCATTATAACATCCTCACACCTGTTTTCCATACCTTTCCTAATAATACCCAACATTCTATTCGCTTTCCTAGCCGCAGCAGCACACTGAGCAGAAGGTTTCAGCGTATTATCGACGACGACACCCAGACCCCTTTCTTGGTCCATAACTCCTAACGTGGAACCTTGCATGATGTAGCTATAATTTGGGTTCTTTTTTCCCACATGCATCACCTTGCACTTGCTCACATTAAACGTCATCTGCCATTTAGCCGCCCAGTCTCCCAGTCTCATAAGGTCCTTCTGTAATTTTTCACAATCCTGTTGCGAGTTAACGACTTTGAATAATTATATTTTTGTTTAATTATATAAGTAGTAATTTCAGAAGCTGTGGCCAGGGAAGACAGGCAGTCCTTGAAAATATGTATTTCTCCGAGAACAAGCAGGCTGCTTGTTCTCACGACTGGGTGATGTCCACGGCAGCCCCCTCCATCTGGAAAAAGTCTTGCGGGAGGTCCCGCACGCGGGGCAAGCCCACCGCGCATGCATGGCTGTCTTCCCGCCCGTGTGCGACCGCTCCCGCTCAGTTTCTCGTTTTCTGCGCTTGGAGAGAGACTGCTTTGCGTCCCTCTCTTTTTTTTTTTTTTTAATTTATTTATTTATTCAATTTTAATTATACAAGCATATCAATCTTGTAACAGGAAAGACTGGTCAGAAAAGAAAAATACTTCCTAGAACAAAACCTTTTACATAATAATTTCTTATCTCAGTCAAAAGTCCACAAACTGGGAGTTCAAAATGTACAATAAGTGAAGTCTTAACAAGGAAAAACTCTAACAAATGGTGGGTCGGACCCATTTAAGACGCTTTAAATCTATTTCAAACATTTTCACTAATTGGAACTGATGTTCCATCAGTCTTTCTTGCTGTAATAAACATCTCCAATTGGGATGGATCAAAAAAGATAAATTTTTCCTGTTGGTAGGTTACTAAACACTTGCATGGAAATTTTAGGAAAAAGGTGGCTCCCATGTTAATCACTTGTTGTTTCTTCTGCAAAAATTTCCGTCGGCGTAGCTGTGTTTCTCTTGACACATCTGGGAAAATATTTATCTTTAATCCCTTAAATACTTTATCACGGTGTTTATAAAATAATTTCAAAATCCAGATCTTATCAGGTAATAAAGTTACTGTCGCCACCAAAGTGGCAGGCAGTGCTTGGTCAATATCGGAGGTCTCTAATAATGCAGATACATCTAAGGGTTGATTCTCTTGTTGTTGTTGTTGCTGCCTTATGGTCCCGGAGGGAATATAGAATATTTGAGTAAAAGGTGGTATATTATCTTCTTCAATTTGAAGAATTTCCTTAAGGTAATTTTTTAAAGTCTCTCTGGGAGCCACATTAGGCAAATATGGAAAATTCACAAACCGTAGGTTATTATTTCTAGTAAAATTTTCCATATTTTCAGCTTTTTTTTCCTTAAACTAATTAAATCCTTCAGCATTACATTTTGAGTCCCTCTCTGTTGTCAGCTTCGGAAACCGGTTTAGCGGCCTTGTCTGCTTTTTCTTTGTTTTGTGGCGCCGTCCACGCCTTCTTTCTCTCTTCTCATTTAAAAAACAAAAACAAACAAGTCTCCTAATTTTCTTAGTTTTTAGCGTCTTCTGTTCTCTTTGCTGCCGTTACGGCCTTGTGGCCGCGCATTTGCGTTTTTCCTCTTGGTGGCCCTTTTTTTCCGCCACCATCTACGATTTTGACCTCACCGCTGCGATTTTTCCGTCGATATTGAGGATACCCAGCGGCGTCAAAAAATGTGGTCGGTGTGGCCGGCAGATCTCGCTTTCCGACACACACGCTTGGTGCCTTCAGTGCCTCGGGCCTGAGCATAATCCCAAAGCATGTAACTTGTGTCTCGGCTTGAAGAAGCGGACACAGGTAGCGAGGCAAGCTCAACGGGATCGGATTTTTGGAGCTTGCGCCGGCCTGTCGACAGCAGCATCGGCACCAGTGGCATCGACTTTGGCAGCATCGGCACTGGCGGTGTTGACTTCGGCGCTGGACATGGCATCGACCTCAGGAGTACAGGTACCACCGGCCTGATGACCATCTTTCGCTGGGAGCAGTGAGCAGCCGAGTGGGCCTCCACCTGCCTCGGCAGTTCCTGCTGTGCAGGGCCATCGGGACCGACCCATTTTGGACCCGACCCCGTGGAGGCGTGTGAATTCCACGTCCTCGTCGGAACCGCAGAGCGCCGATGACGTGCATCGAAGGAAGTTGGCTAAGAAGCATCGTCATCAGTCGCCCCCTTCACATCGTACCGGGAGCTCCGGGACGTCGAGGGATTCAGCACCCGAGAAGCGTCGACCCCGGGAGGACCGCTCCCCCTCCACCCAAGAGGTGTCGATGCATCGGTCGTCGGGCAGTCCGGTACCGTCTCCTGGCCCCGTGCAGATTCGAGCACTGACTACTGCACCGGCCCCTCAGCCTTTCCAGACAGAGACTCTGGACGAGCACCTCTGAGCCATTTTTCCGGGTATCCTGGAAAGGCTGCTGCTTGCACCCTCGGCACAGTTGACGGAAGATGGAGGGCGCTTCGTCTCTGCTGGCGCAGGAGTCCACCTCTCGACACCATCATCGAGGACGTGGTTCCTCTGAGTCGAGACAGGCCCGGTTTCGGACGGAAGTCAGAGAACTCATGTCCGACACCAAGGAGGAGGCCTCGTGGGGGGAGGAGGAGGACCCCAGGTATTTCTCGTCCGAGGAGTCCTGTGGTCTTCCCCCTGACCCCACTCCTTCACCGGAAAGGAAGCTTTCGCCACCTGAGAGCCTTTTCTTTGCCTCCTTTGTGAGGGAGATGTCGGTGAGCATTCCCTTTCCTATGGTTACGGTGGATGAGCCGAGGACTGAGATGCTCAAGGTCCTCGACTATCCATCACCACCTAGAGAGTCTTCCACGGTTCCGTTGCGCAATGTCCTGAAGGAGACACTGCTTCGGAACTGGCAGATAACTGCCTTTATCTAATCCCACCATTCCGAAGAAAGCGGAGTCCCAGTATAGAGTCCACACAGACCTGGAGTTGATTAGGACTCAGTTGCCACACAACTCTGCAGTCGTGGATTCTGCTCTCGAGAGAGCCAAGAGTTCGAGGGATACCGCCTCGGCGCCCCTGGGGCGTGAGTCTCTCACTCTGGACTCTTTTGGGAGGAAGGCCTATCATTCCTCTATGCTCGTGACCAAGATCCAGTCTTACCAGCTCTACATGAGCATTCACATGCGGAATAATGTGCGGCAACTGGCAGACCTGGTTGACAAGCTCCCGCCGGAGCAGGCCAGGCCTTTTCAGGAGGTGGTCAGGCAGCTGAAGGCGTGTCGCAAATTCCTGTCCAGGGGTATTTATGACACTTGTGATGTTGCATCCAGAGCCGCTGCCCAGGGTATAGTGATGTGCAGACTCTCATGGCTGCGCGCTTCTGACCTGGACAACCGGACCCAGCAGCGGCTGGAGGATGTCCCTTGCCAGGGGGATAATATTTTTGGTGAGAAAGTTGAGCAGTTGGTTGAACAGCTTCACCAGCGCGAAACCGCCCGTGACAACCTCTCCCACCGGGCGCCGTCAGTACCTACCTCTTCAGGTAGGCGATTTTTCGTGACTGCTTCTTATGCTTACACCAAGCGTAGGTAATCCTCCTTCCCGACAGCCTTCCGAGGCTCAGCCCCAGCGCGCTCGTTCGCGTCAACAGCTTGTGACCAAGCAGGCCCCTGCGGCTCCCCAGCAAAAGCAGGGGATGGGCTTTTGACTGGATCCAAGGGATCATAGCCACCATACCAGTGCCCGTGCCGGACGATCTACCGGTCGGGGGGAGGTTGACATTTTTTCACCAAAGGTGGCCTCTTATAACCTCCGACCAGTGGGTTCTCCAAATAGTGCGGTGCGGGTACGCCCTCAATTTGACCTCCACTCTGCCAAATTGCCCGCCGGGAGCTCAGTCCTTCAGCTCCCACCACAGGCAGGTACTTGCAGAGGAACTCTCCGCCCTTCTCAGCCCCAATGCGGTCGAACCCGTACCACCAGGGCAAGAAGGGCTTGGATTCTATTCCAGGTACTTCCTTGTGGAAAAGAAAACAGGGGGGATGCGTCCCATCCTAGACCTGAGAGGCCTGAACAAATATCTGGTCTGAGAAAAGTTCAGGATGCTTTCCTTGAGCACCCTTCTCCCCATGATTCAGAAAGACGATTGGCTATGCTCCCTGGATTTAAAGGATGCTTATACCCACATCCTGATACTGCCAGCTCACAGACAGTATCTGCGATTCCGTCTGGGGACACAGCATTTCCAGTATTGTGTGCTGCCCTTTGGACTTGCCTCCGCGCCATGGGTGTTCACGAAGTGCCTAGTAGTGGTTGTGGTGGCGCTACGCAAGCTGGGGATGCATGTGTTCCCTTATCTTGACGATTGGCTGGTGAAGAGCACCTCGGAGGCAGGAGCTCTACAGTCCATGCAGAGGACTATTCAACTTCTGGAGCTACTGGGGTTTGTGATAAACTACCCAAAGTACCATCTACGCTCAGTCCAGTCACTCAAATTCATTGGAGCCCTGCTGAATTCACAGACTGCTCATGCCTATCTCCCCTAGGCGAGGGCGCAGACACTTCTATCCCTCGCCTCCCGGGCCAGAGCGTCCCAGCAGATCACAGCTCGGCAGATGTTGAGACTCCTGGGCCATATGGCCTCTACAGTCCATGTGACTCCCATGGCACGTCTTCACATGAGACCAGCTCAATGGACCCTAGCTTCCCAGTGGTTTCAGGCTGCAGGGGATCTAGAGGATGCAATCCAGCTATCCACCGATTTTCACAATTCCCTTCAGTGGTGAACAATTCGATCCAATTTGACCTTGGGACACCCATTCCAAATTCCTCAGCCGCAAAAAGTGCTGACGACTGATGCATCTCTCCTAGGGTGGGGAGCCCATGTCGATGGGCTCTACGCTCAAGGACTGTGGTCCCTCCAGGAATCTGGTCTGCAGATCAACCTCCTGGAGTTGAGAGTGGTCTGGAACGCGCTGAAGGCTTTCAGAGATTGGCTGTCCTTTCAAGTTATCCAAATTTGGACAACCAGGTTGCGATGTACTACATTAACAAGCAGAGGGACACCGGATCTCACCCCCTCTGTCAGGAAGCCATCGGGATGTGGTGCTGGACTCGTCGGCATGGCATGCTTCTCCAAGCCACGTACCAGGCAGGCGTAAACAACAGTCTGGCTGACAGATTGAGCAGACTCATGCAACTGCACGAATGGTCGCTCAATTCGAGCGTGGTACGGTGGATCTTTTCGCCACACAGACCAATCGCAAGCTGCCTCAGTTCTGTTCCAGGCTTCAGGCCCATGACAGGCTAGCGTTGGACGCCTTCCTCCTGCTGAAACTCAAGCAAGACCGCGGCACCATGATTCTGATTGCGCCTTTTTGGTCCCGTCAGATCTGGTTCTCTCTTCTTCTGGAGTTGTCATCCGAAGAACCGTGGAGATTGGAGTGTTTTCCAACCCTCATCACTCAGAACAAGGGGGCGCTTCTGCATCCCAACCTCCAGTCTCTGGCTCTCACGGCCTGGATGTTGAGGGCGTAGATTTCACTGCCTTGGGTCTGCCTGAGGGTGTCTCCCGAGTCTTGCTTCCAGAAAAGATTCCACTAAGAAGAGTTACTTTTTCAAGTGGAGGAGGTTTGTCGTCTGGTGTGACAGCAAGGCCCTAGAACCTCGCTCTTGTCCTGCACAGACCCTGCTTGAATACCTTCTACACTTATCGGAGTCTGGTCTTAAAACCAACTCAGTAAGGAACCATCTTAGTGCGATTAGTGCTTACCATTATCGTGTAGAGGGTAAGCCTATCTCTGGACAGCCTTTAGTCGTTCGGTTCATGAGAGGTTTGCTTTTGTCAAAGTCCCCTGTCAAGCCTCCTACAGTGTCATGGGACCTCAACGTCGTCCTCACCCAGCTGATGAAACCTCCTTTTGAGCCACTGGCTTCTTGCCATCTGAAGTACTTGACTTGGAAGGTCATTTTCTTGGTGGCAGTCACTTCAGCTCGGAGGGTCAGTGAGCTTCAAGCCTTAGTAGCCCATGCTCCCTATACCAAATTTCATCATTACAGAGTAGTCCTCCGCACTCACCCTAAGTTCCTGCCAAAGGTGGTGCCGGAGTTCTATCTGAACCAGTCAATTGTCTTGCCAACATTCTTTCTCCGTCCGCATACCCGCCCTGCTGAACGTCAGTTGTACGCGTTGGACTGCAAGAGAGCATTGGCCTTCTACCTGGAGTGGACGAGCCCACACAGACAGTCCGCCCAATTGTTTTTTTCTTTTGACCCCAACAGGAAGGGGGTTGCTGTCGGGAAACGCACCATCTCCAATTGGCTAACAGATTGCATTTCCTTCATTTACGCCCAGGCTGGGCTGACTCTGGATGGTCATGTCACGGCTCAGAGTGTTAGAGCCTTGGCGGCGTCAGTGGCCCACTTGAAGTCGGCCACTATTGAAGAGATTTGCAAGGCTGCGACGTGGTCTTCAGTCCACACATTCACATCTCATTACTGCCTCCAGCAGGATACCCGACGCGACAGTAGTTTGGGCAGTCGGTGCTTCAGAATCTGGGGTTTAGAATCCAACTCCACCCCACTAGGCCCAGTTTTATTCTGTTCAGGCTGCACTCTCAGTTAGTTGTTCTTCGTAGGTCAGTTTCTGTTATGTCCTCGCCATTGCGAGGCCCAATTGGCCCTGTTTGTTGTTTTGAGTGAGCCTGGGAGCTAGGGATACCCCAGTCATGAGAACAAGCAGCCTGCTTGTCCTCGGAGAAAGCGAATGATACATACCTGTAGCAGGTGTTCTCCGAGGACAGCAGGCTGATTGTTCTCATCTACCCTCCCTCCTCCCCTTTGGAGTTATTTCTTATTCCATTGCTTTTTACTTAAATGAGCGGGAGCGGTTGCGCACGGGCGGGAAGACGGCCGCGCATGCGCTGTGGGCGTACCCTGTGCGCGGGACCTCCCGCGAAACGTTTTCCGGTTGGAGGGGGCTGCCGTGGACGTCACCCAGTCGTGAGAACAATCAGCCTGCTGTCCTCGGAGAACACCTGCTACAGGTATGTATCATTCGCTTAACATGAAGAACGAGCATGTTCAGATGTGCTATCTTCAGGTATGTTCAAAAACATGAAGATCTAGCATGTTCAGATGCTCTTTCTTCAATGTGTTCATTTGGGCAGCCAGGCCTTGTGTATGTTTCTTGCACTGTTTGCGTTTTGCACTCATGTCTTTTTTTAGCCATAGGTACAAGGATCTTCATTGAAATTTTCCCGAACAAGATACCTTGTGCAACCTGCTGTTATGATTGATTTTTTTCCTTCTACAGTTTTCTCCATAGACATAAAGAAATCGGTGGAGTATATGTTCTGGATCAGGAACTTATTTCTCAGGACTGCAAGAATGTATTCTGCTCACTTTTTTTGTTTGTTTCATTTTCTGTTCTTCTCCTCTGTCCCTTGCGTTTATGTTCAGATCTACTCCATCAAAATTCTCTATTCATTTAGTTTTATGTCTGTGCACTTTAGAGAGAAATAAGAGCTTAAATCTGTGTGTGCATGTATGCGCATTGCTAAGCTAGATATGTTTGAAGGAGAGAGATAAAATACTGGGAACAGTCCCAAGTAATTGTGAATAAAGATTATGGTACCAGATTCCAGTTCTGGTTCTACTGAACTGGAAGTGCAAAATAGCAGGAGGAAACAGGGTAAAAAAAATGAGTAACAATACTGCTAATGATGAAAACTTCACAAATTTTAACTTTTTTTTTTTAGAGACATCAAGCCAGCAAATGTTCTCATTGATCGAACAGGACACATTAAATTGGTGGATTTTGGATCAGCGGCTAAACTGACTGCGGATAAAACAGTAAGGCAGTTTTCCCTGTTTGATTATGCTTTTGTATTGTAATTAAAACAACCATAACCTTTCTGGCCATGCTCCTTTGTTACCTCAATAAGGTATAGTTTGTAATGAAGGTTGTTTAGTTTGTACATTGTTTTGAAATATTTCAATTAATGTACTGAATTAAAAAAAAATTCAAAGATAAGCTTTCTGAATGCTCATGGGACTTCAAAATCACTGTAGTTAATCTTGATGAATTTTAATTTCAGTTGAAAAATATTTCTCCGAGGACAAGCAGGCTGCTTGTTCTCACTGATGGGTGACGTCCACGGCAGCCCCCTCCAACCGGAAACTTCACTAGCAAAGGCCTTTGCTAGTCCTCGTGCGCCGATGTGCGGCTGTCTTCCCGCCCGAACCGACTCGTGTTCGTCAGTCTTCTTTTGTCCGCGCTCGGGACGGTCGTGTTTTACCACTGTTTCGTGCCCCTCAAGTTGACCCTCGCGCGTCTTCGCGATTTTCGCCAGAAAAAAAAAAAAAAGAGAGACCGATCGGTCTTTACCCTTTTCCCGTATTTCCAGCTTTTTCCCGAGTAAGTTTCCTTTCGCTTTTTGGACCGGCCTATTTGGCCTCGTTTCGGGTTTTTCTCCCTTCTTTTTGGTGCCCTTTGTCATCATCGCGAATTTTGATTTCGCCGGCGTGATTTTTCCGCCCATGTCATCGAAGCCTTCCAGCGGCTTCAAGAAGTGCACCCAGTGAGCCCGGGTAATCTCGCTCACTGATAGGCACGCTTCGTGTCTTCAGTGTCTGGGGGCTGGGCACCGCCCGCAGGCCTGCAGTCTTTGTGCTCTTTTAAAAAAGAGGACTCAGGTAGCGAGATTGGCCCAGTGGAACGTGTTGTTCTCAGGCTCTTCGACGACAACAGCACGGGCATCGAGTGCATCGACGTCGACAGCATTGAAGTCTTCGACCTCGGCATCGGCTGCATCGAGGCCCCTACCTTCGCCATCGACTGCATCGAGGCCCCTACCTTCGCCATCGTCAGTACCGAGGTATCGAAAGGCTGCGTCGACGTCGGTGGTACCGGGACCTCCGCTGTTGCTGATGTCGTCGGACGGTGGTGCTTCGTCTGGAGTGCAGGTGAGGGCTGTCCATTCCCCTGCTGGTGGTGGTGAGCCTTCGGGTGGGTCTCCCCCTATCCTGAGGGCTCCTGCGGTACAGCCACCCCGAGATCGACCTTCTTCGGCCTCGGCCCCGAGGAAGCGACGGCTGGATTCTACATCCTCCTTGTCGGTACCGGGAAGCTCCGGTGACATGCTTCGCTTGAAGAAGTCTAAGAAGCATCGTCACCGGTCTCCTTCCCGTCTCGGTACCAAGAGCTCTGGGTAGCCGAGGCAGTCGGCACCCAGTATGCATCGGCACCGGGAGGACCGCTCACCCTCTGTTCAGGAGGTGTCGATGCGCTCCCCCTTAGACAGCCCGGAACAGCCTCCACGCCCGGAACAGACTCTGACATCGACGCCTGCATCGGCTTCTCAGTCTTTCTCCACAGCCGCTCTGCACGAGAGTCTCCGGGCCGTTCTTCCAGAGATTCTGGGAGAGCTGTTGCGCCCTTCCCCTCCGGTACTGGGGGTGCTTACGCCACCGGTACCGTCGAGTGAGGCGCCGGCTGGCCCCTTGCCCGAGGTGAGGTCTCCGATCGGCCTCGGCCGCCTCCCAGGCAGACTCCCCGACGACGTCGGCGGAGGGAGCTTTGCCAGTGCTGGCGAGGGAGTCCACCTTTCGACGCTCCTACCGTGGCCGTGTTTCCACGGAGTCGAGCCGGGCACGGCTTCAGACACAGGTTCATGAACTTGTGTCTGATACCAATGGTGAGGCCTCGTGGGAGGAGGAGGAGGACAACAGATATTTCTCTGACGAGGAATCTGATGGCGTTCCTTCAGCATCTACCTCCTCAGGTAGACGTTTTTATGGGGGAAGGAGGGCTGTTCCCTACTCTTCTGGTAAGCATAGGTACAATCCTCCCTCTCGCCAGCCTGCGGCCCAGGCTAAGCCCCAGCGCGCTCGCTCTCGTCAGCAGCGTGCGCCTCAGCAAGACCCCACAGCTCCCCAGCAAAAGCAGGGGACGAGCTTTTGACTGGCTCCAGCAGAGAATAGCCGACACCAACGTGTCCATGCCGGGCGATCTGCCGGTCGGGGGGAGGTTGAAAGCTTTTCACCAAAGGTGGCCTCTTGTAACCTCCGACCGTTGGGTTCTTCAAATAGTCCGGCAAGGATACACCCTCAATTTGGCCTCGAAGCCTCCAAATTGCCCACCGGGAGCTCAGTCCTACAGCTTCCAGCACAAGCAGGTACTTGCAGAGGAACTCTCCGCCCTTCTCAGCGCCAATGCGGTCGAGCCCGTGCCATCCGGGCAAGAAGGGCTGGGATTCTATTCCAGGTACTTCCTTGTGGAAAAGAAAACAGGGGGGATGCGTCCCATCCTAGACCTAAGGGCCCTGAACAAATATCTCGTCAAAGAAAAGTTCAGGATGCTTTCCCTGGGCACCCTTCTTCACATGATTCAGCAAAACGATTGGCTATGCTCTCTGGACTTGAAGGACGCCTACATGCACATCCCGATATTGCCAGCTCACAGGCAGTATCTGCGATTTCAGCTGGGCACACGTCACTTCCAGTACTGTGTGCTACCCTTTGGGCTCGCCTCTGTGCCCAGGGTGTTCACGAAGTGTCTGGCTGTAGTAGCAGCAGCGCTTTGCAGGCTGGGAGTGCATGTGTTCCCTTATCTCGACGATTGGCTGGTGAAGAGCACATCCGAGGCAGGAGCTCTACAGTCCATGCAGATGACTATTCGCCTCCTGGAGCTACTGGGGTTTGTGATAAATTATCCAAAGTCCCATCTTCTCCCAGTACAGAGACTCGAATTCATAGGAGCTCTGCTGGATTCTCGGACGGCTCATGCCTATCTTCCGGAGACAAGGGCCAACAATCTGTTGTCCCTCGTCTCCCGGGTACAAGCGTCCCAGCAGATCACAGCTCGGCAGATGTTGAGATTGCTTGGCCACATGGCCTCCACAGTTCATGTAACTCCCGTGGCTCGTCTTCACATGCGATCTGCTCAATGGACCCTAGCTTCCCAGTGGTTTCAAGCTGCTGGGGATCTAGAAGACGTGATCCACCTGTCCACGAGTTTTCTCAAATCCCTGTATTGTTGGACGATTTGGTCCAATTTGACTCTGGGACGCCCTTTCCAAATTCCTCAGCCACAAAAAGTGCTGACTACGGATGCGTCTCTCCTGGGGTGGGGAGCTCATGTCGATGGGCTTCACACCCAGGGAAGCTGGTCCCTCCAGGAACGCGATCTGCAGATCAATCTCCTGGAGTTACGAGCGGTCTGGAACGCTCTGAAGGCTTTCAGAGATCGGCTGTCCCACCAAATTATCCAAATTCAGACAGACAACCAGGTTGCCATGTATTACATCAACAAGCAGGGGGGGACCGGATTTCGCCCCCTGTGTCAGGAGGCCATCAGCATATGGCTGTGGGCTCGCCATTACAGCATGTTGCTCCAAGCCACATATCTGGCAGGCGTAAACAACAGTCTGGCCGACAGGTTGAGCAGGATTATGCAACCTCACGAGTGGTCGCTCAACTCCAGAGTAGTGCGCCAGATCTTCCAGGTGTGGGGCACCCCCTTGGTAGATCTCTTTGCATCTCGAGCCAACCACAAGGTCCCTCAGTTCTGTTCCAGACTTCAGGCCCACGGCAGACTGGCATCGGATGCCTTCCTCCTGGATTGGGGGGACGGCCTGCTGTATGCTTATCCTCCCATACCTCTGGTGGGGAAGACTTTGTTGAAACTCAAGCAAGATCGAGGCACCATGATCCTGAGTTCTCCTTTTTGGCCGCGTCAGATCTGGTTCCCTCTCCTTCTGGAGTTGTCCTCCGAAGAACCGTGGAGATTGGAGTGTTTTCCGACCCTCATCACACAGAACGAAGAGGCGCTTCTGCATCCCAACCTCCAGTCTCTGGCTCTCACGGCCTGGATGTTGATAGCGTAGACTTTGCCTCTTTGGGTCTGTCGGAGGGTGTCTCCCGTGTCTTGCTTGCTTCCAGAAAAGATTCCACTAAGAGGAGTTACTTCTTTTTATGGAGGAGGTTTGCCGTCTGGTGTGACAGCAAGGCCTTAGATCCTCGCTGCTGTCCTACACAGACCCTGCTTGAATACCTTCTGCACTTGTCTGGTCTCAAGACCAACTCTGTAAGGGTTCACCTTAGCGCAATCAGTGCATACCATTACCGTGTGGAAGGTAAGCCGATCTCAGGACAGCCTTTAGTTGTTCGCTTCATGAGAGGTTTGCTTTTGTCAAAGCCCCCTGTCAAGCCTCCTACAGTGTCATGGGATCTCAATGTCGTTCTCACCCAGCTGATGAAACCTCCTTTTGAGCCACTGAATTCATGCCATCTGAAGTACTTGACCTGGAAGGTCATTTTCTTGGTGGCAGTTACTTCAGCTCGTAGAGTCAGTGAGCTTCAAGCCCTAGTAGCTCATGCTCCTTATACCAAATTTCATCATAATAGAGTAGTCCTCCGCACTCACCCTAAGTTCTTGCCAAAGGTGGTGTCGGAGTTCCATCTGAACCAGTCAATTGTCTTGCCAACATTCTTTCCCCGTCCTCATTCCTGCCCTGCTGAACGTCAGCTGCACACATTGGACTGCAAAAGAGCATTGGCCTTCTATCTGGAGCGGACACAGCCCAACAGACAGTCCGCCCAAATGTTTGTTTCTTTTGATCCCAACAGGAGGGGAGTGGCTGTGGGGAAACGCACCATATCCAATTGGCTAGCAGATTGCATTTCCTTCACTTACTCCCAGGCTGGGCTGGCTCTTGAGGGTCATGTCACGGCTCACAGTGTTAGAGCCATGGCAGCGTCAGTGGCCCACTTGAAGTCAGCCACTATTGAAGAGATCTGCAAAGCTGCGACGTGGTCATCTGTCCACACATTCACATCTCATTACTGCCTGCAGCAGGATACCCGACGCGACAGTCGGTTCGAGCAGTCAGTGCTTCAGAATCTGTTCGGGGTTTAGAATCCAACTCCACCCCCCTAGGCCCATGTTTATTCTGTTCCAGGCTACACTCTCAGTTAGTTGGATAAATTGTTAGGTCAACCTCAGTTATGTCCTCGCCGTTGCGAGGCCCAATTGACCATGTTTGTTGTTTTGAGTGAGCCTGGGGGCTAGGGATACCCCATCAGTGAGAACAAGCAGCCTGTTTGTCCTCGGAGAAAGCGAATGCTACATACCTGTAGAAGGTATTCTCCGAGGGCAGCAGGCTGATTGTTCTCACATACCCGCCCGCCTCCCCTTTGGAGTTGTGTCTTCCCTTGTCTTTGTCTTGCTACATATGAAGCCCATCGACGAGAATGGTATAGAATTTGCGTTCCAAGACGTATGACCAAAGACTTGCTGACCTGAACATGTATACCCTGGAGGAAAGGAGGAACAGGGGTGATATGATACAGACGTTCAAATACTTGAAAGGTATTAATCCGCAAAAAAATCTTTTCCGGAGATGGGAAGGCGGTAGAACGAGAGGACATGAAATGAGATTGAAGGGGGGCAGACTCAAAAAAGATGTCAGGAAGTATTTTTTCACGGAGAGGGTGGTGGATGCTTGGAATGCCCTCCCGCGGGAGGTGGTGGAGATGAAAACGGTAACGGAATTCAAACATGCGTGGGATATGCATAAAGGAATCCTGTGCAGCAGGAATGGATCCTCAGAAGCTTAGCCGAAATTGGGTGGCGGAGCAGGTGGGGGAAGAGAGGTTGGTGGTTGGGAGGCGAGGATAGTGGAGAGCAGACTTATACGGTCCGTGCCAGAGCCGGTGATGGGAGGCGGGACTGGTGGTTGGGAGGCGGGAAATACTGCTGGGCAGACTTGTACGGTCTGTGCCCTGAAAAAGGCACGTACAAATCAAGGTAAGGTATACACATGAGTTTATCTTGTTGGGCAGACTGGATGGACCATGCAGGTCTTTTTCTGCCGTCATCTACTATGTTACTATGTAACTATGTTATATGGGACTGACGAACACGAGCCGGTTCGGGCGGGAAGACGGCCGCGCATGCGCGGTGCGCATCGGTGCGCGAGGACTAGCAAAGGCCTTTGCTAGTGAAGTTTCCGGTTGGAGGGGGCTGCCGTTGACGTCACCCATCAGTGAGAACAATCAGCCTGCTGTCCTCGGAGAATACCTTCTACAGGTATGTAGCATTCGCTTTACTGCCTATCCTTTTTATCAAAGATAGTACAGAGCAGAGAACAAGATAAAAACATACAGTAAAATAAAAAAGATCTAAAAAAAAAAACAGTGCCACAAAATACAATATAAAGAAACATTTCCAACCATTTTCATCTGCAGGTAACCAGGTTTTCAATAACTGGTGAGAAGAGCATTACACAGGGGATGCCTAAATAGTAAGAGGATGGAAATACAACATGGCTGTTCCGGTGTTATGTTGAAAGTGTAGTGGGAATTATGGCCAAAGCTGAACAGACTTCTGCAGTCTGTGTCCTGCAAGTGGCAAAAGACATAGGTTTGACAACTCCAGTATTGGGGAACTATGGCCAATGCTGGACACACTTCTACTGTCTGGGTCCCACAAATAGCAAAAGACAGATGAAGTTGTTAAGGATTGTGAAAAATTGCAAAAGGACCTAACGAGTGGGAGATTGGGCATCCAAATAGGTGACATTTAATGTGAGCAAGTGCAAAGTGATGTATGTATGAAAGAGGAAACCAAACTATCTACATGATGCAAAGTTCCACATTAGGAGTCACCTCTCAGAAAGAAAATGTAGGTGTCAATGTTGATAAGAAACCCTTTGCTCAGTGTGCAGCGGTGTCTAAGGTAGCAAATAGAATGAATTAAATTATTAGGAAAGGAATGAAAAATTAAATTATTAGGAAAGGAAAACAAAAATGAAACTATTATAACTTTGTATCACTCCATGGTGCACTGTATCTTGGATACTGTATGCAATTCTGGTCAGCGCTTCTGTCACTAAACGCCTAGCCACCTGCCTGGGGCTAACCCTGCAGCCACCTGGAGAGTCTATCCCCAGTACTGTTCAGGTCCACCTGCCGCTTGTGCTCTACACTAGCACCCTCCACCCCACCGACTGGGTCTCACTTGCCTCTGGGCAAGTCTCCCATTCTCAAAGTATTCCCAGATGATTTCTAGGTTACTCTCTCAGGGGTTCCACGGTTCCTAGAAAGCACCCACAGACCCAACACACAAACCACCAGGATTCTTAGACATTCCAGGACATTAGAGCCAATAAACAATTGTTTATTTTCATAAAAATATTGAACAGTGAACCATAAAAACAGATGGGGAAAAACAGCACACAATAACAGGTAACTAAAATAGGATGAATTATTAAAACTATCTAACACTTGTTACTACCTAGGTAACACCTGGAGAGTTTTAGGAAGTTATCTGCTCATAAGTCTTGAACAGGATCTCAGGACAGAGATGTTTACCTCTGTACTCCCAGACTGAGATTGAGAGAAAAGCCTGTAACTCCTGGCTGTATCTGAAGTCCAGGTCAATCGGAGCCCAGAACAACAATTTTCAATAGTAGCTAGCCACAGCACTGCAGGAACTTCCTGCGCTAAACTAAAGACGAAAACAACCTTTCTGTAACAGCTTAAAACTGAAAACAAGCGCTATCTTCTGGCCAATTAGGAGAAATAAACTTCATCAGTAAAATAATACACTTCACAGGCTAAGAAACCCACTGTTTCATCACAGCATTTCAAAAAATATATATTGAAATTAGAAAAGGGGATGGGATGAATTCCCTTTGAGGAAAGGCTAAAGCGACTAGGGCTCTTCAGCTTGGAGAAGAGATGGCTGAGGGGAGATATGATAGAGGTCTTATAAAATACTAACTGGAGTTGAATAGTAGATGTGAATCACTTGTTTACTGTTTAAAAAAAAATACTAGGACTATGGAGGTATGCAATGAAGCTAATAAGTAGTAAATCAGGGAAAATATTTCTTCACTTAATGTGTAATTAAACTCTTGATTGCGTTGCCAGTGAATGTGGTAAAAGCAGTTGGCTTAGCAGAGTTTAAAAAAGTTTTGGATAATTTCCTAAAAGAACAGTTCATAAGCCGTTAAGATAAACTTGGGAAAATCTACTGCTTATTTGTAGGATAAGCAGCGTAAAATCTGTTTTACTGTTCTGGGATCTTTCCATGTACTTGTGATCTGCATTGACCACTGTTGGGAACAGGAGGGTTTGATGGACATTCGATCTGTCCCAGTATGGCAAAGCTTATGTTCTTATTCAGAAACTCCAGTATTGTATATCACTGTATTATCATATTATGCAAGTGAGGGTGCTGTACAATTCAAGAGGGAGGGGGAAGACATCTTAAATAGCAAGTTAAATACTGTTAGTAATACTTTGGTTATAACATATATTGTCCCTAGGACTCATCATATTTCAATGCCTACCTGTGGTTGTCATGATTGCAAATTGCCAACCAGTGTTTAGGCATGAATGACTATAACCTGCACAGGTTGACGAGTGCTGCTCTGGCTGCCTTCTTGGGCAAACTGGATGGACTGTGTAGGTCTTTATCATGCTGTCATTTACCATGTTACACTTTTAAATCTAAGTTGATCTATTCCAGATCTCCAGGACAGCCAAACAAACACTGTGTTTTGTTTTCACAAAATGATAATAGCCCTTTGATTATGGAGTTTAAGATCAGGGCAGCTCAAATTCCACTAGAATTCACTCGGAAACATAGGTCCAATCCTATAATATCATGAAAAGCCAAAGACACCTTCATACTTTGGAAGAAAGGTGGGAGAGGGGAGATATGTTGCATATATATTTAAATGTCTCGATCATAAATGCACAGGAGACGTGTCTCTTTCAATTAAAAGGAAGCTCTGGAATGAGGGGGCATAGGATGAAGGTGAAAGGGGATAGACTCAAAAGTAACCTGAGGAAATACTTCACAGAAAGGGTTGTGAATTCACGGAACGGCCTTCCGGTGGAAGTTGTGGAGATGAAAACAATAACTGAATTGAAGAGAGCTTGGGACAAGTATATAGGATCTGTAAGGAAGTGACAGGGAAAGTAGATGGCATGGATGGGCAGACTGGATAGGCCATATAGACTTTATCTGCCTACATTTTTCTCTGTTTAAATCAAATCTTCCATTCCAAGGGCAACCATTATGTATGTATTTATCATTTCTAGCCTGCCTATTAACTAGGCAGATTACAATAAAACATAATTAAAATTACAAAAACAATACATTAAAACAAAATAAACTGCTTCATACTACTGTTGATTTCAACTGTTCATGATATTAAGCTAAAAAGCCTGAAGAAATAAATGGGATGCTTCTTGAAACATGACACAGCAGGTAAACCCGCAGGGTCTCTGGCAGCCTGTTCCAAAATAAGGGCCCTGCAACATAAAAGGTTGCATCTCTATAGTATCAGTGTAACACACTACAAGTTGTCATGTTCCTGCTGATCTCAAGTCATGAGATGGATTTTAAAGTTGTAATGCTTCTGTCATGTAATTTATTTATTTATTTATTGCATTTGTATCCCATATTTTCCCACCTCTTTGCAGGCTCAGTGTGGCTTACATTACATTATGAATAGTGGAAGTACATAAGAAAATAGATATTTAGTATTGCAGGACCTTGGGTAACATGATAATGATAGAGCATGATAATAGTATAGCAAGCAAATCTCATAGGGCTATTCTGGATTTATGTGTAGGAGTTCACATTTGTTGATGTTTGTGGTATACCTTGTTAAAGAGATGAGTCTTCAGTAGTTTGCGGAAGTTAGTTAGCTCGTAGATCGTTTTTAAATTGCGCGGCAGCGCGCTCCAGAATTGTGTGCTCAAGTAGGAAAAGGTTGATGCATGCATTAATTTGTACTTTAGACCTTTGCAGTTGGGGAAGTGAAGATTGAGGAATGTGTGAGATGATTTTGTAGCGTTCCTGGGTGGTAGGTCATTCAGGTCTGACATGTAGGCTGGGGCATCTCTGTGAATGATTTTGTGAACTAGGGTACATATTTTGAATGTGATGCGTTCTTTTGAGTGGTAGCCAGTGTAGATTTTCTCGTAGGGGTTGAGCACTTCCATATTTAGTTTTGCCGAATACGAGTCTAGCTGCTGTGTTCTGGGCTGTCTGAAGTTTCTTGATTATATGCTCTTTGCAGCCAGCATAGAGTGCGTTACAGTAGTCTAGATGGCTGAGTACCAGGTTACGGAAGACTGTCCTTGGGAAGAAAGGTCTTACTCTTTTTAATTTCCACATTGAGTGGAACATCTTTTTGGTTGTGTTTTTCGCATGATTCTCCAGTGTTAGGTGATGATCAATGGTAACTCCAAGAATTTTTAAGGTGTCCGAAATTGGAAGTTTCAGTGTTGGTGTGTTGATGGTGGTGAATTTGTTCATGTTATGTTGAGAGGTGAGTATTAGGCATTGTGTTTTTTCTGCATTGAGTTTCAACTGGAATGCATCTGCCCATGAATGCATGATATGTAGACTCTGGTTGATGTCACTGGAGATTTCCTTTAAATCTTGTTTAAATGGGATGTAGATCGTTACATCGTCTGCGTATATGTGTGGGTTGAGGTTTTGGTTTGATAGTAGTTTGGCCAAGGGTATCATCATTAAGTTGAATAAGGTCGGTGAGAGGGGGGATCCCTGTGGCACTCCGCGTTCAGGTATCCATGTAGCTGATGTAGTCGAATTAGATGTCACTTGGTAAGATCGTGTGGTTAGGAACCCCTTGAACCAATTGAGAATGTTGCCTCCAATTCCGAAGTACTCGAGAATATGTAGTAGTATTCCATGATCAACCATGTCGAAGGCGCTAGACATATCAAATTGTAGAAGTAGTATGTTCTTGCCAGTTGCAATCATTTGTTTAAATTTATTCATGAGGGTAACTAGTACTGTTTCCGTACTGTGGTTGGACTGGAATCCTGATTGGGAGTCGTGTAGTATTGAGAATTTGTTTAAATAGTTTGTGAGTTGTTTGGTTACCATCCCTTCTGTTAATTTGGTTATTAAGGGAATGGATGCTACTGGCTTGTAGTTGGTTAATTCACTAGCACTCTTCTTTGCGTCTTTGGGTATGGGGGTGAGTAGAATGTTTCTTTTCTCCTTCGGGAAGAGTCCGATTTGTAGCATATAGTTCACGTGATTCGTGAGGTCTGTTATAAATTGTTGAGGAGCAGATGTCATAAGGTTGTTTGGGCATATGTCTAATTTGCAGTGAGATTTAGTGAATCTTTTGAGTGTTTGAGAGATGAGATCCTCCGATAATGTCTCGAAGTTGGTCCAGGTTCTGTCTGCTGGGTATACACCAGGGTCTGGATCTAGACAGTCAAGAAGTACAGCATAATCGGTGGTGCAGACTGGTATTTTAAGTCGCAATTGTACGATTTTCTCATTGAAGTATCTCACGAGATTGTCTGCTCCTGGTGTATCTTTGCTGTTGGTTGTGATTAGTGTGATATCTAGTAGTTGATTTACGAGTTGGAAGAGTTTGTGTGTCTTTGTAGTTTGGTCCAATTTCAGTTTTATAAAATAGTCTTTTAGTTTGTCTTATGGTATATTTATATTTTCTTTGGAGTTGTTTCCAGGCGTTAAGTGTGGGGTCGTCTTTCTTTTTATTCCATGTACGTTTTAACCTTCTTACTTGTGTTTTAAGTTTTTTCAGTTCTTCATTGAACCATGGTGTTGAGTTCTTCCTGTGTGAGGTTCTGGTTTGAGTTGGGGCAATTTTGTCTAATATTGACCTGCATCTATTGTCCCATTCTAGGAGGAATTGGTTTGTATCTGTATTTATTGTCCATCCGTTGTGGTAGATCTGTTGCCAGAATATTATCGGGTCTATGTTTCCTCTCGTAGTGTAGATTTTTCGTTCTTTGTTAATTGTGTCTTTCATTTGCCATTGGAGGGAGATATATGCTTTATAGTGGTCTGACCACGGTGCGGGTGCCCATCTTGTGTCTGTTAATATAAGGTAATATAGTATTCTCCGAGGACAAGCAGGCTGCTTGTTCTCACTGATGGGTGACGTCCACGGCAGCTCCTCCAATCGGAATCTTCACTAGCAAAGTCCTTTGCTAGCCCTCGCGCGCCTGTGCGCACCGCGCATGCGCGGCCGTCTTCCCGCCCGAAACCGGCTCGAGCCGGCCAGTCTTCTTTCGTCCGCACTCGGTACGGTCGTGTTTTCGCCGTGTCGAGCCCCGGAAAGTCGAACTCGCGCGTCCTTTTTCGACGTGTTTTTTCTTCGGAAAATCCTCAAAAACTGTTTGGGAAGTGCTCCGGAAGCCCTCTCGGGTTTCGTTTGCCCCTTCCCGTATTTTTCAGATTTTGCCCCGGTAAGTTTTCTTTCGTCGTCGGGGTAGGCCTCTTTTCGGCCTCGGTCGAGATTTTTCTCCCTCTAAGTTTTGGTGCTCATTTTCGCCATTTCGGCTTTTGATTTCGCCGGCGTGATTTTTCCGCCCATGACATCGAAGCCTGCCAGCGGCTTCAAGAAGTGCACCCAGTGCGCCCGGGTAATCTCGCTCACTGATAGGCACTCGTCGTGTCTTCAGTGTCTGGGGGCCGAGCACCGTCCTCAGAACTGTAGTCTGTGTTCCCTGTTACAAAGGCGGACTCAGGTAGCGAGATTGGCCCAGTGGAACGTTTTGTTCTCGGGCTGTTCGTCGGCATCGGCACCGGGGGCATCGAGTGCATCGACGTCGTCAGCGTCCAGACCTTCTTCCTTGGCTGCTAGTGTATCGGGTGCATCGAGGCATCGAGTCTCTGCATCGGCGCTGAGGCATCGGGCGACTGCATCGACGTCGGTGGTACCGGGACCTCGTCTGCTGATGTCGTCGGACGGTGGTGCATCGTCTGGAGTGCAGGTGAGGGCTGTCCATTCCCCTGCTGGTGGCGGTGAGCCTTCGGGTGGGTCTCCTCCTACCCTGAGGGCTCCTGCGTTACAGCCCCCCCGAGACCGACCTCCTTCGGCCTCGGCCCCGAGGAAGCGACGGCTGGATTCTACGTCCTCCTCGTCGGTGCCGGGGAGCTCCGGTGACATGCTTCGGAAGAAGTCGAAGAAGCATCGACACCGGTCTCCTCCCCGCGTCGGCACCGAGAGCTCTGGGTCGCCGAGGGAGTCGGCACCCAGCAGGCATCGGCACCGAGAGGACCGCTCACCCTCTGTTCAGGAGGTGTCGATGCGCTCCACTCTGGACAGCCCGGAGCAGCCTCCACGCCCGGAACAGGTTCTGACGTCGACGCCTGCATCGACCTCTCTGCCTTTCTCTGCAGCCGCTCTGAACGAGAGCCTCCGGGCTGTTCTCCCAGAGATTCTGGGAGAGCTGTTGCGCCCTACCCCTCCGGTACCGGCGGTGCTTGCGCCTCCGGTACCGTCGAGCGTGGCGCCGGCTGGCCCATCGCCCGGGGTGAGGTCCCCGACGTCGGTACCGCATGCGGTGCCGACTGCGGCCAACTCCCAGGAGGGCTCCTACGTCGGCGGAGGGAGCTTCGCCGATGCGGGCGAGGGAGTCTACCTCTCGACGCCCCCATCGTGGACGTGGCTCCACGGAGTCGAGCCGGGCGAGGTTGCAGACACAGGTTCGTGAACTTGTGTCTGACACCGAAGGTGAGGCCTCGTGGGAGGAAGAGGAAGACCCCAGATATTTCTCTGACGAGGAGTCTGAGGGTCTTCCTTCTGATCCCACTCCCTCCCCTGAAAGACAGCTTTCTCCTCC
This sequence comes from Microcaecilia unicolor, assembly GCF_901765095.1. Classification (NCBI taxonomy): domain Eukaryota; kingdom Metazoa; phylum Chordata; class Amphibia; order Gymnophiona; family Siphonopidae; genus Microcaecilia; species Microcaecilia unicolor. The sequence goes on from NC_044041.1 coordinate 66,007,470, forward strand.
TGAGAGTCTGTCTTTCGCTTCCTTTGTCCGGGAGATGTCTACGGCCATCCCCTTCCTGGTGGTTGTGGAGGACGAGCCCAGGGCTGAAATGTTTGAGCTCCTGGACTATCCTTCTCCACCTAAGGAAGCGTCCACTGTTCCCTTGCACCATGTCCTAAAAAAGACATTGCTTGCGAACTGGACCAAGCCACTAAGTAATCCCCACATTCCCAAGAAGATCGAGTCCCAGTACCGGATCCATGGGGACCCAGAGCTGATGCGCACCCAGTTGCCTCATGACTCTGGAGTTGTGGATTTGGCCCTAAAGAAGGCTAAGAGTTCTAGGGAGCATGCTTCGGCGCCCTCGGGCAAAGACTCTAGAACCTTAGACTCCTTTGGGAGGAAGGCCTACCATTCTTCTATGCTCGTGGCCAAAATCCAGTCTTACCAGCTCTACACGAGCATACACATGCGGAACAATGTGCGGCAGTTGGCGGGCTTGGTTGATGCTCTTCCCCCTGAGCAAGCCAAGCCTTTTCAGGAGGTGGTCAGGCAGCTGAAGGCGTGCAGAAAATTCCTGGCCAGAGGGGTGTATGACACCTTTGATGTTGCGTCCAGGGCCGCTGCTCAGGGTGTGGTGATGCGCAGGCTCTCATGGCTGCGTGCCTCCGACCTGGAGAATAGACTCCAGCAGCGGATTGCGGACTCGCCTTGCCGTGCGGACAATATTTTTGGAGAGAAAGTCGAGCAGGTGGTAGAGCATCTCCACCAGCGGGATACCGCATTCGACAAGTTCTCCCGCCGGCAGCCTTCAGCATCTACCTCTACAGGTAGAAGATTTTTCGGGGGAAGGAAGACTGTTCCCTACTCTTCTGGCAAGCGTAGGTACAATCCTCCTTCTCGACAGCCTGTGGCCCAGGCTAAGCCCCAGCGCGCTCGCTCTCGTCAGCAGCGTGCGACTCAGCAAGGCCCCTCGGCTCCCCAGCAAAAGCAAGGGACGGGCTTTTGACTGGCTCCAGCAGAGCATAGCCGACATCCAAGTGTCAGTGCCGGGCGACCTGCCGGTCGGGGGGAGGTTGAAAGCTTTTCACCAAAGGTGGCCTCTCATAACCTCCGATCAGTGGGTTCTGCAAATAGTCCGGCAAGGATACACCCTCAATTTGGCCTCCAAACCTCCAAATTGTCCACCGGGAGCTCAGTCTTACAGCTTCCAGCACAAGCAGGTACTTGCAGAGGAACTCTCCGCCCTTCTCAGCGCCAATGCGGTCGAGCCCGTGCCATCCGGGCAAGAAGGGCTGGGATTCTATTCCAGGTACTTCCTTGTGGAAAAGAAAACAGGGGGGATGCGTCCCATCCTAGACCTAAGGGCCCTGAACAAATATCTCGTAAAAGAAAAGTTCAGGATGCTTTCCCTGGGCACCCTTCTTCCCATGATTCAGGAAAACGATTGGCTATGCTCTCTGGACTTGGACGCCTATACGCACATCCCGATACTGCCAGCTCACAGACAGTATCTGCGATTTCAGCTGGGCACACGTCACTTCCAGTACTGTGTGCTACCCTTTGGGCTCGCCTCTGTGCCCAGGGTGTTCACAAAGTGCTTGGCTGTAGTAGCAGCGGCACTTCGCAGGCTGGGGGTGCACGTGTTCCCATATCTCGACGATTGGCTGGTGAAGAACACATCCGAGGCAGGAGCCCTGCAGTCCATGCAGATGACTATTCGCCTCCTGGAGCTACTGGGGTTTGTGATAAATTACCCAAAGTCCCATCTCCTCCCAGTGCAGAAACTCGAGTTCATAGGAGCTCTGCTGGATTCTCAGACGGCTCGCGCCTACCTCCCAGAGGCGAGGGCCAGCAACTTGTTGTCCCTCGTCTCGCGGGTACGAGCGTCACAGCAGATCACAGCTCGGCAGATGTTGAGATTGCTGGGCCACATGGCCTCCACAGTTCATGTGACTCCCATGGCCCGCCTTCACATGAGATCTGCTCAATGGACCCTAGCTTCCCAGTGGTTTCAAGCTGCTGGGGATCTAGAAAACGTGATCCACCTGTCCATGAGTTTTCTCGAATCCCTGTATTGGTGGACGATTTGGTCCAATTTGACTCTGGGACGTCCTTTCCAAATTCCTCAGCCACAAAAAGTGCTGACCATGGATGCGTCTCTCATGGGATGGGGAGCTCATGTCGATGGGCTTCACACCCAAGGAAGCTGGTCCCTCCAGGAACGCGATCTACAGATCAATCTTCTGGAGTTGCGAGCGATCTGGAACGCTCTGAAGGCTTTCAGAGATCGGCTGTCCCACCAAATTATCCAAATTCAGACAGACAACCAGGTTGCCATGTACTACGTCAACAAGCAGGGGGGCACCGGATCTCGCCCCCTGTGTCAGGAAGCCGTCAGCATGTGGCTCTGGGCTCGCCGTCACGGCATGGTGCTCCAAGCCACATATCTGGCAGGCGTAAACAACAGTCTGGCCGACAGGTTGAGCAGGGTTATGCAACCTCACGAGTGGTCGCTCAACTCCCGAGTGGTGCGCCAGATCTTCCAAGCGTGGGGCACCCCCTTGGTGGATCTCTTCGCATCTCGAGCCAACTACAAAGTCCCTCAGTTCTGTTCCAGGCTTCAGGCCCACGGCAGACTGGCATCGGATGCCTTCCTCCTGAATTGGGGGGAGGGTCTGCTGTATGCTTATCCTCCCATTCCTCTGGTGGGGAAGACTTTGCTGAAACTCAAGCAAGACCGAGGCACCATGATTCTGATTGCTCCTTTTTGGCCGCGTCAGATCTGGTTCCCTCTTCTGGAGTTATCCTCCGAAGAACCGTGGAGATTGGAGTGTTTTCCGACCCTCATCACGCAGGACGAAGGGGCTCTTCTGCATCCCAGCCTCCGGTCCCTGGCTCTCACGGCCTGGATGTTGAGAGCGTAGACTTTGCCTCTTTGGGTCTGTCAGAGGGTGTCTCCCGCATCTTGCTTGCTTCCAGGAAAGATTCCACTAAGAGGAGTTACTTCTTTCTATGGAGGAGGTTTGCCGTCTGTTGTGACAGCAAGGCCCTAGATCCTCGCTCTTGTCCTACACAGACCCTGCTTGAATACCTTCTGCACTTGTCTGAGTCTGGTCTCAAGACCAACTCTGTAAGAGTTCACCTTAGTGCAATCAGTGCATACCATTACCGTGTGGAAGGTAAGCCGATCTCAGGACAGCCTTTAGTTGTTCGCTTCATGAGAGGTTTGCTTTTGTCAAAGCCCCCCGTCAAGCCTCCTACAGTGTCATGGGATCTCAATGTCGTTCTCACCCAGCTGATGAAACCTCCTTTTGAGCCACTGAACTCCTGCCATCTGAAGTACTTGACCTGGAAGGTCATTTTCTTGGTGGCAGTTACTTCAGCTTGTAGAGTCAGTGAGCTTCAGGCCCTGGTAGCCCAGGCCCCTTACACCAAATTTCATCATAACAGAGTAGTCCTCCGCACTCACCCTAAGTTTCTGCCGAAGGTTGTGTCGGAGTTCCATCTGAACCAGTCAATTGTCTTGCCAACATTCTTTCCCCGTCCTCATTCCTGCCCTGCTGAACGTCAGCTGCACACATTGGACTGCAAGAGAGCATTGGCCTTCTATCTGGAGCGGACACAGCCCAACAGACAGTCCGCCCAATTGTTTGTTTCTTTTGATCCCAATAGGAGGGGAGTGGCTGTGGGGAAACACACCATATCCAATTGGCTAGCAGATTGCATTTCCTTCACTTACGCCCAGGCGGGGCTGGCTCTTGAGGGTCATGTCACGGCTCATAATGTTAGAGCCATGGCTGCGTCGGTAGCCCACTTGAAGTCAGCCTCCATTGAAGAAATTTGCAAAGCTGCGATGTGGTCATCTGTCCACACATTCACATCTCATTACTGCCTGCAGCAGGATACCCGACGCGACAGTCGGTTCGGGCAGTCAGTTCTTCAGAACCTGTTTGGGCTTTAGGATCCAACTCCACCCCCCTAGGCCCTGTTTGTTCTGTTCCAGGCTGCACTCTCAGTTAGTTGGTAAATTTTTTTAGGTCAATCTCAGTTATGTCCTCGCCGTTGCGAGGCCCAATTGACCATGTTTGTTGTTTTGAGTGAGCCTGGGGGCTAGGGATACCCCATCAGTGAGAACAAGCAGCCTGCTTGTCCTCGGAGAAAGCGAATGCTACATACCTGTAGAAGGTATTCTCCGAGGACAGCAGGCTGATTGTTCTCACAAACCCGCCCGCCTCCCCTTTGGAGTTGTGTCTTCCCTTGTATCTCTTTTGCTACATATGAGACTGGCCGGCTCGAGCCGGTTTCGGGCGGGAAGACGGCCGCGCATGCGCGGTGCGCACAGGCGCGCGAGGGCTAGCAAAGGACTTTGCTAGTGAAGATTCCGATTGGAGGGGCTGCCGTGGACGTCAGCCATCAGTGAGAACAATCAGCCTGCTGTCCTCGGAGAATACCTTCTACAGGTATGTAGCATTCGCTATATGATACTATACTGGCCAGGGCTTTATAAACAAGTGACAATAGGTTAAACCTAATTCTAAAATAAACTGGAAGCTAGTGTAATTTTTTCATTGCTGATATAACATGATCCAGTTGACTGAGTCTCAGTGTGGCATTCTGTACAACGTTTAGTGCCTTACATCTCACCTGTGTTAAATCCATGTATAAACTATTACAGTAATTTAATTTTGTTAACACCAAACTTTCTACTACCACCTGAAAATCAATAGATAACATTGGTTTTATTTTACTCAGAACTCGCAAATTGATAAAAGATGGTTACCTGAGCCTGCATTATAAGCTGTGAATCTAAGATATTCCAAGATTCAAAATACGTTTTTTTTAAAATAGGCAAACGTATTATTTTTATGTTCATTTTTTGTCATATTTAAAGCCAGCTTTATTTTAACCGTTCAATCATTCCTTAGCATCCCTCCAGATCACCTCAGAGAAAACTAAACTAAGGGTTGGAGATGGAGAATTCCTGATTCTTGAGAGAGCCTGTATTTCACTGTACAGTTCCTCATAGAGCCAGTATTTCTCAATCTCCTAGCAGGTATTGGATGTGGTGAGCTTTTCAGTTTCATTTGGGAGGAGGTGGGCTAGATTTTTTCTATTCCTTTTCTTTCTCTGTCAGTAGCCTTTGCTAGCAAGTTTTTAAGGATATTAAAAAAAGGAAAAAAAGGTTCCTTTAGTATTTTTTTTTTTTGTCATCTGTGCTCTGCTTCAGTTTCTGGGGTCCAAGGCCAAAGGGGGTTTTCTGTAGCCCTGGGGGTGTTAAACTCAGGTGTCTGGGAGCTCCCCCCTTTTCCCGCCAGTCCGCATCCATTCTCAACTGGGAATTGAAAGGCTTGACCCTTTTGTAGGAGGAGAGCCTTGAGTGCTGCAGGGGACAGCCATGGTAAAGAAAGGAAGGAAGGGGAAAACAGCTCTGAGTTTTGCAGGCACGTTGGTACTCTGTGTGTGTAGGTTTGGTAAACTCTCGCCTTACAAACCTTCTCTAGGCACTGTCGGGGGAGATTCCATTTTTCTTTTTTGTGCCTTTATGCCACTACAGAAGGAGCCTTGAGTAGTGACTAGAAAGCTGCATGGGAACAGGGTTAGCGAGAATTCTGCAGGGTTCCCGCGGGGATGGATGCAGTTTCTGTGAGGTTTCCGCAGAAGTGTAGTGCCAGGCCAGCCTACCTATCCTTTCCTTATGCCATGGCAATTGCACTAAAAAAAAAATTAATGGATATGGTTGATTGTATTGCCACTGAGAGGGGAAGTTATCAACATGGGCTACTGTTAAATTGGATTATTTTATCACAAGTCGGGTTATTTTAGCACAGGGAATGGAAGAGATTACTTGCAGGGATGGAGGAGATTACTTGTGGAGATGGGTGGGTATGGAGGAGATTCCAGTGGGGACGGGCAGTTGGGGCTTTGGCGGCAGTGGGACTTAAAAAGAAATGTTGAAGGTTAGAACATTGTTGACGTAAATCTAGGAGTGTAGTTGATACGATTTGCTGGAGGAGTGCTCAAATTGAGTATAAAAAGGGCTTGGATTCAGCTAAAAGGATATATTATTCTAATTGGTGGGAATAGAGTGGCCTAATTTAAGGAAGTTATTTGGTTTCTTACAAGAAAATTTATCACTACTGAATTCTTCTGTTTCAGCTCGGCCTTCTGCAGAGACTTTGGCTGGTCATTTTGCTTCTAAAGTAAACAGTCATCAATTATTTGATCTCTTTGGAGCTTGATGATTATGATAATCGGATTGGGATAATATGACTCTTGCAAATATTCCCACTGATAAGTTATGGACTACGTTTGAACCTGTTTCTCAAGTCTTTTGAGTCCTTTAGTGACCGGGTTGTTTAGATCTGATTCTCCTATTTGTTGAGAGATCCTTCTGCAGAGCTATTTGAATGGCTTGTTTTGTTTGTTAATTCTGCACTGAAATTGGAATGGTTTCCTCCAGGTATTGGAGAGGAATGCAGCACCCTCCTTAGAAACCGATATTCTCGTCTCTTCCGCCAAAAGAGAACTTGGGCCGGCAAAGGCTGCAGCACTGCTGTTCAAAATGGCGCTCCCGCTGGCCAACTCCACACAGGAAACCGTGGCATCGGGAGCGGAGAGCGAAACTTTCCCCTGCTGATGTCGGTATACCCTGGTTGCAGTCCAGTGCTTCCCGCAGCAGGAACAGCACTTTACTGTTTCTGCTGCCATTGGGTAAGGGAATTAAAACCGGCACTCACTCACAGTGCTCCAGCAGCAGCGGACCTCCCAGGGGAGAACCTGTACAAAGAAACCAGGCTCTCCTGATGCCTTTGCTCTCTGTTTTTTTTTTTTTTTTTTTTTTAAGTTGTGAGGAAGGGGAACAACCACAGATTGCTCTGCAGAAACACGGGGAAGAGGGGTGAAATAGGGACCTAGGAACCTCCAGGTATGTCTCCAAAGATGGCACCTTTAGCTAAGCATCCCCTGTCTCAACTGGCCTACCAGCCCAGGAGACCCACAACCAGATAAATCCAGGAGCTGGCAAGCGATCGTCCAACACCTGCTGGAGGTAGAGATATACTAGCTGATGCAAGGGCTGGCAGTCTCATACCAATGCCTTCAGTTTGGCTATCTTTATCTCCACCTACTGGTAGACGGACACAACCCATCAGTTCCTGGATTCATCTGCTGTGGCTAAAGGAAAGAAAATTATCAGGTAAGCCCTAATTTTACCTTGACAATCTCTCTTTTGACTTTTGGGGAAATATGACCTGAGAAGTCTATTCACTATAGAGGTCTGCACGGGAACGGGGTTTGCGGGGATCCTGCGGACTCCGCGGGAATCCCACGGGTTTCCCCCCCTGGCCAGCGGGAGTGCCGCGGGTATGGAACGAGACATGCGAGATTCCCGTGGGGATGGAGGATATTCTTCCGGGAATCCCGTGGGGACGCACATCATGCAGATACCTTTTTTTTTGAGAGTCCAATCAATCCATTGGGAAATAACAGCAGTTTCTCGGTCTCCTAGGAACAGTATTGATTGACTGAAAGTTCAGCCAATCATCGCTTCACTGGTCGCTACAAATACTGACAGAATTGAGCACAGAGAGACCCTATCTCGGCAGGTGAAGCAGAGAAGTCCGGCTAATTTCAAGGGCTATGAGGGAGGGAATGCAAAAAGACTGGCTGCAGGCTATTAAAGATGTAAATTACCCTGCCACGCCGACAATAGCAGCAAACTGTCCCAGGTGAAACTCATAAAGTTTTGCTCTTGGTCGAGCATTACCTCTTTTGACTGTCAGGTAGTATGTATAAAACTGAAAACCTACCTTAATTTCGTTGGAAAATCTGATTAGCCATCCTGGTCTGATTAAAGTATTTTGCAAACTTCCTGTGCAAGTTTGCATTCCCTCCAGCCACGCACTTGAAACTTTTTAATCTGCGAGAAACTGTGTGAGCAACTATTTAAAGCTGTTCCTGTCAGAGAGCTCAGAACTTTTTGTCCCCTCTCAATCCACTCAGATCCTGTTCGGGGTGTTGCTGCCACTTCTTTTATATTAACTTTGATGAGATTATTTCTTTTTTAACGTCCAGGAACAATTCCAGCACGTTGCACCATGCTGTGTGAACAGGTCTCTTTCTCCTCAGCCTCTGAGTCTCTTTCAGACGTGCTACTTCAACGTAATGCCATATTGCTGTGATCCCCACTTGCATAGCTATCTTTTCTCATCTAAGGAGACTTAAACATCTCCAAGTGTTTTCTTACCAACATCTGCCCTGGTTTAAAGTTCAGCTCTGCAGTTCAGCTGCCAAGTTTCTTTTCTCCAGTTTTCACTCCTCCCTTTACCCCTCAGCACCCCCCCACCTGTGTACCTGGGCGGTACATTTTTGAATTACAGCTCAGGATCATGGCCATGGCGCACAGCTCAAGTTGCAAAATCGCAGCAGCGATCCATTTAAGCCATGGGGGCGGTTGCCCCTTCCTCGCTGTCACCTCCACCTCCGAGTCTTGCGCTTTAGGCTCGCACTCGCAGCGGCATGGCTGAAGAAGAACACACACTCAAGCAGAGCTCGTCCATACCTTCGCGAGCCCACTACTAGCACTGTAACCCTGGTAATATCAGTAGAGCAGCAGAAGATTCAATTTCAAAGCATGGTTACAGGAAGATTTCAAACAAAGCATGCCATAGTTACACTTTCCTTTCTATGCTGCTGGTTGGCCCCTTCTTCTTTTAGTGGGCGGAGACACCAAGCTCTCCTCCAATGAGGCACCATTCAGAGTCAGAGAGCAGGAGAATGGACTTTGTTAATGATGTCATACTGCTGAGAACAGCAGGCTCCAGCCAGGTCCGCTGGAGTTAATAAAGGCAGGACAGGAGAGAGAGGAGGACAGCAGCAGCAGCAGCACGAGGAGCACTTCTCTCAGAGGTAGCAGGAGCAGATCAGCTGTAGAGGGAGGGAGCAGCAACTGGCACTGAAGGAGAGTGAACTGGAAGGCAGCAGGAGTTCAGCAGCTGTGGTACTGTGACCAGAGCCAGACCAGAAGAGAAGGGGCAGTGAGTACTACTAGTGACATCCACAGAAGGCACAGAGGTGAGCTCAGCTGACTACTTTTATTTTTTATATATATAGGCAGTTTATTTCTCTCATGGTGGGAACTGGCTGTTTGTGAGCTGTTTTACTGCAGCTAAAGCATTAGCATACCCTTTTGTTTCTTTTGTTGAAGGCATTGTGCTGTTTGGGTGACCAATAATTCTATCTATTTTAGTGTGTGAACCTGCTATGAGTGGGAAAGCGTGGGGTAAGAAATGTAAATGTAAGAAAAATAAAAAAAATAAAATTAATGAGTGAAGAAATATTTTCTCTGATTCGTTTTAAATGTATTACTCTGTATTGTGTGCCCCTTGTCCACTCCACTCAGTACTTTATATACCTCTATCATATCTCCCCTCAGCCATCTTTTCTCCAAGCTGAAGAGCCCAAGCCGTTTCAGCCTTTCTTCACAGGGAAGTTGCTTGTCCCCTTTATCATTTTCGTCAACCTTCTCTGTACCTTTTCTAATTCCACTATATCTTTTTTGAGACGTGGTGACCAGAATTGCACACAGTATTCAAGTATTCATGGAGCAAAACAAAGGTTTTTTTTTGTGTCAAGTGTTGGGCTACTTTCTGGAATGAATCGGGCTAGAAAATGTTTCGCCATATGGCAACACTGGCCCTCTGATCATGGAAAGAGAAAAGACTGGCCAACCCAACCCCTCCACCATGGTCTTTCATGATGGCATTTCGTTCAGTACAGTAGTAAATACATTTTTAATTTTTATTTCTTCTATGTTGTATCATTTTATAGAGGCTGTCACTTGGTAGGTATGGCAATGGAAAAGAAAGCCGACATTCAAAAACTTATTGATTCAAACAGCGACCGTGTTTCATATACAAAAAATAAGGGTAAGAGTGGAGTATGGAATCTCTTTAAATCGGTATTGATCGATGCCAAAGAAGTGCCTTTTGTGCTTTGTTCGAGATGCAAGACAGTTCTCTCTTGGAGATCACGTGATGGCACCAATGGCTTATGGGCTCATACTGTGCAAACCCTAAGCCAGCAACAAAGATTACAGCGATACCAGGCTTTTTTCTATCAAGTAATACCAACAAAGTACCTGCAAGCATCAAATCTGAAGTGGCAGACAGTGTGGTCACCATGTGTGCAACAGATGTGAGGCCTTTTTCTATTATTGAAGGAGACGGATTCAGGAATTTAGCATCAAAGCTCATCTCCATTGGTGCTAAATATGGGAACGTTGACCTGGATCAAGTCATGCCCTGTGGGTCAACTGTGTCTCGGCATCTTGAAGGTGTTGTTGAGAAACAGAAGATCACACTCATCGACAAGCTAACTTTGGTGCCACATTTTGGTGTGACAACTGACCTCTGGACACACAAACAAAGCAACCACAGCTACATAACTGTGACTGTACAGTATATTGATAACTGGCAAACTGAATCGTGTATCTTGGCTACTCGATTACTGGATGAAAATCATACCTCAGAAAATATAAAACTGACAGTGAAGTCGATTCTGGACGAGTTTTGTGTTCAATGTCAAGACAATGTGTTCACTACAGACAATGCCAGTAATATGAAGGCTGCCTTTCGAGAAGACACGTGGCTTGGATGCTGATGTCATAATCTAAATCTTTGTTTTGTCACATGGACTACAACAGCAGACAAGTTAGTATGGCACTGGTTTGCCACCTGAGGTTGCCCAACTTATTGACACTTCGAAAGAACTAGTGACATTGGCAAAAAGAACAAAAATTAACAATCAGCTAGTAACAACACTTAAACAATGTGTAGTAACACGATGGAACAGTATGCTGTTAACTTTGAAATCAGTGGCAACAAATTTTTCAGATCTCCATACTCTGAGTGCTGAGCCAGGTTTTAATAGAAATTTGTTTTGTCTGCTGGCTCATATCAATGAAGACTTATTGGCTGATGTCATTCAAGTTTTGGAACCAGTTGAAATGGCCACAAAATGCCTCTCTACTGACAGAAGCCCTTCACTGCATCTGGTGTTACCTACCAAAATAAAGCTTCAAAAACATTTCACTGAAAAGTCTTCTGACAGTACCATCATCTCACAACTAAAAAACATCTACTTAACATGCTGAATAAATACTTCGCAATTCATCATTTGCATTGTACTGCTGCTTTGCTGGATCCACGTTTTAAAAACAACTTTGCAACATTAGCATCAATTGAATATGCACAGGCACTATCCAGCTTGAAAGAGATGGTAGATAGACTGCCAGCAGAAGACATTTCACTTCCAGATGACTCTGCCTTGCAGCAACCCAATAAAAAGATGAAACTAGAGAAACTTTTCTTGGAAGACCTCTATTCTTCTTCTTCATCTTCAAATATATCTGAGGTATGTATATATTTTCTTTTCTTAGCTATTTCAATATGTTCTATCTATTTGTAATGACAGTGCTACTGTCATTGCAAGATATGCCTTCACACAATCACATTCAAAACGATACCATCTGCTTTTTCACAGGTGGATGCATACATGACTACCACTGACGGAATTACTGATGACATCTTGTCTTACTGGAAATCAAAAACAACTAAGTGGAGAAATCTTTCTAGAGTTGCCAGACGAGTCCTTGGAGTGCCTGCTACCAGCACATCATCCGAACGGTCATTTTCATCAGCTGGGCGTGTTCTTGAGGATAGAAGATCACAGCTAGGACCACACACTGTTGATGGACTTCTGTTTCTGAATGGACTAAAGAAATAACTGCCAAATATTCCTGACTGGTTTGGGTCCTCTTACTTGGTGGATGTTTGCATTTTGTATTTTCATTAAAACTCAATAAAGATTATTTAAAATTTAGAAATACATACTTTCTTTTTTTATGGGGATGGGTGAGGATGGAGGAGATCACTCGCGGGGATGGGCGGGGACGGAGGAGATTACTCACGGGGACGGTGGGGACGGGTTAGATTCTGGCGGGGATGGGTCGCATTTCTCTCCCCGTGCAACTCTCTAATTCACTAGTTGGATTCATGTGTTATATCAAAATCCCAGAGCACGATTATTAGTAAATGGGCTGTTGTCAGCTCCATTTATCTTGGAGAGGGCACTCAGCAGGGATGTTCCTTCTTGTCTCTTCTGTTTCTGCTCGCTATAGAATTGCTAGCCATAAAAATTTGACAATCTCTGATGCTTCAGAGCATAAGTATTGGGGAGAGGAATGTTGCATAAGTTTGTTTGCAGATGATATCGTATTGTACCTTGACCCAATATTTGAGTTGTGCATTGTGTGTGATTTAAGGAGTTTGGCCTTATTTTTGGTCTTCAAGTTAACTGTGCAAAGTCGAACGGTTGGCTTTATCTGGGGATATACAGGCCTTCTGGCATGGGGAATTGGAAATCGCCCCTACTCGGTCACCCATTAGATACCTGGGAACAGTCTTCCTTTATCATTACTCAGAAGAATCGCGTTAGTAAAAATGGTGGTGATAACCCAAATTATTATACCCTTTGCAGACAGTTCCCGTTTGATTGTCTAGTAGGGACATGCTGGGACTAAGGTCCATTCTTACTAGATTCATATGAAGAGCTAGAGCTCCACACATTAGCTTCAAGAAATTAACCTTGGGCTGCTCTGAGGGGGGCTAGGGGGTTCCAGATGTTCGATTATATAATGTGGTGGCATTGCTTAAATGGATTCATGAGGGGTATACAGGCAAGGACAAGTTTTCTCCCTTGGGGTGGATGATGGCTTGGAGCTCTCTCTATATTTTTCTTAACCTCTTGCATCGTCAGGAGGAGAAACAAAATTTTCTTAGGCCATTTTGGATGGCTTGGAAGTGGTGGCTGGGTAGGCAGGGCAAGAGCCCTCCTGTGCCCCCATTTTTAGAGTTGGTGGGCAATGCAGATTTTCCCCCTGGGTTAATTAGTACATGCTTTCAGTAATGAGCTCAACAGGGGTGCAAGTTTCTGGGTCATTTGGGAGCTGACAGTCTGGGGTGATTTTGTTTGCCCAGGTGTGCAATTAGGTGGGATATCCCCTGTCAGATTTTTTGCCTTATTATCAAGCCCAACACTATTGGGAATCACTGAATAAACGATTTGCTGGTGCTTGAGGATATGGGAAATTGTATTTAAAATTTTCTGATACACCAGTCAAGCATAATAAGTTATATAGATATGAGTATGAGTATGGGTGATATGGATAGCTTGGCAGCCCGATGGGGCACTGATAGGTGTTTAACTTATACGACTCAGTTTTGGCGTGGAGGAGTAGCCTAGTGGTTAGAGCAGTGGATTTTGATGCTGGTGAACTGGGTTCAATTCCCACATCTTCTTGTGACTTGGGGCAAGTCACTTAACCCTCCATTGCCCCGGGTACAAATAAGTACCTGTATATACTATGTAAACTGCTTTGAATGTAGTTGCAGAAACCACAGAAAGGCAGTATCAAATCCCATTTCCCCTTTCCTTATTTACTATGCTCAAATCTAAGGATCTGCCAGAGACCCAATATAAATTACTTCAATTGTAGCCATAGAGAAAATCTAGCACAAAATCACTTGCTCCATCCACATCTTTCATCTCTAATCTGCCCCAGGTCTGCCCTAAGGAGCTGCTTTGTTGCACAAGAAATAGGAGTAACCTTATGTAATCTGCTATGTGTAATAGTCTATGCTTCAGTTTTTTATGACCTCTTTGGTCATCCCAGGCAAAAAGTGTTACATTAATTCAGGTGATTCAACAAAGTCATCTGAACAACTGTATGAAAATCATGCTCTCAACTACAGCATCAACTTGCACCTTAAAATTAAGTTTTGAATCCAGAATTTAGTAGTAATAGGAGTACAGTTACTAATTAACTTCAGAATCCTTCAGCAAGTAGTCAATTACTTTCAAATTCAGTTGCAATATTCAGTTTCATGTGAGTAGATGTCATCCACAAATGTAAATTCTGGAGACTATTCTTCTCTTTCATATGGAGGAATGGAAAGCAACAAAAAATTGTACATCAGCATAGAAGAAAGGAACAAACCCTAATGCTTTAATATGACTTACTAAAGGTCTAATGCAAAGGTTACAATGTAAGAGGGACAATATAGAGCCATGAGAGATTTCTTCCTCAAGCACATGTTACCTTAGATCAAGGGCTTTCGACCCAGTCCTCGGGGCACTCCTAACCAGTCAGGGTTTTCAGGATATCTCCATTGAATGCAATGCAAATTATATATGTGGAGTGCCTCAAATTTTAATAAGTCAACATCAATGTATTTACCATATTATGACTAATAATATTCCTTTCCAATTCTCAAAAATCTTTATTCATACTACAAAATTTTTAAAAAGTACACATTTAAAACCGATACATTCAAAACTGGGTTATTTCCTACTCTAACTAAACTGGTGTGACAGCCTCTGATTCAGCTTACAAACGTAAAGATCATTACTGTTTAACATATTGTGAACTACTTATCTTAGACAGTTCTGTTGTGATGTTGGTGTTGATGTTGAAAATCACCCATCAATTTTCCATAAGCCATCAACCCTCAATGGTAGGAGCATTTGGGATTTGTCCAGATTAGCAATACTCAAAAAAAGGCTCATCAATTATCACCAGTCACTCAAATTTTCACTACTGAATTAAAAAACTTCATCGGCGTTGCCATTGCCATAGTTGTAATTTTGTTCCTGGTCATTTGCCACTACAAAAAAAAAATGGCTGCAGTTGTCCAATAGCTAATCCAAACGGTGTCCTCAAATCCAAATAAGTATTTCTTTAAAAACAGAGCTGTATTCAATCCTTTGCACAGAATCAACCTTTTGGGTCTCTCACTTGACCTGGTCTCGGTCTCAACATTTCCTGTATTTCAAAATTCTTCATCGGGAGACTTTACTTTTAATATTTGATGAAAAGCTTCCAAAATTGGCTGGAGCACCTCATACCACTCATGCTGGGCATTCCACTCATGCTCTATGATGTTACCAGGACTTTGGTAAAGATTATGGCTGTATTGTTGGCAGTGCGGCAGTCCCTGTGGCTGCAGAACTGGGCAGCATATATAGCTTCCAAGGGTTATCGAAGTAAGTTGTTTTGTAGCTTCCAAGGGTTATCGAAGTAAATTGTTTTGAAGATCTGAAAAACGTGTAAAGAGTTTGGCAGAATCTAATATACCACAGTTATTGGAGGATCATCTAGATTGGTGCATGGCCAGCCAGTCAGGGTGTTTCCATTAAGTCAGACTTGGTAGACTGAGTGGTTCCTAGCATGAAAGATTTGCTTCATTAGGTTAGTCCTTTTGAGGTACTTGTAGAAGGGGATTGAGAAATTGCAACTGGTGACGCTGCAGGCCCAAGAGCCACAAAATAAGGTTTTAGGGGTTCATGCTGTAGTGCCGCCTGTGGGAGGCCATGTAAGAGAGTTTTGTTGGAGGTGGACCCAAATCATTTTAGGTCAGTGGGTGCTTGAGGTCATAAAGAAAGACTGTTAATGCTCTTGAATTCCCCCCCTTCCACCAATCCTACAGTTTCTTGGAGTCATCTTGTCCATCTGTAATAAAGGCGGCAGTGGTGGTCAGATGAACCCTAGACAAGTTAGCTTGTTTTCAGACAGTGGTTCCAGTTCTGTAGGAATCACAGGAAATGGGTCGGTGCTACATGTTTTTTGTGCTACCCAAGAAAGAAGGAACCATCTGACCCATTTTGGATCTCAAATGGATAAATAGGGTGCTGAGAGTTCCAAATTTTGTATGGAGATATTTGATCTGTTATAGTAGTGGTCCTTCAAGGGGAGTTCCTCACAATGCTAGATTGGCAGAAGATTACCTGCATATTCCCATTTGGGCTGAATGCCAGTATTTTTTGTGTTTTGTGGTGCTGAGATGTGGTTTTCAGTATTTTTTTGGTGTCTTCTCTTCCTGTCAATCAGTCTGTTTCTCTACTGGCATTTTGGAAAGACACAAGGAGCTGAGATGCTGAACAGCTACCATTGTGTGAAACTAAAGAGGGTTTACATTGTTGTTTGAAGACGATGGAAGAGTTCCGTCTATTTGTGGTGTTTGGAGGATGCAGGAAAGTACATAAGCACTGCCACGCTGGGAAAAGACCAAAGGTCCATCAAGCCCAGCACTCTGTCTCCGACAGCGGCCAATCCAGGCCCCAAGAACCTGGCAAAACCCCCAGGAGTAACGGTCGGCTACATTAGCCCATTAGATTAAAGAGACAATCAAGTTTGATATCTACTGAAGGGTTGTTCAGTTACTTCTGTGTTGAAGATGCATTCCATTAGGGGACGTGCTTTCTCATGGGCAAAGCATAGTTTTATACTTTTTCAGGCTATTTGCAAGGTGGACGCTTGGTCCTCCTTCAAACTCTTTTTTCCAGCGATACTGATTGGATGTATAAGTGCAGCACTCTGAACCGGAGTTTTAGAAGCTGGTCGTTCTGGTTCCTGCCCTTGAGGATTACTACATTGATACTCTGCATGTGTCTGGATTGGCCTGTAGAGAAGCTAAGAACGAAGGATTCCTTGTAATTCCCAGACCCTCACATGCTTATTGGGAGTCAACTAGAAAAGTGCTTTCTATTTTCTGACCCCTCCTCTCTTTGGAATGCCTTGTCCCCTCCTCTTCGATCAGAACCATTGTTTAACATTTTTAAGGTAGGTCTGAAAACATTTTTATCCATCCAAGCCTTCAGTGCTCTCTAGAGTCCGCGGGAACTGATGGCAAGTAGTATCTGTCTTAGGAACAGCTTGCAGTCAATGTTGTTTGGTTAGTTGAATGTTCTCTTGGTATGTTTGAGTTTCTTTCCTTTTCCTTTCTTGTCATTTTCTGTCTTGATTTTATTGTATATCACCTTGATTTGCTTTGTGAAAAAGGCAATTTTAGCAAATAGGAATGAACATAAACATGCTCAATATTAATATTTTTGGTCTGGCAAGAGAAGACAGAAGTGTGCTGTATATTTCCTGTACATAGTTGGTTGTCAAGGCTCAGGGTCCTTTTAGTAGCCTGGCATGTTAAAGTTTGTTGGGTGTTAGCCCTACTGATTTTTGTTTCCGAGTTATATTGGGAAATTCATGCCTCAATTACTTTATTGAAATACTGGTTAGTGAGTAGCTGCACAAAATACTTAAAGGACAATGCCACTAGTGATTCTCAACCCACGCACCTGGACTGGTTTGGAGGGACTAAAGGAAAGAATTAGCACAGGATATATGGTAGTATTTTATGAAGAAACAAAGGCTTCAATGTGCTATTATAAAATAGGTGTCTTTCTACCCCATTATAAAATTACCCTCACACAGAAAATTTTTACACCAACGTTCACACCTGCTTGTAGTTATACATAACTCCTATCTGTGCTTCTCAAACCAGTCCTTGGGGCACACCCAGCCAATTGGGTTTTCAGGATATCCACAGTGAATATGCATGAGATACATTTGCTTGCGTTGCCTTCTCAATATGCGAATTTGTCATGCATAGTTCATTGTGGATAGCTGGAAAACCTGAATGACGGGGTGAGAAGCACTGCCCTTAATAACTGTTTGGACTTGTGCTTTGGAGGATGCTTGACTGGGTGGTAATGATTATTTCTCAGGCATTCCAAATCACCTTAGAATACCTAAAGTTTGTTTTTCAGAGCTCTTTAATGGGCTCCCATCCAATATCCAATGTTTAAAAAAACTTCTTCTACATTCAAGTAGTTCTATTCGTACATGCAAAGCTCCAAATGATGCTGTTTTATTTTAAGAAATGGTTGTGAAATGGTTTATTTTGATGTACATGTTGCCAAATACATGTGCTTTTTGCGATTCAATTTATATTTTGTAAAAGGCTCTATGTTTCAAGTAGTCCTTTATAAAATAGTTGGAGTGGAGAGCTGGAGTTGAACACATGACCTAAACATCTGTTTTCAAACTAAAATGTGTATGCAAAATTATCTTCTGATGGGGTAATTTTATTAAGTGCTTGCTATGTTAAAGACTTTTATAAAAATATTCGACAACCAAAACAATATGAGAAGTGGAGTTATCTAACAATAGCAAATATATAGTAAAACTCCACTTATATCAGGGTTACAGCTATAAGCATAAAAATTGATTCAAAATTTATATTGGCGAGGAAAAGCCTCAGAAGCAAATTGCACTACATTCAGTGCTCAAGTCCAAATCATTAGCGAAAACCTCCCCTCTTTCTACTCAAAATATGCATTCTCCCCCCAAAATTGGTCTCATTTTCAAAACAGAAAATGTCTAAAAAGTGGCATAAAGCAGCATTTGGATGTTTTTCTCACAATAACGTCCAAATCAGTATTTTTGAAACCTATTTTTATACATTTTTCTATGAAGTCTGTCAGAAGTGCGTCCAAATCTCAAGGGGGCATGTTCAGGCCGGGACTTGGACGTTCCTAAGACTTAGATGTTTTTCAGTCATAATGGAACAAAACAAAATTGTTCAGGACTAAAACTAGACGTTTTGAGCTAGACCTGTTTTTAGAACGAATAAGGCACAAAAAGGTGCCCTAAATGACCAGATGAACACTGGAGGGAATCAGGGATGACCTCCTCTTACTCCCCCAGTGGTCACTAACCCCCTCCCACCCCCCTCAAAAATGTGATTAAAACATTACTTGCCAGCCTTAGATGTTATACTTAGGTCCATTAGAATGGAGTAGTCCTAGTGGTGGGTGCAGTGCAGTACAGACAGGTGAACCCAGGCTCCTACCTTCCCCTCTTGTTACACTTGTGAAGGAAACTGAGAGCTCTCCAAAACTCACCAGAAACCCATTGTACCCACATATAGGTGCCCCCTCCACCTGTAAGGGCTATAGTAGTGGTGTACAGTTGGGGGGGTGGGGGTTTGGGGGGCTTAGCAGGCAGGGTCCACTGCAGTGCCCCTAGGGGTGCCCTATTGCTGTCCTGGGATGTCTAGGGGACCAGGCTACTAAAAATGCTGGCTCCTCCTACATACCAATGGCTTGATTTTGTGCATTTTGCACTTGGACGTTTTTTTTTGTTTGATTTTTTTCGAATTGGACCAAAAAACCAAAATGTCCAAAATCACAAAACCTTGTTCAAAACAGTATTTTCGGGAAAAAAAAGATAGATGTTTTTCTTTTTGAAAATGACCTTCTTTCCTGTTTAGATTTTGGATGTATTTTACAAAACGTCCAAAGTCGGACTTAGACTTCATATCGAAAATGCCCCTCCACATGTAACATAGAAATGTGAAATTAAAGCAAAATTTAGCTTTTATCAGCTCATAAAGGCCATGTGTACTTTTATAGGCGCTATGCTTAGACATTTCCTGGATGGGGTATAGTTTGGGCATATCTAGGGCAGGGGTTACAATACACACGTGGATTTTATACATTACACATGTACAAGCATAAAATACATACAATTTTCAGATCAGATGGAATTGTGCATATGAATTTGCATGCTGTTAGAGCTGGTTCTGGGTGCCTTTGTTGCTTTTAGAAAACAAGTTTGACAGATGCCATGCTATAATATCTCCTAAATGTACTTAGTATATGTTTTTAAGATGAGTATTGTTTCCTTCCATCTTGATTTTTGATGTTCTAAAGTCCTCAAAAACATCAGGTGCTATTTCAAAAGGAAAATGTAGGTTTTTTTTTTTAAATTCTTGTGACTTGCAGACTCCTGTGTCCAACTAGTGCCCAGATCAGAATAGCTTATAAGGACCCCTGAAAAGGAACAATGTAATTGCTTAATTTATTTTTGCAACATTTAAAACTGATATTTTTCTATTCTCTAGGTGATCTTAAAGCTATCAGTTGGCATCCCAAATTACGTTGCACCAGAGGTTCTGATTGCAATGAATGGAGAAGATGAAGCAGCATATGGTCCCGAATGTGATTGGTGGTCTTTGGGGATTATAGCTTATGAAATGATTTATGGCAGATCACCATTTATTGAGAGGACATCTTCAAAAACCTTAAATAATATTATGAATTTTCAGGTAAAACATTTCTATCTTATTTAGACTGGGACAATGCTCATCAATCTTCACGCTGCCAGGAAATACTATCCATGCCCCTTCTTCCTGTGGAGGTGTGGCCCAATGACATCTTTATGGAGGCCCCTCCTCCCCAGGTCACAACTCAGAGGACAGATTTCATGACCTTGAATCCACAATTTGGGAAGCCTCAGAACAGAGCCTAAAAACAGAAGAAAGTGGTTTCTGTGTATTTCACATGAAATCCATTTTGGTTGCTGGAGTGAAGTTTAGTAGTTTTATATTCCTCTACTGTTGGTGGGGGGGGGGGGGGTGGGGGTGTATGGCAGGATCTTGTTTATTACACGTTTCTTTTTTATTTTATTTTAATTTTTATTGTCACCAATACGATACATATGCACATCTACAATGTTTCAGGTAGTATCAAAAGCAGTTCCATACAGTAGATGGCCTGAACAGCATCCAATAATAAACAAAGATTTAACAACTTAGGTTTTGTGATGCCATAAACGTGTCGGCTTTTTTTTTTTTTTTTTTTTAAACTACCCCCTATCCATTAATCTCATGCATTCCATTCCCTCCCATTCCTTCTCACACCATTCGCTTCAAAAACACACCCTATTCCCTCCCATCCAATCCCCGCCACCTTCCCTCTTTACCCTAACTGCTGTAAACAATCTGTCCACACCTTCGAATATTGCTTGTTTATGGATTTTAGAGATTTGGCATAGATCCGGCTTTCATATTTGCCGACTTCCTGCATCCTGGTCTTCCAGGCTTCAATTGGTACACTCTCAGCGGAGGTCCAAAATTGCAAAATAGTCTTTTTGACTAGCAATAATGTTATATATATGAATCTCCTGTATGGTTGCAATAGGCCCTGTGTCAACAAAAGAGTTTGATCTCCCAGTAGTAATGTTGTATAGTCCCACTCTATCTGCTTGTGAGTGACCTGTTGTATTATTTGAAATGCCTCATTCCAGATAGATAGGCTCGAACACTCCAAAAAAGAGTGGAGAAGGTACCCCCTCCCCGGCGGCATCTGTTGCATTGTCCATCCCCCCATAAACCCATAGCTGCCCCTTTAGCTTTGGTAATATAAGCTCTGTGCATTATTTTGTACTGCGTTTCCTGTAAATCTGCTGTCTTGACCATGGCATATAATGTGTTAAAAAGCCGATTAAATGTTTGAATTGTGTATTTCGTATTCAATTCCCTGTTCCACTGCTCTATCAACCATTCATCCCCCTGTTGGAGTGTGGCATTTGTAGTATCTTATACCATGTGGAGATGCTGTTTACTTTAAATGGAGTGCGAAGCGGAATCTTATCCAATAGGCCCCACGTCCACTTGTCCCCATATTTCCCTTTAAGGAAGATTGATAATTGCCTCACCTGTATATAATGCAGCAAGTTGTTGTTAGGGATATCCCATCTCTCTTTTATTTGATCAAAAGACTCTATATTATCCCCACCCTCTACTAAAAGGTGACCCAGTATTCTACACCCGTTCTGTTGCCATTAGTAAACATCGAGTATCCCATGCCCGCCGGAAGTCCGCATTGCCCACAAGGCCCAAGAAGGGAGACGCGTCAGGTGATCGATCTGATGTCCTCTCCACCAGACCCAGGCCCTCCTGAACGGTCTCAGGAAAGCCAATTTGCCTCACTAATTGCGGATTCGTATTTGTCCGCATATGAATCAAGTTTACAAAAGACCACGGTCGACTCCAATCTTCCAACCCTCCATGCGGCAAAAAACCGGTAGTGATCTGCCAACCCTTCAAAGATAAACCGCATTAGCGCTGCAACATTATAAATGCGCAGGTCAGGTAATCCCAGACCCCCGGCCCCCTTGCTATATACTAATTTCTGGTGCCCTATCCTTGCTCTCTTCCCATGCCAAATAAAGGAGCGGATTATAGAGCGAAACAATCGCTCTTCTTTCCGTAGGAGCCAAATAGGAGCTACTTGTAGGGGATAAAGAACCTTGGGCAACATAACCATTTTCACAAGGGCTATTCTCCCCATCAGGGACAACGGCAGGTCCTTCCAACGGGCACACAACTGCTTAATTTTTTCCACCGGGTCTATTACATTCTTGCGATAAAATGTCCTCTCGTTAGTGCTTAAGAAAATGCCTAGATACCGCATTGCTCCCTTGGCGAATGGAATCGGCAGTTCCTCTACTCCCGGGTCTCCAAGTTGCCCCGATAGGGAGAGTACTTCTGATTTGGAGCAATTTACCCGCAACCCTGACAGTTCCCCAAATTCATCCACTATAGCCAAAGCCTTTGGCAAGTCCGTAGGGGCATGGGCCAAATACAATAAAATATCATCAGCGAATAAGTTAAGTTTGAATTCCCTGTGCCCCACTTGCAGCCCTCGGATTGTCCCACTGCTCCTTATTTTAATTGCAAGTGGCTCTATTGCCAGGAGAAAGAGAAGGGGTGAGAGGGGGCACCCCTGCCGAGTGCCTCTGTGTAGCGCGAAGCTTTCTGTTAGTTTCCCATTAACTAACAACCTGGCTAGGGGATTTGTATAGAGAGCTTTAATCCACGATAAGTATGGCCCCGTTATCCCATACCTTTCCAGAACCCAGAATAGGTACCTCCAAGAAATGCTATCGAAAGCTTTTTCCATGTCCAATCCCACAATAGCTTCCTTTCCCCCCACTCTCTCTGTATTCCTGTATGGTCACCATGGCCCGCATGATATTCATGGATGCATATCGCCCCGGTACAAATCCAACCTGATCTGCATGTATCAGGTGTGGAATTACTACATTCAATCGTTTGGCCATTATGGCCGCTAGCAATTTCACGTCCTGGTTTAAAAGTGAAATGGGCGATATGATCCTACCTGCGCCTTGTCTTTGCCCGGCTTTGGCAGTAATACCACATGGGCCATGTTGCTCTGAAATGCCAACCCCTCTCCTATGATTCCATTGAACCAGTCTCTCAGCGGTTCCGTAACAAGGTCCGCCAAGATACGGTAGTACTCTGGCCGAACCCATCCGGTCCCGGAAGCCTTAGTCAGCTTCAAAGCTTTTATACCCTGTTTGATTTCCTGTCCCAAGATGGGTGTATTTAAAGCTTGTAGTTGATACGCTGTAAGTTGTGGTATGGTATTGCCTGTAAGAACCTCTCGCACACCTCAGGGTCGAACTCCCTAGCCTTATACAGGGAACTGTAGAATTGTACAAATTGCTGCATTATATGGGCCTCTTCAGTATATACCTTCCCCTCTGTATCTTAATGGTAGTAATGATCTGCCGTTACTGGGTGGTCTGACCATGTTAGCTAGTAATTTCCCTGCTTTGTTGCCCCATTTGTACAGCCTAAAGCGTTGAAAGTATATATCTCTCTCCGCCCTTTGGGTCAATATGTCATCAATTTGTTTCCGAATCTGCATTATCTGATTTTATAAGTTACCGATAAGGACCCCGTGTGGGCTCTCCGTAGCTGGTGATATTTTTTAGATAACTTTAAGAGATCGGCCTCCCTTTTCCTCCTTTGCCCTGCTGTATATGCTATGATGTCACCTCGTACACTGCCTTCGAGGCCTCCCAATATATGCCGCGTCCACCCCTGATGTCTGGTTGTGTCTGTGATATTCGAGCCATCTGTTTCTTAGAAACTCGTGAAACTCTTTATTATTATATAGAGTTGGAGAAAATCTCCACACCTTTTCTTCTGGTTCTGACGCAAAAGAAATATTCAGAGTAACTGCGGAGTGATCGCTCAGTGTCGTGTCTAAGATGCGTACTTTAGATAATCTGTGCAACCAGGAAGTAGTAACTAGCATATAATCCAGCCTAGAGTACACATTATGCGTGTGTGAGTAAACGTATATTCTTGATCATGTGGGGTGCAACAGACGCCAAATATCTACAAGTCCCAGCTGAGAGGCCACAAAGTTCACCCCTTGTTCTCCCACGTCCCTCCTCGAAGTCTTGGAGGTTTACAATCAATGGAGGGTCTGCTACTACATTGAAGTCTCCCCCATCACTACCAAGCAATCCGGAAAGGTCACTACTTTGGCCACAATGTCTGAGAAGAACCTGGGAGAATAGGTATTGGCCCATAAATATTGCACAAGAGTATGTGTTGTCCCCACAGTTCGCCCAGGATGAGCACATACCTCCCCTCTCTGTCCTGAATTACTTTGTGAGTGTTAAAGGGTATATCCTTGTGTATTAGCACAGCCACTCCTCTTTGCCTGGAATGAATGATTATTCCACCTCCCCCACCCAGCTCCTTCGTAGTTTTTGGTGTTCTATCACGACAGGTGGGTCTCTTGCAGGAAGGCAATATCTGCTCGCTCCTTCCGCAACCAGGAAAAGCAATTTAGTTCTCTTAACTGGTGAATGCATGCCATCTACATTGAGAGTAATTAGCTTTAAATTAACCATGATCCCAATATATGTGATCAGTAAACATAGATTTGAGTGTTATACGTCCCGCCAGCCTCCCAGCCTGACCAGGGGTGTCTACCTGTGTCTTTTCAATGGAACAGACTGCACAGATGTTATACTTATCTTATTCCCATCCCTCCCCCTCCTAGCTCCCCCTCCCTCCCTCCTCCATCCTCCCCTCCCACTTCCACACATACATCCATCTCATCCACACCCCCTCACCCGCTGCATCCAGACCCCTTCCCCCCTCCCCTTCCCCCCGTTGTCCCCCCCGTTCCTTCCTCTATTAATCCCCTCCCTTCTATATCTCCCATCCTTCTCCTACCCCGATACCGCCGAACATCAAGTGCTCCCGGGAGTTCCCCTTAACAAGAGTGTTATAACATTAAACTGACCATAACTTGGGGTTCTAATAACGCAGCTTAAACCCATTCCTATTACATCTACAGAAATAACCCCTCCCTCCATATGCCTATAACCGAAAATAGAACATCTCAACAATCTAACATAAACCAAACAGGTTCCCCCACTTCTACACCGCTTCCCTCTCCTTGTTGCATCTGATGCTTACAGTTCAATGCCACGAGTAGCATGTCCGATTACTCAGATCTCTGATTAATCCAGTAGTTTTACAGGAGCTCATGCGGTTGCTTGTAATTAAAGTTTCTGGTACCACTGCCGTACCAATTCACTTCAGTCACGGTTCTTGTTCCTCCCCACGAGCTCCGTTCCAGGCTGATTTTCTCCATTAGCGCTTTTGCTTCTCCCGGGTCGCTGGCGTACATCACCCGATTTTCATGCCAGACCTTCAATTTTGCCGATATAGAAGGGCAAACTTGACTCCTTTTTTGTGCAGTTCTGTACACGTGGGCGCCATAGCTTTCTTAGCAATGCCACTTTCGTGGAGTAGTCATATAAAGAGAAGCAATCTGTGGCCTTCATATGTCAGTGTTTTCTTTGCGCGAGAGGCCTCAGTAGCTCTTCTTTCACCTGCCAGTTGGTAAAATGGCCGATTACCGTTTCGAGCTCTGGCGTTCCTTTCAGCTCGCGCCCCTATCCGGTGTGCCCCTGTCGCAGCATGCTTTAGTTTTGTCCATTCCAATGCCCAGCTGATCTGGGAGCCAGGATTCAAACAAATTACATAGTTGTTTGTCCAGTACCTCCTCGGGAAGCCCACAATTCGCAAATTCTTCTCCTTGCTCTGTTTTCTTGCTCTTCCATGCGGTCTCGTAGTCTCCTGTTTCCTTTGGAGCGTTTAAAATCTGGGCCGCCATACTCCGCCTATCATCCTCTCCCGATGCATCCTTTTCTCCACCTCGGCAATGTGATGGGCTTGTGCATCAAATTTGCCATTGATTTCATCACCGCTGTTTGTAATTTGCCCAGCCGGTTCTCTAGAGCCTCCGACACCGAGCGCGTGATTTCCTCGATCCAATCTCTTGTATGCGTGTCAGGCTCGCTCCGCGCCCGCTGTGGCGGGGACTCCGCCATTTTCTTTTGCGCCGAGGCGTCCAAAGCTTAGCTCCTCGCTGCGGCTTTATGGCCTACCTCAAGGATCCGCTCGTAATTATGGCGTTCTACGGGCTCTTTTTCCTTATTGATCGCTCCTCACCCTCAAAGGTCAGTTTGAATCAATCAATATAGTTATTTGTAGCTGATTTTAGCCGATCTCCCGAGGAGCCACTCTCCCCCACGTCCTCTCAGGCAGCAGGCATCACGTGACCCCCCCTTATTACACGTTTCTGTAAATGAAACCAACAGAATGCTATACTTGTAGTTCCACTGGACTTACTCTCTTCCAAATTCTGTATTGCTCTAGCATTCTAAATAGATTAAAAAAAAATTATTTTATGAATAAGCACTTGCAACACAACAATGTAATACAAAACATATGAAATGACATACAAACTATATGAATAAATGCATTGGATTGTATAGAGCATCTCTGACTGATATACTCACTCACATCAAAACATACAGGTAATGATTGTAGTTTACTGAAATGTTGCAAAAAGAGAGAGAATGGAATCCTGAGTTTCTTTTGGAAGAATACCACAAAACTTGCCCCTTATTCTTGCCCTAATTATCTTGCACCTCGACTACTGCAACTCTATACTTCCTTAGCGTCCCTTCGGACCGGCCCAGAAAAAACACTGATGGGTTGCATACTCCTTCCAGCTGGTGGAGACTGAGAATTCTGACTCTCATGAGAGCCAGTAAGAGCCTTGGCTTGCTAGAGTGAGATCCAGTATTCTCAGTCTCCAGCAGGTGGAAGATGGTGAGCCCTTCATTCTCTTATACTTCTTTTTCTATTTCTAGCTCTTCTACTTCAAAAACAAACAAACAAACAAACAAAAAAACAGAGAGGTTTAATCATTTTTTCCTTACTCTGTGCAACTGTTAAAAAAAAGACAGGTTTCTGAGGAGGCTGAGGCCCGCGGGGGTTCTCTTCAAGCCTCGGGTGTGCCAAACTTGGATTGTTGAGTCCCTCCCCCCAACTACCTCCTGACTTTGAATGTGAGTGCATTTTAATATTGTTTGGGTCTTTGCTGCTGCACTAACTTCAGCCCCTTCAAGGGGAGGGTTCCCTGATGAACGAGAGAGAAAGATGCTTTGCTTTGATTATAAAAAACAAATGCAATAAAGAAAGAAAAAGACAAATGCCAAACATAGTAGCATAGTAGATGACGGCAGAAAAAGACCTGCACGGTCCATCCAGTCTGCCCAACAAGATAAACTCATATGTGCTACTTTTTGTGTATACCTTACCTTGATTTGTATCTGCCATTTTCAGGGCACAGACCGTAGAAGTCTTGGCCAGCACTAGCCCCATCTCCCAACCACCAGCCCCGCCTCCCCCCACCGGCTCTGCAGAGCAGCTCATTTTCTGCATTTGCCGTGTTGGGGCTTCAGCCGGTTTTTATCTCTCCTGAGTTATTTTCTTGGCGGCTTTCTTTTTGGGTCAGTTAAAAAAACCAAAACAAAATCAAAAGAAACTGAGGCTTTGCATGGTATGCCAGCACAGGGGCCTCATGGTGTCTGGTACTTGTAAATATTGTACTGCCAAAGAGAGTCCGGTGCTTAGTTCTGACTTGGGGTATGATTTGGGTACTCTCAGGCAGTCAGCTGTTTTATCTCAGCAGCCGGTTTTGGCGGGAAGCTCCGCCATTAAGCACTCACAGCTGGCAAGCACTGCTATTAGACAATCTCAGCCTCCCTCTGTGAAGTTTGGTTCTTTACCTCTAGAAAAGTCCCTGGAGGCTTCTTTCTTACCTGGGTCAGTGCGAGCAGGGGAAATTCAAGGTGCTGCTGAGTTTGTAGTGTAAATGTACAGGGTTATTTTAATACTTAAATTGGATCCATCTTCACCACTTCCTTCTGCAAAGTCAGGGGATCTCAGTTCTTCCTTCAAAAGACCTAGGATTGCCTGGGATGTGGAGGCTGATACTGACATGGAGTTGGATCCTGAGATGCTTTTCCTTCAGGAGGACCTTCAGATAGGAGAACCAGATTTTTCTGAGGAAGCTATGCCTGGTGATTCAGTATCGGACACTCTTCTGCCTGGGGAGGATCCTTCTGTAGTACAGATTTTTCAGAAGGAGGATTTGAAGGAGATCATAGCTTTAGTCTGAATCTTTTGGCTAAAGGTATTAGGAAAGCTGATAAAACCTTTCCGTATGCATCAGGATATCAGAGACATCTTACAAGCATAGTGAGATGTGCCAGATGCACCTTTTTGTGTCTCAAGGTCTATGGTTCGACTTTATCCCGTTCCTGATCCAGACAATGCTATGCTTAAACCTCCGGTAGTTGATGCAGTGATTTCTGCTGTTACTAAGCACAATACTGTTCCTGTGGATGGAGGGACAGTGCTAAAAGATGTGCAAGATGACACTTTTGTACTTTTCCTAAAAATTGTAAGCCACATAGAGCCTGCCTTGGTGGGATTATGTGGGATATAAATGTTCACAATAAATAAATTAAATAAATAAATGGAATCTCTTTTGAAGTCTTCTTTTGACGTATCTGCTTTAGCAGTCCAAGCAGCTATCTGTGGTTCTCTGGTAGCCAGGGCTTGTTTTAGATGGTCTGAGTGGGTTTTGGACAGGTCTGCAGATGATTTCGCTCTAGTGGATGCTGAAGTGGCTAAGATAGGGATGAGTTCTGCTTATTTAGCTGATACCATGTATGATTTATTATAAGCCTCTTCAAAGTTTATGGCCTTAAGTGTTGCGGGCCCGCCTTTCTCTTTGGCTTTGAGGCTGGTCTGCTGATGCGGCTTCTCTGTCTAAGCTTAGCAAATTTCCTTTTAAAGGATCTTTTCTGTTTGGGGATGAGCTGGATAAACTGGTGAAAAGTTTAGGGGATACTAAAGTTCCTCGTCTTCCTGAAGATCGCCTCAGATCTGCCGGTCATAGATTTCTTTCCAGTTGGTGACGTGGTAGAGATTTTTGACAGTTTAGGCCTGGTAGAGTTCCTTCTGTCCAAAAGTCTTTCTATTTTCAAAGGTTTCAATCCTTTCGAGGATTCTTCTTATACATTAGCTGCTTTATTTGCCTGAGTACAATATACTTTATGGTACACCTTGCACATCCAACAACTTCATACACAAGCTTAACCCTCTGTATTACCACTGTCCATTGTCGGTTCCCCCCCTCTTCTCTCCCCCCTTTCTCTTCCGTCCCCTCCTACCACGTGCTTCCTTATATGAAGCCGTCACTTTATAACGCTAACCCACCCCTTCCCCTATTCTTATACTTTTGAATTCCCAGTTCCTCCATTATCTTCTTGTCACTTCAATTTAACATTCTAACATATTCCAAAATTTAAATTTGTCTTTATAATCCCCGTCTTGAACTCCCCCCCCCCCCCCCTCAATATTCTGAACACATTAATCATAACAGTATTAACTTTTGGAATTAAATACCATCAGAAACGGTTAACAGTTCTGCCATCTTCGTTTTCAAAGGCTCTCTCTTTTCTTCACTATAAGATTTCCCATGCACCGTGTGTATTATTGTAGGAAATCTCATCCAGCGTCGAAGTTATATAAGCCTGTCATCATTGCTGCAAATTCTTGTTGGCTCATGCAGGTTCTGTATCCTCAGAATTAGTAGTTTCAGGGTGTTCCAGCTTTGCCACAAAGTCTTTCATTTCCTTTTCCGACGTGAAAGAACGTAGTTTGCCCTTGTGTGTTATTTTCAAAGTAGCAGGATATTGCAGGTTAAAACAGATCTTCATATCAAAGAGTTTTGAACACACTGGTGAGAATGCCCTTCTCTTGGCTGCAATCCCTGCCGAGTAGTCTTGAAAGCAGAGGACCTTTGTATTTTCATAAGTCAGAGATTTATTTGATCTTGCTGCTTGTAGTATATATTGCTTGTGCATAAAATAGAGCACTCTGCAGATAATCACTCATGGCTTAACGTTGTCCATCTGGCGAACTCCCAATTGATGTGCACGTTCGATTCTTAAGGGACCAAGATCCGCTGGAAACTCAGTATTTTTGGTCAGCCATTGTTCCAGGACACTCTCCAGTTGTTGTCCACCTAGCGCTTCGGGCAGACCCACCAGGCGAATATTATTCTGCCTGGAGCGGTTCTCCAGATCCTCGATTTTAAGTTCCAGGTCCGATACTTTTTTCTGTAGGTTTTGCTGAGCATCTTCCACTCCCGCCATTCTGTTTTCCACTTCGCTAGCTTTAGATTGAAACGCTATGCATTCCTTAGTCAAGTCCTCTAATTTTGCGTTTAACTTCTCTAGTTTGATATCAAGTTTCTGGTCTAGCGGGGCCAATCGTTGGTCTAGCAGTTCCTCCATCACCACTGTTAATTCAGAGGTGATCTCAGCCACCCATGCAGACGACACCAAAGGACCCGTTTCGGGGGAGGACGCCGCCATCTTGTCTTCGGCCGTCCTTCCCCTCTGTCTTTCCTTTTGGGCTGATTTTGCTGCCATGACCGGTTTTTCGCCCGTTCCAGTTTACCAGGTACCTGCACTGTCTTGCTCTAGCGGAAAGTGTGATTTTGGGAGGAATGATTCCCTTGCAAATGTGGGCGTTAACAGGCAGGTTTCGGAGAGAAGTTCACCTGCGACCTCTCTCCACCATAGCGTCACATGACCCCCTCTCATAATTCACTTTAAAGCCAGATAAAACATCATATAGCTGCAATTCTTGTAATAAAATAGGTAAAGTGATCCTCTGAGTCTGAATATAAAACATAAGTACATAAGTAATGCCATACTGGGAAAAGACCAAAGGTCCATCGAGCCCAGCATCCTGTCCCCGGCAGCGGCCAATCCATGTCAAGGGCACCTGGCAAGCTACCCAAATGTACAAACATTTTATACATGTTATTCCCAAAATTTATCCACAAAAAGAGCTAATTTATGATCTTCTCTCCCCACTGAAATTCCCTTAATATCTATCATGGAGTGAATCCGCTGTGCAAATGGCTCAATAGAGAGGGCAAAAAGCAAGGGGGACAGCGGAAATCCCTGCCGAGTTCCCTGTTCAATTAAAAAGGGCTCATTGTGTACTCCATTGATGTAGATTCGAGTCGATGGTCTCTCATACAACTGCTATAACCACTGAATAAAATGCACCCCCCCCCCCCCAAATCCCATCTGGCATATCACCTGCCACAAAAAGGGCCTCACAACCCTATGAAAGGCCTCCACATCAGTTGCCAAAAAGGCAACTGATTCGCCCATACCCTGAGCCACCCACAAGTTACTCAAGGTATGCCGAATATTATCAGCCACCTGATGTTTCGTGACAAAACCTGACTGGTCCGGATTTATCAACTGAGATAATACCCTGCCCAAGCGTTCAGCCACAGTCTTCACTAAAAGTTTGACATCTAAATTGATGAGAAAAATAGGTTGATAAAGAGCTACACACTGTAGGATCTCTGCCAGGTTTAAAAAAAACAAACAAAAAAAAAAAACAGAGATCCTAGCTTCCTGTGTCCTTTCAGCTAAAGACTCTCCCTGAAAACAAGCATTATCCACCTGAAGAAGGAGGGGTCTTCCGAGAACACCTTATAAAACTTAGTGGAAAAACTGTGTAGACCCAGGGACCTTATCTCCCCCTTCAACTCTTTAATGGCCCATTGAATTTCAACCAAAGAAAAAGGCCTATCGAGGGAAGGCCGCTCCTCAGAGAAAGGAAGTCTACCTGAGATAATCTTGAATAGCTGTGTCATCTGAAACCCCTTCTCCCCTGTACAGCTGTTTATAATACTGGACAAAAAGCTCCTAAATCTCCTTATCTGTATAATGCAGAACTCCCCCCACCCCCTTCCCTTAAGCTTGGAAATTGTGGCCACTGGATTCTGCTGTCTCAACTGCCGTGCTAACATTTTAACTGAGCCAAAATATCTGAAAAAGCACCCTGCTGATGTAAGTGCTCCCAACTCTACTAACCCGAACTGAATCGCCAAGTTATGCTGCTCCTGCTTCCTATGCACCCCCCCCCCCCCATTTAAGCAAATGCCCCCTAACTACTGACTTCAGGGCATTCCAGAGCGTTCGATCAGATACTGTCAATGTCATTAATATCCATATAGAAATTAATACCCCCCCCCCCGAATATCCTCACAGACTTCTCTGTCTCCCACCAAGCTTTCATTAAGCCTTCAGCAGGTTTGACACCTCTCTCTGTCCAAAGCCCCAAGTTCAGACCACACAGGGGCATGATCTGAAATCTGAATACTTTCTATAGTTGAATCAGCTACTTGGCCCCACAGTTGTCTGCTACACCACAATAAATCAATGCAGGTATATGTGTACCCTGTGCATGTGAATAAAAACAATAAGTTCATTGCCCCAGGTGCTGCAACTGCCAGACATCTGAAAGTTCCAATTCTTTAACTAAATTCAATATCTTCCGCTGGTGGATAGAACTAGCCTCTCCATCCCCTTTAGAGTGATCCAGGGCAGCCGAAGTGTGAAAACTAAGATCTCACCCCATCACCAATTTCCCCCGTCGGATCAAAGTGTACAATACATTCGCTAAAGGCCCGATGATTAAGGACATATCTCTTTTCCTAGTATGGGTTTCCTGAAGCAAGAGAATATCCTACCACATACGCTGCAACTCATGCATAACTATGCTTCTTTTACCTGGTTCATTCATACCATTCACAGTCCACGATTCCACCCGAAGACTAACGAGACCCAGCCTGTACCCCTCGCCACCCCTCCATACCCCCACCACCTCCATCTACTCACCCTCCAACCCTGTCCCCTGAGAACCTGACTGGCTGACTAGAACTTACAGTAGTCAGCTGTCCCCTAGAGGAAGAGAGCCACCGTTGGGCCAGACTCCCCTGCAAAAAAAGAAGATAACCTCATCCCTACACCTAAGGATATTCAAAACAGCAATATACCCCTACATTCACGCAAAACAAGCACGCCATTCGATAAACAATCAGCTCAGCGTTCATACCCCATACCAATGTTCCCTCTAAGCGGAGCACACGAGCGATTGTTCATACATTTTAGGAGCGTTGCTTACAAAAAATTGTTTTTGTGTTATATACAGAAATACATTGCTAATTCTGGTGCTCAAAAATTGTTGGTTTTTAAAACTTGTTGCTCACAAAAAAAAAAATTTGCACACACTAGGCCACTCCTTAGAGAAACCATTGCCCCATACAAACACCAGAAAGCTCCGATTCCCTACCTATGTTCAGTACTAAGTTCAGAACATGCAGCAAAGAGCAATAAAATAGAATTTAGCACGGGTATAAGGAATAGTCAAATCATGATGGTGCTGCGCCCTCTGCTGATTCGACATCTGTTGAACGCTTCTGTTGGGAGTGCACTTTCTGCCATGAACCTGATTGGACGCTGTGCAGTTGGAGACTTCCTGTGAGACACATATACTGGCAGATCCGAACAACCCAGGTCCGCTAATGCTTTCCAAGCCTCTGTGACAGTTTGGATCTTACAAAAGTGGCCCCCCACAGTGAGCCATAGTCCTAAGATTGCTAGTTATATCCTAGGCTATGCTAATATTTAGTTTATTATTATTATTATTATTATTATAATGTTCTTAGTAGGTTCCCCTCTAAGGATATGAGTAGAATGTATTTCTAACAGCTATTTTATGAAAGGTCACTATAGAGGCATATTTTCAAAGCACTTAGCCTTCCAAAGTTCCATAGGTTTCTATGGAACTTTGGAAGGCTAAGTGCTTTGAAAATATGCCTCCATGTTACAGAATTGCTGGAAATGACTTTGCAAATGTTATCCATTCCTTAACATTCTTGGTCTCAAAACAAGGATCTTTCCATTGCTGGGTAAAATTCAAGTTTCTGCAAGCTGAAGAAAAGGGGAAATTTATGTGTGGAGCTTAAAACTTTCAAGCTGTTCTCCAGGCTCCGATCAATGATTGTATTATTTTGTTAGAATATACAACATCAAAGAACTGTAAGTTATTTACTTGATGAATTCTATAGGGCATAGATGGAGGTTGATGGGCTGCATGAATCAACCTATTTCTCTCCTGATTCTTCCTTTACTAACTCTTTCCTGCTATCTCTGCAAAACAGGGATCTTGACTGTGCTTTCTTGTCCATTTATTTTTGTAAACCACTTTGCTATTTTATACCGAAAGATAATTTAGCAAGTCTAATGAACATAAACATAACTAATTTAAATTTACGATCAGTCTTGGAGGAATTTACATTATTTCAGTACGTTGATAGATCTATAAGTAATCTGATCATATTGAGATTGTATAGTGTAGATCCGTGAAACAAAATCCTACTTTAGTGCATTTTTGATTGCATAAGGGTGTGAAGGCTTTTACAATATACTATATTCTCTAGATCAGTTGTTTCCAGATTGTGGGTCAGGGCCCTAAGTGCTCCCCTTTCCTCTGGATTTCCTACAGTGACATATGTTTGGAGGTCCTGTTCCCTCTTGTCTGGGGTTTCTTAGACTGGAAGCCAATGCAGAGTATTGGGTTTACTGAGTATGCATTGTGCTGACTGTTGCTGCTGTTGCCACCTTTTCTGCTACTGCAGATTTCATTTATTGGCTAAGAGGGTGAAGTCATCACATGAATATTTATGAGATAAAATGGGGTTATATCACCCCTCCGAAGGGACACACCACCTTGTAAGTGGTGGAGGGGCTTCCGTGTTTCAATGACTCAGAGGGCTATGCTGTAGGGTTACCCATATCAGACAAGGCCTCAGAGGAGAAACCAGACAAAGAGTGTCTCAACCTGGAGGATCCAAGATGGCGTTGAGGGAGGACGTACGCTAGTTGAGTTCCCGTTTTACACCAGAATGCCTGAAGAAGAGGGCGCGCTCCCCAGAGAATGGGGAAGAGAAAAGGCAAAGCCGTGGTGCTGTCCTCCTCGAACACGGCTGGGGTTCCCACCACTTCTCAATCTATTTTGGAGAGATTCGGGGTCATAACGTCGGGGATATCGGTTCTTGCTTCGGGGAACAGCAAGGCTTTATTGCCGAATCTCAGTGGAGGGAGTGACTTTGAGTCCCCCTGTTGGCACGACCCCTCCAAGACCCAACTCTCTTGGCTCTAACCCTCGACTTCTCTTCACCACATTGAACTCTCTCCTGAAGGTGCCCCCTCCCCCAACTCCCCCTTCATTATC
This sequence comes from Microcaecilia unicolor, assembly GCF_901765095.1. Classification (NCBI taxonomy): domain Eukaryota; kingdom Metazoa; phylum Chordata; class Amphibia; order Gymnophiona; family Siphonopidae; genus Microcaecilia; species Microcaecilia unicolor. The sequence goes on from NC_044041.1 coordinate 66,042,500, forward strand.
TCCTCAGACCCTTGCTGAATTCTTTCACTACAAGGTTCAAAAGATAAACCTTGAATTCTCTACCTCGCCACCTCTCCCTCCACTAGTCCATTCCCCTCTCTCTCCTTTCCCTCCTTTCCTGAAGTTACTATAGAGGAAACTACACTTCTCCTTTCTTCCTCAAAATGTACCACCTGTTCCTCTGATCCCATTCCCACCCACCTTCTTAATGCCATCTCACCTGCTCTTATTCCTTTTATCTGTCACATTCTCAACCTCTCACTTTCCACTGCAACTGTCCCTACTGCCTTTAAACATGCTGTGGTCACACTTCTCCTTAAGAAGCCTTCACTCGACCCTACTTGTCCCTCTAATTACCGACCCATCTCCCTCCTCCCTTTTCTCTCCAAATTACATGAGCGTGCTGTTCACCACCGCTGTCTTGATTTTCTCTCCTCACATGCTATTCTTGACCCACTACAATCTGGTTTTCGCCCTCTCCACTCAACCGAAACTGCGCTTACTGAAGTCTCCAATGACCTATTACTGGCTAAATCCAGAGGTCTCCATTCCATCCTCATTCTTCTCGATCTTTCCGCTGCTTTTGACACTGTCGATCACAGCATACTTCTCGATACCCTGTCCTCACTTGGATTCCAGGGCTCTGTCCTTTCCTGGTTCTCTTCCTACCTCTCCCTCCGCACCTTTAGTGTTCACTCTGGTGGATCCTCTTCTACTTCTATCCCTCTGCCTGTCGGCGTACCTCAGGGTTCTGTTCTTGGTCCCCTCCTCTTTTCTATCAACACTTCTTCACTTGGTTCATTAATCTCATCCCATGGCTTTTCCTACCATCTCTATGCTGATGAATCCCAAATCTACCTTTCTATCCCTGATATCTCACCTTGCATCCAAACCAAAGTTTCAGCATGCTTGTCTGACATTGCTGTCTGGATGTCTCAACGCCACCTGAAATTAAACATGACCAAAACCGAGCTTCTCATTTTCCCCCCCAAACCTACCTCCCCACTCCCCCCATTTTCTATTTCTGTTGATGGCTCTCTCATTCTCCCTGTCTCCTCAGCTCGAAACCTTGGGGTTATCTTTGACTCTACTCTCTCCTTCTCTGCTCATATCCAGCAGACCGCCAAGACCTGTCGTTTCCTTCTTTACAACATCCGTAAAATCCGCCCCTTTCTTTCTGAGCACTCTATCAAAACCCTCATCCACACCCTTGTCACCTCTCGTTTAGACTACTGCAATCTGCTTCTTGCTGGCCTCCCACTTAGTCACCTCTCTCCTCTCCAATCGGTTCAAAACTCTGCTGCCCGTTTCATCTTCCGCCAGGGTCGCTTTACTCATACTACCCCTCTCCTCAAGTCACTTCACTGGCTCCCTATCCGTTTTCGCATCCTGTTCAAACTTCTTCTACTAACCTATAAATGTACTCACTCTGCTGCTCCCCAGTATCTCTCCACACTCGTCCTTCCCTACACCCCTTCCCTTGCACTCCGCTCCATGGATAAATCCTTCTTATCTGTTCCCTTCTCCACCACTGCCAACTCCAGACTTTGCACCTTCTGTCTCGCTGCACCGTACGCCTGGAATAAACTTCTTGAGCCCCTACGTCTTGCCTCATCCTTGGCCACCTTTAAATCTAGACTGAAAGCCCACCTATTTAACATTGCTTTTGACTCGTAACCACTCGCCTCCACCTACCCTCCTCTCCTCCTCTCCTCCTCCCTGTACACATTAATTGATTTGATTTGCTTACTTTTTTTTTGTCTATTAGATTGTAAGCTCTTTGAGCAGGGACTGTCTTTCTTCTATGTTTGTGCAGCGCTGCGTACGCCTTGCAGCACTATAGAAATGCTAAATAGTCGTAGTAGTAGTAAATAGTAATGCTTCGCTATGGAGGTCAATAATGGAAACGCCCGAAGTGGGTTAGGATTTTCATGTGACCCGAGGAGGTCCTGGTGCAGATCGACTCGGATAATAAACCAACTGGGGGATTGGAGAGTGAGCTCTTCCCCCCGAAGATATCTGGAGCGGTTTCTGTGGAGAAATTGGACTTGGTGAAGCCAATAATGTCATAATGGACGTACTATAGGAACTGCAGCAGAATGTGAATAATTCTGTTCATCAGATGTTCAAAATTTTTCACTGTGTGAGTTAAAGAATTTATATTAATACTTATCTAACAAAGTGGAAGTCCAAGATATAAAAATAGAGACTTTGATTACGGAAATGGCTTCTCTATGAAAATCAGATAATTTGGCAATGAAGAATAGTTATCTTTCTTGTAAAAACTGGAATCTCTGGAGAACCAAATAAGGGAAAATAACTTGAGAATGATAAATTTACCTATAATATCCTATATATCAGCTACTGAATTCTTGAAGAAATATTTCTCTGATACTTTGCTAATACCTTCTGATAGCCACCTTTTGGTGACTAAAATTATATTTCCTTTAAAATCTTCTTTATCAGAGAAAAGAGATGTAAGTTTAACTGACATTTTGGAAAATTCAGAAGTTATAGATAGAGTTATTATTAGTGACTTTCGTCTTTGATTTAGATAGGAACAATGTTTTTGAAATTGTATTTCCGATACATGGTTGATAGTTTTTTGGGTTCAAAGATGCATATATTTCCTGACACATCAAGGGAATCGCAGACTGGGAGGTATGAGGTCTTGGCTTTTAAGCCAGGAATCATTGTCCTAGGTGGGACCTTCCTAGCACGATTCCCTTGTAAGTGTTTTATTTCCTTTTTACTTATTTGTTTGAACCTAAGAAATTATAAGAGTTTGTGGAAACAGATGAAGAATCTTCTGCAGCAGCTTCCTTCAGTTACCACTGTACCGGCTGCAATAACCGATTAACCTTCCTCCCTCAGAAAATGTGAAGTGTAAGATTAACCATTTTGAGTTTTTCTTATTTTCTTTAAGATTGTTTTCCTGATCTTGGATCTTCCAATTGTGGACAATTATGTAAAATATATATTGTTGAGAGAAAATGTTTTTCTTTTTATATTAATTTCTGTATTTCCTTACATTTATATGATAAATGTAATTAAGTAAAATAAATTTTAAAAAATGGGGTTATATCGGATCAAAATTTGAGAAGCAGTGCTCTAGGTTTATTTTTCCCAGCAACATAATCTATAATTGGACTCCTAAAACAACTTTTCCAGTTTCCCAAAACACAGCACCACTAACTCTATAGCTAATGTTTTATAATAGTTTCTCCAAGAATTTCATTGGTCTGAGAGCATCTGGCCTCAAAGCCATCCCTACCCCCAAAGCCCCTCCCCTTCATCATTGAGAGCCTAAGGGGGCCCTGTACCTGCTGGTCCAGTGGAATGTCTGTGTTCAAAATGGCACCTCTAGTGGTTGTCTTGTTGAAACATGATCCCTAATTATAGTAGCATAAGACTACTGCTAGAAGTTGCATTATGGAGATGGCACCAGCAGGGTAGGAGCGATTGAGGATCGCTCCTACCCTTGAACCACTGGATCACCAGTTATAGAACCCTTAGGCCCTTGATAATGGATGAGGGGGCCTTTAGGGGGGTAGGGGGTGTTGCTCCTTTTTTTTGGGGGGGGGGGGGGGGGGTTCTCAGTCTCTTTAAAGACAGGCCTTTGAGCATTGGGCCACAGCTTTGAGGTTTGATGCCCTTGGCATGGTAAAATAACACCAGCTTTTGGCTGAGTTTATTTTACCTTGATTTTTGGGCCATAATGCAAATTGCGGTGTGCACCGGGTGCACACCACTAATCACATTATGCTTTTTATATAGTAATGAGGTGCTTTACAAATATTTACATGTTTTGCATCTCATTATTATATAACCCACAGTGACCTTGGGACTCATTTTCAAAGCATTTAGCCTTCCAAAGTTCCATATGAAACTTTGGAAGGCTAAGTACTTTGAAAATATGCCTCCTTATGTACTTAGGACATAACAAGCTGTGTTAGTCCTGTAAGCTGCGTTTATGAGGCAATTAGTGTAACTTAAGGCCTAATGCAGCTTGATAATTTCCCCTCTTAAAATCATAGCATGAATTTGGTTTCTTTGTCCGTGGAAAAGGTTTTTTGAGTTTCTCACATTTGTAATTCAAAAGAAACGATACAATAGAGTACATTGGTTTTAATAGAGGATGTGGTAGCCTAGCTGAAAAGTGAATCAGACAGTATAAACTAATCTTCACTAATCACTTCTTCACAGCAGCCCCTGCAGAAATTGCCGGCTCTGCTTCCCCACAGCTGATCACTGCTGAAATTGCCGGCTTTCACTTCTTCACAGCAGCTCCCTAGCTGAAAATTCAGAGCTTGTGGACGGTCTTCAGTGTTCACCCCTGCAACCTGGGAAGCAGTGCCTGCCTTTTTCGCTGCAGTTGCTCATCAGCATCCATCTCCCTAACAGCTGATCACTTCTGTGACCTCCAGTGTCAACTCTTCTGCCCTGATGTTTGAGCGATAGCGCCCGCTAGGGACTTCATTTTAACTGAGGGGTGTACTGGAGGGGGCCTTTTTTCATTGTCAACTAATAGAACTTGCCTCCAATATGGACCTATTTAAGTCTTTTTTTTCGCCTGTTGTTTTCTTTCCTTATTTCACTTCTCTCTTTCTATTTCACCACTTGAAAACAATAATATACCTATTCTACATAATCCTTTTAGATACCCGAGCAGACGGCCATTGCATGGCACATCTTCCCGTGTGAAGCCTTTACCAGCTGCGGAGCGACAGCTTGTCAAACTTTATTCTTCGCAGGCTCTGGAACCCACCACTTCTGCTGTCTCGGTTGGCTATGTTAATGCCAGATCAGTGGTCAACAAATCTTCTATACTTGCAGATTGGATTACGTCTGATGACCTCGACCTGATCTTCATCACAGAAACTTGGATCCATAATCAAACTGATCCAGTTTTACTAGATTTATGCCCCTCAGGTTATAAACTAGTCCATTGGCCACGATCTGGTAAGAGAGGTGGAGGAATTGCACTTATTTATCGCTCCGACTTCCTTGTAGAGCCCATTGCAGACTCCATTACTCCGCATCTTGAAATTGCTTCTCTTCAAATCACTAACAAACTCTCATCAGGCTTCCTCACCTGCATCCTGTTGTACAGACTGCCAAACAACTGGAATGACGCACAGCCCATTTTTGCAGATTTCGTTTCTAACACTCATATAGACCACATCATTCTAGGAGACATAAATCTGCATCTTGAGAACTGTCTATCTACTCACACGTGAGATTGCTTGGACTTTCTCCACTCCTGGGACTTCGCCTGCTGGAATCATCAGGCAACCCACGCAAAAGGACATACACTTGACCTCCTCTCACTCAAGACTGCTGATACACATCCCTTGCAATTAACCAAAGCTCATTGGTCAGCTATCCCTTGGTCGGACCATTTTAAGCTCACATGTACCTTATTATGGCAGGTTAAAGGTTCTTATCATACCAAACCCCAGTCATCTTACAGCACAAGAGGTTTCATTGATCCCAAGGTATTCTGACTGACCATCTATGAGACAGCATGGCCAGAGCCGGTGGATTCCGAGAACTTCCTCTTACACTGGGATCTGGAATGACGCACAGCCCATTTTTGCAGATTTCGTTTCTAACACTCATTCTAGGAGACATAAATCTGCATCTTGAGAACTGTCTATCTACTCACACGTGAGATTGCTTGGACTTTCTCCACTCCTGGGACTTCGCCTGCTGGAATCATCAGGCAACCCACTCAAAAGGACATACTCTTGACCTCCTCTCGCTCAAGACTGCTGATACACATCCCTTGCAATTAACCAAAGTTCATTGGTCAGCTATCCCTTGGTCGGACCATTTTAAGCTTACATGTACCTTATTATGGCAGGTTAAAGGTTCATATCATACCAAACCCCAGTCATCTTACAGCACAAGAGGTTTCATTGATCCCAAGGTATTCTGGCAGACCATCTATGAGACAGCATGGCAAGAGCCGGTGGATTCCGAGAACTTCCTCTTACACTGGGATGACCGATGTGGAAGAGTACTGGATGCCATAGCACCCATCAGAGCAAGGACCAGAAAGCGGGCCGCCGCTGCCCCTTGGTTTAATGATGACCTTAAAAATCATTAGCAGAAGACTTGAACGGGCATGAAGAAAGTGTCAGGACACTCATCATCTCACTGCATGGAAGCAGTGGCAGAGAATGTACAAATATGCACTTAGGCGAGCTAGAAAACTTCACTACAAAACCAAGATTGGGCCGGACTACAAAGACACGAAAAAACTATTCCATTTTGTTCACAAATTATTAGATACCACTACGCTCACATCATCCAGTACAGACGTCCCATCTGCTGCTAGCCTGGCCAAATATTTCAAGGAAAAAATTGAAACTTTACAGAGTTCTTTACCTCTGAAAAATTCTAGCGTAAGAGGTGGGGCACGAAATTCAGCAGGTCAGACAACAATTGAATGAAATACAGATGGCAGATATTGCTATGCAACTCCAACAAGTACAACAAGAACACTATGAATTTGGAAACAGGTTGCTAGCATATAAGCTGAAGAAAAGAGCGCAGCGCAACTGGATTTCCAGTATCACTAGCAGAACAGGGGTCAGTTTCACTCAAACAGAGGATATCCAAGCAGAATTTAGGGATTTTTATGTGCAGCTATACCAATGAGAACAGACAGCAACGCAGCAGGATATAGAAAATTATATACAGGAGGCAGCTCTGCCCGAACTCACGGGGGCAGACCTCGAGAGGCTGTCTAGATCCATAACTTTGGAGGAGATAACAGAAACAATAGCAAATTTATCCAATAATAAGGCGCCAGGCCTGGATGGATTTCCAGTCCGATTCTATAAGTTGTATAATAAATGGTTAGCTCCAATATTGCTCAAAGCTATAAACTCTTTTGAGAATCTGGCAGAGCTGCCATACTCTTGGCGGATGGCAGAAGTCACGCTTATCCTGAAACCGGGTAAAGACGCCGCACAATGCGGCTCATATAGACCAATATCGCTCTTGAATGCAGATTATAAAATATTTACGAAAATGCTAGCACATAGGCTTCAGACCTATATGCCTCGATTAGTGCATGAAGACCAAGTCGGTTTTATAACCGGCAGGCAGACCTTTGATAATGTTAGAAGCCTGCTACATGTGGTTCAGTACTCAGAGGAGGACTCCTCACCAGGGCTCTTGCTCTCGGTGGACGCTGAAAAAGTGTTTGACCGCGTGGAATGGACGTTCCTCTTTGCGGTACTGAGACAGATTGGCATGGCTGGCAGGTTTCTTGGGTGGCTTCAGCTCATCTATACTACCCCAGGGGCGATATTGAAGATAAACGGGACCCACTCGGAGCCGCTGGAACTGGGCCGGGGAACAAGGCAGGGATGTGCTCTGTTCCCCCTTCTATTTGCCTTGACCATTGAGCCCCTAGCCAAACAGATAAGAGATCATACGGGAATAAGGGGAATGGTCAGAGGACACAGAGAGCTTAAGATTATGTTCTTTGCTGATGACATTTTGTTGACTCTGACTCAGCCACAGCAGTCACTGCAGAATGTAATGCAATTGCTAATGCACTATGGGACTAGGTCGGGCTTTAAAATAAATGCCTCTAAATCAGAAATACTTAATTTAACTGTCCCGTGGCAAGAGTTGCAACGGCTATGGAGAGAACTGCCTTTTAAGCGGGCTCCCAAAAGTATCAGATATCTAGGAGTAACGATTACCCCAAAAATGGATCAGCTTTATCAGGCAAACTATCCACAGAAAGTAAACAAAATATTTATGGAGCTAGATAGCTGGGAGGGGCTAAATATATCATGGATAGGAAGAATACACGCAATAAAAATGATGCTATTGCCCAAGCTACTGTATCTGTTCATGGCCTTACCAATTCCAATCCCACGGGCCTTCTTTCAAAAACTAAATAGAAAAGTGTTCGCTTACATATGGAATAAGAGGCCACTAGGGTGCGAAGGGCGTGATGTTCCAAGCGCCGCCTAAGGGAGGTATGGGAGTTCCCAACTTCTACCTCTATTACCAGGCAGCCCAACTAAGAATACTGGCAGACTGGGACCCAAGGACCACTAGAAATGGCTACATTGGAGAGGGCATGGATGGGAACTTGATTTTTAGGGGACATATTATGGAAGTCAGAGAAAGAAATACTGGCAGCAAATACACAGGACACCAATAGGGATGAGCCATCTATTGAACACTTGGCTGCAATACGCAGAAAGGTGTTCCCGGAAAGAAGATATTTTTTACAAATGCAATTAGAGGGGCGCCTGGTTTCCCGTTGGGGGAGGTCAGAGAAGACCTATCAACATGGGCATTTAAAGGTTTATATAGACTAGACCAAGTGTGGGGAAAAGGGGAAATGAGAGACTTTGGACGAATTACAAGCAGACTATGGGTTGGAGGGCAGAGATTTAGTGTACTACCACTGTTTGAGGAACTATATACTCCGAATGGCGAAAGAGGACTTAGAACTCGCAGAGACCTGGCTTGAGAAGGGCTATGGGGGGAGGAGGGGGGCGAGGTAGTATCTCTAGGCTATATAGGGCTCTGCTTCTCCTCTCGTCGCCACAAGATTTCTACATTGAAAGATGGGAGGAGGCCCTCCCAGAATAGATTTGCCCCGGAGTGGTGGGCGGCGAGTTTCAGATATTTGCTTAAACCCTCCATCGCCCAAGCCACGGTAGAAAGTGGCTATAAAATACTATACTGGTGGTACTATACACCGGAAAGACTCCATAAGATTATATCCGCAGTCCCCTTCGGATTGCTGGAGAAAATGTGGAGGGTGGGGAACTTTCCTGCATATTTGGTGGGAATGCCCAAAAGTGCAGGCGTACTGGACTCAGATAACCGACTTCGTGAAAAAAGTGGTACAGGTGGAATATCTTTGTCAAGTAGATGTCTGCCTATTACATTCAAGGCCCCCGAGATGCCGGACACACGAACACAAGGTAGCAATCCAATTTTGGATAGCAGCAAAATGGCATTGGTGAAGGCCTGGAAAAAAGTAGTAACCCCCTCCATTAAAGAGGTGCTCGATAGAGTAGATTATCTGCACCTGATGGCAAGACTCACGGCGGTGAGGAAAGGCCAGCTACACATTTATCAGAAAGTTTGGCAATCATACGACACTGTAAGAAAGATTTAAATTAAGACTTTATATCTGTGCGATCTGGGGGGGGGGGGGTGGAAGGGATGGACAAGTTGTATTGGGTTTAACTTAGGGTGGGGGGTTAAAAGGTTGTTGATTCAAAATATTGACAGCTGATGAGAACTGTATCTTAAATATCTTGTTTATTGTTAATGGTCAATGTTCTGTATGATGGTTAAAAATCATTAAAAAAAATATTAAAAAAAAAAAAAATTCTAGCATAAGTGATTTCATCAATGGCCTGGATCCGGGTACAGTAGAACACCCAGCTGACTGCTCTTTCTCAGACTTCAACCACTTCCGTGGATTTGGTCAAGCAGGAGCTCCACAGATTCTCAGGAAGTTTTGCAAACTAGATATTTGCCCGGCTTACTGCTCCAATGTGCTCCTAATTGCTTCCTTGCAGATTTAACACTTCAGATTAACTATATGCTTGGCAGTGGAATGTTCCCGGAGAATTACGAAATATCTTACTCACCCCGATTTCCAAAGGATGCAAGAAAAACTCCACGATCTTACCAACTATCGGCCGATTGCTGCTATCCTGCTCGTCCGTGAAATTAATGGAGAGCATGGTGAATAAGCAGCTCAATGAGTACCTGGACAAGTTCAATATTTTGCATGAATTCGCAGTCTGGGATTCCATCCACTTCATAGCACTGAGTCCGTGCTCGTCACGCTCCTGACCAACTTTAAGCAGGAAATAGCAGTCGGGAAGAGCATTCTACTATTGCAATTTGATATGTCCAGCGCTTTTGACATGGTGAACCATCGCATCTTACTACAGCTACTCGATTACTTTGGCGCCAGTGGAAACGTATTAGCATGGATGAAAGGTTTCTTAACATCAAGAACCTATCAAGTGCACTCCAGCTCAAGCTTATCTCCTATCTGGAAGGCTGCCAGCGGTGTGCCACAGGGCTCCCCACTTTTGCCGACACTCTTCAACATCATGCTGGTCTCTCTGGCCACTGCCCTATCCAAACTTGGTCTTAACCCGTTTATTTACGCTGATGACATCACTATCTCTATTCCTTTTAAAACAGACCTTAGCGAGATCCATGAGGAAATAAGACTTGGATTACACACCATGCTCGATTGGGCCAACTCCTTTCAGTTCAAGCTCAATACTGAGAAAACCCATTGCCTCATTCTTTCCTCCCCTTTTAACAAATACGCACTGCAAGCCTTAATTACTCCTGAGCTTACCCTCCCAATCTCTGAATCCCTGAAAATCCTAGGAGTGATAGTCGATCGAAACTTAACGTTAGAGCAACATACGACTTCTACCGTCAGAAGCATGTTCTTCACTCTTTGGAAACGTAAACACATAAAACCATATTTTCCAAGAGATGTCTTTCGCACTTTAGTACAATCATTGGTCATTAGCCGTCTTGATTATTGCAATGGCATCTACTCTGGGTGCAAAGATGTGCTCCTGAAAAAACTACAGACAGCTCAGAATATGACTGCCAGGCTCATTTATGGTGCATCTAGATTTGAAAGTACAAGGCCTCTGCGAGAGAAACTGCACTGGCTTCCTGTCAAAGATCGTATCACTTTTAAAATTTGCGCTCTGGTGCATAAAATCATCTATGGTGAAGCCCCTGCATACATGGACACCCTAATCAACTTGCCACCAAGGAACTCCCACAGATCCGCACTAATGTACTTAAACCTCCATTACCCAGTATATAATGGACTTAAATACAAAAGCACCACGCATCAACTTTTCTCCTACACTAGCGCTCATCTCTGGAATGATCTGCCTTAACTGGTGAAACTTACTACTGATCACCCTACTTTCAAAAAGCGCCTCAAGACCTTTCTATTTGGCAAAGCGTACGCACCACTCCCGCCAGGCATCTCTACCTTCTGATCTGTCTTTACCCCGGTGTCACATTACTCACCGCTGCTCTTTCTCTTTTTCTTTACCTCGCTTTTGCCTTTTCCCCATTATATTTCTAGGACATTAATTGTTTGACCCCTGACTTGCTCTGTGTTTATGTAGATTGTTGTAAGCCACATTGGGCCTGCCCATGGGTGGGAAATTATGGGATATAAATGCTGTAAATAAATCTGGAATATACATCATGCAGTTTGGAAAACAAAAATGTGATCCAATTAACCAGGGTGTAGGATAGTAAGAAATGTAGGGGTCCTTTTACTAAAGTGTGCTGAAAAATGGCTTGCAGTAGTGTAGGCGCAGGTTCTGGGTGCGTGCCGATCCATTTTTTAGCGTGCCTGTAAAAAAGGCCTTTTTTTTGCTGAAAATGGACATGCGGCAAAATCAAAATTGCGCGTGTCCATTTTGGGTCTGAGACCTTACCACAAGCCATTGACCTAACGGTAAAGAATCTGGGTAATGACCTGTGTGTGTCAAATGGCACCCAGCACGTGTACATTACGTGTGCCCGGAAAAAAAAAATTTTCAGATGCGCATATCGAATGCACGCCAAAAATGAAATTACCGCAAGAGCCATTCGGTAGTCGGGCGGTAACTCCATTTTGGCACATGAGCATGCGTAGACGCTTGAGTGACTTAGTAAAAGGGTCCCATATAGCCTTATGTAGCTGATCTTTATTCAAATTTGTTTAGTTTTACTGTCATTTGTGACCATCTCTGGGAAAAGGTGACTAAAGTCACCAGAATCAAAATGTTGCAGAAGTTTACATATAACTTTTTTTTAGATTGCTTATGGACCAATGACGTTAAAGATCAGCCATTCTTAACATTTTGGATCGGCTACTTTAGTCGTCTTTTCCCAGAGATGGTCACAATTTGCAGATTAACAACCATATTAAAATCTCTGCCATGATTTTATGAGCATTAGAATATAACCTCAATTCACTCAGTGTATCTGAAGGAAGTTATGGCCATAAACATTAGGGTAGGGACAACTATGTGAGAAGTCCAAAAAGCTGCCTATTTTGTAAAGGCAATGTGTGCACCAGCGTGCCTTTATAAAATATGCATCTATGTACCTCTATAAAATTTACAAAATATTTTAAAATGTGCATTGAATACACATGCAAATTTGTGCAATTCTGCAGGAGCACCTCTGTGGAGATTGCATAAAAGGAGGCACATTTTCCCTGCTTTTATGCATGTATACCCCTGGGTAATATTATGAGCCCTTTACAACCAACTTTACAAGCAAGTGGTAATCTTGTAAAGCTTTTTCTGTTAAGTCGAGAGACAAAAGTCATGAGACGGGTACTATTGCACTATTTGAGAAGATTTATTGATCAACAACATCGACTTGACACCGCTGTGTTTTGGCTCAATGGCCTGCCTCACTAGTCTTCTAATGTTGTTTGGATTGGTCTATCTGTATTGCTGTAGTGGAATATGTCAAATTCTGGGGGTATTTTACTAAAGATTAGCTTGTTAAATGCAGCAGGGCCCATAGGAATAAAATGGGCCCTGCTGTAGGTAACTCGAGCTAATCTTTAGTAAAAGACCCCTCTGTTGCGATTAAGAAAAAAACTGATGGGAAGCACTGCAAGTAGCGCTGCGTGGTTTCAAACGCTACACTCTAAATTCCTCTCAAGACCTGTGACAACTTGTCTGTAGTCAGAAAAGTGAGTTATTTTACCATGCCAAGGTACCTCAAAGCTGTGGCCCAGTGCTTCCAGGCCTGTCCTTAAAGAGGCTGAGAAGAGCCCCTCCATCCATTATCAAGGGCCTAAGGGGCCCTATGTCTATACCAGTACAGCATCATCATTTCATTGAGTCACCTTCGCTGTCTTAAGAAATGTTATCTCTTAGAGATTTTTGTTCTTCTGTATTTCTGTTGACTATTGCAGTATTTCCATACCCAGTTTTAGAAGTAGAGGGCCCTGCTCTGCACATATTACACGTTTGCCTGACCTAGGCAGAGACTGGGAAAAGGTAGTGAAATGAGTACACCCCAACTGTGGCTTCCTTGGCTTAGTTGTGCATGTCAGCATCTTTCCATTTTAAACTTTTTATTTTTTTACAAAAATAAAATGCTTTTATATAAATTTTTCATCATTTTTTTCTTTTTTATACTTTTCATCTTTTATTTCTCAATTAGTTTCTTCTTCTAATTGTAGATTACCTCATACTTGTCTCCTCTTCTTACTAACAGTGATACTTTTCTGCTTCTCTGTGGAGTCTCTCTGATCATTCTGTCTACCTTGTAGCTCCTCCAAGGATAAAGTAGGCTAATATTCTCACATGTGGGTAATGCAATCTTGCGTTGCCTGGTCCGGAGCTTGTATCAAGCTTTTCACAGAGCTCTTTGGAGCGCGAGTTATGCTCCAGTGTGCATGCACGAATGCAGGAGCAACAGTCTCTTTTTTTTTTTTTTTTTCACGGTGAGAAGATGCATTTTTTTCTTCTCTCCTCACAGCTCCCGGTTTGGTTCTTTACTAGAGCTTCTTTTGTTCCTTTTGATTTCATTCTTTCGTTTTTTTTGCCTCGTTTGGGTATACAATTCTTCCCATTCATGTTTTTCTCCTTTTTTCATTAATTTCCTGTGAGCTCAGTACGTTTTACTTAGGCCTGAGCCCTTGGTTGGTATTTTTCCCCAGCACTATGTCTTCTCGTTTCTGTTGGAAGCCACTTCTGGTGTGCCTCATACCCTTTCTAACTGTGTTCTATGCCTTTGGATCCTCAGGACTCAGTTGTACAGTGGTCTCTCACAGGAAACTATTTTTGGCAGCCATCCGAGGCTTCTTCGTCGATATCTATGTCTATGGTGGCAATGTCGGTGGTTGCATCGGCACCTGCCTCACTTTGGCTCCGAGTTTGTTGACTGAGATCGGCCCCGGATGGAGAGGTGCGATGCATGATCTCACCCTTTTCGGTGTCGAGGGAGACTCGGTATAGCAGATTGATGATGCAAGGATCTTCATCCTTGTCGGATCCCCAAGGATAGCCGGTTTCGACGACTGATGTTGGTACCGAGGATTGACATCGGTCGACTACTGACATTGTTGCGGAGAATTGATGTCCTAGTCTATACCAAGGATCGGTATTGCTCTCCGGTGTATCTGGGGCACTGCAGCATTCAGTCCTCAGGGAGTCTTGATGCCAGGAGGATGGCGCTGCATGAGTCTGTGCTGAACTGCTGCCTCATTTCTTCAGAGTACATCTGCATCGATGGTGCTTGTGCCAGCCATGCTTCTCCACTCAGCCCCGTATGGCCCTCAGCCTGCGGTGTGGCTCCCCTGCTTCAGCAGTTTGTCTACATGATGCCAACTCTTCCAATGTCGCTCCTATCTGGGGAGATCTGAGCCTTGATCCTTGGGCTCCGGGTTTTCTTCCTGAGGCATTGGTAGCGAAGGTGCTTGTGCCTGCCATGCCTCTTGTGTTTGCCTCAAATGGTCCTCAGTCTGTAGTGTGGCCTTCCGGCGCCGGTGTTGCATGTTTGTTTGTTTTATTACATTGTACCCCGCGCTTTCCCACTCATGGCAGGCTCAATGCGGTAGGCAACGGAAGGTTTAAGTGACTTGCCCAGAGTGACACCGGTGTCGACTGATGCCTGTGTCGATCGACGTTTTGTGGGATTTGGGGCTGGAGCCCAATCCTTGATGCCCCTCTCTGGGGTCCTGCTTCTTCTCAGGTCGAGGCAGACTCGGTCCTCAGCCCTCCCATATGAGGTTTCTGGCTGACACCAGTGGCAGGCACATAGAGTTCAGATGCAGATCCCTCACACTTGTCAGAGAAGGAGTCCTTTTGATTGCCATCTGAACTCTCCCTGCCACGAGACCAGAGGTTATCTCCATCTGGGAGCCTTCCTTGCCTTCTTTTTTTTCAGGACTTGGGGGCATTTTTTTTTGCCTTCAGAGGTGGAGGATAGTTCCTGGACTGGGAGTCTCCTCCTAGGACGGCTGTACTAGCCTGGTCCATCGGCCTCATGTTCTAGTGAGAAGTTGGGAAGCCGCTTCTGTCGGGTTTGCTCTCTCCCATGAACTTTGCCTCCATGCACTAGTTTCAGAACTCTCCTGGTTTTCATAGGCTCAGCCCTCCCATGAGGAGTTCCTGACTGACACCGGTGAAGAATGCTCATGGGAGTCCTAGGAGGATCCAAGGTACTCTTCGGAGGCACGCTAGTACCATGGACACTTGCACTTCTCCCGACTTCAGTCCTGCCTGCTCTCACACGACCGTATTTCTTCTGGGAATTCGGCCATCAAACGCTTTCCTTGGCAGCTACTCTCCCACTGGAGCTGGTCCAAGTCACTTTGCCATTTGTCTGAGCAGCAGGTGGGGTGTTGCAAGTTCTGGGTCGTCATTGGCACTTTTTGATGTGACTTCCAGGATCTATGCCTCCAGACTGGCTGTGCAGTCCCTTGTGACTGCTCGTCTCTGACTTGCAGTTCTGCGTTCAGCGGGTGGTTGGTGCATGCCACGTGCCACGGAGATAACCCTTTTAGGGCAAAATGGAGGGGGTCACTGACCTCATCAGGAAATCAACAAATTCACAGCTACTGTTGCATTCTCTCTTCTCGGGTGCCTACTGCAACTCTCATCTGGATGATCCTTTGAACGTTGGGGAAGAGACCCTCTCTTTTGCTGCCTTTCCTTACTCTCAGTGACTTGACCCCATACATTTATTCATCAGCACCAGGAGAACATAGCTGTGATGCCAGTAACTGTCCTTGCCAATCTACTGTTGGCAGAGGCTGCAGTTATTTCGGACGTGTTAACCGCTGATCATTTCTTCGCCGGGAGTGACTCACATCAGTTTTCAGTGCGAGCAGTTCCTTGTGGAAGATCTCTCCGCCCTTCTGATGGCTCATACTGTCGAGTCCCTATTATCAGGGGATGAGGCTTACGATTCTACTCCTCGTACTTTCTTGTGCCCATGAACATCAAAGGGGTTGTTTCCACTTGCCTGGTGACTTGCCTGCCTGGTGCAAAGTTGGCGGACCTCACGCGTCACCTAGATAGGATTTTAGATAGTGCTGGGGAGGAGCCGGCTGTCTTGCTACATGTGGGCACCGATGACATAGGAAAATGTGGGAGAGAGGTTCTGGAAGCCAAATTTAGGCTCTTAGGTAGAAAGCTCAAATCCAGAACCTCAGGGTAGCATTTTCTGAAGTGTTACCCATTCCATGTGCAGGGCCAAAGACAGGCAGAGCTCCGGAGTCTCAATGCTTGGATGAGACGATTTTGCAGGGAGGAGGGTTTTAGATTTGTTAGGAACTGGGCAACATTCTGGAGAAGGGGGAGCCTATTCCGAAAGGATGGGCTCCACCTTAACCAGGGTGGGACCAGGCTGCTGGCATCTGCATTTAAAAAGGAGAGCAGCTTTTAAACTAGAAACTGGGGGAAGGGTGACAGCTGCTCAAAAACGCATAGTTCGGGATAAGGTATCTTTCAAAGATATCACCAAAACAGGGAAGATAGGGTATCCTGATAGTGAGGTTGCAAAAGAGACCATAGTAGACCAGGTGTCCTTAAATAAAGATAAATATCAGACAAAAGATTGCAAAATTAATACTGTCAAGTACTGTGCATGATGTAAATAGGAGCAACAAACATAGTTTGAAATGTCTATATGCGAATGCCAGAAGCCTAAGAAATAAGATGGGAGAGTTAGAATATATTGCACTAAATGAAAAATTAGATATAATAGGCATTACTGAGACCTGGTGGAAGGAGGATAACCAGTGGGACACTGTCATACCGGGGTACAAAGTATATCGTAGTGATAGGGTGGACCGGACTGGTGGAGGGGTAGCATTGTATGTTAAGGAGAGCCTTGAATCAAATAGATTGAAAATTCTGCAGGAAACAAAAACATCTTGGAATCACTATGGATTGAAATTCTATGCGTAAAGGGGAAAAGGATAGTGATAGGAGTGCACTACCGTCCGCCTGGCCAGGATGAACAGACGGATGCAGAAACGTTAAAGGAAATTAGGGACGCAAACAAACTGGGCAAGACAATAATAATGGGTGATTTCAATTACCCCGATATTGAGTGGGTAAATGTAACATTAGGGCATGCTAGGGAGGTAAAATTCCTTGACGAAATCAAGGACTGCTTTATGGAGCAGCTGGTACAGGAGCCGACAAGAGAAGGAAAAGTTCTAGACCTAGTCTTTAGGTGGAGCGCATGATCTGGTGCAGGAGGTAATGGTGCTGGGGCCGCTTGATAACAGTGATGATATTATGGTTGGATGCTTTGAAGTATACATAGGAAATCAAATATGTTAGCGTTTAACTTTAAAAAAGGAGACTATCCTTATTTTCGAAGGAGAGGGCCGGCCATCTTCCGACACAAATCGGGAGATGGCCGGCCATCTCCTGAACCTGGCCAAATCGGTATAATGGAAAGCCGACTTCAACTGCTTTCCGTCGCAGAGCCGGCCAAAGTTAAAGGGGGGCGTTTTGGTAGTGTATGGAAGGCGGGACGGGGGCGTGGTTACGAGATGGCCGGCTTCAGCCGATAATGGATAAAAAGAAGGCCGGCTCTGATGAGCACTTGGCCGGCTTCACTTGGTCCATTTATTTTTAGGACCAAGCCTCCAAAAAGTGCCCCAACTGACCAGAGAACCACTTGAGGGAATCTGGGATCGCCTCCCCTTACTCCCCCAGTGGTCACCAACCCCCCCCCACCCCCCCCCCCCCCCCCCCAAAAAATTAAAAAATTATTTTTTTCCAGCCTCTATGCCAGCCTGAAATGTCATACCCAGCTCCATGACAGCAGTATGCAGGTCCGTCGAGCAGTTTTAGTGGGTGCAGTGCACTTCAGGCAGGTGGACCCAGGCCCATCCCCCCCACCACCTGTTACACTTGTGTGGTAATGGGAGCCCTTCAACCCTCTTCCAAAACCCACTGTACCCACATGTAGGTGCCCCCTTCACCCCTTAGGGCTATGGGTATGGTGTAGAGTTGTGGGGAGTGGGTTTTTGGGGGGGGATTTGGGGGGCTCAGCACACAAGGTAAGGGAGGTAATGCACCTGGGAGCAATTTTTGAAGTCCACTGCAGTGCCCCCTAGGGTGTCCGGTTGGTGTCCTGGCATGTGAGGGGGGACCAGTGCACTACAAATGCTGGCTCCGTCCCACGACCAAATGCCTTGGATTTGGCCGGTGTTGAGTTGGCCGCCATTAGTTTCCATTATCGGTAAAAACCAATGGCGGTGATCTCTATCGCTGGCCATCTCTAAGGCCGGCCTAAATGTTGAGATTTGCTGGCCCTGACCGTATTATTGAAACGAAAGATGGCCGGCCATCTTGTTTCGATAATACAGTCGGTATACCGCTTTCCGTGGCCAGCCTTAGAGATGGCTGGCCCTGTTCGATTATGCCCCTCCACGATAAAATGAGAAGAACGGTGAAAAAAACAAAACTTAGAGGAGCGGCTGCAAGGGTCAAAACTTTACATCAGGCGTGGATGCTGTTCAAAATACTATTCTGGAAGCCCAGACCAATACATTTCCGCATATTAAAAAAAGGAGGATGGAAGACCAAATGACAGCCAGCATGCTTAAAAAGTGAGATGAAGGAAGCTATTAGAGCTAAAAGAAAATCCTTCAGAAAATAGAAGAAGGAACCGACTGAAAATAATAACACATAAGGAATGTCAAGTCAAATGCAAAGCGCTGATAAGGGAAGGCTAAGAGGGACTTAGAAAAAGAAGATTGCGTTAGAGGCAAAACCACATAGTAAAATTTTTTTTTAGGTATATTAAAAGCAAGAAGCTGGCAAAAGAATCATTTGGACCGCTAGATGACCGAGGGGTAAAAGGGGCGATCAGGGAAGACAAAGCCATAGCAGAGAGATAAAGAGGCATATTTTCATTTAGAGGTATATTTTCAAAGCACTTAGCCTTCCAAAGTTCCAGTGGTTTCTATGGAACTTTGGAAGGCTAAGTGCTTTGAAAATATGCCTCTAAATGAATCTTTGCTTCGGTCTTCACCGAGGAAGATTTGGGAGAGATACCGGTGCCAGAAATGGTATTCGAAGCTGACGAGTTGGAGAAACTGAATGAGTTCTCTCTAAACCTGGAGGATATAATGGTCAGTTCTACTGATAGAACTGAAAAATGAACTGGCGGAGCTATTGTTAGTAATATGTAATTTATCTTTAAAATCGAGCATGTACTGAAAGATTGGAGGGTGGCCAATGTAACGCCGATTTTTAAAAAAAGGTTCCAGGGGAGATCCGGGAAATTATAGACTGGTGAGTCTGATGTCAGTGCTGGGCAAAATGGTAGAGACTCTATTATAAAGAACAAAATTACAGAGCATATTCAAAAGCATGGATTAATGAGTCAAAGCCAACATGAATTTAGTGAAGGGAAATCTTGCCTCACCAATCTATTACGTTTCTTTGAAGGGGTGAACAAACATATGGATAAAGGTGAGCTTGTTGATATTGTGTCTGGATTTTCAGAAGGCGTTAACAAAGTACCTCATGAAAGTCTCCAGAGGAAATTTGAGAGTCATGGAATGGGAAGTACTTTGCTAGTGTGGATTATAAACTGGTTGAAAGATAGAAAACAAAGAGTAGGGTTAAATGGGTCAGTATTCTAATGGAGAAGGGTAGTTAGTGGGGTTCCCCAGAGGTCTGTGCTGGGATCCCTCTTTTTTAACATATTTATAAATGACCTAGAAATGGGATTTACTAGTGAGGTAATTAATTTGCTGACGACACAAGTTATTCAAAATCGTTAATCGCCGGAGGATTGTGAAAAATTACAAGCAGGCCTTACGGGACTGGGAGACTGGGCGTCTAATTGGCAGATGATGTTTAATGTGAGCAAGTGCAAAGTGATGCATTTGGGAAAGAGGAATCCGAATTATAGCTACGTCATGCAAGGTTCCCATGTTAGGAGTCACTGACAAAGAAAGGGATCTAGGTGTCGTCGTCGATGATACGTGAAACCTTCTGCCCAATGTGCTGCTGCGGCTAAGAAAGCAAATAGAATGTTAGGTATTATTAGGAAAGGAATGGAAAACAAAAATGAGGATGTTATAATGCCCTTGTATCGCGCCATGGTGCGACTGCACCTTGAATATTGTGTTCAATTCTGGTCGCCGCATCTCTAAAAAGATATAGTGGAATTAGAAAAGATGCAGAGAAGGGTGATAAAATGATAAAAGGGATGAGACGACTTCCCTATGAGAAAGGCTAAAGCGACTAGGGCTCTTCAGATTGGAGAAAAGGCGGCTGAGGGAGATAGGATAGAGATCTATAAATAATGAGTGCAGTTGAACGGGTAGACGTGAATCGTTTGTTTACCTCTTTCCAAAAATACTAGGATTAGGGGGCATGCGATGAAGCTACAAATTAGTAAATTTAAAACTAATCTGAGAAAAAATGTCTTTACTCAACGTGTAATTGAACTCTGGAATTCGTTGCCAGAGAATGTTGTAAAGGCGATTAGCTTAGCAGAGTTTAATAAAAGGTTTGGATGGCTTCCTAAAGGAAAAGTCCATAGACCATTATTAAATTGTACTTGGGGAAAATCCACTATTTCTGGTTAAGCAGTATGAAATGTTTTGTACTTTTTTGGGATACCAAATATTTGTGACCTGGATTGGCCACTGTTAGAAACAGAATGCTGGGCTTGATGGACCTTTGGTCTTTCCCAGTATGGTAATACTTATGTACCCTAGCTCTGGAGTTTATTTCAACTCTCTTAAAAAAAAAAAAAAAAAAGAATCTCGAGTACCCAACAGTCTGCGATAGCCGGTAAGCATGGTTTTATTTGTTTAGAAATATGGAGAATGTATAACAGAGAGTGAATTATATACTGTTGTTCATTTAGATTGTGACCCCTGAAGACGCTCTGAGGAGCGAAACATGTACATGTTGGGTCTTGGTGAAAAAGAAAAAGAGAATGCAGTGTTAAATTTAAACCAGTGATGTCTTCATATTTTCAACTACGAGGGAGAATGCAAGCTGTTACGTGCCAGTAGTTGAATTAAGATGGTGAAAAGCACGAAGAATTTAGAAGATATATGGTTTGGGAGTAAATTATTTTGTGGACAATTTTGCTTATTAAGTGGAGTATCAGTGGATCCCCTTTTTTCCACAATGAAAAGTTGCTGATATCGGAATGATATAAGGTTGTGGATACTTTAAAGTGACTGTGTTTTGGAAGAACTTGAAAAACTTTAAGCACTGGATTTGTGAACTATTATATCGAGTGCATTATCAGTTGATAAGGTTTACCACTGTTGGACTTAATCGGCAAAAATATATATGTGTATTATGGTATTTGAATAGTTTAAAAAATGTGATGATATATGTATAAGTTATGTATGTGTGGATGAAGAATGAATGGTTAGTTGTGGGTTTTAATAAATAATGAACAATAATAAGAATTTGTAACAATATGTAATAATGAATAAAGATTATAAATAGTAAAAGTAATAGTTGTATTAGAATTTGCTTATATATATATATATATATATATATATTTTTTTTTTTGTTTGTTTGTTTTTGTTTTGTTTTGTTTTTGTTTTGTTTTTGTTTTTTTTTTTGTTTACGTTTTACTCCTGATGTAGCCTTATTGGTGAAACATGGCCACATCGGGACTGTTTGAATAAAAACGATCTGGATTTTATAGTGTCTGCTTTGGTGTTTTTCTTCTTTTTGCATTCCAGACAGATTTGTTTCTGGTGGCTGCGCCTTCGGTTCACAGGGTCCCATGACCTTTGCCATGGTAGCAGTTCTGATCTTTCATTGTGATGGAGTGGTTTTCTGCATGGACCCAGGGTTCCTACCTTTGTTTGTGTCAAGGTTCTCTTTACATCAATTGCTTGTCATGCCCCTGGAAAGCGTGAACTGCATTGCTTGGCCTGCAAGCGAGCGTTAGCCTGTCCTTGAGGTACCCAAGCACTACAAGTTTTCTTCCCACCTTTTTGTTTCCTTTCATCCCATATGAGTCACCATTGGGGAACGTGCAATATCTGTTTGGCAACAACAAAGCAAAGCAGACACAATAAATGTCTAGTAACTCAATAAGTCCACATGGAAACTTTATTGCACAAGTCTCAATGTGGCCACATTTCGCCAAATTAGCTGCATCAGGGGTAATTTATTACACAAAACAGGGTTTTCTGATTATCTTCCTGGCTGGCAGGAGTTGAGATTCCACTGCCTGCTGTTAAGACTTGAAGGTAAACCTCTGCCAGATTTCACTTTAGTGAAATCTTTAGATTTCAAGCTGTCTTGGATCAACTACTGCCAACCGAGAAGATAATCAGATTTCATAGACTTCTGTGTATTCTTCATTACATACATTCACATCTTGTTTCTGCTTTGGATACAGTGTCTGCGGCAGCTTGCCCACGTATCAATTTATTTGGATAAGATAGTAATGCAGTCTTGGTTAAGGTTCTGGAATCCGACTCCACCTACTTAGGCCTATTTTTACTTTGTCCTAGGCTATACCTTCAACGATTTGCATGTGGGTTCAGATGTATCTATTCTTCTAACCTCGCTATTGTGAGATGCAATTCGTCATTGGTAGTTTCTAGTGAGCGTGGTAGCTAGGGATTCCCCACATGTGAGAATATTAACCTGCTTGTTCTTGGAGAAAGCAATGTTACTTACCTGTAGCAGGTGTTCTCTGAGGACAGCAGGCTATATATTCTCACATATCCTCCCACCTCCCCTTGGAGTCATCTTCTATGCTATAGTATTATATTGTTGCTTCCACCCTCACGCGGCAGGTAGGAAGGCACTCGCGCATGTGCACTGGAGCCAAAGTACAATAATTTGCATCCACCAGAGAGTGATGCAATCAAGCAGCAGGACCTGACATGGATCCTTGTGGCTCCAAAGGGGCAGAACATGCCCCTTTGGTCATGCCCCTTCGGTCATGCCCCTTCAGGCACATGCCAGTGGCTGCATTCTGCAGCAGAGTCAGACACTTCTAGTTGAAGAAGGGGCCCTGAGTATGGCGTCACCAGCCACTGAGCCTACCTTGGAAGTGCCTGCAACAGCTCTAGCTCACCAGTCTTCATTCTCTCCCCCAAATAAATGCTTTTGATATAAAATTATAGCAGGAATTTACGTCTGTAAATATAGGTTGATAAGCTCCTTGGGAATTAGCCTCTCTGTGGAGTTATGATGTCAACTGTCACTCCAAGTGTGGCACAAAGTCAGCCACTATAAACGCACCGTGACTTTTCGTTTCGGTTTTCATTAGCTGTGGTCCATGTGTGTGGAGGCTATTTCGCTTAGAGGTAAAATGCTGTCTTTAATTATTTTGATTATTATATTCTGACTTGGATATTGTGGGTTTAACAGAGGGATACAGCATGCAAGCTCTGACAATCCCCAGTGGCTCTCACTGGTTCATATCCACACAACCAAACTTGAGTTTTCGGTTTCAGCTTCGGCTGAAACTTTCCGACAGCTTCTGTGGCAGTTTTGGTTTCAGCCAAAACTGAAAACAACAATTTTGGTCAGCCTCTAGTCTAAGGAAGGTAAAAGCAAAGTTTGGAAAACCAAAAAAAAAAATGATCATACTGAGATAAATAAAGCAACAGCAGCTGCAATAAAAGCAATTTATGAAAAGCTAATTTCAGAATACTTTCAGTTATGGTTTCAAAGTCAAACATCAGTTGGCAAAGAAATACCCAAATACCAGATCATAGATATAATAGGTAATTGAATTTCGCCAGTAAATAAGCAAATCAGAAACTTTATCAGTGTTATCACAATCAAGCTATAAAGCTTCTGACATCTTCAAATTTAGAACAAACTTGCTTTGTCACATCCAATTAGTAATTTGTCACCAATGAACATTAATGCATTACCCCTTTATCTCTTATGCCTGAAATGAATTGTTCATCCAAATTATTTTATGATTTACCTTAACATTTATGAACTTTAAAATAACAATACTTTGTATTTCTCATTCCGGAAATGGCGATCGCCATTACGGCATAATGTAAGCCACATTGAGCCTGCAAAAAGGTGGGAAAATGTGGGATACAAATGCAACAAATAAATAAAATAAAATCTGTATTTCGGCATGAATGCCTGCCTCAAGGATCACAGTGTCTAATGAATGCAGTTCTGGAACTTGATATGTTGCAAGCACTTCAGTGGTAGTAGCAGTAACGCGTGGAGACACTCTGAGGAGAGCTGTCAAAGGTTCAGTAGAGGAAAGAAAACAATGCATGTGCACACTGCTTTGATGGCTTTCCTTAGCATTTCTCCATGTTTACTGCTACTGCCACTGAGGTGCTTGCTGTATTTATTAGACACTGTGACCTCTGAGGCAGCATTTGTGCCAGAACATGGATCTGTGTCGGGGTTCTGCTGCTTGGTTGCATTACTCTCTGATGGATGTGATACAAAAGTTAGAGAAACACCAGTTTGACGTATTGTATTTTGTCTTTTTAATGACGGAATTCATCTCATTTATTGGTTTTGATTAAAATCCTTTTGATGTGTTCCTCTAGTGCCTCTTCTTTCCTTTGTTGGAAACCCGTGGTCCATCCCTACTCCGTTTGCAATAGACCACCTAGGTGGCAAAGGATGGCAGAGCTAATGGTTATATAGTATTTCCTTGGCAAATATTTTCTTTAGCAAGAACTGCAGAATCATAGACTCTAGAACCTAGTATATTGTATCTAACCTTTAAAAGCTATTTATTTATCAATTGTACATTTAATTAAGGATAAACATTTTTATTCCGTAGAAGTTCCTAATGTTTCCTGAGTATCCGAAGGTTAGGAAGGATTATATTGATCTGATCCAGCATCTGTTACGTGAAAAGAATGAAAGGTTAAACTTTGAGGGTCTATTTTCTCATCCTTTCTTCTCCTGTATTGAATGGAATAACATCCACAATGGTAAGTAGATGCCTTGAAAACAAACTAGAACTTTTTCAATTTGCTATGTTGGGACTTGATGGAATCTGAAAATAGCCTGCACAGTAATTGGATATAGGATCTGGAGAAAGGGATAAACTTCAAGCATTTTGAGTAGTGAGATATGAGGAAAATCACTGAACCTGGACGTTATTCTCCCATAGACAGTAAAATAGTGTCTAAGATTTCATCTGTTATGGAAAGTGGAAAAAGGAACAGAAGCTGGGCATTTGCCAGTAATAGGATGGTCCTCTGGTTAACAATGTTGATTTTAATTTCAGTTCTGCTTTTTATTTTTTTGTGTGTTCTATTTTCATGTTACTTGGTTATGACTATAAATATTGGTCCCTGAACTGGTACCATCATGTCCTCCAAAGATTAATATGCTGACCAGATACAGATTGAGATCTGTGCTAGATGATCCGAGAAGTAGTTATGTACCATATCTAGCATACCAGTTATTCCTTCTCTAGGACTAATTTGTTTGTGAGATGATTTTATGTTATGGTTTTTCCTGCCTTACAGCATTATCAATAAGGGCTATATATACTTTTTTGTTTTGAGGTGGTACAGCTCACAAGATAAAAATATATAGGTACATAGTTATGTTATCATTTTTTGTAGGTTTGTTTGTTTTTCCTTATGTTTATAGGGGTATCTATCTTATCTATTTCAAATTGCCTCCTGATGCATGTATTGTTTTGCCAAAGCATGTTGGCTGGATGATTGACTACATATAATGTGTGGCTGTATATTGTAACTGCTAAAAAAAATCCCAGGGGAGAGACAGCTCAAAAGTCAATCCCAAAAATATGTTTAGAAAAGTAGAATAAACGATGCCTAAAGAGAAAACAAATAATAAATATTTATTTATTAAAGGGTTCAATGGAAAGTTCAGTATAGGCTGCACCTGCAGCCGACAATAACTTCAGTGAGTCAGGCCACAGAAGTGGCTCACTGAAAGCTCTATACATCATGATATACTCTCCATAAAGAACTCCCAATTTTTAACTTTAGTGCTTTAACCCAATGTGGAATTTAACTCAAACAAAATATGATAATAAATGAATTTTCAAGCATCATATACCACCAGGATCTTATATAGTGAAGGGATAAAATACGTTCTCTAAGATCTACATGAAGTCTTAAAACTTTCAACTTCTTTAACAAAAAAATCAACAGAAAGCACTGGAAGTTGAAAAACAAACAGGAGCAGACTTATCTGAACTTATAACTCTGTCGCTCATTCACTGTAAGTTCCATCGAGTCGTTTAATTTGGCTGACGAGGTTTTCCCCATCCATGTCCATGAAGATTCCCAGTGGCTTCAATTGCTGTACTTGGTGCAATCAAACTATCTCGGGAAAGGGCACCCATTCTTGGTGTCTGCAGTATCTTCGGCCTGACCATAGCCCTGCTAACTGTGTTCTCTGTCCTTGCATGAAGCAGAGGACCTAGGTTTCCCAAGAAGCTGAATGAGCTAAGGTTTTTGTAGCCAAGACCGGTTCCTTGACGTCTGCATCGGCATCAGTGTCTAGCGTCACACCGGCATCGGGAGCCTCAGTAAGCATGGCTGCTTCGAGACCTTTAGACACTGGGAACAGTGAGGCGTCAAGTGGGTCTCCGCCTGTCTCGAGGCCTCCTGCTATGCAGGTCCCCCATGACCGTCCATCATCGGACCCGACACATAGGTGACATGAGGATTCGATTTAACTTGAACTGTACAGGGTGAGGCAAAAAGCGTTCTCATCAACCACTTTGAATTTCAGTGAGAAAGTTTACGTACTTATTTAGTCATAATACTTACATATTACTATTAAACATTTAATTATCCTAAGCTATATTGATGTTACTGACATTTTAGCGTTACTACCTATTAATTTTTGTGCATTAAAAATGTTTGCACTAAAACACACTAAAATAACATCATTCATATGGTACAATTAACAATGTGTCAGAATTTTGCAGTCACTGTGATTGCTGAAAGAATCCACCCCTAGCTTTAGCACGGGCTTTTAGTCACTTTGGGAAGTTCTTAACATCTTTGCTCCAAAACCTTGTTAACACAGTGTCTGGATTCTCATTTTGTCTGCTACCAACACTTTGCCCATGATTTCTGTTCTGATCCGAAATGCTTTTAAAGAAATTATTTGTAAATTATCATATCAAAACAAATTCAAATTGTTTAGAAAAATCTCCGTCACTGTGATGTCATTAACAGTAAGCTAGTATCCTGTTCCCCCCCCCCCCCCCCCCCCCAAGATAATGGTAGTTTTACATTGCAGACATTTTTCAACGTGCGAAAATCACTGGGTGGCCATTCTAAAAAGTCTGTAACTTTGCTGTGTTTTAAGATAATCTCATTCCACTCAGCATATAAACGTAGATATTTTACAGCTGTATTTGTTGTTACTTTCACATTGAAATTCCAAGCAGTTGCTGAGAAAACAGCAAAAAAAAAAACTGTCGGGGGTTACTTTTTTTTTTTTTTTTGCCTCACCCTGTATAACAGAGCTAGGATGAAGACCAAGTAGTTAAAGTAGTTCAGATTTGTTTTTATCAGTTGCATATTTTGAGCAAGATTTAACCTATGGTGCATACTAGTGCTGTCCAATTTGTCGATTCGTTTTGGATGAATCGATTAAAATCAATTTGTTTTGGAAAAAAATCAGGAGTTCTGATCTGGGATTTCCCCACCTCCTTCCTCCCTCCCACCCTCCCACACGGTGTCACCCAAGCCGCTTTATCCTTCCCTCCCGCTGTCACCCAAGATGCTGTCACTGCTTCCCTCCCTTTTTCCCTCACCCTGTCACCAAAACCACTGCAGCTGCCCAAGGTCTCTCTGTTAGCGCAGACAAGAAAGTCTCTCTATTGTCGCACAGCCAGAACAGGAATTGACATCGGGGCAGGACCGGCAGCTAAGCCAAGTAGGGAGGTTTAATAGACAGGAGTGGAAGTGAGCCGCCTATCTAGTCCACTGTAAGCAAGTAAGCCAATTTGGTTAATCTGTGTGTCCACTCCCCCGTGCACCCGTCATTGCTCAAAACAAAGCAAGCAAAGCTATGAGCTGCTGCTTCCACGTTGTTGTTCTTTATTGTTGGTCCACATCTGTAACAAGTCTAAAGCTGTTTCAGTTGGATAGGCAGTGCCTTGGGTGGAGGAGAAAAGAAATAATTGAATATCACTAAAACAGCTTCACAAATTATTGTAGCTGGTAGAAACAAAAATGATGAACTCTGTAGTTTGTGCCCATTTTTCTTCACTGTTCTATACAATGCAGATGGCCAAATTTCAGCGAGGATATCCTGTTTTCTTGATGAGTTTATTTTAACTGTTGTAATCTGTGCTACCAGACACACGCAGCGCTGAACACCTGACAGAGAGAGACAGTCCCTGCTCAATAGAGCTTACAATCTAAAAATAATACAGACAGACAAGACAATATGGAGGGAAGTACTGGGTGAGAAGGAACAAGGGGGAGGCAAATGAGTAATGGCTTGGAGCCAAAAGCAGCAGTGAAAAGGTGGGTTTTCAGCATAGATTTGAAAACAGGTAGAGATGGAGCTAGACGTACAGGCTCAGGACGTTTATTCCAGGCATCAGGAGCCGCGAGAGAAAAGGAACGAAGCCTAGGGTTAGCAGTGGAGGAGAAGGGGGATGACAAGAGAGATTTGTCCAGCGAGCGGAGGTCATGGGGAGGAATGTAGGGAGAGATGAGAGTGGAGAGGTAATTGGGGGCAGCAGAATGGATGCATTTAAAGATAAGTAATAGAAGTTTGAACTGTATATGGAAGCGGACAGGGAGCCAGTGAAGTGACTTGAGGAGTGGGCTAGTGTGGGTGTAATGATTTTGGCGGAAAATAAGCCATGCTGCAGAATTTTGGACAGACTGGAGAGGAGAGAGATGACTGAGCGGAAGACCAGTAAGAAGTAAATTGCAATAATCCAAGCGAGAGGTGACAAGGGTGTGGATAAGGGTTTTGGCAGCGTATTCAGAAAGGAAGGGGCGGATTTTACTAATGTTGTAGATAAAGAAATGACAGGTTTTGGCGATCTGTTGAATATGTGCAGAGAAGGAGAGAGAGGAATCAAAGATGACACCAAGATTACGAGCCGAGGATACAGGGAGGATGTGAGAGCCATTAACAGAGATAGAGAATGGGGGAAGAGGGGAGGTGGGTTTAGGGGGAAAAATGAGAAGTTCAGTTTTAGTCATGTTTAGCTTCAGATGGCGAAGAGACATCCAAGCAGCAATGTCAGATAAGCAGGATGAAATTTTTTCCTGGATTAAGGTTGAGATTTCAGGGGTGGAGATGTAGATCTGAGAATCGTCCGCATGAAGATGTTACTGAAAGCAGTGGGACGAAATCAGGGTACCAAGGGAAGAGGTATAGATGGAGAAGAGGAGGGGTCCAAGGACAGAACACTGAGGCACACTAACTGTAAGCGGGATAGAAGTTGAAGAGGAACCACCAGAGTGAACACTGAAAGTGCGAAGTGAGAGGTAGGAAGAGAACCAGGAAAGAACAGGACCCTGGAATCCAATTGAGGAGACCGTATCTAGGAGTATGGTGTGGTCAACAGTGTCGAAAGCAGCAGATAGGTCAAGAAGGATAAAGATAGAATAGAGACCTCTGGATTTAGCCAGTAGTAGGTCATTAGAGACTTTGGTAAGTGCAGTTTCAGTGGAGCAAAGAGGACGGAAACCAGATTGGAGTGGGTCAAGAATAGAGAAGAAAGAAAGTCAAGACAATGGCGGTGAACGACGTGTTCAAGTAATTTGGAGAGGAAAGGGAGACGGGGCAATAGTTGGAGGGACAGGTAGGGTCAAGTGAGGGTTTTTTAAGGAGTGGAGTGACAACAGCATGTTTGAAGGAAGATGATGGAATATATTGAAATTAAATGGAAGTAGAATTAAAGTCTCCTTTCATTGGGGCACATGGAATTACATCTTCATCTGTTTTATAGAAGTTTACCTTTTAGATACACAAATGGATTATTCTGTTTTGAAAATGTTTCAGGGACAAGCAACCCATTGGTTTAGCTTTGAGCAGCAGCAATAAAATCACAAAGAGAGGTTCACCTGCCGAATGTGACTATGATTGTGCCCAAAAACTCGTTTGTTTTGCGGGCTTTTGAGGAAGCTACAACAATTGCATCTGAAGAACAGTATGTTTCTGTGTATGCCAGCCACCTCTGTGCCCTCAGAAAGAATTTTTTCTGCTTCTGGACAAATTATAGCTGCAAGACACAGTTGTCTGAAGCCAGCCAAAGTGGACAAAATCATTTTTCTTAATAAAAACTGGAAGATGTAGGACTTGACCAAACTTCACTTTTCACTTGATGTAACACTGCATGACGTGCTCACACTAAAGTTTGCCTTTGTTCAATTGCTGCTGTTTTTTTTTTTTTTTTTTAACCCTGTGTGTTATAATATTAGCATGTGGGCCTCACTATTTCTATCAAGTTAAATTGAATCGAAAAACCAGTTTTTTTTGAAAGAATATAATTGTATCGAATCAATCATTTTTTTGACTGAATCGGGCAGCACTACTACTACTATTTAGCATTTCTATAGCGCTACAAGGCGTACGCAGCGCTGCACAAACATAGAAGAAAGACAGTCCCTGCTCAAAGAGCTTACAATCTAATAGACAAAAAAGTAAATAAAGTAAGCAAATCAAATCAATTAATGTGAACGGGAAGGAAGAGAGGAGGGTAGGTGGAGGCGAGTGGTTACGAGTCAAAAGCAATGTTAAAGAGGTGGGCTTTCAGTCTAGATTTAAAGGTGGCCAAGGATGGGGCAAGACGTAGGGGCTCAGGAAGTTTATTCCAGGCGTAGGGTGCAGCGAGACAGAAGGCGCGAAGTCTGGAGTTGGCAGTAGTGGAGAAGGGAACAGATAAGAAGGATTTATCTATGGAGCGGAGTGTAGGGAAGGACGAGTGTGGAGAGATACTGGGGAGCAGCAGAGTGAGTATATTTATAGGTTAGTAGAAGAAGTTTGAACAGGATGCGAAAACGGATAGGGAGCCAGTGAAGGGTCTTGAGGAGAGGGGTAGTATGAGTAAAGCGACCCTGGCGGAAGACGAGACGGGCAGCAGAGTTTTGAACCGACTGGAGAGGGGAGAGGTGACTAAGTGGGAGGCCAGCAAGAAGCAGATTGCAGTAGTCTAAACGAGAGGTGACAAGGGTGTGGATGAGGGTTTTGGTAGAGTGCTCGGAAAGAAAGGGGCAGATTTTACGGATGTTGTAAAGAAAGAAACGACAAGGCTTGGCAGTCTGTTGGATATGAGCAGAGAAAGAGAGAGAAGAGTCAAAGATGACCCCAAGGTTTCGAGCTGAAGAGACAGGGAGAATGAGAGAGCCATCAACAGAAATA
This sequence comes from Microcaecilia unicolor, assembly GCF_901765095.1. Classification (NCBI taxonomy): domain Eukaryota; kingdom Metazoa; phylum Chordata; class Amphibia; order Gymnophiona; family Siphonopidae; genus Microcaecilia; species Microcaecilia unicolor. The sequence goes on from NC_044041.1 coordinate 66,073,870, forward strand.
GAAAACGGGGGGAGCGGGGAGGTGGGTTTGGGGGGGGAAAATGAGAAGTTCGGTTTTGGTCATATTTAATTTCAGGTGGTGTTGAGACATCCAGACAGCAATGTCAGACAAGCACGCTGAAACTTTGGTTTGGATGCAAGATGAGATATCAGGGGTAGAAAGGTAGATTTGGGAGTCATCAGCATAGAGATGGTAGGAAAAGCCATGGGATGAGATTAATGAACCAAGGGAAGAAGTGTAGATAGAAAAGAGGAGGGGACCAAGAACAGAACCCTGAGGTACGCCGACAGGCAGAGGGATAGAAGTAGAAGAGGATCCACCAGAGTGAACACTAAAGGTGCGGAAGGAGAGGTAGGAAAAGAACCAGGAAAGGACAGAGCCCTGGAATGCAAGTGAGGACAGGGTATCGAGAAGTATGCTGTGATCGTCAGTGTCAAAAGCAGCGGAAAGATCAAGAAGAATGAGGATGGAATATTGACCTCTGGATTTAGCCAGTAATAGGTCATTGGAGACTTTAGTAAGCGCAGTTTCGGTTGAGTGGAGAGAGCGAAAACCAGATTATAGTGGGTCAAGAATAGCATGTGAGGAGAGAAAATCAAGGCAGCGGCGGTGAACAGCACGCTCAAGTAATTTGGAGAGAAAAGGAAGGAGGGAGATGGGTCGGTAATTAGAGGGACAAGTAGGGTCGAGTGAAGGCTTCTTAAGCAGAAGTGTGACCACAGCATGTTTAAAGGCAGCAGGGACAGTCGCAGTGGAAAGTGAGAGGTTGAGAATGTGACAGATAAAAGGAATAAGAGCAGGAGAGATGGCATTAAGAAGGTGGGTGGGAATGGGATCAGAGGAACAGGTGGTACATTTTGAGGAAGAAAGGAGAAGTGTAGTTTCCTCAATAGTAACTTCAGGAAAGGAGGAAAGGGAATGAGGGGAAGGAGAGAGCACTAGTACATACATCTGATTTTAGTGTTCTGGTTCAAACTGCCTAACATTGTCCAGATTGGACTATTGTAATAGTCTATATCTGGGTTTATCCCAGGCCTTCTGTAAAGCTTTACAAGTAGTACAACATGCTGTGGTGCGGCTAATTTGGGAACTACAAAGAGCTGATCGTGTTTTGAGTTAAAGAAGCTGCATTGGCTTTTAGTGCAGTTTAGAGTACAATATAAATTATTAATACTAATTTTCAAGACTTTGCCTTCAGAAAATGGAAGAAGGAACCGTCTGAAAATAACAAGAAGCAGCATAAGGAGTGTCAACGCAAATGCAAGGCGCAGATAAAGAAGGCCAAGAGGGATTACGAAAAAAAGATAGCATTAGAGGCAAAAAAGCATAGTCAAATTTTTTTTCGGTATATTAAAAGCAGGAAGCCGGCAAAAGAATCGGTTGGGCCGCTGGATGACCGAGGGGTAAAAGGGGCGATCAAGGAAGACAAAGACGTAGCAGAGAGACTGAATGAATTCTTTGCTACGGTCTTCACCGAGGAAGATTTGGGTGGGATACCGGTGTCGGAAATGGTATTTGAAGCGGACGAGTCGGAGAAACTTACTGACTTCACGGTAAACCTGGAGGACGTAATGGGGCAGTTCGGCAAACTGAAGAGTAGCAAATCTCCTGGACCGGATGGTATTCATCCTAGAGTACTGATAGAACTGAAAAATGAGCTTGCGGAGCTACTGCTAGTGATATGCAACTTATCCTTAAAATCGAGCGTGGTACCGGAAGATTGGAGGGTGGCCAATGTAACGCCCATTTTTTAAAAAGGCTCCAGGGGAGATCCGGGAAATTATAGACCGGTGAGTCTGACGTCGGTGCCGGGGAAAATGGTAGAGGCTATTATTAAAAACAAAATTACAGAGCACATCCGAGGACATGGATTACTGAGACCGAGTCAGCACGGCTTTTGTGTGGGGAAATCTTGCCTGACCAATTTACTTCAATTCTTTGAAGGAGTAAACAAACATGTGGACAAAGGGGAGCCGGTTGATATTGTGTATCTGGATTTTCAAAAGGCGTTTGACAAGGTACCTCATGAAAGGCTACAGAGGAAATTGGAGGGTCATGGGATAGGAGGAAATGTCCTATTGTGGATTAAAAACTGGTTGAAGGATAGGAAACAGAGAGTGGGGTTAAATGGGCAGTATTCACAATGGAGAAGGGTAGTTAGTGGGGTTCCTCAGGGGTCTGTGCTAGGACCGCTGCTTTTAATATATTTATAAATGATTTAGAGATGGGAGTAACTAGCGAGGTAATTAAATTTGCTGATGACACAAAGTTATTCAAAGTTGTTAATTCGCGACAGGATTGTGAAAAATTACAAGAGGACCTTACGAGACTGGGAGACTGGACGGCTAAATGGCATATGACGTTTAATATGAGCAAGTGCAAGGTGATGCATGTGGGAAAAAAGAACCCGAATTATAGCTACGTCATGCAAGGTTCCACGTTAGGAGTTATGGACCAAGAAAGGGATCTGGGTGTCGTCGTCGATAATACACTGAAACCTTCTGCTCAGTGTGCTGCTACGGCTAGGAAAGCGAATAGAATGTTGGGTATTATTAGGAAAGGTATGGAAAACAGGTGTGAGGATGTTATAATGCCATTGTATCGCTCCATGATGCGACCGCACCTTGAGTATTGTGTTCAATTCTGGTCGCCGCATCTCAAGAAAGATATAGTAGAATTGGAAAAGGTGCAGAGAAGGGCGACTAAAATGATAGCGGGGATGGGACGACTTCCCTATGAAGAAAGATTAAGGAGGCTAGGGCTATTCAGCTTGGAGAAGAGACGGCTGAGGGGAGACATGATAGAGGTATATAAAATAATGAGTGGAGTGGAACAGGTGGATGTGAAGCGTCTGTTCACGCTTTCCATAAATACTAGGACTAGGGGGCATGCGATGAAACTACAGTGTAGTAAATTTAAAACAAATCGGAGAAAATATTTCTTCACCCAATGTATACTTAAACTCTGGAATACGTTGCCGGAGAAAGTGGTGAAGGCTGTTAGCTTAGCAGAGTTTAAAAAGGGGTTAGACGGTTTCCTAAAGGACAAGTCCATAAACCGCTACTAAATGGACGGGAAAAATCCTGAATTCCAGGTATAACATGTATAGAATGTTTGTATGTTTGGGAAGCTTGCCAGGTGCCCTTGGCCTGGATTGGCCGCTGTCGTGGACAGGATGCTGGGCTCGATGGACCCTTGGTCTTTTCCCAGTATGGCATTACTTATGTACTTATGATGCAGCTTCTGACTACTTTACAACAGGTTCTGAGAATTTATGATCCCGTCACGTTTCCTGAAGTCAGTAGGCACTTAGTAGCGAGTACAGCCTTCTCTGGTGTTAAATATGCAGATACCTGTGACAGTGTATTGTCCATGTCTGGTCCACTTTTTTGGAATAAACTGCCTGGCAATGTTCACATTTTAGCATCGCTGTGCAAATTTAGGAGAAGGTTAAAAGCATAGTTGTTTGTGCAGGCATATGTTGAGTTCTGTTATATATGTTGTATATTTTAATTGTTTTTTTTTTTTTTTTTTTTACCCGCTTAGATAACAGGCTGGCTATAAATGCAATACATAAATATGGAGTGGAGGTTGAGAGTTCCTCTAGGGCTGTGGCCCAGGTTGCAGATGTAGATGAGGGCAGTGCTTCTGAGTTCTCCCAAAGGTCCCTTGGGGATTCTTTGGAGGAGGCTGATCCTTGCCCCGATGGGGGAGATGACCCCTCTGCAGCATGGCTTTTTCGCTCAGAGGAGTTGCCTAACCTGTTAGTTCAGGCTATGAGCATCTTGAGTATTTCCTGTCCGGAGGAAGGCCCTCCTTCAGCCTCGGCGGGTTCCGCTATTATGTTGGGAACCAAGCGCCGTTCCAGGATCTTCCACCTCCATGAAGCCATGAAAACTCTAATTTCGGCTCAATGGGATTCTCCTGATGCGAGCCTCAAGGTAGCCAGGACCATGACTCGTCTGTACCCTCTGCCAGAGGGTGAACAGGAGGCCTTGCACTGGCCGGCAGTGGACTCTCTAATCACTGCTGTGACAAAAAAGACGGCTTAGCCGGTGGAAGGTGGCTCTGCCCTTAAGGATTCACAGGACAGGAAATTGGAAGCGGCTTTAAAGTTAGCCTTTGAAGCGGCCGCCTTGAGTTTGCAGGCCTCGGTTTGCGGCTCCTATGTGGCCAGGGCATGCCTGACGGTGGTGCAGCGGGCCTTCCCCCTCGGATCCTTCCTTGAGGGTGGATTTGCCGGTCCTGGAGTCGGGCTTGGCTTACTTGGCAGACTTGCTGTATGATGTTTTGAGAGCCTCGGCTAAAGGTATGTCTCAGACAGTCTCTGCCCGTCGATGGCTATGGCTTAAGCATTGGTCAGCTGACCATGCCTCCAAATCCCGCTTAGCCAAGTTGCCTTTTAAGGGCAAGCTGCTCTTCGGGGTTGAGCTGGACAAGATCGTGACGGATCTCGGCAGTTCTAAAGGCAAGAGGTTGCTGGAGGTCAAGGCAAGGGCCAGCAGTGCTCACCCTGGTTCCTCTAAGGGCCGTTTTCAAGAAGCCCGTCGGTATCGCCTAGGCAAATCGGGCTCCTCCTCCTCCTTCAAGCAGAGGTTCTCCCCGAAGCAGCATTCCTTTCGCAGAGACCGTCGCTCAGGAGCTTCTTCCTCTGGTCCTCCCCCAGGGTCTCGTATCCAATGACGGAGCCCTGGTCCATGGCCCAGAGCAGATAGGAGGAAGGCTGTCCTCTTTTCTGGGCGAGTGGGCCAGGGTAACTTCAGACGCTTAGGTTCTAGAAGTCATCAGAGTCGGCTACAAGTTGGAGTTCTGCTGGCCCCTGAGAGACGGGTTCGTGAACTCTCCCTGCAAGACTCCCCTCAAAGTGGCAGCAGTTCAGCAGACTCTGGACAACATGCTCCGCCTTGGGGCGGTGGTCCTAGTGCCCGTAGAGCAGCATGGCCCAGGACGTTACTCCATTTACTTTGTGGTGCCAAAGAAAGGAGGCTCTTCTCGGCCTATTCTCGACCTCAAGGGAGTCAATCGGGCCTTGCGAATACGGCATTTCCGTATGGAGACTCTCCGCTCCATGATTGCTGCGGTACAAGAAGAATTCCTGGCATTCTTAGACATCAAGGAAGGTTATCTGCACATTCCCCATCTGGCCGCCTCATCAGCGCATCCTGCGCTTTGCAGTGCTGGGCCGACACTTCCAGTTCAGAGCCCTCCTGTTCGGGTTGGCTATGGCTCTGCGGACCTTCTCCAAAGTGATGGTGGTCATTGCGGCTTATCTCCGCAAGGAAGGAGTGCAAGTCCATCCCTACCTGGACGACTGGCTGATTCGAGCTCCCTCCTTTGTGGAATGTGGGAGAGCGACGGACAGGGTCATTGCTCTTCTGAGCTCCCTGGGATGGATTATCAACCGGGAGAAAAGTCAGCTGCGCCCGATTCAGTCCCTGGAGTATCTGGGTGTTCGGTTCGACACCCAAGTGGGCAGAGTGTTCCTGCCGGACAACCGGAGCCTCAAGCTTCAAGCCCAGGTGGGCTGGTTCCTAGCCTCCTCAGCTCCTCGGGCTTGGGATTATGTGCAACTGTTGGGCTCCATGACGGCCACGATGGAGGTAGTGCCCTGGGCCAGGGCCCATATGAGGCCACTACAGCACTGTCTTCTGCGGCGCTGGACTCCGGTTTTGGAGGATTACACAGTTCGCCTTCCCCTGGACCCGTCGGTGAGAAGGGCGCTAAGTTGGTGGCTGATGTCAGACAAGTTGTCAGCCGGTACGCCTCTCACGTCCCTGGAGTGGATTGTTGTTACGACGTACACCTGCTTGATGGGCTGGGGAGCCCACTGCCTGGGAAGGACAGCGCAGGGGATATGGTCGCTGGCGGAGGCGAAGTGGTCCATCAACCTCTTGGATCTTTGGGCCATTCGGTTGGCGCTTCAAGCGTTTCTTCAGGTACTGATACTGAGGCCAGTTCGAATCCTGTCAGACAATGCCATGGCCGTGGCCTATGTCAATCGCCAGGGAGGTACCAGGAGCGCCCCCCCCTAGCCAGGGAGGCCATGAAGTTATGCCAGTGGGCAGAGACGAATCTGGACCAGCTGTTGGCGGCTCCCATTGCGGGAGTCCCGAATGTCGAGGCAGACTTTCTCAATTGCCATACCTTGGATCCCGGAGAGTGGCAACTGTCTGCACGGGTGTTCTTGGAGATCACGAAACGCTGGGGCATGCCGACCTTGGATCTGATGGCGACCTCGGCCAATTGCCAAGTGCCGCGGTTCTTCAGCAGAGGACGGGACCCTCGATCTCTGGGAGTCGATGCTCTTCTCCAGCAATGGCCGGTACATGAGCTTCTCTACGTGTTCTCGCCTTGGCCTGTGCTGGGCAGAATTCTCGGCCGGGTGGTCCTGGTGGGTCTGGACTGGCTCAGTGTCCTTGGTATGCGGACCTGATCCGGCTTTCCGTAGACAGTTCTCTGCGGCTCCCAGCGGAGCGGGGCCTCTTACATCAGGGTCCCGTGGTGATGGAGGATCCCTCCCCCTTTGGTCTTACGGCCTGGTTCTTGAGCGGAAGCAGCTGAAGAAGAAGGGCTTCTCGGACAAGGCCATCGCCACTATGCTGAGAGCACGGAAGCGCTCTACTTCTACTACGTACGCCAGGGTATGGCGTACCTTTGTATCATGGTGCGAGGCAGGATCCCTGTTGCCCTTCACGGCGCCAATTGCTTCAGTGTTGGCGTTCCTGCAAGAAGGTCTGGAGAAAAGGCCTGTTCAGATCTCTTAAGGTCCAGGTAGCGGCTCTAGCTTGCTTCAGGAGTCGCCTGAAGGGTGCTTCCCTGGCTTCTCAGCCAGATGTGGTGCGTTTTCTCAAAGGGGTTAATCACCTACGCTTTCCTCTGCATTCGATAGTGCCTACGTGGAATCTCAATCTGGTGCTGCGGGCCTTGCAGAAGCCGCCCTTTGAGTCATTATCGCGGCTGTCTCTGAGGGACCTGATGTTGAAAGCGGTCTTTTTGGTGGCAATCGCTTCAGCCAGGAGGGTTTCCGAGCTCCAGGCGCTCTCGTGTAGAGAGCCGTTCCTGCGGTTCACGGAGGCAGGAGTGTCTATTCGCCCAGTGCCTTCCTTCCTGCCCAAGATTGTTTCTCGCTTCCATGTGAATCAGCAGCTTTGTCTACCCTCCTTCTGTAGGGAGGATTATCCAGAGGAGTATCGTGCTCTCAGATGCCTGGATGTTAGACGAGTTATCAGATACTTCGAAGTGACCAACGATTTACGGAAGTCGGATCACCTGTTTGTGCTGTTTGCGGGCCCCCCTAGGCATCTAAACTTACCGTGGAACCTTGGGTCAAGGAAACGATTGCGGCGGCTTATGTGGACGCAGGGAAGGTGCTGCCTATCCAGCTGAAGACTCATTCTACTAGAGCACAGGCGGCTTCAATGGCAGAGTCCAGGTCCGTTTCCTTGGAGGAGATTTGCAGATCGGCGACTTGGGCGTCGGCTCATACCTTCTCACGGCATTATCGCTTGGACGTGGCAGCACGGGCCGAGGCCCAGTTTGGAGCTTCAGTGTTGCGTTCTGGGATTTCCATGTCCCGCCCTGGGTGAGTACTGCTTGGGTACATCCCACCAGTTTATGGATTGATCTGCTTGATGATATGGAAGGTAAAATTGTTTCATACCTGATAATTTTCTTTCCATTACTCATAGCAGATCAATCCATAGTCCCTCCCAGATATCTGTACTGTTTGTTCTAGTTCAGTTATATTTCAGGTTCAAGTTTAGACTTCAGTTCCTGTTCAGGAGGACTTCGAGTTCAAGTTCTTTCACTTGGATTTCCCTGGAGTTGGGACGACTTTGTGTTACAGTGAGCTGCTGCTTCTTTCCCCCCGTTTTGACGGTGGTTGGATTCATAACTAAATTATGCCGGTGCTCCCTCCCGCTTTGTGCGGTAGTAGGGTAGCTTTGTTTCCCTCTCGCTTTGGCGGTGATGGGTTAAGCCAGCTCCTCCCGCAGCTGCGGGTGCAGGACATGCCAGTTCCCCCCGCGTCGACAGGTCTGGGTGCCCCCCCCCCCCCCTTCGGCAGTGGTTGGGTGGCGGAGTGTCCCTTTCTGGGTGTAATTCTCTGTTTGGTGATTCCTGCGGATGGAGCTTTGATATCGACTATACTGAGGATTTCCTGGTAGCACATGACCACATATAGAGAGGCAAAAGATTGTTCTCTATCTCCACCTGCTGGTAGATGGACACAACCCACCAGTCTATGGATTGATCTGCTATGATTAATGGAAAGAAAATTATCAGGTATGATACATAATTTTACCATATAGTTCCTTAGCGTCCCTCCGGACCGGCCCAGAAAGATACTGATGGGTTGTGCTCGCCTTCCAGTAGGTGGAGACTGAGAATTCTGATTCTCGTGAGAGCCAGTAAGAGCCTTGGCTAGCTATAGTAAGATCCAGTATTCTCAGTCTCTACAGGTGGAAGGTGGTGAGCCCTTCAGTCTTTTATACTTCTTATTCTATTTCTGTCTATTTTGGCTACTTTTAGCTTTAGAAAAAATGATTTACATTATTTAGTTCATTTTTCTGTGTAACAGTGTTTTCTTTTCTTTAAAAACCTTTCTAAGGAGGATGAGGCCTGTGGAGGTTCTCTTACTGCTGCGGGGGTGTCGCAGTCAGATGACCGGGTCCCTCCCCCCACAACTACCTTTTGACCTTGGATTTTAGTGCATTTTAATGTAATTGGGTCTTCACTGCTGCACTAACCTAGGAAGAGACAGCCGCTTTGGTTTTGTGAACCCCCCCCCCCCCCCCACCAAAAAAAAAAAAAAAAACCCCTGCCAGATGAGTACAGCAGCTCAAATTCTTCTTTGCTGCGTCTATATTTTAGCCAGTGTTTAATTCTCCTGCTTTTTTGGGAGCTCTTTGTTTAGCCAGTTTCTTAAAAAAAAACAAACAAACAAAAAAAAAACCCACAGCATGGCAGAGAAGTTGCGGCGTTGTATGGTATGTCAGCGCAGGGACCTCATGTTGTCCTGGTACTTGTAAATTTTGTACTGCCAAAGAGGCTCCAGTGCTTATTTCATAGTTGGGGTGTGATTTGGCGCTCTGCTTTTTAATTCTGGGCATCGCAAGCGGGAAGTGCCATTAGACAATCGCAGCCTACCACATCAGAGCTCGGTTCTTCAGCTCTAGAAAAGTCCCCGGAGGTTTCTTTCTTGCTGGGGGGGAAGGGGGGGGGGGCTGAACTTCAAGGGGGGTTTCCTCCCAAATTTGTGGTGTAAATGTACAGAGCATTTTTAATGCATAAATCGGATCCCTCTCCTGTACTTCCTTCTGAAGGGTCAGGGGACCTCAGATCTTTATTTATTTTTATTTATTTGCTGTACTTGTATCCCACATTTTCCCACCCATTTGCAGGCTCAATGTGGCTTACAAAATGTTATAACGACATTCACATTAATAGAATAAGAATTTCAGAATATAAATATAGAAAATGTGCATAAAAATATCATAGCAATCATATTAACGGAATAATAATTTCAGAATTATTACAAACTAGTAAAAAAGCCCCGTTTCTGATGCAAATGAAACGGGGGCTAGCAATGTTTTCTTCTGTGTGCATGTGGGAGTGTGTGTGTCCCTGCCCTCTGGGCTCTCTCCCCTCCCCCCGCCCCCCTTCACTGTTACAGAGCCAGCGATTTGATTTCGTGCTCTGCTGTTTTCCTTCACTGACTGTGTTACAGAGAGGGCGGGGCAGACACTCATAGGGAAACCGGATATCTCGCCCCCTTCACACTTCCGGCTGGAGGCTTCATAGAACGTTGGTGTTGCTTTTTATATAGAGAGATAAAGGTGCATAAGTATATCATGTAGGAATGGAAGTGGGTAAATAGATCTTCTCTCAAAAGACCTATGGTTGACTGGGCTTTAGAGACAGATGCTGACATGGATTTGGATCCTGAGATGCCTTTCCTTGAGGAAGACCTTAAGCAGCAGGTTTTTCTGAGGAAACTATTCCTGGTGATTTAGTATCAGACACTCTCCCTCCTGGGGAGGATCCTTCTGTAGTACGTATTTTTGAAAAGGAAGATTTGCAGGAGCTCATAGCTTGTTGGTCTCTTCTACATTAAATTTTGAAGAGGATTCAGTAATCGGTCAGGAGCACAAGATGGATCTTTTGGTTAAAGGTATTAAGAAAGCTGGTAAAACTTTTCCTATGCATCAAGACACGAGCTATCATCCAAGCACAGTGGGATATACCAGACGCTCAGTTTCGACTCTCAAGATCTATGATTCGTCTTTATCCCGTTCCTGATCCAGACAAGGCTCTTCTTACACCTTCTGTAGTTGATGCAGTGGTTTCTGCTGTTACCAAGTGCAATACCGTTCCCGTGGATGGAGGCACAGCACTAAACGATGTACAAGATCGGTGTATGGAATCTCTTTTAAAGTCTTCTTTTGATGTCACGGTTCTGGTGGTCCAGGCACTATCTGTGGTTCTCTGGTAGCCAATGCTGCTTGTTTTAGATGGTCCGAGCGAGTATTGGATAGGTCCTCTGATGACTTCTCTTTAGTGGATGCTGAAGTGGCTAAGATAGAGATGGTATCAGCTTTCTTAGCTGATACCATAAGTACATATAAGTAATGCCACACTGGGAAAAGACCAAGGGTCCATCAAGCCCAGCATCTTGTCCACAACAGCGGCCAATCCAGGCCAAGGGCACCTGGCAAGCTTCCCAAACGTACAAACATTCTATACATGTTATTCCTGGGATTGTGGATTTTTCCCAAATCCATTTAGTAGTGGTTTATGGACTTGTCCTTTAGGAAACCGTCTAACCCCTTTTTAAACTCTGCTAAGCTAACCGCCTTCACCACGTTCTCCGGCAACGAATTCCAGAGTTTAATTATGTGTTGGGTGAAGAAACATTTTCTCTGATTTGTTTTAAATTTACTACACTGTAGTTTCATCGCATGACCCCTAGTCCTAGTATTTTTGGAAAGCGTGAACAGACGCTTCACATCCACCTGTTCCACTCCACTCATTATTTTATATACCTCTATCATGTCTCCTTTCAGCCGTCTCTTCTCCAGGCTGAAAAGCCCTAGCCTCCTTAGTCTTTCTTCATAGGGAAGTTGGCCCGTCCCCGTTATCATTTTAGTCGCCCTTCTCTGCACCTTTTCCAATTCTACTATATCTTTCTTGAGATGCGGCGACCAGAATTGAACACAATACTCAAGGTTTGGTCGCACCATGGAGCGATACAACGGCATTATAACATCCTTACACCTGTTTTCCAAACCTTTCCTAGTAATACCCAACATTCTATTCGCTTTCCTAGCCGCAGAAGCACACTGAGCAGAAGGTTTCAGTGTATTATTGATGATGACACCCAGATCCCTTTCTTGGTCCATAACTCGTAATGTGGAATAGCAATACTCATTCAGTCCATGTTCTATCATTGGCCAGAAAAACCCCTTAATCCTATCAATTTTTATTTAACTTATTTTTCATTAAAATAAAGGGCACTTATCTTTCCATAACACTGTTAATCTTCATAGCGCACTCAATTCCCATTTGTAGATAGACATACACAGAGAGCAGAAATCGGGGTATGGGAGGCTATAGCCTTCCACCTTGAAGAAATTGCAGCCCAGCGTAGAAAGAAATGGTGAGGTGATGGGGAATCTAGCCCTCACCACCCAATGAAATGGTTGCTTGGTAGGAAGTGAACATGCAGGGAAGCTAGGCCTTGCCACCCAAAGAAACAGCAGCCTGGTGTTGGTATTTGAAGCCTCCCCTCTTCTTCCTCAGCTGAGAGGATGTAAAGATGATAGCGTGGAGTCAACAGAGCCAGTGCTGGGAAGTCTGTAGTGGGAGAAGAACAAATGTGTTTGACACACCCTACATCCACATACACTCCTCACAGTTGTGCCCCCAACACACCCACTCCACATTCTCCTTCTACTCCCATGAACTCAGCACACCCTACATCCACACACACTTCTCACATTTTCTTCCAACATACCCGCTCCACATTCTCTTTCTTCTCCCACATTCTACAATCCATACATATTCCATTCCATACCCCTCCACTACCAACCCTCACACAGCGTGCACACTGCACCCACATTCCTCAGAGGTCCCCAGGCACTCACTTGTACCCTCCGTAGACATGCACAGAAAATTCACTTCACCACATGCATACATAACCTTTATATACATAATCCCCTATCACATACATACCTACACATCTTGTGTATCTTTCTCTTACATCCACAGTAGTGAGGGAGCTTTCACCACAGGACTCCCCGTTGAGTTTCTCAAACAGATGAGCCTGAGTATGACAACAGAAGAAGGGGAATGTGACATTGTCACAGTGTGTGCACTTGCCAACTTGTTTGTTTTTAACAGCTAGATTGGGTGTTAAGTGATTAGTAAACATTATTTTAGATTTCTTTTGAGCAGTAGTTGTGTAGTTTGTAGATTTTGCCATCCTAGTTAGAAACAACAAACAGCAGTAACAGCCATGTATTCTTCATTTTAGTCAGATTCCATCTAAGTGTTTTATGAATGTTGTGAGATTTGGCCTAATACACAAAGCATGTACATTGTACAAGTGGGGAATCTGCACTGCAGGGGTGAAATTTCTGCCCTGCTCATCTCTCATCAATCCTTCAACTCAAGAGGTCTATACTGGAGCCATGGTAACGGTTTAGCACACCACAGTTTGGTCTGATAACAATGCACAGTGTACCAGCTGCAGCTCCTTAAAGAAATGGTCTGCAGAAAAGAAGCTCAGATTTGCTGTGACTGGGGGACTGAACAGCTGTAATATAAAACCTTTCTGCAAGTAGCATAGTGTAATGTATTCTGAGTTGTGCTGCAGAATTTGCCTGAAATCCTTTTTCATATATGGGCATTGGGTCCTATGTCATTTAAAGCAACAGTAGTAGTGTTTTTTATATTTCACAAAAATCTGGAAAGATAGAAAAAATAAGTAGTTATATATATAAAGCTCAAGGATTAATTTTAGATCGGATGTGAGTGTGTAAGAACAATATTGTGGTTGCCTTTAACCATTTAACATAATTTTGATGTTCTGAGTGGTGGTAATATTTTTTTATATGGTCATCTCTTTCCATGCTAGTTTGTTCCTTATCCCGCTTTTGTCACCAAACACATCTCATACAAAATGAAATAACCAAAACTATTGAAATGCATCTGAAGCTGCAACATGTGTAAAACCTTCAGAAAAAAAAAAAATTGCTGATTTAATGTCAGTACTGTGGTGAGCACACACTGCAGTGTTGCCAGACTTTCAATAACTGAATACTAGGTTTCTTTCTGAACTAAGGATTGTTGCAGAAAAATCTTTCATTTGGTTGCAAATAAATGATGTTAATGTCTTTTATAACATTTATATTTATGTGATTGGGTTAAAATAAAAGGATTTTTTTTTTACTTATGATTTTCTCTCTTTAAAGATCTGGCAGCTGAGGAGTTAATCTCTTGTTGCTGTAATAGCATTTGAGAGCAGTGACTCAGTCTGCCTTAGAGATGGAGAGCAGGATCTGTGATACCATTCAAGCAGCATATGAGTAGGATTACCTACTCATTTTGGTGGTAATTTCTCTTTTCAGCTGTTCCACCATTTGTTCCTATACTGAAATGTGACGATGACACCTCAAATTTTGATGAACCAGGAAGGAATTTGCAAAATGTATCCTCTCCGTGCCAGTTGATAGCAGCAGGTTTCTCCGGTGAAGATTTGCCATATATCGGTTATTCATTCAGCAAGACGCTGGGGGCTCTCAATAGATCAGTGTAAGTATGAATTACTGCCTAACTTATAAAAGCTGTAAGAATTGGAAGAAAAAAAGATTTTCTAGCACAGATTTTGCTCTTGGTGAGGTCCTCCTAGAAACGTCTTTTATTGCTTTTACCTTTTGCCATTTAACATCATTCACCATTTAGCATGTGCGGAAGACAAGTCATTTTCATTCTACATCTAGGAACATTAACATTGGTGATTTATTTCTTTACAGGGATGTTTGTTTTTTACTATATCAAGTATTTTTAAATGAGAGCAATAATCTTACGTATATCAGTGAAATATGTTGGGGAGACTTCATAACTGATACTTCCTTGAGGGAGGAAAAATCCAGAGATACTTAATGCTGAAAATGTGTACTACTAGGTATAAAATCAAAGACAGGCTTGAGGTTTTCAACTTGAGAAGATTTGGAGACTATAAATAGCATCTCTTAAAAAAAAATCCTCCTAACTGAGATGAAAAGGTGAGAAGCAGGATATTCAGCTGGCTGTTTACTGCTACAAAATCAATCTTTATTCATTTGCTTGCTTGTGTTGTAACTTTACTAAATTTAGAAGTCTAAATATTCTCTTCTAGCAGTTTGAATTTTTGACATATGTTAAAAGTATTATGAGCCTGATCTCACCTCACAGTTTAAACAGGACCTATGGATTTTACTTGAGGGAGGCCTTGTTATGAAATAATCAAATTGCTGGTTGGGACTGAGATGTAAAATCAGATCTCTGTATATTGCAGAGCAGGGGAGTTTGAGGAGGAGTGAGACATGGAAGAGATGAAAGATGGTATGCAATGCAGGGGCACTGACAATCTTTGTGGGAACCATGTGCAGTAATAAAGGCTTCTGTATGTATAGCTGGAAATGAATGGTAGAGGTTCAGTTCTAGAACAGAAGAAAGTGCATCAGGTGATGCTCATACTTTTACAAAAGTGTGTGTGTCTGGTCTGTAGATTAAGATCTAACTTAAATGAGTGTTGGGGATCCGTCAGTGTACCTAAATCTTTTTTTTTTCTCTTTAAGGTCACAAGGAAAATTTGAAATAAAAATAAAGTCAGGACTGTAGTGCATTAGCAGGCCTTTGTGAGGCCTAAATCAGAAACAGGAGGAGTGTTGTATCTCAGTTCTGACCTACATCCATAGAGTTGTATGGTGAGCATGAAGTACTGGAATAGCAGAAGGCAGTGTTGATCAGGATTTTGGTTCTCGGCAGAGCCATGTAGGCCCAGGCCTGCAATTCCAGAAGTGTTTACATCTGAAAGTTACAAGTACTTCAGTATGCATAACAATAGTTTTGCTGCTATTTGCAGTTTTTGTATATATGTAGATGGCAAAACAGAAGCACAATCATTTGACAGCTTTATAAACATACTAATCTGCTTTCATCTTTAATTTGCAAGCATTTTTTGTAATTGTTATTTATATAATAGAACGTAAATTTCTCCAATCAGTTCAACAATTGTGTATCCTAAAAGTGAACTGCTGTATCTATCATATATAAAGAGATGTTTTACGATTGTTTCTCTAGACTTGACCCTTTAAATAAGATCAATACCTCATTTATAGAGGGTTTCCTTTGATATTAGGCTTATAAGAAATAAATCAGCTATTGAGAGAGCCATTGTTGAGGTTTCTGTGAGATTAATTAAAACTGGGTTGCTGAACTAATAATGAGAATGGGTTGGATGAGGGAAGTGATAGAGCCTTGGATGAGGGAAGTGATAGAGCCTTTTTTTAAAAGCCTGCAGGAGAGCATGTGTATTTGTCAGCAAGTACATTGGGATCAACTTTCACAAATATACACATAATTAACAGCACTTACCAGCAGCATCCATGTGTAGCTGTTCCATTTTATAAACATACACATGTTCCATCACTATTACACTAGCATCATATTATATCTCTGTTATTTGAATTTCAGTGCTATTAAATGTGTATATTTTTGATCCTGTTTCATGGTAGTCTTATTAGGTTTCAATTTGCTGTTTCAAGTTTTCCACTTTTTGTATTTGTTTATACTTGTACATTTTACTATTGTTATGCTGTAAAATTGTGATGTTAAACTGTACCTTCTGTACATCGTCTTGGGTGTATCTCTTCATAAAGGCGGTTCATAAATTCAAATAAATAAATAAGTAAATGTATGTGCAGCCAATTAAGCAGCGAAACCACAATTTTAATTTGGTTTCATTTTGGAAGCGGAAATAATCTACATGGGATTAAGTGAAGTTGCTTATCTGTAATGGAGGTTCTTCAAAGACAGCAAGGATAATGCAGCCACACCATTGGTGATGTCATCCGATGGCTGCCAAAACGGAGCTGCCTTCTCTAGCTGGGACATGCTAGAGACTTCAGCCTTGTCCTGCTACACTGCATCTCATGTAATTTTCAGGGCAACACAACATGTTTGCTCTCCCTCCATAAAAAAAAGAAAAATAAAGAAATACAGAGCAATTATTAACATAGCAAGACGGAATAGCTGGAAAGCAGACTTTATATAAAGGACAACTTAAATTGTTAGTACTCTTGTGATAGAACTCTCAGCATCTTGGCTTACCCAAAGGGTCTCGAAGAGGTACTGGCAAGCTTGTCTTAGCTAGCACAGCTTGCACTTTCAACAGGTAAGGGCTTATTAAAAGTACTAGCGGACCTTGGCACTTCATGTTCAGCTGTCGCTCTTTCAGTTATGTTTGGATCTCAAAACGCCTGTCTAAGGGTTCCTTTTCAGTTCCACTTGCAAAGTCTGTTAGGGTGGACACTTTGGAGACCACACCAGAGGTTATAAATTCCCCACTGACTACATCCCTTACTGAATTGCTGACATGATAAGCGCCTGTTAGTCACCACACTTGATTGGTAAAGGGAGTCTGTTACTGCTACTTCCTTGGTCTGCATGGCACACTCACACAGAACTGGAATTGCATGTTCCTTAGCGACAGCAGCAGATGAATCCAGAGACTAATGGGTTGTGTTAATCTACCAGCTGGTGGAGATAGAGAGCACTGAACTGAAGTGTCATAATAAGATATTTTCCTAGCCCAGTTGGTATTTAACTCCAGCAGGCAGATGGACGTTCTCATCAGGGCTGGTGCTAGGGTTTCTGGTGCCCCCCTGCAGCCTATTAGTTGGCGTCCTCTACCCATCCAGTATCTCTCTCTCCTTTCTCCTCCCAACCCCTCCCCTTCCCCCGTCTAGCACTTTCTCTCTCACCTCCCCTCAGTAAGAGCAACACAAACTCCTCCACTACCAGATATCTGCCCCCAGTGCTTTTTTTGTAGGAAAAAAGTACAGGTACTCATTATGGGTAACCTTAGGGGTGATATCACTATGGCTGTGCCCCTACAGTAGCCACACCCCTTTAACCAGTCATGGCGCATATAAGCAGGCATCATTGAAAATATTATACCAGTATAGGAGAAGAAAAATAACTTGGAATTCTTTTTCATTATAAGTAATTTCTGTAAGCTGTTACAACTCTAGTATACCCAAAATGACATAAAACCAAATTAGTACAAGACCAGGAATTAGGAGAACAGTCTTGCCAAATCTGAAACACAATATGTTATCAAAATCTCAGAACCTAACAAACAGATCCTATTCAGACACTTGGCCTTGCAGTCACACATACAAAACAGAGATAGCCCCTCTTCAAATATTAACCTGAAATCCTAAGAAGCTAGACTCTGCATGCAGCACAATACCAGAAAAACAAAACAGAAAGAAACAGTTTTCTCCTATACATTGGAAAATAAGACAGCAGATGTAAATTCTCAAATTGGATATATTCCAAACACTAAAATGAAAATAAAATGATTTTTTCTACCTTTGTTGTCTGGTGAATTTGTTTTTCTGATCATCTTGGTCCCAGTCTCTGATTGTGCTGCTCTCTATCTGTTCTCTTAACTCTGTTTCCAGGGCTTCTGTTCCATTTATTTCTTTACTTTCCTCATTTTCTTCATAATTTATTGCCCTACATCCATAAGAAAAAACTGGCTCCTCCATGGACTTGACTGGATGAGGTATGGAGTGGATTCCGCTTTTGCCTATTTTCTGCATCCATGTTCAGTTTCTCATCTCTTCCCTTTCCCTCATCTCCATCTACGTGCATCTCCTTCCTCTGTCTTCACCCCCAGCCATGTCCAGCATTTCTCTCTCACCTTTCCTCTGTCATTATGCATCTTCTTCCTCTGTCTTCCCTTCCCTCCATTCGTATCCAGCATTTCTCCTCACTCCCCTTCCCTCCATCTATGTCTAGCATTTCTCCTCACTCCCCTGCCCTCCATCCATGTCTAGCATTTCTCCTCACTCGCCTCCCCTCCATCCGTGTCTAGCATTTCTCCTCACTCCCCACCTCTCCATCCGTGTCTAGCATTTCTCCTCACTCCCCTCCATCCGAATTCAGCAACTCTCGTCTCTCCCCTGCCCTCCCCTCCATGCATCCGTGTTCAACATCTCTCGTCTCTCCCCTTCCTTCTCCTCCCCTCCATCCATCCGTGTCCAGCAACTCTAGTCTCTCCCCTGCCCTCCCCTCCATTCATCCGTGTCCAGTGATTCCCTTTTGCCCCCTATCCTTCCCTCATCCGTTCAGCGATTCGCCCCAGCCCCTGAGTTCCAGCCTTAGCCCCCTTCTCAGCTGTTGTCACGTCTGTGGCCGTGACCACCCTCAGCCTTACCTTCTTTCTGGGGGTCAGCAGCTCTGCTGGCTTCTGTCTGTGTTTGTGTTTGTCTTGTCTCTAGTCTCTGGGCTGATTGCTTCACTAGACCTCACCTGTGTGGGCTATGCCTCTCTAGGGAGCCAGCATCTAAGATGGCTGCCACCGGCTCTGTGCCAGCTTCCAAGATGGCTCCTGCTTGTCTTTCCTGTGGGCTCACTTCCTATGTGTGTCAAGCCTCTCTTTGGGGTCAGTGTACTTCCTGCTTCTGTCCTGCTGCTGGTGACTCATCAGTGAGAGCCTTCATAAGGAAGTGCTGTGCTTGCAGTCAGGGCCTTTTGCGTAAGTGTTATGCTCTTAGGCCAGGTCAGGTTAGTAAGTGTCTGCTGCACTACTGCTTAGCCTCTCTCTGGGTTCCAGCCCAGTTTTTCTGTGTCTGTGTCTCTGTTGTCCTTCCGTGGGGGGTCTTCCCTGCCTCTGTCTGTGGACTGCAGTCCTTCCTGGCTTACCCTGAGTTGGGGTGAAGCCTCTGTCTGTGGACTGCGGGTCCTTCCTGGCTTACCCTGTGTTTGGGGTGAAGCCTCTGTTCCTGGCTTACCCTGCGTTTGGGGTGAAGCCTCTGCTCCAGGCTTATCCTGTATTGGGGTGAAGCCTCTGTTCCTGGCTTACCCTGTGTTTGGGGTGAAGCCTCTGCTCCAGGCTTATCCTGTATTGGGGTGAAGCCTCAGCCTTTGTGGGTTCCCCAGTCAGTGTGTGGAACGGCTGTGGCTTCAGACCCTTGGCCTGTTATTCCTGGTTTGCTCTCTTTACCCTGAAACCTGCCTTGCTTAGCCTGTGTGCCTACCCTGCTTGTTGAGCCTGAGGGTATATCCTGAATCCTGTATCTGTCTGGCTAGTGTGTTTTCCTGGGTGATTATTCCTGTATCCTGTCTCCACCTAGCTAGAGGGTTTACCCTGTGGGTATTCCCGGATCCCCGTTCTGCCTAGTGTGTTGCTGCCCTAGTCCTTGCTCCTGCTAGCTTCTGTACACCTTGTGTTCCTTGGTCTGTCTTCTGGGTCTTGCTAGTGGCTGTGCAGTAGCACACTGTCTGAGTCTAGTTCCGTGCCCCGTCGCCCTCGTGTATCCCAGACCCAGGGTGGGTCTTCTGGATCTTCAGTTCCTGCCTTATTTGTATTTCAGGCCCTTGCATCTGGGGTAGTGGAGGGTTAGGTATGATCTTCCTGGTTTTGCGCTTTTGAATCATGTTTTTCTGTAGATAAGTCTGGCCACTTTGTTTTGTGCCATCTGTAGTTTTCTTATGATTTGGTCTTTGCAGCCCACATAAATTCCATTGCAGTAGTTTGCATGGGCTAGCACCATTGTTTGGATCATGTTGCGGAATATGTCCCTAGGGAAGTAAGGTTTTATGCGTTTGAGTTTCCACATTGTGTAGAACATTTTCTTTGTCGTGACCTTGGCTTGGTTTTCGAGTGTCAGGTTGCGGTCTATGGTTATGCCTAGGATTTTCAAGTTGTCTGAGATTGGGTGAGATTAACTCAAGGCATTGATGGTAGTGGGGCGTTCAGTGTTGTATTGGGAAGAGAGAATGAGAAATTGTATTTTTTCTCTGTTGAGTTTTTTTTAAATTTATAGAAGTCTTTATTGAGAATATTTGAGAGATTACAAAGACAAACGTTTCACGCCTCTCTATAGAAGCAAATATAACACAATTACAATTTCAAACAATATATAACACAACCTGTAACCTAATGAACAATATGTCACTCTTTCAGGACTAGTCTTTTTGCCCAAGAAAAAACTCCTTAGATTTATAACCACATTTTACAGAAAGAAAGAAAAAAGAAAAAAAAAACTCAAAAAAACAACACCCCCCCCTCCTCAGCATGCGCTGTGCGACACAAATGGCTCCCAAATAGCTTCCCACTTGGACAGAGTCTTATGCCGAATGGCCCAAAGTCTATCCATTTCACAAATATACCACAACTTATTCAACCATTTTACCAGGGAGGGAACCTGAGGCGACCTCCAGTGAGCAGCCAACATAACCCTAGCCGCAGACATAGCATGCCTAACAAATAGTGACTGAGACGATGTAAGGCCCGGAGGCTTTTTAGGAAAGAGAAAAAATTCAGGTGACCACTTAAGAGGTCTAGAGAGCCAACTCTGGAGTCTGTGTTGAATAGCTTTCCAGAAAGCCCGAATTTTAATACAAGACCACCAGAGATGACCCATAGTGCCCCTCTGCCCACACCCCCGCCAACAAAGCAGAGAAGTCCTTGGAAACATATGATGAAGACGTGCTGGAGTCAAATACCACCTATATAGGACTTTTACCGCATTTTCTTTAAATGGGACAGAGATAAAAATCCTCGACAAAGGAAGCTCCATGAAATTCCAATCATCACTACCCAATTTGAAGCCCAACTCCTGGTTCCAACGCAGTCGATGTTCAACAGAAGGCCGCACCCGCCTATGTTGGTAAGTATATAAGCAAGTGATAAGGCCCCATGTACCCTTAGAGTCTTCACACAAATCCTCCAAAAAGGAATCATCCCGCAATATCTTGGCCTTAATATCAACAGCTGAAAGAAGATGTTTCACTTGTAAATAAGCAAAAGTATCAATAGGAGAAAGTGCATATGTTGCAGCCAGCTCGTTGAATGGGATAATTACGTCCTTATCAAAAAACTGACCCTAGGTCCGTAAACCCGCCACATACCATTTGGAAAATGTACCTGGCTCAAGACCAGGGGAGAAAAGAGGGTTGTTAGTGACCGAGGTAAGCTTAGGACCAGATCAGGCTTGGCAAATAACCCATCCCAATAGTAAAAAATAGTCAAGATCGATGGACACACATCTCTACCCATTGAATGATATCTCCTAGGAAGCCACATCAAAGAACGCAAGGGGCATGAGCTGACCGACTCCTGCTCCAACCCAATCCATCTTTTTTGGGAACTCGCATGAAACCATTCAATAGCAGCTCGAGCTTGAGCTGATTTATAATACCAAAATATATTCGGCACACCCACCTCCCCCTCCCCTCTCTGATCCCAATATAACAATGTCCTGGAGAGACGAGGTCGTTTATTAGACCAAATAAAGCGAAAGAGACGATCCTGTAGGCCTGAAAGCAAACTACGGGATAATGAAAGAGGAAGAACCTGAAAAAGGTACATCAAATGCGGCAATACATTCATCTTTAAAGTAGCGATCCGTCAAAACCATTACAACTCAATAGAACCCCACGCCTCCAGATCCTTATAGAATTCCCGCAAGAGAGGAGGATAATTAGCCGAAAATAAATCCGAAAAGTTTTTGGTTAGAAAACCCCCCAGTTACTTGACACCTTGAGTTACCACCGCAAAGGAAATGCTTGCTGTAAAGATTGTAAAGTCGGGT
This sequence comes from Microcaecilia unicolor, assembly GCF_901765095.1. Taxonomy (NCBI): domain Eukaryota; kingdom Metazoa; phylum Chordata; class Amphibia; order Gymnophiona; family Siphonopidae; genus Microcaecilia; species Microcaecilia unicolor. The sequence continues at coordinate 66,095,742 of NC_044041.1, forward strand.
TTGGAATACCAATAGCCATAGCTTCCGATTTGGACATATTAAGCTTAAACCCCGAAACGGAAGAATAGTCAGCCAGGAGTTTGAGTAAATTAGGCAAAGAAAGTAGCGGTTTAGTTAAAGAAAGTAAGATATCAGCAGCAAACATTGCCAGCTTGTACTCCTGCCCACCTTCAGCAATACCCGAGATATCTGGACTAGAGCGGATCGCAACAGCCAGAGGTTCCATAACCAGGGCAAAAAGCATAGGTGAGAGAGGACATCCCTGATGTGTCCCCCTAAAAAGAGGGAGGGAACATAGAATTACCACCATTAATTCTCACACATGCTCTCGGAGAGTTATAAAGGGCTTGAGTCCAGACCCTAAAGCCTGACCCAAAACCCAGGCGCTCCATAACACTAAACATAAAAGGCCAATGAACACGGTAAAATGCCTTCTAGGCATCCAATCCCAGCAGACTTAAAGAGGATTTAGACTTTGTGGCTACATGCAAAAATTAATCATTCGGTGAACATTATCCTTCGCTTGTCTCTGAGGGACAAACCCAACTCGATCTGGGTGGATTAGATCAGGCAGAACTTTAGCTAATTGATTAGCTAAGACCTAGCTATAATTTTAACATCAGAATTTAGAATGGAGATAGGGCGGTAGGAGGCACATTCCACCTTATCTTTGCCTGGCTTCGGAATCACTGCTATCCAGGCATCCATCATGGAGGGCGGTAACACATCTCCCTCCTGGACTCCATTAAGAATCTTGACCAAGAGGGGATCCAGCTCCACCCTAAAGGTCCTGTAAAAAATCATTTGGTAAGCTATCTGAACCAGGCGCCTTCCCCATGGGCAAGTCCTTCATAACTACAACTTTATCTACTTGGATGACTCCGTCTAACATACAACGTCGGTCCTCTAACAAAGAAGAGAGGTTCTGGGAGGACAAAAAGGCTCCAGTAGCATCTTGGTGAATCACAGTGTCCGCTGAATATAAAGATTGATAAAAGGATTGGAAACGCTGACGAATTAAAGAAGACTTAGACAACACTTTATTCTTACCGTCTTCGATCCGAAGAATAGTGCGATCAAATCGTTGCTGCCTCAATTTAAGGGCTAATGAACGACCAGGCTTATTATGATTAAAATATTTAAGTTGCTGTTGTTGGCCCTGAATAAAGAGCAATTGGTCCGAGTAAATATTATCTAACCTTAACCGAATAGCTTGGATCTGCCTCAAAGTAGAAATCGAGTGAGAAGATTTATGAAGCGCCTCCAAATGGGACAGCTGTAAAATGCAATCTTCAGCTTCCTTTCGCCTGGCCTGGGCCGTAGTACTAACCTGTTTTAAGAAAAAAACCCTCGTCACCGCCGTCAAAGCATACCAAACAATACTCATAGAAGGACCCGAATTCAAGTTGATATCAAGGTACTCCTGCAAAAGATTTTGATATTTGGATAAAATCAGGTCCTCCTTAAGCAAGGAGACATTTAAAGTCCATCTTCTATCCATGTCTTCATCTCCAAAAGAGGAGAGCTGCACCCAGATCGGAGAGTGATCTGAAATAGTAATGGGGACAATGCCCGAGGTTCAACCGCCTTGAATCATGGAAACATCCAATAATAAATTATCAATTCGGGATTTCCTAACATGTCTGCAACACATAATCCGTACCCTACTACAACATCACTCTGTATTTGTTCATACTGATATTGGTGATCGCCAGTACGGTACTATGTAAGCCACATTGAGCCTGCAAGAGCTACCAAATCTTTAGAATTTTTAACATCCGTTCCTGACACAGCCCCCGACCTAACTCAAGCCGGGTCAAAGGATGCATTAAAATCACCACCCAACACCAATTTTCCATAAGGATCAGCATGGACAATCTGGCCAAGCCTAACAAAAAATTCCCCCTGTGAGTCATTAGGTGCATAGACAGCGACCAGGGTACAAGCTAAATTATTCAATAAAACATGTAATAGCAAATACCTACCCGCAGGGTCATGCCTGATTTTCAGCACCTGGACCTGCAAAGAAGAATGGATAAAGATTGCAACCCCCCGTTTTTTCGACGCATCCACTGCAGAAGCAAAGAAGACACATAGGTAATGATAAGACAAAATTTTTCATGTTCTCGCTTTAAATTCGTCTCTTGAAGAAATACAACATGAGGTTTATGGAACTCTAATTCCTTAAATAACTTTTGACACTTTTGAGGAGAGTTCAGACCTTTAACATAAGACAAAAACTTTAAATCCCCAGTCATCTAAACTGCATGATAACAGCCAAATAACTGTCTAGAAACCAAATAACCAACACATACAGAAAGTGACGAATGAAGGAAGAAATATAACCCATTCCCCCACCAACCCCCCCCCCCCCCACCACAGCACTACCCTCCCAGCCAAACTCCAATCCCTCCTCCCAGCCCCAACCCACCACACCAGACAGCAAACCCCCAAGCCACGACAACACCCCCCCCCCCCCACAACCTCCCTGCCTGGGACAAAAGAGAGAAAAAAACACCACCTTACCCCAAACGCCACCCAATCCACCCCTCGGCACACCCCACCATGCTCACTCAGCCCCCACCTTCAAGCCCCAACTGACTCTACCTCCTCCCTCTGCACACAATCACCGAAATACACCTCCCCCCAACCCTATCCAACATTAGGTACAAATAGGCATCATTAATACATCGGTATAGTGCTCATAACCCCCCAAACAAGAACAAACAACTAGAACAGTCTAGCCGTAGAAACCATGTTGATTGGTGGGGTTTCAGCAGCCGTCAGACCTGCCTCATGTAAGATCTTCCACATGTCAGCTAGGAGACGAACTCAATGCCACTTACCCCTACCATGAAACAAAGTGCAAAGGGGAAAGCCCAACGATAGGAAATCTTGTTCAGAACCAGAACATCCAATGCGGGTTTCATTGCGCGCCTCTGGATCAATGTGAATTGAGATAGATCTTGAAACACCGTGACTTTCGCCTCGTAATCCACCAAAGACACATGGCGTGCACGCTGTAACACCTGTTCTTTGACCACACGAGGTCGGTTGTCCACTGGTTTTCCCAGAGCCCGATGAGCCTGTTCTATTGAAATATCCTCCGACCCCAACAGCTTTCCACAGATCAACTTCACAATAGTGATTACATCATCTTTATCCCCCGCTTCTGGAACTCCACACAGACGGAGATTATTCCAACGACTGTGGTTCTCTAGGTCATCCATTTTATGTTGCGTATCCTCATAGGAAGCCAAGAGCTTTGTTAAACGAGCGTCTGCACTGCACAGCAGCTCGTCATGACCATCCACATGTCTCCAGCTCCTCAACACGGCCGCCCAACTCCCGTAAATCCATACTGAGGGCATCCATAAGTTCCAATATCTCTTCCTTGGACGAGTTAATCTCGTCACACATTTCATTGAGGCATTATTTATTTATTTAATTGCTGCATTTGTATCCCACATTTTCCCACCTATTTGCAGGCTCAATGTGGCTTACATTATGTCGCAAAGGCGGACATCATTAACAGAATACAAAATATTGTTGCAAATAAGGTACAAAGAAAAACAGGCAAATTAGAAGTAATAAGTTAGTAATTCGGAATATGTGAGTGGGGGTAAGACAAGGTATAATGTTCAGTAATGATAATGTGGATTAAAGTGTCTTAATTTAGGGAGTTCAATATTGGCTAGTACTGATGTAGATTAGTCAAGACATTATGGAGGATACTCTTTGTAAGTCTCTTTGAACAGGTAGGTTTTTAGTAATTTTCGGAAGGTTGCCAGATCATGCGTTGATTTTATGGTGTTAGGTAGTTTATTCCATAGTTGCGTACAGGTATAAGAGAAGCTAGATGCATGTAAAGATTTGTAGTTAAGACCTCTGCAGTTGCGGTAATGGAGGTTCAAAAAAGTGCGTGATGAACTACTTATATTTCTTGCTGGTAAATCTATTAGGTCTGACATGTATGATGGGGCCTCTTCATGAATAATTTTATGAACCAAGGTGCAGACCTTGAATGTGATACGATCATTTAATGGGAACCAATGAAGTTTTTTTCTGAGGGGTTTAGCACTTTCATACTTTGCTTTCCCGAATATAAGTCTGGCTGCAGTATTCTGGGCAGTCTGGAGTCTCTTAATGGTTTGTGCTTTGCATCCCAAATAGATGGAGTTACAATAGTCCAAATAGCTCAATACCAATGATTGCACCAACTTATGGAATGACTCTCTGGGGAAGAATGGTCAAATCCTTAGATATACCACGAGAGGATGACGCCGGACAAGCCTCTACTGAAGACAACGCTGAGTCAGACCGCGAGACACGTGCAGGTGAAACATGGCTGCACAAGGCCTTACCCACTTGCTTGGCGGGCTGACCCGATCCAACGTTCTGCACAGCCAACATATCCGCTCGTCAACCAGCTCAATCTGCTCAGTAGTAGAACGATGACACCCAGGTATGGAAATTGTCCATCTTCAAGGCAGATGATCGCAGATGCAGCAAATTAATGGTGGGGAAGCTTCGGAGCTATGGAATCAAGCCATCAGGGCTCGTGACGTCACTTCCTTCCCCTTCTCTGTTGAGTTTTAACTTGAATTCTAATGCCCAACATTCCATGATGGTCATGCTGTTTATTATTTCATGCTGTTTATTATTTCCTTGGTGATTTCTGAGGGGTTCTGTTTGAAGGATATGTAGATTGTGATGTCATCTGCGTATAGAAATGGGTTAAGGCCTTGTTTTTCTAGGGATCTGTCAAGTGGGGTCATTATTAGGTTGAATAATGTGTGAGAGAGTGGTGAACCCTGTGGTACACCGCATTCCGCTTTCTATGGTGGGGAGATATCTGAGTTTGATTTAACTTAGTTTGTCCTGGAGGTCAGAAATCCCTTGATCCAGGTAAGTACTTTTCCTGTAATTTCTATCTTGTCAAGGATTCTCAACAGTGTGTGGTGGTCTACCATGTTGAGTTCGCTCGACAGGCCAAATTGGAGTAGGAGGATGTTTTTGCCCATTGCTATTTCCTGCTTGAGTCTGGACACAGGAGTGTGACTAGTAGTGTTTCTGTACTATGGTGGGGTCTGAAGCTAGATTGGGAAGGTTTCCCTGTCCTCTGCAACACATTGGGCTTAGTAGAGACTTTTTCATACAGCTGACCTGGATTACACTCACCTCTCGTGCACATTCTACTCAAGCATGCATTGATTATATTTTAGTTTCTCAATCACTTTTTTCACAGATTCAATCTTCTGAAATAGGACCATGTGGACCACGCTATGGTGTGGATTTCCATGGAATTGGAGGCCATGGCCAGAGGGCCTCGCCAGTGGTGGTTTTCCCTAGATCTCTGGCCTGCGTCAGGAGTCTTTTCTGCCGTCTGTTGATTATTAATTCTATCCAAATGTAAAAACAATATGTGTGTCTTACCAATAAACTGAAGCTATAGCGCTCAATTGTACTGGAAACAAAGTTGAGCAGAGAAGGTCAGAGCAGCGTCTCTGATATATGCAATCAAACCGAACTAGTTTTTTGATTATCTGTTCTTTGCACACGGCGTATAGTGCATTGCAGTAGTCCAGATGACTTATTACCATTGACTGTACCAGGGTACGGAAGATGTATCTCGGGAAGAAAGGTTTTACTCTTTTAAGTTTCCACATGGTGTAAAACGTCTTTTTCGTTGTGTTTTTCTCGTGGGTATCAAGAGTGAGGTTTTGATCAATGGTGACTCCAAGAATTTTCAAGTTTTGTGAGACCGGAAGGGAACAGTATGGTGTGATTATGGTGTTGAAGTTTTTTGTATTATGTTGTGAGGTGAGTACAAGACATTGTGTTATTTCTGCGTTGTTTTAGTTGGAATGCATGTGCCCAAGTATGCATTATTTGGAGGCTTTGGTTGATCTCGTTGGTGATTTCATTTAGATCATGTTTGAATGGGATGTAAATTGTGACGTCGTCTGCATAAATGTAGGGGTTGAGGTTTTGATTGTCTAGTAGTTTGGCTAGAGGTATCATCATTAGGTTGAATAGTGTTGGTGAGAGATGGGGATCCCTGGGGGACTCCACATTCAGGTATCCATGGTGGTGATCTGTCCGTGTTCGTTGTTACTTGGTATGGTCTTGTGGTCAGGAATCCTTTGAACCATTTGAGAACAGTGCCTCCTACTCCGAAGTATTCTAGTATGTGTATTAGTATTTCATGGTTAACCATGTCAAAGGCACTGGACATGTTGAATTGCAGGAGGAGGATGTTGTTGCCAGTTGCAATTGCCTGTTTGAATAAGTTCATTGCAGACACTAGTACAGTTTCGGTGCTGTGATTCGTCCGAAATCCTGATTGGGATTCGTGCAGAATTGAGTGTTTATTTAGGTATTCAGTAAGTTGTTTCGTCACTATGCCTTCCATGAGTTTGGTCATGAGTGGAATAGATGCTACTGGTCGATAGTTGGTTAGGTCCATTGTGCTTTTTTTAAGCATCTTTCGGTAACGGAGTGAGTAGGATGTTTCCTTTATCCGTGGGAAAGAGTCCATTTTGAAGCCTGTAATTTATATGCTTCGTGAGGTCTGTTTTGAATTGTATGGGTGCGGATCTTATTAGACTGTTAGGGCAGATGTCTAATTTGCATTGCGATTTGGCGTATTTTCCTAGCCAATATGAGATTTCTTTTGATGAGAGCGTGTCAAAGTCGGTCCATGATCGAACTGCTGGGCATTCTCTGGGTTTTGGGTCTAGGCACTCAAGGATATTTGTGTAGTCCGTTGTGGTAGTGGGTATCATGAGTCGGAGCTTTATGATTTTTTTAATTGAAGTAGTTCACAAGGTTGGTTGCTGATGGGGTATCTGAGTTGTTGGAGGTGACCTTGGTAGTATTTAGAAGATTGTTTACGAGTGTGAAGAGTTTGTGTGTATCCTTATAGTTTGGTCCTATTTTGGTTTTGTAATAGGTCCTTTTAGTTTGTCTGATAGTGTATTTGTATTTTGTTTGTAGTTGTTTCCAGTCTTTGTGTGTGTTTTCGTCTTTTTTCTTGCTCCATGCTCTTTCCAATCTTCTGACTTGTGTTTTTAGTTCTTTTAATTCTTCGTTAAACCATGGTATTGAGTTTTTTCTATGTGAGGTTCTGGTTTGAAGTGCTGCTATATTGTCTAGTGTTATTCTGCATCTGTTATCCCACTCTTGGAGAAATTGGGGTGAGTCTGTAGGTATTGTCCATTCATCAGTGTAGAGTTGTTGCCAGAATGTTAGTGGGTCTATTTTGCCTCTCATAGTATATGTTGTGTCTGTTTTGTACTCCAGTGGAGGGAAAGGTTTGCACTGTAGTGGTCGGACCATGGCCTGGCTGTCCATTTTGTGTCTATTAGTGTGATAGTTGGTTCTGGTGAGAATTTGTGGGTGATGATGTCTAGTGTATGTCCTTTGTTATGGGTGGGTTGTGTGTTTGGCCAGTGGAGTTCCCATGGTTGCAGGAAGTCTTTGCATTCGCGTACATTGCTTGAGTTATTATCTTCAAGGTGAAGATTGATGTCTCCTGCTATGAGAAGGTTCTGGGTAGTAACACAGCTGTTTGATATAAAGTCCAGAAAGTGCGTTTGTGAGTCTTGCCAGTTGCCCGGAGGTCTGTAGAATAGGATTAGTGTTTAGTTGATCACATAGGTTGGGGTGGTTGATTCTGACTGAGGCTATTTCGAGTTGGGGAAGAATAGACTCAGCTGTTGTTGTGACTGTGAATTGAGATTTATAGATTATTGCTATTCCTCCTCCTCTTTTTCCTTCTCTTGTCCAGTGGGTAATTTTGTATCCTGGAGGGCAGAGCTCTAGTATTATTGGATCTTTGGGGTCATGGATCCAAGTTTCACTAATAAGTAGGAAGTCGAGATGATCAGTTGTGATCCAGTCGGTTAGTATCTTGGTTTTATTGACTGCCAATCTGGCATTGATGTATCCTATTTGTATTTGTTGGTGGTGGTGTTCAGTTGAGTTTGCGGTGGTGGTAATTTTTATCAAAATTTTACTCATTTTTGGTGTCTAAATGGAAAGAATATGCAGAACATAATGCTGCCCATCTGTCACATCCCATTCTCCAAGGACAAGCAGGCTGCTTGTTCTCACAAGTGGGCTGACATCCGCGTGGGCCCAGGAAGTGGAAGAATTTTTCCAGCCAAAATATAAAACTTTGCCAGAGTCTTCTGGCGCGCATGACTTCCTGCCCGTCACTAGCATGCTGCCTCAGTTCTTTTTTGTCCGGACGAGGTGACAGCGTTTTTTTTCAGCCCAGGAACAAGAGTCTGACGACTTTTTTTTTTATTCCTGTAGTTTCCTTTAGTGTTTTTATGGTCTATTTTAAAGTTTACTTTCTTTTTGACGCGGCCGGGTTTTCCCCTTTTTGTGTCCTTCACTTTTTTGGCATAATCGCGTTGTCTGAATTCTCCGAAGCTGTTGTTCCTTCTATGTCATAGCGGACACCCAGCGCCTTCAAACGTTGTACTCTGTGCAACCGGACCATCTCAGGTACCAATACCCACACCTGGTGTATCCAGTTCCTTGGGCCCGACCATTGCCCAGCCGTTTGTAGTCTGTGTCTTCGTATGAAGAAACGGACTCAAGCATCTCGAGAAGCTCAGTGAGAAAAGCTTTTTGGGGCCTGGTCCGGTCCCTCGAACATGACATCGGTACCGAGTTTGGTGGTGTCGAAGTCGACTTCGAGAGGAGCATCACCATTGGAAGGAGAAGTAATGGCTGCCCCGAGACCACCACAAGCTGGGAGCAGTGAGGCGTCAAGTGGGTCTTCACCTGCCTCGAGGCCTCCTGTTATGCAGGCCCCCCCGGGATCGACCTTTGTCGGACCTGGCCCCAAGTAGGCGTAAGTATTCCACATCCTCATCGGTACCGAGGAGTCTCGATGACGGGCGTCGAGTGAAGGCTAAGAAGCACTGTCATCATTCTCCTTCGACACACGGTGCTGGGAGCTCCGGGGCATCGAGAGAGTTGGCACCCGAGAAGCGTCGGCGTCGAGAGGGACCGGAGGTGCCGATGCGTCGATCTCGTGGCAGCCCGATAACCTCCTTCTGAGCCTCGACAGATTCTGCCACTGACTGCTCCATCGATCCCGCAGCCTTTTCCAATGGCGGCTCTCGACGAACGCATCCAGGCCCTGCTTCCAGAGCTTCTGGAGGTATTGCTGCGCCAGTCTGCTTCGGTGTCGGGGGTGCTTGCGCCTTCCGTGCTGCCGGCTGCAGGGGCGACTGGTCCTTCTCCTGCGGAGAGGTCCCCGGCCTCGGTGCCGCTTTTGGCATCGATGTCGGCTGCCACCTGGGTTGACTCCCCTTCGATGTCAGTGAGGAAGCTTCACCGCAGTCTAGGCGGGCATCGACGTCTTGACATCGCCATCGAAGACGTCGTTCCTCGGCATCGAGGCAGGCTCAGTCTCGGAGCACCCTGAGGGAGGTCTTATCCGATACTGAAGAGGAGCGTTCGTGGGAGTCAGAGGAAGACCCCAGGTACTTTTCTTCTGACTAGTCTTTTGGGGTTCCCTCTGAACCTTCCCCTCCACCAGAAAGGAGACTATCTCCACTGGAGTCTGTCCTTTACATCTTTTGTCCGGGAAATGGCTATTCCTTTCCGTATGGAGGTTGAGGATGAGCCCAGGGCTGAGATGCTCCACCTAGAGAGGCTGTGACAGCTCCTCTACATAAGGTGCTGAAGGAAGTCCTTATGCGGAACTGGTCATTCCCTCTGTCTGACCCCGTGATTCCAAAGAAAACTGAATTCCAGTATCGGATCCACGGTGAACCTGGATTGATGAGGTCTCAGTTACGCCACAATTCCATGGTGGTGGACTCTGCCAAGAGTACTAGGGACTATGCCTCGGCGCCCCCAGGCAGAGAAGCTAGGACTCTTGATTCTTTTGGGAGGAAGACGTATCAGACCGCTATGCTCGCCGCCAAAATTCAATCTTGCCAGCTTTTCACGAGCATCCATTTGTGGAACTTGGTGATGCAACTCTTCAGCTTGGTTTATGCACTCCCTCCGGAGCAGGCCGAGCCTTTTCGCCAGGTGGTCAGGCAGTAGAAGGCGTGTCGAAAATTCCTGGCCAGGGGTACATTTGACACTTTTGATCTAGCATCCAGGATTGCTGCCCAAGGTATAGTGGTGCACAGAATCTCATGGCTGCGTCTCTCTGACCTGGATCATTCGGTCCAGCAGTGAATGGCGGATGTTCCTTTGTGTGTGTGTGTGTGTGTGTGTGGGGGGGGGGGGGGGGGATAACCGTTTTGGTGAGAAAGTAAACGATCTAGTTGACCAGATCAAGAAGCACAGTGATGCTATGGATTCTGTTTCTCGCTGGGCGCCTTCTGCTACTACCTCCTCATCTAGGAGGTTTTGTGGAGGGAAGAGGAGTGCTCCCTATTCCTATGCTAGGCGTAGGTACACTCCTGCTTCTCGGCAGCCTGCCCAGGCTCAGTCCTAGCGCGCTCGTTTGCGTCAACAGCTTGCGCCTAAGACCACTGTGGCTCCCCAGCAAAAGCAAAGGACGGGCTTTTGACTGGCTCCAATTCAGCATAGCCTCAGTAAACGTGTCCGTACCGGACGACTTGCCGTTTGGGGGGAGGTTAATGTTTTTTCACCAAAGGTGGCCTCTTATAACCTCCGACCGGTGGGTTCTTCAAATTGTCCATTTAGGATACACCCCTCAGTCTGGAATCCAAGCCTCCAAATTGCCCACCGGCAGCTCAGTCCTACTGCTCCCAGCAGAAGCAGGTACTTGCAGAGGAACTCTCCGCCCTTCTACAGGCCCAAGCGGTCGAACCCGTTCTACCAGGGGAAGAAGGGCTGGGATTCTATTCCAGGTACTTCCTTGTGCAAAAGAAAACGGGGGGGGGGGGGGGGGGGATGCGTCCCATCCTAGACCTAAGGGCCCTGAGCAAATTCCTAGTCCGAGAAAAGTTCAGGATGGTTTCCTTGGGCACCCTTCTTTCCATGATTCAGGAAAACGATTGGCTATGCTCTCTGGACTTAAAGGATGCTTACACACACATCTCGATACTTCCAGCTCACAGGAAGTATCTTCAATTTTGGCTAGGAACACAGCACTTTCAGTACCGTGTACTGCCTTTTGGCCTGGTGTCTGCGCTTAGAGTGTTTACAAAATGCCTAGCTGTAGTCGCAGCATCGCTACGCAGACTGGGAGTGCATGTGCTTCCTTATCGCGACGATTGGCTAGTGAAGAGCACCTCGAAGGAAGGTGCTCTGGAGGCCATGTGAATGATTGTTCAGGTGCTGCAGCTACTGGGGTTCGTCATAAATTATCCCAAATCCCATCTCACCCCAGTCCAAAAATTGGAATTCATTGGAGCTCTGCTGGACACTCATACAGCTTGAGCTTATCTCCCCGAGGCAAGGGAGGACAACCTTCTTTCCCTGGTGTCCATGGTTCAAGCATCTCAGCAGGTCACGGCTCGGCAGATGTTGAGACTTCTGGGGCACATGGCCTCCACAGTTCACTTTAACCTTATGTTGAATAGGGTCTCTCTATAGTCGATGACCTTATGTATGTTACAATCCAATTTATTACTCAGGAATCTTCATGCACTACCTTAATTTATTATTCTTCACCATGTATGTATGCACATGATGTATATATATATATATATACCATGATCTGTTCCATTTATGTTATGTTCCATGGTTGTTACCATGTATGTATGCACCTTAACGGAATACCATTTGTAATTCTGTTACCTGGAAATGGCAACCGCCATTACGGCAAATGTAAGCCACATTGAGCCTGCAAATTGGTGGGAAAATGGGGGATACAAATGCTACAAATAAATAAATAAATGTAATGTCCATGGCACGTCTACATATGAGATCGGCTCAATGGACCCTAGCTTCCCAGTGGTTTCAAGCTGCGGGGGATCTAGAGGATGTAATCCAACTGTCCACCGACTTTCGGAATTCTCTTCAGTGGTGGACGATTCGATCCAATTTGACCATGGGGCGACCATTCAAAGTTCCTCAGCCACGAAAAGTGCTGACGATGGATGCATGTCTCCTGGAGGGGGGAGCTCATGTAGATGGGCTCCACACTCATGGAGCCTGGTTCTTTCAGGAAAAAGGTCTGTAGATTAACCTCCTGAAATTAAGAGCGATCTGGAATGGTCTAAAGGCTTTCAGAGATCGGCTGTCCAACCGAGTAATCTTAATTCAAATAGACAATACGGTTGCCATGTTTTACACCAACAAGCAGGGGGGCACCGGATCTCACCCTCTGTGTCAGGAAGCCGTCCAGATGTGGCTTTGGGCTTGCTGTCACGGCATGTTTCTCCAAGCCACTTAATCTGGCAAGCGTAAACAACAGTCTGGCCGACAGGTTGAGCAAGATAACCTCACAAGTGGTCACTGAACATGGGTGTAGTCTGCAAGATCTTCCGAGCGTGGGGCACCCCCTTGGTGGATCTTTTTGCTACTCAGATCAATCACAAGGTCCCTCAGCCCAATTGACCAATGTTCATTGTTTTGAGTGAGCCTGGATGCTAGGGATACCCCATGTGTGAGAATAAGCAAACTGCTTGTCCTTGGAGAAAGCGAAGATACTTACCTGTAGCAGGTATTCTTCGAGGACAGCAGGCTGATTATTCTCACAATCCCTCCCACCTTCCCTTTGGAGTTGTTATTGTTATTTGTTATGCTATTTGATTTAACTGAGGTATGCGCTCGCGCGGTGGGTAGGAAGTCAGTCTGCGCGTGCGCGGTGCGAGCTGCACATGCGCCAGAAGACTCCAGCAAAGTTTTATATTTTTGCTGGAAAAAGTTTGCCGCTTCGTGGGCCGACGCGGACGTCGACCCACTTGTGAGAACAATCAGCCTGCTGTTCTCAGAGAATACCTGCTACAGGTTAGTATCTTTGCTTTTTGTATTGGGACGCAGCCAAGTCAGTGCTACTTTGGGACATTATTACATACACAGCTCAAAAATGGAAGATTAAAGGGAAATCCTAATACTTGAGCGGCAGGTTATTCGAAATAGGAGTGTTTTTGGGGTCACAAAATCCCAGGCATCTTGACAACCTTGCTAATGTTCCAAGCGGCCCTCAACACTGTTTTACACCAGCGGAAGGTCAAGTCTCAAATGTATTACAAATATAAATTGCACCTTCTGGGGAGTAAAAATGGGAAACTGCTTGCACATATGTTGAAAATGCACTGCGGTTTCTCAAAAATCTTATAGATAGAAAAGGAAGGGGGATGAAGAAATTGTTACTCTATTTAAATGCTTCTACGAACAATTATACGCCATGAAAAAGGACACAGAGCTAGACGGTGAGATGTATCTTGAGAATGTATCTCTTTCGAGGGTGTCACCCTCGCAGATAGCCATACTAAACGCCCCGTTCATGGAGGGGAGCTAATGCTGGTCATTCAAGGGAGTTCATTAAATAAAACACCTGGACTTAGATGGCTTATGAGTTGAATTTTATAAGATTCTTTTAGAACATATAGCACCTGTTTTATCATACTTCTCACATATGATTACACATAAAAATCTATCAGATTCTCTCCATATGACACAAATGATAGACCCATTTTGCAACTCGTACTTGCCTATTTCAGTGCTCAATTTTGAGGCAAAGCTTTTTGTCAAGGTTTTGTCAAATCGTTTGGCCAAAATACTGCCAGACCTACTGGCTGAGGTATAAGTCGGTTTTGTTAGAGTGAACGGCCACAAGAAATATTTGCCTTATATTGGCTTCGTTGGAAGCGGTGCGTGCTCCTAGAACCCCCGTGCTCATGGTCAGTTTTGATGCTGAGAAGGCTTTTGACTATGTCTCCTGGCAGTTTCTTTTTCAGACACTCCAAGCCTATGGAATTCAGGGGTTGTTCTTGGAGACAGTTTGCATCTTATATTTGGTCCCAACAGCAAAAATGTGGGTAAACGGTCTTCACTTGCAGTCCTTCCCGATTAGATGTGGAACCCTTATTCCCACTCTTACTCGTTTTAGTTCTCAATCCTTTGATTAAGGATGTACTGATGAATCCAGAGATCCAAGGGATACTCTTCTGATCTTCGATGTTCAAAATGTCAGCTTATGTGGATGATTTGCCAATTCATTTTATAGATCCACAGCACTCTTTGGATGTGCTGATGACATCTTTTCGAGAATATGGAGATTTCGCTGGATTCCGCCTTAACCTGCAGAAGTCTGTGGCCCTGGCATCTTCTGATCAGGTATGGCAGGGTTGGAGGGGGGGTTTCCTTTTACACTGGGCAAAACATTCTTTCCGTTATTTAGGAATTCGATTATCGATGCTACCTTTAGAGTTGTACCAGTTAAGTATCTCACGATTACTAGACTCAGCTACAGATACACTGGCAGTCTTTGCCCTTGGGGCTTCATGGACAAGGTAATCTGTTTCGGATGATAGACTTCCCTAGTTGGCTCTATACATTCCAAATACTCCTTCTCTTTTTCTTGAGAAAAGATAATCATATTTTGTATCTACATCTCTCGTGGTTTCTAGGGCGCGGGAATAAACCTAAACTCGCCTCAAGATTATTGTTCGGGAATGGAGAAGGCTTGGCCTCCCCAATCTTACTAAATATAACCTAGCCTGCTTGACCAGTCACTTAGGGGATTGGTTCCTAGAGAGAAAAGACTATACCCCAATCACGGTAGAAGCTGAAATTTTCGCACCTTGGAACTTGGGATATCTTTTGCAGGCTCAATGAGGACGACTTCTGGGGGTGGCACAGGGCCATGTCTTGATAGCCCCTCTTCAACATCTGGGGAGAGCGCTTACTACTTCTTGGGGGATTTCTACCCACACTTCAACTCAACTATAAGCTTTAGTCTTTCCTCATAGGGAAGTCGTCTCATCCCCTTCATCATTTTAGCCACCTTTCTCTATACCTTTTCTAATTCCACTATATCTTTTTTGAGATGCGGTGACCAGAATTGCACACAGTGTTCGAGGTGAGGTCACACCATGGAGTGATACAAAGACATTATAACATCATTTTTGTTTTCCATTCCTTTCCTAGAAATACCTAACATTCTATTTGCTTCCTTAGCCGCCACCACTCACTGAGCAGAGGGTTTCACCGTATCATCAATGATGACACCTAGATCCCTTTCCCTGCTGGTGACTCCTAATGTGGAACCTTGCATCATGTATCTATAATTCATGTTTCTCTTTCCCACGCATCACTTTGTACTTGCTTACATTAAATGTCATCTGCCATTTGGATGCCCAGTCTCGTAAGGTCCTCTTGTAATTTTTCACAATCCTCTTGTGATTTAACAACTTTGAATAATTTTGTGTCGTCAGCAAATTTAATTATCTCACTAGTTACTCCCATTTCTAGATCGTTTATACCTATGTTAAAAAGCAGTGGTTCCAGCACAGACCCCTGGGGAATCCCACTATCTACCCTTCTCCATTGAGAATACTGACCATTTAACCCTACTCTGTTTTAACCAGTTTTGAATCCACAATAGAACACTGCCTCCTATCCCATGACTCTACAATTTCCTCTGGAGTCTTTCATGAGGTACTTTCACAAATGCCTTTTGAAAATCTAGATTCACAATATCGACCGGCTCAGTAATTCTGCTGTTTAGCCATCCTAATTGCTGCTAGCGTTTTATCCTTATCCTACTGAAAAATTCATATGTTGTATCTTTTAACTTTTGTAATTCATGGAAGCCACATTGTGCCTGCATTTGTGGGAAAATGAGGGGTAGAAATGAACCATAAATAAATAAATAAATGTTCACCCCTTCAAACAAATGTAATAGATTGGTGAGGCAAGATTTACCTTCACTAAATTCATGTTGGCTTTGTCTCATCCATGCTTTTGAATATGCTTTGTAATTTTGTTCTTTATAATAGTCTCTGCCATTTTGCCTGGCACCGATGTCAGGCTCACCGGTCTATAATTTTCCAGATCACCTCTGGAACCATTTTTTAAAAATCAGCGTTACATTGGTCACCCTCCAATCTTCCAGTACCATGCTTGATTTTAAAGATAAATTACATATTAATAACAATAGTTCTGCAAGAGAAGTTTTCAATTCTTTCAGTCCAGGCTATTTGCTACTCTTCAATTTGTGAAATTGTGCCATTACATCCTCCAGGTTTATAGAGATTTCATTCAGTTTCTCTGACTCATCAGATTTGAATACCATTTCTGGTACTGGTATCTCTCCCACAATCTTTCTCAGTGAAGACCGAAGCAAAGAATTTATTTAATCTCTCCGCTATGGCTTTGTCTTCCCTGAGTTCCCCTTTTACTCCTCAGTCATCTAGCGGTGCAACCGATTCTTTTGCTGGCTTCCTGCTTTTAATATACCTAAATAAATTTGTACTATGTGTTGTTGCCTCCAACACAATCTTTTTTTTCAAAGTCTTCTTTGCCTTCCTTATCAGCCCTTTGCATTTGACTTGACATTCCTTATGCTGTTTCTTATTATTTTCAGTCGGTTGCTTCCATTTTCTGAAGGATTTTCTTTTAGCTCTAATAGCTTCCTTCACCTCACTTTGTAACGATGCCAGCTGTCATTTGGTCTTCTTTTCTCATTTTTTTTAATACACACAATATATTTGGCCTAGGCATCCAGGTTGGTATTTTTGAACAGCATCCACGCCCAGTGTAAACTTTTGACCTTCACAGCGGCTCCTCTGTTTTTGTTTTTTCCCCAAACCATTCTCATTTTATCAAGGTCTCCTTTTTGATAATTAAGCGCTAATGTATTGGATTTCCTGTGTGTACTTCAAAGCCGATATCAAATGTGATCGTATTTTTTATCATTGTTATCAGGGGGCCTAGCACCATTACCCTCCTGTACCAGATCCAGCACTCCACTAAAGACAAGGTCTAGATTTTTTCCTCCTCTTGTTGGCTCCTGTACCAGCTGCTCCTTAAAGCAGTCCTTGATTCGTTAAGGAATTTTACCTCCCTAGTGCCCTGATGTTACATTTACCCATTCCATATCGGGGTAATTGAAATCACACATTATTATTGTGTTGCCCAGTTTCATAGCCTCCCTAATTTTTGGTAACATTCCTACATTTGTCTGTTCATCTTGGCCAGGTGGACAGTAGTTCACTCCTATCATTATCCTTTTCCTCTTTAGTCATGGAATTTTAATCCATAGTGATTCCAAGACGTGTTTTGTTTCCTGCAGAATTTTCAATCTAGTTTTTTCAAGGCCTTCCTTAACATACAATGCTACCCCTCCATGAATTTGATCCACCCTATCGCTACGATATGATTAGTTCCCTGGTATGACAGTGTCCCACTGGTTATCCTCCTTCCACCAGGTCTAGGAGATGTCTATTATATCTAATTTTTAATTTAGTCCAATATATTCATACTCTCCCATCTTATTTCTTAGGTTCTGTCATTTGCATATAGACATTTCAAACTGTTGTTTCTTTTTACATCTTGCTAGCAGTTGACTGTTAATTTGCAATTTTTTTGTCTGATTTTTATTTAAAGACACTTGGAGGCTTATTTTCAAAGCACTTAGCCTCCCAAAGTTCCATAGAAACATATGGAACTTAGCCTCCCAAAGTGCTTTGAAAATATGCCTCTTGGTCTACTATGGTCTCTATTACAACCTCGCAATCGGGATACCCTGTCTTTCCAGTTTTGGTGATATCTTTGAAAGCTATTTATTCCTAATCTTGCGTTTTTTGAATGAGTGTCAGCCTTCCCCCCAGGTTCTAGTTTAAAAGCTGCTCTATCTTCTTTCTATATGCCGATGCCAGCAGCCTAGTCCCACCCTGGTTAAGGTGGATCCCATAAGTCTGGAATAGGCTCCCCGTTCCTCAGAATGTTGCCCAATTGCTTACAAGTCTAATACTCTTCTCCTGCACCATCACCTCATCCCCTCATTTTGACTCCTGAACACTGCCTGTCTCTTTGGTCCTGTCCGTGGAACTGGTAGTACTTTGGAAAATGCTACCCTAGAGACTCTGGATTTGAGCTTTCTACCCAAGAGCCTAAATTTGGCTTCCAGAACCTCTCTCCCACATTTTCCTATGTCATCGATACCCACATATATCAAGACAGCCGGCTCATCCCCAGCATTATCTAAAATCCTATCTAGTTGGCATGTGAGGTCTGTCACCTTCGCACTAGACAGGCAAGT
Organism: Microcaecilia unicolor; assembly: GCF_901765095.1. Taxonomy (NCBI): domain Eukaryota; kingdom Metazoa; phylum Chordata; class Amphibia; order Gymnophiona; family Siphonopidae; genus Microcaecilia; species Microcaecilia unicolor. The sequence goes on from NC_044041.1 coordinate 66,113,905, forward strand.
GATCAGTCGATCGTCATGTCCACCAGCCACCCAGCTATCTACGTGCGTAATAGTCGAATCACCAACTACAACAGGTGTACTAACCCTTCCCTACTGGGCAGTAGCTCCTGGAGACACATTCTCAGTGCGAAAGGATATTGTATCCCCTGGTGTGCTGATCATTGCTACAGGATTACTTCTAGCTGCACCAGGGTGATGCTGTCCTTTTAGAAGATCTCCCTTCTCTAAGGCAGCACAGGGGCTGCCAGACATGAGCTGGGACTTCTCTACAACGTCCCTGTAGGCCACCTCTATGTACCTTTCTGTCTCCTCCTGCTCCTCTAAGTTTGCTACTGCAGTCTCAAGAGAATGGACTGAGATCTAGGAGCTCTTTGCATCGAGTACACGCATATGACCTCTCACCAACTGGGAAATAATCATTCATATGACACTGAATGCAAAAAACTGGATAGCACCCCTCTCGCTGCTGGATTGCTGTCTGCATCTTAGTATTATAGTTGTTTAATTAAAACTTCTTAATGCACTAGTGATATCAGATGACTATAGGGAGCCTTAAGATTATATGGTATAATTTGTAATTTATTTAGTTTTTGCTTCTCAGAAATTAATTAAATGTAATTAAAACTTATTGTCCTCATTAGAATAACTGACTGTAAATGAAGAGTTGCGGTAGGGGTGGGTGGGATTTGGGGATGGTGGGTAGGAATGAGGACTGAACTACGCCCTACTGTGCCTTCTAGAGACACTTTTAATGCTGTGGCAGAAAATTCAAGTTTTAAAACTTTCGGGAAAAGGGTAGAGACTAGCTAATAAAGTTTGCTGCTTCTGCTTCTTTAAACCCAATCTTTAAGTTACCAAACACAGAGCAAAATAATGTCACTTACCAGAGAAATGTCCTCTTCTCTCAGATCTTCTCAAAAATGGGACCTTTCTGTTTAGAACAGATTGAGCCTTGCTACTATCCTTTTTAATACTCTTGGCTGTTAAGTTTCTACCTCTAGAGAAAGTTTCAGTTTAAAACTATGGGGAAAAGGTTGTACACTATGGAAACTAGTTAATAATGCTTGCTCTTTTCTCTTTTATTTTTTTCGAAGACTAAACTAGGCTTACTATGCCATCTAGAGACTATCTTTGTTAATGCTGTGGCAGAAAATACAAGTTTTAAAACTATGGGGAAAAGGGTATGAAGAGTAGCTAATAAAGTTTGCTGCTTTTTTGTTTTTAAATTCTAACTGTGGAGTGGAGGAGTAGCCTAGTGGTTAGTGCAGCGGACTTTGATCCTGGGGAACTGGGTTCAATTCCCACAGCAGCTCCTTGTGACTCTGGGCAAGTTACTTAACCCTCCAAACAAATAAGTACCTGTATATAATATGTACTTGTTATACTGCCGTTTAGTATGAAATGACAAAGCAGTTTACAAAAATAAATCGATGAGAAAGGAAAGGAGCTGCAGTTCTTGGTAGCAAAGCACAGACAAAGTTAAGATTCCTGTTTAGCCGACATAGCAGGAAAGAATTAATAAAGGAAGAAGCAAGAGACAGGTGAGTTTGTGCAGCCTGTTGGCCTCCACCCATACCCTACAGAATTCATCAAGTGAAAAACTTAGTTTTTTGATTGACCCTTAATCTGATGCAGTCGAGCAACTATAATGTTATGGTTTTTTTAAATTACGCTCTACCAGTAAGGATTTATCATTTGCTTTCACCCTTGAGAAATTATTCATAACGTTCCTAGAATTTTTTGAATTTTTATATTCTGTGTTTAATTCCATTACATTTCAGTGTGTGCAGATATTGGGAAAGAGATTCCAACTTTATGAGTTTAATATTTTTTTGATGTGATCAGTGTGTACTTAGTCCTGTAGTAGAGCAATACCTGATGCACTTTCTGCAGAATTGATTGTTCTTGGCCAGCAGCTAGTGCTAGAAGGAGAAATGTGAACCAGGCCCAACTATAAAAAACAAACAAAGTAAGGGATTGATCTTCTAGTACAGATCTTGCTTTTTTTTGTTTTAAGCAAGATGTACAATCCCGCTGCCACTCTGTTAATGCTGATCAGAAATGATGATACACTTGTTTGTGCAATGCAGCTTTCTGTTTGAACAAAAGGAGAGGATTTTATGGCAGTCCATGTATGTTTAATTTAGAGAAAGAGGGTGTGCCTGAATCAAAATAGTGGTTGTCTGTGGAGGATACTTTTAGAGTTTATTTAGGCCTGATTTTTCAAGGGAAGGCAGTGCTCATGATACTTTTTCAAATGAGGTCTTAGAGATTTGAGAAAGGATTGCAGAGGGTTGTGCTTGTATGTAGGTATGAGGATGGTGGGGTTGGGTTGTAATAAATTGTGATAGTGTATGGTTATGTAGGTTTTGACTTTGCTCTTAGGTCTGTTGTGACAGGTTTGGATTCACCAGCTAAGATCAGCTCAATGGAAAAGAAAATCATCTTCAAGAACAAAGAGCTGAAAGACGCCCAGGACAAGTGTCATAAGGTATTTATTTCTGCAACTGGCCTCCCTCAGTACTTTGGAAATTTACAGATGGTGTATGCAAGGGGATTATTTAAGTACTCCTACTGTTGCCACAATCGACAATCATTCTTTGTATAAGCAGAATCACTTTTCATCAGTGGGGGGCCTTCCTGCTCATAAGAGTCAGTTAATTCTAGTTCTTGAGTACTTCAGTGCAAGAAGTGGTGGCTGTGGACTTGAAATGTCCATTTCTCATAACCGAGAGGGTTGACTCTTCCAATGAGAGCTTTTTTTATAATGATGTAAGATTAGTTGATAAATATATAGTAGTATACAGGTCAATATTCAAAGCCATTTCTCCAGATAACAGCTCCTCTTATCTGAATAAATAGCTTAGCTGGAGTGGTGTCTAGATATTCAGTGGCACTATCCCCTGCTGCTGCTCATTCAATGGCGTCTTCATTATCAAACAAAATAAAACATGGAAAAGAAAATAAGATGATACCTTTTTTATTGGACATAGAGTGGACTAACACGGCTACCACACCTCTCTACTTAAGATGGGTCTTCATTAAAACTTTTTGAAATATTTGTAAAATTAAATTGTCTCCTTAATTTCCTCTAATTTGTATCTTCTTTCCAGAAAAATGGAGGAATTAGTCCATGATAAAACCTGAGTACATTAGAACACATGGGTGGAAGTGATTATGGGGCCCTTTTACTAAGGTGTGGCAAAAAGTGGCCTTAGCATGTCCTTGTACTTGTTTTTCCCATGCGCTGGGGCCATTTTTGCTGTAGCTGTAAAGTGGTTGATTTTCCATTTTTTTGTATTAATGACCATGCGCTGATATTTTTTCCATTAATAAACATTACTGCATAGGCTCCATAGCGTGTGGTAGAGTAGCTGCACTAATTGATTACTGCAGGAATATAGCATTCACTAAAATGACATTTAACATAGGATGCCTGAGTACATCCTGTGGCACCTCATTTTTAGCTGCGTTATATGTGCGTTAGTAAGTAATGCTGCTTAGTAAAAGGGTCCCTACGATTTTTATCAGATGTAGCAAAGTGGCTGTATAGCTACTTGCAGCTGAATGTGGACAGATGGCTTGTGTCGGCTTTCTTTCAAAACTTCAATCTAAGCAGTTACGTTTGATGTCATTTTTGAGCACTGAGAATATTAGACTGTTAAAAATGTATTGAGTATTCTTATTACTTTTTGTAGTGCAAATTTAGAAGATGACTATTTTATATTACAATCCAATTTGTTTTGTATTTTCATTGTAGATGGAACAGGAAATGACCCGATTGCATCGTCGGGTTTCTGAGGTTGAAGCTGTACTTAGTCAAAAGGAGGTAGAGCTAAAAGCTTCTGAGACACAGCGATCTCTCTTGGAACAGGACCTGGCTACCTACATCACAGAATGCAGCGTGAGTTTTTAAGAATGTGAGGTTTGATGTATTTAGTGTATTTTAATTGTGTTCACCATACAAAATAGCAAATAAAATGTTAGAAATTATTAGGAAAGAAAAAATAAGACAAAATGTTATAATACATCTGTATCGCTCTGTGGTGTGACTACACTTCGAGTACTGTGTGCAGTTCTGGTTGCCATATCTCAAGAAAGATATAGCAGAATTGGAAAAGGACCAAAGAAAGGCTACCAAAATGATTATGGGATGGAACTCCTCTTTTTTTTTTTTTTTTTTTTTAATTTTTATTGTCGCCAACACAATGTATAAACACTTGTCACAGAGAACAAAATGATATTATTAAATACAAGCACATGACATTCCTGATAACAATACCAAGTAAACAAGAAATCCCATGACATAATCATTCCATCACCATATTTGCATTGGCTTTTCAAGTATCCCTCATCTATTCATCTCATGCATACCTTTCATTTCCACACCTTTACACACCAGCCATTTGCGCATGCACTCCTGTCCCTCCCTCTACCCTTACCCATCCCTCCCCCCTCCCTTAACTGAGCCTCTGTAAGCAGTCTGTCCACACCGTCGAGTATTGCTTGTTGCCTGCTTTTAGAGATTTGGCATAGATCCTGCTCTTATGTTTACCCACTTCACTCATTCGTGCCTTCCAAGCTCCACTTGGTATACTCTCAGAGGATGTCCAAAATTGTAAAAAAGTCTTTTTGACTAACAATAAGGTCATGTATGTAAATCGCCTGTACGTTTGCAATACCCCCTGTGCTTTCAAAAGAGTTTGATCTCCAAGGAGCACTGTTGCATAGTCCCATTCTAGCTGTTTTTTAGTAACTCCTTGTATTAATTGGAAGGCCTCATTCCACACTGAGAGGCTCGGACATTCCAGGAAGGAGTGAAGAAAGGTTCCTCCTCCCTGATGACATCGTGGACACTGTCCATCTCCCCATAAGCCCATAATTGCCCCTTTAGCCTTAGTGATGTATGCTCTGTGCATTATCTTATATTGTGTTTCCTGCAGATCTGCTACTTTAACCATGTCATATAATGTGGAGAAAAGCTTGTTAAACATTTGGAGTGTATAGGTCGTACCTAGTTCTGTGTTCCAGTGTCCCACCAGCCTCTCCATGCCCCCTTCTGGGCTATGCATTTGCAAGATCTTATACCAAGTAGAGAGGCTATTGACTTTATAGGGGGTCCCCACCTCCACTTATCCCCATATTTCCCCTGTAAAGCAGAGTAATAATGCCTCACTTGAATATATTGCAGTAGATTCTTATTAGGGACACCCCATCTCTCTTTTATTTGGTCAAAAGATTCCAGCGTATCCCCCCCCCCCTCCACTAGGAGATGGCCTAAAATCCTGCACCCCTCCTGCTGCCACTGGGTAAACACCGAGTACCCCATGCCTGCTGGAAACTCCGCATTGCCCACCATGCCCAAAAAGGGGGATGCATCGGGTGACTTCTGTTGTTTCTCTCTCCACCAAATCCACGCCCTCCGCATAGGTTTCAGGAAGGCCAGCTTGCCCACCATCTGAGAATCAGTGCCAGCCCGCGTGTGTATTAAATGTATAAACGACCATGGGCGACTCCAGTCCTCCAGCCCTCCAGTTGGCAAAAACTTATAGTGATCTGCTAACCCCTCAAAAATAAAGCGCATAAGCGCTGCAACATTGTACATGCGTAAATCGGGTAACCCCAGGCCTCCCGCCCCCTTATTATGGGATAGTTTCTGATGCCCTATTCGTGCCCCTTTCCCGTGCCAAATAAAAGACATTGCAAAGAAGCATATGCTGTCCCCACAATTCACCCATAATCAGTACATATCTCCCCTCTCTGTCCTGAATCACTTTATGAGTGTTAAATGGCAATTTCTTGTGTATTAATATGGCCACTCCTCTTTGTCTAGAATTATAAGAAGAGAACCCCACCTCTCCCACCCAGCTCTTTTGTAATTTTTGATGTTCAGAGGCCGAGAGGTGGGTTTCTTGCAAGAATGCTATATCTGCTCCCTCTTTACGTAGCCACGAGAGCAGCTTAGTTCTTTTAACTGGGGAGTGCACTCCATCCACATTCAACTTAATTACTCTCAAATTAACCATTGTCAGGTTGTATGTTATTAATACCATAGATAAAGACACTATACATCTCGCCAGTCTCCCAGCCCAACTGGCAAGTATCTTCAATACACTCATTAAGCAAACAGACTCTCACAGTGATTTTAGCTTTCAGATCTCTGTCCTTTCCCACCCAAAAGCCCTCCTTCCCCCTCCCCCCTCCTTCTCTGTCCACACAGACAGCCACAACCACACCCCTCTCAACTCTACGCATTTATCCACCCCCCTCCCCCTCCCCACCATTCTCCTCTCCCCCCTCCCCCGTCCCTTCCAGTCCTTGTCTCCCATCCTACTCCTACCCGAGACTCATCGGGCCGACAGGGCCCCCCCGAGAGACCCCCCCCCCCCCCCCCAGCCAAGAGTTATGGAATGTCAGACGACCCACAAAGTAAGCATGTGACTATATATCCTGAGCCCATACCCCCATCAGCCATAAAACTAACCCCTCTATAACGCTTCATTTCAAACTAAAACAGCTTAAAGAACCAGACATGTTATCCCTGCTACTTACCCCTCCTCCCACTCCCTGCTCCCGCTTTCGCTTGGAACCTAAGTCCATCAATTAGCATATCCATCAACTCTAAGCTCAAAGATTGTCCCAGCACTTAATAGATGCCTCGTGGCTGTTTGCAAATAAAACCTTCAGCTCCCACTTCCAGGGTTACTCTCCTTGGTCACGGGCTCTTTCCCATCTCACAGGTGCCAGCCGCGGTGATTTTCTCCAGCATTGCCTTCGCCTCTCCCGGATCGCTGATATAGGACACTCGATTTTCATGCCACACCCGTAGCTTCGCCGGGTAGAGAAGGGCGAACTTGATTCCTTTTTTATGCAGTTCAGTGCATGTAGGTGTCGTAGCTTTCCGGAGCAGTGCCACTCTTGCGGAGTAGTCATTGAAAATAAACTGTTGCCCTCGTACGATAAAGCTTTTTTTGCGCGGTAGGCCCTTAAGATCTCCTCTTTCGCCTGCCAGTTGGTGAAATGCGCTATTGCTGTTCGGGGTCTGGCATTCTCCTCGCGCACCCCAATTCGGTGCGCCCTGTCACAGCAAATGTTGTTTCTGCCCTCTGCTATGCCCAGCTGATCTGGAAGCCAGGAGTCAAAGAACTTATAAAGATTTTTGTCCAGCACCGACTCAGGGAGACCCACCACTCTCAAGTTGTTTCGTCGCGCTCGATTTTCCTGTTCTTCCAGGCGATCTCTCAGCTCTCCTGTTTCTTTTTGAAGTTCAGAAATTTGAGCCGCCATTTGCCGAGCCTCGTCCTCTCTCGCCGCCACTCGATTCTCCACTTCAGCAATGCGCGTGGCCTGTGCATCAAACTTTCCGTTTATTTCATCCACAGCTGTTTGCAGTTTGGTAAGTCTATTTTCCAGCGCTGCCGACACCGACCTTGTTATTTCCGCTATCCATTCTCCTGCCTGCGGTTCTGTGTCGCTCTGCGCGGGCTGCATTGTTGTTTCCGCCATCTTTTTCGGCGCCTTGTTGTTCGGGGTTTTTGCTCCTCTCTGGGCTTTCGTGGGCATTCCTCAGAAACCCTCTCTGAAACTTGACGAATTCTGGGCTCTGTTCTGTCTTCTAACAGCCAACACCCTCAGAATTTGCATATAGCCAGCAAAACTGGCTGTTTTTAGCTGAATGTAGCAGATCTCTCGGGGAGCCCCTCTCCACCATGTCCCCTCAGGCAGCAGGCATCACTTGACCCCCGGAACTCCTCTTATATGAGAAAAGGCTTAAGAGGTTAGGGCTCTTCAGCTTGGGAATGTATGGCTGAGGGTAGATATGATAGCAGTCTAAAATACTGAGTGGAACTTGTGGATGTGAATTGTTTACTCTATCAAATAGTACTAAGATTAGGGGACACGCCATGTAGTTATATGGTAATACTTTTAAAACGAATAGGAGAAAATAGGAAAGTAATTTGGACAAGTTCGTGGATGAAAAGTCTATAAACTGTAAACATGAGGAAAGCCACTACTTATCCCTGAGGTCAGCAGCATGAAATGTTGCTTCTCTTTGGGATTATGCTTGATACTTGTGATTTGGATTGGCCATTGTTGGAAGCAAGATACTGGGCTAGATGGTCTATTGGTCTGACCCAGTATGGCTATTCTTATGTTCTTATTAGACTTTTTCACAGGCAGTCATTCAAATCTGAAATTAAAGTGAAGTATCTTTCCCTTAGTGTTAACACTGTATACTCTTCTCTCTGTACAGTGGGAGAATTTTCTGCACTTGATGCTTTGGTCCCAGCCATGATGAAGATTACTATTCTTGTGGAAGGGAGCTAAGCATTCTCCGAGGACAAGCAGGCTGCTTGTTCTCACGACTGGGTGACGTCCGCGGCAGCCCCCACCAACCGGAAGAAGCTTCGCGGGCGGTCCGCACGCAGGGCACGCCCACCGCGCATGCGCGGCCGTCTTCCCGCCCGTGCGCGACCGTTCCCCCCAGTCTTGTTTTTTCCGCGCTGGAGAGAGTCGTGCGTCGCCGCTCTCTCTTGTTCAGCCCCAAAAAACCGTCGCGTTTTTCGTGAATTTTCTTAGTTTTTTGTTTGTTTCTGGGCGCGTTCCGGACCCTTTTTCTTTTCTTCAAAAAAAGAAAAAAGTGTGAACGCGCTTGTTTTCCCTCGTTTTCTAGCGGGGCGTCGCGTTGCGGCCTTGTGGCCGCGCGGTCAATTTATTTTTCGAGGTGTGATTTACCGCCACCATCGACGGCTTTAATTTCGCCGACGCGATTTTTCCGTCGATGTCCTCGAAGGTCCCGAGTGGATTTAAGAAGTGTGGTCGGTGCGGCCGGCCTATCTCGCAGACCGACACCCACGCTTGGTGCCTCCAGTGCCTCGGGCCGGAGCACAATATCAAGTCGTGTTCTTTGTGTCTTGGTCTCCGGAAACGGACTCAGGTTGTGAGGCAAGTTCTACGGGATCGTCTTTTCGGAACTTGTGCCGGCCCCTCGACGTCGACCTCGACGGCATCGGTATCGACGGCCGGTTCTTCGGTACCGGTATAGATGCCCGTGAAATCGGCACCGATGGCATCGACCCCAGGAGCACAGGTCCCGTCGGCCCGCCGGTCCTCCGGTGAGGGTAGGGGTGAGAGGCCGCGTGGGCAATCGGCCCCGGTCACTCCCTCGGCCCATGGCCCTCGGGACCTGAACCCTGTCTGACCCGGTTCCTCAAGACCGAGGGGGATCGACCTCCTCCTCCTCCATTTCACCGGGCACCGATGACGGGCACCGCAAGAAATCTAAGAAGCACCGTCATCGGTCGCCTTCGATGCATCCGGCTCTCGGTACCGGCGAGGAGTCGACGCCGAAGCGTCCGCGTCGAGAGGAGAGATCCCCTTCGGTAGTGGAGGTACCGACGCGTCAGGGTCCCAGCACTTCGGTGCAGTCTCCTGGACCCGAGCAGCTTCCGGCACCGACACCTCTACCGGCCCCCCCCGTCTTTCCCGGCAGCGGGCCTGGACGAGTGCCTCCGAGCCATCCTTCCGGGGATCCTGGAAGGGCTGATGCGCCAGGCTGTGCCGGCGCCGGGGGTTCTTGCGCCCTCGGCGCCGTTGACTGTGGCGCCGGCGAGCTCTAGCCCGGTACCGAGGCCGTTGACACTGCCGCCGCTTGCGGCGCCGGTCTCGACTGCCACGCAGGTGGAGTCCCCGTCGACGTCGATGGAGGGAGCTTTGTCCCCGCCGGCGCGGGAGTCCACCGCTCGATGACACCGAGGCCTCGGTGCCTCGACGTCGAGCCAGGCCCGGTTAAGGACTCAGCTACATGAGCTTATGTCCAATACCGAGGAAGAGGCCTCGTGGGGGGAAGAGGAAGACCCCAGATATTTCTCCTCGGAGGAGTCTGCTGGTCTTCCCTCGGACCCCACGACTTCACCAGAGAGAAAGCTCTCGCCTCCTGAGAGCCTCACCTTTGCCTCCTTTGTAAGGGACATGTCTATTTGCATTCCCTTCCCCGTGGTCTCTTTGGATGAGCCGAGGGCTGAGATGCTCGAGGTCCTCGACTATCCATCACCACCTAGAGAGTCCTCCACGGTGCCGTTGCACAATGTCCTCAAAGAGACACTGCTTCGGAACTGGATGAGACCATTATCTAATCCCACCATTTTCAAGAAAGCAGAGTCCCAGTACAGAATCCACTCGGACCCAGAGTTAATGCGGCCCCAATTGCCCCATGACTCGGCGGTCGTGGATTCTGCTCTCAAGAGGGCACGGAGTTCGAGGGATACTGCCTCGGCGCCCCCGGGGCGAGAGTCTCGCACTCTGGACTCGTTTGGGAGGAAGGCCTACCAATCCTCCATGCTCGTGACCCGCATCCAGTCGTACCAGCTCTACACGAGCATCCACATGCGGAACAATGTGAAGCAACTGGCGGACCTGGTCGATAAGCTCCCGCCGGAGCAGTCCAGGCCTTTTCAGGAGGTGGTCAGGCAGCTGCAGGCGTGCAGAAAGTTCCTGTCCAGGGGTATTTATGACACCTGTGACGTGGCATCTTGTGCTGCGGCCCAAGGTATAGTGATGCGCAGGCTCTCATGGCTGCGTGCCTCTGACCTGGACAACCGCACCCAGCAGAGACTGGCCGACGTCCCTTGCCGGGGGGATAATATTTTTGGCGAGAAGGTCGAGCAGCTGGTGGACCAACTGCATCAGCGGGAAACCGCCCTCGACAAGCTCTCCCACCGGGCGCCTTCGTCACCCACCTCAGCAGGTGGACGTTTTTCCCGGGCCCGGCAGGCTGTGCCCTATTCTTTTGCAAAGCGTAGGTACACCCAGCCGGGCCAGAAGGCCTCGTCAGGCACAAGGGACAGCCCCAGCTAGCTCGTTCTCGCACAACAGCGTGCGCCCTAAGCAGCCCCCTGTGCCTCCACAGCAAAAGCCGGGGATGGGCTTTTTGACTGGTCCACGGGAAACATAGGCCGCCATCAAAGTGGTCCGTACTGGACGATCTGCCGGTCGGAGGGAGGTTAAAATTTTTTCACCAAAGGTGGCCTCTCATAACCTCCGACCAGTGGGTTCTCCAAATAGTGCGGTGCGGATATGCCCTGAATTTGGCCTCCCTGCCTCCCAATTGTCCTCCGGGAGCTCAATCCTTCAGCTCCCATCACAAGCAGGTACTTGCAGAGGAACTCTCCGCCCTTCTCAGTGCCAATGCGGTCGAGCCCGTACCACCCGGGCAGGAAGGGCAGGGATTCTATTCCAGGTACTTCCTTGTGGAAAAGAAAACAGGGGGGATGCGTCCCATCCTAGACCTGAGAGGCCTGAACAAATTCCTGGTCAAAGAAAAGTTCAGGATGCTTTCCTTGGGCACCCTTCTGCCAATGATTCAGAAAGACGATTGGCTATGTTCCCTGGATTTAAAGGCGCATACACTCACATCCCGATACTGCCAGCTCACAGACAGTATCTCGATTCCGCCTGGGCGCACGGCACTTTCAGTATTGTGTGCTGCCCTTTGGGCTCGCCTCTGCCCCACGAGTGTTTACAAAGTGCCTCGTGGTGGTAGCGGCGTACCTACGCAAGCTGGGAGTGCACGTGTTCCCATATCTCGACGATTGGCTGGTCAAGAACACCTCAGAGGCGGGAGCCCTCCGGTCTATGCAGTGCACTATTCAACTTCTGGAGCTGGTGGGGTTTGTGATAAATTACCCAAAATCCCATCTCCAGCCAACCCAGTCTCTGGAATTCATAGGAGCTCTGCTGAATACCCAGACGGCTCAGGCCTTCCTTCCCGAAGCGAGGGCCCACAACCTCCTGTCCCTCGCTTCGCAGACCAGAGCGTCTCAGCAGGTCACAGCTCGGCAGATGTTGAGACTTCTGGGTCATATGGCCTCCACAGTTCATGTGACTCCCATGGCCTGTCTTCACATGAGATCTGCTCAGTGGACCCTAGCTTCCCAGTGGTTTCAAGCCACCGGGAATCTAGAAGATGTCATCCGCCTCTCCACCAGTTGCCGCACTTCACTGCTCTGGTGGACCATCCGGACCAATTTGACCCTGGACGTCCATTCCAAATTCCGCAGCCCACGAAAGTGCTGACGACGGATGCATCTCGCCTGGGGTGGGGAGCTCATGTCGATGGGCTTCACACCCAGGGTCTGTGGTCCCTCCAGGAAAGGATCTGCAGATCAACCTCCTGGAGCTCCGAGCGATCTGGAACGCACTGAAGGCTTCAGAGATCGGCTGTCCTACCAAATATCCAAATTCGGACAGACAATCAGGTTGCAATGTATTACACCAACAAGCAGGGGTGGCACCGGATCTCGCCCCTTGTGTCAGGAAGCCGTCGGGATGTGGCGTTGGGCTTGCCAGTTCGGCATGCTCCTCCAAGCCACATACCTGGTAGGTGTAAACAACAGTCTGGCCGACAGACTGAGCAGAGTCATGCAACCGCACGAGTGGTCGCTTCATTCCAGAGTGGTACGCAAGATCTTCCGAGAGTGGGGCACCCCCTCGGTGGACCTTTTCGCCTCTCAGACCAACCACAAGCTGCCGCTGTTCTGTTCCAGACTACAGGCACACGGCAGGCTAGCGTCGGATGCCTTTCTCCTCCATTGGGGGACCGGCCTCCTGTATGCTTATCCTCCCATACCTTTGGTGGGGAAGACCTTACTGAAGCTCAAGCAAGACCACGGCACCATGATTCTAATAGCGCCCTTTTGGCCCCGTCAGATCTGGTTCCCTCTTCTGGAGTTGTCCTCAGAAGAACCGTGGAGATTGGAGTGTTTTCCGACTCTCATTTCGCAGAACGACGGAGCGTTGCTGCACCCCAACCTTCAGTCCCTGGCTCTCACGGCCTGGATGTTGAGGGCGTAGACTTCACTGCGTTGGGTCTGTCTGAGGGTGTCTCCCGTGTCTTGCTTGCCTCTAGGAAGGATTCCACTAAAAAGAGTTACTTTTTCAAGTGGAGGAGGTTTGTCGTTTGGTGTGAGAGCCAGGCCCTAGAACCTCGTTCTTGCCCTGCACAGAACCTGCTTGAATACCTTCTGCACTTATCAGAGTCTGGCCTAAAGACCAACTCAGTAAGGAATCACCTTAGTGCGATTAGTGCTTACCATTATCGTGTGGAAGGTAAAGCCATCTCTGGAGAGCCTTTAGTCGTTCGATTCATGAGAGGCTTGCTTCTGTCAAAGCCCCCTATCAAGCCTCCTGCAGTGTCATGGGATCTCAACGTCGTCCTCACCCAGCTGATGAAACCTCCTTTTGAGCCACTGAATACCTGCCATCTGAAGTACTTGACCTGGAAGGTCATTTTCTTGGTGGCAGTTACTTCAGCTCGTAGGGTCAGTGAGCTTCAAGCCCTGGTAGCTCATGCTCCATATACCAAATTTCATCACAACAGAGTAGTGCTCCGCACCCACCCAAAGTTTCTGCCGAAGGTGGTGTCGGAGTTCCATCTTAACCAGTCAATTGTCTTGCCAACATTCTTCCCCAGGCCGCATACCCGCCCTGCTGAACGTCAGTTGCACACATTGGACTGCAAGAGAGCATTGGCCTTCTACTTGGAGCGGACACAGCCCCACAGACAGTCCGCCCAATTGTTTGTTTCTTTCGACCCTAACAGGCTAGGGGTCGCTGTCGGGAAACGCACCATCTCCAATTGGCTAGCAGATTGCATTTCCTTCACTTACGCCCAGGCTGGGCTGGCTCTTAAGGGTCATGTCACGGCTCATAGTGTTAGAGCCATGGCAGCGTCAGTGGCCCACTTGAAGTCAGCCACTATTGACGAGATCTGCAAGGCTGCGACGTGGTCATCTGTCCACACATTCACATCACATTACTGCCTCCAGCAGGATACCCGACGCGACAGTCGGTTCGGGCAGTCGGTGCTGCAGAATCTGTTTGGGGTTTAAATCCAACTTCACCCTCCAGGACTCGAAATTATTCTGGTCAGGCTGCACTCTCAGTTAGTTGTTCTTCGTAGGTCAATTTCTGTTATACCCTCGCCGTTGCGAGGTTCCATTGACCTGGGTTCTTGTTTTGAGTGAGCCTGAGGCTAGGGATACCCCAGTCGTGAGAACAAGCAGTCTGCTTGTCCTCGGAGAAAGTGAATGATACATACCTGTAGCAGGTGTTCTCCGAGGACAGCAGGCTGATTGTTCTCACCTACCCTCCCTCCTCCCCTTTGGAGTTGCGTTTTCATCTTTTGCTTGTCATTCAACTGGCGGGAACGGTCGCGCACGGGCGGGAAGACGGCCGCGCATGCGCGGTGGGCGTGCCCTGCGTGCGGACCGCCCGCGAAGCTTCTTCCGGTTGGTGGGGGCTGCTGCGGACATCACCCAGTCGTGAGAACAATCAGCCTGCTGTCCTCGGAGAACACCTGCTACAGGTATGTATCATTCACTTTGTAGGATTTTCATGACTGTAAGGTGGAGGCATCTCTTAAGCACTCCGAGGTAGAAACCTGAAGCCTTAAGTCATCTATTTCTTGTTGCTATTTGACAAAAGCATGTGATCAGATTCAAGAGAGTCTGGATCAGGATTAGGTGGTGGTTCGAGATCATCTACTACATTTGAAGGCTGGTTTGGCTTATTTAGCGGATGGCCTTTACGGTCTTGTTAGTTGTGACCCTCTGTTACAACTAGGAGGTTGTTGTGGATGATAAACTGTCAGCAGACCCCGCCTCCAAGTCTAGGCTTAGTAAACTTCCCATTAAGGGTAAGTTAATTTTTGGTAAGAGTTGGACAAGAATGTGAAGGATTTGGGGGAAGTTAACACCTTGGACTTCCTGGGATCAGCCTAAATCTTCTTGTAAGTCTTCTAGTAGGCAAAAATGTAAGAATGCTAGTGACTTTCAGGCCTGATCAGAAGGGCTTTTCCCTGGGTGCTCATTTTCAACCAAGAAACTCTTCCTTTCGAGCAGTTAAGAGATCCGGCTCACAAGTGATGCAACCTGCTAATTCTTCCAGAACCAGTCAACAATAGGGGTCTGGGTCCACTCTGAGAGAACATTGATGAGAAGGTGCCTTTCTGGCTTTCTTATGTAGATAACATCAGAGGTCACGGAGCAGCTAGCTCCGAAGACCCTGACCGGAAAATCAGCTGGAAACCAGCTGAGAACGGACTGTGTGACCCCCAAACAGACCCCCCAGACGGACCAAAGGATCGACAATTGATTGCTGCCGAACCTGATCGACTGGGAAGATCGAGGGATGTCGTGATCGGGTTGCAGGTTGGGTCACAGAGAGGTGCCGTGGACAGGCCGCGGCTTCCTCTCTGTCTCGGAGGCCTAGCAACACACCACCAGGCCCGGCGCCCAGGAGCACCCTAGGAATCTCCGAGGGGAACGTGAGTTGCCATGGCGGAGAGCCGGACGGTCGACCGAGACACCCCAATGACCTCCACGGACGGGCCGCTGAGTGCCTAACAGCGCCCTAGGAATTTCTGAGGGAGCACGAGCTGCCATGGCGGACTGCCAGAGGTCGGCCGAGACATCCCGCTGACCTTCCCTATGGACGGGCCGCTGAGCGCCTCCAGGAGCCAACCACAGCCCCTCCCGGATCGGAAACACAGCGCCAATCGTTGGACCGTGGCGCCCACCTGCACAACTGGGAGCGCCGAACGGCCAGACAGAGGGCAAGAGGAGGCGCTGAGCGCGCATTATGTGCCATGGTGGCTGCGAGGAACAACCATAGCAGCAACGCGTGGAACGTGTCCGACCAGTGCTCGCTGTCCTGAACTGCACATCTGGGAGTGCCGGCCAGACAGAGAGCGAGAGGAGGCACCAAGTGCACAGTACATGCCGAGGTGGCTGTGCGAGGAGCAAGTATCGGAGCGACGCGTGTGACCAGTGCTCGCTGTTCCAAACCACACGCACAGGCTGCCGCAGTGGGGGCAGTTCGTGCCCTCTCGGGGAGTGACCAGAGCCTTTGCGCCCGGAAACTTTGACGGTGAACACAAACTTTTTACTCTAATTTTTACAAACACAGTCTCACCTCCTGACATAACATTAAGGACACCTGAATAAGAAATCACTCGGTTCTGAAAGGTTTCAGACATAATTGTGTCCACAGCCCTTGCCAAGGGAGTGAAGATAGTCCAGGTGGAACTACGCCAAAGTGTAGGAAAACTGGCACTCAGAATACATGGAGGAAAACAGGAAAAATGCCCAGCGCGTCTAAAGGCTAAAATCGTAGGTGGATCCAGGCAAGGGAAAACCACAAGGTCATAGCTGGAACACTCTGAAACCAATTATTTTAAGAAAATATATTAATCGGTGATCCCCAAAACTAGGTAGGTACAGAATGACAACTTAAAACAATAAGAAAATCCAAAAGGGTCAACACAAATCAAAGTCCCAAAATAAAATCATTAGAGAAGAAGTGATAGCATTAAGGGTGCAACACCTAACACTAGCACCAATCAAAGAACGCAGTGCTTTCAAAACTATCCCATGACCCTCTAATTTCCTCTGTAGCCTTTCATGAGGTACCTTGTCAAACGCCTTTAGAAAATCCAGATACACAATATCAACCGGCTCCCCTTTGTCCACATGTTTGTTTACTCCTTCAAAGAATTGAAGTAAATTGGTCAGGCAAGATTTCCCCACACAAAAGCCATGCTGACTCAGTCTCAGTAATCCATGTCCTCGGATGTGCTCTGTAATTTTGTTTTTAATAATAGGAAAGCCACTCTCAAAGACCATATATTAAAAACTGTTTTTGGTAGCACTATCTTTGATCAGATGAGTGTTAGAACTGAAGCTCTTTGCTTGCGGAGATCAGTTTAAGTTCAATTGTATTGTTTCCATATGAATCATTCTAGCCGTCTTCTTTCTTTTAATAGAGAGGATTATCTGTCTGAACATTCTACCTTACATTTCTTAAATTTCCACAGAGTTCTCATGAGATATTTGGAAGTTAGAAATGAATTCTGCAAATCTGATCAGTTGTTTGTTCTTTTTGGCAAAAGCCAACAATGGAGGCACAGCTGTCTTTTGGTAGGGAAACAATTACCTGTAGTCTTAAAAAGCTCAGTCTATTAGGGGAGTGCTTTCATTATAAGTGAAATATAATGCTGTTTCCCCTTCAGACATTTATAGAGCACCAACATGGTCATCTTTTCGTACCTTTGCTAAACATTATCGTTTAGATGTTGCTGTGAGACAGTAAGCTTCCTTTGGTACTGCAGTGATTACGACAGAGGTGTCTGTTTTCCTCCCATACAGGGTGATGTCTTCTTCGTAATGCAAAGAAACGTAAACATGATACAACTTTCTGTGTGGTGAACACTGGCTTCCTGTTCCTTATTGGATTTCTTTTGAATTGCTTATCATGGACCATCAAGTATACTACTCGTGGCAGCTCTCCTTTCTCTGAGTGCCTTCTTCCCTGTCTTCCCCTGGTCCCTCCACTCATCTACTCAGAACCTTCTGGTTGTCCCTGTATTTCGTTATATACGTCTGAGTGCAACCTGACAAACACTTTTTGACTTAGTTGAGCCCTCCTTTTGGAATAATTTACCCATGGATATTCATTTTGAATTGATCCATTACTGAAAGCAGGACCTTGCTTCTGCAGCTCTCATATCATTTAATCTCCCCTCCACCAACACATTCTGCAGCTCTCATATCGTTTAATCTCCCCTCCTCCAACACATTCTGCAGCTCTCATATCGTTTAATCTCCCCTCCACCAACACAGTTGCACAGGTTCTAGACAACTCGAGATAACCACTGCTCCTCACGACACCCTTCAGCTAATTATTTTTTGAGATGTTTTAGAAGATCTTGATTCAATTTCTTCACTTCATGATCACAACAAGCCTTCAGGCCAGTACTGTCCCTCAATTTTGTAAATCTGCATTTCTGTATCCTAAGCTTAAAGATCCCAAAATAGGTCCTCAAAGTTGTAAAACTATTGCCCTATTGCCCAACTACTATTTTTATCCAAGCTTACATTGTACTAGATTATTTTGGTAAGACTACTGTTTTGCACTGAAATAATCAGACTTTTGCAAAATGCACAGCACTGAGACATACCTATTAGACATCACAGATTCTATTCTGCAAAACATTGACCAGGACAGATATTTGTACTCTTAACCTTGAATGTATTAGCAGCCTTCAGTTTAGTTGATCACTCTCTTTTCCTTGACATACTGCAAGAAATAAGCATTGTAGGCAAAGCACTGGACTGTTTTTGCTTATATCTTAATAACAGAATTAATACTGTTTGCTGGCAAAACACACAATCAACCCCCTACACCCTGACATGCAGCATGCTACATGGATCTATACTAGCACAAAATTTCTTTGATATCTTCATGTCACCACTCGTAGCCCTCTTTTAGTCATTACTACGCAGATGACTTTTCAGATACTTGTCATCCTAACCCTTAATTAGTCTGAGATACTTACCTTCAACAGTAAACTAACCTAGATAGCCCTTTGACTTCAATCCCATAAACTGAATCCAGAGAAATCCAAGGGTCTCTCTAGCCTTATCATAATGGCCAGAATTCGTCTAATTTGAGCCAATGATAAAATTGCTCGAAATACTATTGGATCAAATTCTGATCTTTCAGCCACAAATTTCCAGCATAATGAAATGCTGCTTCTTTAAACTTAAAACGATCTATTCTGTTTACCATGTGCTTAATAAGTTAGCTCTGCAAATCCTTATATATTCCCTCAGTATCACAACACTGCATTATTGTAATGCACTTCTGTGTGGCATTCAAGTCATTGGTAACTAAGCAACTTCAGATAGTCAAAACATGGCAGTAAAACTTCTCAGTGGCACAAAGAAATTTGACCATGCCACTCCTCTCCAAGCAGAACACTGGCTCCCAGTTTCCCCCAGAGTCACTTCTAAGATGTTATCACTAGACCATAAAATCCACTACTCTTGTTCCCCTTTATAACTCCAATTTATTTATACCTTATTTATTTATACCTTATTTATACAAGCAGGCCTTCTTATTCTCACAGCTGGGTTACGTCATCCATTGGAGTCTAGTGCAGATGCTGACTAGTGAGACTAAGAACTTTCTAGTAGTGTCCCACCATGAATGCGCTGGTGCCTTTCTGCCTGCTGCATGAGCGTGGGTCTCTCAGTCTCATTTTTTTCTGCAGAGCAGGTAGGATGCATTTTGTGTTCTCCTCTTAGTGTGTGTATCTCTCTCTTTCGCAGTGCCTTCCTGTGCGGGTAGTTTTCCTTTTCTCAGCTGTTATGTTTATTCTTCTTTTTGTCTTTTAATTTCCCTTTATTTTTGCTAGTTTTTTGATTCTTACTTTACTTTTTGTGAGTTGCTAAGTCCATTTTTAGGCCGGAGCACCAGCCTCAATTTGACCACTGCCCCTTTTTCTGTTCACAATTGAGGAGTTTAATTTGGCTGCAATTCTTTTCTCAGTGTCTCAGTGGATTCAAGAGGTGCGCCCAAAATAATCGGCACTCTTGGTGCATCGGGTGCCTTGTTGCTGACAATGAGCCTAACTCTTGTTCTCTCTGTTTAAAAATGCAGTTGAGGACACAGAGGGTGTGTGGCAGGGCCAATAGGAGAAACGTTTTGGCTAGTCAAAGGCCAGTACATAGTCATCGGCACTAGAAGCATCAACCTCAACTGCCAAGACTTAAGATCCACTGGGAGTGCAACGGCATGGTGAAGGTCTCCACCTTTTTCGACATTGGGTGCTGAGAGCAGGCCTCTGGACTGGTCAGCATCGGACCCGACACTGTGAAATTGAGTCTCTTCTCCCTCATTCCAAATCATGAAAATGTCATCAATATACTGGTAGTATTTTTTCGGGGTTTAGTCTATCAATTAGGAATTTCCTGTATAAAAATGTTTTCATTTTTTTACAGAAACTTTTATAGGAGGTGTCATGTCATATGCTTTTGGTCTTTAGCTGCGTTGTATGGAGAGCCGACAGTGTAATATGAGTTGTAGACCACCCCTTTTCATCTGGAGAAGTGGATGATTAGGTGGTCTCTTAGCTTCTCTTTGACGTTTAGTAGCAGTAGTTCTATTAATGACATTATATAGCTCAGAGCATTGCCATAAATGGCCTGGTATATGAAGGTACATACTTTGAAAACCATTCTTGCTCTTATTGGTAACCAGTGCAGGGATTGCAGCAGTGGTGTGGCATGGTCATATCTGGATGAGCCACAAATCAGACGTGCAGAAGTATTTTGTACTGTTTGTAGCTTTTTGAAGATGTATTCCTTGCATCTCGCATAAATTGCGTTACAGTAGTCTATTTGTGATACAACAAAACTTTGGGCCAGGATGTAAAAGGTTTTTTTTGGGAAGTATCTTCTTAGTCGTTGCAGTTTCTATAGTGATCTGAATATTCTTTGTTAGTGCACTTGCGGTTCTAATGTTAAATGCTGGTCGAGTAGTATTCCCAGCATTTTGATTGTGCCTGTAGAATAGTCTATGTGATCGATAGAGAATTTGTTACTTACTATTGGGTTGTATCGACTGGTTATCGTCATGAACTTCATTTTTTTTCTATTAATTTTTAGTTTAAAAGCTGTGGCCCATGATTCCATCAGATCAAGCTCTCTTCTGATGTCTCCTATCACATCTTGGATGCCTTTAATAAAGGGAATACAGATGGTTACATCATCTATGTAGATGTATTAAAACCACTCTCTTCCAGTTTGTGACCTAGGAGGGCCATTAGAATGTATAATATACATTGGGATTTTGCGTATCTGTTCATAAATTGTCTGACCATGTCAGTAGTGGGTGATGTGAAAGATGTCCATGATCTGTCTGCTGGCAGAGGGCCCTCAGCATGTCTTGTCTCGTCTAAGTAATCCCCTGCGTCAGTTGTTGGGGTGGGCAATCCTTTTTTGATTGTGGTGGCTTTTTGTTCGATGTAGTTTGCTAGCTCCTGTCCGAGGGAAGTTGTTTATTATCTGCAGTGAGATCCTGTGTGTCCAAAAGTCTATGTACTAGTCCAAAAAGCTTTTTGAAGTTCAGTTGAGCTCCACCTGCAAAGTGTCCATAGGATTTAGTTTTGGGTTTTTTGATCTCAGACTTGTACTTTTGGATCATTTTATGCCACTGCTTTTTGCTTTCATCGGATTTGTTGTGAATCCACTTCCTTTTTAGATTTTTGTAGGTCTTTTTCATCTTGTTAGTTCCTGATTGGACCAAGGATAATTTTTTCTTTTTTTCTGTGATTGTGTTTCAGCTTTTCTGGTCGTATTCTGTCCAGTGCTACACGACTTGCCTCGTCCCATTGACTTAGAAAAGCAGTGGTCTCTGGTTGATTAAGCACAGAGCTTTTGATTATGTTCCAGAAGTGGTCTACGTCAATATTCCCTCTGGATGTTTTGGAGTTAGATGGGACCACACAGATTCTTTTATTTTCCTGTTCTGGCCAGTCTAGGATGAATTCTAGTTTGTTGTGATCCTACCACAGGATTTGTGACCATAGGACATCGCTGATTTCCATCTCATGACTCATGATTTTTTGTGGTTCTGTAAGCTAGCATGTCCAGCTGGTGTCCTTTGTTTTGGGTGGGGTTATTTGTCAGGTGTTGGAAGATCCACTTGTCTAGGAAATCCAGTAGGGGAAAGCAAACTGCTGATAGAAACTCAGAAAGAATGGCACGTATCCTTGCAATATATATGTCGCGTGCTCGAGGACCTTGGCATACTGTCAGGCTTCTTCCCCGGGAGCACTGGGTTCGTGAGCCCATGGGCCACTACCGTGGAGCGGCAGTGGGCAGGCAAGATCACCTCCAAGGTAGAGATGAGACAAAACTGGACCGGAACCCCGGACTGGAGTTCTACACCGGAATACACGGAACTGGAACGCACCGGAGTGGAGCCCGCTGGACTGGAACACACTGGAGGGCCCCACAGGACTGGAACATACAGGAGTGAAACCCGCTGGACTGGAACACACTGGACCTAGGCTTCACCTACGCTTGACCAACTTTCCCCGAGGGTTGAGCCCTCAGGTTCTGGCAGCCGGTAGGACTTACAGGAAAACCTGGAACTGGAACTTGCAAGCAGGAACAGCAGGAATGAAGATCCAGGAGTGCCCCCTGGCACCTAGGCGCAGGCAAGGCTGACAGGCAGGGACTGTCCGGGTTCTGGCAGTCGGCAGGTTTAAACACAATGACTAGTAAACTGTACCTAGGCTAATAGAAACGCTATACCCAGGCAAACCAGTCATACACAAGAAACATACACAGAGCACACTCAGGAGACTTGAAAGCTATACACCAGCTAACAACAAAGCTGTGCCCAAGCTAACAAGTCATGCACTGGAAACAAACACAGAGCACTAGCAAAGCTATACACAGGCTAACAAGCCACACGGTACCTAAGCTGGCTAGTCTAAACAGACACAGAGCACTAGCAAAGCTATACACAGGCTAACAAGCCACACGGTGCCTAAGCTGGCTAGTCTAAACAGACACAGAGCACTAGCAAAGCTATACACAGGCTAACAAGCCACACGGTGCCTAAGCTGGCTAGTCTAAACAGACACAGAGCACTAGCAAAGCTATACACAGGCTAACAAGCCACACGGTGCCTAAGCTGGCTAGTCTAAACAAACACAGAGCACTAGCAAAGCTATACACAGGCTAACAAGCCACACGGTGCCTAAGCTGGCTAGTCTAAACAAACACAGAGCACTAGCAAAGCTATACACAGGCTAACAAGCCACACGGTGCCTAAGCTGGCTAGTCTAAACAAACACAGAGCACTAGCAAAGCTATACACAGGCTAACAAGCCACACGGTGCCTAAGCTGGCTAGTCTAAACAAACACAGAGCACTAGCAAAGCTATACACAGGCTAACAAGCCACACGGTGCCTAAGCTGGCTAGTCTAAACAAACACAGAGCACTAGCAAAGCTATACACAGGCTAACAAGCCACACGGTGCCTAAGCTGG
Source organism: Microcaecilia unicolor (assembly GCF_901765095.1). NCBI lineage: Eukaryota > Metazoa > Chordata > Amphibia > Gymnophiona > Siphonopidae > Microcaecilia > Microcaecilia unicolor. The sequence continues at coordinate 66,136,809 of NC_044041.1, forward strand.
CTAGTCTAAACAAACACAGAGCACTAGCAAAGCTATACACAGGCTAACAAGCCACACGGTGCCTAAGCTTTCTAGTCAAACATAGAAACTCACACAGAGCAAACACTGAAACAGTGTACAGAGCACTCTATACACCAGGGCCCTTAGATGAAATGCAAAGGCCAGGGCTGTAGTCTCTAAGTGATTAATAAAGCCCTTCCACACCAGAGGCACCGCTGCAGCAATCACCTTGCATCCAAACAGAGGCTTGACACACAGAGCAGTCAGCCCAGTGGGAGCCATCTTGGATGCTGGCATAGAGGAGTCGGCGGCAGCCGTCTTGGAAAAGGCATAGCCCACACAGGTGAGGTTCAGTAGGGCAATCAGCACACAGAGCCAGAGAGAAACTAAGACAGAGACAGACACAGAGACAAGCAGAAGCCAGCACAGCCACTGACTCCCAGAAACAGGGTAAGTCTGAGGGTGGTCACGGCCACAGACGTAACAATATATTGCTGCAAACAGTGCCAACACATTTCACAGGATCCTACAGTCGTTCACATAGGAAAAATATTCAGCATAAGGGAGTCAATCACATGCTTATCTTGTAATGTGATACATATCATTCAGTGTAAAAAATGTGATGGGTGTTGCTACATTGGAGAAACAAGCCTGAAAGTAGACGAGATGTAATCTACATAGACATGTGAAAAACATCAATTCCAACCAGGATGTCATCTCTGTGGGACAGCACTTTTCAAAACCAGAACACTGCATCAATGATTTTATGGTGAGAGTACTAAAAGGAAATGTTAAGATAATCCAAGAATGTAGGACTTTAGATGTCAAAATGATATATCTTGACACTCACCAGCCAGGACTTAACAAAGATCTGGGTTTTCTAGCCCATGATGAACCATACAATTCTACTGCTTTGTCGCCCCCATCTCTCCCTGTCTCTCGTCCACCTAGCCCCCCCCCCCTGTTTCTCAACTAATCCACCCCACTCTCTTCCTGTGAGACTGACATTGGAGTTTTTTTGTGTTTCACGTATATACATTGATATTTGTCAACATTTGCTTATTTCTGATCTGAAGAAGAAGGATTGCCTTCAAGAGCTAATCAAAAAATGTATTGTTAGTCCAATAAAAATGGTATCATTTTATTTTATTTTCTATTCATTACCTTTACAAGTGGACTAACACGGCAATGACATCACTTTGTCTTATGAGAACTGCAATTTTCTTTTCTCTATTTGCTATAGTTATTTTTTAGGATTTATTAATTTTATTAATTAAGGTTTATTTACTGCCGTTTTGAAGGAATTCACTCAAGGCGGTGTACAATAAGAATAAATCAAACATGAGTAATAGGCAATTACAGCAGTAAAAATATTCAAATAAGAATACAAAGCATGGCATAAAGGGGCATAATCGAACGGGGATGAGCATCTCTGTGCGCCCATCTCTAACGACGTCCCGGCGAAGGGGCGGGGAAACCCGTATTATCGAAAGAAGATGGGCATCCATCTTTTGTTTTGATAATATGGTCGTGGACGCCCAAATCTCAACATTTAGGTCGACCTTAGAGATGGTTGACCTAAATGTTGAGATGGTCGACCTTAGAGATGGTTGTCCCCTGTTTTCGGCCATAATGGATACCGAGGACGCCCATCTCAAAAACGACCAAATCCAAGCCCTTTGGTCCTGGGAGGAGCCAGAATTCATAGTGCACTGGTCCCCCTGACATGCCAGGACACCAACCGGGCACTGCAGTGGTCTTCACAAATTGCTCCCAGGTGCATAGCTCCCTTACCTTGTGTGCTGAGCCCCCCAAAACCAACTCCCCACAACTGTACACCACTACCATAGCCCTAAGGGGTGAAGGGGGGCACCTACATGTGGGTACAGTGGGTTTCTGGTGGATTTTGGAGGGCTTACATTTACCACCACATGGGCCTCGGTCCGCCTGCCTGAAGTGCACTGCACTCACTAAAACTGCTCCAGGGACCTGCATACTGCTGTCATGGAGCTGGGTATGACATTTCAGGCTGGCATAGAGGCTGGCAAAATTTTTTTTTTTTTTTTTTTTGTGTGTGGGAGGGGGTTGGTGACCACTGGGGGGAGTAAAGGGAGGTCATCCCTGATTCCCTCCAATGGTCATCTGTTCAGTTCGGGCACCTTTTCACGGCTTGGTCGCAAGAAAAAATGGACCAAGTAAAGTCGGCCAAGTGCTCATCAGGGACGCCCTTCTTTTTTCCATTATTGGCCGAGGACGCCCATCTCCTAATCACGCCCCAGTCCCACCTTTGCTACAGTGCTGACACGCCCCCGTGAACTTTGGTCGTCCTCGCGACGAGAAGCAGTTGAGGACACCCAAAATTGGCTTTCGATTATGCTGATTTGGGCGACCCTGAGAGAAGAACGCCCATCTCCCGATTTGTGTTGGAAGATGGGCGCCCTTCTCTTTCGAAAATAAGCCTGATAGTATACTACTTTATTTCTCTACATTTTCCTAACAGATGGTATTTGGGTATTTCAATCGCAGTGTGTAAGCAAAGTTGTTGCTTTTTACAACCACGGACCTCAACGCTTCCAAGCTTGGCAATTCTAAACAGAATAATTGCTCGTTTCAAAAGAGCGCCAGCGCTATCACTGGAGCTATGTTCTTATCATTGGTCTTTTAAATCTTATATTAGAATGTGTAAAAAAACAAACCAATGTAAAAAATCTCTTGTAAGAGAAAAAGCATCGGTTTCTCAAAAAACCCGCTAATGTGCACATACGCTACTACTGTGAGAAAAAGTATCCAAATTTAATTTACTACAATCTATAATCCACTTAGGCTTCTTCAATCCTGCCTTCAGGCTCCCATCTTCATCCTCTACAAGAGCGCCTTGTTTCGCAAACAAATTTGCTGCTTCAGGAAGAAAAATTTGATTATTATGATTTCTTACTCCAAGATGTCCGCAGTATTTGAATAGACGCCAACTGGGCTTTCAATCAATTCGGAGCATGAGTTTTATTAAAGGGCTATCGATCTTAATAAAATGCCTTCCATTCAATATTTTTATTCAGGCTGTGTGGTTCTCTTGATTTACGTTGGAATAGCAACCTTTGATCCTTTTGCCCGAATAAATCGACAACCAGCTGAAGATGTTCATTGGCTGTTGAGCGGCTTAGCAAAAAACAGGAGCCAAACAGAATTGAGGTCGAATACTACAACTACTACAACTATTTAACATTTCTAAAGCGCTACCAGGGTTACGCAGCGCTGTACAATCTAACAAAGAAGGACAGTCCCTGCTCAAAGGAGCTTACAGTCTAAAGGACAAAAAGTGCAGTCAATCAAATTGGAGGCAGTTTAGATTTTCTGGATAGAGGTACAATGGTTAGGTGCCGAAAGCGACATTGAAGAGGTGGGCTTTGAGCAAGGATTTGAAGATGGGCAGGGAGGGGGCTTGGCGTATGGGCTGAGGGAGTTTATTCCAAGCATAGGGTGAGGCGAGGCAGAAAGGGTGGAGCCTGGAGTTGGCGGTGGTGGAGAAGGGTACTGAGAGGAGGGATTTGTCCTGTGAACGGAGGTTATGGGTAGGAGCGTAAGGGGAGATGAGGGTAGAGAGGTAATGAGGAGCTGCAGATTGAGTGCATTTGTAGGTTAGTAGGAGAAGCTTGAACTGTATGCGGTACCTGATCAGAAGCCAGTGAAGTGACTTGAGGAGAGGGGTGATATAAGCATATCGATCTAGGTGGAAGATAAGACGGGCAGCAGAGTTCTGAATGGATTGAAGGGGGGATAGATGGTTAAGTGGGAGGCCAGTGAGGGAGTAGGTTGCAGTAGTCAAGGCGAGAGGTGATGAGAGAGTGAATGAGAGTTCGGATGGTGTGCTCGGAGAGGAAGGGGCAAATTTTGCTGATGTTATAGAGAAAGAAGCGACAGGTCTTGGCTGTCTGCTGGATATGGGCAGAGAAGGAGAGGGAGGAGTCGAAGATGACTCCGAGGTTGCGGGCAGATGAGATGAGGAGGATGAGGGTGTTGTCGACTGAAATAGAGAGGTGGAGGTAGGGGAGAAGTGGGTTTGGGTGGAAAGACAATAAGCTCGGTCTTGGCCATGTTCAGTTTCAGGTGGCGGTTGGACATCTAGGCAGCAATGTCGGATAAGCAGGCTGATACTTTGGTCTGGGTTTCCGCAGTGATGTCTGGTGTGGAGAGATAAAGCTGGGTGTCGTCAGCATACAGATGATATTGGAAACCATGAGATGAGATCAGTGAGCCCAGGGAAGAGGTATAGATTGAAAAAAGAAGGAGTCCAAGGACAGATCCCTGAGGAACTCCAACAGAGAGTGGGATTGGAGGAAGATCCATGAGAATGTACTCTGAAGGTACAGTGGGAGAGATAAGAGGAGAACCAGGAGGGGACAGAGCCCTGGAACCCAAATGAGGATAGTGCAGCAAGAAGTAAATTATGATTGACAGTGTCAAAAGCGGCGGATGGGTCGAGGAGGATGAGGATGGAGTAGTGACCTTTGGATTTGGCAAGGAACAGGTCATTACAGACTTTAGTGAGTGCCGTTTCTGTCAAGTGTAGAGGACGAAAACCGGATTGAAGCGGATCGAGGATGGCATGAGAGGAGAGAAAATCAAGGCAGCGGCTGTGAATGGTGCGTTCAAGTATGTTGGAGAGGAAGGGTAGGAGGGAGATGGGGCGGTAGTTGTTAGGACAGGTAGGGTCTAGTGATGGTTTTTTGAGAAGTAGTGTGACTACAGCATGCTTGAAGGTGTCAGGGACAGTTGCAGTGGAGAGAGAGAGGTTGAGGATATGACAGATGGGGGGGGGGGGTGACAGTAGGAGAGATGATGTTTAGTAAGTTGGTGGGGGTGGGATCAGAGGACACAGGTGGTGCATTTCGAGGAGAAAAGGTGGTGGGCGGTTTCCTCCTCGGTGATATCAGGAAAAGAGGAGAAGGAGGCCTGGGTTGGTTGGTTGAGAGAGTGGGTTAAAGGGTGAAGAGGAGGAGGTGGCTTGGTAGTGAATTCAAGGTTGATCTTCTGCACCATGTCGCGGAAGTAGTCAGCCAGTGATTGAGGAGAGAGTGAGAGGGGTGGGGGGTGGGAGCGGAGCGCACTTTGAGGAGGGAGTTAAGGGTGGCGAAGAGACGATGAGGGTTGGAGCCGAGAGAATTAGTCAATTGGGCGTAATAGTCCTGTTTGGCAAGGAATAGGGAGGACTGGAAGGAGGATAGCATGAATTTGTAATGATTGAAGTTGGTATGGGTGCGAGATTTCCTCCAGAGGCATTCATCAGATCGGGCACAGGAGCGAAGGTATCGGATGCAAGGGGTCAGCCAGGGCTGGGGATTAGTACGCCTTGTGGGACGGGAGATAGATGGTGCAAGTGTGTCCAGAGCAGTGGAGAGAGTGGCATTGTAAGCAGAGACAGCCTTGTCGACAGACTCGTAGGACATGATGGAAGGGAGGAGATTAGAGATGCAAGAGGATAAGGTGGGAGGATCGACAGCCTGGAGATTCCTGAAAGTAGTGGTTAGTGTTGGGCGGGACTGAGGGGGAGGGTGATGAAGTGTGAAGGTGATCAGGTGATGATCTGAGAGAGGAATTGCAGAGGCGCAAAATTGGAGGGTGAGCAGGTAGTGGAGAGGACGAAGTCAAGACAATGGCCAGTTTGGTGAGTATGGGTGGTGGAGCTCAGCTGGAGGTTGAAGGAGGATGTCAAAGTGAGGAACTTAGAAGCGTAGGAGTCGGATGGGTCATCAGCGTGTATGTTAAAGTCTGCAAGAATGAGGGACGGAGATGAGGGTTCGAGAAAAACGGAGAGCCAGGCATCGAAGTCGGTAAGGAAGGAAGGGAGGGACTTATCAGGGGGGTGGTAAATGACTGCAACTCTGAGTGGCAGCGGGTAGAATAGATGGATGGAGTGAACTTCAAAGGATGAGAAGCAGTGAGACTGCGGTAGGAGGAGGGGTTGAAAACTACAGGAGGGCGAAAGTAGAAACCCGACTCCTCCGCGGCCAACTGTGCGGGGAGTGTGGGAGAAAAGATAACCTCCATGGCACAGGGCCGTGACTGAGGCAGAGTCGTTGGGGGTGAGCCAGTTTTCAGTTAGGGCGAGCAGTTGAAGGGAACGGGAGATGAAGATATCGTGGGTGAAGGAAAGTTTGTTGCAGACCGAGCGGGCATTCCACAGTGCACACGAGAAGTGTGTGGGGGGAGGGGGGGAGGAGGGGAATAGAGATGAGATTGGAGACATCCCAGAATCGTTTGCATGAATAGGACGAGGACAGGTGTGGGGGACCTGGATTGGGATTGATGTCTCTCGCGGATAGCAGGAGAAGGAGCAAGAGAGTGCTGAGGAGGGTGGGGGAAGTAGGGCGATGAAGGCGACTAATACGGGATGCGCTTAGGAGGAATGGGAATGGGTTAATGGCAGGAAGGAAGTGATGAAGGTTGAGAGCTAGGAAGCAGGAGGGGGATAGGAGAGATGGTGAGGTGGTGAGGGACAGGGGTGGGTAGGGTATTGTAGCAGTGAGCAGGATGGGAGAGGACATGGATGGGCAGTGAGTTCCTGCGGTAGACAGCGGTAGGGGGAGGGGGAAAAGATTAGGAAGGGACAGGGCAAGGAAAAGAATGTGTATAGGGGCCATGAGTAGTGACTGAGGTGTTTATGGGTGCATATGTAGTAACTGAGGTGTTAAGCAACAGATAGAGCAGGAAAGTAGGACTGGAGGCTTAAAACTGGAACAGTAGGCAACAACTTGGAACAGAAGGGCTGGCGGGTGGGGAGGTAGGTAGAAGGGCTGGCAGGCGGGTAGGTAGGTTGATGGGTGGGCAAGCAGGCAGATAGGTTGATGGGCTGGGGGGGCAGGCAGGTTGAAAGAGTTAAGTGCATAGTTTCAAACGGGACAAGAGGGTGCTTACATTCAGATTGGGCTTATCTATAAAGAATCAGTAAACATGGATTATAGATTGTAGTAAATTAAATTTGGATAATTTTTTTCACAGTAGTAGTTTATGTCCACGTTAGCGGGTTTTTTGAGAAACTGATGCTTTTTCTCTTAAAAGAGTTTTTTTTACATTGGTTTGTTTTTTTTACACGTTCTAATATAAGATTTAAAGGACCAATGATAAGAGCATAGCTCCAGTGATAGCGTTGGCGCTCTTTTGAAACAAGTAATTATTCTGTTTAGAATTGCCAGGCTTGGAAGCGTTGAGGTCCGTGGTTGTTAAAAGCAACAGCTTTGCTTACACACTGTGAGAGAAATACCCAAATGCCATCTGGTAGGAAACTGTAGAGAAATAGATTAATAACCAGTAGTCTCCTGAGATAGATTTTGAGAAATCAAAGATACATTTAGGGGTGTAATTATGGCACAAGTGTGGGATAGCGGGAAACAATTTACATCAGATGAAAGTGCTACAATACTACAAGCCCCATCTGTTTCTCAATTGGGAGCTGACAGCATGTCCAGTGCCACCTGGACACAGTTGCTGTCAGATTACAAAGACCATGTTAGATTTGAAATGCATAGCGCTACATTAGTGGATTATTGTAAACAAGAAATTATACCTTGGGGCTTAACAATGACCAAAGCTCCTAAGCTTTTTCCAGATGATGAACAGTTCGGTGAACATTGGAACAGTATTTTGAACCAGTGTTTGTTGGACCGTATGCTATTATTGATACAAACAGTGCAGATAAAGTTAACACAAGATAAACTGTTATTGGAAGGACAATTAACTCATTTGAGAACACGGATTACGAAACAGCTAGAGAAGAATTTGATAAGAAACTAGATAAGTTCACTTAAAGAAATTAAAATGACTAAATGTAAAAAATTACAGCGGGACCAAAAAGATTACTCTGAAGGTTATGTGTACAATTGGCAGCGCCCCAGACAAGAACCCCATGAGACAAATAGGCAAGTGAAAAGAGTTGGCTTTGCATTGTCGACAGACTCATCGAGTGGCGAGGAAGAAGAAGTTGGGGTATCAAAAACAGAGGGGTGGCCATACACAAGAAATTACAGAGCAAGAGAAGTGCAACGGGGGTCGAGAAGACCCAGAGGACGATGTCCACAGAATTACAGGGGTCCCAACACAAGAACGAGAAGAAGAGAAGATTCGCTATAGTGAGTTTGTCAAATTATCAACTTGGTGCAATGGAAAAATCAGTACTTCAAAAAGGATTGTCGTTTGTCCCTACAAGAAATCATCATCCGTTCCAATTTTGGGCGGATTTTGAAAAATTCATCAGTCTTACAACTTAAAACGTATTTTGCAAATGAATCAGAAAGGAATGTTTCATTTTCTAATTGTGCGATTAAAAGCACATGGATACCACCGGGCCCATTAGACCAGCCATTAATATTTTCCGACAATTAGTTCTTAAGGAGGTGGAACAAATGGAGCAAGTTCATCATAATAACAGGTACAACTTATCCAAGGAACACTATAAAGCATTACAACATCTTAGACAAGAACCGTCTATTGTCATCTGACATGCTGACAAAGGTGGGGCAATAGTGATATTATCTAAAGATTACTATATGTCAGAAATATACAGTCAACTCCAAGATAGGTCAACTTATCAAATGTTGGAGGAAGATCCGTCCATGAACATTTTAGTAGCCCTGCAATCATTGACAAAACCTGCTATGAAAGCAGGTTTCCTCATTCATAAAGAGAGTCTATTTCTTTGTCATTGGCAAGCAACAATACCGATTCTATACACAGTTCCAAAAATACATAAAAATCTGGAAAAACCTCTGGGGAAGCCGATTATATCAGTGTTATGACTCTGCCCCGGTATCATGCTCTCATTCATCTCGCCCCCTGGTGGTCAGACCTGGTGGTCGCAATGGACTGTCTGTTGATGGTTTTCCCGGTTCCAGAAGTCATGCCGGTCCTGTCCGGATTTTCTAGCCTGCCAGTTGGTCTCGAGACTTTTTGGAACTCAGCTGTTTCTGTACCTGGTGAACTCCCTGGCTGTTTGCCTTTATTAACCACCTGGAAGTGTTTCTAGTTTGCCTTGCAACAGAAGTCCTCAGAGGTGTGTCTTCTGCGGTTGTTTGTTGCTGTGCTTTTCCTGCTACTTTCAGTTTCTGCCTTTGAACCTTTGCCTGGACCTGGACTTTGACTTTGTGTGCCGCCTGCCTTTGAACCTTTGCCTGGATCTGGACTTTGACTTTGTGTGCCGCCTGCCTTTGAACCTTTGCCTGGATCTGGACTTTGACTTTGTGTGCCGTCTGCCTTTGAACCTTTGCCTGGACCTGGACTTTGACTTTGTTTGCCGCCTGCCTTTGAACCTTTGCCTGGACCTGGACTTGGACTTTGCTTGCCGCCTGCCTTTGAACCTTTGCCTGGATCTGGACTTTGACTTTGTTTGCCGTCTGCCTTTGAACCTTTGCCTGGATCTGGACTTTGACTTTGTTTGCCGCCTGCCTTGGAACTCGTGCCTGGAGCTGGACCTTGACTTTGTTTGCCTGGCCCCGGTTCTGCTGGGTTCGTGGACTGTCTTCCTGCTCCCTGCTGTGGCTTCTGTTCCGGTGGGTGTTCCTCCTGCCGCTGCCGCCCTCGGCAGTAGCCCAAGGGCTCACTATCCAGTGTTTCGTGTGAAGCGTGACAATCAGCACGTAATTCCCTTTAAGAGTGGATCTGTCAATATGTGGTTGTTTTTTTTACCTCCATTGGTGGAAAAAATTCCTTCTTATTTAAGAGATTCCACACATTTCTTGAATCAGCTGGCTAGGCAAAAAATAACAAGCAAGATTCTTGCTACTTTGGATGTTCATGCACTATACACGTCCAACCCTCAGAAGGAAGCTTTATAAGTGACACGAAGAGTGTTAGACTCTAGAGAACGACATTGGCAGGCCCCTGCGTTTTTTTTAACAGCATCAGATAGAATTGGCGTTAAGTAACAATATTTTTCTGTTTGATGAACAACTGTATCTCCAAGTATCAGGCATTGCTATGGGGGCGACTTTTGCCCCCTCTATAGCAAATTTGTTTATGGCAAATTTTGAAAAACAATTTGTGTATTCCTCCTCCAAATTTCATAAAGTAACGTATTGAGGTCGGTACATTGATGATATATTTGTCTTTTGGGAAGGGATCGAGGGAACTGGAACAATTTGTAGAAGAACTAAATGAGTGTCATCCAACGATCAAATTTGACTGCAATGTTCATCAGTGTCACATGAATTTTTTTAGATATATGGCTCTATAAAGAGGGCCAAGTTGTACATACAGAAGTTTATACAAAACCAACTGATAGCAATTCCCTCTTAGCCTATGACAGCATGCATCCCAGACACCTAGTTACCAGCCTCCCGTTTTCTCAGTTTTTAAGATATAGGAGAATTTGTGACTCCTCTCAATTGTATTGTAAAAAAAATCAGAGGATTTAAAAGAGAATTTTACAGAGAGAGGCTACCCTCTGAAAATGATTAAACAGGCTCAAAAAAGAGCACGGTTCAATGACCATGAATGGTTATTGAACCTGAGAAATAAAAATAAGGTGCCGAAGGTGAACTGTATTCTAAGTTATAGAAAACAATCAGAAAAAGTTTCATTGATTTATTTTAAAAAATTGGAGGATTTTGCAAACCCATGATGTTTTTAGAGATCAAAGTTTAATGATATCATACACAAGGATCAGCAATATACAAGATGCAGTGTGTAAATCAGATGTATGGACAAAATGGGAGACTAAGAGGGGTCACCATAGAAAATGTGGTAGATGCTCTATATGCCCCAACATAATCGAGGGTTCTATACTGACATGGCAACAAGAACAAAAGAAAATTGATGTAAAGGGGAGATACAGACTGTGAATCCACTAATGTTGTTTACGCATGCAGGTGTCCTTGTGAAAACATCGGTCATACTTCTAGAAAATTTAAAACTAGAATCATTGAACATAAACATGGGATAATAAATAAAAAATTGGAAGCACCAATGGTACAACATTGTATAGAAAAAGGGCACACGTTTGATCAAATGGGCTTTAAGGTCATAGATAGAAAACGGGTAAGAGAGGGGAGGGACATTAAGAAAAAGTTATGGCAAAAGGAACAAAGGTTGATATTCCAACATAAATCAATAGAACCACACAGCCTGAATAAAAATATTGAATGGAATGCACTTTATTAAGATCGATAGCCCTTTAATAAAACTCATGCCCCGGATTGGTTGAAAGCCCGGTTGGCTTCTATACAAATACTGCGGCCATCTTGTAGGAAGAAATCATAATAATCAAACTTTTCTTCCTGAAGCAGCAAGTTTGTTTGCAAAACAAGGCGCTCTTGTAGAGGATGAAGATGGGAGCCTGAAGGCAGGATTGAAGAAGCCTGCTGAGTGTGAGAAGAGCACTGAATAAACCGACAACCGGCTGAAGATGTTCATTGGCCGTTGAGCGGCAGAGCAAAAAACAGAAGCCAAACATAATTGAGGTTGAATACAAAGGCTGAAAGAGATAAGTGCACAGTTGCAAACAGGACAAGAGGGTGCTCACATTCAGATTGGGCTTATCTACAAAGAATCAGTAAACATGGATTATAGATTGTAGTATATTAAATTTGGATAATTTTTCTCACAGTAGTAGTGTATGTGCACATTAGTGGGTTTTTTAGAAACCAATGCTTTTTCTCTTAGAAGAGTTTTTTTTATATTCGTTTGTTTTTTACCCGTTCTAATATAAGATTTAAAGAACCAATAATAAGAGCATAGCTCCAGTGATAGCGTTGGCGCTCTTTTGAAACTAGCAATTATTCTGTTTAGAATTGCCAGGCTTGGAAGCGTTGAGGTCTGTGGTTGTTAAAAGCAACAGCTTTGCTTACACACTGTGATTGAAATACCCAAATACCATCTGGTAAGAAACTGTAGAGAAATAGATTAATAACCAGTGATCCCCTGAGATAGATTTTGAGAAATCATAGTATACTACTTACGATGTCAACACAATATGTAATTGAACATTTTAATTGACAGTGAAGGGTGCAAGCAAAGATGTAAGATATAGATAGGTAAGAAGAGTTAGAAAGTAAGGTGACTAATTTAAAGAAAGTTGCACATGAGGTCAGAGAGATGGTTAAATATTACCTCAGGGTAGGAGTGGATAAGCATGTCTTGCTGCAGTATGTGCAGCCCGTGTCACTCCTTGTGTGTGTGAGTGAGACTTACAAGTTAGTTACTTCTTCCATTAAAGGCCTGATTGAAGAGCCAGCGGAGCCTTTCAGGCAGTGCGTTCCAGAGCGTGGGGGCTACTCCGGAGAAAGTTCGCTTGTGGCTATTGTAAGGTACTTTTATATCAGATAATCACACACACAAGCAATTATTCTTGACTCATTTGCTCAGGGATATGACAGGACTTAAATGGCCCTTATCTGCTACCTAGCTGTACCAATGATGATAATATACCATCTCTGTGGCGTTATTCCTATTTATTAGAAAATATAAAAAAATATGGCAAATGCAAAGCAAAGTACAAAAATAAGCTTGTATTACAAAAATAGATTATCACCTATATATATATATATATATATATATATATATATATATAAAATTAGCCAAAACTATATAGATAAGTAATAATACAACTGATCACACCACTAATATCCTAAGGACTATTATGAGAACTTACACAACTAATGTGCAAAATACACTTAGCAGCTAATGATTCACTGACCACCAATCCTGAAAAAACAATCTGTCACAGAATAAACCGTGGACTAACTAAACCTTGAACCATAGATAGTAAACCCTGTTATCTCGTCTACCGCCAGGGTCGCTTTACTCATACTACCCCTCTCTTCAAGACCCTTCACTGGCTCCCTATCCGTTTTCGCATCCTGTTCAAACTTCTTCTACTAACCTATAAATGTACTCACTCTGCTGCTCCCCAGTATCTCTCCACACTCGTCCTTCCCTACACCCCTTCCCGTGCACTCTGCTCCATGGATAAATCCTTCTTATCTGTTCCCTTCTCCACTACTGCCAACTCCAGACTTCGCGCCTTCTGTCTCGCTGCACCCTACGCCTGGAATAAACTTCCTGAGCCCCTACGTCTTGCCCCATCCTTGGCCACCTTTAAATCTAGACTGAAAGCCCACCTCTTTAACATTGCTTTTGACTCGTAACCACTTGTAACCACTCGCCTCCACCTACCCTCCTCTCTTCCTTCCCGTTCACATTAATTGATTTGATTTGCTTACTTTATTTATTTTTTTGTCTATTAGATTGTAAGCTCTTTGAGCAGGGACTGTCTTTCTTCTATGTTTGTGCAGCGCTGCGTACGCCTTGTAGCGCTATAGAAATGCTAAATAGTAGTAGTAGTAGTTATCTCACCATGCAGTCCTTATGAATTCCACCATTGAGAGTCAAGCTGAAACCCCAGCAAGTCTTATCTTAGTCCCGTAATAAAGTCCAGGTCTTTATTCTGTACTGATCAGTCTTTTGGGTGGTCCTAGTATTGTAGCTGAGCTATCCTTGTCGGTTTGTTACAAGGTATGCAGTTCATGGGTGTGTTTAGCAAATCAGTCTCTCGCTCCTCTCAGTCATCTATCCACCAACAAGTCTTCTGGTCTTCTCTTTTCTCTTCTTCCTCTTCAGTCCAACATTGGCATCTTTCTGGGTCAGATACCTATGGACCAATCACAAATGACGTAATTCTGTCCAGCAGAATTCATGATCATGAAGAGAGACCTTGTTCTTAGCAAAGAAACTGTTATCAGACGGCAAGCAAACCTCCCTGTCTATTCTCATTCTCCTGGAGCCATCTGTCCCTGTGAATTACTCTCCCATTCATGGGATGACTTTTAGCTCATTTCTTTTAGAATAAAATGCATCAACTAACAACTAAGTTAGCATTTCTGATCATGCCGTATCATTGAATTTTCAGGACATCTTGACCTTTGCCTCTTGTAACGAAGTGATACCTGCTGAATGCTGTTATGCAGCTTTGTTACTCTCTTTCAGTCTGGTGATCCTTACTTTCTTGAAGAGAATGGTATCTTCTGTACATCTTACGACCTGCACAATTGACGTCATTCTTTCTTGGTTTAAATATCTATAATACAGTTTGACCTCATTAGTCATGCAACTCATTAATAAGAGTCTTTGCGAGGGTGAAATATTGCCTTTCTGGAAACATGCCTCAGTTTGTCCACTCTTGAAAAAAATTCTACATTGGATCAGTCCTTACTCAAACTATTGTCCAGTTTCAAATCTAATTTTATGTCGAAACTTGCTGAAAATTTGTATTCTTGCAACAACTTCATCATGCTGAATCCTGTCATGTATTACATCTGTTCCAATATGGCTGGTACCTATCATGGCTGGACTCGTTAGTCACATTCACCCTGCTTTTGATAAGAGAAATGTTCTTGCCATTCACTTGATCGTTCTGCAGCTTTTGATTTAGTGAACCTTAAGCTGCTGTTGTATAGGCTTAATTCCATTGATATCACTAGCACCGTGTTGCAGTGGTTTGAGTCTTGTTTAGTGGATCAGTCTTTCACTCTTACTCATTCATCTGTTACATCCTCTGCTTTCCTTCTTGGGCAAGGTGTTGTACAAGGTTCTGTTTTGGCCCCTGTCTTATTCAACATCTTCTTAGGCCCTCTTAACCTGATTATTCGAGCTTACAATAACAAAGCTTTTTCTATGCAGTTGATATATTGTTTTGTACGTTTCCTGTGATTCCTCTCATATTGATCTCATCCCTCTCCGAAATTGCCCGCCTTCCTTCTTAAAAATGCTTTATTTGCTTTGTAATCCACTTTGCTATCTAGTGAGAGAAGGCAGAATATTAAATCCAATGAATTAAAAACTATCTGAACTCGTCTGGCATGGACGATAAGGCAGGAGAAATTTACACATTCACTTTAATTTCCTTTCCTTCAGTCCTGCCAGATAAGTCAGAATCCACCGTGGAAGCTATAGCAGTTGAGTTCTCAGTCTGACATATTCAGGGAGCTTAAAAATAACCATTATCAAATTATCTCTATCTGGATAAGCTGGACCACTTAAATAACTGTCCTAAAGTTAACCAGTTAACTTATCCGGGATATTTTGACAGCATACTCAAACAGATATGTTAGCTATCTGGTTTTCAGCCTGTTAAATACAGACCTCTTCATGAAACAACTGTAAATTGTAGGTGTGAGTTTTCAAGGAAATAATAAGCATCATCCTTAACTGTCTTTCTTCTATGTTTGTGCAGCGCTGCGTACGCCTTGTAGCGCTATAGAAATGCTAAATAGTAGTAGTAGTTATATGTTCTCTCATCAAAAAAATTATTACTGCTAAGGAGAAATTTGGGCTTTTGAGTTAATTTCCAGATGAGTTAATTTCCAGACCAGTCCAGATGAGTTGGTTTTGTCCTCCTGCCAGCACATATTGCCAGATCTGACCACTCTCCATTTTAAAAAGAAAATGTTAAATACACATTTAAAGTGTAACACTATATATATAAATAAAAGGAAAAAACATATACAGTAATGATCCAAAAACAAAATGAAAATGGTGGTAAAATTGGAAAGGCATCATACAAACAAAATATTGGACATAAATGTAAAACTTATGAATGAAATAGCACCATCCCACCATTAATGAGATATGTAATATATTACTGCAGAATAAATAGATTACGAAACAAAGGGATAAATCATATATCTTAATTTTGTAGTAAAAAGACATATGTATATGTAAAGAGATAACTAAAAGAAACAGACCTGTTAACTACAGTGAGAATGGATGCTGAAGTAAAAGGTACAGACAAACCACCACTGTAAAACACCAAAAGAATTCTTCACCAGGACTCTATAATTGGAAAAGAACGACAATGTGCCCAAAATACTTCTCTTTAAAATATAAATCAATTTTCCAAGGATTATATAAAAAAATTATAAAGTAAATATGCTCAGAAAATCCATGTGACCAATAAGTGAATAAATTCGCATATCAAGGTCATTGTTATCTATCATCGCACTAAGTAGCCGCCTAGTGGTTAGTGCGGTGGACTTTGATCCTGGGGAACTGAGATCGATTCCCACTGCAGCTCCTTGTGACTCTGGGTAAGTTACTTAACCCTCCATTGCCCCTGGTACAAAATAAGTACCTGAATATATGTAAACCGTTTTGAATGTACTTGTAAAAATCTCAGAAAGGCGGTATATCAAGTCCCATTTCCCTTTCCCTTCCCTAATAGCAGTGTACCTAAGTACATAAGTACATAAGTAATGCCATACTGGGAAAAGGCCAAGGGTCCATCGAGCCCAGCATCTTGTCCACGACAGCAGCCAATCCAGGCCAAGGGCACCTGGCAAGCTTCCCAAACGTACAAACATTCTATACATGTTATTCCTGGGATTTTGGATTTTTCCAAGTCTGTTTAGTAGCGGTTTATGGACTTGTCCTTTAGGAAACCGTCCAACCCCTTTTTAAACTCTGCTAAGCTAACCGCCTTCACCACATTTTCCGGCAATGAATTCCAGAGTTTAATTACACGTTGGGCGAAGAAAAATGTTCTCCGATTTGTTTTAAATTTACTACACTGTAGTTTCATCGCATGCCCCCTAGTCCTAGTATTTTTGGAAAGCGTGAACAGACGCTTCACATCCACCTGTTCCACTCCACTCATTATTTTATATACCTCTATCATGTCTCCCCTCAGCCGTCTCTTCTCCAGGCTGAATAGCCCTAGCCTCCTTAATCTTTCTTCATAGGGAAGTCGTCCCATCCCCGCTTTCATTTTAGTCGCCCTTCGCTGCACCTTTTCCAATTCTACTATATCTTTCTTGAGATGCGGCGACCAGAATTGGACACAATACTCAAGGTGCGGTCGCACCATGGAGCGATACAACGGCATTATAACATCCTCACACCTGTTTTCCATACCTTTCCTAATAATACCCAACATTCTATTCGCTTTCCTAGCCGCAGCAGCACACTGAGCAGAAGGTTTCAGCGTGTTATCGACGACGACACCCAGATCCCTTTCTTGGTCCGTAACTCCTAATGTGGAACCTTGCATGACGTAGCTATAATTCGGGTTCTTTTTTCCCACATGCATCACCTTGCACTTGCACACATTAAACGTCATCTGCCATTTAGCCGCCCAGTCTCCCAGTCTCGTAAGGTCCTCTTGTAATTTTTCACAATCCTGTCGCGAGTTAACGACTTTGAATAACTTTGTGTCATCAGCAAATTTAATTACCTCGCTAGTTACTCCCATCTCTAAATCATTTATAAATATATTAAAAAGCAGCGGTCCTAGCACAGACCCCTGAGGAACCCCACTAACTACCCTTCTCCATTGTGAATACTGCCCATTTAACCCCACTCTCTGTTTCCTATCCTTCAACCAGTTTTTAATCCACAATAGGACATTTCCTCCTATCCCATGACCCTCCAATTTCCTCTGTAGCCTTTCATGAGGTACCTTGTCAAACGCCTTTTGAAAATCCAGATACACAATATCAACCAGCTCCCCTTTGTCCACATGTTTGTTTACTCCTTCAAAGAATTGAAGTAAATTGGTCAGGCAAGATTTCCCCACACAAAAGCCGTGCTGACTCGGTCTCAGTAATCCATGTCCTCGGATGTGCTCTGTAATTTTGTTTTTAATAATAGCCTCTACCATTTTCCCCGGCACCGACGTCAGACTCACCGGTCTATAATTTCCCGGATCTCCCCTGGAGCGTTTTTTAAAAATGGGCGTTACATTGGCCTCCCTCCAATCTTCCGGTACCACGCTCGATTTTAGGGATAAGTTGCATATCACTAGCAGTAGCTCCGCAAGCTCATTTTTCAGTTCTATCAGTACTCTAGGATGAATACCATCCGGTCCAGGAGATTTGCTACTCTTCAGTTTGCCGAACTGCCCCATTACGTCCTCCAGGTTTACCGTGAAGTCAGTAAGTTTCTCCGACTCGTCCGCTTGAAATACCATTTCTGACACCGGTATCCCACCCAAATCTTCCTCGGTGAAGACCGAAGCAAAGAATTCATTCAGTCTCTCTGCTACGTCTTTGTCTTCCATGATCGCCCCTTTTACCCCTCGGTCATCCAGCGGCCCAACCGATTCTTTTGCCGGCTTCCTGCTTTTAATATACCGAAAATTTTTTTTACTATGTTTTTTTGCCTCTAATGCTATGTATATGTCCATAATTCACAGTTCACAATTTCTCTAATTCAATATGTCAAAAGCTGTTCTGCCAAATAATCCAAGAGTCAGTGCCCATTAGGTTCTTCTTATTTTGTGATCAGGTAGATACACAATGCCTTTATTCCATCAAACAGCCCCAACTTGGATCCAGGTTTTGCTATATAAGCTTCATCAGAGGGTACAAAGTTATTAGGAACTAGCGATTTTGAGGCAGGCTAGTTCCCTCAGGTTTTTCAAATAAACCAAGAACTCCTTTGCATAAACCATGATCCTATTGAGCTGAGCAGCTACCCAATAAAGATCGCTGTAAAAAATAAATATATAAAGTAATATAAATATGAAAAAGGGCAAATCTAAAATGCGAGAAAACAACTTAAGAGGTATATAAAAACATATTGTCACCCCCAGCTAGTTAAAAAAAAAAAAAAAAACCTTAAAAAAAAAATCAGATGAGTATTTATTTATTTAATACATTTATACCTCACATTTTCCCAGTAGTTGTAGGCATAATGTGCCTTACATAGAACCGTAGGGTAGGCTACAGTTCAGAAAGTATAAATGAACAATGTAATAAAAAAAGATATATACATAGTATGGGATCCTAAAGGACCAAATCACTTTGATAAGCAACACACATGGAGTGAAAGAGAGATATTCTTCAACAAGTCAAAGGGAGGGGGATGGTACAGAGGGGGAAGGCGAGCGGGTACATATGAGGAATTAAGAACGATCTGGAACGCTCTAAAGGCTTTCAGAGATCAGCTGTCCAACCGAGTAATCTTAATTCAGACAGACAATCCGGTTGCCATGTTTTACACCATAAAGCAGGGGGACACCGGATCTCACCCTCTGTGTCAGGAAGCCGTCCAGATGTGGCTTTGGGCTTGCTGTCACGGCATGTTTCTCCAAGCCACTTATCTGGCAGGCGTAAACAACAGTCTGGCTGACAGGTTGAGCAGGATAATGCAACCTCACGAGTGGTCACTGAACATGGGTGTAGTCCGCAAGATCTTCTGAGCGTGGGGCACCCCCTTGGTGGATCGTTTTGCCACTCAGATCAGTCACAAGGTCCCTCAGTTCTGTTCCAGGCTTTAGGCCCACGACAGGCTAGCGTCAGATGCCTTTCTCCTACTTTGGGGGACAGGCCTTCTGTATGCGTATCCTCCCATACATCTAGTAGGGAAGACTTTGCTGAAACTCAAGCAAGACTGCGGAACCATGATTCTGATTGCAGCCTTCTGACCGCGTCAGATTTGGTTCCCTCTTCTTCTGGAGTTGTCCTCTGAAGAACCGTGGAGATTGGAGTGTTTTCCAACCCTCATCACTCAGAAGAGGGGTCGCTTCTACATCCCAACCTCTAGTCTCTGGCTCTCACGGCCTGGATGTTGAGAGCTTAGAATTTGCCTCCTTGGGTCTTTCAGAGGATGTCTCCCGAGTCTTGTTTGCATCCAGAAAAGATTCCACAAAAAGTTGTTACTCTTTCAAATGGAGGAGGTTTGCCGTCTGGTGTGACAGCAAGGCCCTAGATCAGTGATGGGCAACCTTTTGAGCTTGGTGTGTCAAAATTCGCCAAAAAACCGAGCATAACTCGGGTGGTGTGTCACTTCGAGAAAAAAACCATAATTTCACGATATTTATAGTTTAAATAACAAAAATGTATAATTGTAATATATAACTGTATTTAATAAACCAAAACCTAATTATTTAACTTACCTGCTTAGTGACTTCTTTGTTCATCTGTCAGTCGGTTTCTTTTGTTGGTCTTGATATTATTTAACTTGTGTGGGGTGCCGTGAACTAAGATAAGTGAGGGGGAGGGGGAATTCTTTAACTAATCTGCCTATTAGTGACTTTTTTGTTGCTGAATTTCATTGGCTAAATCTTCAATTGAAGGTTGGTATTTTGTACACTTCAAGCCCAAGCAAGCGCTACTAACTTCATCTTTCAATCTGTTTCTTTTGTTGGTTTTGATATTATTTAACGCTGAGAATAAGGTTTCACAAAAGTACGTAGAGGGAAAAATTGTGAGTAAAGCCATTGCTATATTTTTCAGGGTGCTAAAAGTGTCTGGTAATCGGATCCAGGCACTCCAAATTTCCTGGTAACTCAGATATTCTCTTAATAATTGCATCTTTATTCTGCATATCGTGAAATAGAACTGGTGCACATCTTAGGAGAGTTTCTTTAATAAATCCTCCCTCACTGAGTGCTTTTCCATGCTGAGCAATGGAGTGAGCAATGCTCAAACTTGCAGATGTTAAATTTGTAGAACCTTTTACAAATGTAAGGATGGAATTTGATTGGCTCTTATAAAAGTGTAGCTGCCTGGAAATGTATTCCTTCCTTTCATCCTCACTTTTTTTCAAGAGCTGGGAATGATTAGTTTCAAAATGTCTATTTATATTCCACGTTCTACTTACTACCGTTTCAGTACATAGAACGCAAAATGATCTGCCATTTTTTTCTATAATGCCATACATCTCGGTCCATGTCTCTTGAAAGGGTCGGCTACTGCTACTACCACTTCCTTTACTTAACCTTGGTTTTTTATTTTTTGGGTTCTCCATCAGGGGGGCAGTGACAGAAGATAGAATTATAGATAGCCTGTTAGCCCTGCAGGCAATTAGGGGTTAACTAGCCTAACTGACCACCTTATGTAAATTAAGATGGCTGCCGCTATTTCTAATGGCGGGAAATGGCACCCATAGCACATGCCCTCGCCTCTCCCAGCCTCCCCCTCACCTATCTCAGTAATGATGGTCAATTAGAAATCCACGACACCCCAGAACAGTAGATTGGATGATTGTTGCTGTGGTTATGTGGTTGCTGGTAATGGTGATCACAGGGCCCTCAGAGATGCGTCCCCCACGGCATTCCGCTACTCTCTGTTCCGCTGGCCGGAAGTGAGGTCAAACGGCCGTGCAGGAGCCGGGGCAGAGGGAGCAGCAGGGAGGGAACGAGCGGAGGACTTGGAGGGAGCCAATAGGAGCGCATACGGGTAAACATGCACCGGGGGGGGGGGGGGGGGAGTGATTTCGCTGGGGGGGGGGGCGCATCGGCTATCCGCCCGGGTGTCAGCAAGGAACGCCGCTGCTTCTCTGTATGCGGCCACATGCGGCCGTGTGTCATCGAAAATGGCTACCCGTGTCAGTATTGACACGCGTGTCATAGGTTCACCATCAGGGCCCTAGATCCTCTTTCTTGTCCTACACAGACCCTGCTTGAATACCTTGTACACTTATCAGAGTCTGGCCTCAAAACCAACTCAGTAAGGGTTCATCTTAGTGCGATTAGTGCCTATCATCGCCGTGTAGAGGGTAAGCCTATCTCTGGACAGCCTTTAGTTGTTCACTTCATGAGAGGTTTGCTTTTGTCAAAGCCCCCTGTCAAGCCTCCACCAGTGTCGTGGGATCTCAACATCGTTCTCACCCAGCTAATGAAAGCTCCTTTTGAGCCACTGAATACCTGCCATCTGAAGTACTTGACCTGGAAGGTCATTTTCTTGGTGGCTGTTACTTCAGCTCGTAGAGTCAGTGAGCTTCAGGCCTTGGTAGTTCATGCACATTATATCAAATTTCATCACAACAGAGTAGTCCTCCACACACACCCTAAGTTCCTGCCAAAGGTGGTGTCGGAGTTCCTTCTGAACCAGTCAATTGTCTTGTCAATATTTTTTCCCCTTCATCATACCCGCTCTGGTGAAAGCAGTTTGCATACCTTGGACTGCAAGAGAGGATTGGCCTTTTACGTGGAGCGGACAAAGCCATTTAGACAGTCTGCCCAGTTGTTTGTTTCTTTGATCCCAACAGGAGGGGAGTCGCCATCGGAAAATGCACAATCTCCAATTGGCTAGCAGATTGCATTTCCTTAACTTATGCCCAAGCTGGGCTGACTCTACAGGGCCATGTCACGGCTCATAATGTTAGAGCCATGGCTGCGTCAGTGGCTCACTTAGCCTCCATTGAAGAGATTTGCAAGTCTGCAACGTGGTCATTAGTCCACACATTTACATCTCACTACTGCCTTCATCAGGATACCCGATGTGACAGTCGGTTTGGGCAGTCAGTTATGTAGAATCTGTTCGAGGTTTAGAATCCAACTCCACCCCCCTAGACCTATTTTTGTTCTGTTCCAGGCTGCACTCTCAGTTAGTTGTTTATGGTTTCAGGTCAATCTAAGTTATGTCCTCGCCGTTGCGAGGCCCAATTGACCAATGTTCGTTGTTTTGAGTGAGCCTGTTTTCTAGAGATACCCCACATGTGAGAACAAGCAGCCTGCTTGTCCTCAGAGAAAGCGAAGATACTTACCTGTAGCAGGTATTCTCTGAGGACAAGCAGGCTGATTGTTCTCACAAACCTGCCTGCCTCCTTTTTGGAGTTATTTGCTTCTTTTTATGCTTTTTGATTTAACTGAGGGAACGTGCACACGCGATGGGCGGGAAATCAGTCCGCGCATGCGTGGTGCGCTCTGCACGCGCGCCAGAAGACTCTAGCAAAACTTTTAAAATATTTTGCTTGCAAAATGCCGATTTCTGGGCCGACACCGATGTCGACTCACACGTGAGAACAATCAGCCTGCTGTCCTCGGAGAATACCTGCTACAGGTAAGTATCTTCGCTTTATGTATTGTCAACATTTGGTGTCCTGATTTTCTGATGTGCAGTTATTTTTTTTTCTATGTACAGCTTTAGATAAATTTGAAAATTCCAGGAAGTTTTTGAAGGCAATTGTTTAAGACAGATGATTGGGCTATGGAAAACTTTTTGAAGTTAAATAGATTGAAGATTAAAATATATGGTTTGGCGCTTTTGAATCCTTTTCAATGAAACATCTTACTTTAGAGTCAGGAGAAAAATTACAAATTGAAGATCATTGAAGATGATATGAGATTGAAGGGGGGCAGACTCAAGAAAAATGTCAGGAAGTATTTTTTCACAGAGAGAGTGGTGGATGCTTCTAATGCTCTCCCACGGGAGGTGGTGGAGAGGAAAACGGTAACGGAATTCAAACATGCATGGGATAAACATAAAGGAATCCTGTTCCGAGGGAATGGATCATCAGAAGCTTAGCTGAGATTGGGTGGCAGAGCCGGTGGTGGGAGGCGGGGCTGGTTGGGAGGCGGGGATAGTGCTGGGCAGACTTATATGGTCTGTGCCAGAGCCGGTGGTTGGGAGGCAGGGATAGTGCTGGGCAGACTTATATGGTCTGTGCCCTGAAAATGACAGATACAAATCAAGGTAAGGTATACACAAAAAGTAGCACATATGAGTTTATCTTGTTGGGCAGACTGAATGGACCATGCAGGTCTTTTTCTGCCATCATCTACGATGTTACTATGTTACTATTTCAATATACTTGGAGTTATTATTGCTTCAATTTTGTCCTTTGAATTACAGTTAAAAGCATTAACAAATAAAATCTTTTTAAGGCTGAGAAATTCTTAAACAGAGGCTACCCAAGGAAATGTATCAAAGGGGGTTACTGTAAAGCAAAATCTAAACACAGGAGTGAGTTATTTTTGACGCATGACAATCTATACCTGACACATTGTGCACCCTCAGATTTTCGCATTTAGCTGCAAAATTCAAAAAATTATTCACAAGAAAGCACTGGCACATTCTTGAAGGCCACCATTACTTTAAATTATGAGCCTTGTTAAAGCCTACTCTAGAGAGCGAAATTTAAAAGAGAAATTGGTACCTTCAGTCTTATGAGCTCTTGAGTTAGAATTGCAGTGTAGCAGTGCTATAAGTCACAAGAGATGTGGGAGGAGTGATGTTTGTCAACACAGTATTGACACTTCCACTATTGAGCGTCCATGCAAGTAAAGAATTCTTTGATTAAGGCATATTTCTGATTGTAATACACTGCAAGTCATTTACATTGTCCAATGCCCTCTCCCCCCCAATCCATTTTCCCCTTGCCCCAGAGATCTGCCTGTTCTGATGCTGCTACCTGAATACAAGCCCTTCTTGCCCCAGAGACCCCTTATTTCAATGTTGCTACCCGAATACAAGATTCTCCTTCACCTCAGCCTATCTCCCAATACAACCTCTCTCCAATACTTGAATTCCTGGTGTCTAGAGGAATTGGGGTAAGAATGATCCCCAGTAGCTCCTGACCGTTGCCAGCAAGGGGTTTAAAATGGCGCAGGTGACCCTTAGCAGTAGTCTTGCAGTACTATTACTATGAGTTAAACTTATATGACAGCTAGACCCCTAGTAAAGTACTGTGAGACTACCTCTAGGGGATCACCAATTCCATTTTGAACCTAGCACTGGCAAAGTACAGGAGTAACTGGGGATCGCTTCTGCCCCGACCCAACTAGACACCAGAGATTAAGGTAGGCCATAGAGGGGTCTGTGGGAAGGTGGGGTAATTTGGGTGAATGGGGAAGTCTAAAGTGGATAGAGAAGCATTGAGAGGGGCTTGTATTCATTGGTGGCATTGAGAGGGGAGGATCTTCAAGGTAGGAGGGGTTATGGATTGGGGGTGGCATTGGGAAAGTGGGAAATGAATGGATTGAGGGGGCATTTGGGGGGTTATTGGGGGGGGGGGATGTATGGCAGTTTTGCTGGTCCCTTTAAGAAATGATCCGATGCGCCTGGGCAGTTTGAATAACATTGCTTGCAATGTTGATTGGAAGTAACGTTATTCTTATACTGTAACCTGTGAGCTACTACAGGTTACTCATTCCCAAGGAAAATAAAGGTGTGGCAAAAGCCTGTGTTTTACCACACCTTAATAAATACCTCCCTAATTAGTTGATGGGAATATTATTGGTACATTGAAAAATGCTAGTGCTGAATCTTTATCTGCCTTGAAATAAATGTGTGAATAAACTTTGTGTCTTAGTTAATATATCTAATGCATTTAATATATCTAATGCAGAAATTCTATGCATTGAAAATGTTTTCTGCAGAGTTTAAAACGAAGTTTGGAACAGGCACGGATGGAAGTGTCCCAGGAGGATGACAAGGCACTCCAACTTCTTCATGATATCAGAGAACAGAGTCGAAAGTTGCAGGATATTAAAGAACAGGTACTAGCAATCCTCTAAGGAGACAAATGACTGACCATAGAATTCCCCTCTTTCTTGTTACGAGCAGGAGAGGAGCAGAACGAGATGTCTCTAACTTTTTGCCTTCTTGTTGGAAAATTTACAAGAATATGTTTGACACATGGTAACTTACAAAATTTACAAAAAAGTATGTAGGAGGAGGTGGGGGGGAATAGCAGAGTGGTTAGAGCAATGGGCTTGGAATCAGGGAAGCCAGAGTTCGAATCATCTTCTCTCACTGATAATTTTTAAGGGACATTTTCAATATGATGTCCAAATCTGATTTTGGACGTTTTGCCGAAAAATCCAAAATTCAAGTGGTGAACATAGCAATTTTTGAACCAGAAAAATGTCTTTTTGTTTCAATAATGACCATGTGCTAGATGTTTTAATGCTCTGTGCATCTATCTTTTTGGACCAAACATGTAAGGGAAAAACGCATAACAATCCATTGGGATGTATGGGGGGGGGGGGGGGGAGCAGTGTTTTTAGTAGACTGGCCAAACAGACATCCTAGCAGAGCAGTGGGCACCATAAAGGACATTGGAGTGGACATCACATAAAAGATCTCAACTGTGCACCACTACAATAGCCCTTATGCCTGCAGGTGTCACCTGTATGTGAGTATAATAGGTTTTTGGTGGGTTCTGGATGGCTCACACTTTACACCACAAGTTGTACCAGTTAGAGTGGGATATGGGCCTGGTTTCCCTCCTCTACAGTGCACTGCGCTGACCACTAAGCTACTCCCGGGACCTGCTTGCTGTTCTAATAGGACTGGCCATAACATGTGAAGCTGTCATAGAGGCTGGTATGTACTGTTTATTTCACATCTGTGGGAGTGGAAGGGGGTCATGCCTTAATCCCTCCAGTAGTCATTTGGTCATTTAGGACACCTTTTTGTGAAACCTTTGTGATTGAAACCGGTCTAGACTAAAATGTCTAACTTTTAGCCCTGGATGTTTTTACTTTGTTCCATTATGACAGAAAAACATCCAGGTTTTGGGAACACCCAAATCCCGCCCCCTTGTGATTTGGATGCACTGCATACGAACTGCATAGGAACACATTTTAAAAATGGGTCTCTCCAATAGCAATTTGGACAGTTTGACAAAAAAAAAAAAAAAGTCCATCAGTTACTTTGTGCTACTTTTGGGATGTTTTTCTGTTTTGAAAATGAGCCCCTTAACCATTCATTCCCTCAGGGACAGACTTAAGTCTGGGCTAAATTCACCAATGTGTGCTATTACACTTCCAAACTAACACAATTAGTGCATGTTATTGGTAAATTGGTTCATCTGCATGAAATGGGACCAACATTAAATAGCACACATTAATGCATGCTAGTGTGGGAACACTATTTATTTATTAGGATTTATTGACTGCCTTTGTAATTCTAGCCCTTAGATAGTTAGTTCCCCTTTATAAGAGGACTTACAATCTGCTGCACCTAATTGTTATGCATGTTGAGCTTAGATTTGGAAAGGCATATGATTAAATCTAAATCAAAAGGTTAATTATCGCAAGTCTGAAACTTGATGATCAGCACCAAACATCAGACCTCAAACTTAACTGCGGTCTATTCACATACCTTTCATTATCAGTGTTTTCTTTTTATGTATTTTATTCATACCATCTTGAAAATATAGAATTAGAAAAGGTACAAAGAAGAGCAACAAAATGTTAGTGCAGAGCAGCTACCTTATGTAGAAAGGCTTAGGTTATTTATTTAAAAGTCCTGTATACCACATTCCTGTACAATCATTTGCAGTTTACTAATAAAACAAAATAAAATAGAATAATGATATATAGAGCTCAGAAACATACAACACAGTAAATAGAACAGCCCAATCACATCTTTGGGTAAAGATAACACTCAAGTTTTTCTGAAAGATTGACATGCCATGTTTGGATCTCAAAATCCAAAATATAGAACAGGAAAAGTTCTCTACGATGACGAATCACAGAAGGCAAAAGTAGAGACTAATAGACGATTCACCACTGGAGACGTGAGTCCAACAGTCTTTATTATATCAGAGATAGCGACCGACACAGGCCGTGTTTCGACGCTAAAAAGCGTCTGCATCAGGGGTCAATAAATACACCAAGTAATGAATGCTTAACGAAGAGTCCTACTTGTATATGTGTTGTCAACTCACTGATCACGTAGCACCAAACAGAATATGCTGGATACATTTTGCTCTGATAGTTTGTATCCAGCATATTCTGTTTGGTGCTACGTGATCAGTGAGTTGACAACACATATACAAGTAGGACTCTTCGTTAAGCATTCATTACTTGGTGTATTTATTGACCCCTGATGCAGACGCTTTTTAGCGTCGAAACACGGCCTGTGTCGGTCGCTATCTCTGATATAATAAAGACTGTTGGACTCACGTCTCCAGTGGTGAATCGTCTATTAGTCTCTACTTTTGCCTTCTATGTTTGGATCTCAACATAAAAGGCAACTTCATTTCACATCTGTAACACAGCTACAGAAACAAAATGCTGCTGACAATAGTCTAGCCCATACCATAGAATGCAGCTTCCAGAAGAGACAACAGAGGGGGATATAAGTCTTAAATTCATGAGTGGGACAGAATAGCTTAATAGGGGAACACTTTTTTACCTTTTTAAGTGGAATAAGGGATACTTCATGAAAATAACTGGTTGCAGATTTAAAGCAATATTTTAAGGGTTTTTTTAAATTCCCATGTGTTATATTCTACAATCCAAAAAGCATACATCCCTAACAGGAACATTTAAAAAAGTACAAGACAAGACATTAACTAAAAATATAGCACAGTTAATGGAAAGAATCCAGCCACGTAAAAATTGAGTGGAACTGAAGTATTTTAACTTAATATACATAATACATTCTGAGGCATATTTTCAAAGCACTTTGGGAGGCTAAGTTCCATAGGTTTCTATGGAACTTTGGGAGGCTAAGTGCTTTGAAAATGAGCCTCTATGTCAGGCAAATTTGCACTAAACAAAAAGCTTTAAATTGCTTTCTGAAATGAAGGTGATTGTCAAATAAATCTAAGGGTAGATGACAAAGAGCTCTACACTATAGAACAGCTGACTGTAGTTCTCTTAAAAGTTATATTTATTAATTTTTTTTAATACAAACAGAAAATGACACATCAAACCAAAGGGAGAACTGAACCATAGCAGCAATAAGTAACAAGCCAACAAAAACATACCAGGGGAGGTGAACTTAGTGTGAACTAGAAATTCACAATATTACATATATTGAGATTGAGGTAGGTTAAAAGTAGGGGGGGGGGTGTATTCTATCTCTTATGAAAGAAGGAAATCAATTATTTATCGAGAAAGTTGCAAGTTTAGAAGGATCATTATAAACGCCGCCTTGAGTGAATTCCTTCAAAAAGGTGGTAAATAAATTCCAAATAATTAAATAAATAAACATAATTGGCCCCTGATAAATAAAACATGTACACGGAAATCTTAAAAAAAAAAAAGTAGCACCATTGGCCAAAGCTCTAGATTTTAATTGCAGAAAGTTCCTTTCTCAATTGGGTTGTTATGATTCTGCTAGACAGGCAGGGGAATGTTTGGGACTTGCTTCTGATTGGCCTGTTGGGTTGATCTATCTATTTAAGCTTACCTCTCCCTACAGGCCATGCTTTAGCGTTTGATTCCTGTCATCTGAAGCCTGTTCCACTTTCTCTCAGTCTGTGCTGTTGTACACTGTGTGTTTGATGGACTTTGTCTTCTCTCCTTGTAGCTTGTAGCTTCTGTGTTTGCTGGGTGTTCCCAGTGTGAGCTTGATTGTTTCACTCCCCTGCACCTGAGTCTGTTCCCTGCTTGCTGGTGTAGTGTGGTCTGTGGTAAGCTTGTCCCTTGTATCATCCCAGTTCATTTGTTTAGTTTCCCTTTCCTCAGTGCAACCCTTTATGTGCTGAATTTAGTATTTGCCTTCTGTAGTCCTGCCTCTGTCGGCAACCTCCCTGTCCTTGTATTTGCTCCTGTTTGTTTGTTTTCCTTTGTTTGCCTTTGTCTGTTGTGTTTGCCCTGCTTCCTGCTGTTGCTGTTCCAGAAACTTCCTTCCTTTTAGCATGTTTTTTCCCCGTTTGTTTGCTGAGTCTGTCTCCTGATTTTGGTGAACATTGCTCCTTGTCTGATGTGTGTATGTTAAGACAACTTTCTCTGTTTGCTTTCCTTGTGGCACAGCCTTGTGTATTCCTATAAGCAGCTTCCCTTTACCTTTGTGCGCTGTGTGGCACAGCCTTGTGTATTCCTATAGCAGCTTCCTTTTACCCTTGTGTGCTGTGGGGCCAGCCTTGTGCATTCTTGTGTGTGTGGATTCCCTTTACCCTGTGCGCTGTGTGGCATAGCCTTGTGTGTTCCTATAGGTGGCTTCCCCTTACCTTTGAATGCTGTATGGTACAGCTTAGAGTATTCCTTTGAGTGGCTTCCTTTAGCCTTGACTGCCATGTGGCACAGCCTTGTGTATTCCTATAGTAGCTTCTGTCTGTCGCCTTTCCCTGGTGTCTCTGGCTTGCGCTGTGTGCGTTTGCTTGTGCTCCAGTCCCTTGGGGGACCCCTTGTTATTCTTTCTCCCTTCACTGTGTATGACTTGGTTCCTGTTCGGCTGTGAGGCCTGCACGCTTGGACTCTGTATGAGTGGGTTCCCGTTCGGCCCGCCTGAGTGGTCTATATCCCTTTTTCTGGTGGACATAGTTGATTGTCCTGTGTGTTCGGGGCTTGGTGGCTGGGGTTGTGCATAGTACCTGTTTGGTCTAGCCTAGGCCTTGGCCAAGATCCTTTTTCGGCCTCGGCCTGGGCTCAAGGGCTCACAAACAGATTAACATGGATCACCCTTGAAATATTGGTAAATATTATTTGTCTACAATATAGAAAAATAGGCTTTAAGAACTGCATTTTAATCTTTTTCAGTCATGAATGTGACCGCCAGGGTAGCCCTGGAGGTGGTTGTATCTTGAGAAGATTTGAGAAATTGTGTTAGATATCATTGTATTCTCATCTCCTTCAGCAACCCCTAGGTGGGCAGTAGTTAAAGAAGCCATATAATATAACTTAGAAATCAGAATACTGTCTGTCAGGCATCTGCAAGATATCTTTAAGGTAATTTTTAAACTATTTTAATGGAGACAGAAGATGGGTCTTAGGAAAATTCAGCAGCCTAAAATTACAAGCCCTGAATGAATTTCCCAATGGAACTCTTGCCTCAAACTCTCATTTAAAGCGCTCTCACTCATAGGGAGGAGGGAGTCTGTTACTGGGTCTAAATGAAGTCCCAAAACTGGAGAAAGAATGAGGACAGGAAGCTAAGTGAACTGGAGCACCCATCACCAGATGGTCCAGTAGTTGAAGCAGATGGGGATGAGGCTGCCTTGATTTTAATCTTTTATTTTTCACCGTCTTGATACAGTAAGACAGGGGCGTAGCCAGACCTCGCCGGGGGGGGGGGCAGAGCCCGAGGTGGGGGGGGGGGCACTGTTTAGCCGCCCCCCCCCCCGAGCCGCCGCCACCACCACATCGGACCCCCCCCCCCCCCCCGGCCGGCCTGCCCACGATCCCCTTCAACCCCCCTCCCTCCACCAACTCTCCCCCGCCGTCAGCTATTTTGACACCGGCAGCGAAACAGCTGATTGCCCGAACTTCGTTGAAGAAAGGCGCTACTTGAGCGCGGAAGGAAGTCTCTCTTCAAAAAAGGTATCATTTGTGGCGACGGGGCGGGCGGCGACGGCGGGGGAGAGTTGGTGGCGGGAGGGGGGTTGAAGGAGATCGTGGGGCAGGGGGCCAGGGCCAAATCTACAGGGGCCCGGGCCCCCTCAGGCCCCACGTAGCTACGCCACTGCAGTAAGATGGCTCCAAATAGAAACCAAAGTAACAACTAAGGGGCAAGACCCCCTTTGGTCTCATACCCTTTAGGTTGCTTGCCTTTGGGCCATGTGGCTACAGTTACTCTATGGGGAGACTGGTATGATGCAGTCAGTGTCGGATGATGTCATGGCAGCAGATGGAGATTTCCAATCGACCCTAGCAATGTTCCTGGCCTTTTTCTTCTCTTGCCTAGTGGCTCTCCAATAGCCCTTTGGCCCAGTTTACACAAAAAGTCAGCCACTTCATAAGTAGTTCTTAGCTAACAACTGTAAAGAGTTAGTTAATTAGTATTATGGAAAACAATGATCTAGAATGTGAAAGAGCCACTAAGAAATCCATCAGACAGGCCCAAGACCATTAAGGTTCTGCAAAACAAAGGACAGATGTTAAATGTAATGCAATGCACAGTAGGCCATGAATAAAGCTGCATTAGCCTTGGTGAAATGCACTCATTCAAACTAATGCTATTTATAACACACCCAGCAGTGTTGTGCAATTTTCATTGACTTCAGAGTTCAAATGGGAAGGCTGCAGAAAACTGCATTACATTAAGTCCTTTTAGCACAAGGGGCTGAACTACTGTTACAAAATTATTTCTTAAACTGTAATATAATTTTCTCACTAGTCATTTGTAGAAAAGTTTTGAGACTATACCACATACATACAGTTGCATCATCAACTGGGAGTTCAGTGTTGCCCCAAGATTTCTAAGTGAAGATGTCAGAAAAATAAGCTCTTCCAATCTTGATATTCGTTTTTTCATTGGGAATGAGTATTTCTTCCTCATGCCTACTTTGCGTATGAGTATCATCACTTCTGGGAATGAGCAGCAGAACATCATCCTGTTAAGATCTACTGGAAGAGAAAGGCCAGGAACATTGGAAATCTCTACCTGCTGCCATGAAATCATCTGACACTGACTGCATCATACCAGTCTCCCTATAGAGTAACTGTAGCCACATGGCCCAAAGGCAAGCAACCTAAAGGGTTGCCCCTTAGTTGTTACTTTGGTTTCTATTTGGAGCCATCTTACTGTTTTCCCCTCCCTTCCCTTTCACTTCTTCCCCTGTTCCTTCTACCCTCTCTAATGTCATTGTAATTGACTTTGAATCTGCATTATGTGGAAAAAAGTGGGGTATAAATGTTCAAAAATAAATAAATAATTGACCACTGTCTGAGATGGGAAGCTCAGACTGTGGCCAGTTCTCAGCATGGCATTTCTTTTGTTCTTAGCTAGGAATGAAGCCTTGACAATTGGTACAGCTGCTCACAAGTTTTCAAATTTGTGCTAATATATTCTTTTAGTGGCATTTCTACAATTGCAAATAAAAGTTAGTTTCATTTATGCTTTGAATATTTTGTTTGAAAACAATTGAAGACTTATTGGTATGTTTGGTGCTGATTATTGATACATTTGAAGTATTCTGATTGTTTTCCTCCTTCTTTGCTCTTTTATACACTTTTCTTTACCTTATCTCGCTTGTCTTTCATAAAATGTTCTTTTTGCCCCCTCTTTTCACATTCTTGAACAAAACACAAAATAGGAATTTCAGGCACAGGTAGAGGAGATGAAACTAATGATGCACCAGTTGGAGGAGGACCTTGCCGCTGCCCGTAAACGCAGTGATCTCTGTGAATCAGAGTTGAAAGAGTCACGATTAGTCACTGAAGAATTTAAGCAAAAAGCTACGGAATGCCAGCACAAACTACAGAAAGTAGCGAAGAGCCCACAAGGGGTAAGAATGATGATATGCTGACCTTTTTACTACATGCAAGCTGAAATTTATAAATGAGAGCTGCTATAAAGGCCACATATATTTTGTATAGTTTTAAAATTGTTTGATAGGGGAAAGAAAGCAATAGTGTAAGATAATTGTTACGAAATGGGAGATAGTTTATTTAAAATGAAATCCATACTAAACACTTTCTTTAAAGTGTAGTCATTGGCATACATTTGCTGATTGGTTTATGATGCACAAGTTTTATTAGATGATTTACATGGGCATTGATCTGGTTAATCCTACACAATATTGGGAGTCAGTGCTTTATGGTGAATTTGATAAGCTTTTAACGCTGTTTTGTTCTGAACTTTTAAGTAAAAGTTAGTTTTTGTTTGTAGGTGAAAGACAATGACAAGGCAGAAGTTGGAGAGCTACATTTGAAACTGGAGAAGGTAAAGGTGCACATTTTCAAAGTACGTTGAGTTACAAAGTTACATAGAGGCATATTTTCAATCTTCTTAGACTTACAGAGTTCCATAGTATGGAACTTTGTAAGTCTAAGTGCTTTGAAAATGAGCCCCAAAGTAACATATGGAACTTTGTACGTTTATGTGCTTTGAAAATGAGCCTTATAACCTCTTATTGTAATCGTCTGTCTAGGTTTAGATATTTGAAAACCAAAATACACATATTCCAATTCCCTATTGATTTATAAGGAGCCAATTTTTCTCTCATTTAATTTTACAACTTAATATTTGATTTGCTGTCCCCTGTTCTACCTATTTTTAAGCATGTCTTTATTGAATTTTAATCAAAAACATATACAAAAAAGAAGCATATAAAGAACAGTGTGAATGCATGTGATTTCTATGCATTCACCTTTATAACCTATAGGATAAAGAGGAAATTAGAAATCCCAAACAGCCATAGTTGCCCTGCCTCTCCTCACCCTTCCCACCACTTAATTTCTCCTATTGTTTAACCAGTAGTAAACCTTTTTCATCTCTGAAATGGCCCAGTTTTATTTCAAGTAGCTGCTATCTGTACATGCTATACCACTTTTTTCCAATCTGGAATTAAGGATTTTTTTCCATTGTGCCACCAGAACCATCCATGCTGCTGTAACACCCAATGGGAAAAACTTATTCTCCTCATCTTCCAAGCCCAACACTGTTTGGATTTAGCAGAACCATGTCCATAGTTGGAGACCTGACTTTTGGGCACTGCACTAGGGGACCAGACACATGGGTGCTACCTTTTTGGATGCCGCCGTTTGGGCACTAGACTTTTGGGCACTCAGATGGTGGCAGTTAAAAGTCCTTTTCCTACTTCCCTCCCTGCCCTGCACTAACCTCCAAAGTCTGGGGGAGGGCAGGGCCCATGCCAGATTGCTGTTGTGGGATTCTCAGTGCAGAAGGGAGAGCTGCCCCAAGTGGTGCCTGTCAAAGAAGATGGCAGAAGAGCCAGAGCCTTCAGCTGTCCTCCTTTGATGGTCACCACTTGGAACAGCTCTCCCTTCTGCAACGAGGACCCCACAGCAGCGATCAGGTGCTGGCCATGCTGTCACCTGGACTTTTGGAGGTTAGTGCGCGGCAGGGAGGAAAGAAGTAGGGAAAGGACATCTAGACACTCAGATGCTGGCATCTAAAAGTCCAGTGCCAATATGCATAGGTGCCCAAACAGCAGCGTCCAAAAGTACTGCTTTGGTAGAAGGTATTCCAGCAGTATCTATGGCCTGTTGCTCTCACACCAGATGGCAAACCTCTTCCACTTATATTATCTCTTAGTGGAATCCTTTCTGGGAGCAAGCAGGAGCCAGGAGACCACCCTCATACAGGTGGAGAGAGTTAATGTGTATCCTCTCAACGTCTAGGCTGTGAGGGCTAAGGACTGAAGTTTGGGTTGCAGAACAGAACCCTTGTTCTGCGTGATGAGGATCAGAAAGCACTCCAGTCTCTATGGGCCTCTGAAGAATAACTTCAAAAGTAGAGAGAGCCATATTTGTCTTCGCCAGTATCATAGTTTCCCGGTCCTGCTTGAATTTCAGCAAGGTCTTCCCTATGAGAGGTATGGCAGGATATGCATTAAGAGGACCAAATGCGCGAGGAAGGTATCTGAGACTAGTTTGCTGTGAGATCCCAGTTTGGAACAATACTTGCAAACTTTGTTTTCAGATGAGTGGCAAAGAGATCTACCAAGGGGTTATTCTGTTCTCGGAAGATCTGACAGGCTGTACCCATATAGAGAGACCACTTGTGTAGTTACATGATTCTGCTCAGCTTGCCCTCCAGACTGTTGCTGTTGTGGCTCTGAGCTGCATGTCACAGCTAGTTGCCCATTGCCACATCCTGACTGCTTCCTGACACAAGAGGTACAAACCCGTGCCTCCCTGCTTGTTGACATAATACATTGCAACCTGATTGTCTGAATTTGAATGATTTGGTGCATTAGTCTACTACTACTACTTATCACTTCTATAGCGCTACAAGGCATACGCAGCACTGTACACCATACATGAAAAGATAGTCCCTGCTCAAAGAGCTCACAATCTAAATAAGACAGGTAAGCAGACAGAACAACTAAGAGGTAAGGGAATTAAAGAGGTGGGGTACAGGGCAAGTGAGTAGGAATCAAAAGCAATGTCAAAGAGGTGGGCTTTTAGCCTGGACTTGATAACGGCCAAAGATGGGGCTAGACGTACAGGCTCAGGAAGTCTATTCCAGGCGTGAGGTGCAGCGAGATAAAAGGAACGGAGTCTGGAATTAGCAGTAGAGGAGAAGGGGACAGACAAGAGAGATTTATCTACAGAGCGGAGTATCCGAGGGGGGCTTAGGGAGAGACAAGAGTGGAGAGGTACTGGGGAGCAGCAGAGTGAATGCACTTATAGGTCAGTAAGAGAAGTTTGATTTGAATGCAAAAATGGATAGGGAGCCAGTGAAGTGACTTGAGGGAGACGGCTACTGTGAGCATAGCGACTTTGGCAGAAAATGAGTTGTGCAGCGGAGTTTTGGACTGATTGAAGGGGAGAGAGATGGCTAAGTGGGAGGCTGGTGAGAAGCAGGTTGCAGTAATCTAGGCGAGAGGTAATAAGAATGTGGATAAGGGGTTCTGGTAGAGTGCTCAGAGATGAAGGGACGGATTTTGCTGATGTTATAGAGAAAGAAATGACAGGTTTTGGCAATCTGCTGAATGTGAGCAGAGAAGGAGAGAAAGGAGTTGAAGATGACCCCAAGGTTACGAGCTGATGAGACAGGGCGAATGAGAGTGCTATCC
The DNA here is from genome assembly GCF_901765095.1 of Microcaecilia unicolor. Taxonomy (NCBI): domain Eukaryota; kingdom Metazoa; phylum Chordata; class Amphibia; order Gymnophiona; family Siphonopidae; genus Microcaecilia; species Microcaecilia unicolor. The sequence goes on from NC_044041.1 coordinate 66,172,899, forward strand.
ACAGAAATAGAGAAAGGGGGGGAGAGGAGAGGTGGGTTTAGGGGGAAAGATGAGAAGCTCAGTTTTGGCCATGTTAAGTTTCAGATGACGTTGAGACATCCAGGCAGCGATATCAGATAGGCAGGCTGAATCATTGGTCTGGATGCTGGTTGAGATTTCGGGGGTAGAGAGAGAGATCTCGGGGTTCGTCAGCGTAGAGATGGTATTGAAAGCCATGGGATGATATCAGAGAGCCAAGGGAAGAAGTGTAGATGGAGAGCAAGAGAGGACCGAGAACAGAACCTTGAGGTACACCGATTGGTAGTGGGATAGAAGTGGAAGAGGATCCACCAGAGTGTACACTAAATGTGCGAAGTGAGAGGTAGGAGGAGAACCAGGAAAGAACAGAGCCCTGGAATCCAAGGGAAGACAGCGTATCAAGGAGTAGGCTGTGATCAACAGTGTCAAAAGCGGCGGATAGATAGAGAAGGATGAGGATAGACTAGAGACCTTTGGATTTGGCCAGAAACAGGTTTCAGTTGAATGAAGAGGGCGAAAGCCAGATTGGAGTGGGTCAAGAACAGCATGAGATGAAAGAAAGTCAAGACAGCGGCCATGAATGGCACGTTCAAGTATCTTGGAGAGGAAGGGGAGGAGGGAGATGGGTCGATAGTTGGAAGGACAGGTAGGGTCAAGTGAAGGCTTTGTAAGAAGTGGTGTGACCACAGGATGTTTGAAGGCATCAGGAACGGTCGCAGTGGAAAGTGAAAGATTGAGGATATGACGGATAAAAGGGGTGAGAGTAGGCGAGATGGTGTTAAGAAGGTGGGTTGGAATGGGATCAGAGGAACAGGTAGTTCGTTTTGAGGAGGAGAGAAGATTTGTTTTTTCATCAGTGACTTCGGGAAAGGAGGAAAAGGATGGGGGGGGGGGCTGGGGAGAAAGGGGAGCGGACAAAGGGAGGGAGTGGTGGGGGTGGCTTGGATGAGAGTTCAAGGTTTATCTTCTGAACCTTGTCGTGGAAGAACTCAGCTAGGGTCTGAGGAGATAGTGAGGGGGGAGTTGGAGAAGGAGGCACCTTGAGGAAAGAACTCAGTGTGGCGAAGAGAAGTTGAGGGTTAGAACCAAGAGAATTAGTCAGTTGGATGTAATAGTCCTGTTTGGCAAGCAAAAGAGCAGATTGGAAGGAAGTCAGCATGAACTTGAAGTGTATAAAGTCAGCAAGGGCACGAGATTTCAGCCAGAAGTGTTCTGCGGAGCTGGCACAGGAACGTACGTAGCGGATTTTAGAGGTCAGCCAAGGCTGGGGTTTGGTACGCCTTATAGGACAGGGCAAGAGAGGTGCAAGGGTGTCTAAAGCAGAGGATAGGATAGTATTGTAGAAGAGACTGCTTCATTGACAGATTTAGATGGTGCAGTGGTAGAGAAAAGGTTCGAGACATTGGAGGATAGGATAGTAGGGTCAGTGGCCTGGAGATTCCTAGATAAATTGGTTAAGACAGGATTGGGCAGGAGAAAGTTTAAGTGTGAAGGTTATTAGATGATGGTCAGAGAGGGGAAGATCTGAGGCAAAGAAATTGGAGGGAGAGCAGTTATAGGAGAAGATAAGATGAAGACAGTGACCATTTTGGTGAGTAGGGGAAGTGGAACATAGTTGGAGATTGAAGGAGGATGTTAAGGCGAGGAACTGGGAGACGTAAGAGTTGGAGGGATTATTAGCATGAATGTTGAAGTCGCCAAGGATGAGGGAGGGGGAAGAAGCATCATGAAAGAAGGAAAGCCAAACGTCAAATTCGCTGAGAAAGGATGAAAGGGACTTATCAGGGGGATGATAAATAACTTCTATTCGAAGAGGCAAAGGAGTGAATAGGCGGACGGAGTGAACTTCAAAGGAGGAAAAGCAGAGAGACTGAGGTGGTAGAAGAGATTGAAATTTGGAAGAAGGTGAGAGTACCCACCACCGCGGCCAGTAGGGCGAGGAGTATGGGCGAAGAGATAACCACCATGGCAGAGGGCTGTGACTGAAGCAGGGTCTTCAGGGCTGAGACAGGTTTCTGTTATGGCAAGCAGATGGAGGCTGTGAGAGACAAAAAGGTCATGGGTATAAGAAAGTTTGTTGCAGATGGAGCGGGCATTCCATAGAGCGCATGAGAAGGGCGGGGGGGGGGGGGGAGGAGAGGAATAGAGATGAGATTGGAAAGGTCACGGTGCGACCTGCACAAATAGGGTTAGGGGGACCAGGATTGGGATTGATGTCACTAGCAGAAAGAAGAAGGAGTAAGAGAGTGCGGAGGAGAGTAGGAGAGGAGTAGCGACGAAGGCGAGGTGAACTCATATAGAAAGGGGAAGGTACAATGGAAGGGATGAAATGTTGAAGGCAGAAAGCAAGGAGGGAGGAAGAGTACAAGAGAGATGGTGAGGTAATGAAATCAACGAAGGGGAAATGTATAAGTGTAGTGCACAGTGGCTTCGGGTGGAGGAGTAGATTGGTGCGTAGGAGTAGATTGGGAAGGGACAGTACTAGGAGGGGAATGTGAAATGGAGCCATATGTAGTGACTCAGGCAGTCCAGGCGCTAGGCAGTGGGCAGGAGCTGAGGACAGAGGAGCAGAGGTTGCAGTACTGGAGTTTAAGCACAGGCTGGAGCAGAGGATGCAGGCTGGAGCAGACGATGCAGGCTGGGTAATAGTCACGAATAAAGGTGAGGCAGTGGGCAGGAGCTGAGGCTGAAGGCTGGAACAGAGGAGCAGAGGTTGCAGGACTGGAGTTTAAGTGCAGACTGGAGCAGACGATGCAGGCTGGAACAGTGGAGTATAGGTTGCAGGACTGGGGTTGAAGTTGCAGGCTGGAGCAGAGGTAGTAGGACTGGAATTGAGGCTGGAGCAGGGGATGCAGGACAGGAGCAGAGGCTTGTTGGTTCTAATGCAGCAGTACCAATGCTGCCTTTTAGAAGTGTTTCGTGATACTCCCCATTCTTCAGGGTTAGTTCCTCTGTTTCTGTATGTCAATCTATGTGTATGTAACAATGTGTCACAAGTACAGTTCAGTATAATGCAGTCTAATCCAATAGATGCAATTTAAAGGTCGGTGCCATCAATACTGATGAGAAGTCAGTGGATTATTCGTTGGTCTATATTATAAATACCTTCAATGCAGTTGTATTACAGTAGTGGATATCAGAGTTCTAGGTATACACAGCACTGTATATAACGGTCGGTTTCCTCCACAGTTCACAGATGGAGACGACCAAAGCAGGGCTCAGGGCTCTGGCCTCCAACTAGTCTTGTGGGTCTTGGCGTGTCTGTTGTGATGGTGCTTTCTGTTGGGTTGGATTGGATGGTCCGAGCAGGGGTTCCACACACCTGGCCGCAAGTTAGACTTATGGTTTCTCGGCTGCGGACTCGACTACTGTGGTCCTGTTGGTGTGTTCAGACGAGCAGGATTCGCTGGTCGTGAGCTGAGCTGTGTAATTAGTCAATCCATGAAAGCTTTTAGAGTGGTCCATGTTGCTTGAAGGTGCTCCTCTTGGTGTTCCTTGTGGAGTCCAGGCCAGATACATCTGTGGTTAGAATCTTGTTGGGTGGTAGAATTTGTAATGGAATTCTCTTTTTCAAATTGGTTCAGTGGTTCAATTGGTCACAAGAGTGACTCCATGAGAGATGGAGTAACTGTGATATCCGCAAAGTTCCCTATGGCTGGAGACCATTGGGAAGCTAGGGTCCACTGGGCCCGTCTCAAATTGAGGTGTGCCAAGGGTGTGACATGCACAGTAGAGGCCATGTGGCCTAACAACCTTAACATCTGCTGAGTTGTGACCTGCTGACTTTGCCAAACTTGGTCACAATGTCAACCAATGTGTCAGCATGCTGGTTTGGGAAGAAGGCTTGGGCCGTGTCTAGCAGGGCTCCAATGAATTTGTTTTACATAAGAACATAAGCATTGCCATACTGGGACAGACTGAAGGTCCATCAAGCCCAGTATCCTGTTTCCAACAGTGGCCAATCCAGGCCGCAAGTACATGGCAAGATCCCAAGAGTAAATCTTTCTACAGGGGTTAGATTGGTGTTTAGATAGTTTATTATGAACCCTAGTAGCTCATGCACCTAAATAGTTCTTTGTGTTGATTCTTGTTCTACTTCCCTTGATGTGCTCCTCATGAGCCAGTCGTCTAGGTAGAGAAACACGTTCACTTCTAGTCTGCATATGGATGCTCTGACTACTGGTAGCTGATGCAAGGCCAAAAGGCAGGATGTGGTACTGGTAATCGTGCTTCCCTACTTAATTCCTGGGAGAGTTCTGCACACAATTTAAGAACATTCTGCACTGATTTTTAGTGTTCTTGCACAACATTTTTCCATCCTAAGTGCTGAAATTCCCTTCTGCCTTTTCCTTTCTCAGACTCCAGCTTCCCCTGTTTCAACTGCTCTGAGTGTAGTTCTCTCTCCCTCTAACTCCCACCTGTTCAGCTTGTCATACAGAGCTTTGTAGAGTGCGAGACACACTCCACTGTGCATATGTGAGTGCTTTCGTGCCTGCTACAAGAGTTCAGTTACCTCAGTTGTTTTTCCTACGTGGTGAGGAGAAGCTGTGTCTGTGGTTTCACTCCCGGTCTTTTTTGTGCCTTTTTTTCACGCTGCCTGTTCTCAGGTCTCTGTTCCCCCTCTTCCCATACACTTTAGTTCCTTTTTAGTTCCTTTTTGCCCGGTTTTAGGTTTTCTTTATATTTTTATGTCTTAGGCTGTGTCCTTCGCTTGCCTTTTTTCTGGTGCCTTGTCCTTCTTTTCAGGCACTATTGCGTCTTTTGATTTGGCTGTGGAAGTTTTTCCATGTATGTCCACAAAAGTTCCCAGTGGTTTTAAGCGCTGTACCTGATGCAATCAGACCATCTCTGGTAAAGTCACCCATTCTTGGTGTCTTCAGTGTTTAGGGCCTGATCATAGCCCTGCTAACTGTGTCCTTTGTCTTTGAATGAAGAAGAGGATTCAGCTGTCAAGAGAGGCTCAATGCGAAAAGATTTTTGGGGGCCAGGTCTGAGTCATCATCATCGAGGTTAGTGGCATTGGCGTTGACATCGAAGACTGCTTCAACATTGGGGTCATCAGTCCACATGGCTGATTCGAGACCTATGGATACTGGGAGCAGTAGTGCGTCGAGTGGGTCTCCACTTGTCTTGAACCCGACTACTGGGCAGGGCCCCCGGAACCGGCCTGTGTTTGACTTGACCCCTATGCGATATGAGGATTCAACATCTGCACCAAAGAGTCTCAATGCCTAGCTCTGGGCAAAGGCCAAGAAGCATCAGCATCAGTCCTCAACGCGTGGTGCCGGGAGCTCCAGGGCATTGAGGGATTCAGCACCCGAGAAGCGTTTGCATCGGGAGGATCATTCCCCCTCTGTTCAAGAGGTACTGATGTGTCGGTCCCCAACAGCTGGGACCCGACTCCTGTCTCAGACCGATCAGTTCTGCACCCCAGTGTTTCCCGGTGTCAGCCCTCGATGAGGGTATCTGGGCCTTTCTTCCTGAGCTTCTGGATGACCACCTGCAATGGTGTGCATTGGTATTCAGGGTGCTTGTGCCTACCCCGCTGCCAGTTGCGGCCCTGCTTGGCCCTCAGCCTGCGGTGCTGCGTGCGACCCCAGTGTTGACTGCCACCCAAGCCGGTACCCCCTCAACATAAGAACATAATAGTAACCATACTGGGTCAAATTGTCCTTCTAGCCCAGTATCCTGTTTTCCAAACAGTGGCCAAGCCAGGTCACAAGTACCTGGCAGAAACCCAAATTGTGGCAACACTCCATACTTAGAATTAAAACTTTATAAGAGCTCTCCTTGCTTGTTACCCTAATTACAATAACTGACTATAAATAAAGAGTTGTGCTAGCGGTGGGCGGGTGTTGGGGAGAGTGGGCGGGATGAGGACTAAACTAGATCCTGCTGTGGCTGCTAAAAGCTGTGTTAATGCTGTGGCACAAAGTTCAAATTTGAAAACTAGGGAGAAAAGAATATAGAGATTAGTTGATAAAGTTTGCTTTTTTACATTTTTATTCTGCCTATCAACAACCTACAATTCCTCTTTAAACTCTAATATTTGTTCCCAAAGCACAAAGCAAAATAATGTTCACTTACCAGAGAAATGTCCTCTTCTCTTAGAACTTCTGAGAAATAAAGTTAAGTGGGACCTTTCTCTTTATATAGTTTTGAATCTAAGGAATCAGCAGGCAAGGGAGACTTCTGATAGGCTGGTTAGCTGGAGGGGGCGGAGCCTGGTGCAAGAGTCCAATCCAGGCAGCAGGAGGTGGGACGAGAGTTCCCGCGTTCCTGGGCCCTGCGCCCGGAAAGAAGGGAGTCAACCTGATACTTGGAGCTTCGGCACTGCCAAGATGGCCGGCGCTCCCAACAGTAGGAGCAGCGGCGATTGGAACCCACCTTGGAGCGCCGGCTCAGTCGCAACGGCCGGCGCTCCACTTCACCAGTCGGGTCGAGGAGCGCAGCTGCTGGAGCGTCGGCTCGGCCAATATATGGCCTATGCTCCACTTCACGGAGGCGAGGAGCACAGCAGGTGAGGGGCGCGACAGGCTGTTACTTCAGCTTGTAGGGTCAGTGAGCTGCATGCTCTAGTAGTGCATGCACTGTATACTAAGTTTCATCAGAACAAAGTAGTCGTTTGCATGCACCCTAAGTTCCTATCTAAGGTAATAAACCAGTTGACTGTCTTGCCAACATACTTTCCTTGACCTTATGCCCATCCTGGCGAGAACACCTTGCACACCTTAGACTGCAAGCAAGCATTGGCCTATTTCGTGGAGTGGACAAGGCCCCACAGACAGTCCGCCCAACTTTGTTTCTTTTGATCCCAACAGGACTGGGGTTGCCATCAGGAAACGTACCATCTCTAGCAGATTGCATTTCTTTCTCTTATGACCAGGCTGCTTCAGTAGCCCACTTGCGGTCAGCCTCCGATGAAGAAATTTGCAAAGCTGCAACGTGGTCTTCAGTCCACACATTCACATCTCATTACTTTCTTGAGCAGGTTACCTGACATGACAGTCTGTGCAGACAGTGTTGCAGAATCTGTGTGGGGTTTAGAATCCAATTCCAACCACCCAGTCTCGTTTTATTAAGAATTCTTTTGCTCCACTACAGCACTGTGATGCTCCTGAAAATAGAACTGAGGCAGAGGAAAAGACAATAAAGTTGGAACAAAAAGACATGAAGGTACCCAAAGTGAAAAGACACCCCCAAATCACTAATGTTGAAACACATACCAAGAAATATAGATGAAAAGTGATGGCCACAAATGCTCGTAGTCTAAGCAATAAAGTTCATGACCTTCAAGCCCTGATGTTGGAGGCAGACTTAGATGTTGTTGCAATCACGGAGACGTGGCTCAACGGTTCCCACAAATGGGATGCAAGCATACCAGGCTATAATCTAGGAAGGATAGAGAGGGTCGTAAAGGTGGAGGAGTAGCTCTGTATGTGAGGAATGATATCATGGCGACTGAAATGACAGGGACCTGGGGAAAGGAAGAAGCGATATGGATCACCTTAAAAAGAGATGATAGAACCTCTGTTCACGTGAGTGTTGCCTACAGACCCCTGACACAATTAGAGGAACTAGATAAAGGTCTGATCGCAGATATTCAAAAATTAGGAAAGAAAAAAGAGGTTCTGTTGATGGGAGATTTCAATCTGCCGGATGTAGATTGGAAGGTTCTGTCTGCCAAATCAGAAAGAAGTAGAGAGATCGTAGATGCTTTCCAAAGTGCTCTGCTCAGACAAATGGTGACGGAACCCACGATGGAGGGAGCGACGCTGGATCTGGTGCTCACAAATGGGCTTAGTGTGTCAAATGTCTGAGTGGGTGCACACCTGGGAAGCAGTGACCATCAAACGGTTTGGTTTGATATGACAGCTGAAGTGGAGGGCAGCCACTCTAAACTCAAAGTCCTGGATTTCAAGCGTGCTGACTTTAGTAAAATGGGGGAATACTACTACTACTACTTAGCATTTCTATAGCGCTGCCAGGGTTACGCAGCGCTGTACAAGTTACCTGAGGAAGGAGCTGATGGGCTGGGAGGACGTACAAGAAGTGGTAGGGCAGTGGTCCAGGCTGAAAGAAGTAATAAATAGGGCCACAGACCTTTATGTAAGGAGAGTAAATAAAAGCAAGAGAAAAAGGAAACCGTTATGGTTCTCCAAGCAAGTGGCTGAGAAAATAAAGGCTAAAGAGTTAGCGTTCCAGAAATATAGAAAATCTCAAGAAGAGAAACACGGGGAGGAATACCGGATGAAACTGAAAGAAGCCAAGAGAGAGGTACGTCTGGCGAAGGCGCAAGCGGAAGAACAAATGGCTAGAAATGTAAGGAGGGGCGACAGAAATTTCTTCAGGTATATTAGTGAAAGGAGAATGACTAAAAAGGGAATTGTGAGACTAAAAGATACAGCGAACCGCTATGTAGGTAATGATGAAGAAAAAGCCAATTTGCTAAATAGATACTTTTGTTCTGTTTTCACTGAAGAAAATCCTGGAGAAGGACCGCGAGGAACTGGCAAAAGTACACCTGAGAATGAAATGGATATAGCACCGTTCGCGGAAGAGAGTGTGTATCAACAACTTGGAAAGCTAAAGGTGGACAAAGCCATGGGACCGGACGGAATCCACCCCAGAATATTGAGGGAGCTCAGAGAAGTTCTGGCGGGTCCTCTTAAAGATTTGTTTAATAAATCCTTGGAGACGGGAGAGGTTCCGAGGGATTGGAGAACGGCGGAGGTGGTCCCTCTTCACAAAAGTGGTGATAGGGAAGAAGCTGGAAACTACAGGCCGGTAAGCCTCACTTCGATTATTGGAAAAGTAATGGAAGCGATGCTGAAGGAAAGGATAGTGAATTTCCTGGAAGCCAATAAGTTGCAAGATCCGAGACAACATGGTTTTACCAGAGGGAAATCGTGCCAAACGAATCTCATTGAATTCTTTGATTGGGTAACTGGAGAATTGAATCATCGACGTGCTATAGACGTAATCTACTTAGATTTTAGCAAAGTTTTTGACACGCTTCCCCACAGGAGGCTCTTAAATAAACTAGATGGGCTGAAGATAGGTCCCGAAGTGGTGAACTGGATTAGGAATTGGTTGACGGACAGACAACAGAGGGTGGTGGTAAATGGAGTTCGCTCGGAGGAGGTGTGGTAGCCGTGTTAGTCCATTCTTAAAGGTTATCAATAGAAATCAAACAAAATAAAACATGGAAAAGAAAATAAGATGATACCTTTTTTATTGGACATAACTTAGCTCAGAGGAGGGAAAAGTGAGTAGTGGAGTGCCTCAGGGATCGGTGCTGGGGCCGATTCTGTTCAATATATTTGTGAGTGACATTGCCGAAGGGTTAGAAGGTAAAGTTTGCCTATTTGCGGATGATACTAAGATCTGTAACAGAGTGGACACCCGGGAGGGAGTGGAAAGCATGAAAAAGGATCTGAGGAAGCTAGAAGAATGGCCTAAGGTTTGGCAATTAAAATTCAATGTGAAGAAATGCAAAGTGATGCATTTAGGGAGTAGAAACCCACGAGAGACTCAGTCCAATCCTGGTCCGGTCTGGAGGGACTAAAGGAAAGCAAATTAGCAGGTAAGATCTAATTTCTCCTTTTTTCACGGAGAGAGAGTAGTGGTTGCTTGGAATGCTCTCCCGCGGGAGGTGGTGGAAATGAAAACGGTAACGGAATTCAAATATGCGTGGGATAAGCATAAAGGAATCCTGTGCAGAAGGAATGGATCCTCAGGAGCTTAGTCAAGATCGGGAAGCGGGGCTGGTGGTTGGGAGGCGAGGATAGTGCTGGGCAGACTTCTACGGTCTGTGCCAGAGCCGGTGGGGGGAAGCGGGACTGGTGGTTGGGAGGCAGGGATAGTGCTGGGCAGACTTATACGGTCTGTGCCAGAGCTGGTGGTGGGAGGCAGGGATAGTGCTGGGCAGACTTATACGGTCTGTGCCAGAGCCGGCGGTGGTGGGAGGCGGGTCTGGTGGTTGGGAGGTGGGGATAGTGCTGGGCAGACTTATACGGTCTGTGCCCTGAAGAACACAGGTACAAATCAAAGTAGGGTATACACAAAATTAGCACATATGAGTTATCTTGTTCGGCAGTCTGGATGGACCGTGCAGGTCTTTTTCTGCCGTCATCTACTATGTTACTATGAGAGACTTATGTGTTTTGCGGTGAGAGTCTGATAGGTACTGAGGGGGAGAGGGATCTTGGGGTGATAGTATCCGAGGATCTGAAGGCGACGAAACAGTGTGACAAGGCGGTGGCCGTAGCGAGAAGGTTGCTAGGCTGTATAAAGAGAGGTGTGATCAGCAGAAGAAAGGAAGTGTTGATGCCCCTGTACAAGTCATTGGTGAGGCTCCACTTGGAGTATTGTGTTCAGTTTTGGAGGCCGTACCTTGCGAAGGATGTTAAAAAACTGGATGCGGTGCAAAGAAAAGCTATGAGAATAGTATGGGATTTGCGTTCCAAGACTTATGAGCAGAGACTTGCTGACCTGAACATGTATACCCTGGAGGAAAGGAGGAACAGGGGTGATATGATACAGACGTTCAAATACTTGAAAGGTATTAATCCTCAAACAAATCTTTTCGGGAGATGGGAAGGCGGTAGAACGAGAGGACATGAAATGAGATTGAAGGGGGGCAGACTCAGGAAAGATGTCAGGAAGTATTTTTTCACAGAGAGGGTGGTGGATGCTTGGAATGCCCTCCTGCGGGAGGTGGTGGAGATGAAAACGGTAACGGAATTCAAACATGCGTGGGATATGCATAAAGGAATCCTGTGCAGTAGGAATGGATTCGCAGTAGCTTAGCCGAAATTGGGTGGCAGAGCAGGTGGGGGAAGAGGGGTTGGTGGTTGGGAGGCGAGGATAGTGGAGGGCAGACTTATATGGTCTGTGCCAGAGCCAGTGATGGGAGGCGGGACTGGTGGTTGGGAGGTGGGAAATACTGCTGGGCAGACTTGTACGGTCTGTGCCCTGAAAAAGGCAGGTACAAATCAAGGTAAGGTATACACATATGAGTTTATCTTGTTGGGCAGACTGGATGGACCGTGCAGGTCTTTTTCTGCCGTCATCTACTATGTTACTATGTTATTCTGTTCCAGGCTGCACTTTCAGTTTGTATATATTCAGGTTGATCTGAGTTACGTCCTTGCCATTGCGATGCCCAGTTGACCAGTGTTAATTGTTTATGTGAGCCTTAATGCTAGGGATACCCTAGATGTGAGAATAAATAGTTGAGGAGGGAGCCAATTTCTTGACTCCCCTCTCTGGGACATGGTTTCTCAAAGTCAAGGCAGGTTCTGTCTCAGCTCTCCCACAAGGAGTTTCTCTCTGATACCAATGAGGAACGCTCATTGGTGTCAGAGGAGGATCCAAGGTGCTTTTCCTCTGAGTCCTATGGAATTTCCTCTGAACCCTCTTCTCTACTTTAAGGAGAAAGTCTCCTCTGGAGAACCTTTTTTTCCCTCTCTTTTGTTAAGGAAATGGCTGAGGCTATTCCATTTCATGTGGAAGTGGAGGATGAGCGAGACCAGGGCTAAGATGCTCGAGGTCCTGGGCTATGAGTCCCCCACCTAGGGAGGCTGTGACTGTCCCTCTCCACAAGGTGCTCAAGGAAGTCCTCGGTAGGAACTAGGAGTCCCTTCTGTTGGTCCCTCTCTTGCCGAAGAAGATTGGATCCACAGTACACTTGGTTTTGATAGGTCCCAGTTGCCTCAGAACTCCATGGTGGTGGAGTCCGCTCTCAAGAGAACCAGGAGTTTGAGACTATGCCTCGACGCCCCCAGACAGAGAATCTAGGATCTTGGACTCTTTCGGGAGAAAGATGAATCAGGCCGCAATGCTCATGTCTCTTATACAATGTTACCAGCTCTTTACGAGCGTGTACTTGCGGGACTCGGTGTGCAAGTTGTTGTATTTGACGGACTCTCTCCCACTGGAGTAGGTTGGGTCAGTACGCCAGTTGTCCAAGTAGCAGAAGACGTGTTGTAAGTTCTTTGCTAGGGGCTCCTACAACACTTTTGACGTGGCATCCAGGATCTCTGCTCAAAGTATAGCAATGCGCAGACTGTCATGGCTGCATGTTTCTGATGAACAGCCGGTTCAGCAGAGGTTGGCGGCAGTCCCATGCCAGAGGGATAACCTTTTTGGAGAGAAAGTTAAGGAGGTTGCTGACCAAATCAAGAAAAACACACTGATACCATCTCCTCTCGCCTGCCGGTCACATTCTGCATCAGCCTCCTCATTTTGGAGGTCTTTTGGCAAATCTAGGAGGGGTGCCTACCACCCACAGAGACATAGGTACGCCACCTCTTCTCGCCAGCCTGTTCAGACTCAGTCCCAGCACTTTCGTTCTTGTCAACAGCATGCACCTAAGGCCCCTGCTGCTCCCCAGTTTAAGCAAGGGACAAACTTTTGATTGGCTCCAGCAGAGCATAGCCACGTTAAAAGTGTTTGTCCCGGATGACTTGCCGGTTGGGGGGAGGCTGAAGTTTTTCTACGAAAGGTGGCCCCTTATAATCTCCAATAGTTGAGTTCTTCCAACAGACAGACTCTGATACGCTCTCAATTGGTTTGAAAAACCTCCAAATTGCTCACCGACAGCTCATTACTTCAGCTCTCAGCATGAGTAGGTACTTGCAGAGGAACTCTCTGGCCTTCTGAAGGCCCATGCGGTCGAGCCTGTTCCACCAGGGGAGGAAGGGCATGGATTCTATTCCATGTACCTCCTTATTCAAAAGAAGTCAGAGGAGATGTGTCCCATCCTAGATCTAAGGGGCCTGAACAAATTCCTTGTCAAAGAAAAGTTCAGGATGGTTTTCTTGGACACCCTTCTACCCATGATTCATTAAAATGATTGGCTATGCTCTCTGAAGGATACATGCATCTCAATACTTCCAGCCCACCTGAAGTATCTCTGATTTCGGCTGGGAGCACATCTCTTGTTGCACTTCGGCCTTCCGTCAGCTCCCAGGGTCTTTACCAAATGTCTAGTCGCAGCGTCACTATGGATATTGGAAGTCCATGTGTTCCCTTACCTCGACGATTGGCTGGTGCTGGAGCTACTAGAGTTTGTTATAAACTACCCCATCTTCATCCTGCTCAACAATTGGAATTCATTGGAGTTCTGCTCGATACACAACAGGTTTAAGCTTTTCTCCAAGAACTGAGAGCAGAAACTCTAGTTGCTCTGGCTTGGATTTGAACCTCACAGCATGTCTCAGCTCTGCAGATGTTGAGGTTTTTGGGTCATATGGCTTCCACAATTTATGTGACACCCATGACACGCCTTCACATGAAATTCGCCCAATGGACCTTAGCCTCTCCTTGGTGTCAAGCTAGCAGATGTCATCAGAGTGTCTCTAGAGCTTGTTCATTCTCTGCTGTGGTGGACTATTCGATCCAATTTGACTATGGGACTACCATTCCAAATTCCTCAGCCTCAAAAGGTAATGGTGACAGATGCATCACTCCTCTGTTGGGAGGTTCATGTAGATGGACCACGCTCGTGGAGCCTGGTCAATCTTCTGGAGCTCTGGGCTATCTGGAACGCTCCAAAGGCTTTCAAAATCTGCTGTCCAACAAAATTGTGCTCTTTCAACCACACAACCAGGTTGTAATGTATTACACTAACAAGCAGGTGGGCACCAGATCACGCCCTCTGTGTCAGGAGACCGTCCCTATGTGCCACTGGTCTCACCAGTATGGCATGTTCCTTTGTACCAGTTATTTGGCAGGCAAAACCAATAATCTGGCTGAGAGGCTGAGCAGGGTTATACAACAGCATGAGTGGTTACTCAACATGGGAGTTGCCCGCCAGATCTTCCAAGTGTGGGGTACTCCCTCAGTGGATCTCTCTGCCACTCAACTGAGTCACAAAATCCCACAGTTTTGTTCCAGACTTCAGGCTCATGTCAGACTATCGTCTGATACCTTCCTCCTGCATTGGAGGACAGGCCTTCTGTATTTATATCCTCCCATTCCTCTCATGGGGAAGACTTTGCTGAAAGTAAAGAAAGACCACGGTACCATGATCTTGATCACGCCTAACTGGCTGCGGCAGATCTAGTTCCCTCTTCTTCTGGAGTTATCCTCTGAAGAACCATGGAGATTGGAATGTTTTCCGACTTTCATCAAGTAGAACGAGGGATATCTTCTGCATCCTAGTCTTCAGTCTCTGGCCCTTACAGCATGGATGTTGAGAGCCTAGAATTTGCTTCTTTAGGTCTGTTTTATGGTGTCTCTTGGGTCTTGCTGGCTTCCAGGAAAGATTCCACTAAGAGGTGTTATTCTTTCAAAAGGAGGAGGTTTGCCGTCTGGTGTGAAGGCAAGGCCCTAGATCTTGTTTCCTGCCCTAGTCATACCCTGCTTTTCTACACCTCTCTGAGTCTGGCCTCAAGCCAACTCTGTAATGGTTTCACCTAAGCTCAATTAGTGCTTATCATGTAGATGGTATGCCAGTCTCTAGACAGCCTTTAGCTGTTCCTTCATGAGAGGGTTGCTTTTATCAAAGCTCCCTGTCAAACGTCCACTTGTATCATGGGACCTCAATGTCGTTCTCACCCAGCTGATGAAAGCTCCTTTTCAGTCACTGAATTCCTACTATCTGAAGTACTTGACCTGGAAGGTCATTTTGTTGTTGGTGGTTACTTCAGCTCGTAGGGGTCAGTGAGGTTCAGGCTTTAGTAGTGGATGCTACTTCTACTAAATTTCATCATAACAGAGTAGTCCTCTGCACGCATCTTAAGTTCCTATCAAAGGTTGTGTTGGAGTTCCATTTGAACCATTCTATTGTATTGCCAACATTCTTTCTCTGACATTGCCATCCTGTTGAGAGTACTTTGCATACCGTAGACTGCAAGTGAGCATTGGCCTATTACATGGAGTGGACATGGCCTCACAGATAGTCCGCCCAACCTTTTGTTTCTTTTTATCCCTACAGGATTAGGATCGCCATCGGGAAATGCACCATTTCTAATTGGCTGTTAGATTGCATTTCTTTCACTTATGCTCAGGCTGGGCTGATCCTGGAGGGTTATGTCACAGCTCATAATGTCATGGCTTCATCGGTAACTCACTTGCAGTCAGCCTCCATTGAAGAAAATTGCAAGGCTGCGATGTAGTCTTCAGTACACACATTCACATCCCATTACTGCCTTGAGCAGGATACCTGATGTGACAGTCGGTTCGTGCAGACATTGTTGCAGAATCTGTTTGGGGTCTAGAATCCAACTACCTCCCCCCCCCCCCCCCCCCCCAGGCCCGTTTTATTCTGTTCTAGGCTGCACCCTTAGTATGTATATAGTTTCAGGTTGATCTGAGTTATGTCCTTGTATTTGTGAGGCCCAGTTGACCAATGGTTGTTGTTTTCGGTGAGCCTGAATGCCAGGAATAACCCACTTCTGAGAATAAATAGGCCTGTTTGTCCTCGGAGAAAGCAGAGATTCTTACCTGTAGCAGGTATTCTCCAAGGACAGCAGGCCTTATATTCTCACAAACCCTCCCACCTCCCGTAGGAGTTGTCTTCTATTTTTTATTTTATTTTTTATGCTGTAGTATTTAACTAGGGTAACCGTGCCCTCGCCGCGGGCAGGAAGGCACTTGCGTATGCGTGGTGGAGTGTGTCTCACGCTCCTCAAAGCTCTGTAAAGCTTGTTGTTAAAACTCATTACAGGGCAATGTTGCACCACTTTATCCACTTGTTAGAATATAAGGCCTGCTGCCTTGGCAAATACCTTTTACAGGTAAGTATCTTCGCTTTACCAGTGCCATGTGCCCACTCCTAATGCAACACTGTGTGCTTTGGGCTGCACAATTACACTTACATCAATAGCCATGGATCAATAGAAGCCCATGTAGCTTGGACCAATGTTACATGTGGGTCTGTTACTGCTTAGATGAGTAAATTTGTACCTGAATGTAACCTTCCTGACTCCAGTGTCATCTGGAGCTAGTCAATGTTTTCCAGTGTGTTTAGTTTATTGAGAATTGCTAAACCACCTTTCAAAATAATCAGCAAATTGGTGCACAACAGCTAATTAGTATGATGATGTACAAAACAAAAGTGAAAACAATGAGCAACAGTAGATAAATGTCGAATTAAAAGGAATATATATGCAATAGTTAAATTATATATATCATGGAAATTAAAACTGTAAAAACCTGGGGAACTGAGGAACTGAGTTCGATTCCCACTTCAGGCACAGGCAGCTCCTTGTGACTCTGGGCAAGTCACTTAACCCTCCATTGCCCCATGTAAGCCGCATTGAGCCTGCCATGAGTGGGAAAGCGCGGGGTACAAATGTAACTAAAATAAAAAAAAATAAAACTTTAATCCAAAATTCAACATTTTTCAAACACTTGCAGTATTAATATTATTTTGCAACACTGAACATAAATGGCAGTGATCTGGAGCTGTGGAAGACAGGAGGAAGAGGGTGAGCCATTATGTGACTTGGGCTTAACATCTCTATCACCCCTGTCCCACCTCACCCCTCCCAACTACTCATGGAAAACCTTGGAGAATGCTGTCATGGCTGATAGTGTGCCATGTCAGCAGAGAAGAACTGCAGTGCACTGGTTCCATCACCATAGCTGGCCTAATGCATAGAGCTTTCTTGCTTCCTTTTCTAGCCTGAGGCAGCCACACATTTGGCGCGTGCATGCCCACAGTATGGAAAGTATTTTACTACGAGAATGGGGGGCCTTCACCTTAGGAGCCACATCTATTCCTGTCCACTTCCCCACAGGAACTACTAAGGTTGTGCATGCATGGGTGCCCTAGTTACTGGCTTCATCTATACAGGTAGGTAGCACCACCCACTAACAGAACTGAAAAATATCAAAGGTCTTAAAACTGCAAATGAAAAATATTAGAATGATCATCTTTAAAAGTGAAAGTTCCACTACTACAGTTTTTCATATCTATAGTGCTACACAATATATGCAGTGCTGTACAGATGTATATAAGGGACACATCTGCATAAAATGATTTGGCCTAGATTTAAAGTTTAGGCACATATACATAGTAACATAGTAAATGTCGGCAGATAAAGACCTGTACGGTCCATCCAGTCTGCCCAACAAGATAAACTCATTTTACATGGTATGTGATACTTTATACCTGTTTGATTTGTCCTTGCCTTTCTCAGGGCACAGACCATAGAAGTCTGTCCAGCTCTGTTCTTGTATTAAGTTTTGAAGCTAACGTTGAAGCCCCTTAAAATTTACACTCCAGCCCATCCCTATCTATTCAGTCATGATCAGTGCATAGACCGTAGAAGTCTGGCCAGCTCCCGTTTTGTTTCCCAATTTCCGGTGTCACCACCCAATCTCTGCTAAGATTCCGCGGAACCATTCCTTCTTAACAGGATTCCTTTGTGTTTATTCCACGCATGTTTGAATTCCATTACCGTTTTCACCTTCACCACCTCCCGCGGGAGGGCATTCCACATGTCCACCACCCTCTCCGTAAAAAATACTTCCTAATATTAGTCCTGAGTTTGTCCCCCTTCAACCTCAATTCATGTCCTCTAGTTCTACCGCCTTCCCGTCTCTGAAAAAGGTTCATTTGTGGATTAATACCTTTCAAATATTTGAACATCTGTTTCATGTCACCTCTGTTTCTCCAAGGTATACATGTTCAGGTCAGTAAGTGTCTCCTTGCACTGTACATGATCTGCCATGTGCTTGCAAGCCATTTTTATTGTGTAGTTTTGAAATAGAATATTTTTGCTCAAGAACCTATATTTTTATCATTTCTGGAAGGATAATATTGATAGCTGATTCAAAAAGAACATGGTAATACAAAGTAATTGTTTTCTACTGTTAATTCATGTTTCAAACCTTTTGATTGTATCAAAGCTGAACAAGGAAAATGTCCTAGTTCTAACCAACTAGCTTCTTTCTTTCAAGATAAAGTTTGTAAACTAAGATCTACTTTTCCCTTAGGTAATAAATTTGATTGAGTTATGTCAAATCTCTGGACAAGGTATACTAGTAGATAAAGTATGAAAGTCGTTTTCAGTTATTGACTGGTCACTGTTCAATAAGTTATTTCATAAATATTGTTTTGCCCACTGTATATTGGATATCTGCCCTCTGTATTTGGAATGTGCTCCAACAATCTTTAGTTTAAATGTATATTTATGGATTGAACATCAATTAGTTCATGTTTTCCTACTAGTTTAGCAGAAATTATAATTATGCCAATGCCAAAGGATTTAACTAAACCAACATAAATGGATTCCATTGGCATCAATCCCTTTTTTTGTCAGACTAATGGAGGGATTGGTAACCGTTCAGCTCAGTCATTATTTAGATTTACATGACGTTACCTCCTTCACAACGGAGACAGTATTGTGTTCCTTGTTAGATCATGTGAAGTTATTATTGAGCTTGGGTAAAAATGCCTTGTTTCAGTTTGATCTGTGATCTGCTTTTGACCTTGTGGACTATTCCCTTCTTTTATATAAATTGGAGGACTTAGGGATTACAGGGGCAGTACTGGATTGGTTCAGAGGCTTTTTGACTAGTAGATCGTATAGAGTAAAATCATAGGGGGAATTGTCCACAAGTTGAAATAACCCTTGCGGTGTTCTGCAGGGTTCTCCACTTTCTCCTGTATTATTCAACTTCTTCATGCGATCTCTAAGCCTTTTATTAGAGAAACATGGCCTCATTCATTATATCTATGCTGATGACATTTCAGTACTAATTCTTATAAATCAGTCGTTGATTTAGATAATACAAATAATCCTATATGTAAGAAACTGTTGAAAGGATGGATGCAGGACTATAAGTTAAAGCTTAATTCAGAGAAAACTAAACTTTTGTGTTTTAATTACCATCCAGATTTAAATCCTTTAACAATTACAATTAATAACACAGTTTTTACTCTTTTCCCAATCATTAAAATTTTGGGTGTTTGACTTGTTTTATTTCACTAGAATTTCATTTAAATTTGTTATAAAAATTTTTTTTTTGAATGATGAAAAAACTGTGCTTTATAAGGAAATGTTTTGACTTGGCTCAGTTTGAACGGTTGGTTCATTCATTGGTACTTTCATCACTTGATTATTGTAATGTAGTGCACTTGGGCAGTACCAAACATTCATTTAAAAGACTTCAGACAGTGCAGAATACGGCAGATTGATTATATGATCTTTCCAGATATGACAGTGTATCCCCTGATTACAATTGATTACACTGGTTACCTATAGAGGCTCGGGTAAATTTTAAATTTGTGTGTTTTCTTTATAAAACATTGCATGGTCAAATTCCTAGCTGTCTATTAACTTATTTCTGTTTTGTCTCATTTCCAAGAACCAGGAGAAGTGATATTAATGTTTTTATTATTATTATTATTATTATTATTACTTTTCATCAACTAGAAGGATAAGGAGATTTTTAATTTTTGGTTGGCTGTTCAAGCAGCAAGTCTATGGAAGGATCTTTATAGTACAGCTTTCTTTTTCTCATTCGTATCTCTCCTTTAGAAAAAGTCTAAAGACTATTCTGTGTAGAAAATTTACCTCTTGATTATGATCTTTTGCTAATAATATCCTAGGAGAATGTCCTAGCTCTCTCGTTATATGCAACCCACTTAGAACTTAGTGGTAACAGCGGGATATAAAACAGAGTGTAATGTAGCAAAAGATGATGCAAGCATAGAACTTTTGGCTAAAGCTGCTAAAAAAAAAAGGGTAATATTTTCTATAGGTATTTTTACTATTACTGAAAAACTTTTCTTACTTAAGTGTTGTTGCTAAATGTTTTTCCTTTTCAAAAGTTGTAAAAAAATTTAATTCTTGGTCCAAAGTTTGTTTTTTTCTGAATTGTTGAAACAAATTGTCTTGTAGGCTTCTCATACTTTATTGCTCTATTGCTGTATAAACTTCAAATAAGGCCTAAGTAGTCCCTAGTAACGGTCACAATAAACTTATGCACATAATCTTGGATATCCCTCTAAAAAATGTTGTCGTTGATGCTGTATTGGACTTGTATATAAGTAAAGAAACTTTTTTCAGTGTGATTTGTCTAGCAGCTGTCACACATTGGGGTCCTTTACTAAGCTGCATTAAGGATCTGGTGTGGGAAGCACATACTACCTGCTTGTTAGTTGTCATGGGTGGAGAAGAGGAATAGCTGCCGATAGCAGCTAATGCATGTGTTGATGCCATATGCTGTCATGACTGCTGATAATGCTTTCACTTAATTCCCCTCATGAAATCCTGATCCACTGATAGAAACATCCCTACCTGATCCAGAGTCTACTTGTTTCACTGACCTGTAGGAGTAGAGCTGTAAAATAAGTGCTAGTGGTCATTGGCATTTTGGAACTCTCCTCTTTCTACTAGATGACTAGGGATTAGTTGGAGGGAGAAGTTCAGGAGGAGATGGTTCAGATGGTCCCATGTTATCTATCTAGGCATATAGACCAGTGCTCCTGTGGTAAGTATTTGTCCCATTTGCTAAATGGAAGTCAGATGCTGGGCATGCTGCCTGTATTTACTACACAGGCTTTGCACTTACCGCACCTTAACTTTCAAAAGTGAGGAAATGGACAAAAGCTAGTAAAGTGTGTTAAAGTTTAGAGGTAGTTAATAAAATGTGTTTATTTCTAAAAACAGTCTTAAAATGTAATATGAAATGTGATTTTTTTTTTGTATCACTTGTTTCTATTTGTAGATAAATGCTGAGCAGCAGAACAAAATACAGGACCTACAGGAGAAGCTTGCAAAGGTAAAAGGGCTAGTAGCTCCAGGATTGAACTCTGAGCTGTTTTTCAGCACTATGTTTTGTATCTGAATTCTGTTCACAAAATATCTTATGACTGTATACAATGAGATTTAAGGACCTAAATGTGTTTATATTGCAGGAGAACAGAAACATGGAACCTTTGACAGATACAGTGGTGGAAATAAGTATTTGATCCCTTGCTGATTTTGTAAGTTTGCCCACTGACAAAGACATGAGCAGCCCATAATTGAAGGGTAGGTTATTGGTAACAGTGAGAGATAGCACATCACAAATTAAATCCGGAAAATCACATTGTGGAAAGTATATGAATTTATTTGCATTCTGCAGAGGGAAATAAGTATTTGATCCCCCACCAACCAGTAAGAGATCTGGCCCCTACAGACCAGGTAGATGCTCCAAATCAACTCGTTACCTGCATGACAGACAGCTGTCGGCAATGGTCACCTGTATGAAAGACACCTGTCCACAGACTCAGTGAATCAGTCAGACTCTAACCTCTACAAAATGGCCAAGAGCAAGGAGCTGTCTAAGGATGTCAGGGACAAGATCATACACCTGCACAAGGCTGGAATGGGCTACAAAACCATCAGTAAGACGCTGGGCGAGAAGGAGACAACTGTTGGTGCCATAGTAAGAAAATGGAAGAAGTACAAAATGACTGTCAATCGACAAAGATCTGGGGCTCCACGCAAAATCTCACCTCGTGGGGTATCCTTGATCATGAGGAAGGTTAGAAATCAGCCTACAACTACAAGGGGGGAACTTGTCAATGATCTCAAGGCAGCTGGGACCACTGTCACCACGAAAACCATTGGTAACACATTACGACATAACGGATTGCAATCCTGCAGTGCCCGCAAGGTCCCCCTGCTCCGGAAGGCACATGTGACGGCCCGTCTGAAGTTTGCCAGTGAACACCTGGATGATGCCGAGAGTGATTGGGAGAAGGTGCTGTGGTCAGATGAGACAAAAATTGAGCTCTTTGGCATGAACTCAACTCGCCGTGTTTGGAGGAAGAGAAATGCTGCCTATGACCCAAAGAACACCGTCCCCACTGTCAAGCATGGAGGTGGAAATGTTATGTTTTGGGGGTGTTTCTCTGCTAAGGGCACAGGACTACTTCACCGCATCAATGGGAGAATGGATGGGGCCATGTACCGTACAATTCTGAGTGACAACCTCCTTCCCTCCGCCAGGGCCTTAAAAATGGGTCGTGGCTGGGTCTTCCAGCACGACAATGACCCAAAACATACAGCCAAGGCAACAAAGGAGTGGCTCAGGAAGAAGCACATTAGGGTCATGGAGTGGCCTAGCCAGTCACCAGACCTTAATCCCATTGAAAACTTATGGAGGGAGCTGAAGCTGCGAGTTGCCAAGCGACAGCCCAGAACTCTTAATGATTTAGAGATGATCTGCAAAGAGGAGTGGACCAAAATTCCTCCTGACATGTGTGCAAACCTCATCATCAACTACAGAAGACGTCTGACCGCTGTGCTTGCCAACAAGGGTTTTGCCACCAAGTATTAGGTCTTGTTTGCCAGAGGGATTAAATACTTATTTCCCTCTGCAGAATGCAAATAAATTCATATACTTTCCACAATGTGATTTTCCGGATTTAATTTGTGATGTGCTATCTCTCACTGTTACCAATAACCTACCCTTCAATTATGGGCTGCTCATGTCTTTGTCAGTGGGCAAACTTACAAAATCAGCAAGGGATCAAATACTTATTTCCACCACTGTATTCAGATACATCAAATGTAGAAAATGAGTGCAAGAATTAAATGCTCCTGGTTTCATAGATGAGACCCCAAAGTCTCAAGCAGAACTCTTGGGTCGCATGAAGTTTTGTCGTTAATTTGCTGCACTTTTAGATTTGGTCTCATGTATAGTACAATATGGTCCAGGGAAGAGGACAACTTTGGGGATGGGGTGGGGGGGAAGAGGGAACCTTTACTGATGGAATGGGCTCTACCTTAACCAGAATTGAATCTGACTGATAGCACCAACAATTAAAAAGGAGAGAAAGAGCAGCTTTTAACTCCGGAATTTGTTTTGGAGTGAGGTGCCTTCAAGGAATCCTTTTATTTTTATATTTTCTTTTAATATAAAAACAACAATCCATAACAAGTATGAATCATACAACTTACACAAATTCAACCCTTCCATCCCCTGCCCTGTAAGATTACTTGAGAAAATACCCAGCCATCCGTTTTCCCTACAATGCCAACTGACATCAGAATCAAAAGGAACATTGTCTATAAAAAACCCTCTGGTTCCTTAGCATCAGCAGCAGATGAATCCAGAGATTTGTGGGTTGTGACCATTTACCAGCAGGTGGAGACAGAGAGCGTTGAACTGCAGTTCCTTATAGGATGGAATTCTCCTTGGTCAGTTAGTATTCTCTATCTTCAGCAGGTGGAGGGATGGTCTCTCACAAGCTCTTGGTCTCATCTATTGGCAGCTCCTGTTCTGGGTCTCTCAGTTCAGTAGAGCATCGGGGGTGCGCAGCTGAGTGGTGCCGGCTTTAGAGGATACATCTGGTCACCCCAGGTCCCTCCCCCACCCCCAACCTTCTCCCTTTTCCAGCCCTTCCTCCATTCTTATTCCTCACTGAAAATAAAAAATTTGGGCATAATTCTTTAAAGCCCACACCATTGGCTGCAGGAGAGATACTGCTTAGTGATGCAGAGGAGGTGAATTTGCTTCCAGCAGCACAGGCAGGACTCTCAACGGCTGGCTCTCGCAGGGTGAATGTATCTTTACATTTTCTTTTACCTTTGGGTCAGTTGCAGTTTTACTCTTGTTTTCTTTACAATTGCTGCTGAAGTTGTTAAAAGCTGCTCCCACTGTGGGAAGTGGAGAGCAGCATTGGGGCAGTGTCCGGTTGGCTGTGCAGGCTTTCCTCTGGCAGAGGGGGCTGTGTTTGGGGAGGCCTCGTTAGTTTTCCCGCACAGGAGAGATGCGAGCTCATTCTCCTCATGGGGCCAAAAGTGATCCAACAGCCTTTTTAACTACAGAGCGATTCGGCAGCAGCGCTGTCAGCGGCTTCTTTATCCGGCACTGCTTTAGAGATCCTTACACATATCTCAGCTGCTCTGGGGGTTTTCTCTGGGAGTGGGGTCTTCTGACTTTTTTTGTCCCCTAAGTTCATTCTGCTGCTCCATATAATGCCTATATGTTGAAGAAACCTTTGGAGATTTCTGGCTTGTTCCGTGCCTCACAGTTTCCACTGATAGACCCTGCCTTAAAGAGGAGACATTCGCACTCCAGCTCAGAAGTAAGGTGTATTGCTCCCCTGTCTCACTATCATTCTGAGGGAGTTATTTTAGGTCAGTCTCTTTCTGCATAGATACATGAGGAAGTGGATGAGGGGTTGCTATTTACGGAGAAATCTGGTGATCTCACCGTAGTGTGGGTGTTTCATAAGGAGGAGTTGCTTTCCTTTATACCTAATTCTCTCCAGGTTCTTAATATTTCTTCTTATGATCCTGCTACATCTCCATCTGCTCATCTTAAAATGGTGAGCACTAGAATACTGTTTCAGTCTTATATCCAGTGCATGAGGCTAAGGAGGAAGTCATTTCTGCTCAGTGGGTTACCTCAGACATTGCCCTTCAAGTTGTGGTGGATATGCCACATCTTTACCCCATTTCCACGCCAGTGCTGGAAAAGGTCCGTTTGCCTAAAGTGTATTCGTTGGTGACTGCAGTCATCAAAAGACCACACTGTCTGTGTGGTGAGTTAAGATTTTACTTATAGTTCCAGAGTTGGCTAAATGCTGTTCTTAGTGTGGGAACCAGTATCAGGGCAGTGCACCACGTGTGTTAGACCTCTGAAAGGGCCTGTTTAGTGTTCTCATATTCTTAGATGCCTTTCATTTAGAGAACTTTGGGTCCCCTCAGTTGTTTCACAGATGGCAGTTACTTAAACACCCTGAAAGTTTCTCTCACTTCTTTTGTTGAACTTCTTTTTTGTTACCAGAACTCTATTTATATTGATACTAATAGATATTCCTTTTTTAGCACCTTTACAAAGGAGCTTCGTTTCAG
Source organism: Microcaecilia unicolor (assembly GCF_901765095.1). Classification (NCBI taxonomy): domain Eukaryota; kingdom Metazoa; phylum Chordata; class Amphibia; order Gymnophiona; family Siphonopidae; genus Microcaecilia; species Microcaecilia unicolor. The sequence goes on from NC_044041.1 coordinate 66,197,732, forward strand.
GCTTAGTGCTGTTGGCTCATGTTTCTGTGAGAAATGTTACATATTGAATTATTCTTTAAGGCTAGTGTACTGGTCTCCATGGTAACCATGGAACCTCTGCTTCCATGGTGGCATTTTCTCTAGGTGCAGTGTTAACAGCAGAACAGAAGGTGGTTGGCTTTGAATCTGAAGGTCACTGGTTCAAGGTTGGTTTGTGCATAATGTTAGAAGCTGTGGAACTCAGCTTTGTTTCAAATGGGCCTTATTTTCCTTCACTCTCCCATATTGCTTACCTTCACAAGCAGTTCATTGCATGGCTGGGACAGCTAACATATACACGACAGTGCTAAAGATTAGCTGTGTTGGTTTGCAACAGCAGCTCTGCTCTCTGTTATTGCACACTGACACTGGCCAAAACTATTGTGTACCAGCTCCAGCCACCATTGTATCAGCAGCACCACTAGCTGTATGCTGTAGTCTTTAAGTGCTTCTATTGCACCTTTTCATTGTATTGGACAGCTAGTGATTATTACAATGCGACTTCAATGTAGAGGAACAGCTTAATAGTTAAAGCAACCAACTGAGATCTAGAAGTTGCTGGTTCAAGTCCCACTGCATCGTGCTATCAATAGTGCACAATGGTACAGATAGCCATATTCTGCTACACCATCTAGCTCTGGCTCTCAGCCACACTAGTTAGCTCCAGTGCACAGCCAGTTGTAATACACAGCCACACCAGCCATTCTTGACCCTCTCGGCAAGAAGATAGCTCTGGCTTAGGCATTGGACAGCTGATTTGACTTCCAAGTCACATTTAGCAAGCTACCTTTTAGAGTTAAACTTTTGTTTGGAGAAGATCTAGAGAAGTTGGATAAAGACCTAGGGGACTCCAAGTCTCAGAGATTGCCAGAGGACAAGTATAAAGATTCTTTTAAATCCTCTCAGTCTCATCTTAGGTTTCGTGAGGCCAAGTGCTAAAGGCCAAGCAAACCTAACTTTCAGGGTTCCCAGTTCAACAAAGACAAGCCGTCTTTCATGTTGGCAGAAAGAACTCTGCTTCAAACTCCAGGTCTACCAATCTTTTCACCTCCCAATGATGGGGTCTCGGTTCACTCCTTGGGTTTCATAATAGCAAGACTCCTCTCCAGGTTCCATGAGGAATGTGCCAATGTGTCTTGGAAATACTAAACTGGAGTTTGTGATAAAGTCACATCCAGGATAGTTGAGTTAAGGCAGTTTCAGTCTGAAATACAAGTCCCAGAAGGCATTGCAGGCAAGGAGCCAGAGGGTGAGATGAAGAGCCCGGACTGGACTCCTAGCTGCAATCGGGGAAGACATAGGTGTAAGCTGGCAGGTTGTGTAGAGTGGCTGCCACTAGGCGGAAAGAGAGTTAGGAAACCCTGTGTGCAGGAGCTCATCATTGGTCTCATTAGTCTAATGCTTAACTCAGCTGGTGTGGGTGTGTGGAAGCTAATGGAAGGAGAATGATTGGTTGTGGTAGCTGAAGCCAGGGATTGATTAGGCAGGTGGGAAGGAGTCTCGGCAGTTCAGTTCAGGAGAGAGAAGCAGAAGGAGAGAAGCAGTTGCAGGCTGAAAACCCTTGGGCAGGGAGGTCCCTAAAGTACTGGTAGTTGCAGGCTGAAAGTCCTTGGGCAGGGAGGTCCCTAAAGTACTGAAGCAGGCTGAAATTCCTTGGGTGAGAGGAAGTCCCAAAAGTATTGAATTCACTGTGACGTTGAGGCCGGGGAAAACCCTTGGGTAGAGGAAGTCCCTAAAGTATTGAACTCTCCTGAAGGTAAAGAGGATAAAAGGTATAAATTGCTGCTTGGTGACTGAACTGTGATGATGAACTGAAAGAACTGTTTGTCTTGGGAATTGAACTACTGTTTATTGTGCACTGGATAAAGAGCCCAGACTAGAGCTGACTGTAAGCCTGTATTGAATCCTGGTATGTGCTGATAGCCTGCTGCTTAAAGGGGACTATTGGCCACACACTTTAAGGTGGCTTATATGTGCTTAAGATTGAAGGTGAATGCTGCTGTTGGAACTGTGTACTAGAAACCTGCATGGAATAAAAGTCCTTAAGATTGAAGTTACTGGTGGACATCTATTTCTTCATTGTACCGGGAGCCTGTGGCTGGAGGAGATTGTTCTATCCTTGGCTGCACAAGAAAGGTACCTGGTTACAAGTTCTCCCATTGTTTCTTGGAATCTCCATGCAAGCTTCAGCTCAAATATCAAGCAGTTCAAGCCACATTGCAAACGCTTCTTCATTTAGGCATAGTCCCCATTTGCAGTTGGGGAACAGGAAGTTATTCCATTTGTAGTTCCAAAGAAGGGAGCTTCCTTCTACCTGAGTTTGAACTTCAAAAGGGTCAGTGTTAAAGGTTCAGCATGTCACAGTGGGAACATTGCAGTCTGTAATAGTTTCATAAATACATAAGTACTTAAATATTGCCATACTGGGACAGACCAAAAGTCCATCAAGCCCAGCATCCTGTTTCCAACAGTGGCCAACCAGGTCACAAGTACCTAACCTCCCTGGATCTCAAGGAAGTGTGTTTCATATTCCCATTTCACCTTTCCACAGAAGACTTTTGATTTGCAATCCTTGGAGAACATTATCATTTATGACCATGTCATTCAGCCTTTCCACATCACCAAGGACATTTTTTCAAGGTCATGGTAGTAGTACATAAGTACATAAGTACATAAGTAGTGCCATACTGGGAAAGACCAAAGGTCCATCTAGCCCAGCATCCTGTCACCGACAGTGGCCAATCCAGGTCAAGGGCACCTGGCACGCTCCCCAAACGTAAAAACATTCCAGACAAGTTATACCTAAAAATGCGGAATTTTTCCAAGTCCATTTAATAGCGGTCTATGGACTTGTCCTTTAGGAATCTATCTAACCCCTTTTTAAACTCCGTCAAGCTAACCGCCCGTACCACGTTCTCCGGCAACGAATTCCAGAGTCTAATTACACGTTGGGTGAAGAAAAATTTTCTCCGATTCGTTTTAAATTTACTACACTGTAGCTTCAACTCATGCCCTCTAGTCCTAGTATTTTTGGATAGCGTGAACAGTCGCTTCACATCCACCCGATCCATTCCACTCATTATTTTATACACTTCTATCATATCTCCCCTCAGCCGTCTCTTCTCCAAGCTGAAAAGCCCTAGCCTTCTCAGCCTCTCTTCATAGGAAAGTCGTCCCATCCCCACTATCATTTTCGTCGCCCTTCGCTGTACCTTTTCCAATTCTACTATATCTTTTTTGAGATACGGAGACCAGTACTGAACACAATACTCCAGGTGCGGTCGCACCACGGAGCGATACAACGGCATTATAACATCCGCACACCTGGACTCCATACCCTTTCTAATAACACCCAACATTCTATTCGCTTTCCTAGCCGCAGCAGCACACTGAGCAGAAGGTTTCAGCCTTCCTTCGCAAGGATGGATTTGCAGGTTCATCCATACCTCACGATTGATTTGCGACTCTTCTATGAAGGGAGTCTGCAGGTTTCATCCAAGGTAGCTACTCTTTTTCAGTCCTCAGGATTGGTATTCAGTTTCACTAAGAGTCAGTTGTTTCCAACACAAATCTTGGCATATCTGGGCATGATATTCTTCCTGTTGCTCATCAGCAAAAGATTCACACCCAAGTCAGGTTCTACTCTTCCCTACCAGATCCTGGGGTCTGGGAATATGTTCAAGTTCTGGGTGCAATGGCCCAATTCCAGGAGTTCCTTCTCAGCTGTTGGGTCTTCATCTCTCTTGGACTCTCCAAGCCAAACTCAGCCTCAACTGGTGGATTCAGTGCAGCCTAGAATTCAGAAGTTCTCTCTCTCTGCAGGCAGCTATCTGCGGCTTGTATGTTGCTAGGGCGTGCCTTAGCTTTGTGCAATAGATTTCAGATTCCTTCCAGAAGTCCTACAGTCAACCTTCTCCTGAATTGCCAGATGTGGAGACAGGGCTAGCATATTTGGCAGATTCCTTGTATGACTTGATTTGGCTGTCGATCAAGCAGATGTCTTTTGTGGTCATTGCCTGTCATATGCTGTGGTTGCGCCACAGTACCTCGTGTTGCCTTTTGGCCTCACATCAGCAAACAGGGTCTTCACCATATGTCTAGCGGTAGTTGCAGCTAGGAGTCCGTATGTTTCCATATCTTGACGATTGGCTGGTGAAGAGCACCTCCGAGGACAGTGCTCGAGAGTTCATGCAGATGACTAGTTGTGTGCTTGAGCTACTAGGGTTCATTTTAAACTACCCTGTCCCATCTCCACCCTGTTCAGTGATTGGAGTTTATAGGAGCCCTGCTCGACACACACAGGGTTTGAGCCTACCTCCCGGAGATGTGAGCGGACAATCTTGTCTCACTGGTGTCCAGGGTTCATGCCTCTCAGCAGGTCACAGCTTGGCATATGTTGAGATTGCTGGGTCACATGGCTTCCACAGTGTACGTTATACCCATGACACATCTTCACATGAGATCAGCTCAATGGACCCTGGCTTCTCAGTGTTTTCAAGCCACGGGGAGTCTAGAAGATGTCATCCAAGTGTCCCCCGATCTTGTATGCTCTCTTCAGTGGTGGACAATTCAATCCAATTTGACTCTGGGACTTCCATTTCAAATTCCTCAGTCTCAAAAAGTACTGATGACAGATTCATCTCTCTTGGTTTGGGGAGCTCGTATAGATGTGATTCACACTCAAGGTGCTTGGTCCTTCCAGGAAACGAATCTTCAGATCAACCTTCTGGAGCTTCAAGCGATCTGGAACGATCAGAAATCAGCTGTCTCATCAAATTATTCTTAATCAAACAGACAATCAACAAGCTGGGGGGGGGGGGGGGGGGGGGGGGAGGCACCAGATCACACCCTCTGTGTCAGGAGGCCGTCTGGATGTGGCATTGGGCTCGCCAGCACGGTATGTTCCTTCAAGCCTCTTATCTGATGGGCGTAAACAATACCCTGGCCGACAGGCTGAGCAGTATAATGCAACCACAAGAGTGGTCTCTCCATATGGGTGTAACCTGGAAGATCTGAGCGTGTGGTACCCCCTCGGTGGATATTTTTACCACTCATCTCACCCAGCTGATGAAGGCTCCATTTGAGCCACTGAGTTCCAGTCATCTGACGTAATTGACCTGAATGGTCGTTTTCGTGGTGGTTGTTACTTCAGTTCATAGGGTCAGTGAGCTACAGGCCTTAGTAGTGGATGCACCTTACCCTAAGTTTCAACACAATAGAGTAGTTCTTCGCATGCATCCTAAGTTCCTGCTGAAGATAGTGTCAGAGTTTCATCTGAATCAGTCAATTGTCTTGTTAGCTTTCTTTCCCTGACCTCATGCTGATCCTGACAAAAGCAGCTTGCACACCTTGGACGTTAGCCCTGCTTTTTATTTCTTTTGATCCCAACAGGGTGGTGGTCACCATCGGGAAATGCACCATTTCAATTTGGCTGGCAGATTGCATTTCCTTCACTTATGCCCAGGTTGGACAGGGCTTTAGAGGGTCATGTCACGGCTCATAACGTCAGAGCCATGGCTGCCTCAGTAGTCCACTTGAGGGCAGCCTCCATTACAGAAATTTGAAAGGCTGCGATGTGGTCTTCAGTCCACACATTCACATCACATTAGTGCCTTGAGCAGGATACCCAACGCGACAGACTGTTCAGGCAGTCAGTGTTACAGAATCTGTTTGGTGTCTAGAATCCAATTCCACCCTGCTAGGCCTGTTTTATTCTGTTCCAGGCTGCACGCTCATTCAGACTGTATGTCGTTTCAGGTTAATCTATTTTACATTCTCGCCGTTGCGAGGCCCTATTGACCAGTGTTTATTGTTTTGAGTGAGCCTGGATACTAGGGATTCCCCACGTGTGAGAATATTGAAGCCTGCTTGCCTTGGAGAAAGTGAAGATACTTACCTGTGGCAGGTACTCTCAGAGGACAGCAGGCTTCATAGTCTCACAATCCCGCCCACCTCCCCTTGGAGTTGTCTCCTTGGTTACTTTTATTTTTGCTTTTGTATTGAACTGAGGAGACCGCGTTTGCGTGACGTGCAGGAAGGCACTCGCACATGCAAGGTGGAGTGTGACTTGGGCTCCACAAAGCTCTACTTTTTACTTTTGGAAAATGCTGGATTGGGCAACATGGATTGGAATCGCCCACTTGTGAGAATACGAAGCCTGCTGTCCTCTGAGAATACCTGCTACAGGTAAGTATCTTCAGTTTTTCCAATTTGTGGGAAATTCAGTTGCTGTTTCCTGTATTCTAGCTATCTTTTTAAATTATAAAAACAAAGTGCATGGCTTGAGTTAAGTGATAAAAAGGCCTGAGCTAAATCCAATAAACTAACATATGAGTTAAAATAATCCTTGCACAGTATTTGTTTTCCATTAGTATTGTTCAAACCTTTTTATTTAGATCTGAGAGATAGGTGGCTTCTCTGTAGTTCCTACTTCTGTTTTGTTTATACTTGTACTACTGTTTTTTTAAAGTTTATTTATTTATTTGTTACATTTGTATCCCACATTTTCCCACCTATTTGCAGGCTCAATGTGGCTTACATAGAACCTTAGTGGCGATCGCCAGTTTCGGTAGAACAAATACGAGGTGATATAGTAGTAGAGTAAAAGTTCATGTGTGACAGACACATTGAGAATCATAAGGAGGAGGTTAAGTTATGCCCAGTATGAGCTTTGGTTTCGTTATGTTGCAGGGTTCAGGCGTTTAAGTTTCAGGTAAAATATTCGACTTTCCATTTCTAGGCTGTGAAAGCCAGCTCTGAGGCCACTGAATTGCTTCAGAATATTCGGCAAGCAAAGGAAAGAGCTGAAAAGGAACTGGAGAGTCTGCAGAATCATGAAGATTCAACAGATGGCATGAAAAAAAAACTGTTTGAAGCTGAGGTGAGATCAACAAATCAAATCAAATATTTGTTTAATCATAACAGTACGATTAATTGTTTCAGTTTGCTACCTTGTAAGTCTGTTTACATGATTTGGGGTTGAAGAAAAGTTTGCAACAAGTTAGTTCAGTTCTTTTCAAGCTTTCTAAAATATATTTTCATTGTTCTAGGCTGCAGAGTAGCTGCAGTATTATAAAACATTGCTTAGAAATTTCTTGAGAGCTCTACTGTGCCTATTTTGGAGTTCCCACATCAGCGCCTTCACTTGGGCTACCTGAATTTTTTCTAGAAAGTCTTTATTTAGTTTTTCTGGTCAAAGTTTACAGTTTTTGCACTGCCAAAGTCTTCAATAATAGCAGTACATTGGTCAACTTTGTTTGAGAGTTTTAGCAGAGGATATCTCTTTGGCTTTGCTTTATTTTATTTTATTTTAATTTTTAACTAAAGTCACTTATTGAGTCTAACAACAAGTTTACAAAGCACCAAAAACAGCTGCAACTGAATGTTCATTTAGATGGTATGAAAACAACCCAGCATCATTGCAGCTATGCTGTAGGCTTATTGTTTCTAGAAAAAAAACAGTTTGGCACCAATGTTTTCATTTTTTTTATATTTTATAATATAGAAAAGTATTTCTTACCTGGAATAAATAATAAAACATTTTGTGACCGAGACAAAAAATGGTATCTTATCTGATGAGGGTAGAATGAAAGCATTCCTGATTGGCAATATTTGCATATTAGCAATTACAGCATTATGTAAATGCGCTACTTAGAGAACATCTGAAGGAAAGAGGTACAATAAGCACTCACAATAGCGTACACATTTGGTTCGCAACTTAAAGTACCATTAAAATGCCATCAGGTGGCTCTACAGGAACTTACACCAATAGTGCTCGTTTGACTACTTGATGGACAGAGGAATTGCAATTTGAAATCTCAGAAGATTTGCTTCAGTCTTGCCTGAAAGGCACTCAAAGACTTAATGGAAATCATAAATCTGTGGGAAATGCAATACAAAAAGGCAAAGTAGCCCCCACGCTCTGGAATTTACTCCCAGAGGGGCTATGTATAATTTCAGACTACCTCTACTTCAGGAAGCAGGTAAAAGCCTGGCTCTTCTCCCAAGCCTTTAATTCATATTATGTTTGACTATACACTCATTCTGCACCTGTACTAGTTTGCTACACACACTGTAATTTAAATCAGTTCCTTATCTCTTGCTTAACCATCCAAAGAACGTGCCTTGAGTAAGCTAACTAATTATCCCAACTGACTCTGTGCCACGCATTTGTTCCCATCATATATCTGCCCCTCCCCCATTTCCCTAGTCATACATATGTCCCTATGACAACCATTGCAATGAAAACCTGAATGCTATCAGGCAGCAAGTATATGGTGCTTATTTTCAAAAGAGAAAAAGTCCTGAAAAGTGGCACAAAGTTCCAGATGGATGTTTTTCACAGATTTCAGATGTTTTTCTCTACAGTTTGTCTAAATTGGAAGGGGGCATATTAGGAGCAGAATTTGGACGGGCCCAGAATTTGGACATTTTCCCGGGATAATGGAACAAGATAAAAATGTCTAGCAAAAATTGAGATGTTTTTATCTGGATCTGCTTCAATCACAACTGACACAAAGGTGCCTAATTGACCAGCTGACCACCAGAGGGATGACCACCCTTGATCTCCCAGTGATCCGTGATCCTCTTCAACACCCCAAAGATTTGACATTGATAGTACATAACTCAGCAGCACATGAAGATGACAAAACCGCTTGCAATAATACTGAATGGTGATAATGACATTCTTTAATGTAAACAAGGCACAACTTGATATGGACCATGAGGCCTTCGTCAGGAGTCTGCCACAAACAGAAGCAAACACACTTTAGCAGTATAAACCAGCAATCGGAATCGCTTGCAAAAGAGTAAAAATTGTCACACATCAATCGTAGGCAATCGGACTCCTGAAGAAGGCCTAGCCAGCTGTGACATGGCCCGTGTCGAGTCATGCCTTGTTTACATTAAAGGATTTTATTAACACCATTCTATATTGTCGTATTCGGTTTGCTGCTGAGTTACATCTATGTAGTTACGAAGACTTGCTCTTCTGTTTTGTTAGTGACAGTACATACCAGGCTTTGTGACAGCTTCAGATATTATGGCCATTCCTATTAGAGCAGCAAGCTGGTCCCAGGAGTAGGCTAGTGGTCAGTGCAGTGGACTAGATAATGAGACCCAGGTCAATATCCCACTCCCACTAGTACACGTGTGGTGGAAATTGTGAGACTTCCAAAATCCACAAAATATCAACTGTACCTATAGATAGACACCTGAGGGCTTTTGTAGTGCTGTACAGTTAGATACAGTAGGCTTTTAGGTGTTCTTGGAGGGTTTACAATACAAGCTAAGGGTGTTTAAGGTAGGATTTGTACCTGGGTCCCTTTATGTGAAGTCCACTGCACTGACCACTAAGCTGCACCCTGCTCTGCTGGGATGTCTTGAGTGGCCAGTTTACTAGGAATGGTGCCGGCTTCTTTTTGTGCATTTTCTCTAGGATGTTGTGGGGTTTTTCTTTTAAAAATAGAAAAAACCCACAACCTAAAGAAATACATGCTGAATAGAAAAACATCTGGAAATTAGAAATTTTTGCAACAATAAAAAAATTGTTTTTCTGGGTCGAAAATTGCTATGTTCAGGATGAGAATTTTAGACGTTTTCACTAAAACGTCTACAATTCAACTTGGATTTCATATCGAAAATGCCCTTCCACGGGTCCCAGTTGGAATCTCAATGTTTAAAAGACCCCAAATTTTCTCACACTTGCAAATTGTTTTCTTCTGCTTTGCTAGTAGCCTTTCCATATCATACAAATACCACAACTTGTTCAGCCACTGCTGATGTGAGTGCACGCCTTCAAATTTCCATGTCCTTGCCAGCATCAATCTCCCTGCATTAAAACAGTGTCCGAGTAAGACATTCTGACTTGGACAACCCTGGTGCATGTCTACCCAGCAAGAATCCACCAGGATCCCAGGGGATTACCCATCCTGTCCATACTTGTATTTTATACTGAGTAGCTCTGCAATACGCCTTAGCCTTAAGACAACCCCACCAAATGTGGCCCATACCTCCAACAGAGGGGCAATGTTAGGAAAACATCTATGTAGTCTGTCTGGGGTCAAATGCCAACTATAGAAGACCTTTACATTATTCTCTTATATATTAATTGCCTCCTCCATTTTGACCCACTTCTGTTCCTCTTAAGTCACTCCCAATTCCACCTCCCATCTACTCTGATGAGAAAAAACCTGGGCCCCCAGTTTCCTGAGGTACCTATAGCTGAAATAAGCTCTCTGAGGGAACAGGGACAACTAGTACAGTGTAGAAGCAGGTGTGAGGCTGATGGAATGGTGCTACTAATTGAGTTTCTGCTAGGTACTTGTGACCTGGATTGGCCACTGCTGTAAGCAGGATACTAGGCTAGATGGACCATTGGTCTGACCCAGTATGGCTATTCTTATGTTGTGTCTAAGGTACAACACACCTAATCACGGGTCCCAGAGTTCAAAATCCCTGTCTATCTACTGATTGGAAGTATGGACCACTAGAAATATGTGAAAAGCAAGTTTATTCAGCACAGCCAGGCAAAAAGTAGTAATGACTTCCAAAATAGCTTTTAAGAATCCCTAATACTATTTCCTATAATACCAATAAATAAATAATACAGATACTTAATTTAATGGAAGAAGCAGGTAACATATGGTTTCAACACACATTCCCTATTGGCAAAAGCTAACTGACAACCCAGCTGCAATTGTGATCATAGAACTTAAAATATACAACCTTCCAAGGGCACTCTAGCGAAGTTTCACAGCATCAGGGGTGGTGGGGGCATAGGCTGGGATGCCCCCCCTGCACAAATGGAGATAATAGCCAGGTACTTCAAAAGACACTTGAGGATATGTGATAGTCCTTAAAGTGGTGACATGGAACGTGGGAGGTATCTCATCGCCGATTAAACGGCAGAAGATCCTCCAAGCACTCCATAAGCAACAGGCATCAATAGCACTGCTTCAGGAAACACACTTAACAGCCAAAGAACATGAGAAATTATGTCGGTGGTGGGTAGGCTCATACTATGATTCACCAGCACAGGGGAAAAAAGCAGGGGTTATTATACTAATCAAGAAAGGGATCCAAATCACTACACATAAGATCATAGCAGATAAGGAAGGAAGATATATGTTGGCACACCTGACAATAGAGCGTCAACCAATGGTACTGTGCAATGTATATGCTCCAAACACGTATAACAAAACATTTTATAAAAAGCTTTTGCATCACCTAACAAGTTTGGAAGGAGCTCCCCTGTTGTTAGGAGGAGACTTCAACGAAGTGGGCGACCCCAAATAAGACAGGTCACATGGGGACAAAAAAAGAGGGGCGGGAGCAGACTCTAGAGGAATTGGTATACTGAGTGAGGTCCTGGACCTGGTGGATGTGTGGAGAACTTTACATCCGTTGGAACGAGATTACACTCACTTGTCCCGAGCACACGCCACCATGTCGAGGATTGACTACATTTTTATCTCCCGTCCACTATTTACAAAAATCCGCAAGGCAGAAATAGGCCCCATAAAAATATCAGACCATGCAATGGTAATGGTCTTATGGGAACCCACAGAGAGTAGTTCTAGTCCATACCAATGGAAGTTCCCTACAAGGCTATATAAAGATAGGAAATTTCGGGAATTTATACTAGCCAAATATAGACAGTTTCAAGACACTAATCAGGGACATAGGGCAACTCCCATACTCTACTGGGACACAGCAAAGGCGGTATTTAGGGGTGAGATTATTGCGTACACAAGCCACCAGAAAAAGACATGGGAGAAGGATATGCAAAGGTTGGAAAAGGACATCACCCGCTTAAGGCGCGAGTATGGACGTCACCACGACGTTCTGCTGAAAGCTAAGCTTTTAGAACTGCAGCAAACCCTAAATGAGAGAATACACACTAAAGCACAAAAGAATTATATGTACTATAGGTATCAATTATACAAATTTGCAAATAAAAGCGGTAGGATGATGGCCAGGATGGCAAACCCTAGACAAGGTAATTACAAAATAAACGCGTTATACTCTTCAAGAGGGATATTAGAAAACAAGGATGATTATATAAATCGTATCATGCAAGAATATTATCAGAAGCTTTATGCTTCACCTGACCCGCCCCCGTTGGACAGTGAGATCTATCTGGCGGGGCAAGATCTCCCGCAGATAGATGCACCGAGCCTAACCATGCTAAATGCTCCCATAACAATTGATGAGGTATCATGGGCAATACAGCAAGCGCCCTTAGGGAAGGCCCCAGGCCCCGATGGCTATAGAGGAGAATTATATAAACTGATGAAGGAGGAAGTAGTAGAACCCCTCACTGCAATGTTTAACACTATAGTGCAAGAGCAACGAATGCCCATTTCGTTACGAACAGCGCAGATTATAGTACGTCCAAAACCAGGGAGAGATGTACAAAAACCTGAATCGTACAGACCTATTTCGTTACTGAACTTTGAAGCAAAATTGTTTGCAAAAGTCCTGGCAAACCGCCTGTCCCGAATATTACCAGATATTATTGAGGACTCACAGGTAGGATTTGTACAGGGCAGAACCATCACTAAAAATGTAAGAAAGATATTGGTAACATTGGAGGAGGTATCTACAAAGGCCACACCATCAATATTAGTCAGTTTTGATGCCGAAAAGGCGTTTGACAGGGTGGTCTGGGACTTCTGATTTGGCACACTAGACGCGTATGGCATAAGAGGGTCATTCCAGGATGCAATCAGAGCATTATATTACCTCCCACAGGCTCAGGTGTGGGTTAATGGAATTCTGTCCCCACCATTTCCTATCCATAGGGGGACCAGGCAGGGATGTCCCCTGTCACCTTTATTGTTTGTGTTAACACTAGACCCACTGCTTAGAGATATCCAATGGACCCCTGATGTGCAAGGAGTCAAGGTTGGCACAGAAATTTTTTAAATAGCGGCCTTCGCTGATGATTTACTGGCACATGTGACTTCTCCTGAAACATCACTGACAGCGCTATTAGAATGTATGGCAGAGTATGGGGATTTCTCTGGCTTTAAGCTAAACCTGGAGAAATCAGAAGCCTTGCGCAGGAAGGAAGCTCAAGTGGGAGAGTGGCAAAGACAGCTTCCGTTGAAATGGGCAAAGGAATCCTTTCAGTATCTAGGTGTGCGGTTAACTATGGATACTACCACACTGTATAGGATAAATGTTGAAAAGCTGTTACAGGACACCAAAAGCGTCCTGGAGAGATGGAACCACTTGCCTTTATCACTAATAGGCAGAATAAATCTCTTCAAAATGATCATATTCCCGAGGTGGCTCTATATTTTGCAGGTGTTGCCAATACATATACTAGGTAAAGATTTACGGAAATTAAATAGGATGTGTCGGCAATTTGTGTGTGTGTGGGGGGGGGGGGGGGGCGGAAGTCTAAATTACGATTTGAATATTTATATGATGGATGGGCTCAGGGTGGGCTAGGCTTCCCCTGTATTAGGCGATACAATCAGGCGTGCCTTTTCAGACATGTTAGGGATTGGATACTTAATACACATCAACACACGCCGACTAATTGGGAACGAGCGCTCTTTGGCCCATGGCATTTGAATTTTCTTCTGCAGGCAAAAACAAAGAGTTTGCCAACTACCTGTAGAGGAAGTATACTGTTGCAACCATTGCGACGTGTCTGGCAGTTCCTCATGCAAATCTGGAGACAAGACCCTAATGTTAGCGACCAACTTCCAATACAGGGGAATAGGAATTTTCCCCCCGGGTTAGAGAAAGAGATAATTGCTAGATGGTCGGAAATGGGAATCACTTTATTTGAACACTTAATGAATGAAGAGGGAAACCTGCATAGCTTTCAGGATTTGCAGCAGAGACAGGTATTAGCCCAGAAGGATTATTACACATACAGACAACTACATCATTACTGGCATAGTTTGGATCAGGCAGCCCTGGGCACAAAATTGGGTCAGAAGATACGTGAGTTCCTGGAAGGGGATGCATATGGACAGGTATCAATATCGAGCTTGCATAAAGCTCTAGTCCTACTCGGACCCCCAAGAACATATGAGAAGCTTAAAGACACATGGAGCAAAGACTTGGGATATGAGCTGAAAGGAATAAATTTTGCGAAACTAATCAAAGATATACCTGGGCAGGTGGGGGGGGGGGGGGCCGAGCTGCAAGAGAGTCAATTCAGGGTTATTCATCGAGGCTATATAACACAATCCCAAGCTGTAAGGGCGGGATGGAGCTCTGATCCCCAATGCCTTAAATGTCATAAAGAGAGGAACACATTTTTGCATGCATTTTGGAGATGTGATAGAATAAAAACATTTTGGAAAGCGATACAGGGGTACTTAGAACAAGTATTGGGGCAAAAGGTGCACCCCTCCTGGAGAGGAGTACTCTTGAACAAAAGCAATGCAAACGGGATATCGGATAAAAACCTGGAGGCATTTTTATGTAAGGCAGGGCAAAAAATTCATATTGAGACATTGGATGCAGGTAGAGCCACCCTCTGTTTGGCTATGGAGGAATAAGCTACACGAGCTAATGTTGTGGGAGGCAAGGGAGGCCTATGACCACTTGAGGAGAAGAAAGAAATTTCTTAATGTTTGGAATCTTTATTTGCAAAATATATCTCATAAAGCCAGAAGTGTTGTACTTAATAAGCTAGGAACGATATAATGAAGTTATAAGCCCCTCGTGTAAGTGAACTAAGGAATTGGATAAGGTTTGACAGAAATTGTCAATATGAAGTATGAAGCTCAAATTCAGAGGTTGTTGTTTTTCTTTTTTCTGGGGGGGGGGGGAAGGGGGGGAGGGGGAGAGGCAAATGTTAAAAAAGCGATGGGATAGACATGATGTAAGATATGTTGCTGTTATAGAAATGTCAGTAAGGATATAAATTGTAAGCATTTAATATGTCTGAATTGAAGTTTGTCCATCAATAAAAACCGTTTATACAGTGGGGGAAATAAGTATTTGATCCCTTGCTGATTTTGTAAGTTTGCCCACTGACAAAGACATGAGCAGCCCATAATTGAAGGGTAGGTTATTGGTAACAGTGAGAGATAGCACATCACAAATTAAATCCGGAAAATCACATTGTGGAAAGTATATGAATTTATTTGCATTCTGCAGAGGGAAATAAGTATTTGATCCCCCACCAACCAGTAAGAGATCTGGCCCCTACAGACCAGGTAGATGCTCCAAATCAACTCGTTACCTGCATGACAGACAGCTGTCGGCAATGGTCACCTGTATGAAAGACACCTGTCCACAGACTCAGTGAATCAGTCAGACTCTAACCTCTACAAAATGGCCAAGAGCAAGGAGCTGTCTAAGGATGTCAGGGACAAGATCATACACCTGCACAAGGCTGGAATGGGCTACAAAACCATCAGTAAGACGCTGGGCGAGAAGGAGACAACTGTTGGTGCCATAGTAAGAAAATGGAAGAAGTACAAAATGACTGTCAATCGACAAAGATCTGGGGCTCCACGCAAAATCTCACCTCGTGGGGTATCCTTGATCATGAGGAAGGTTAGAAATCAGCCTACAACTACAAGGGGGGAACTTGTCAATGATCTCAAGGCAGCTGGGACCACTGTCACCACGAAAACCATTGGTAACACATTACGACATAACGGATTGCAATCCTGCAGTGCCCGCAAGGTCCCCCTGCTCCGGAAGGCACATGTGACGGCCCGTCTGAAGTTTGCCAGTGAACACCTGGATGATGCCGAGAGTGATTGGGAGAAGGTGCTGTGGTCAGATGAGAACAAAAATTGAGCTCTTTGGCATGAACTCAACTCGCCGTGTTTGGAGGAAGAGAAATGCTGCCTATGACCCAAAGAACACCGTCCCCACTGTCAAGCATGGAGGTGGAAATGTTATGTTTTGGGGGTGTTTCTCTGCTAAGGGCACAGGACTACTTCACCGCATCAATGGGAGAATGGATGGGGCCATATACCGTACAATTCTGAGTGACAACCTCCTTCCCTCCGCCAGGGCCTTAAAAATGGGTCGTGGCTGGGTCTTCCAGCACGACAATGACCCAAAACATACAGCCAAGGCAACAAAGGAGTGGCTCAGGAAGAAGCACATTAGGGTCATGGAGTGGCCTAGCCAGTCACCAGACCTTAATCCCATTGAAAACTTATGGAGGGAGCTGAAGCTGCGAGTTGCCAAGCGACAGCCCAGAACTCTTAATGATTTAGAGATGATCTGCAAAGAGGAGTGGACCAAAATTCCTCCTGACATGTGTGCAAACCTCATCATCAACTACAGAAGACGTCTGACCGCTGTGCTTGCCAACAAGGGTTTTGCCACCAAGTATTAGGTCTTGTTTGCCAGAGGGATTAAATACTTATTTCCCTCTGCAGAATGCAAATAAATTCATATACTTTCCACAATGTGATTTTCCGGATTTAATTTGTGATGTGCTATCTCTCACTGTTACCAATAACCTACCCTTCAATTATGGGCTGCTCATGTCTTTGTCAGTGGGCAAACTTACAAAATCAGCAAGGGATCAAATACTTATTTCCCCCACTGTACATAAAATATACAACCTTCCTATGTCAGAGTCGTCTTCACGATGGCAGCTAGAACATCAGGCTTTTTGCAGGAGCTGGTGCCTTAATGTGATAAAGTGGGTCTCTCAATCTTGATCTTCTGACGTCTCCTGATCTTTGCATGTGCACATTTATACTTCTTGTTCTTTGAGAAGCATGGCATCATCATCTCCCACGGGATGATGCCATTTGATGGAGACCGGCATGGATCAGTCTCCTAACTTCTTTCTGGAAGCCTTTGGAACTGCCACCGAGCATGCGCACGGGTCTTCCTACCTGGCACTGCCATGTGGGACCAGCCCTCTTTATCTATGAAGCAGTGCAGATATACGTTGTGTGTCTCTCTTTTCACCACTTGTGCCTGCATTTTTATTAGGCCTATTTGACTTTTTAGTGCTGCGCAGGACCAGTGTCTCTTTTCCTTTTAATTTTTTTCTTAGTTTTTTATGGCACTTACAAATGTTTTTCTGTGACTTGCAGCTCCCTTAGGCCTAAGCACTTTGGTCGGGAAATACTTTCTTTTTCAATTATTAATTTGTGTGGTTTCACTTCAACTGTTTTCTTTGACATGTCCCAGAAAACTCCCAGTGGTTTTAAAAAGAACTACCTGTTTGGCAGGACCATGTCTCTTATGGTCACTCATAATTGGTGCCTGTCATGCTCTGTTGTCTGACATCCAAGAGAACCGTGAAGAGTTGAGACTAGTGCAGAAGTATTTTTGGCATTGAGAAGTCCAGTTCATTGTTGTCAGTATTGGCGGCATTAGTCCCTGTGGCACTTGGAGCTGCATTGGACACTGGGGGATGCATCAACATCAAGGAGGTCTCTCTGCCTGCCTTGACATCAAGCGTCAATAGCGCCCAAAGGGCCCAATGATTTGATGTCATTGTCATTGGGTAGAGGCCAGGAAGCATCAGTCCACTTTGAAGTACAGTGCCAGGAGCACTAGGGCATCAGCATCGCCGATACCTGAGAAGTGTCTGTGCTGAGAGGGTAGGACCCCCTCTAGGATTTGCCACCATTGCATTAGTCTCCTTCAGGCCACTACCAGTCTTCTGATTGGCCCTGATATCTTCTGTGGACCTGAGCCCCCCTACCTTTAGCAGTGCTGGTCTTTGAGGAGCAGTTCCGGGCCATGCTCCAGGAGGAGTTTGGGCAACTTCTCACCTAATGCGATGCTGTAGCATTGAGGATGTTGATCTTGGACCCGATGTCTGTCTAGCCCATGCTCTAACTTTTGGCCAAGCATCAACACTGATGACTGAACGGGTCTGTTCTGCTTGAGATGGTGTCTGTGCCTAGCCCTTAGAAGAGGAAGATTCCTTGAGGTCCAGGTCCTGTAGATTTCCTCAGTGCTCTCATGTGGAATTTGCTAATTTGTTTTAGTAGCTTGAGGCAAGTGAGTTCTGAAACAGAGGAATTTTTTCCTGAGTCTGATACAGTTTCTGAAGAAGAACCCAAAGCCCTCTCAAAGGGAGGGGGTCCTTAGAACTTCTTTCAGATCCATCAGATATTCTGGAGTATATGACTGAGTGTTTATCTAGTTTGTTTGATAGAATATGAGGTTAGATCAAGATATCAAGATAGATCAGGAATTAGGGAAATCATTTGTAATTAGGAAATGTTAAAGGTTTTATTAAGCAGGGTGGGAAGGGAAGGTTATGAATGGAAGTTCAATTATGTACTACTTTGTTTTCATTAACATGTAGGTGGTACATAAAAAGTAGTATGCATGAATGAATAAATATATAAATTGCTGCTAAAGGCGATGCAACCAGTTAAGTTGAGGAGTAGTTACTACTTCATGTGGGTGATATGGGTGTTGGACATCTTTGTTCTTTAAATTAATAAATAATTTAAAAACTATGTCATATGTTCAGGTTCACTTTGTCTAATATAATGTTACATTTTGTTTAAAGATAAGACACTTAATAGTTAATGATGTCATGTGGTTTGTGGGGGGGGGGGGGGGGGGGGGGGGGGGGGGGGGGGGGGGGGGGGGGGGGGGGGGGGGGGGTGGGGGGGGGGGGGGGGGGGGGGGTTACTTTAGCAGCATGTTTAGGGTTGTGGGTAATGTCCTCTAAATTTTCCTCTGGTTTTCATTTGAGAGCTAGGGTGGATTTTAAGCCTGCAGTCTTGGGTAAGGGGACAGTGTTGGGATGTGCAGGGATGTAAGGGCGGTTTTGTTATGTGGAAGAAAGGTGAGTGGGTGGAAAAGAGTTCCCTTCAATGAAAGGGCTGAATAGATATGAGTACTACAGAGATGTGAACATTTTCCCCCCTACTGATTTCCCCTATTATTCTGTCACATTTAATAGTTTCTTATGTGACACTGTTGGAAGCAGATACTGGGCTAGATGGACCATTGTCTGGCCCAGTATGGTTATTCTTATGTTCAAAAGTTCAAATCAAGCATATCATTCTGTTGAGGAGGGAATTCCCTCCTCAAATCGCTAAAATTTGGCTAAAAAAGCTGCTTATAATTCTGGAAATCATTAAAAATGCTTTAAAATTCAATGCATTCCAGTGGCAATTTTTATGTGTTTCAATTATGCAATTATCATCACTGGTCCCAGAATGTATTGTGGTTATATCTATGAAGCTGAAAATACTAGATTCATAGTAGAAACATTAAAAAAAACAAAAACGTTTTTGTCAGAGCAATTAAAAGGGGAGAATAAGAAAGCAAATTACAAGGTTCTCTGAAAGAATCTTTATGAGAACCTCTTATATAATCAAATAACTAAATAATTGGAACTTAAAAATCAATGAAAAATCAGTGTTAAACAGGGGGACTATAAAAATCCAATTACTGACATCATAGAAGTTCACACACTTAATCCTTTTTTTTTTAAAATAAATTTTACACTCTGATCTAATTCTTGATTCAATCCATTAGGAATTACAGTTCTAAACTGGGAAATAAACCTATTCTCAACAGAAGGCTGTCTACTCCTTTCCAAGGTGTCTCTAGAGGAATTCCCGAGTCTAGGAGAGTGCAAAGGCATCATGGATGAACCTGCAAACTTTTGAATGTAGGGAACAAAGGCAGCACATTTTGCATGTTTTGGTATGCAAACAGTTCTAGATCAGGTTCGTCAGTGTTCAAAGAGTACAGAGCACCTGTAGGGATCTAGTATCCTGTTGAGTGAGTTCACAACCTGTTTGTATTTCACAGGTAGGTAGATAGCTTGTATGGCTGTCAGTATGTTGCAAGGTGCCAGATGTGCTGAGCCCTTGATAGAGAGGGAGGGATCCCAATCTCCCTTGCACGTTGACATAAAACATAGCTACTTGATTGTTCCTGTAGATACATGCTCTTGTTCACCCAGATCATGAATGTGCTTAAGGCATAGAAGATTGCTCTGAGCTCCAATAAGTTGATGCAGAAAGTTTGCTCTTAATGAGACCATGTTCCTTGTATCCTAAAATTCAGTAGTAGGGTACTCGAGCCAAGCAAGGAGGCATCTTTTGTGAGTGCGAGGTAGGGTTATGGGGCTTGGAAAGGCAACTTCTGGTGATGCTGGGTATGTGATATCACCACTGTAGGAAGTGCTTGACAGCCATGGAGAGCAGGACTTCTTTGGATAGGGGCTGTGAAGCTTGGTGCCACTGCAGGGGTTGCATTTGCAGTCTAGCAAGAGGAACAACATGAACTATGGCTGATATGTCCCCCAGTAGATGCAGAATGTGGTATGCTGACATGAGGTATGATGTGCTGAGATGGCCCCGATCCTTTCTTGTGACAGAGAGGTCTTGGGTCTCCTTTGTATCTACTCAGGCCCCCATGAAGATAAGAATTGTGTTAGTATGAGGTTGAACTTGAAATTTGAGTAATCCCAAAATGATAGCCGAGGCAGCTTATAGCAAGCATGTGCAGGACTTGCACTTTGTAGGATTCTAAAACCAGGCAATGGTCAAAGTATGGATACACAAAGTGGCCTGCTTTGAGGAGGAGGGCCACTACCACTGCTAGGTACTCTGTGAACAATTTGAGAGCTGATGACAGGCAGAATGATAGGACCCAATACTGGTAATGGATGTGGAAAAATGTGGTGCAAAACTGCCAATGATGAGAATGGATTGAGCTGTGAGTATAGGCACTCTCTTTATATCAAGGGAAGATAGCAAGTTGTTACAAGTGATGAGAAGGATATTGTGGCAAGGGAATTCGTTTTGAACTTTTCTTTTTTGAGGAAGAGATTCAACTTGTGAAGATTAAGGATGGGCCTCAGATTTCCTGATTTTTTGGGGAATAGTAAAAACCTGAAGTAGAGGAGGAAGTGATGTCACCGTTTGATAATGGATGACTAGGAGCTTTGCTCCGCCGGAGAGTTTGAATAAATTATCCATAACCCATTCTTCCAGGTGACAGAAGAACCCTGTTTACCTGAGGTGTGTGCAAGACATGTCAGCATGCATAAAACTGGAAAAGTTTAGGTTTGCCACTGATTGAGGAGAGGGGGTCACTGGGAGTTGCGGCCTGGTGCAAAATGGTGCCTGAGAAATCTGACTCCGATGATGTGGCCCATGTGAGCACAGTGTTTAGTGATTGTGAGGTCTCCAAGAGCGCTATGGCCCAATGGTTTCATGCCTTAAAGGCGGAGATTGTGGTGGTTCAGTGAGATATCAAGACTGCAGTAGCAGAGCTGCAGTCAGAAGTGTGGGAGATCGGGCATCACATTGAGCAGGGGGAGGAGATATTAGATGGTGTGAATCAGACCATGCGTATATTAGGAGCAGATCTGAAGCAGGAGAGTAAAGTGTGACAAGAAATTCAAGCGGGTTTGGAAGATTTAGAGAACTAGACATAATTTGTGCTACAAAGGAGTACCGGAGGTGGACAAATGCCGGAACTGTCTTCAAGTAGTTAGACATTTGTGACTGTTGAATATTAATTTCTTATGCTATCACCTTGTACTTGACTTACAGACACCTAGAGGTGGCCTGTGTGGAAAGAGGCATTTGCCAATTGGTAAGCCGAAGGCATTGGAACACCGGGGGGGTGGGGGGGGGGGCGGGGCTGCATGATTGTAGTATGGTGTGAAAGTTATATATGTTGCGTGGTGTTTGTGTGGAGCAAAGTTCCTGTGCTTTAGCAAGCTTCTGAGGAAAGTGAACGTAGGAAGAATCCTCTATTCTTCTTGGAAAGGATCCATCAGATTTGGTGTGGCTAAAGCAGGACTTGTAAGATCCAGAGAGACAGTTGCGATCCAGATCATCCCAACTTGAGGCTCTGGGGTCACTTTGCACTGAGGGCATGCAGTGGCAAGAGGATGGAGATGAGGGCAAGTTTTCTGTGGAGGGAGGTAGAGCTGAGTGAGTAGAGGATCCTGCAGGGTATAAGATGACAGATTTAGAGTTGCTGTATTCTGTAAGATGCTGACCACTTCCTGCTCAAAATTTTGTGACACCTGAAGGAATTCTCCCTGTGTTGGATTGTGGCTAGGAGTTCCAAAATGTTCAGAGATGAGCTAGAGGCATGGTCCCTGGACACTTGAAGGAAGAGCCATCATTTTCCCTCAGTTTTGGAGACAGGGAACTTTTGGATCTGAGTTTAGTGAGTAGGAGTCCCCTGAAGTGCATCTTAACCATGCTTTGTTTTCACCAATTTTTTTGTGGTCCTTTTTAGAAGAAAGCACAACTCCGCAGTCTGCCTGAGCTTGGGAAGCCATATGGAGGCGTACTAGATTCTCCGTTAGTGCTAGAGGCTTCATGGGTGGGGGCTGCGCTCATCACATCTTTATGGTGCTTCCTTAACCGAGACCAAGATAGGCCCAGACATGTATTGAGAGAGTGTCAGAGTCTAGTTGAAGGTCATACGCTGTTTTTGAAATTGCTGCTGCCAGTATGTTCACTGCATCTGGCATGGTGGGAGGGCTCTTAGACATGCTGTGCTCTTTTTAAAACTCTCCTGACGATGCCGGAGCTGGGCCCAAGGGTGAGACAGCTGCCATGGTCATGTGAGAAATGACAGTTTTATAGGTTTTGTTTTTTTAATTAGTACTCTGAGCAGCAGAAGTGTGATTTCTGGCAGAGTGGGAGAGCTGCAACTGTTAAGTGCAGGAAAAACTAGACTGAAGGAAAAAGGGACCTGGTTAATGGCGGGAGTGCCCATGCATTCTCCAGAGAAGCCAAATGTTTCTTTTGAGCTGGGGGAAAGCTCCATCAAAATGGATCCATCAGATAACATCACCATCCACTGTGGCTTCATTCCTCCTGCTTATCAGCGGAGAGCTAAGGTGACCCTGTGTAAAGGCACTGATGTGGAAAATCCTGCACATATAGTAGAACTCTCTTGAATTCTCTTGTTTTGTTTGCAGTGAGATATTCTTGAGTTCCATTGGATGATGCCACCCATTCGTGAGCCTGGTATTCACCTGTGGTCAGAAAGGCTGTTAAAGATAAACATTTTTTTTTGCATATGTCTGTAATCACTGATATATTTAAAGTTTAAATTATCATATTCATTCCTTTTTACTGTTTTGGTTCCTCATTGGTTGGATATAAGCATGTTGAAAAAATGTGATCAAGCTTTGGGGCTGGGAGGGGGTGGGTATAAGGAAGAAGATGTAAGAGATCTGTATGTGAAATGGTTTTCAAGGGTGATGTTGTGGAGGAACTGAAAGCAATCTTGGTGAACCTGGAAGATGTACTGAGCCAAATCGACAAATTAAAGAGTAGTAAATCACCTGGACCAGAAGGCATACATCCAAGGGTACCAAAGAACTCAAGCATGAAATTGCTGAGCTACTGTTAGTAGTATGTAACCTGTCATTAAAATCGTCCATAGTACTTGAAGATTGGAGGGTGACTAATGAGATGCCGATTTTAAAAAGGGTTCTGGGGTGATCCGGGAAATTACAGACTGGTAAGCCTGACGTTGGTCCTGGGCAAAATAGTGGAAACTATTATAAAGGATAAAATTACAGAACACTTAGACAAATGTGGTTTAATGGGACAGAGCCAGCATGGGTTCACTACTACTACTACTTATCATTTCTATAGCGCTACTAGACGTACGCAGCGCTGTACACTTGAACATGAAGAGACAGTCCCTGCTCGACAGAGCTTACAATCTAATTAGGACAGACAAACAGGACAAACAAGAGATAAGGGAATATTAAGTTGAGGATGATAAAATAAAGGTTCTGAACAAGTGAATACGGGTTAGGAGTTAAAAGCAGCATCAGAAAGGTGGGCTTTTAGCTTAGATTTGAAGACGGCCAGAGATGGAACTTGGCGTACCGGCTCAGAAAGTCTATTCCAGGCATATGGTGCAGCAAGATAAAAGGAACGGAGTCTGAAGTTAGCAATGGAGGAGAAGGGTGCAGATAAGAGAGATTTACCCAGTGAACGGAGTTCCCGGGGAGGAAAGTAGGGAGAGATGAGAGTGGAGAGGTACTGAGGAGCTGCAGAGTGAATGCACTTATAGGTCAATAAGAGGAGTTTGAACTGTATGCGGAAATGGATAGGAAGCCAGTGAAGTGACTTGAGGAGAGGGCTAATATGAGCATGACGACCCTGGCGGAATATTAGTCGTGCAGCAGAATTTTGAACAGATTGAAGAGGAGAGAGATGGCTAAGTGGGAGACCTGTGAGAAGCAAGTTGGGTTTAGCCAAGGGAAGTCTTGCCTCACCAATTTGCTTCATTTCTTTGAAGGCATGAATAAACATGTGCATAAGGTGAGCCGGTTGATATAGTGTATCTAGATTTTCAGAAAGCTTTTGATAAAGTTCCTCATGAGAGACTCCTGAGGAAATAGAGTCATGGGATAGGAGGGAATGTATTGATGTGTAGATTAGGAATTGGTTATTGGACAGAAGAGAGAGGATAGGGTTAAATGGTCATTTCTCTCAATGGAGGAAGATGAACAGTGGAGTGCCACAGGGATCTATACTGGGTCCGGTGCTATTTA
Source organism: Microcaecilia unicolor (assembly GCF_901765095.1). NCBI lineage: Eukaryota > Metazoa > Chordata > Amphibia > Gymnophiona > Siphonopidae > Microcaecilia > Microcaecilia unicolor. The sequence goes on from NC_044041.1 coordinate 66,222,234, forward strand.
ACATATTTATAAATAATATGGAAATAGGAATGACAAGTGAGGTGATTAAATTTGAAGATGATACAAAACAATTCAAGGTTGTTAAAACCTGTGGACTGTGAAATATTGCAAGAAGACCTTAGGAAATTGGAAGACTGGGCATCCAAATGGCAGATGAAATTTAATGTGGATAAATACAAGGTGATGCATATTGGAAAGAATAAGCTGAATCATTGTTACCTGATGCTAGGGTCCAACTTTGGTGGGTCAGCAGCCAAGAAAAAAGATCTAGGTGTCATTGTAGATAATACACTGAAATCTTTTGCTCAATGTGCGGCATTAGCCAAAAAGCAACCAGGATGCTAGGAATTATTAGGAAAGGGATGGTGAATAAACCCAAAAAATATATAATGCCTCTGTATCGCTCCATGGTGCGACCTCACCTTGAGTATTGTGTTCAGTTCTGGTCGCCGTATCTCAAAAAAAGATATAGTGGAATTAGAAGAGGTTCAAAGAAGAGCGACCAAAATGATAAAGAGGATGGAACACCTCTCATATGAGGAAAAGCCAAAGAGGTTAGGGCTCTTCAGCTTGGAAAAGAGACGGCTGAAGTCTACAAAATCTTGAGTGGTGTAGAACAAGTAGAAATAAAATCAAATTTTTTTTTACTTGTTTCAAAAGTACAAAGACTAGGGAACACTCAAGGAAGTTGCATCAAAATACTTTTAAATAGGAGGAAATATTTTTTCACTCAACAAATAGTTAAGCTCTGGAACTCGTTGCTGGAGGATGTGATAACAGTGGTTAGCGTATCTGGGTTTAAAAAAGGTTTGGACAGATTCCTGGAGGAAAAGTCCATAGTCTGCTATTGAGACAGACGTGGGAATCATATCTGGGTTTAAAAATGTTTGGGCAGATTCCTGGAGGAAAAGTCCACAGTCTGCTATTGAGACAGACATGGGGAAGCAACTGCTTGGCTTGGGATTGATAGCATAGAGTGTTGCTACAATTTGGGTTTCTGCCAGGTACTTGTGACCTGGTTTTGCCACCGCTGGCAACAAGATACTGGGATAGATGGACCATTGGTCTGACTCTAAGTATGTTTATGATACAGAGCCAGTCTAGCACATGGATGACACCTGAAAGTTTGCTTTATTACTGAATTATAGCGAGATAATACCATAGAATTAAATCAAGGACACATGCTGCATGTGGTTTACATAGATTTTAGCAAAGCCTTTGATACTATCCTGCGTAGGAGTTTCAATAAATTGAGCAGCTTAGGAGCGAGCCCCAGAATGATTGCTATTACTCAACCAGTTTCCAGTACAGTCAGAGGGTAATAGTAAAATAATTTGACTCTTAGGAAAGGATGGTTATTGATGGAGTGCCTTGGGGATCTGTCATGGGGTCTGTTTTGTTTCATGTTTTCCTCAATGATATTGAATAATAATGTAGCAAAAGTTTATTTTTGCAGACTGTACTGTTAGATTATATGTTTTTATTTATCTAATGTCTCTAATGCAAACTATGAAATTCCACACTGTCTTTTATTAAGAGGTAAAGGACTTCAGATACCCGGTGCAAATTCACTCTGTTTTGAACAGCACCGCTCTGTTCTGCCCAGTGTGTGTTTTCTAGCAAAAAAGGTGCCGGTACTCAAATGCCAGGCCACCCTTCAGGGTTGGGGTTATCACTGAGGGACCCACCCCACAATAGCCAGGCCCTGCAACCAGTATCAGAATCTATGAAAAGGCAGAATTGGTGTGTAGAGCCTGAGCTCTTTCATTATAACTTGGGGACAATGAGTCAATTTTAGCAGACAATGAAAAAGGTGCCGGTACTCAGTACCCCCAAGTACCCCCTCAAAAAAAAAAGCCCTGGTTCTGCCACTGGTTCGTTAGTTTACCAGTGCGGTTACAGACGGGCATCCTCATCAGTCAAAAATCCTCTTATATTGCTAAATCACATACATTTTATACTTTTATATGCAACTGTTAGCACTTTTTGGGGGCATTTTTTGTAGGTTCGCTCTACAGCGAGCTCCTGTTTCGCATTCGCTTCGTTAGGAGCTGAACCTCCGCTATTGTTGTCCTAAAAACAGAAAAATTGTTTACGCTTTATCACACTGTGTGTACCAATCTTAATTCTCATGCACCCAGCATTCCAAAATCAGCAGTTAAGGATTGCATACGCTAGAAATCAAAATTTAAGAGAAATTCTACAAGAAAAAATGACAACAAAGCAGTCTAACCAAGAACCTGGACACAAGGCTTGCGGTAAATGTAAATATTGCACGATGATGGTGGAGGGTGATACTTTTGTCAACCCTCTGAACAGCTAAGCTTTGCTACAGACTGTGAAACAACACATGTGGTGTATATTTTGATCTGCTCTTGACCTAAGATCTATGTCGGAAAAACCAAATGATCGTTGAAATTAAGACTGAGTGATCACAAACATAACTTAAAATACAAACGCCTAGAGGCACCAATTGTAACCTATAGCATGGAAAAGTCACATGACTTCTTCAGTTATAAGTGTGCGGTTATTGATCACATTGCAATATCGATATGGGGGGGGGGGGAGATAGGGATAGAAAATTAATACAAAAAGAACAATGATGGATATATAGACTAGGGTCTTTAAACCCGGAAGGATTAAATAGCCGGGTAGAGTGGAAGGCTTTTTTATGAGCTTTTTATGAACATAAAGAAAGGATCCGAATGAACGTTAATTCGGAAATAGGTAGGAGTCCCCTTTAAATTCAGAAGTAAGAGGTGATTGGATAAAAGTATAGGCATCTTACGTATTAAAAACAGTTGACAGGCGCCATCTTTTAAATATCATAGCAGTGAGGAGCAACAATACTGCAAAATCTGCGAGAGGTAAAGGCAGTAGACATAAAGACTAAGTGAGTACTTGAGAATTAAGATTGGTACACACAGTGTGATAAAGCGTAAACAATTTTTCTGTTTTCAGGGCAACAATAGCGGAGGTTCAGCTCCTAATGAAGCGAACGTGAAACAGGAGCTCGCTTTAGAGCGAACCTACAAAAAATGCCCTAAAAAGATAAGTGCTAACAGTTGCATATAAAAGTATAAAATCTTTGCGATTTAGCAATATAAGAGGATTTTTGACTGATGAGGATGCCCGCCTGTAACCGCACTGGTAAACTAATGAACCAGCGGCAGAGCGGTGCTGTTCAAAACAGAGTGAATTTGCACCGGGTATCTGAAGTCCTTTACCTCTTAATAAAAGACAGTGTGGAATTTCATAGTTTGCATTAGAGACTTTAGATTTTGAATTCAAACTGCGAACACCGGGTTGATTGAATGTTTTTATTTATGTATTAATAGGGTTTTTTTTTTGTTAGAAACTGCTTTGAACGTACACAGTGTCAGGGAATTAGTATTTAAGCCTTCTAAATAAATGAATGAATGAAACAAAGAAAGAAAGAAATCTGCAACAGAGTAGACAGGAATAAGGGGAGTAATATAAGAGAGTTTGAGGAGTGTTAGAATGATAGCTAAGTTTCTTATGGAAAATAAGTGCAGGGTCATTTATTTGGGGGAAAAAGGAGCTGAGCAGAGAGGTTTGGAGAGAAGAGGACATTTCTCTGGTAAGTGAGCACTATTGCTTTGTGCTTTGGGAACTTAAAGATTGGGGTTTAAAGGAGAAATTGTAGGTTATTGATAGGCAGAATTACTACTACTACTTATCATTTCTATAGCGCTAAAGGGCATATGCAGCGCTGTACACCATACACAAAAATCAATACCTAAATACTGCCTTTTCCACTGAACAATAATGAAAATGATGCAAAGATCAGTGATTATAATTTTATCAATTTTTAATTTTTAAATTTTTTGTTTTAAGGAGGAAAAAGAGCCTCACAGAGCTCCTAGACTTTAAGACTATCTATTGGAGCTAAAACGGATACAGATCTATCCTCTGTTCATCATTGGCTCAAAAAAGCTACTGTGTGTTGTAATGATTTATACTGCACTGTGAAAAATCGTAATGATAAGGATAATCGTGATGATAATTTTCTATAGTGGCTTATCTTTTATGCTTAACTCATAATCTGTGCAAAGCCTTCAATGAATTACACTCTTCAAATCGGCAAGATATTGTTGAAAAAACACTTATCTTTCACACTAGAAGACATTGGATTCGTTTCTTTATACCGCTCCAAGCCAACGATGGCCAGCGTTTCGTAAAACTGCTTCAGGGTCTTGGTAGCGCTTTTCATTTGAAACGATCTGTCTCTCTTCTGCAGTGCTCTGCGATCTCCTGGTTGAAAAAAGAAAGGGCTGATATTGCATATCTCCAAGAAACCCATCTGTCAGCCCCAGAGCATCAAAAATTGAGGAGGAGGTGGTTAGGTGAGGTAGGGTACTCGGCTTACAACTCCAGACAAAGGGGGGGGGGGCATTTTAATTCATAAGCAAATACCATTTCACTGTTACAAGGTGGTTGAGGATAAAGAAGGTAGATATGTACTGGTTATAGGCGAACTGTGGGGGCAGCAGCTCATTTTATGTAATGTATATGGGCCTAATGTGTACTCCCATAAATTCTTCTCTGACCTTGTGGCAAGAGTAGTACCCTATTCTAACTACCAGATTGTTATGGGGGGGGGGGGGGAAGATTTCAACACAGTAGCAGATCCCACGAATCTCTGTAGACCATTGAAGCCCAAGATGAAGAACTGGGAGGGCAGCGGGATCCCCTTCGTGGCCTCTCAGTTGGGATTGGTGGATATGTGGAGGCTCCTGCATCCGCAGGATGGAAAGTTTACGTTTTACTCACATCCCCATAGGGTATACTCTAGACTGGACTACATATTAGTAATGTCTCCCTTGGTCCCTAGGATTGTGAAAGCGGAAATAGTTGATAGTGCACTGAGTGATCACCTGGCAGTTGAAATGGCGATTTCCTTTGCGGCGGAGCCGGGAGAGAGGGTGTAGAGGCGTTCTCCCTCCTTGTACAAGGATAGGGAGTTCCATGAATTTTTGCGTACCAAATGGCTGGAGTATCAGAAGCATAATATCACACTGGAGGTGAATGCAAGCACATACTGGGAAGCCTCTGAAGTAGTTATGCGGGGCTATGCTATCGCATATGTGGCAGGGAAGAAAAAGCGGAGGGAAGCAGTCCTGTTGAGGCTATCACAGGAATACCACCAATTGAGGAGGGCACATATGTCACATATAAATGACACACACAAAATACAATTGGCACAAGTCAAGAAACAAATAGATGACATATTGACCATCAGAGCAGAATGGGATATATATTACCAGCGTTTTAGACTGTTCAAGTGGGGCAGTAAGGCAGGCAAACTACTGGCTAATTTAGTGAGGCCCACACGCAAAAGGCAAATTATCTCATCCATAAAGGATGATAAGGGGGGAGTCTTAACCACAGAACCCCAAATTATGCAGCAATTTGTTCAGTATTATAGTTCATTATATAAAGCTCGGGTTTTTGATACAAATAAGTATGAAGAGTTCTTTCAAGGGTTAAGGATACCGAGGCTGACGGGTGAGCAGTTGGACACCCTAAACGGGCCTGTGACGGAAAAAGAGATAAGGCTAGGTATTAAAATGCTGAAATTCACTAAGGCGCCGGGACCAGATGGTTTTGGACCTGAATACTATCGTATTCTCAGTGATTTGGTGGCACCACCACTGGGGGCGTGGTTTAATGGGCTAGTGGAGGAGGGATTGACCATACAAAATAATATGGCTCATATAGTGCTCTTGCCAAAGCCAGGTAAAGATCCGGCGTAGGTGGGTTCATACCGCCCGATCTCTCTGTTAAATCAAGATGTTAAATTACTTGCAGCTATATTGGCCAGACGTATAAACCAGGTATTACCTGAGCTGATTCATGAAGATCAAGTAGGCTTTGTACCGGGTCGTTACGGCTCTATGAACATCATGCGAGCCATGATGGCTATACAAGAGTGTAGGGGAGAAGGAGTGCTAGAAGCCATTGTAAGGTTGAATATGGAAAAGGCCTTTGACAGTATCTCATGGCCCTATTTATTTGAAACCCTGGGAAGATTTGGAATATCAGGAGCGGTGGTGTCCTGGATTGAAGCCCTTTATAGACTCCCTACGGCATGGATAATGGTAAATGGGAAACCCACCGTTAGGTTACCGTTGGGGAGGGGTACCAGACAGGGATGCCCCTTTCTCCACTTCTTTTTCTATTGGCAATTGAACCATTGGCTATAAAAATCCGCAGTACTGCAAACATGAGGAGGATTAGGGTGAGGAATAGAGAGCTACGACTGAATCTTTTTGCAGATGATATATTGCTATATGTGGCGAACGCCCGCAGAGACTTGCCAAGGGCTCTTGAGTTAATAGGGAAATTTGGAGATTTATCAGGGCTGAGAGTTAACTGCGCTAAATCGGAATTACTACCGCTATCACCTTGAGCATTGTGTTCATTTCTAATAGAATTGGAAAAGGTGCAGCGAAGGGCGACTAAAATGATAGCGGGGATGGGACGACTTCCCTATGAAGAAAGACTAAGGAGGCTAGGGCTTTTCAGCTTGGAAAAGAGACGGCTGAGGGGAGACATGATAGAGGTATATAAAATAATGAGTGGAGTGGAACAGGTGGATGTGAAGCGTCTGTTCACGCTTTCCAAAAATACTAGGACTAGGGGGCATGCGATGAAACTACAGTGTAGTAAATTTAAAACAAATCGGAGAACATTTTTCTTCACCCAAAGCGTAATTAAACTCTGGAATTCGTTGCCGGAGAACGTGGTGAAGGCGATTAGCTTGGCAGAGTTTAAAAAGGGGTTGGACGGTTTCCTAAAGGACAAGTCCATAAACCGCTACTAAATGGACTTGGGAAAAATCCACAATTCCGGGAGTAACATGTATAGAATGTTTGTACGTTTGGGAAACTTTGCCAGGTGCCCTTGGCCTGGATTGGCCGCTGTCGTGGACAGATTGCTGGGCTCAATGGACCCTTGGTCTTTTCCCAGTGTGGCTTTACTTATGAACAGAATCGGTATATGCCAAAAGGGGGGTTGGAGAATTGGAGCCGACCATGGTCGTTTATAAGCGTAATACACGGGAGCTATAGTGGCAACCCCAACATTACTAGCGGACGAGGCTTTTTGAGGCCAATGCGGAGAGCATGGGTGTGGTGGAGGGGACGACAACAGAGATCGCCGGACGCCTCACCCTTTTTGAGTATAGTGGGCAATGAGGCGTTTCAGCCCGGGATGGGACGATCGGCATTTATCAAGTGGAGAGAGAAGGGTTGTAGGATTTTGGGGCAGCCACTGGCAACTGACCTGGACATTTTTGATACATTTGACCAGGTCAAGGAGAAGTGGGACCTGGCAAATAACAATCTGCTGCAGTATCTTCAGGTTAGACATTACTGGTCCTCATTGAGGGCAGAACATGGGGCGGCGTGGACGTGGGGTCCCCTAGATAGGATTCTCCTCAAGATCCCATATCAGCTAAATGGCCTATCGACCTGGTACAAAGTTCTAAATATGAACAGGCAGATGGAAGAGATGGATATGCTGGCAGATAAATGGAATGGGGGCTTGGGTACCACCTATACTAGCCAAACCTTTAGGCGCTAATCTTAACATGATATGAAATGGTTAAGGCGGCTGATTTGCAGGAGACGCAATATAAGATCTTACATAGAGCATACATTTCCAAGGCGAAGGGGGTACACATGGGACTCTGGGAAGATGATAGATGCAACAAATGCAAGAAGGAGGGGGACGTTGCTCCACTCCTTTTTAGAATGCCTGGCTCTGGTGCTGTAGAATGAAGCCATTCAGGTAATTAACACTGTTATGCAGAGGACAATAGAGTGGGACTATGTAACTTTGTTGTTATTATTATTGTTACATTTGTACCCCGCGCTTTCCCACTCATGGCAGGCTCAATGCGGCTTACATGGGGCAATGGAGGGTTAAGTGACTTGCCCAGAGTTAGGGGACCAATCCCTTTTAATAGCACAAGGCCTGTCACAACCTTACAGGAGGTTGGTGTATATCTCACTCCTGGTCAGGAAAACTATTTTACATTTTTGGATCTCTGAAGAGGATGTATTAGGAGCGGTATGGAGAACGAAGATGAGGGAAGTAGGCAAACATGGGAGGCGAATCTATTCTAAGACCATTAGATCAGACAATAGGCAGTAAGCCATGCTGTGGACAGACTGCTTAAATGTGATCACCTAAGGAGAAAGGAGAGGGAGGAGACGGGGAAGGAAAATGAAGGGCTGAATGGGTGGGGGGGATCTTCGAATGATGGGAATGGAGAGTATGAAGAAGTGCAAGGTAGAATGGATGGGGAGGGGAGGTTAAATAATTACAAGAAAATACAATGCAGGATGTTACTATTAAAAAGATTGACATGGACTCGGGCTATGTAACATGTTTTGTTGTTCTTGGAATGTACACCTGGTTTTATAGTATGTACCCTGTGAATATAACCTTTATTGTGTGAATAAAAATAAAATAATAAAAAAGATGACACAAAATTATTCAGGGTCGTCAAGTCGCAGGAGGAATGTGAACGATTACAGGAGGACCTTGCGAGACTGGGAGAATGGGCGTGCAAGTGGCAGATGAAGTTCAATGTTGACAAGTGCAAAGTGATGCATGTGGGTAAGAGGAACCCGAATTATAGCTACGTCTTGCAAGGTTCCGCGTTAGGAGTTACGGATCAAGAAAGGGATCTGGGTGTCGTCGTCGATGATACGCTGAAACCTTCTGCTCAGTGTGCTGCTGCGGCTAGGAAAGCGAATAGAATGTTGGGTGTTATTAAGAAGGGTATGGAGTCCAGGTGTGCGGATGTTATAATGCTGTTGTATCGCTCCATGGTGCGACCGCACCTGGAGTATTGTGTTCAGTACTGGTCTCCGTATCTCAAAAAAGATATAGTAGAATTGGAAAAGGTACAGCGAAGGGCGACGAAAATGATAGTGGGGATGGGACGACTTTCCTATGAAGAGAGGCTGAGAAGGCTAGGGCTTTTCAGCTTGGAGAAGAGACGGCTGAGGGGAGATATGATAGAAGTGTATAAAATAATGAGTGGAATGGATCGGGTGGATGTGAAGCGACTGTTCACGCTATCCAAAAATACTAGGACTAGAGGGCATGAGTTGAAGCTACAGTGTGGTAAATTTAAAACGAATCGGAGAAAATTTTTCTTCACCCAACGTGTAATTAGACTCTGGAATTCATTGCCGGAGAACGTGGTACGGGCGGTTAGCTTGACGGAGTTTAAAAAGGGGTTAGATAGATTCCTAAAGGACAAGTCCATAGACCGCTATTAAATGGACTGGAAAAATTCCTCATTTTTAGGTATAACTTGTCTGGAATGTTTTTACGTTTGGGGAGCGTGCCAGGTGCCCTTGACCTGGATTGGCCACTGTCGGTGACAGGATGCTGGGCTAGATGGACCTTTGGTCTTTCCCAGTATGGCACTACTTATGTACTTATGTACTTATGTAAGATACTGGGGTAGTAAGAGCTCCGGTTGGGATTTTCCCTTTTCTTTTTTTTTTTTGGTGCTCTTCTCCCCCCACCCCCCTTTTTTTTTTTTTTTGCAACATTGAGTCTCTGAGCTATTGGCAGGGTTCTTGCAGAGTGCATTGGTGTCTGGAGGTGTTCGCCAGCCATTCCTTTTGCTACAGTCTCGCTTGGCCATCAGCCTGTGGTGAGGTCTCTGACACCGACTGCCACCCGTGTTGGCACACCTTTGACGTTGGTGGAGGAAGCTTTGCTGGAGTTGAGGCTGGAGCTGACACCTCAGTGCCCCTCAGGGTTATGGTACCTCTTCATCAAGGAAATCTTGGCTGACACCAGAAGCATACTGATAGCATTGATTCTCTCTTCCTCCAGGTGCCTTATTACTCGAGGAGGCATAGGTACACCCCTTCTTACCATTCTCAGCATGCTCAGCCCCAGCGAGCTCATTCTTGTCAACAGCGTGCACTTAAGACACAGATAGTTCCCCGGTCAAAGCAAGGGGGAGCTTTTGACTGGCTGCAGCAGAGAGAGCCACTGTAAAATGATATTCCTAGACAGCTTGTTGGTTGGGGGAGACTGAAGTTTTACTAATAAAGGTGGCCCCCTCCGACTGGCGGGTTCTTCAAAAATAGCCTGTCTTGGTTGTGTCCTACAATGGCTTTAGAGACCACCATATTGCACACCAAGAGCACATCACTTCAGCTGTCTGTACATGCAGTTATTTACAGAGAAACTCTCCACCCTTCTCAAGGCCAGTGCGGTCAAACCCGTTTCCACCAGGGGAAGAAGGGAAGGGATTCTATTCCAGGTACTTCCTTGTGCAAAAGAAAACAGGGGTGGGGTGGGGATGCGTTCCATCCTAGACCTTTGAAACTTGAACAAATTTCAGGTCAGTATGGTTTCCATGGGTTCCCTGCTTCCCATGCTTCAGGAAAACAATTGGCTATGCTTTTTAGACTTAAAGGATACTTATTCTCATATTCCGATACTTCAGCTCACTGAAAGTATATTTGGTTTTGGCTGGGGTCATGTCACTTCCAGTATTGGGTGTTGCCTTTTGGCCTTGTGTCAGTTCCCAGGATTTTCACCAAGTGTCTCGCAGTAGTTGTGGCATCGCTACGCAGGCTAGGAGTTCAAGTGTACCTCATCTTGACGATCGGCTGGTGAAGAGCATGTTGCAGGATGGTGCTCAGGAGTCCCTGCGGAGGACTGTTTGGGTGTTAGAGCACCTAGGGTTCGTTTTAAACTACCCCAAGTCCCATCTGCTTTCTGTCCAGCGATTAGAGTTCATTAGACCCCTGCTAGATACTCAGCTGGCTCGGGTTTTTCTCCCTGTGGCGCAGGCAGATGCTCTCGTCACTTGAGTCTGAGCAGCTCGGCAGGTCACAGCTCGGCAGATGCTGACACCCATGGCATGTCTTCATATGAGAACTTGCCTGGTGGATCCTAGCTTTCTAGTTGTGGTTGGCCACGGGGAACCTAGAAGATTTCATACAATTTCTGCCAGAGCTGGTTCAGTCCCTACTCTGGTGGACAGTTTGATTCAATTTGACTCTGGGACTCCCAAATTTCACAACCCACGAAAGTGCTGATGATGGATGCTTCACGCCTAAAGTCGGGACTTATTTAGACGGGCTTCACAATCAAGGTTCTTGTTCAGCCCAGGAAACATGTTTCTAAATCAACCTTTCAAGGCTTTCAGGGATCAGCTGAACAACCAAATCATACTCATTCAAACTGACAATCATGTTGCCATGTACTATACAAACAAGCATGGGGGCACCGTATCATGCCGTCTGTGTTAGGAGGTTATCTGGATGTGGAGTTTGTCTCACCAGAACAGGATGCTCCTCAAGGCCACTTACATAGCAGGAAAATTCAACAGCCTGGCTGACAGACTGAGCAGGGGCAAAGAACTGCGCTAGTGGTCCCTCAACATGGCCATTGTCCATAAGATCTTCCTAGCATGGGGTACCCCTATTGAAGAATCTCGTTGCCTCTTAGTCCAATCACAAAGTCCTTCAGTTCTGTACCAGGCTTCAGGCCCATGACAGACCCGGCTCTCGTCTTCCGCCAGGGTCGCTTTACTCATACTACCCCTCTCCTCAAGACCCTTCACTGGCTCCCTATCCATTTTCGCATCCTGTTCAAACTTCTTCTACTAACCTATAAATGTACTCACTCTGCTGCTCCCCAGTATCTCTCCACACTCGTCCTTCCCTACACCCCTTCCCGTGCACTCCGCTCCATGGATAAATCCTTCTTATCTGTTCCCTTCTCCACTACTGCCAACTCCAGACTTCGCGCCTTCTGTCTCGCTGCACCCTACGCCTGGAATAAACTTCCTGAGCCCCTACGTCTTGCCCCATCCTTGGCCACCTTTAAATCTAGACTGAAAGCCCACCTCTTTAACATTGCTTTTGGACTCGTAACCACTTGTAACCACTCGCATCCACCTACCCTCCTCTCTTCCTTCCCGTTCACATTAATTGATTTGATTTGCTTACTTTATTTATTTTTGTCTATTAGATTGTAAGCTCTTTGAGCAAGGACTGTCTTTCTTCTATGTTTGTGCAGCACTGCGTACACCTTGTAGCGCTATAGAAATGCTAAATAGTAGTAGTAGTAGTAGTAGTAGTAGTAGTAGTAGTAGTAGTGTCTGATGCCTTCCTCCTTCATTGGGGTAACAGGACATTTATTTGCGTGTCTTCCTGAAACTCAAGTAAGACTGTGGGACTATGATCTTGATTGCTTCTTACTGGCCCTGACAGATCTGTTTCCCTCTTCTTCTGGAGTTATGTTTTCCTACCCTCATCATGCAGAACCGAGGGATCTCTTCTGCATTCCAACTTCCGGTATCTGTCCCTCATAGCCTGGATGTTGAGAGCTTAGAATTTGCTTCCTTGCATCTCCTGAAGGTGTCTCCAGGGTCTTGCTGGCATCCAGAAAAGATTCCACTAAGAGGTGTTACTCTTTCAAATGGAGGAGGTGTGCCGTGTAGTGTGAGGGCAAGGCCCTAGATCCTATTTCCTGCCCTTCACAGACCCTGCTTAAATACCTTCTGCACCTCTCTGAGTTTGCTCTCGAGATCAACTCCTTAAGGGTTCACCTCTGTGCAATTAGTGCTGTTATCAATGTGTAGAGGGTATTCCCATCTCTGGACAGCCTCTAGTGCGCTTCATGAGAGGTTTGCTGTTGACAGAGCCCCCTGTCAAACCTCCACCTGTCATGGGACCTCAACATTCTCACACAGCTGATGACAGCTCCTTCTGAACCTCTTGATTCTTGTCATCTTAAGTACTTGATCCAGGAGGTTATATTTTTGGTGGCTGTTACTTCAGCTCTCAGGGTCAATGAGCATAAGTACATAAATATTGCTATACAGGGACAGACCAAAGGTCCATCAAGCCCAACATCCTGTTTCCACCAGTGGCCAATCCAGGTAACAAATACCTGGCAAGATCCCCAAAAAAGTACAAAACATTTTATGCTGCTTATCCCAGAAATATTTTCCCCAAGTCCAATTTAATAATGGTCTGTGGACTTTTCCTTTAGGAAGCTGTCCAAACCTTTTTTAAACTCTTCTAAGCTAACCGCCTTTACCACATTCTCTGGCAACGAATTCCAGAGTTGGATTACACATTGAGTGAAGAAACATTTTCTCCAATTCGTTTTAAATTTACTACTTTGTAGCTTCATCGCATGCCCCCTAGTCCTAGTATTTTTGGAAAGTGTAAACAGACACTTCACGTCTACCTGTTCCACTCCACTCATTATTTTATAGACCTCTATCATATCTCCCCTCAGCCATCTTTTCTCCAAGCTGAAGAGCCCCATCCGCTTTAGCCTTTCCTCATAGGGAAGTCATCCCATCCCCTTTATCATTTTTGTCACCCTTCTCTGCACCTTTTCTAATTCCACTATATCTTTTTTGAGATGTGGCGACCAGAATTGAACACAATATTTGAGGTGCAGTCGTACCATGGAGCGATAGAAAGGCATTATAACATCCTCATTTTTGTTTTCCATTCCTTTCCTAATAATACCTAACATTCTATTTGCTTTTTTAGCCGCAGCAGCACACTGAGCAGAAGGTTTCAACATATCATCAACGAAGACACCTAGATCCCTTTCTTGGTCGGTGACTCCTTACATGGAACCTTGCATGACGTAGCTATAATTCAGGTTCCTCTTTCCCACATGCATCACTTTTCACTTGCTCACATTAAATGCCATCTGCCATTTAAATGCCCAGTCTCATAAGGTCCTCTTGTAATTTTTTACAAGCCTCCTGCGATTAAACTACTTTGAATAACTTTGTGTCATCAGCAAATTTAATTACCTCACTAGTTAACCCCATCTCTAGGCCATTTATACATATGTTAAAAAGCAGCGGTCCCAGCACAGATCCATGGGGAACCCCACTAACTACCCTTCTCCATTGAGAATACTGACCATTTAACCCTACTCTCTGTTTTCTGTCTTTTAACCAGTTTTTAATCCACAATAGGACACTACTTCCTATCCCATAACTCTCCAATTTCCTCTGGAGTCTTTCATGAGGTACTTTGTTAAACGCCTTCTGAAAATCCAGATACACAATATCGACCGGCTCACCTTTATCCACATGTTTGTTCACACCTTCAAAGAAATATAATAGATTGGTGAGGCAAGATTTCCCTTCACTAAATCCATGTTGGCTTTGTCTCATTAATCCATGCTTTTGAATATGCTCTGTAATTTTGTTCTTTATACTACCATTTTGCCCGGCACCGATGTAAGACTCACTGGCCTATAATTTCCCGGATCTCCCCTGGAACCTTTTAAAAAAATCGGCGTTACATTGGCCACCCTCCAATCTTCCAGTATCACGCTCTATTTTAAGGATAAATTACATATTTATTATTTATTTATTTATGGTTCATTTATTCCCCACAGTTTCCCACAAATTATATATTACTAACAATAGTTCTGCAAATTCATTTTTCAGTTCTGTCAGTACTCTGGGATGAATACTTCAGGCCTTAGTAAAAAATGCACCTTATATGAAGTTTCATCATAGCAGAGTAGTCCTCAATGTTCCTGCCTTAGATTGTGTCAGAGTTCCATCTGAACCAGTTGATTGTCTTGCCAACATTTTTCTCCCAACCTCATGCCCATCCTGGCAAAAGGGCACTGCACACCTTGGACTCCAAGTGAGTATTGGCCTTTTACTTGGAACTGACTAGGCCCTACAGACAGTCCACTCAACGTTTTGTTTCTTTTCATCCCAACATGATGGGAGTCACCATCGGGATACACACTATATTTGCAATTGGCTTGCAGATTGCATTTCTTTTACTTATGCCCAGGCTGGGCTGACCCTTGAGGGTCATGTCAGGGCTTACAATGTCAGAGCCATATCTGTGTCAGTAGCCTATTTGAGGTCAGCCTCCATTGAAGAAATTTGCTAGACTGCGACTTGGTCTTCAGTTCACACATTCACATCTCATTACTGCATTCATCAGGATACCTGATGCGATAGTCGGTTTGGACAGAGAGTTCTGCAGAATTTGTTTGGAGTTTAGAGTCCAATTCCTCCATCTTAGGCCTGTTTTGTTCTGTTCAGACTGTATATATTTTCAGGTTAATTTCTTTTTTGCCCTTGCCATTGTGAGGTCCAATTGACCCGCCCGTAACCTCCGTTCACAGGATAAATCCCTCCTCTCAGTACCCTTCTCCACCACCGCCAACTCCAGGCTCCGCTCATTCAGCCTCGCCTCACCCTATGCTTGGAACAACCTTCCTGAGCCCTTACGCCAAGCCCCCTCCCTGCCCGTCTTCAAGTCTTTGCTTAAAGCCCACCTCTTCAATGCTGCATTCGGCACCTAACCCTTACCGTTCAGTGAATCCAGACTGCCCCAATTTGACTGCCCCTATCGGACCGACCGTTCACTTGTCTATTAGATTGTAAGCTCTTTGAGCAGGGACTGTCTCTCTTTGTTAAATTGTACAGCGCTGCGTAACCCTAGTAGCGCTCTAGAAATGTTAAGTAGTAGTAGTAGCCTGGTAGCTAGGGATTCCTATCTGTGAGAATTTTAGGCCTGCTTGTCCACAGAGAAAGTGAAAATACTTGTAGCAGGTATTCTCCGAGGACAGCAGGCATTACTACTACTACTATTTAGCATTTCTATAGCGCTACAAGGCATACGCAGCGCTGCACAAACATAGAAGAAAGACAGTCCCTGCTCAAAGAGCTTACAATCTAATAGAGAAAAAAATAAAGTAATCAAATCAATTAATGTGTACAGGAAGGAGGAGAGGAGGGTAGGTGGAGGCGAGTGGTTACAAGTGGTTATGAGTCAAAAACAATGTTAAAGAGGTGGGCTTTCAGTCTAGATTTAAAGGTGGCCATGGATGGGGCAAGACGTAGAGGCTCAGGAAGTTTATTCCAGGCGTAGGGTGCAGCGAGACAGAAGGCGCGAAGTCTGGAGTTGGCAGTAGTGGAGAAGGGAACAGATAAGAAGGATTTATCCATGGAGCGGAGTGCACGGGAAGGGGTGTAGGGAAGGACGAGTGTGGAGAGATACTGGGGAGCAGCAGAGTGAGTACATTTATAGGTTAGTAGAAGAAGTTTGAACAGGATGCGAAAATGGATAGGGAGCCAGTGAAGGGTCTTGAGGAGAGGGGTAGTATGAGTAAAGCGACCCTGGCGGAAAACGAGATGGGCAGCAGAGTTTTGAACCGATTGGAGAGGGGAGAGGTGACTAAGTGGGAGGCCAGCAAGAAGCAGATTGCAGTAGTCTAAACGAGAGGTGACAAGGGTGTGGATGAGGGTTTTGGTAGAGTGCTCGGAAAGAAAGGGGCGGGTTTTACGGATGTTGTAAAGAAAGAAACGACAGGTCTTGGCGATCTGCTGGATATGAGCAGAGAAGGAGAGAGAAGAGTCAAAGATGACCCCAAGGTTTCGAGCTGAGGAGACAGGGAGAATGAGAGAGCCATCAACAGAAATAGAAAACGGGGGGAGTGGGGAGGTGGATTTGGGGGGGAAAAATGGGAAGCTCGTTTTGGTCATGTTTAATTTCAGGTGGCGTTGAGACATCCAGACAGCAATGTCAGACAAGCACACTGAAACTTTGGTTTGGATGCAAGGTGAGATATCAGGAGTAGAAAGGTAGATTTGGGAGTTATCAGCATAGAGATGGTAGGAAAAGCCATGGGATGAGATTAATGAACCAAGGGAAGAAGTGTAGATAGAAAAGAGGAGGGGACCAAGAACAGAACCCTGAGGTACGCCGACAGGCAGAGGGATAGAAGTAGAAGAGGATCCACCAGAGTGAACACTAAAGGTGCGGAAGGAGAGGTAGGAAGAGAACTAGGAAAGGACAGAGCCCTGGAATCCAAGTGAGGACAGGGTATCAAGATGTATGCTGTGATCGACAGTGTCAAAAGCAGCGGAAAGATAAGAAGAATGAGGATGGAATATTGACCTCTGGATTTAGCCAGTAATAGGTCATTGGAGACTTTAGTAAGCACAGTTTCAGTTGAGTGGAGAGGGCAAAAACCAGATTGTAGTGGGTGAAGAATAGCATGTGAGGAGAGAAAATCAAGGCAGCGGTGGTGAACAGCACGCTCAAGTAATTTGGAGAGAAAAGGGAGGAGGGAGATGGGTCAGTAATTAGAGGGACAAGTAGGGTCGAGTGAAGGCTTCTTATGGAGAGGTGTGACCACAGCATGTTTAAAGGCAGTAGGGACAGTTGCAGTGGAAAGTGAGAGGTTGAGAATGTGACAGATATTCTCACATCCATCCCACCTCTCCTTGGAATTGTCCCCTTTTTATTATGCTTTATAGTTGAACAGTTTTATTGATGGAACATTTCACAGTACATAGTCATTATCCATAATATACAGGACAATAAATGCAATATCTTACATACATTTATACAGTTACTACGTGCCATCAAGCGTTTTTATAATTCCCCCCCCCCCCCCAGGTCCCTTTTCCTAAATCCTCTCCAACCTAACTCACCCCCCCGAATCCTAAATCCCCTCCTTCCCCACCATAAGAATCCCATCTCCTCAGCAAAGGGAGTCAACCGTCACCTGCATTTGGTAAGCGCCTCTCTCATACATGCAGAAGGGGGTCACCCAATTGATTAAGAATGGCACTATGGGCCCGCGGTGCAAGGGCATGCATGCAGCATTGCCAGGTTAAATAAAACTCTCTCTGTCACTTAAATTTCAGACGAACATCTCTTTATTCCAATAGTAAGAACGCATGTAGCTTGTTACGCCATTGCCAGTATGTAGGAGCCTCTTGTTTTACCCAGTTAATTAAGATGCATTTTTTACCTATTAGAAGCGCTTTATATAGCAGCGCATTATAATGGTCAGCACCAGCCCCTCTCAGCGCCCGCACTCCCAACAGAACGTTTTCAGGCCACAGTGACATAGGGACCTTCATTATATGCCCCATAAAGTTACAAATGTTTGCCCCAAAAGCCTTTATCTCCGGACAGTCCCACATAGTGTGGTAATAATTGCTCTCGGGCTCCCCACACTTGCCACATTGAGGTGAGTCCACCCCTCCCATTTTATAAAGTCGCAACTTAGAAGTGTATGCTCTGAATATCACCCTGCCCTGACATTCCCTCAGTTCAGCAGTAGCTGTTCCTTTTGGGATTTGTCGTATGCATGTCAGTAACATTTGTGATGAAATCACTTTATGCAAATCGGTGGACCACTGCGTCGCGAGGTGTGTCAGGTCTCTTTGTGCAGTACTCTGCAGCAACTGCTTGTGAAGTAACAAAATCGATATAGCTTCTTCATTAGGCATATCAAAAAGTTTGTCTATCATGCCGGGCACATCAACAGCGAGAGATTGGTGAGGGATAGCTGCAATATAGTGGAAGAGCTGTAAATAAGCAAGGTTATCCATCCAAATCAATTCACCAAGTCCCAAAGATTCCAATTTCTTAAGAGTACCAGCAGAATCCACCATGTCTTGTAGAAGAGTAATCCCCTTTTGCTGCCAAATTTGAAATTGGAGGTCGTCTATACCAGGGAGAAAATCTCCATTACCGGTAATAGGTAATAATCCGCTGTGATGTGTGTCAAACATCCAAGCTCGGCTTAGGTCACTCTATACCAGTCTAAGAGGCCGAATCACTACGCTTCTTCTCAGGTGCTCTGGCAGCGCAGTAGATTTCGGCTGTATCACATATTGTAATCTCAGCGGACAAACCCAAGCCTCTTCTACCTCTCTCGGAGTATAATGTGAAGTACCTATCAACCAATCTCCTATATGCCTCAGCTAGCATGCCTTGTTATAGCGTTGAAGGTCCAAAACCCCAAAGCCTCCCCTGTCCCAAGTATCTAGCAAACTTTGCCAACGTATCTGTGGTCGTCTCTTAGTCCAAAAAAATTTGGAAAGCAGGCCCATTAACCGCCTCTAATCCTTTTTAGTAAAATACAGTGGCAGGATCTGAAAGCAATATAACCACTTGGGAAGAAGTACCATATTAAAAAATGAAATCCTCCCTAGTAGTGATATGGGCAAATTGGACCACCTCCCCAACATCTGCTATGTAAAGTCAAACAACTTAGTCACATTCAACTGATACAATTGGGCTGGGTCCTCCGGCAACTGTATACCTAGATAGGTAAACGAAACAGCTGTCCTCCGAAAGGGGCGCGCTAATCGTACCCATTCCACTTCTGTCATATTTATGGGCTGAACCTCCGATTTGTCTACATTAAGGCAGAACCCCGAATAATTGCCAAATTCTCTAAATATCTCCATCAAAGCTGATAATGAAGCCTGTGGGTTCTAAAGAATGACCAAGAGGTCGTCCGCAAAAGCGGAGATCTTAAAATGCTCAGGCCCTAGAATAAACTCCGTGTACATCCGCTGAACCCATAATATCCCTGATTAGAGGATCAAAAACCAGTGCAAATAAGAGCGGTGACAGTGGGCAGCCCTGTCTAGTACCTCTGGCAATTTCAAATTGCCGAGAAATCACTCCATTCACTGACACCTCCGCCATCGGGCACTGATATAATGTTTTGATAGCCTCCTTAAAAAACCCACCCACACCATAGGCGTCCAGCACCCCAAACATAAAATCCCATCTCACTCTATCAAAGGCTTTATGTGCATCAAAAATTACTAATATGGAAGGGGTACACTCTTTATGTACCTGTTCCAATGCCAGCAGTATCGTTCTCAAGTTTTTTGCCACAGGACGTGCCCGAACAAACCCCACCTGAGGAGTTAGCACCAAATGAGGCAGAAACCGAGCCAGTCTATTGGCCAAGATCTTTGCAAATAATTTAGCTTCAAATTATAATAAAGGTATAGGTCGATAGGATTCTGCACGAGTTGAATCCTTCCCCGGTTTTAGTAATACAATAATCTGCGCCGTTCTTAACGAGCTCAGTAACTCTCCTCTTGTAACATGCAGATTAAATACCTTAGACACACACGGCGCAATCTCCTCAACCAAAATTTTGTACAATTCCGACGAGAATCCGTCCACCCCCAGTGATTTATAGAGAGCACTATCTCTTATATTCCAGGTAATCTCGTCCTCAGAAATATCTGCATTGAGTATATCTTGTTGAGTTTTCGAAGGCTTTGGAAGATCTTGCCCCTCTAAATATGCTGACGTCTCTATCCTATCTTCCGGCGGAGAATATAGCTGAGTGTAAAAAATTTTGAAGACCCTATTAATGTCTGCATTCGTGTGGTGGATTACACCCTGATCATCTCACATTTGTGTTACCCATCTCCTCCCCCCCACTTGATTGACCAATCTCGCCAGAAGCTTCCCCTGTGTGTTGGCATGTTTATTCAGCTGATATGTATAATATATCAAAGATTTTTGTGTTCGGGAGTGAATCAGCTGATTCAATTCCACTTGTGCCGTCATATATAACTTCTTATGGGCAAAAGAATGTGTCCTACTATAGACCAGTCTAAGTCTCCTTACTCTTGTTTCTAAGCGCAGCATTTCAGCCTCCCGTACTTTCTTTTTGTGAGCTGAATAAGATATAATATGGCCTCTCAGCACTGCTTTTGCCGCCTCCCAAAAGAGTATGGGATCTGATTTGAAAACTTTCTTTATTAAGCTCAGCATAGTCTCTTCACTTATCAAGTATAAAGGAATGGAACTGGGAGTCATAAATAATACAACATCCTCGGTAATCTCCAACAAAACGGGCGTTTCCGGTCCATGTCCCACTCCAATGTGATCCATATCATAGCGTGATCTGACACCTGTGTCAGGCCTATCTCTGCCTGTTTCATGTATGTCACAATGCTCTGAGAGATTAGCAAGTAATCTATACGGGACTGCGTACCATGGGCCCTAGAGAGATGGGTATAATCCCGCTCTCCCGGATATAGCAAGCGCCAGGAGTCTACCAAAGCCAAAACCGAGCACACCCATGGCACTCCTCTGGCATAATTCATCGGTCTGACCTTGGAGGGGCCCGTGCTGTCCAACAAGGGATCAAAAACCATATTAAAATCCCCTCCCATAATCACTGGGATTTGTTCAAAACTGTGTATATGTTGGATGATGGTCTGAAAAAATTGTTTTGTCATATTGATTAGGGGCGTATATATTAACCAATAGCAGCGGTCTGCCATTCAAAGTTACTTGCTGCATTACATATCGTCCTTGTGTATCAGTAATCCTGCGATGCATTACACATTGCAACCCTTTACGAAATAGTATAACAACCCCTGCTTTTCTGTTTGATGTGGGACTATCCACCACCTCACCCACCCACCATCGACACAGCTTGTGTTACGCTGCATCTAAATTTGTTTCCTGCAACATAGCCACATGCGCCTTATGTCTATTCAGTGCCTGCAGAATCTTAGAGCGCTTAATTGGAGAAGTTACCCCTCCCACATTCCATGATAGTATTTTAACCATGTCTCTCCCTTAGGTGACCACAGGTAACATTGCTTTCCAGATGTGTATTCCTATTGGAGAGAGGGATCCCAGCCTACCCCACCCCCCATTGTTCAACTGCAACAATTCTCTCCCTCATAACCTATATGGTGCAACTTGTGAGTCTTATGGTATACCCTCTTCCATTCCCCCCCCCCCCACCCCTGCCCCCCCAACCCCTCCTAGTCCCCCCAATCCATAGAGTTCACCCTTGAGCTCATCACGTAAAGGTACCCCACTCCCTCTCATTGCTTAACCAGTAAAAGATACTCTTAGCCAACTGCTTAACACAACAATTTGTCCCTCCTTTGGGACCATAACTTGAAACCTGGAAATAAGAAATAATTTGTTAGAAAACAAAACATCAAGTACATAAACCATTCAAAAGGCCCAATACCAACCATGCCCTGGCAGTCCTGCAACTGTGATTCACATTCAATCCACTGCTGTGCAGCATTCTCCATTGGCTCCTGTGTGATGCTGGTTGGTTTTACTCTCACTTCAATACCATATTTCTCTCCGCTTCAAATGACTGCTCACTTGCAATTGTGCCATATCTGTACCTTCTCATACATGTAGAGCAGCTGCCAGCGCTATATTCCAAGTGAAAGCTTTCATAATTATGCCTCTATGACAAGCAGTGGTCTCTGAGTCCAGGACTAAGTCTCTAAATGTCCATCCACACAGGAATTCAAAGGTCCTTGCAACTCTCTTCTGCTGCAATCCAACTCTTCATACCTTTCCAACCATTGTAGGGACTGTGTAGACTCTCATGTGGCAGGACTACCTCCCCTCCCCCACCTATCCCTCTGAGTTCTAAAAGAGCTCCACATGTAACAGCACCTCACTTCCTTCTTCTATGAGTCAGACATTTTATTAATAAACCCTTATATGCATCCTAACCTTCTGTATCATGTATACAACGAAAACTTAACAGGAATAAGCATGAAATGTTTGTGGTTGACATATATACCCATTATTTGGATTTACTTTCTTGCCCCTACTATCCTTAAAGCTTCCCCTAATACCACCTAGCCCTTCTACAATAGCTCCTCCCCTTCTGATCCCACACCTTGACAACACAAGCACCGTACCCCCCTCATTAGTCCCTTATCTAATAACATCATATGAATCAGTTGTCTGATCAAAAAAAGTGATAACTCTAACATTCTCCAACTCTGCCACAATACCCATGTAAGCCGCATTGAGCCTGCCATGAGTGGGAAAGCGTGGGGTACAAATGTAACAAAAATAAAAAAAATAAAATACATTTTCGGAACACTGCCGATCCCATCAGGCAGTCCGCCCTTGGAAAAATTGGCTTCAAACATTCTATTAATAAAAACACTTATATGCATCCTAACATTCTGTGGCATTTATACATTGAAAACTGATTAGAAACAAGCATGAAATGTATGTAACTAACATATATGCCTATTATCTAAATTACCTTTCTCTCCCATACTCTCCTTAAGGTTTCCCCTGATAGCACATAGCCTTCCGACATTATCTCCTCCCCGTCTATTCCCATACTTAACAACATAAGCCCATAAACACCCTGCCCCCCTCATTAAACCCTTTATCTAACAACATCATGTGAATCGTTTGTCTTATCAGAAGACAGCAGTTAACAGCAAAACTCAAAACGCTTTCCATCCTCTGACACAGTACACTTTCAAAGGACTGCCAATTTCCCCAGGCTGCCAGCCCTCCAGAAAGTCGGTTTCTGATCCTGTTGCTTCTCACCATCTAAGCACTGCTCAGCTGTTTGGCAGGCATTTCCAAAGTCCTTTTTCCACCTCCAATTTCCACATAACAGTTCATAATCACTCCCTCTGGGCTTTTCATTTAGCTTCCTTGCTCCCTGCTTTGGGAGGCAGAGTGCCTACAAAATCTCTAGCAAGCTCTGCCGACTCGAAGCTCTTCTTCCCGTCTTCAGAGAAAATTCTCAACTTAGCCAGGTAAGTCAGGGCAAACTTGATTTTCCGGTCTTACAGGTCTGCACAAACTGACCCAAATGCCCTTCTTCTCGCCGCCGTAACTTTCCCCGAATAGTCCTGGAAGCAGAGAATTTTCTTTCCTTCATACTGCAATAATTGTCCAGATCGCAGTGCCCTCAGGATCGCTTGTTTGTGACTGTAGTTTAGAATTTTCATTATCACTGCTCTCGGTCGTTTATTAGTTGATCTTTTCGGTCCGATGCGGTGTGCCCTCTCAACTCTCAGGGGCCCCTGCAGATTATTTATTTTTAATTCCTTAGGAATCCAGCGCTCCAGAAACTCCGCCAACTCTGGTTCTTTCAATTGCTCTGGCAATCCTATGAGCCTCAGATTGTTCCGCCGTGAACGATTTTCCAAATCGTCCAATTTCTGCTCCAGCTCGTCTACTTTCTTTCTTAGGGCCTCAGCTGGTCCCGCGGTTTTCTCCATGCGGTCCTCCACATCACTTATTCGTTGCTGCATGTGGTCCAAATCTAGATGGAAGCCATCCAGCCGTTCATGTGCCTCCTCGGCTCTGTCAAAAAGGGCTTGCAGCTTTTTATCTAATGCAGCCTCAACAACAGCAGTAACCTCAGCTGTTATTTCAGTAGTCCACGCCGAGCACACTGATGAACATTGCTGCTGCTGACTGTCCGCCATTTTGGCTTCCGCACTCTTGCTTTTGTCCTTATCTTTTTTTTGTAATCTTGCAGCCATAATATTTTGTATCAGCTTAACAGTACCAGTTTCTCACGCCTGCTGCCTTCACACAACGTCCAGTAACTGCCTGTTGCAAAAACGCCTGTTTTCCGTTAGCTGAGAGAGTTAGATTATAAGGAAGTGTAGGAGCTCGACTTTTCAGCAGCCATTCTCCCTCATGGCACCACGTGACTCCTTTATTATGCTTTATATTGTACTGCTTGTCCTGTGCTTTCACAGTGGGTGTGAAGGCACTCGCGGATTTGCGGTGAAGCACATCTTTTTTTTTTTTTTGTTACATTTGTACTCCGTGCTTTCCAACTCATGGCAGGCTCAATGCGGCTTACATATTGTATACAGGTACTTATTTGTACCTGGGGTAATGGAGGGTTAAGTGACTTGCCCAGAGTCACAAGGAGCTGCCTGTGCCTGAAGTGGGAATCGAACTCAGTTCCTCAGGACCAGAGTCCACCATCCTAACCACTAGGCCACTATCTTGCAATCAAAGACCTATTTTAAGCTTTTTTCAAGTTCTTGACCAGCAACCTGGACCCCACGTTACCCATCTGTCCTCAGAGAATACCTGCTATAGGTAAATATCTTCGCTTTGCTACTTTTGAATTGAACAGGGCACTGTTTTCATTTATTTATTATTTAATCATAGCTTCCAGTAATCATCTTTGCTCCTGTAAAGCAAGGCTAGCTGTAGTAGGTTATGACAATGGAATAAATTCTCTGAAACTGGGGAGTAATGCATGGAGGGTGATGGTTGTTCAAAATACAAAATTAACCTTCCTTTGTCATAAAAACAGCAAATAAATTTTACTCAGTTTTTTCAGTAACAGTGTGTGGCATGTATTTAAAAAAACAAACAAAAAAATCTCCAAAACCTTAGTTGTCCTTAAACACTTCCCCTTCTGGGCCATCTTAACAAGACCAAAGTAGGGAAATCTAAACAGAAGGACATGGTTCCAACCAGGAAATATAAGAGCCTAAGGATAGGGACTAGAGAATGACACGGGGATGGGGACAGGGACAGGAACAGAGCTTGCGGGGAAGGGGCGCAGACAGAGCTGACGGGGCAGGGATGAGGACAGAGCCCACGGGGACAAACGTTGTGCCTGTGTCATTTTCTACTTTGAAGCCTGTTAATGAACTGGGCTTATTTATGTTTTAGTGATGCAGAAAACAATATTTTGATTTTTTGAAAAACAAGCAAACATGCTGGCTACAACTAGCAAAATTTGCATGGGGGATCCTGTACGTCCTGCTACCAGCACATCTTCTAAGAAGACATCTTCTATTGCAGGAAGGACTGTGGATGACAGGAGAGCTAGACTGAATCCTGCGATTGTGATGACTTTTTATTCATCCACAGATTAAAAAATCATAACAGTGCTTTATAGGGCATATTTCTCCCCTCTAGGGTTGTATTTTATACCCCTGGACATTTTAACAGGGTGGATTAAGATTCCTTGGGGTAGTAGAAATCAGCTGCTGTTGGGGTTGGAAGGGTAGAGGGTGGTGGTGAGGAGAGTTATTATAGTTTCTCACTGTTATTATTGTTTTCTATTTGTAATTTATACACAATAGTTGCACAGCATATTCTATTTATAAAAATATTTAAATATAAAATCATAATTGTTCGAGGCTTCTGCAGATGAGGAAAGAGTCCATGGGAGATGGAGCAGGGATGGGACAGGGACAGAACCTGCGAGGACAGGGTGGGGATGGAGACAGAGCCTGCGTAGATGGACACAGAACTTGCGGGGAGGGGGCGTGGATGGAGACAGAACCCATGGGGACGGGGACAAACTTCATCCCCGTGTCATTCTTTAATAGGGACAGTCAGGGAAGCCCAGAGAAGGAGCATCCATGATGGATCCTGCTACTACTAAAGAAAGATTTGCAGTACTACTAAAGAAAGATTTGCAGCTTTATATCCTGCAAGGTAGGACAAGTTTTTTAATGTTTTGCCAGCGATTGTTCATGAAGCTCTTTTGAGCTCACCTGTTAGTCTGTTAGGAAGACGGACCTCCTTTTGATATTTAGCTTTGAGCTGCTTTATTTGAGCTTGAGCTGATGGTCTGTGAGGCCTATTTTGTGTTTTGAACTTGAACTACATAAAGATTTTATCTGTCTTTAAATGCTAGTCTAACTATGGTTTAAAGACTTAGCATGGGAGCCCTATCACACGGAGCTTTTGTGGTGCTCTTTGTAAAGAGAAATCATAAAAATAAGCATATATACATTGTGAAGATTTTGGCTTGTCATTTGGAATGGTTAGATACTTTGGATGCCTTCAAAGGAGTAGATGACTTGACATGAATCTTTTTAATAGGTTTACCACATTTGTTTCTAATGATGTGCCTGCTAATGTGCTATTGCTTATCTACAGGAACGACGACACTCGCTGGAGAACCAGGTGAAGAGGTTAGAGACAGCTGAACGCAGAGAAAATAAACTAAAGGAAGATATACAAACTAAATCTCATCAGATTCAACAGATGGCTGACAAAATTCTGGTAAGCTGGGTTATAAGAGAAAATGGAAGAGGATGCAGCTAGTTTCTCCTATATCAGTACCAAAATCTGCCAGTCAACATAGCATTGCGAAGTCTGCTGAGTAAGCTTGGGAAGCACTTATGTAAGGTCCTTTGGGAATGTGTTCCAGTTTTTGGTACTGATATAGGAGAAACTAGCTGCAACTAGGCAGAGAAGAAACTGCACTGGGAACCATAAGGAGGGAAAGCACGGCGAAGCAGCATACTGCTTTCAACAAACGCACTGCATTTTACAATATAGCCGTATGCACTCTGTCAAACTTCGCGACCCCTGAGGCAGGCGCTTAGTGCCGAAATATGGACCGTGTCGGGTCCATTCAAAGATCTGTTCCTTACAATACATGATTAAAGGTTTCATTCCCCTTTTTTTGAAGGCTCCTGGTACTTTTTTGTTTTGCTCTTTGGACTTTTGTTTGTATTTTGCTCCCTCTCTTTGCTGTACAACATTCTTTCCCCGACATCATGCCCATCCTGGCAAGAGTACCTTGCACACCTTGGACTGCAAGTAAGCATTGACCTATTACAAGGAGCGGACTACGCCCCATAGACAGTCCACCCAGCATTTTGTTTCTTTTGATCCCAACATGATGGGGATTGCCATCGGGGAAACGCACACTCTCCAATTGGATGTTATATTGCATTTCTTTTACTTATTCCCAGGCTGGGTGACCCTTGAGGGTCATGCTAAGGCTCACAATGTCAGAGCCATGGCTGCATCAGTAGCCCACTTGTGGTCAGCTTCTTTTGAAGAAATTTGCAAGTCTGCAACATCACATCTCATTACTGCCTTGAGCAGGATACTCAACATGATAGTCTGTTTGGGCAGATAGTGCTGCAGAATCTGTTTGGGGTATAGAATCCAACTCCACCACCATAGGCCCGTTTTATTCTGTTCCAGGCTGCATTCTCACTCAGTTTGTATATAGTTTCAGTTTAATCTGAGTTATGTCCTCGCTGTTGCGAAGCCCAGTTGACCAGTGTGTTTTTTTCTGTGAGCCTGGATGCTAGGGATACTCCACTTGTGAGAATTATGGCCTTTTTGTCCTTGGAGAAAGCAAAGGTACTTAACTGTAGCAGGTATTCTCCGAAGACAGCAGGCCTTATATTGTCACAAACCCACCTGCTTCTCCTTGGACTTGTCTCCTTTTCATTGTTTTTATGTTGTAGTGTTTAACTGCAGTAATTGCTCTGTAGCGGCAGATGTGAAGGTACTTGCACATGTGTGGTGGAGCGTGTCTTGCGCTCCACAAAGCTCTTGTATGGGGTGATATGGTGTGGTACGTACAGATTTGACTCCACAGTGTGCCCACAGATTTTGTATTGTCTCAGACATAAACTGTCCCTTGGTCTGAGAGTATTTCTCATGGATATCCTACCCATGAAACTATTTCTAGCAGGGCAGTGGAAATTTTCTCTGATTTTATGGAGGATAAGGCTACCACTTCAGGATATTTGATAGCAAAGTCCACTACCGTCAATATATATCTTTTCCCAGTCTGGCTAGGGACAGCTAGAGGCCCCACTATATCCACAGCTTTTCTCTCAAAGGGCTCACTGATAATGGGTAAAGGTTTCAGGGGGGCTGTGGGGTGATCTTGGACCTTACCCACTCTTTGGCACACATCACAGGTTCTACAGTAATCAGCTACGGCTCGTGATACTCCCAGCCAGTAGAAGTTCTGTGTCAATCTGTGTCAGGAGCTTAACCGAGATTGGACAGCAGAGCCGGTAGTGGGAGGCGGGGCTGGAGGTTGGGAGGCGGGGATAGTGCTGGGCAGACTTATACGGTCTGTGCCAGAGCCGGTGGTGGGAGGCAGGGATAGTGCTGGGCAGACTTATACGGTCTGTGCCAGAGCCGGTGGTGGGAGGCGGGACTGGAGGTTGGGAGGCGGGGATAGTGCTGGGCAGACTTATACGGTCTGTGCCAGAGCCGGTGGTGGGAGGCGGGGATAGTGCTGGGCAGACTTATATGGTCTGTGCCAGAGCTGGTGGTTGGGAGGCGGGGATAGTGCTGGGCAGACTTATACGGTCTGTGCCAGAGCCGGTGGTGGGAGGCGGGGATAGTGCTGGGCAGACCTATACGGTCTGTGCCCTGAAGAGCACAGGTACAAATCAAAGTAGGGTATACAAAAAAAGTAGCACACATGAGTTGTCTTGTTGGGCAGACTGGATGGACCGTGCAGGTCTTTTTTCTGCCGTCATCTACTATGTTACTATGTAATCTAGTATGAGTGCAAGTCACCTCCTAATGTCCTGCTAGTGGAATGTCATGTTCAATCTGTAGAAGTTGTTCTCTGTATGCCCTGGGCGCTATAAGCTGATTGCCTGCTGTCCAGGGCCTATTAGGATAAGCAGGATCAGTCTCTCTGTATAACAATTCCCCTTTCCATAGGATACGATCTTTACTAGTCTCATTGGTTGGCTGACCAACCCTCTGCCTCAGAACTTCCAGGTCGGGGTCAGAGCGCTGTGCTTCCTGAAAAGCATATCTCTGTCCTATATCAGTATCCATATCTGGAAGGGTCTCTGCTGGTGACTCTGAGAAATCAGGGTTAGCAGTCTGATCAATGGGTGTATCAGGCTGTTTCAAACTCAGTGGCTCCGATCACCTCTGGAACTGGTGTTGCTGGAAGCAATGGAGTGCCTCCTCCTATCACTTGGTCAGCTGGTCCCACCTGGACTGGCTCAGGATCTGGAACTGGAGAGGTGTTCTCTGTTGCTTCTGCTTGTTGGGCCACCCTGGCCTGACTATGGGTCACCATAGCGGAAAAGCTTACTCTGCTATCAAGGGGTAATGTTCATTGGATCCATGTCGGTTCCACATCTTTGGTTACCGGCATGTTTTTTTATTATGCCTACTTCTCTGTATCCAGGCTTAATGCCACAATCCAGGAATACTCAAGCAATGGGTACATTCTTTCTGGATCCCTTGGCTATCACTACCTCTGCAGCGCGCCGTGGAAGAATTGCATCTTACAGCACTTGCTTTGGTCGTAATAAAGTAATGCTAGAGCCAGTGTCCACAAACCCATCTCCTGGGTCTGATTCACAGTTAATCAGGTGCTGTAGTGTTGTGGAAACCCATCTGCTTCCTTGTTAGATGAATGGCCAGAAACCTTTTGTGCTGCGGCAACTGTATGGTCTCCTTCGTGGTACTGGAGCCACCCACGAAAGCCGCCAGCCTTGGTGCAGGAACTGGAATGCTCTTTAGTGCAGGCTTGAGATTATCTGGGCAATCCGCTTTTAAATGTCCTGTGCGCCCACAAGAGTAACAAAGACGTTCATTCCTAAAGTCTTTAGGTTTTTGGGCAACACTGGAGGGTTTGCTGACAGTCTTTGAAGTTGCAGGGATATTTGGTTTAGGGCCCTGGCTGCCCTTAGATCCCGGCTCCTGCGGATAAGGATGACTTCACTTTGCCAATCAGAGATGATTAGCCATAAAGATGTCAGCCAGCTCAACTGTCTTCTCTGGAGTATGGGGCTGGTGATCGTGAACATGTTCCCTCACCTCTGGACAACAACGCTGCAGAAACTGCTCCAGGACCATCTGGTTTTGGCAGTCATCCAGGGTTTTAACTTCAGCTCCACTGAACCTTCTGATGCTGGTTTCTTAACTGAAACACAAACTCGCTGTGAATATAATCTGCCGCCTTTTGCAAAGTCTTGAGCTTTAGTCTGTAGGTCTCGGGGGTAATGGCATAACGGTTCAACAAAGCTTTGTGTACCTCCTTAAACTGGAAGCACATCTCCATGGACAGTCCTTGGAATGCCTCAAATGCTCTACCAGTGAGCTTTCCTCCTGGAAAGTGCACCCAGTCTTTCTGGGGAATCTCATTTAGGCGGCATATTATTTCAAATTTATGTCACCTCTGGTATTATCAAACTTCAAAAACAAGTTGGGCCCAATCCAAAACTTCATTTTCTGCAGCTTGACTTCCCACTTACGCTCCTTCCATCACTCTTCCCATTCTTTTCACTGCTGCTGCTGTTTCCAGTCCTCATGCTGCAGCTGGTCTAGCCGCTGTCGCTGTAGCATGTAGGTTTGCCGGATCTAGGCTGGTGTAGCACCTGGCCCTGCCAAGTCACGGGCTTCTGCTCACAAGGGGTCTGCTTTCCCTGCAGGAGAACTCTGTGCAGACTGGTCCTGTAGCTCCTCCTCCTACTACTACTATTTGACATTTCTAAAGCGCTACTAGGGTTACGCAGCGCTGTACAATTTAACATAGAAGGACAGTCCCTGCTCAAAGGAGCTTACAATCTAAAGGACAAATGTACAGTCAGTCAAATAGGGGCAGTCAAATTGAGGCAGTCTAGATTTCCTGAAAGGTATAAAGGTTAGGTGCCGAAAGCAACATTGAAGAGGTGGGCTTTGAGCAAAGCTCCTCCCTACTGAGGTTATCCAGTTGCTCTTGTGTTAGGACTGGCATCTCTAGTGCCTGCTGGCTGCTGCCAGTCACCATCAGCATGCTGCTAATCTCCTAACACTATCACAAAAAAAAAAAAAAAAAAAACTGAACAGGAAAAGGAACCCTGTTACTTCTGCACTCTGTTTGGAAGCTACAGATAAAAAAAAGACTCTGAACCACTCAGTTGATGGTGACCTTCACAGCACACACTGAGCCTGACAATCCCATCCCTCTGCCACCAAAAAAGTACAAGGATCTATCACGAAACGCCTAGCCACCTGCCTGGGGTTACCCCACGGCCACTTAGATGGCATATCTCCAGCACAGTTCAGTTCCACCTGCACCTGCTGCCCCTGCTTTACACTAGCACCCTCCTCCCACCGACTGGGCGAGTCTCCCTCTCTCAAATTATCCCCATTGATTTCTATGTTACTGGGGCCACACTCCCAGTGGCCCCATAGTTCCCAGAAAGCAGTCACAGACACAACACACAAACCACCAGGATTCTTTATCAGTCCAGACAGGCAGAGCCACTGATCCTGGTGAAGTACGGGAGAATGTGCCAGCCACTGCATCTTCTTCTTTGGCTCAGTTCTCGGTAGACAAACAGAAAGCATCCTACTTGTGTCACTATTACAAGCCTCACAGGATATTAATGCAGGACAAATAGAAGACATTTCTTTTGAAATTTCTCTTTCCACTGCAACTCCTTTTTCACTGGAGATTGTATTGCTTATCACAAATCCTTTTTATATTAAATCTGTTTTATTGACGACAAAATACAAATAAAACAAAGAATTTCAGCATCCCAGGTTTCCAATTTTCTCCCCATCCTCCTATCCCTATCTACCTTCTCTATTCCAACCTCCCACCTCCTCCTATTACTATATCCCTCCCTCATCCCAACAGCACACCTCTACCCCAACCCAAAATGAAAGTACTACCCCAAATTATGGGATCAGATACGTGAATACCCCCCACCTAGCATAACCAGCCTTAATTTCCATATAACAGCATGATGAGCCACCAATCCTGAACAAGCTACAATAGGTTTATACAAGAAACAAAGTAAAATCTAACAAAAGCGTTCTATTGTGCACTGGGAAAATATACAAATTAAAGATAGCACTGAAAGAAGGGACCAAGCCAACATGACTGCAACCAAGTCCATAACTCACAGAAGCCGCATCTTAAGTGCCCATTCCAGCTGGGACCGTTTGCAAAAAGGGTTGTGCTGCCTCCTCAGTAGTAAACAAATGAGCCTGGCCAGCATAATTAATCCAAAGTTGCATTGGATAAAGCAAAGCACCCATAGTCTTCTAAAGATAAAGCTCAGAACTGAGGGGAACAAAAACTTTCCGGGCAGTGTGCACTTTAGCAGTATAGTCCTGAAAACATAAAACTTTCCAATTTTCAAACTGCAAATTTTTTTCCACCATGCAAAGCTTGCGGGATAGCTTGCTTATGGACTAATGCACCACACGAAATACAGCCACCTTAGGCTTCGTAGTTGGGCCAGTCCCAGAGCCTAGCCGATGAGCCCATTCAATTTTAAAAGGAACATCAAGAGAGATCAAGTGCAAAGATTTCAGAATCCAAGTCTCTAAAGTTTTCACCAGAATGTCATCCTTCAAGAACTCAGAAAGGCCCACCAAAACACAGATTACAGCGCCAGGGTCTGCCATCCAAATCATCCACCTTGCACTCCATCTGCTGAGGTGAAGCCGATCCATGTCCTCATGTTCTAGCGTACCTATTCGATGTTGTAACCCATCAAACTATACTGTCCAACCGGTCATGAGCAGCCTCAATTCTATCATGCAGCTGCTGCAGTTTAGTATCCAGCGTAGCTTCCACCACTGCCCGCATTTAAGACACAATCTCCTTGGTCCATGCAGAGCTTACCGATGGACTAGGCGGGGCTGATAAAGCCACCATCTTAGCTTCTGCTTCCTGTAAGTTCTCCGGAGCCCTGTGGGTCAATCTCGATACCATACGAAATCCAAAAATCTCAAAACTGTCCCTTCTTCTAGCAAGCTGTGTCAGATTACTTAAACTTTGATACTACTACTACTTAGCATTTCTATAGCGCTGCCAGGGTTACGCAGCGCTGTACAAGTTTAAACATGGGGAAGGACAGTCCCTGCTCAAGAGAGCTTACAATCTAAAGGTAAAAACTATGTAGTCAGTGTAGGTATCAGGAATGGAAAGGTGGTTAGGCACCAAAAGCAAGGGAGAAGAGATGGGCCTTGAGTAAGGACTTGAAATAGGCAGGGAGGGCGCATGGCGTATGGGCTCAGGAAGTCTGTTCCAGGCATAAGGTGATGCGAGGCAGAAGGGGCGGAGTCTGGAGTTAGCGGTGGTGGAGAAGGGTACAGAAAGGAGTGATTTGTCCTGAGAGCGGAGGTTATGGGTGGGAACATATGGGGAGAGGAGGGTAGAGAGGTAATGGGGGGCTGCAGATTGAGTGCACTTGAAGGTCAATAGGAGAAGCTTGAACTGTATACGGTAGCGGATCGGGAGCCAGTGAAGCGACTTGAGGAGAGGGGTGATATGAGAGTATCGGTTCACGCGGTAGATAAGACGAGCGGCGGAATTTTGGACAGATTGAAGGGGGGATAGGTGGTTAAGCGGGAGGCCAGCGAGGAGAAGGTTGCAATAGTCAAGACGAGAGGTAACGAGCGAGTGGACGAGGGTTCGGGTGGTCTGTTCAGAGAGGAATGGGTGAATTTTGCTAATATTATAGAGGAAGAAGTGACAGGTCTTAGCTGTCTGCTGGATATGGGCAGAGAAGGAGAGGGAGGAGTCAAAAATGACTCCGAGATTGCGGGCTGAAGAGACGGGGAGGATGAGGGCGTTGTCAACAGAGACAGAAAGTGGGGGAAGAGGAGAAGAGGGTTTGGGTGGAAAGACAAGGAGCTCACTCTTTGCCATGTTCAGTTTCAGATGCCGGTAGGACATCCAGGCAGCGATGTCTGAAAGGCAGGCCGAAACTTTGACCTGGGTTTCAACTGTGATGTCGGGAGTGGAGAGGTAAAGCTGGGTATCATCAGCATAGAGATGGTACTGGAAACCATGTGATGAGATCAACGAGCCCAGGGAAGAGGTGTATATCGAGAAAAGAAGCGGTCCAAGGACAGATCCTTGAGGGACCCCAACAGAGAGCGGGACGGGGGTGGAAGAAGAGCCATTAGAAAATACTCTGAAGGTGCTTTGGGAAAGATATGAGGAGAACCAGGAGAGGACGGAGCCCTGGAACCCAAATGAGGACAGTGTGTCAAGAAGTAAATTATGATTGACGGTGTCAAAGGCGGCAGATAGGTCGAGGAGGATGAGGATGGAATAGTGACCTTTGGATTTGGCAAGGAACAGGTCATTGCAGACTTTAGAGAGTGCTGTTTCTGTTGAGTGTAGTGGGCGAAAGCCGGATTGAAGCGGGTCGAGGACGGCCTGAGAGGAGAGGAAGTCAAGGCAGCGGCTGTGGACAGCACGTTCAAGTAATTTGGAGAGGAAGGGTAGATGGGCGGTAGTTGGAGGGACAGGTGGGGTCAAGTGATGGTTTTTTGAGAAGTGGTGTGACTACAGCGTGCTTGAAGGTGTCAGGGACAGTGGCAGTGGAGAGAGAGAGGTTGAGGATGTGACAGATTGAGGGGTTAACTGTAGGAGAGATGTTGGTAAGCAGATTGGTGGGAATGGGATCAGAGGAACAGGTGGTGCACTTAGAGGAAGAAAGAAGGCGAGCAGTTTCCTCTTTGGTGATCTCAGGGAAGGAGGAGGCCAGGTTAGGTTGGTTGAGGGAGTGGGTTAAGAAGTCACAGGGAAGAGAAGGCTTGGAAGTGAATTCAAGGTTTATCTTCTGCACTTTATCGCGGAAGTAGTCAGCTAGTGTTTGAGGAGAGAGAGGGGGGGGGGGGTGGGAGCGGAGGGTACTTTAAGTAGGGAGTTGAGGGTGGCGAAGAGGCGACGAGGGTTGGAGCCAAGAGAATTGGTTAATTGAGAATAATATTCCTGTTTGGCAAGGAATAGGGAGGACTGGAAGGAGGATAGCATGAATTTGAAATGGGTGAAGTCTGACAGGGTGTGAGATTTCCTCCAGAGTCGTTCAGCAGAGTGGGTGCAGGAGCGAAGGTAACGGATGCAAGGGGTTAACCAGGGCTGAGGATTAATGCGCTTAGTGGGGCGAGAGACAGATGGTGCTAGGGTATCCAGAGCAGTGGAGAGAATTTCATTGTAGGTAGAGACAGCCGTGTCGACAGATTCGGAAGACGA
Organism: Microcaecilia unicolor; assembly: GCF_901765095.1. Lineage (NCBI taxonomy): Eukaryota > Metazoa > Chordata > Amphibia > Gymnophiona > Siphonopidae > Microcaecilia > Microcaecilia unicolor. The sequence goes on from NC_044041.1 coordinate 66,257,607, forward strand.
GATGGAAGGGAAGAGAGTGGAGATGTGAGAGGATAGGGTAGGGGGGTCAACAGCTTGGAGATTCCTGAAGGCAGTGGTTATAGTTGGGCGAGGTTGAGGGGGAGGGTGATTAGGTGATGATCTGAAATAGGAAGGACTGAGGTGCAGAAATTGGATGGTGAGCAGGAAGAGAAGAGAACGAGGTCGAGACAATGGCCATCACGGTGAGTAGGGGTGGTAGAGCATAGTCGGAGGTTAAAGGAAGATATCAGAGTGAGGAATTTAGAAGCATAGGAGTTGGATGGGTTGTCAACGTGAATGTTAAAATCACCAAGAATGAGGGATGGAGATGCGGGATCAAGAAAGACGGTGAGCCAGGCATCGAAGTCAGTAAGGAATGAAGAGAGGGGTTTATCAGGGGGGCGGTAGATGACTGCAACTCTGAGTGGTAATGGGTAGAATAGCCGGATGGAGTGAGCTTCAAAGGACGAGAAGCAGTGAGACTGCGGTAGGAGGAGGGGTTGGAAACTACAGGAGAGCGAGAGAAGTAGCCTGACGCCTCCACCGCGGCCATCTGGGCGGGGAGTGTGGGAGAAGAGATAACCTCCATGACAAAGGGCCGCGACTGAGGCAGAGTCGTCAGGGGAGAGCCTGGTTTCAGTTAGGGCGAGCAGTTTGAGAGAACGAGAGATGAAGAGATCGTGGGTGAAGGGCAGTTTGTTGCAGATCGAGTGGGCATTCCACAAGGCGCATGAGAAGGGGAGGGAAGAGGGGGGGGGAGGAGGGAAATAGAGACGAGGTTGGAGACATCACGGAATCGTTTGCATGGATAGGAGGAGGATAGGTGAGGGGGGCCTGGATTAGGATTAATGTCTCCCGCGGATAGCAGGAGGAGGAGCAAGAGTGCGGAGGAGGGTGGGGGAGGTCGGGCGACGAAGACGGGGTGCACTTAGGAGGAATGGTGAAGGGTTAATGGTAGGAAGGAGGTGTTGGAGATTAAGGGCTAGGAAGGAGGAGGGGGACAAGAGAGATGGTGAGGTGGTGAGGGATGGGGGTGAATAGGGTATTGCCGTAGCGGGCAGGATGGGAGGGAACACAGGTGGGCAATGAGTTCCAGCGGTGGACGGCGGTAAGGGGAGGGGAAAAAGATTAGGAAGGGACAGGGCAAGGAAGAGGATGTGGACAGGGGCCATAGGTAGTGATTGCGGTGTGACAGGTGTAAGTGTAGTGACTGAGGTGAGAAGCAGATAGAGCGAAGAGCCGGAGGCTTGGAATTGGAGGGATTGATGGACTGGAGAGTGGGTAAGTCAGTAGCTGGCAAGTTAGCAGGCAGGCAAGTGAGGCAGTGGATGCCAAGCTTGCAGGCAGGGTGGAGCAAGCTGGTGCGGATGGACAGGAACGAGCAGGGAGAGGCAGGGGGGCAGGTAAGTCAATGGCTGTCAAGTTAGCAGGTTGGCAGGTAAATAAATGGTGACAAGCTAGCAGGCGGGTTGGGGCATGATGGGGCTGATGGACAGGAACGAGCAGGGAGATGCTGGAGAGCAGGTAAGTCAAGGGCTGACAAGTTAGCAGGCAGGCAAGCAAGTCAATGGTTGACAAGCTAGCAGGCGGGCTGGAGGCTTAGGGATCCCTGCCAGCTCAGGTATTTATTTTATTCTTTGAGGTCACTGGTACAGGGACAGAAAGCATGGTGGTGGGGGGGGGGGGGGGGGGGGAGGTATTCTGTGCCTTGCTGGTTTAGACTCAGGCCCACCCAAAATACTATATCTGACTACGCCACTGTTATAGAAGTTATATGAGAGCCTTCTAAATCCTTCCCTTTATATCAGGCTATTCAAGCTCTGATATCTATAGAGTGGAATTTACTAGAACCAGGTTTAAGGGTAGGAAGAGCTATGGCTAAACTTTATCCCTGGGTGCCTGAGAAAAAAAGAGAAGCTCAAGCAGCCCACGGAAGATGCCTTGGTGACCACTGTAACAAAAAGGGCTTCTATTCCCATAGAAGTGGCACTTCCTTAAAATATTTATAGGACAGGAAACTAGTCTCCTTCCTGAACAGTAAGAGTGAAAAGACAAAACAGGAAAGACTTATAGTGTTATCAAGGGGCAGGATAGATGCTGAATATATGTGGAATGGTAGCTTCAGATCAGTTAGATGAGGAGGATGAATCTGAAATTGTATTATTTACAAAGTGGCTTTAGAGAGTACAAAAATTATTAAATGAACCAGCCCCAAATAGTTGAAAAAGAAGAACAAAAGTTATGTCATGCTATATTGAGAATCTTTTGCAGAAAGAGAAGGCAAGAGAATTAGAGCATAGATGGCAATAGACATGATGGAAGATAGAAATTAAATATTACCCTGATCTAATTGGGGAAAATTATAATTCTGTGAAGATTTTATGTAATATGTACTTTGAGTAAAGACCATGGTAGTATTAGGAGTTGTTCCTTATAGGCAGATGATTTTGCACTGTTGCTTCTAGAAAAGAGAGGACTGGGAGGATATGATTTGGCAGGACTTCTGTGATGAAATACTTGATATACCGCCTTTCCTCAAGGCAAAAAATGTGGTTTGCATAATTAAAAAAAAAAAATTAGCGTAAAAGAAAAGGAAAAGAAGCACAAATTCAATTTAATAAGTAACAAAGAATAGAAGGAGAGAGAACCCCCCGCCCACACACTAAAACAGTAAAACATATTTGAAACAAGAACAGTCCCAACTACCTTATGATCCCGTAAGAAACGCCAGAGAAAATTAAATAAGTTTTTAAAGCAGCTCTAAATTTCAAATAGGAAAGTTCAGTATGAATAAGAGTGGTGAGTGAATTCCAAAGAAAGGGAGCTCGAATGAAGAGTGGCAGATGGACTAGAGTCTAGAACAGTAAAATGGCTAGTTGAACACTAGTCATTATTGGAAGCCAATGGAAATGGATGGGAAACATCATAACATTGAGCATGTGACAGAATTTGGATAGAGGTATTTTGAACTTTTTGCAAACATTTAAGAGCAGAAACGGGAGTCCTGAATAGACAAATATTGCAGTAGTCGATGGGAAGCAACCAAAGAATAGAGAAGAGAAGCACAGACAGAATCATCTAGGTAATAACGGAGGGAGCGAATAAGACACAAGGAAGAAAAATATGATCATACAGTAGGAGAAATATGGGTATTGAATGTCAACTGGGAATCTATCACATAGAATCCACTAACATGGTAAGTGAACCTCGTAGCTTTGGATTAAGTATAAACAGGAAATCCAATACGGTAGCGTTTAACTTTCAAAAAGGAGACTGATAAAATGAGAAGAATGGTGAAAAAAAACTTAGAGGAGGAGCAGCTGCGAGGGTCAAAAATTTATATCAGATGTGGCTGCTGTTCAAAAATACCATCCTGGAAGCCCAGGCCAAATATATTCCATGTATTAAAAAAGGAGGGAGGAAGACCAAGTGACAGCTGGCATGGTTAAAAAGTGAAGGAAGCTATTAGAGCTAAAACAAAATCCTTCAGAAAATGGAAGAAGAAACAACAAAAGGAATGTCGTCAAATGCAAAGCACTGATAAGGAAGGCAAAGAGGGACTTTGAAAAAAAGATTGCGTTGGAGGCAAAAACATATAGTAAAATTTTTTTTAACGTATATTAAAAGCAAGAAGCCGGCAAAAGAATCGGTTGGGCCGCTAGATGACCGAGAGGTAAAAGGGGCAATCAGGGAAGACAAAGCCATAGCTTTGAATTCTTTACTTCACCAAGGAAGATTTGGGAGAGATACCGGTACCAGAAATGGTATTCAAAGCTGATGAGCTGGAGAAACTGAATGAAATCTCTGTAAACCTAGAAGATGTAATGGGACAATTTGACAAATTGAAGAGTAGCAAATCTCCTGGACTGGAAGGTATTCATCCCAGAGTACTGATAGAATTGAAAAATGAACTTGCATTCTGCAAGTAGCTCCTCTGGTAGCCCTTACCTGGCTACCCTTAGAAGGGAGGTATTCGGGAATAAACATAACCAACAATATCAGATATACAACATAGGCAATTTTATTGTATGGCAGAAAGAATATCATAGATAATACAATAAATGTAAGGTACTTACAGTACAGGAGAATAATCTGGCAAAGACAATGAAATAATATTGTTAGCTGAGGGGAAACTCCTTTCTCAGATACTGGCTGCAAAGCACTGCTCAGGGACTTTGTCAGGTACTTTCCCAAAGTTGTCTTGTGCAGTTCATACTTATATACATAAGTTATCTTAGAATAGTATAAACACATGCTTCTGTGCTTCCCATTGCAATTCCGTTCCCAGTATAGAAAGGATATGCTTTTGCTACATCAGCAGGAAACTAATCAGGCTGCAGAAACATAAGAATGTCAGATATATCTGTAACCAGTGGCGTACCAAGGGGGGGGGGGGCTGTCCACCCCGGGTACACGCTGCTGGGGGGTGCTGCGGCGCGAGCCTGCTGCGAGAGTTCGCTAACTTTTCTCTCGTTCGCTGCAGCTCCCTCTGCCCCGGAACAGGTTACTTCCTGTTCCGGGGCAGAGGGAGCTGCAGCAAACGAGCAAAGTTAGTAAACTTGCAGCAGGCACGCGCTGCGGCACCCCCCCCCCCTCCAGCGGCATGCACCCGGGGGGGGGGGCTCTTTAACGCGGGGGGGGGGGGGGGGCGGGGCGCCGCCCCGGGTGTCCGCCCCCCCTAGGAATACCACTGTCTGTAACACATGAATCTCATTCGATCATAACATCACTTTGTATTTGTTTCATCACCGGAGGTGGCTAACTCCTCACGGTACTATGTAAGCCACATTCAGCCTGCAAATAGGTGGGAAAATGTGGGGTATAAATGTAACAAATTAAAAAAAAAATATATATATATATATCATGCTCTGGCACACATTGTCTGTATAGCAGATGGTGGTATCATGTGTGTCACAACGAATCCTCATGGGAGCTGGGTGAGGCCAGCTGCAATGAGTTATATGTACTGACTTGCTTAGGCTATCAGATTGTGTACGTACAGGGTCATGAATAGTTCAGGGTCCTTGCACAATAGTGCTTAACTGTACAGGTATTATGGTGGGGGGCTATCAGGAATTATTGTTAGTAATAAGTAATTTATCTTTAAAATCAAGTGTGGTACCGGAAGATTGGAGGGTAGCCCATGTAATGCCGATATTTAAAAAGAGTTCCAGAGGGGATCCAGGAAAATATAGATCGATAAGCCTGACGTCGGTGCCGGGCAAAATGGTAGAGGCTATTATAAAGAACAAAATTACACAGCATATTCAAAGGCATGGCACAACGAAACCAAAGCTCATAATGGACATAAAATAAATCTTTTACTCTACGATTTCCTAACGCGTCTGTCACACATGAACCTTATTCTACCAAAAAATAGTTTTGTATTTGTTCATACCGGAATTGGTGAATGCCTTCGGTACTATGTAAGCCACATTGAGCCTGCAAATAGATGGGAAAATGTGGGATACAAATGTAACAAATAAAAAAAGTGAGACAAAGCCAACGTGGATTTATTGAAGGGAAATCATGCCTCACTAATCTATTACATTTCTTTGAAGGGGTGAACAAACATGTGGATAAAGGTGATCCAGTCGATATTGTGTATCTGGATTTTCAAAAGGTATTTGACAGAGTACCTCATGAAAGACTCCAGAGGAAATTGGAGAGTCATGGGATAGGAGGTAGTGTTCTATTGTGGATTAAAAACTGGTTAAAGGATAGAAATCAGAGAGTAGGGTTAAATGGTCATTCTCAATGGAGAAAGGTAGATAGAGGAGTTCCCCAGGGGTCTGTGCTGGGACTATTGCTTTTTAACATATTTATAAATGATCTAGAGATGGGAGTAACTTGATATAATTAAATTTTCTGATGACACGTTATTCAAAGTTGTTAAATCGCAAGAGGATTGTGAAAAATTACAAGAGGACCTCAAGACTGGGAGACTGGCGTCTAAATGGCAGATGACATTTAATGTTAGCAAATGCAAAGTGATGCATGTGGGAAAGAGGAACCCGAACTATAGCTATGTCCTGCAAGGTTCCACGTTAGGAGTCACTGACCAAGAAAGGGATCTTGGTGTCGTTGATGATGATATGTGAAACCCTCTGCTCAGTGTGCGGCGGCAGCGGCTAAGAAAGCAAATAGAATGTTAAGTAGTATTAGGAAAGGAATGGAAAACAAAAGCGAGGACATTATAATACCCTTGTATTGGTCCATGGTGCAACCGCACCTCGAATATTGTGTTCAATTCTGGTCACTGCATCTCAAAAAAGATATAGTGGAATTAGAAAAGGTACAGAGAAGGGCGACGAAGATGATAAAGGGGATGGGATGACTGCCCTATGAGGAAAGGCTGAAGCGTCTAGGGCTCTTCAGCTTGGAGAAGAGACGGCTGAGGGGAGATATGATAGAGGTTTATAAAATAATGAGAGGAATGGAATTCGGTAGATGTGAATCGTTTGTTTACTCTTTCAAAAAAAATACCAGGACTAGAGGGCATTCAATGAAGCTACAAAGTAGTGAATTTAATACGAATTGGAGAAAAGTTTTCTTCACTCAAGTGTAATTAAACTGTAATTCATTGCCAGAGAATGTGGTAAAGGCGGTTAGCTTAGTGGGTTTAAAAAAAAGGTCTGGACGGCTTCCTAAAGGAAAAGTCCATAGACCATTATTAAATTGAGTTGGGGAAAATCCACTGCTTATTTCTGGGATAAGCAGCATAAAATATATCAAACTTTTTTGGGATCTTGCCAGGTATTTGTGACCTGGATTGGTCACTGTTGGAAACAGAATGCTGGGCTTGATGGACCTTTGGTCTGTCCCAGTGTGGCAATACTTATGTACTTATGAGTTAGAGTTGGAAAAGAACGTCAAACAGTGACCCAGAGTGCCACAGTTTTAGATGGAATAACATTTGCTTTTTTCCGATCTGACGAAGAAGGGCTACCTTCGAAAGCTAATCAGAAAATGTATTAAGTTATGTCCAATAAGAAAGGTTTTATTTCTATTGATTACCTTTAAAAGTGGACTAAAACGGCTACCACATCTCTCTATTCAAGATGGAATAAGATTAAGTTTGTTAGAGGAAAGCCATTCATTAATATTATCCATACAGGTTTGAAGAGTTTAAAAGATCAGAAGCAGAAGAATCCTGGGTAGAAACTAATAAAATATCATCAGCATATATATGAAATCTAAGAGAAAATGGTTGTATGAGAAATGCCAAAGGAGCAAGACAAAAGATTAAACAGAAGAGGAGAAAGTGCAGATCTTTTAGGAACATCAGAGATCAAAGGCTTGGGATCAGAAGCAGAAGTAAGAGAAACTAAGAAAGAACTGACTGGTATTAAAGAAGAAAATCACTTAAGCTCTACACCTGCGAGACCAAAAAAGGAAAGACTAGAAAGCAATAAAGAGTTATCAACAAGCTCAAATGCAGAGAAACGAAAAAAAAAAGAACAGCAAAGAATTGGGTACAGTTACAGCTAAGAGGCACAAACAAATAATCCACAGCCGCAAAGCAGATTCTAACTTATAGTGGCAACAACACCAGCAGCAGAGATATCATGCCAGAAGTGGGTGGTGCGTTCGAGAGTCAGTGGTTGCCAGCAGCAGAGAAACCATGCTGGAAGTGGGCGTGGTGTTCGTCGAGAGCCAGCAGTGGGCAGCAACACTTGCCTCTCTTCTCCATGACATTCACTGTGCCTTTGACCACGGCAATGCTATTCTGCTGTTCTCTCTTTTTCTTTCTGCAGCCTTTGACCTTGTTAGTTACCTGATCCTTCTTTCCACACACTCTGCTGTGGGTATTTCAGGATTCCATCCTTCATTGGTTTTCTTCTTTGTGTTTTTTCTCTTCTATTCAATATTTTCCTCAATCCCCTAGCAGCTCTTGTCCAATAATTGAATGTTAGATTTTATCTATATATGCTGACAACATTCTTTTTGTTTCTACTCAAGATGCCTATTCACCAGATCTATCTGCTCTTCAATCCTTCCTTGATTCGATTGACCTCTGAATCATTATCACCTAGTTCTCAATCCCTCCAAGTCTGTGGCGTTCTGGATCACAGGCCACCCCAATTGTCCTCCTATGGCCCCTAAACTCCTGGGCTTTCTCTTGGCCCTAGTACAATCTTTGACGTATCTGAGTGCAATTCTGGACCCCAGTCAATCCTTTAGCCTCCAGGTTTCCTCTGTAGTACGCTCTCGTTTCTTCTCTTGATGTGCTATTTGGTCTCTCCATCCTTTCCTTGATGATAAAGCCTTGCAAGACTTCTTGTCGTGTTTGCGAAGCTGGGTTACTGCAATATTGTTTATTTTGGTCTCCATACTTCTCTTAAGAAACTTCAATCAGTGCAGAACACCTCCATATATTGCTATGATCATGTCACTCCTCATATGAAGTAGCATCACTGGCTCCCAGTTCTTTACAGGATTCAACATAAAACTTTGATACTAACCTATAGTCCTTTACTCGGGGATTCCCCCATACATTTATTTCCTCATTGTCGCCTACAGACTTGCACACACCTTGAGCTCCTCTGTGGTAAACCAGTTCTCCGAGGACAACCAGGCGGCTTATTCTCACATGTGGGTCAATGTCTGCGTCGGCCTGAGAACCGGCATTTTGCCACAGCAAAAACAAAAAAGGTTTTGCTGGAGTCTTCTGGTGCACGCACGCACGGACTGACTTCCCGCCCACAGCACGAGCGTGTACCTCAGTTTTCTTTTTTCCGTGATGAGGTGCAGCAGGTTTTTTCCTGTGCTCCTTGTTTAGCCCAGGATAGAGTCTTGTGGGTTTTTTCGCTATTTTTCGCGTTGGTTTTCTTCTTTATTTTTTTAAAAAAAGTATTAGGATTTTCTTTTTTTAAACGTCCTTAGTCTTTTTATCCAAGTTAAAGTTTTCTTTCTTTCTTCGACACGGCCAGGTTTCTCCCCTTTTTTTGTGCCCCTTTCATTTTGGCACAATTGAGTCCTTTAATTTCGCAGAGGCTTTTTTTCCTTCCATGTCATCGAGGACACCAGCGTCTTCAATCGTTGTACTCGGTGCAGCCGGACTATCTCAGGTACCTATACCCATTCCTGGTGTATCCAGTGCCTTGGGCTGGACCACAGCCCAGCTGCTTGTAATCTGTGTCTTTGTATGAAGAAACGGACCCAAGTAGCTCAAGAAGCCCAACAAGAGAAACGTTTTAGGGCTCTGTCCGGTCCTTCAACATCAGCACCCAGGTGGGTGTTGTCGACATCGAGGGAAGCATCGACGTCAGGAGCAGAGGTAATTGCTGCTGAGAGACCAAGTCGTGCTGGGAGCAGTGAGGCATCAAGTGGGTCTCCACCTGCCTCAAGGCTATGCAGGCTCCCCGGGACTGACCATCGTCGGACCCGACCTTGAGGAGACGTGAGGATTCCACCTTGTCCTATTCGGAACCGAGGAGTCTCGATGACGGGCATTGAGCGAAGGCAAAGAAGCACTGTCATCGATCTCCTTCGAGACACGGTCCCAGGAGCTCTGGGGCGTCGAGGGATTCGGCACCCGAGAAGCATTGGTGCTGAGAGGATCGCTCTCCCTCTATATAGGAGGTGCCGATGCGCTGGTCTCTTAGCAACTCAGTACCTGCACCTGAGCCTCAGCAGATTCTTCCACAGGCTGCTCCACAGACCCTGCAGCCTTCTCCGATGGCGGCTTTCGATGAGCGCATCCGGGCCCTGCTTCCAGAACTTCTGGAAGAACTGCTGCGCCAGTCTGCTTCGGTGTTGGGGATGCTTGCGCTTTCCGGGACCGTCTGCTACAGTGGCGTCTGGCCCTTCGCCTGCGGTGTGGTCCCTGTCCTCAAGCGGCACCGGTGTCGGCTGCCACCCAGGTTGTCTCCCCTTTGACATCGTTGGCGAAAGCTTTGCCGCAGTCCATGTGGGTGTCGGCCTCTCAACATCGCCATCGAGGATGTCGATAGTCTGCGTCGAGGCAGGCTCAGTCTCAGAGTTCCCTAAGAGAGGTATTATCCAATACTGAAGAGGAGCTTTCGTGGCAGTCAGAGGGAGATCCCAGATACTTTTCTTCAGATGAGTCGTATGGGATTCCCTCTGAATCTTCCCATCCATTTGAAAGGAGACTATCTCCTCCTGAGAGCCTTTCCCTTACATCTTTTGTCTGGGAAATGGCTACGGCTATTCCATTTCCTATGGAGTTTGAGGATGAGCCCAGGATTGAGATGCTTGAGGTCCTGGACTATCCTTGTCCACCTAAGGAGGCTGTGACTGCTCCTCTACATAAGGAACTGAAGGAGGTCCTTATGCGGAACTGGTCGTTCCCTCTGTCTGGCCCTGTGATCTCGAAGAAAGCTGATTCCCAGTATTGGATCCATGGTGAACCTGGGTTGATGAGGTCTCAGTTACCCCACAATTCCATGGTGGTGGACTCTGCCCTCAAAAGAGCCAAGAGTACTAGAGACTATTCCTCGGCGCCCCCAGGTAGAGAAGCTAGGACCTTGGACTCTTTTGGGAGGAAGGCGTATCAGGCCGTTATGCTCGCTGCCAGTATCCAGTCCTACCAGCTCTTCATGAGCATACACTTGTGGAATTCGGTGAGGCAGCTGTCTAGCTTAGTCGATGCTCTTCCTCCGGAGTAGGCCGAGCCTTTTTGCCAAGTGGTCAGGCAGCAGACGGCGTGTCGTAAATTCCTGGCCAGGGGCGCTTACGACTCTTTTGATGAGGCATCCAGAATCGCTGCTCAAGGTATAGTGATGTGCAGACTCTCATGGCTGCGTATCTCTGACCTGGATCATTCAGTCCAGCAGCGGATGGCGGATGTAATTTGCCAGGGGGACAACCTTTTTGGTGAAAAAGTAGAGGATCTTGTTGACCAGATCAAGAATGAAGAGAAGACTAGACGAATTTCATATTTAATATAACAGTTTATTTACAATTCTACTGATTACCCTTAATTGGGATAGTCAGGAAGCATTTCTGTACTCAAATCATATCTACACAAGCAATATACAGCAAAGATATTAGCATGCTTAAAGCTAAGGAGTCAGAATGAATGCTTAAAAACAAAGCAATGTACAGCAGAGAGAGAAATCAGAGTGCTTAAAGCAATGCTATAGACAGACAAAGAGAAATTCAAAATGCTTACTTATTTCTTTGTTCCCTCTAGTTTTATACCGGGCCTCTGACTAATTCTCTCATACAACATTCCTGTGCAAGTCTCTGAATACCACAAACTGTTAATCATGTGCAGAACATCTGCTTTCTATTACCCCCCTATTTAGCCCACAGACTTTCTGGAGCCTGCCTTTGGCTGATGGATGTGGGCCCCATCATGTCCCAGGAGATTTAGTGTTGAACCAGCTAGCTCTGCTGTTCTTTGAAGCATTCCACTTCAATTTTTAATACTTTTATTCAACATTTTTATGCTTTTGTTCAACAAATCCTCCCTTTTGAGGACTAATTGTTTCAGGCCTCAAACATCTGTTTCAGCTCCAGTCTGTTGTTTCCTTACCTCCCTTCTAAATCTCCTCCCCCCTTGTTTGTGGCATTCAGTTTCTGCACGCTTTTTCAATATTTTTGGCTGACATATTAAAGTTCTATTCATTCTTTTTCAGTTATCATTTTAAAAGCATCCTGGCACATTTTTGCAAACATGCTAATACATGTTATACAACATTAAACAGATTCAATTGTACTAGGGTACATATTTCTTGAGGTATATAATTTATAGGACAGTGAGCTTCATCAAAGGGAAGTACACTGTCATTCATTCTTACTTTTCATTAGCTGATGTGGCATTAAAAATTACACAAATTAAAAGCATAACATTCATTAACAGTTGTTACAACATTCTGCGTGTAAGTGCACTTTATCGGGGAATGTGTTCAGTTGTCATACTATTAATCAGACACCAACATGATGTCTGTGGGTACTTGTCCATAAGCAAGGCTTGCTTATAAATAGTCTCATTTGTCCAATGAAGGTTTTCATCATCTCTTACACAGGTATTATTGGGATCACAGTCATGGTTTTATCATTGTAGTCCCATATATCATAGTTGGCAAGGACAAGGATATGGGCACATATGATACAATCAGTCAAATTCAACATCTTGGCCACTGTAACAAGTCTATTATCATATGTGTTCATTGTCCATTAACAAACAACAACATCCCAATACCATCATGTTTCGGGACATGTTTGTTTATTCTTTGTCCATTTCAATATTATTAGTTCGTCGAATATCTGATAAGTGTATCCAAGAAGTATGACCTTCCAGACGGGCAGAGGTCTGAGTAAGGGCCGTGATAGCAAAAGGCCCTACATACACAGGATCCTTCCATGTTTTATGTGTAAAGTTCTTTCGCAGTACTAGGTCACCTACTTTAAAAGCACAAACATCATTATTCCCTACCTGATGTGATACATTTGTACGAATCATGTCACTGGTCAAATTTAGCATTGGTTGTAATTTTTGCCAGTACTGAGTTGTATTATCAGTACTTGCTGTCTGCATCGGGAAGAAATGACGTCCTGTCTGAATTTGGAATGGGGTCAATTTAGTACGCCCATTAGGTTGGGCCCTTATAACCATCAAAGCTAATGGTAACAAATCAAGCCAGGTATATAATTTTCCCACCATTTCTTTATTGAGAGATTTTAGTAAGACTCTCAATTTTGTTTTTAAAATGCCATTGTAGCGTTCCACCAAACCATTGGAGGTGGGGCGATACACTGATACCTTTCTGTGTGTTAAACCCATAATCGTTGCCATTTCTTTCAAAACACTGTTATTAAAATGTGTCCCGTTATCAGAAATTATTCTAGATGGACACCCATGTCTTGGCATAATATGAGTTACCAGGCATTGTACCACTTCATGTGCTGTCTCCCTTTTACATGGAAATGCTTCTACCCACCTTGAAAAAGCATCCACCCAAACTAACAAATACCTTTTTCCCTGCACTGGAATAATCATATCAGTGAAGTCAATATACCATTCTTTTGCTGGGCCTTCTGGTATTGGAAGTGTCCCAGGTGATATTTTAGGACCTCGTTTAGGTATGTTAATATTACATACCATGCAATTCTGCACAACCTGTTGAATCAAGTTATCAATTTTTAAAGTCCAAAATCTTTGCTCAAACTGTTGTTTCATTGTATCTTTATTCCAATGCATGGTTGCATGCCACTCAGCCAATACCTTAATCGCCTGGCTCATTGGCATGCAAGGTAATCCTTCTTCCTCATTAAACCATTCACTTCCCAACTTCATACATCCTCTCTTCAACCATTTTTCACTTTCCTGTCCCTCTGGCTGCCACATTTCAATCTTATCTACATTCGTAAGTGGCCCTTCCTGTGTCTGTCTAGTATTATACAAAATCTTTTCACTTTGCTTAACCACCTCCGTTGCTGCTGCATCAGCCATTGCATTACCTAGTGCCTCAAAAGTTGGCTTTTCAGTGTGGGCCGGGGTCCACACAACTGCAGTTTTTCTACCTTCACGTTCCCTTCTTGCCAAAATTTCAAACAGCAATTTCCAATATGTGTAATGTTGTAAATTTTTACCTGCACTGGTTATCATCCCCCTACGCTGCCATTTTAATATATGATACTGTAGTGAACTTGCAATGTAACCACTATCAGTATATATAGTGACATTTTGAGTCATATCAGTGTGTTGTAAGGCCGTAATAACGGCTAAAAGTTCAGCATGCTGTGCAGTATGATCAGGAGGGGTTTTATATTGTACTTGCATTATCTTTCTTAGATTCTCATCTACCTGCACGCAGGCAAAGCCTGCAACAGTCCTTTCACAAGCTCCATCTGTAAACCATATTAATCCATCAGATAAGGGTTCAAAAGTAAGACAGTGAAATGTAGGAATTTCTATAGTATCAATCTCACCCTCCAAATTGACAGGAAAAAGCAGATCTATTTTATTTCTCTGTTCTTTAGTTAATGGTATTATTCTTATATCTTGTCCTAAAAGTACTGCTTGATATTTTCCAAATCTAGTGGCTGTCAATGCCGTCTGGCTAGGGCTCAACAGCGTTTTAATCGTGTGGTTGGTATGTATTACAATAGGAACAAAAGGCATTTGTGCTCTCCATTTACCTACTGCAGCCACTATAGCTGTCAGTAACTTTGGTACCTCTTTCATTCCCTTTTCCACATGATTAAAAGAGCCTGACAAAAAAGCTACTGGTGCATTTACTTCATTATTTTGATTAATCATAGCTGCCCAACTGTTTCCCATGTCTTTTACCCATAGATGCACAGGTGATTGGATATCTATTACTGCTAACGGTCCTGGGGATAATAAATCCCTCACAATCTTAGCCAATACCATCTTATCCTGTTCTTCCAGTACAATTAGTGTATTCTTTGGTGTGGCTGCGGGCAGTTTCAAATGTTTATAAAGTCTCATTACTTTTTGTGTATAATTTGGTATCCATTGTCTGCAGTAATTTAACATTCCCAAAACAGCACGTAACTGGGTAACTGTTTGCGGTACCGGAGTCTCATTTAAAATAGATATAACTTCCGGTATAATGACCTTATGTTCTGCTGAAACATTTTGTCCTAAAAAGGTGACAGTAGACTGAGCTACAATACATTTCTCCTTGTTACATTTATATCCTAGCTCTCCTAATAACAAAAATAATTTTCTAGTCCATTCTAGGCATTCTGCTTCAGTCTCAGCAGACAGTAGAATATCATCTACATAGACAAACAATGACACCGTGTCAGGCAATTGACTCCTGAAATCCTTTAAATCCATCATTAGTTGTTTTGAGAATACCGATGGACTATCAGTAAAGCCTTGAGGCATCCTAGTCCACCTGTATGCCTCATTCTGTACTATAAATGACGTCAAATCCCTAGACTCTGGGTGAAGAGGTATTGAAAAGAATGCATTAGACAAGTCAATAACAGTGTTATATGCATATATATTCTGGGTGTGCAAAAGTGTAGCAGGATTTGCACAAATCGGAAATTGATTTTTTGTAACCTCATTTAGCTCTCTTAAATCATGTACTATCCTTACATTGTTTTCCCCTTTTGGGACTGGAAACAATGGGGTATTATACGGGGATACTGAAGGTTCAATAATACCACATTTCAATAATTTATCAATGTGCTCCAGGGTTTTGGATACTAATTTAGGTCGTATGGGGTAAGGGTCTTGCTTCGGCCCCTTTGCCCCTTCTATTAATTCTATCTTATGGGGTTTTGCATTTACAGCTAGTCCATATGGTGAATCACTTGTACTCCAAATATGTTGTGGTAATTCTTCCATAACCCTTACTTTATTTTCATTATTCAACTGTTGAACCATGGTGAGCAAACTTGGTATTTCTTTATTTCCAAAATCTAAACACAATCCTAATTGAGACAATAAGTCTCTACCACACAAATTTACTGGGCAATCAGGTGCCACTAAGAAGGGTACCACAGCCTCCCTTGAACCGTGCGGTTGGCATTCCAAGCGCACCAGAATCGGTTCTGTTAGCCTTTTTCTTTGTTCTATCCCCGTAAATCCCACTGTTGTTCTATACTGATTTGAAAGCTTAACTCCTAGTGGTTTTACACACAACACAGAAGTACTCGCCCCTGTATCTATCAAAAATCTCACAGGAGTTCCATATTTGCCAATTGTCAATGTAATAAAGGGTTCCCTTGTGTCTAATCTGAAAATCATTCCCTCTTCCTGACACTGGTCTGCTTCCAGTCAATAGCATTGATCTGGAATATTCTGCCAAGTTGGAAAAGCATTTACAGTACCCTGTCTCTGTACTGCCGCTCTTGGTCCCTGTGATTGCGTCGCTGGCTGCTGTATTGCAGTCTGCGGGGCACTCACAGGCATCCCTATTACTTGTGGCATCAATCCTTGCTGTGTCTGCATTTGTACTTGGGGCATTCCTGCATTCTGATAACATTCTGAAGCATAGTGACCAAATTGCTGACATCCCCAACATTGTACATGTGCCCTTCTATTAGGTGATAGTCCTGATCCTTGCATCCCTCGACCTCTACCCCTGCCTCTAACCATACCTCGTCCCCTTGGTTGGTACGGCCGGCTATATCCCGGTTGTACATAGTAAATGACCTGTGGAGGTGAGGCAGAGGGTGTTACAATTGTTTCTTGTTTTTTATTTCTATCCTGTTCCTTGCTTTCCAAATCCTTTAACTGCATAGTCATTAACTTAGAAGTTAATTTAGCCTGTTCTTTCTGTGGGGTCTCTATCAGTTTACGATGCACATTACTAAAATGCATCAATGTCTCTCTTATTTCTGGCCACGGCTTTGAGGACAGGGCAATAACAGCATCTAAATTCTTACGCATATTATCAGGCAGTGTGGACATAAATAGGTGTAAAAATACTGCTACATTATGATCCACATCTGCATCTTGCCCTGTTTGAGCCTTATACAAATTTATACATTTTGTCAAATGTGCCGAAAAATCAGTTTTAGGGTCCCACTTATTTGCCGTTATGGCTGAAAAATCAATCGGGGTTGGATACATTACATGCAGAGCTGCAGAAAGAGCAGCCTTAACATTCCCTGCATATACATCCCCATCTGCAGTATGTAACAGCAGACGCTGATATCCACACTGCACTGCCAGTTGAGAAATACTGATACCCGATGCTGCACATAAAGCTTTAAAATCTCCAATAGTCAATTGAGTCCCTGCAGTTGCCTGTTCTATCCCATCTAACCACATACGAGCTCCTTTCACTATACTGGGAATTTTTGCAACTAAAGTTGTAACATCTACGGGGGTGTATGGTTTGTAATGTTGTATTCGATTGCCAGCTGCGTCCAAGCGCGTCATAACTGGCATGTGTAAAGCACTACTATCTAAAGCACTGCAAATCTCCTGTTTACCTTCCTCTTCCACCTCTTCTTCAGCCTGTTTCATTTTGTAAAACCAATCGTCCCAGTACTCCAGCCCTGCTTTAATAAAGCCCAGGCTTCCCGCCTTGGGGCAATATTTATTTATTACTTTTGTCAAACTCTGTACGTCCTCATGTGAGGTAGGTCCTCCCTTATCACAGGGGAAAAGGAGATCTTTAACTTCCAACAGGTTCTTAGTAACTCCCCACCATTCTGCCCCATATTTAGTTTTATCCAATCTCACAAGTTCTGCAGCTACATGGGTTTCCTTAAAAATTGCCTTTGACGGTCTGGGTGTCAATTTGGGCGGTGTTTCCCTGATTTTAAACGTGGGTGTCTGAGGATCTACTCTAAGGGAAGGTTCAGGGGGTGACTCGGTACATAGCCGAAGCCGTCCCTCAATTTCAAATTGTGTTGCCAGATCATATTGTTCTGATGTAATTAGGGTTTTCAAATCAGGGTAAGTGCCTGATTCTGCACTAGATTTTCCTTTTTCTTTCTGTCTCACCCGTTTTTTTTCCTTTTTCTGTTCCCTAGTCCCCACATCACTGTCCTCATTATCCCCTCCCTTTTCACTTTCTGACTCACTGGGGGGGTCATCAAGAGCCGAATACCCAGCGCATGGCACAGAGCGCTTTGACTTTAATTCCTTCATTTTATCAGTCGCCCTTAGGGGGCACAACGTGTCCCTGCTAGATTCATATGACGGGGGATTATTTCTTTCTGCCTCTTTTTGTATCCTATCTACATCAGCATGAAAGAGATCTGCTGCTACAGAAAATAAATTCCAAATTGTAAGATGCTTCTCTAAGCTTTTCTTCTGCCTAGTTTTATTTTTATTTTCTTGTAAATAGCTCAGGAGAGATAATAATTTTGGACGATCAAATGATCCATCCTGAGACCAGCTCAAAACAGAATCTTTTCCTTCATATTTAACCCATTTCTCATGTATTTTTTCAATCTGTTTTTTTTCTAATGGGAATAATTCTATGACATGCTGCAAAGGGGTGCATTTTTTTGAACTATCTAAATCTAAATACATAGCATATACAGGAGGCTTTTCTTTCTTATCTGCCCCTTTTCCTTTCATTTTATTCTGACTATTACAATTTCTCCTATAAAGCCACAACCTACAAAAATATACTACTGCACCTAAACCAAGAAAATATACAAAACAGAAAACTACAAAGCTAAACAAATATACTACTAATAAGTCCACAATGTAAGCTTACTTACGCGTCTTCTTATTTCTCTTTTTAGCAAGCCCAGGAGTTGTCACCTGTATGTCCACGTCAGTAGTTTGATCAATCCCACATCAGTGGAGCACAGTAATCAGGCGTAAACAACGCTTGCTCTCTCAAAATCCTGTAAAAAACTTCGTTAACAACAAACACTTAATTTGTTATTCGTCTCGCCTTCTCTTTTCCGTGTGCGGCCTAATTGTACTCCTGGCTGGCTCGCCACTTTGAAGAGAAGACTAGACGAATTTCATATTTAATATAACAGTTTATTTACAATTCTACTGATTACCCTTAATTGGGATAGTCAGGAAGCATTTCTGTACTCAAATCATATCTACACAAGCAATATACAGCAAAGATATTAGCATGCTTAAAGCTAAGGAGTCAGAATGAATGCTTAAAAACAAAGCAATGTACAGCAGAGAGAGAAATCAGAGTGCTTAAAGCAATGCTATAGACAGACAAAGAGAAATTCAAAATGCTTACTTATTTCTTTGTTCCCTCTAGTTTTATACCGGGCCTCTGACTAATTCTCTCATACAACATTCCTGTGCAAGTCTCTGAATACCACAAACTGTTAATCATGTGCAGAACATCTGCTTTCTATTACCCCCCTATTTAGCCCACAGACTTTCTGGAGCCTGCCTTTGGCTGATGGATGTGGGCCCCATCATGTCCCAGGAGATTTAGTGTTGAACCAGCTAGCTCTGCTGTTCTTTGAAGCATTCCACTTCAATTTTTAATACTTTTATTCAACATTTTTATGCTTTTGTTCAACAAGAAACATAATGATGCTATGGATTCTGTCTCCCGCCGGGCACCTTCTACAACCTCATCTAGGAGGTTTTTTTGGGGGAAGCGGAGTGCTCCCTATTCTTATGCTAGGCGTAGGTACACTCCGGCTTCTCGACAGCCTACTCAGGCTCAGCCCCAGCATGCTCAGTCTCGTCAACAGCGGGCACCTAAAGCCCCTGCTGCTCTCAAGCAAAAGCAAGGGACGAGCTTTTGACTGGCTCTAGTTAAGCATAGCCGCAGTAAAAGTGTCCGTACCGGATAGCTTGCTGGTTGGAGGGAGGTTAACGTTTTTTCACCAAAAGTGGCCTCTCTTAACCTCCGACCGGTGGGTTATTCAAATAGTCCAGTTAGGATACACCCTCAATCTGGAATCCAAACCTCCAAATTGCCCACCGGGAGCTCATTCTTACAGCTCCCAGCACAAGCCAGGTACTTGCAGAGGAACTCTCCGCCCTTCTAGAGGCACATGCGGTCGAACCCATTCAACCAGGGGAAGAAGGGCTGGGATTCTATTCCAGGTACTTCCTTGTGCAAAAGAAAACGGGGGGGGGGGGGGGGGGGGTGCGTCCCATCCTAGACCTAAGGGCCCTGAGCAAATTCCTAGTCCGAGAAAAGTTCAGGATGGTTTCCTTGGGCACCCTTCTTCCCATGATTCAGGAGAATGATTGGCTATGCTCTCTGGACTTAAAGGATGCTTACACACACATCTTGTTACTTCCAGCTCACAGGACGTATCTTTGATTTCAGCTGGGAACACAGCACTTTCAGTACCGTGTACTGCCCTTTGTCCTGGCGTCTGCGCCCAGAGTGTTTACAAAATGTCTAGCAGTAGTCGCAGCGTCGCTACACAGACTGGGAGTGCATGTGTTTCCTTATCTTGATGATTGGCTGGTGAAGATCTCCTCGGAGGACAGTGCTCTGGAGTCCATGTGAATGACTATTTAGGTGCTAGAGCTACTGGGGTTCATAATAAATTACTCCCAAGTCTCATCTCCTGTCCAAAAATTGGAGTTTATTGAAGCACTGCTGGACACGAAGACAGCTTGGGCTTATCTTCCTGAGACAAGGGCAGACAACCTCCTGTCCCTGGTGTCCACAGTTCGAGCGTCTCAGATCACAGCTCTGCAGCTGTTGAGACTTTTAGGGCACATGGCCTCTACAGTGCATGTAACACCCATGGCACCTCTTCATATGAGATAAGCTCAATGGACCCTATCTTCCCAGTGGTATCAGGCTACAGGGAATCTGGAGGATGTGATCCAACTGTCCACCGATGTTGAGACCTTAGAATTCGCCTCCTTGGGTCTTTCAGAAGGGTGTCTCTCGAGTCTGTCTTGCTTCCGGGAAAGATTCCACAAAGAGGTGTTACTCTTTCAAATGGAGGAGGTTTGCCATCTGGTGTGACAGCAAGGCCCTAGATCCTCTCTCTTGTCCTACACAGACCCTGCTTGAATACCTTCTACACTTGTCAGAGTCTGGTCTCAAGATCAACTCTGTAAGGGTTCACCTCAGTGCAATTAGTGCTTATCATCGGCGTGTAGAGGGTAAGCCTATCTCTGGACAGCCTTTAGTTGTTCGCTTTATGAGAGGTTTGCTTTGTCAAAGCCTCCTGTCAAAGCTCCACCAGTACTACTACTACTACTACTACTTAGCATTTCAATAGCGCTGCCAGGGTTACGCAGCGCTGTACAAGTTTAACATGGGGAAGGACCGTCCCTGCTCAAAAGAGCTTACAATCTAAAGGTGTCATGGGATCTCAACGTCGTTCTCACCTAGCTGATGAAAGCTCCTTTTGAGCCACTGAATTCCTGCCATCTGAAGTACTTGACCTGGAAGGTCGTTTTCTTGGTGGCTGTTACTTCAGCTTGTAGGGTCAGTGAGCTTCAGGCCGTAGTAGTGGATGCACCTTATACTAAGTTCCATCACAACAGAGTAGTCCTCCGCACGCACCCTAAGTTCCTGCTGAAGGTGGTGTCGGAGTTCCATCTGAGCCAGTCAATTGTCTTGCCAACATTTTTTCCCTGACCTCATACCCACCCTGGCGAGAGCAGCTTACACACCTTGGACTGCAACAGAGTATTGGCCTTATACGTGGATTGGACGAAGCTCTTCAGACAGTACACCCAAGTTGTTTGTTGCTTTCGATCCCAACTGGAGGGGAGTTGCCATTGAAAAACGCACAATCTCCACTTGGTTAGCAGATTGCATTTCCTTCACTTATGCCCAAGTTGGCTGACTCTGGAGGGCCATGTCACGGCTCATAATGTTAGAGCCATGGCTGCATCAGTGGCCCACTTAAAGTCAGTCTCCATTGAAGAGATTTGCAAGGCTGCAATGTATTCA
The DNA here is from genome assembly GCF_901765095.1 of Microcaecilia unicolor. NCBI lineage: Eukaryota > Metazoa > Chordata > Amphibia > Gymnophiona > Siphonopidae > Microcaecilia > Microcaecilia unicolor. Next base: position 66,278,888 of record NC_044041.1, read on the forward strand.
TCAGTCCACACATTCACATCTCACTACTGCCTTCATCAGGATACCTGACCCGACAGTCGGTTTGGTCAGTCAGTGCTGTAGAATCTGTTTGTGGTTTAGAATCCAACTCCACCCCCCTAGGCCTGTTTTATTCTGTTCCAGGCTGCACTCTCAGCTAGCTGTATATAGTTTCAGGTTAACCTATGTTATGTCTTCACTGTTGCGAGGCCCAATTGACCATTGTTCATTGTTTTGAGTGAGCCTGGATGCTAGGGATACCCCACGTGTGAGACTAAGCAAACTGCTTGTCCTCGGAGAAAGCGAAGATACTTACTTGTAGCAGGTATTCTTAAAGGACAGCAGGCTGATTACCTCCCACCTCCCCTTTGGAGTTGTTATAGTTATTTGTTATGCTTTTTGACTTAACTGAGGTATGCACTCGCGTGGTGGGCAGGAAGTCAGTCTGTGTATGCATGGTGCGAGCTGCACATGCGCCAGAAGACTCCAGCAAAAGGTTTTTTTTTTTTGTTTTTTTTGCTGTGGCAAAATGCCGGTTCTCGGGCCGACGCGGGCTTCGACCCACGTGTGAGGATAATGAGCCTACTGTCCTTGGAGAATACCTGCTACAGGTAAGTATCTTCACTTTATCTGTACCTTCTGTTCACTGTTCTAGATTGGAATCCAGAAGGCACTCTGTGTTTTCCATGGACAGAGGATCTTACAGCATCACTGTGACGTGGCCGACCTGGCATATTCCAAGCACTGATCCCCGGAAAAGATTTCTGGCCATGTGGAGGGATTCCCACCGTATTATATCTACTGTACATTCCATTGCCTGTCAGTTTATTTTATTTATTAGGATTTTATCGTATTTTTGAAGGAATTCACTCTAGGTGGTGTACAGTAAGCATAGATCAAACATGAGCAATTGTCAATTATAGCAGTAAAAATATTCAAATAACAATAAAAAGTATGTCATAGTATGCTATTTACATTGTCAACACAATATGTAATAGAACATTTTAATTGATAGTGAAGGGTAAAGCAAAGATGGAAAATATAGGTAGGTAAGAGAGTAAGAAGAGTTAGAAAGTAAGGTGATTAAAGAAAGTTGCACATGAGGTCAGAGATCAGAGATGGTTTAACATTATCTCAGCTAGGGTAGGAATTATTTTCTTTCTGTCATCGTGGTCAAACCCGTTGACAGATTCGCCTGTCAGTTACCTCAGTGTTCACTATTTTATGTTTTATTTCTTTTTTGGAGTTTGATTTCACTTCTCACTGCTTTACCATGTCGGAGAAAAAAAGGTTTCAAGTGGTGTGACAGGTGTACCTGTAAAATGTCAAACTCTGACTCTCACACCCTCTGTATCTGGTTGTATGGGGAAAGACCACCACGTAAACTCCTGTCCAGCCTGTGCTAGGATGTCTAGAAAGCTCTCTCAGAGCAAGACTCCAACAGCTGGGATGTCTACTACCACCCGGATTGACTCCTTTTCTACTCTGCCTCTTACACTTGGATACATCCCCACAAAAGTACTTCTACTACTACTACTTATAATTTCTATAGCGCTACAAGGCATATGCAGCGCTGCACACCATACACAAAAAGATAGTCCCTGCTCAAAGAGCTTACAATCTAGATAAGACAGGCAGACAGACAGAACAATTAAGGGTAAGGGAATAAAGAGGTGAGGATAAAAGGACAGGGCAATTGAGCAGTGGTTAGGTACAGGTAGAGGTAGAGTGGCTATCCCAGCATAGAGAGAATCATTGGAGTTTACGCCAAAGTGGCAGTGAGTGCTTTCCCTGGAGTGGAACACTCTCCTTGCATGGCAATACACTCTTCAGCTGATAGCTCCGCCCCCAGCATCATCAACTCCATCTGTGGCAGGGCTTTTCCCGGCATCATCTTCTCATGATGATGTCATAGCATCAAAGCATTCCTTGGCACAGAGGCATTCTTCTCACAGTGGCTCTCATCACTGTTCATGCACTTCTGCTTCTGACTCTGCACATAGAGCCAGGCATCAACACAGGCATATGTCTTCCTCTTCACATTGTTCAAGATACACATGTAGATCAACATTATGATCTTGATCTCCTATGTCCTCTTTTTCCTCTTGGCACCATTCATCAAGTCACTCTCCCCAAAACTAAAAGTACTTGATAAAACATTTTTGCTGCCGCTCTTCACTTCAGCCACCTAGAAAAATGCTGGAACTCTGAATAAATTTTTAAAATCAACAAAGGCACACTTCAAAGGCTAAACCTTCCTCTTCAAGAAGGTCATTGAGACCTTGGAAGGTCATTGAGACCTTGGAACACAGTTTGCCCAGGCTATGTCTACCTGTTAGAAAGAAATCCTGGTCTATTTAAACTTCCTCTCTTGTAGTCATTCATTGTGTTCTCCTTTTAGGTTGGAAAGGGGAACACCAGGCTTGCCGTTTGACCCTTCCCTTCCTGAGCCTATTAAGATGGCACAGCCAGAGGACACTAACTTCCCAAAGTTTCTTTTGCAAAGACTTTGAATATCCCTGCTACATCAAAGCCTGACCCTAGAGCTACACGTCTAGGATTTTCGAGATATTTGGATGCACCAAAAAAATTTATTGCGCTCCTACTGCATGATGATCTAATGGAAAATCACAAAACGATGTGGTCTATACCTTACACTTCACGACCAAGTAAGAAGAGTCTTGATACCAAGTATAGGATTCAGGAACAGTTAGGCCCTGGGAAACTTCCTCACCGATCCATGGCAGTGAAATTAGGAATGAGGAAACACAAAAGCTCAAAAGACTATTAAAATTTTCTCCCTAGTAAAAAGTATACATTACTGGATCTTATGGAAAAAAGAGTTTACCAAAACACAATGCTTATGGCTAGAATTGCAGTACATCAATTCCACTACATCCGCTATATGTGTAACATCCTGGAGAGGCTGCACACTGCTTTAACCTCCCTTTCATCTACAGAAAGAAGTAGCATAACGCCTCTAATCAGAATTTGAAGATTTTTCTAAGAACATATTTAAGCGTCACATGAATCATATCATATACTGCAATTAGAGGTGCAGTCATAGCCATTTTGTCACTGTTTAGCATGGCTGAAATGTTCGGCACTTCAGGATTATGTCCTTGACAAGGTGGCAGATGCCCCTTGAACTGGTGAAGAATGTATTTGGAGACAGAGGGGCATTATTGATAGAACGTCTAAATCTGAATTTGGACGTTTTGCACAAAACATCCAAATTCTGAACAGGAAAGAAGGTCATTCTCGAAAAAGAAAAACGTCTATCTTTTGTTTTTGAAAATACTATGTACTTTTTGTTTTTTGGAATTTTTTTTTTTTTGGGGGGGGGGCATTTTTGGAAAAATAAAACATCTAAGTCAAAACATCCAAAATCAAGCCATTGGAACATAGGAGGAGCCAGCATTTTTAGTAGACTGGTCCTCTTGACATCCCAGGACAGCTATAGGGAACCCTAGGGTGTACTGCAGTGGACTTCATAAATTGCTCCCAGGTACACATCTGACCAGTGCTCCCTTACTTTGTGTGCTGAGCCCCCCAAAACCCACCCCAAACCCACTACCCCAAATTGCACACCACTATTATAGCCTTACGGGTGAAGGGGGCACCTGTATGTGGGTACTTCTTTCTGATTCTGCATATAGAATTTTCTAATCCACATCTGGCAAGTTGAAATCTCCCAGAAACAGTACTTCTCCTTTCTTTCCCAACTTTTGGATATCTACAACCAGATCTTTAGCAAACTGCTCCAATTGTGTTGGAGGTGTGTAGGCAGCATCCATGTGGATAGAGGTTCCATCTTCTCTTTTCAAGGCGATACATATTGCTTCTTCCTTTCCCAGTCCCCCTGCATTTCAGTCACTTTGATATCGTTTCTCACATATAGAGCTGCTGCTCCACTTTTTCGACCATCTCTATCCTTCCTAAATAGATTGTAGCCCAGTATGTTTGCATCCCATTCGTGGGAGTCATTGAACCATGTCTCCATGATAGCAACAATATCTAAATCTACTTCAAACATCAGGACTTGCAGATCTTGAACTTTTTTGCCTAGACTGCGAGTGTTCGTGGTTATTGCATTCCAGCTACATTTCAGTATTAATCTCATCTTCTGTATAGTTTTTTTGTTTAGTCTCACCTACTATGTTGCTAAGAAGTGAATTGCTAAGATTGTTGTTTACATTGCTTTCTTTCTAGTCACAGTTTGTCATTTGCTTGGGGTGACCACCTGAATTGATCTGCTTTATATGCCACTCCCCATCTTCTAGTTTAAATGTCTAGAAACATATTGTCTGAATTTCTTACCAAGGATTCTTTTTCTTGGCACAGTGAGATGCAGCCCATCATTACAATTTAGTCTTTTGATTTTCTATATATTGGCCCATCCTCCTATATACCTAAAACTTTCTTGGTGATACCAGGCTTTGTAAGGCATGTTAGAGGTACTTATATGACTTAGAACACTGCCAGATATTAATCCTCTGAACTCGTGTCTAGGGGGTGTTCCTCTATGGTCCGAATGACATGCCAAATGTGTGAGGAAATGAACAATTCCACAGATGGAATATATATTAAATTATTTATTTATTAGGTAAAGTGGGGGGGGGGGGGGGGGGAATATATATATATAAATAGTTCTGAAGCAAAGTGCCAAGCAAAATAACTTGCTATAAAATTAGATTATCACCAAAATATATTACCATTTGCTTATCCTAATGCACTAACTAAAGGAGTGATTACACAACCCAGTACAATCATGAATTCCTAATGATTGTTATCAGAACTTATCACACGTCTTTTGCAAAACACAGTGATCAGCTGACTACACAGACCAGAAGTCCTGAAGTAAACCTATTGGTCCCTGACAAAAAACTAAGGACTAATTATCCACGACTATAGGTAATAAATCCTGATATCTCACCTTGCCGTCTGTCATAGACTCCCAATGGTAGAGAAGCGGATTTTTACTCTCACTCGAGCTGAAGTCTCAGTCCAGCAATAAGTCCAAGAATTATATCTCTGAATGTAGATTACACAGTCTTCAGTAGGGCCTTGTGGTGGCTGAGCTAACCTTGAGTCGGTTATAAGCATGTAGTTCACTGGTATTAGGAAAACAGTATTTTGCTCTCTTTAGAGCTTTCTATCCACCTGCAAGTTCTCCAGTGTTTCTCTCTCTCGTTCTTCTTCTTTCTTTTTTCTCTCCTTCCAACCCTCCAGTTCTTTTCCAACTAAACTTTCTTCAGTCCAAACCTTTGGTATCCAATCGTCAGATGATACCTGTGGACCAATCACAGACGAGGACATAATGTCCAGCCAGATTCATAGTCATGAAGAAGCCTTTGTGTTATAGACATGAAGCGATTATCAATGGCATGCAAACTCCTTGTCTGATTCCATTCTTTAAAGCCCTGGGTGTTCTTCTCCTCCAGGCTTCCCAGGGAGATAACAGGGGCCAGTTTGCAACACAGAATATGTCCCTGGATGAAGTAAACTTCCAATGCTCAGCAGTAACTTTCCTTTGCAAGAAAGCTGGATTCTGATAGTTACAGATGTATTCAGGCCTCAGGCTGTAGAATCCATATTGTTATAAGAATAGTTCAGCTTGTATAGGCCAAGACCAGCAAAGGTGAGATCTCAGGTAAATACCCCTACAGCTTTGAGCTACCTATTGAAGTACTCAGTATTTTGCAATCTTTCTTCTCCCTTTCCATAAGTAGGTAGAACTTGAGAGAAAGTTAAACAAATCTGAGAGGGTGGCAATATTGAAGACTTCCTTAATTATAGAGAGCAATTTTGGATTTTTAAATTACAGACGGTTACTCACTGAATCATGAGATAGAATGGATGATGTTGATTTGAAGCCTGTCTCTGATTGGTGCTTTGTCCTACATGTGATCTTCCTCAATTAATTTGTTTCCAGCGTGTTGGATCCAGTTTCTTTTTTCTACTTTTTTTTTTTGTTACATTTGTACCCTGCGCTTTCCCACTCATGGCAGGCTTAATGCGGCTTACATGGGGCAATGGAGGGTTAAGTGACTTGCCCAGAGTCACAAGGAGCTGCCTGTGCCTGAAGTGGGAATCGAACTCAGTTCCCCCAGGACCAAGGTCCACCACCCTAACTACTTGGCCACTCCTCCCAGACTGTCTGCTGCTAATTTTCTTTCCAGTTGCTGCTTTCTATTTATCTTTTCTCCTCTCTCCTGTCTTTTCCTATTTCCTCATTACACTTGTCTCTGACATTTTTTATCTTTCCCTTTCAGCTCTTTCCTCCCTTTATTCTTTTCTGCCTCTTTGTCCACTTAAATTTCACCTTTTTTTCTTACCTTTCTCTTTCTTTTAACTTTTCAGCTACCTTTCAACTTTTCATCTTCTCTTATGCTGTAGCTGTACTATTTCCCATATCACTCCTTCCCCAGCCTGCTGTTTCTTTCCATCTTTCATCTACTCCAACTTTCTACCTCTGTAGTCACTATCCTCATCATCTTGCCAGCCCATCATACCCTCTCCCACATGGTTCCACCATTTCTAGTTTTTCCCCTCCCTCTCTCCGCTCTTGTAGCCCATTATCTCCTCTTCCTCCCCTCGCCCCCACCCCCCCCGTGGTCTGCCTTCTCTTCCTCTTCTCGCCACCCTGATCCAAAGTCTCCCTCCCTTCCTCTCACCTCTCCCCTTCTACTTCTTTTTTTTTTTTTTTTTTTTAATCGTTTATTTATATATTTTGCAAAATTGTACAAAACCAGTTTAAAACATCATTTTTCTCCAAAATATAACATTCTAATACACATACATACTCTCCATTTCCATTTTGTTACCCATCAACTGTTCTCTGGCTTTTCGCCCAATACTCCCCCCCCCCCCCCCGCCCTCCCCCCTCCCCCCCTTGCTAAGTATGTGGCATTAGGATTACACAGAAATTTCTCTCCAGGCCGTATAAGAGTCCCAAGTCTTTAGGTACTTAGCCATACGTCCTGACCTCATAGCTGTGAGTTTAGACATTAAATGAATATATTCCAGTTTTTCCAACACTGTGGATATGTCCGGTAGTCTCAACTTCCTCCATGCTGCTGCTAATACTAGTTTGCCCGCCACAAATGTCTGAGTAGCAAATTGATGTATATGCCGTGGTACCTTGGGCGGTCGAAGATGTAGCAGACAGTATTCCATTTTCTGTTGATATTGTATGGCAGTCACTGAACTGATAAAGTCTATGATGCTTGCCCAGTATCGTTGTGCATATGTACATGACCACCAAACATGAAACATATCCCCATCCTCCCCACATTCTCGCCAACAACTTGCTGAACTTAATCTGAACATTTTAGCCAAACGGGCGGGTGTATAGTACCAGCTATATAATATTTTATGTCCATTTTCCACCATCTTGCTGGACACCGATACCCGAAGTAATGATTTAAACATCTGTGCCCATTGTGGGGGGTCATATGTTGTTCCTATTTCTAATTCCCATTTTCTTGTATAGCGCTCCACTGGGTTCTCCTTTGCCAACAGAGCTCCATAAATTCTAGTAATACTCCCTCGACCACCCCCATCCGTCATCCCCTTTTCCAGCTGTGTTTCTGTTAACTCCAGTTCCTCACCCGCAGTTCGTTTAAGAAAAGTTTGCACTCTGTGGTAGTGAAAGGCCTGTAGCGGGGAAAGCCCATAGTCCTGACATAACTCCTGATATGTGGGGATCCTCTCCTCCTTGCACATTTGTCCCAATTCACACAATCCCAGTTCCTCCCACTCTTTATACATGCTATCATATCTGCCCATACCAAATTGGGGAGCAAATCTGAGGTAAGTGTGCTGAAAGTAGATGCGTTCTGGAAAGAACTGTTCCCTGATCTTGCTCCAAACAGTCAAAGGCCACTTTAAGAGGCAAGGGCTTCCTTTAATTACCTCCCTAAGTGTACGTGTAGGCAACCATAGAATTGCTTTAAGTGGATATGGACTCAACCAATGTTGTTCTATACTAACCCATAATTTCTCAGTACTCTGGTACCAATTAGCTAGTAATCTAAGGTGTGCCGCGCAATAATACTCATAAAATGATGGGACTCCCATCCCTCCTTTATCTCGGGGTTGATACATTGTATCCCTCCTCACCCTCGGTGGTCTCTTTCTCCAGATAAAGGAAAAAACCCTACCCTGCAAGCCACGAAAAAAGCTATCTGTTATCTCTATCTGTAACGCCATAAACAGATAGAGCAATTTCGGAAGGATGACCATTTTAATAGCATTAATTCTGCCTACCCAGGATATTGTCAATCCCTCCCACCGCTCCATTTCCTGAAATAGTTCTCGCACCTTCCCAGGGAAGTTATATTCAAATAAGTCTTCTATCCTACGGGGTATGTTTATCCCCAGATACCTAATATATTTATTAGCTCATTTGTAAGGAAATCGTTTTTTCAAAAAGGCGAGAGTAGAGTTTGGTATATTTATATCGAGTGCTTCCGATTTGTCAAAGTTAATTTTAAAGCCCGACAACTCCCCGTATTTTTGTATCTCTTCTCCCACCACCGGTAAAGCTACCCGAGGATCTTGTAGTGTCAGTAAAATGTCATCGGCAAAGAGAAGTATCTTAGTTTCTATACCTCCACCCCTAAGGCCCCTAATCTCTCCATTCCCACGAATTTTAATAGCCAATGGCTCCATCACCAATGCAAAGAGTAAGGGCGACAGTGCACACCCCTGTCTGGTACCTCTTTGTAGTGAGAACGGGCGTGTTAGCGTCCCATTGACACGCACTGCTGCTACTGGGGTCTTGTAGATGAGATGTACCCATTCTAAGAATTGTCCCTCTATTCCCATCTTTTCGAGCACCCCAAAGAGAAAAGGCCAGCTAACTCTATCGAAGGCCTTTTCCGCGTCCAAAGATAATATACATAATTGGGAGTTCAGTATATGGGCCCCTTGGAGCACCTGTAGTGTTCTCCTGATGTTATCGAACGTCTGGCGGGAATGGACAAAGCCCGTCTGGTCTTCATGTATTATCTGTGGTAAAATTTGCTGAAGTCGTGTGGCCATGATCTTTGTAAATATTTTGTAATCCACCCCCAACAAAGATATGGGTCGATATGAGCTACATAATTGGGGATCTTTGCCTGGTTTATGTAAAACCGTAATTGTGGCCATATTCCATGTCGGGGGCAAGCTCGTGCTTTTATCCAACGAGTTAAACACTTGTAGTAACAATGGGGCAAGTAGCTTTACGTAAATTTTATAAAATTTGGGAGTGAACCCATCTGGTCCTGGGGCCTTCTCTGGGGAGAGTGCTCGGATTGTCTGCTCCACCTCCTCTAACGTGATAGGAGCGCCCAAGGTTTGCGCAGCCTGTTCTGGTAATTTCGGAAGGTCTACACTCTCCAAGTAATCCCGTATTTCCTCTTCTCCCCTTTCCTCCTCTGCCCTGTATAAATTTTTATAATAGCTTCTGAATGACGATTCCAGGAACTCTGGCTCCGAGTGTATCTCCCCTCCCGCATCTCTAAGTCCCCCTATCATATTCCTATTGGTGTGTTGTGTTAATTTGTGGGCTAAAAGCCTGCTTGGTTTATCACCAAATTCAAAGTGCATTTGTCGTACTCTCTTTAATTTTTCGGCTAGTTCAGCTAACTCAAGCTCCTGTAACTGAGTACGCAGTTCATATGCCTGTCCCCTTAATTGTAATGGGTTCTGGGCTGTCCCCTCTTGCAGTTGTTTCTCTACTTGTGTTAACCTTGAACGTAAATCTTTGTCTTTCGCGCATCTTTCCTTCCAGCATTTAGAACGCAACGCTATCAAATGACCTCGAATCACTGCTTTAAATCCTTCCCATATCATGGTCGGAGATACCTCCCCAGTATCATTGAATTGGATGTATTCTCTGATATATTGCTCTATCTGTGTTATGTTTGCTGGATCTGATAACAGGGCGTTGTCCAAACGCCATTGCCTTCTTGGCCCCGGTGGACCCACCCCCCGAAGCCGCAAAAGCACCGGAGAGTGGTCCGACCAAGTCCGCGGCAAAATAGAATGTTCTCCTATTGCTCCCATTAAAGATAGGTCCCCCAACCACATATCAATTCGGGATGCAGATTGATGTACTGTGGAAAAGTATGTGTATGCCCTTTGATTAGGATTGTCTCTCCGCCAGTAATCCTGTAATTGCCAGTGATTTATAAATTCCTGTAGTTGCCTTCTATCGCTTTTTGCATAATTTATCCGTCTTACCGTGTTGTCTAATTGTGGGTTCAGGGTAAGATTAAAATCCCCTCCAATCAATAGGGACCCTTCAACATGTCTGGTAAGTATTTGGTCTAGTGCCTTGAAAAATTCCCCATGTTGTGAGTTTGGGCCATATATATTCACTAATGTATAGGTTCGCCCTACCAAAGCGAAGACTATCAACAAGTATCGCCCCCCTTTGTCTTTGATAACTTTTTTAATCTCCCATGGCTTCCCTCTACTAAATGCTATAAGGACCCCTTTGCTTTTCGTATTGTCTGTGCTCGAGGCAAAGTGTATGACAGGGTATGCCCTATGAGTGCATAGTCGCTCATATTTGGTTTTTAAGTGGGTCTCCTGTATCAACCCTATGTCCACCTCGTGGCGCTGCAGTTCCCTGAATAACAGCTGTCTTTTCCTGGGTATATTTAGCCCCCTGGCATTGAGCACCAAACATTTAATGTCCCCCATCTCTTTTAATATACATATATCCTTTCTTTATCCTCGCCCGCCCTTTGAGCCCTTGTCCTATAATCAGCCTGCATCCCATGCCATGCTAAATTGTTTCTCCCCCCTCTCCCACCCCCCCTCCCCCAATCCCCTCCCCCTTCCCATCTATAGAGTTTAGACATCCCTTACCCTCAGGTGATGCCTATTCTAGGAGGAAGGAACAACCTGTTTCAATCCAGTCCTCCCCCCCGCAACAACAGCATCCCAACTTTCTCTTATGATCCTGAGCTGACTATCAGCTCACATATTTAACCTTTAACCCAACTTGTATTTTAACAGTTTATAACTTTACCAACAATAATGTTCGTGTATCTTCAGGTGATTCTAGTTGCAGATTGTTGGCGCTGCAGTCTTCTCGGTCCCTTTCCAGCCCGTTGCCATTTCGGTGGGGGTGGAAGAGATCCAAGCCTCGGTCTGTTACTCCTTTCCGACCCAGTGTCTGTAGTTGTTGTCTCCGGGAAAAGTTCTTGTGCTTCCAATAGGGATCTAATTTGATGCTGTTTCCCATCTTTATAGAACACCAATGCAAAGGGGTGCCTCCATCTATACTGGATCTTGAGATCTCTGAGATGTCGTGTAAATGGTTTCAAGTCTCCTCTCCGCTTTAGCGTCGCCGCCGCCAGGTCTTGGTATATTTCGATATTGTATGAGTCCCATTTAAATTCCAGTGTTTGGCGTGCAAATTTCAGCACTTTTTCTTTTTGCTTAAAGTTGGTGAAACACGCAATAATGTCTTTTGGTTTATTGTTGCGCATTGCTCCTAGTGCCCTATGTGCTCTATCTATTTGGATAAGCTCAGATTCCACTGTTTCGCCATTCGCTGCATACAGGTCCCGTACTATGTCCTGCACCACTTTCTCACAGTCCTGATAGGTCGGAGTTTCTGGAAGGCCCCGGAATCTAAGATTGCTGCGGCGCCCCCTGTTTTCTAAGTCCTCTACTTTGTCTAGCAGTTGTTGCTGGTCGTTCTGCAGCCCCACAACTTGTTGGTCCAACGCCCCAAGAGCCTCCCCTTGTGCTTCCACTTGCGTTTCTGTCTCTTCCAGACGTGTGCCCAGCTCTCTGATCTCACCTCTCAAATCAGCCCCCATTGTCGCCACCTCCGCTCGTAAGGCTTTGAGATCGGAGCTGATATTTTGTAACCATTGTTGCAGGCATAATTGATCCATCTCAGAGGATTCGGCCGCCGCTTGTTTCCCCGGCTGGCTGCCCTGAAGCTGGGCGCTACCCGGCTCCGTGAAGCTCTTCGTTTTTTTCCCGTCCGCCATTTTGTTTATATGTTGCGGTCCTGTTCCTTCGAACGCAAACCGGGATAAATCCACTCCCGAGGATGGCGGTTGCATATGCAAAGTCACGATCTGTTTGCTGTCTAGCGAGTTGTTTTTTCAGCTCTCCAGCTTCATTTAAACGCGCTAATTTTGCCGTTGTCGCCGCGGGGGGACCGGAGCTAATCTTTCAAGCGTCCATCTAGGTTGGTGACGTCACTTCCTCCCCCTCCCCTTCTACTTCTTATCAAATTTCTTTTCATAGGGGGTTGCCAGCGTAGTAGAGATTCTGATACACTCTCTGTGGCTGCCCCTGCACTGTCCCTCTGCCAGTTTCTGCCCAGGTGGAAACTGGAAGTTGCAGCAGAGAGGACAGTAGCAGGGCAGCCACAGGCAGCCTAAGAATAGCTGACACACTATCAATCCCCTGTGAACAGAATGCGAAATAAGGCAGATTAAGAAGGTAGGGAGACCTCTGATCAGGCTGGCCAAAAGGGGAAAGATGTTAGACCATGGGGTCCTCTGGGGATGTGAGGCCCAGGGCAACTGCCCTGTTTGCCCCCTCCCCCCCCCCCTTATTCCGTCCTGCATGCCAGCAGGTCTTTCTTAGCAGAATTGCATATGTAAAGAAAACAAGAAACATAGAAACATGACGGCAGATAAAGGCCATATGACCCATCCAGTCTGCCCATCCTCTGTAACCCCTAATTCTTCCTGTTCCTAAGAAGAGGGGGAAGGGTGGGAACGAGTTGATAAAGATTATTTGAGCAATGGAATAGATCACTGAGCACCAGAGGATTGTAACAGGTAGGGAGTTTTAGCTGTTAATAGAGCTAGTGTTGATAGTGAATGTTGAATGTTATAGTTCAAAAAATGTAATTTATAATTTAAAGCTGAATGAACATTAAATTAAAGAAAACCCAGCTCTTATGCTTTTCACTGATCTCTGCATTAACAAGAAATGAATTTGTTGGAATTATCAAAGTTGTGTTGCCTGTAGTGTTCTGTAAATATTTTGCGTGTTCCCACTAATTACTCTGACCTCGTATCCCCCCCAGACTGCCTTAAACAGTCTGGGTATTAACAATCTCCATAATCAGAAGGACACTGGGATTTAGGGAATAGGAGAAAATAGTTTTATTACCATCTTACCAAAGGCAATACAGGTATTAGGCATACATATCTGGAACATGGTGGAGCAGGGCTTCGCGACACATAGCAGGTGTAGTCAAGTCTTCTCTCTTCAGCCTTCTGCCCTCTGCTCTTTCTTCTGCCCACATACCCTGGCTAACAGCTGCTTTTATACTTTTCTGGTCCCATAGATCCCTATGAGCCACCTGCAAGACTTTGTATGCCAACTGCTAATACATCCTGAACATCAACAATTTTAATTGCCAGGATGTTTCCCTTTCCTAAGGATCAATATCTTAGATGGTAATGATTCTAAATGTTGCCAAGTTCCTCTAGCCCCCCTGGATGATCTCACCCTGCTTGCAGCTGACCCACTGTTATCTGCTTTTAACCAAAACATCCTTGCTCCCAACTATTTTATTACTGTCCTGTTAATTGCCTTGTGCACCTGCTGTTTTGAAAACAAATTCCGCCTCCCTGTCAGCTCCCAGTTACCTCATTCAGCTTTCACTACAGTGAAATTTAGCTGTGTCAGAGAAGACCTTTGATTTTTAGAGGCCTAGCTCTTGGCGCTAAGCCTGAGCCATTGACCTGTACTTCACTGAGAGAGCAAGTGACAGCATATTTCTACAACAGCGTATCGGGTATCCCTGATGTCTGATGGGTTTCCATCAAACACTGAAATATGGCTATTTAAAATTCTGATTGTTCATTTGTGGATTTGTATATTCAGGACTTTTGAGGACTCAGATTGTTGATAGTTGCAGGTTATCACTTTTAGTTATTTAGTTTTTGATATATATGTTAATTGTCATGTTGTTAATATGTAGCTTTGTATACCAGCTTGTTTGATTTGGAAAGGTGGCATATAAATGCAATTATAAAACTACAAAGTCAGAGAGGTCAGGCCCTAGTGACTTTTCCACCAATAGCCAAATGTCATCATAATAGGTGGCCCTGTGCACTCATTCCAGTTTCTTGCCTTAGGTAGTATAGTGTTGACATCTTAGCTAGTCTTTCTTACAACATTTTCCTTAGGCCACATATTCATTAAAGTTAACACTCCCTGAACAGTTTGGATTGTGAAAGAACGTATCCCTTCTCTGTATAGCAAATAAAGGCCATTATAAATTGTACTTGGCTTTTCGTTACTTTTGACCCCAATGGATCTTGGATTGCTTTAACTAAATGATTTCAAATTTACATGAAGATTGCATCTCCTACTCTTCACAGACAGATCTGACTTTATAGTTTATTAAAACTTGCTATACCACCCAAACTGACTCACAGAACTGGGCAGTTTACAATCCAATAGTTAACAAAATTGAAAGTTTTATGTTAAACTGTACCTACACCACCTTGGGTGAATCTCTTCATAAAGGCGATTAATAAATCCCAGTAAATAAGTAATAAGATTTATGTTAGAGTTGTGATAGTTCTGGTGGCTTATCTAAGTTTAGATTCTAGTAGAGAGATTTGCAAGTCTGTGAAGCAGAGTTCATTCTGTATGTTTACTTTCCATTACTGTTTAGACAAATTTGTCAGGTCTCCCTGAGGGATACAATTCATCTCTATACCTCCTTAATATCTACCATATTGTTTTATGTTGTCTTACCAAGAAAATTGTTTAGTCAGCCTATTGATGAACTTGTTGCTTCCATTATACCCTCTTTTGTTGAAAGCAGTCCTTGGCTAGGACTTATCAAATGTATGATTAATCTTGTTTGTCCTTGGGGAAAACAAAGCTTCTGACTTCTAACAGCCAGATAATTGGCCGCACGTAGCCATTACCCTTCCGTTATTAAGTTCGCTTACTTTAAGTTGTCATAGAGAACTGAGAGGTCTCTGCATAATGTTGGTTGAGCAAGTAGTCCAATGCATGTCAGGAAAATCCTACCCATATTCTGTATCTGTGCTGTTGATATCACCCATTTATGTGACTGATTATTCTGCTGTCCATGAAGAGCATTTATGAAAGGCAAGCAATGTTGTTTTGTGTCTCTCTGGTGCATTCTTTCTATTCTTCAATACGTATCTAACAAAATTCTTTATTATATTCAGGAATTGGAGGAAAAGTACCGGGAAGCCCAACTGGCAGTACAGAGACTGGAGGTGCACTTGAAACAGAAGGAGCAGATCTATGAAGAGAAAGTCAAAGTAAGGAATTTTTTTTCATGTCTTCATATTATCTTTCTAAAGAAAAACATAACTGAAACTGCTCATGAAAGCTATATTTTCCTCAGTACTATGGTTTTCTTGCACAACCAGGAACACAAATAGGTCAGCGCACACATACCTAAATCTCCACTACCCAAACTGCAAAGGACTAAAATATAAATCAACATATGCATCCAGCGTCTCCTACATAAGCACACAACTTATGGAATGCACTACCAAACGTCATGAAAACAATGCAAGACCTAACAAACTTCCGGAAATCATTAAAAAACAATTTGTTCGAAAAGGCATACCATAATGATCCAACCTAAAGTAGCTGAACCCTACAACACAACAAAACTTATACCAGATCTGGACAAAACTTAACTTTCCCTCCTTGACTATCTAATTCATTCTGTCACGAATGTAACTTTAATGCAATTACCACTCTGTATTTCTCAAACCGGAATTGGCGATTGCCAACACGGTACTGTGTAAGCCACATTGAGCCTGCAAATAAGTGGGAAAATGTGGGATACAAATGCAACAAATAAATAAACCTATATAAGATCATGTCACGCTGGATCAGCTGAATGGTCCACTGAACCCAGCAATCTATCTCTGATAGTAGCTGATCCTTAGTCACTTCAAAGTACCTGTGAATGCCATTCCCTTTTCCCTACTCAGATGTATGAGCTGGGAAACCCCTAGTTCTTCAGGAACATATCCAAATATTATATAGTTTTCCTGGCTATTCACTAGACTTTTTTTTTTCTTTTTATTAGTTTCAATAATCAGCATTACAACAGCAAGTCATACTGATTACATTAACATAAACTTGTTCATACTTAGAAGTCAGTATGCTTACTAAGGTCTCCCTGTTTTAAGTTCAACAGCATCCCCCCATCCCCCCACCCTCTTCCTCATTCCTCCCCTTCCCTCCCTCACCCTCTCTATCCACCTCTAACTCCCTTTATCTCCCCAACCCACCTACCTCCCCTAACCCCCTGAATCATTTATTCGGAATATCTGAGATATTACACGGGGATGTCCACTTTTCATACTGTTTCCATGTTTTGTAGTGGGTAGTCAACTGTCCCTGACATAGTGCAGTAAGTTTTGACATCAAACAAATATGGTACAATTTGTTTAAGATTGCCCACCGATCTGGAAGAGTGGACTGCTTCCATTTCGCTGCCAGGACCAGTTTGCTCACCACAAACAATTGTGCAGCAAACCGGTTTATTGATACACCTGGAGGTCTAGCATGTAGTAGGCAATACTCCAGCTTCAGGGGATAGCGTGTCTCAGTGACCTCCCACAATAGGTTCAATACGTCCATCCAATACTACTGTGCATAGCTACAGGCCCACCAAATATGTACCATGTCTCCTACTTGTCCACACTGACGCCAGCATAAATCAGAGCCTGTTTTAAACATTGTAACTAGTCGTTTTGGTGTATAATACCAGCTATATAGCATTTTATGTCCATTCTCTACCAGCGCACTGGAAACTGATACCTGAAATAGTAATCTGATCATCATTCTCCATTTGGGGGGGGGGGGGGAGTGTATGTTGCCCCTATAATCTTTTCCCACTTAGATAAATAATACTCAACTGGATTCCCATATTGTAGCAATGCTTTATATATCCTTGATATACCCCCCCTGGCCTCCCCCTCCCATCATTCCCTTTTCTAATTCTGTTTCTGATAGATGAAGATCTCCCTGTGCCCTCCGTGTAAGAAAATCCTTAACCGGATAGTATTGAAAGGCCTGCAGGGGAGATAGCCCATATTCCTGGCACAGTACTTCCAATTTTACTGCTGCATTTTCTTCCCACATCTGTCCTAGTGTACACAGTCCCATTCCCTCCCATGATCGATATGCCGCATCTTGAAGTTCCGGACCAAAATCAGGGGCAAAGCGGAGATACATATGTTTGAAATACCTTTGCCCAGGGAAGAATTTTTTTCTTAATTTATTCCAGATTCCCAAAGGTCCCTGGATCAGTGGGGGGCTTCTCAGTGTGATCGCTCCCAACATCTGTTTGGGCAGCCAAGGTATTGCCTGTAGTGGAAAGGGCCCCATCCACCCTTGCTCTAACTTTGTCCAGATTTTCTCCACACCTTGGAGCCAGATTGCTAAGATTCTAAGGTGTGCTGCATGATAGTATGACTGAAGGGAGGGAACATACCTCCCCGCTCTCTGGCCTGGTACATTACTTCTCTACTTACCCGTGGAGGTCTCTTTTTCCAAATGAATGAAAAGATTTTGCTCTGGGTCCAACCACCCATTCATGAAAGTAGTCTATAGGCTATTGGTTCCCAAATATGTCCTGGGGGCTCCCCAGCCAGTCAGGTTTTCAGGATATCCACAATGAATATTCATGAGAGAGATTTGTATTCAGTGGTACAAGCAAATCTTTCTCATAAATATTCATTGTGGATATCCTGAAAACCTGACTGGCATGGAAGCCCCTAGGTCACATTTGGGAACCATTGCCCTAGGCATCAACCAGAACCTAGATGTCTTGTGGCCAGCACCTTGTTCACTTATCCATAGGCTGCTCTTCCCAAAAGAAAGTAGAGAGTTGTTATGGTAGTAGTGCAGAAAAAAATCAGACCAAGAACACCAGAAGATAAAAGTAGTAGGCAATTTATTAAACAGTAGAGATTAAACAAAAGAAAGAAAACACAGTGCCTGACTTGGCCATGTTTCACCTATGTAAGGCTATTGGGAGTAGATGACTGTTAAACCTGAATTGCAATTTAAAAAAAAATCATAAAAACTGAAATCATATTAAACATAAAAACTTAAAAATAGAAACATAATCTATCTATCTATCTATCTATCTATCTATCTATCTATCTATCTATCTATCTATCTATCTATCTATCTATCTATCTATCTATCTATCTATCTATCTATCAAAACAACAACCTAGTAAACAGCTGATAATTTAAGAATGTTGATAACTAAGCCATACATATGTGCACCTTAACAGGAATAGTAGTGACATTTCAGGTAATGTGACTTGTACAGTGGAAAAGTGAACTGATCCTCATTCATAGCAAAGTGTTCTGTTTTGTAATATTCAAACCATACAGTGAAAAAGTTGCAATGAAAGAACCAGATACGACAAACCTAGAGAGAATGGTTGAAACACACTTCCCTCTAGAACCAACTACAATGGCAAATATAAAAAAAATGTAAAAAATTTTTTAAAATGTTGGGCTTAAAAAACCAAATTAAACATGTAAAATGCAACAAATAGAAAAGCAAATGTTAACAAAGCAGTAGTGCCTTTTGATATGAATCAGCTTACTGGCAACCACAGCAGTAGTCCACACAGCTTCATCCAAGGATTCATAGGATTCATCCAAAGTTAGGAGCAACAAAGTTATAGCTGCTGTTCTGGGGTCAAGAGCCACTGTTAAAAATCATAAAGTAAAAAAAAAAAAAAAAACCCTTTTGAAATCTAAAACTCTCATAAACAAGATCAAAATTGTTCAAAACATGTTCCGATGTAAAACTTTGGATGATAAAATGGAAAAGCTTTTACAAAAACACCATGTAACTTAAAAACAAATTGTTTTTTTTTTTTACATCTTCAAAAATTACAAATCATGGCTGATTCTGAAAAAGAAAGTAATGCCCTTATAAAATAGCTAAATATCGTCACCACAAGATGCTTTAAAATTGAGAAGAATGCAAAAAAAAAAAAAAAAAAAAATACAACTTTTCCAATGATGTAATGATGACATCATCGGAGCACACTGGAAATAATACTGGACATGTGGCAAATGCATGAACAACATTAATGAATCTTAAAAGCATAAAAAATGTTTAGAAACAACTAAAAATGAATCGGGAAAATGTAAAAAGATAAAGTTAGAAACCAGCTTAAAACAAATGCAGGAAATGTAAAAACATGGAGCTTAAAATCACAGTTATGAAACTTACAATAAAGAATATGAATTTTTAAATAATCCATACCCTAGAACTCCAGTGATGCACATGCTGCCTAAGATCCATAAGTTACATGTTTCACTGCCAGGAAGACCAGTAGTCTGCTCTCAGATCTGTTTAGAACCACTTTCTATATTGATACATTTTTGAGACACTTGATTCTCTCTATTCCATCCTACACCTGGAACTCCTCACACATCATCAACATCCTAGATGGGCTGTCAATTTCAGGTAGCATCACCCCTGTGACAATGAATATAGTATCTCTTTACACTAATATACCTCAGAGACACTTGAGATAATTGGAGAGTTGCTGTAAAACAGAAGTTCTCACAATAGGAGATGTTCATAGTTGAACTTAGTCACTTTAGCTTTAAAAGAAAATTTACTTTTATTTTGAATGAAGGTACTACAAACAAATCAAAGCTACAGCAAAGGTTGCCACTATGCACCATCAGTGGTTAATATCAATGACTTCGAAAACAAATTTTTTTGAAAGAACATGTTTATAAAGATAGGATAATACTTTGAAAAAGGTACATTGATGATGTATTCATGATCTGACAGGGAGAAGAAGAATTACTAACCTTTATGATTGGTTGAATTTAAGAGACATAAATTTGAAATTTCAATTGACATTTGATAAAGAAGTATCACTTCTAGATGTTAAAATTAGATATGCAAACAATGCCTTCATAAACAAAATCTTGCATTACTCTAGTTGTCATAGCAAGGCACTAAAGAAAAATCTACCACATAACCAATTTTTGAGGGTTAGATGCATGTACTGTAGTAGAGGTGATCTCATTAAATTAAAATCATGGAAAAAAGTTCAGAGAGAGAGGGGGGGATACCATGAAGAAGATATAGGTGGGTTAAGTAGAGCAACAACTCAATTTACTTCAGTTTTTTGAAGGAGTAAACAAACATGTGGACAAAGGGGAGCCGGTTGATATCGTGTATCTGGATTTTCAAAAGGCGTTTGACAAGGTACCTCTTGAAAGGCTACAGAGGAAATTGGAGGGTCATGGGATAGGAGGAAATGTCCTATTGTGGATTAAAAATTGGTTGAAGGATAGGAAACAGAGTGGGGTTAAATGGGCAGTATTCACTATGGAGAAGGGTAGTTAGTGGGGTTCGTCAGGGGTCTGTGCTAGGACCGCTGCTTTTTTTTTTGTTTCATATTTTTAATATATTTATAAATGATTTAGAGATGGGAGTAACTAGCGAGGTAATTAAATTTGCTGATGACACAAAGTTATTCAAAGTCGTTAACTCGCGACAGGATTGTGAAAAATTACAGAAGGACCTTACGAGACTGGGAGACTGGGCAGCTAAATGGGAGATGACGTTTAATGTGAGCAAGTGCAAGGTGATGCATGTGGGGAAAAAAGAACCCGAATTATAGCTACGTCATGCAAGGTTCCACATTAGGAGTTACGGACCAAGAAAGGGATCTGGGTGTCGTCGTCGATAATACATTGAAACCTTCTGCTCAGTGTGCTGCTGCGGCTAGGAAAGCGAATAGAATGTTGGGTATTATTAGGAAAGGTATGGAAAACAGGTGTGAGATGTTATAATGCTGTTGTATCGCTCCATGGTGCGACCGCACCTTGAGTATTGTGTTCAATTCTGGTCGCCGCATCTCAAGAAAGATATAGTAGAATTGGAAAAGGTGCAGCGAAGGGCGACTAAAATGATAGCGGGGATGGGACGACGTCCCTATGAAGAAAGACTAAGGAGGCTAGGGCTTTTCAGCTTGGAGAAGAGACGGCTGAGGGGAGACATGATAGAGGTATATAAAATAATGAGTGGAGTGGAACAGATGGATGTGAAACATCTGTTTACACTTTCCAAAAATACTAGGACTAGGGGGCATGCGATGAAACTACAGGTAGTAAATTTAAAACAAATCGGAGAAAATGTTTCTTCATCCAACGTGTAATTAAACTCTGGAATTCGTTGCCGGAGAACGTGGTGAAGGTGGTTAGCTTAGCAGAGTTTAAAACGGGGTTAGATGGTTTCCTAAAGAACAAGTCCATAAACCGCTACTAAATGGACTTGGGAAAAATTCACAATTCCCGGAATAACATGTATAGAATGTTTGTACGTTTGGGAAGCTTGCCAAGTGCCCTTGGCCTGGATTGGCCACTGTCGTGGACAGGATGCTGGGCTTGATGCACCCTTGGTCTTTTCCCAGTGTGACATTACTTATGTCTCTCCTTTTACCTGAAACTAAAATCCAGAATGATAGTGGTGTGCACTTTGCTATATGATCATTTGTCCTATGACATTATTAAAATACTAAAACCACTGTCATGTTATGCAAGTATTACCACACTTTTCACATGGTTATCATGGTTGCTTTTAAAGAATATAAAAATCTCAAGAACGTTTTAGCACTGCTGCAGTGCCAACCCCCCCCCCCCCCTTTTTTTCTTTCCTACTACATAATATTTCCCTTACCAATTTTGGCCTCATCCTCTCCCAAGATTCCACCCCACCTCTTAAATGTTTTAACACTCTTGAAACCCCAGTTGACAGTATCTGGAAGAAGAACGATAGACTGGGTAGTACATTCGTCTTCATATTTGACATTCTGCCACCCCCCCACCCCCAACCAAGTTAATTTGCCTCATGTAACATAGTAGATGACGGCAGAAAAAGACCTGCACGGTCCATCCAGTCTGCCCAAGAAGATAAATTCATATGTGCTACTTTTTTTATTTGTACTGTCCTCTTCAGTGCACAGACCGTATAAGTCTGGCCAGCCCTATCCCCGCCTCCCAACCACCAACCCCGCCTCTGGCACAGACCGTATAAGTCTGCCCAGCACTATCCCTGCCACCCACCACCGGCTCTGGCACAGACCGTATAAGTCTGCCCAGCACTATCCCCGCCGCCCAACCACCAGCCCCGGCACAGACCGTATAAGTCTGCCCAGCACTAGTCCAGCCTCCCAACCACCAGCCCCAGCACAGACGTATATGTCTGCCCACACTAGCCCCACCTCCCAACCACCAGCTCTGCCACCCATTCTAGGCTAAGCTCCTGAGGATCCCTTTCTTCTGCATAGGATTCCTTTATGTTTATCCCACGCATGTTTGAATTCTGTTACCGTTTTCATCTCCACCACCTCCCGCGGGAGGGCATTCCAAGCATCCACCACCCTCTCCGTGAAAAAATACTTCCTGACATTCTTCTTGAGTCTGCCCCCCTTCAATCTCATTTCATGCCCTCTCGTTCTACCACCTTCCCATCTCCGGAAAAGGTTCGTTTGCGGATTAATACCTTTCAAATATTTGAATGTCTGTATCATATCACCCCTGTTCCTCCTTTCCTCCAGGGTATACATGTTCAGGTCCGCAAGTCTCTCCTCATACGTCTTGTAATGCAAATCCCATACCATCCTCGTAGCTTTTCTTTGCACCGCTTCAATTCTTTTTACATCCTTGGCAAGATACTGCCTCCAAATCTGAACACAGTACTCCAGGTGGGGCCTCACCAACGACTTGTACAGGGGCATCAACACCTCTTTTCTTCAGCTGGTCACATCTCTCTCTATACAGCCTAGTAACCTTCTAGCTACGGCCACCGCCTTGTCACACTGTTTCATCGCCTTCAGATCCTCAGATACTATCACCCCAAGATCCCTCTCCCCATCCGTACCTAGCAGACTCTCACCGCTTAACACATACGCCTCTCTTGGATTTCTACTCCCTAAGTGCATCACTTTGCATTTCTTCGCATTGAATTTTAATTGCCAAACCTTAGACCATTCTTCTAGCTTTTTGAGATCCTTTTTCATGTTTTCCACTCCCTCCGGGGTGTCCACTGTGTTACAAATCTTAGTATCATCCGCAAATAGGCAAACTTTACCTTCTAACCCTTCGGCAATGTCACTCACAAATATATTGAACAGAATCGGCCCCAGCACCGATCCCTGAGGCACTCCACTACTCACCTTTCCCTCCTCCGAGCGAACTCCATTCACCACCACCCTCTGGCGCCTGTCCGTCAACCAGTTCCTAATCCAGTTCACCACTTTGGGTCCTATCTTCAGCCCATCCAGTTTATTTAAGAGCCTCCTGTGGGGAACCGTGTCAAAAGCCTTGCTGAAATCTAAGTAGATTACGTCTATAGCACGTCCACGGTTCAATTCTCCTGTCACCCAATCAAAGAATTCAATGAGATTCGTTTGGCACGATTTCCCTTTGGTAAAACCATGTTGTCTCGAATCTTGCAACTCATTTTCTTCCAGGAAATTCACTATCCTTTCCTTCAGCATCGCTTCCATTACTTTTCCAATAATCGAAGTGAGGCTTACCGGCCTGTAGTTTCCAGCTTCTTCCCTATCACCACTTTTGTGAAGAGGGACCACCTCCGCCGTTCTCCAATCCCTTGGAACCTCTCCCATTTCTAAGGATTTATTAAACAAATCTTTAAGAGGACCTGCCAGAACCTCTCTGAGCTCCCTCAATATCCTGGGGTGGATCCCATCCGGTCCCATGGCTTTGTCCACCTTTAGTTTTTCTAGCTGTTGATACACACTCTCTTCCGTGAATGGTGCTATATCCACTCCATTCTCAAATGAACTTTTGCCAGTCCATCGTGGTTCTTCTCCCGGATTTTCTTCAGTAAAAACAGAACAAAAGTATCTATTTAGCAAATTTGCCTTTTCTTCATCATTATCTACATAGCGGTTTGCAGTATATTTTAGTCTCACAATTCCCTTTTTAGTCATTCTCCTTTCACTAATATACCTGAAGAAATTTTTGTCACCCCTGCTTACCTTTCTAGCCATTTGTTCTTCCGCTTTCGCCAGATGTACCTCTCTCTTGGCTTCTTTCAGTTTCCTCTGGTATTCCTCCCCGTGTTCCTCGTCTTGAGTTTTTTTGTATTTCTGGAATGCGAACTCTTTAGCCTTTATTTTCTCAGCCACTTGCTTGGAGAACCATATCGGTTTCCTTTTTATCTTGCTTTTATTTACTTTCCTTACATAAAGGTTTGTGGCCCTATTTATAGCTTCTTTCAGCCTGGACCACTGTCCTTCCACTTATCGTACGTCCTCCCAGCCCATCAGCTCCCTCCTTAGGTATTCCCCCATTTTACTAAAGTCAGCACGCTTGAAATCCAGGACTTTGAGTTTTGAGTGGCAACCCTCCTCTTCAGCCGTCATATCAAACCAAACCATTTGATGGTCACTGCCGCCCAGGTGGGCACCCACTCGGACATTTGACACGCTATCCTCATTTGTGAGCACCAGATCCAGCGTCGCTCCCTCCCTCGTGGGTTCCATGACCATTTGTCTGAGCAGAGCACTTTGGAAAGCATCCACAATCTCTCTACTTCTTTCCGATTCCGCAGACGGAACCTTCCAATCTACATCCGGCAGATTGAAATCTCCCAGCAACAGCACCTCTCTCTTCTTTCCCAACTTTTGAATATCTGCGATCAGGTCTTTATCTAATTCTTCCAATTGTGTTGGAGGTCTGTAGACAACACCCACGTGGACAGAGGTTCTATCATCTCTTTTTAAGGTGATCCATATCGCTTCTTCCTTACCCCAGGTCCCTGTCATTTCGGTTGCTGTGATATCATTTCTCACATATAGAGCTACTCCTCCACCTTTACGACCCTCTCTATCCTTCCTAAATAGATTATAGCCTGGTATGTTTGCATCCCATTCATGAGAACCATTGAGCCATGTCTCTGTGATTGCAACAACGTCCAAGTCTGCCTCCAACATCAGGGCTTGAAAGTCATGAACTTTGTTGCCAAGACTGCGAGCATTTGTGGTCATCACTTTCCATTTACATTTCCTGGTATGTGTTTCAACATTTGATATTTTGGTGTGTTTTCTGTCTTTGGGTCCCTCCATATCTTTTTGTTCCACCTTAATTTCTTTTGCTTTTGCTGTTTCTTCTGGCTCAGTTCTATTTTTAGGAACCTCACAGAGCTCTAATGGAGCAAAAGAATTCTGTAGGGGTAACACTTGTGAGGGTGTATGCCTCTCTGTCACATGACGAAGTCTGCCTGAGCCTACTGTGAACCATCTATTCTTAAGAGGTTTTATCCTTTGAGGCAGTGGTGTGAATTTGGTTTGATTTTGTGCAGTCTTAGAAGTTGCTTTAAGTGCATCTAATTCCTGCTTTAATTTACTGACCTCTTGTTTTAAACTAGCGAGCTGATTACAGATAGGACAAGCCTTAAGTTTCCAGATGATTGGCCTTGAAACTAAAGCTCCACAATTATTACAGAGAATAAAAGTCATCTTGATTTGTTGAATGGGTATGAATAGGTATTTTATGATGAGGCTTGACAGTGTACAAGATTAACTTTACTCCTCAGCAATTTGAGACAGTTGTAATTTGGGTGGAGTTAAGTTGTGATAAGTAGTATAGTTAGAATAGGGATTTAGGAAGTGTCAGTCTTGGGGTGGGTGGGTATAAACCTAAACTTGTGGAATGTGTTTGCTGTAAAACCTATCTTAGGCCTGTATTAAGCCTCTTTTCTACAAAGCTGATTGGGACAAGGGGAGGACAAGGATAGTAGGTAGAGATGTGCAAAAAAACCACAGTTCTAGGGTAGGAAAAGCCACAAATATAGCCAGCACAAATCTTATCTGAGTTTTTCCCAGCCAGAGACCAGCAACACAGCTCTCCACAGAAAACACACTTGTGCTTTAAAAATGGCTGCAGAAAAAAAAAAAAACAGGTGAACTGAGATAGATGGGGTGGGGGTAGGAAGGAGCTCAGAAACTTGGCAAAAGAAAGATTTCTAATACTTGCTGGCAGTTTGAAATCAGAAATCTAATTTTCAGATTCACAGATATCAATAAACCAGTTTGAAACACAAACAGTTTGAAACACAGTCAGATTATACAATCAGATACAATGTAATTTAGCTAAGTTAATTACTATTATATATTGTCTGCATTTCTGTACAGATTTCAGTACCTTAAACCTTTTGCAATTCTGTTACCTCTTTCTGTCTCAGCGTTAACTCCCATCACCTCTGTCTTATCCAGGTTGACCTTGAATCCCACTATCTCTTCATATTTAGTTTAGTAATGAAAAATCTGTAGAGGAAAGTTTAAAATTGTGCCTTCAGTCGATTTGTACTTGGATGATTGCAAATTGTTTACCATTAAATATGGCCAAAACTCATGTTTTGTTGTTACCTAGCCATCCATTGCCCAATTTTTCCACTTCTTTCACTGTTGATGATATTGTTATAGCTATTGTTCATGAGATGGGATATGTTGATGTGATTATAGACTCCTCTTTGTATATAAAAACCTATGTTAAGACAGTACATAAGGTTTTTCAAAGATTGCAAATGGTACATCTTTGGACTTAAAGGATGCTTATATTCTCAGATACATCCAAATCAAGGAAATATCTGAGATTCATAGTAGGGAAATACCAATTCCAGTATCATGTGCAAACCTTTGGCATTGTGTCAGCATCGAGTATTCACAAAGTGCCTAGCAGTCATCACAGCATGTCTATGCAAACTAGAGTTGGTTGTGTTTCCTTACATTCACGATTGTCCAAGAGCACATCAGAGGAAAGTTCTAAAGAAGCAATGGACGTGACCATTTAGGTGCTAGAGCCGCTAGGGTTCATTAGAAACTATCCCAATTCACAACTTAGCACTTCACAAAAACTAGAATTTATAGGATCCCTACTAGACATTCCTGTGGCCTCTGCATTGAGAAAGGCTTAGTGGATCTTATCCATCCAGTGCTCAGAAGCCATGGAAACCCTTTAGGGCATTATCTCCTCTCTGCTCCAGGATTCACTAGCTTGGTGGATGGTTCAATTCAGTCTGGCAAAAGGTATCACTTTCCAAATTTCCTCAGATTTAGACGGTACTAGTGATGGATGCATACAACCTGGAATGGGGAGCTCATGTAGATGGGATCCACACAGAATCTGTACTCAGCTTAGAAAAAACACCATCAAATAAACTTCCTGGAGCTAAGAGCGATCTGGAATGCCTTAAGGCAGGCTTGTCTAAGTTCAGTCCTTGAGGGCTGCAATTAGCCAGGTTTTCAGGCTATCCATAATAAAATATGCATGTGAGAGATCTGTGTACAATGAATGTGGTGGCATGCAAATCTTTCTCATGCATGTTCATTAGAGATATCCTGAAAACCTGGCTTGTTTGCAGTTCTCGAGGGCTGAACTTGGACAAGCCTGCTCTGAGGGCTTTCAGAGATTGGTTATTGAATCAAATTATTCTAATTCAGACAAATAACCAGTTTCCAATGTATTCCATCAACAAGCAGGTTCAGACAGCACAGGCCATTTTTTTGGCGCACCTTAGTAAAAGAACCTGCTAGTGAGGAGGTACTGGATTTCTTTTACCACTTCCAGTATCATTAGTGTTCCCGTGCAGGCTCTGTTGGATTATATCACCTACATGGGAGACCTGTCCTCAGAGAACACCTGCTACGGGTAAGTAACCACTTTATTTCTGCTGCTGTTTTTGTACTGATTCATTTCTCTTGTGGTAGACAACACCTCTGTGGTTGCTTTGATAATTTAATGTTATTTTTCTTCCTTCAGGTACTAGAAGCTCAGATGAAAAAGGACCTTTCCGATAAAGAATCACTTGAGGCTCTACGAATAAAATATGAAGAAGAAGCGCGTGAGAAAAACCATATTCTTAATGAACAGAAAGCGGTAGGTTTCTTTTCATTGAGACACTAGTGGAAAAGACACACTTGATGGCCTTATTTAGCACTGAGAACTACTAACTAAGAGACCTAATTAACCTACATATGGATTTTAATTCTGGCTATTATGTCTCTGGCAAGTGTAAGTTTACATTTACATAATTTGTGTGTGTGTGTGTATATATATATATATATATATATATATATATATATATATATATATATATATATATATATAAAAGTAGAGGCACTGCCCATGTAGATACACCTTTTGCCCTCCTTAAATCAACTTCTTTATAGTTATCAAATATTATAGAGGAAGCCAAGGAGCAATCTGCTGACCTGGCTGTGGTGATTTTTTTTTTTTTAAGACAAAACTTGACCTTCATTGTCAAAATTATGCAAAGCTTTTGACCCTTACAAATATAAAACAGAAAAGATTAGTGCTATACAACATCTATATACATTGTGAATGATGTAAGCTTAGGAATGTCTATAACTGGCTGAGCAGGAATTGAAAAAGGGTAGAGGTAATTGGACTTCCCAAAGACAAGCAGGATGGTATATTCTGAAATGTGGTTTTTGTCATCCAATAGAGCCCTGTGCGGGAACAGCTCTTCAACTTTGAAAACATCATATTTTTTTTTTTGTCAATAATTTTTATTGATGACAACAGCAATAGTAACAAGTATAAACATAAACAAGGCATCAATCAAAAATACATAATAAAAAAATTGACTATATGGGCCATTGACCATTTTTACCCATTGTCCTCCCCCCAATAATATGTCATCAAATCCTTCAATTGCAACAGAAAGTTTCATTTCCTTGTCATCAAGCAGATGAATCCATTACGAGTGGGTTGTGTCCATCAACCAGCAGGGGGAGATAGAGCACTGAAAAACCATAGTGCCTCATGGCCAGCTTGCTCCATCTGCCTCTTCTGTATTCTCTATCTCCCCCAAGCCAACACACACAGAAGGTGTTCTCTCCACGAAAGAGCAACGAAGCAAAGCAGACAGTGGATACAAAAAAGTCCTCTCTCAAGTGGTGTCTTCTGAAACAAGTTCTTTATTGCAAAACAATTAAAACAACGTTGTTTTAATTGTTTTGCAATAAAGAACTTGTTTCAGAAGACACCACTTGAGAGAGGACTTTTTTGTATCCACTGTCTGCTTTGCTTCTCTATCTCCCCAGCAGGGTGGTTGCACCTTGGTCAAGCTCCTTCAGAAAATCTGCCTGGGGTGGCTCCTGTGCTTCTGCCAGTTGTAGCAGGGGTGTTGTGGCTGATGGTGCCCACTTTAAAGGCAAATAGGTTAGCCCTTTCCCTGCCTTACCCGGCCCCCGATATGGAAGTAGACAAATAGGCAAGCCCTGTCCCTGTCTTTGCCCACGCTGTGGATGCAGGCACATAGGTTCGCCCTTTCCCACACTACTGATCCTCCAGAGTTGGAAATTTGCCTCTTTCGCCTCAAACTTTCCTCACAGCGTGGAAAAAAAAAAAAAAAAAGTCGCTTAGCGCTTTGGTGCTGCGATCCCAGAAAAGAGGTTTTCTTCTGATTGTGCAGCGTGACCGGAGCTTGGAGACTCGGTCTGGTGAGGTAAGAGCATTTTGTAGCTCCTCCGGGGAGGGCCCGCGTTCGGGATGATTTTGGCGCAAATCTGCCATTTTGAATTTCCGTCGTTTTCGGCGATGGCTGCTGAGAAAGTAAAGCGCTGTTCCGTTTGTGGCAAGCGCAAATCTGCAGCAGGGCTCTGTAAGGTGTGCTTTTCAGACGGTACGAGCATGGCAAGCGATGTTCCTTCCCGCTCCGTGGAACTGGCAGCAGGCGCCATTTTGGAACAGCATGGCGCGACCCCCGCTGAGGCGGAGGGGTTTGAGCATGGAGGGGCGCCTCGTGTAGAGGCTAATAAAAGAGCTGTTTCCCCCGGACTGGAACTGGGAGGCCAGGGTGAGCCATTTTCCCCTGAATTTGTTTTATTGCTGCATAATGCATACATGTTAAAAAGAGCTCTTCCGCAGGGGTCCTCTGCGGCCCTGCTTTCTGTATCCCCTCCAGTGGAGTCTGGCCTTGGATTACCGTCAGGCGCGTTTTCCCCTGACAGATGGCCGCAAGACAAGTGCAGAAGGGTGGATTCCCCTTCAGAGAGTGGCGCCCCCCCTCCCCCCGTGGTCGGGATGTGAGGACTGAGGGGTCTGGCAGGCCATCGTGGTCTGGAGAGTCAGAAGAAGGTGCAGGATTGCCACCGGATCCAGATGATACTTCCGCGGTGAGGATTTTCCACTGCGATGAGCTGCCAGCGCTTATTACTGATGCCTTGCAGGTCCTCTCTATAGAAGACTCTGGGAGTACTGAGACCTCCTCTGGTAATCCGAGGATGGCAAGTACTAAGAAGCCTGCTCGAGCCTTTCCTTTGCATGACTCCATCCAAGAGCTTATCACGGCTCAATGGGCTGACCCTGAGGGGCCTTTGAAAGTCGCCAGGGCTATGGGGCAATTATACCCTCTAGGTGAGGAGCATTTGGTGCGCCTAGCAGTGCCTAAAGTGGATGCTCTAGTCACGGCTGTGACAAAGAAAACTTCCCTCCCAGTGGAAGGAGGAGTTGCCCTGAAGGACATGCAGGACCATCGCCTGGAGGCAGCTATGAAACCATCCTTTGAAATTTCAGGCCTATCCTTACGGGGCGTCTGCATGCAGCTGCTATGCTGCCCGAGCCTGCCTCGCTTGGTTACAACAGGCAGTGAAACAGCCCGGAGATGGAGCGGAACCCCTTACAGAGGTGGCACCGCGGATGGAGTCGACCTTGTCATTTTTGACTGACGCCCTGTATGATCTGGTCAGAGCTTCGGCTAAACAGATGGCTGTAGCGATGGCAGCTCGCCATCTTCTGTGGCTACAGCATTGGGCAGCTGACATGGCCTCTAAGCAAAGGTTGGTGAAGTTGCCCTTTCAAGGCCTTCTTCTGTTTAGTGAGGAGTTGGAAAAAATTGTGAAAGGCCTGGGGGATGCCAAACCCCAGCGCTTACCCGAGGATAGGCAGCGGCCTTCTTCCAAGGTTCAGGCAGTTCCCTCCTCTTACAGACCTCACTTCCGTGAAGCTAGAATGTACCGCCCGGGGTGTTCTGCTGGGTTCACTTCGTGTGCCCGTTTTCAGCAGAGGAACTCCTTTCGCTCGGACAAACGTTCCGCAGCAGCAGGCTCAAGACCTGGAGTTCATGGGCGACCCTCTCAATGATGGTGCGCCGGCCCCCTCCTCGATTCCTGTGATAGGAGGATGACTTTCCCTCTTTCTCGAGAAGTGGGCCAAGATTACGTCAGATCAGTGGGTCCTGGACCTGATCAGAGAAGGCTACAGAATAGAATTCAATGCCCCGATAAGAGATGTGTTTGTGGAGTCCCCATGCAGTTCTGCCGCCAAACGGGCAGCGGTAGAGGAGACCTTGCAAGACTTGATTCACATTGGGGCGGTTTCCCCCGTGCCTCCCGCCGAATGCGGCTCTGGCCGTTACTCCATTTACTTCGTGGTGCCGCGAAAAGGTGGGTCTTTTCGGCCTATCTTAGACTTAAAATAAGTCAACAAGTCTCTGAACGTGCGGCATTTTCACATGGAAATCCTGCGCTCCGTCATCGCGGTCGTACAACCAGGAGAGTTTCTCATGTCTCTGGACCTGAAAGAAGCTTACTTGCACATACCAATTTGGTCCCCGCACCAGAGGTTTCTGCGTTTTGCGGTGATGGGAAAACATTTCCAGTTTCGGGCCTTGCCTTTTGGCCGCGCCACAGCTCCCCAAACCTTTTCCAAGGTAATGGTGGTAGTAGCTGCTTTTCTCAGGTGAGAGGGTATTCGGGTTCACCTGTACCTAGACGACTGGCTCATCAGAGCAGACTCTGCAGAAGAGAGTCATCAGGTTACAGCCAGAGTGGTCTCAGTACTGCAATATCTGGGCTGGGTCGTCAATGTAGCCAAAAGTCACCTGACCCCCTCTCAATCTGTAGACTATTTGGGGGTCCGGTTCGACACAGCCTCGGGGATGGTCTTCCTACCCGAGCAAAGGTGGTGCAAGCTTCAGAACCAGATCCGTCTGCTCCTGAGGATGCCTCGCCCGCAAGCTTGGGACATAGTCCAGCTGTTGGGGGGTCGATGACGGCCACTTTGGAAGTGGTGCCTTGGGCGAGAGCGCACCTGAGACCTCTGCAGTGCTCCCTGCTTCAACGGTGGTCTCCAATATCTCAGGATTATCAATGCAGACTCACGTGGCTCCCTGCGGCCCGGCTCAGTATGGAGTGGTGGCTCTCAGACAGCATGCTGTGGCGAGGAATGCCGCTAGTGCTCCCCGATTGGTGCCTGGTGGTAACAGATGCCAGCCTGAAGGGCTGGGGTGCACATTGCCGGGGAAGGCATGCCCCCAGGGTCTTTGGACACCCGAGGAGTCGGAGTGGTTCATCAATCGCTTGGAGTTGAAAGCGATTTTCCAGGCGCTTCTGGCCTTTCAATTGACCCTGGAAGGATTGGCTGTCAGAATTCTGTCAGACAACACAACAGCAGTGGCCTACATAAATCGCCAAGGAGGCACTCAGTGCATTGCACTAGCAGCACAGGCTGTGCAGATTTGCCACTGGGCCGGGATTCATCTGCAGTTTCTGTCAGCAGCTCATATTGCAGGTCAGAGCAACGTGCAAGCCGATTATCTGAGCAGGAATCAAATCGACCCAGCGGAATGGGAACTTGCAGACGAAGTATTCCTGCAGATATGTGCCAAATGGGGAAAGCCCGTAATGGATCTTATGGCGTCAAGCACAAATGCCAAAGTCCCGTGCTCCTACAGCAGACGGAGAGATCCTCGCTCGGCAGGGTTGGATGCCTTGGCTCAACCCTGGCCTCAGGACCTCCTGTATGTGCTCCCTCCGTGGCCCTTGATAGGGTGAGTACTCCTGCGGATTTGGCTTCACCAAGGAGAGGTGGTTCTCATTGGCCCAGGAGGCCGTAGTATGCGGACCTTCGGCGGATGCTGGTAGAGGATCCCCTGCCGTTTTCTCTGGTACCAAATCTGTTCTCACAGGGCCCAATGACCATGGAGGACGCCTGCCGCTTTGGTCTTACGGCATGGCTATTGAGAGGGCGCAATTGAGAGACAAGGGATATTCCAATAAAGTCATTTCCACTCTCCTACAGACCTGCAAGCGTTCCACTTCCGTGGCTTATGCCAGGATTCGGTGCCAATTTGAGGCTTGGTATGCTTCTAAAGCGATCACACCCATGCGGGCTTCTGTCTCGCCGATATTTGACTTTTTGCAGGATGGATTACAAAAAGGCTTGGCCTATAATTCCCTGCGTGTTCAAGTGGCAGCCTTAGCATGTTTTCGAGGGAAGGTCGCTGACCTCTCTCTGGCTGCTTGCCCGGATGTGACACGGTTTCTTAGAGGGGTGCTTCGGCTCCGTCCTCCCGTGCGGGCTCCGTGTCCGGCCTGGAACCTGGGGTTAGTTTTACAGGCCCTTCAGTGTTCGCCCTTCGAGCCGCTTAGGCGAGCTTCGGAGAAGGATGTGACCTTAAAGACGGTCTTTTTGGTGGCCGTGACATCGGCAAGACGGGTATCTGAGCTCCAAGCATTGTCCTGTCGAGACCCATTTCTGCAATTCTCAGAGTCTGGAGTAATGGTACGTACGGTGCCTTCCTTCATGCCTAACGTGGTTTCAGCGTTTCACCTAAACCAGCCTATTTTCCTGCCCTCCTTTTCTAAAGAGGAGTTTTCAGAAGCTTATGAGCAGTTGCACCTTCTGGATGTGCGAAGGGCTGTTGCAATATCTGCGCATGTCAAGTGCCTTCAGGACCTCTGACCATCTTTTTGTTCTTTTGTCAGGTCCGTGCAGAGGGTCTCCAGCGTCTAAGGCCACTATAGCCCGTTGGCTCAAAGAAGCTATCTTTTCAGCATATCTGCTATCTGGCCGGCCTCCGCCTCAAGCCTTTAAGGCACGTTCCACAATAGCGATTTCCTCTTCTTGGGCTGAAACTGGAGCACTCTCTCTTCAAGAGATATGTAGTGCAGCTACTTGGGCTTCTAAGCTCTCGTTTGCCCGACATTACAGGCTGGATGTGGCTGCCAGGAGGGACGCGCATTTTGGAGCACAATTGCTGGTGCGTGGTGTGGCTTGTTCCCACCATATGTAGAAATTGCTTTGATACATCCCACTCATAATGGATTCATCTGCTTGATGACAAGGAAGGGGAAATGTAAGCATTTATAGATGAATAACTCTTCTGGGCAAAGCTACCCAATGAGTAATTCCCAGGTTCCGTTTACAGGAGTCTGGCTAAACCAACTTCCTAGCTCTGTCCAGGGGTTATATATTATAAAGGAACCTGGCTGTTCTGGGCCTACACCAGAACTTTTCTTCTGTTAGAGAGAACTGGAATAAAAGTAAAGTCACTGCTGTGAAATATATTAATTTATTATATAGGTAAGAAAATAGAATAATGCACCCTACACTACAGCTCAGCTGTACAAATGTAGCTCCCTTATGCTGATAAGCAACTGTAGAATGTATTGTCTAACTAAAACACTGATATCACTGGTTACTAGGTTATTACACAATCCTGATTAGTAATACTGACTAGGTCATGAAGTAATACAGTTAGCAGCACATCTTCCTGATCACAAAGTTCTGACTAACCCGCCTTTGCTGAGGTAAGAACCCACTAGCTAATCCCCGACTATAGGAAATAAATCTCTGTAATCCTCACCGAGCTGACTCTAGGTGGTCTCTCAGATGAAGTGGACACAGGTTTTTCCCTTTAGACTCCAGCTGTTTTCCACAGCGAGTCCCCGTCTTAGGAAACAGCACAGGCTCTCTGCAGCATGCAGGATTACAGTCTCTCTGGCCGGTAGAGCTGAACCAACAGGTACTTTCTTCAGATGGTCAGTTCACAAGGTTGTGGACCACTTCAGGTCTCGCTGGTCTTCTTTTCAGCTACCCTTCTTCCAGTAGAACCAGACAAATTCTCCCTTTCTTCTTTTCTTTCTTCTTCTGTCTTTACTCTCTTTTCTCTGTCCTCTTTCTGTTCCCCGCTCTCTGGCCCCTGATTCCCAGGTGACCAGACCGCAACCAATCAGGATCTTGTCCAGCTCCTTCCCTGAGCAAGAAAAACCTTTTTGATCTTCCAGTTGTTACATTGTGGTATACATTCCTGTCTCTCATCAGACTTGCTGGCACCATGGCGTTACCCCCTGTAGCTCATCAGGGAGGTGCAAGGGTCAGGTAGCCCACTGCATATCCTTGAGTTTTTTCCAGACCTGCCAGTTATTTACCACAAGCAGAGCTCTGCCACAAACAGAAAGTTGAATCTGCTTGGTCACTGAAGTGCAGGGTCTTAGTTCACAGACTCCATCTTGACATAGTTGTATTCACAGGCAGAGACCAGCAGAGTGAGGCTCACAAGGAAATAGCCCTACACAAATTAGGTTCTTACCTTGGTAATTTTCTTTCCTTTAGTCATAGCAGATGAATCCATGAGCCCTCCCTCAGTGGTTCATTATGCGATTCATGTTACTTTTATGTTCAGTTTTTCCTGTAGATATGTTCCCTCATTGGGAGAAGTTGGAAAACAGTCTTCAGGATTTCTGTTCAGTTACAGGAGGATGAGTCCATTCCCTCCTTTGACTTATAGCTGCAGTTTTGGGGCGTTCATCCACTGTGAAGGAAAGTTCATGTTATTATGCTTTGTGGTGTAACACTGCTTTGGAAGCTTCAAATACTGAAGAGGCAGATGGAGCTAGCTGGCCATGAGGCACTATGGTTTTTCAGCGCTCTATCTCCCCCTGCTGGTTGATGGACACAACCCACTCGTAATGGATTCATTTGCTATGACTAAAGGAAAGAAAATTACCAAGGTAAGAACCTAATTTTCCCTTATATGCACTCCATTCATAATCAAACCCCCTGCTGAAAACAACATTTTTAAGAGAATTCACAGCACCTGTATGCACTTGCCATCTGCCATTTTTCCGCATAGTGTAATGGTCTCGCTTTCATGATGCTCACTGTCCGAGCATGTCTACTTCATCTGTTCTGGCACTTTCTGCCAATATTTTCTGTTTTCACTTAAGTCCTGCCACTGTCATGTGGGATCCTTTTCTTCCTCTGATATCCACTTTAGTTAATTTCTTGAGTTTTTTCATTGGCCCTTTCTTGTCTTTGCTAGGTCTAGGGTACCTGATTGGGTATTTTTCATTATTGTTGTTTGATTTCGCTGTGGCGTTTTTTTTTTGGACATCTGCCAAGAAATAGTACCCAGTGGCTCTAAGATGTGTTCCTTGTGCAACAGGATCATATCCATAATAGATACCCATTATTGCTGCCTGCAATGTCTGTGACCCAATCATGATCCTTCTCATCATCTTCTGTGTTCACAGATGTCAAAGAGAGGTAGTATTCATGGTCGTGAGAAATAGAAAAATAAATTTTTGGTGCCAATAAGTCTGGTACATCAATTTATGGAGAATGAAATGTTTTCTAACACTGATGATTCAGGATTAGGGATTCCATTACGTCCCAAGGATCAGTCTAGACAAATGAGTTGTGACCATCTGCCAGCAGGTGGAGATAGAGAACTCTAATGAGTTGTGCTTCATAAGCTCCTGTGCTTAGCAACCAAACCAGTGTTCTCTATCTCCAGCAGGTGGGATAGCAGCTCCTGTGTGCCTTAGTGACTTTGTGGCCTCCTGTCCTGCTTGCAGGTTCAGTTGAATTTGAGGTTGAGAATATCCTGTGCCTCAGGTATGAACCTACAACTTTAGCTCAGTCTTCCCTTCTTCTTTTCTCCTCTCTCTATCTTTAAAAAAAAAAAAAAAAAAGAAAAAAGAAAAGCAGCCACTGCGATTCTTTTTGAGAGCACTTGTGCTGTGGGAAGATTGTGTGGCTTCAGTGCCTTGGAGGCCAAGAGACTGGCTGTTTCTTTGAGTATATTTATTATTCTGTCTGTCTGAACCTATTAAATCTTGTGTGGGGGTAAGCTTTCGGCTACCGGTTCCTGCATACTTTGCTTTACTTCTGTGGACATGCTGCTTTTGCCTACTATGGCTGTCAGTACTCTGTCTCTGGGAGTTCAATCTGGCCCCGCTCCCTGGTCTTTGTACTTTTTGAAAGAGTGAAAAGTCTATTCACTTTTACCCGTTCTACACCACTCAGGATTTTGTAGACCTCAATCATATCCTCCCTCAGCCTTCTCTTTTCCAAGCTAAAGAGATCTAACCTCTTTAGCCTTTCCTCATATGAGAAAAGTTCCATTCTCTTTATCAGAAAGCAGATTTTGATTTAAGCTGAGGAGAGCACAGAGAAGTGTGACATCAGATAATAAGAATAGCCATTCTGGGTCAGACCAATGGTCCATCAAGATCAGTATCCTGTTTCCATGGCCAATCCAGGTCACAATTACCCCAGTTAACGCTACCTTCCCAGTGCTGTCAGGCTAAGGAGAATATGACAACTGTCATCTTGGTCACCCCAGAGTTTGGTAGTCCCTTCTCTAGTGGACAATTGACATCAATTTGATTCAGGGATTTTCATTCAAAATTCCTCCTTCCCAGAAACCACAGATGCTGCCAACCTTGGATAATGTGCTCATATAGATTGGCTTCACACCCAGGGACACCGGTCTGCTCAGGAGACCCAGCTTTAATTCAGTCTTCTGGAGCTGCAGGCAATTTGGAAAGCTCTAAAGGGTGTTAGAGATTGGCTGTTGAACCAAATTGTTGTAATCCAAACAGACAATCAGGTTGCCATGTACTACATGAACAAGCAGGGGGGTGGTACGGTATCCTACTCCTTTTCATGAAGCAGTCAGGATGTGGCAATGTTTTTTCAGCTGTGGACCCACAGCAGAGTAAGAAGATGGGCATGATAGGCTTGAACCCGTATGTGCGTGGTTGTGGTGGCGTGGAACTATTGGAGGGGCCAGGGGGGTATATAGCCCTTTCATATCACTGACGGGGAATCCGGATTTCTTGCCAGGTATGGACTCAATGAATGGCATTTTGTAGGTGGAAGGTAGAAGACTGCAGATATTTGGGAATCTAAAGGAGCTGGGTGGGACATCATTCATCTTCATCTCTGAAACGTGGATATGTGACTCCAAAGACCCAATTCTCTTAGACTTCTGCCCCCCGGCTTCAAAATTGTGCACTGGCCTAGACAGGGGAAAAGAGGTGGGAGACTTGCTTTGATTTATCACTCGGACCTCAGAGTTGAGTCTATAGTTGAATCCATGACGCCCTATCTTGAGATCGCTTCAATCAAGGTCCACAGCAGAACCCTTCACGATTGTCTATGTTGTATTCTGTTCTATAGACCCCCCCAAAATTGGGCTGACAGTCAGACCTATTTCATGGACTTTATCTCTACCTCCTGTACCAATTACTCTAACATCCTTATCCTTGGAGACCTGAACCTTCATTTAGAAAATCACCTCAATGCTTGTCAGTGCCTGAGTTTCCTCCAACTACTGGATTTTCAATATCTAGTTCTGCATCCGACGCACATAAAAGGCCACACCATTGATCTCTTTACTTACAAGTTCCTCAGTGATACTGTCCTCTGTTTGGCTAATACTAAATGGACTACCATCCTCTCCCCGTTGAACCTACCTCTTACTATTCAAGAAGGGAAGTCGACCAGAGATCATTTTGGGAACAAATTTATGGGTGTGACTGGCAAGCAAACGCTGTCTCCTTTGATTACCTTACGCGTGGGGATAACAGATGTGATTGCATCTTAGATGACCTGGCACCTTTGCAACTTAAATCCTCCCACCACTGCAAATCTAAAGCTTGATTTAATCAAGACCTGAAAGCACTAAAGCTACAAACTAGAAGGCTGGAAAGAGCTTGGATAAAGTAAAAAAGTCACCAGTCATTCACAGCTTGGAAGCATTTTCACCACAAATACAAATACGCAATAAAGCAAGCCAAAAGAACTTTCTTTCAGAAACGAATTCAAACATTTATAAAGGATGCTAGAAAGCTCTGCCGACAGTTGAATTCTCTCCTTGACACTTCCCCGGTTACTTCACCTTGTGATGGCATGCTGTCAGCGATTCAGTTGGCAAACTACTTCAGGGAAAAAATCCTAATACTTCGCAACTCGCTCCCTTTGTGCACCTCTAGCGTAGATGACGTCCTCATTGGCCTTACACCTCCACTTGGCCAACGCCCTGCACACCGCTATTGGACTACCTTTGCCACGGTCTCAACTGAGAAGGTCTCTCTAGCTATTTGCAAATTTTCTAAAACGCACTGCAAACTGGATAGCTGCCCAAATTATCTGCTGCAATCGGTGCCGGAGTGTTTTATTGCTGACTTCACGTCCTATCTGAACTTCATGCTCCAACAAGGACACTTCCCCTTGGAACATGGTAGTATTCTCCTTACGCCAATCTCTAAGGACCCGAAGTCCAAACCTAACACTATTACTAACTACCGCCCTGTTGCCACTATCCCTTTGCTAGTCAAGTCCATGGAAAGCATGGTCAATTCACAGCTCACTGATTATTTGGATAAATGTTCTATTCTCCATGCATCCCAATCCGGTTTCCGGTGTCACCACAGTACCGAAACAGTACTGGTCACACTCCTATCCAACTTTAGGAAAGAAATATCAATTGGGAAAAACATCTTACTTCTGCAATTTGATATGTCCAGCGCATTTGACATGGTTGACCATAACCACCTCCTCACTTTACTAGCTGAATTCGGCATTGGAGGTATTGTCTTGCAATGGTTTAGAGAATTTCTCTCATATCGATCGTATCATGTCAAAGTCCATTCTTCTATTTCGCGGCCTTGGAGATCTAACTGTGGAGTTCCTCAGGGATCCCCCCTTTCACCAACCCTATTCAACATTATGATGACCCCACTTGCTGCAGCTCTGTCCAACCATGGTCTGAACCCTTATATCTGTGCAGATGATGTAACTATCTACATTCCCTTGAGATGTTCCTTAGCTGAAATCTCTGATGCGATCAAGAACAGTTTTACCATCATGATCAATTGGGCGAACACATTTAAGTTCAAGTTTAACAAGGAAAAAACCCAATGCCTCATTCTCTCCTCCCAGTTTAATAAATCTATCCCAGGCACGATTACTGCGCTGGACTACTCCATCCCTAACGCAGTTAGTTTGAAGCTACTTGGTGTCATTCTGGATTCCCACTTGTCCCTCAACCTTCAAGTAACAGCTATTACGAAAAGAATGTTTCTCTCCATGCGGTCACTTAAATGCATAAAGCAGTTCCTTCCGTTTGACCTGTTCTGGACTCTTCTCCACTCTCTAGTCTTGAGCCATTTCGACTACAGCAATGGGATTTACACCGGATGCAAAGAACACACCCTGAAGAAACTGCAGATGGTTCAAAACACAGCGGCGAGATTACTATTTGGTAAATCTCGGTTTGAAACAGCAAAACCCCTTAGAGAGAAGCTCCACTGGCTCCCGATAAAAGAGCGTATCGAATTCAAAATCTGTGCTCTAACTCACAAGATCATATAGGGGGCGCACCAGCTTATATGTTCAGCCTGATTGACCTCCCTTTCAGAAATTCCAAAAAGCCGTCTCGTACTTATCTCAATCTCCACTATCCTAACTGCAGGAATCTAAGATACAAACTTCTCTTCGCCTCCTCTTTTTGCTTTGTGTGTCCTCGTTACTGGAATGCTCTACCTTCAACATTAAAGGAGACTGCTGACCACAATCTGTTCAAGAAAGCACTTAAGACTTATCTTTTTGATAGAACATACTCCTCTGTTGCTTAACTTCCTGCCGTCCCTCATTTGTATCTCCTGTTGTTTCCCCCCTTCCCCAGATGTTCCTTATTCTCTGTTTGACCTTGAGTTAGTATGATGTACTTTTCATAAATGAAATAGAGCCTGCCATGGTGGGACTATGTGGGATACAAATGTTCTAAATAAAATAACTAAATAAAGGACTAGTTTTGTCCCCACCCATCCCTTCCCAAGTTGAAGCTAGCTTATGACTTGACTAGGTTGTAATGGATGAGGTGAGTGGCATGAGGGTGAAAGAGGATTACAAAGTATACTTTTGAATCTCTTAATTCTGATAGTGATCTGACAATGATGTCAACATACATATGGCTGTTGGATGCTGCAGTCCACAGAGAACATCTGTTACAGGTATGCAACTTAATTTTTGCAAACCTTTGCTCACCAAGCATCTCCAGATGTTCTTTTCACTCTTGATACAAGTCTGTCATCTTTAATTGAAGTGACTTGTCTTCAGTCTTGAAATTCCAAAATGCACTAACATCCAATTTGTGAGAGGTATATTAACAACAGCATGTTTCTTTTTCTTTTGTCCTTTGTCTAATGCTGATCTTGTCTGCCCTGCTCTATTGTGTTCCTCTTCTGCATCTTACAGCAGGTTTAAAATAAAAGGTTATGAGCCCCATTCTAAGATAATTGAGTAGCTCCTCTCAGAACAACAAAACCCTTTTATTATTTGTAAAAATGTCTTTTAATTTAACGCAGCTCTTAAAATGTGCTGCTTTCAAAAATCCTTTGAAGCCTAGTGAATGATAGCCTGGTTGATCTTGTTACTTGCGTGTACCTTGTCTCTTTCTTCTTTGTTGTCTTTTAAATCTATTTAGCTCTGCTCTGTTTGGTATGATTGATTCCTATCCTATTTTGATTTGTAGCTCTTTTTCTTTCCAAAATCTCTTATTTATTATTCTGAATCACTTCGATCTGTGAACCAGTAAAAGTGGTATATCAATTTTAATAAACATAAATGCAGAGGCAGCTTTAAATCTGTGACAGCCAGCTCTACTAAAACACCTAAGCATGTGGGGCCCAATATTCATAAAGAATTATCTGGATAATGGCAGCTGTTGTCTTGATAATTCCCTTAGCTGGAGCTCGACATGGATATTCAGAAGTACTTTACAGATAGTGCTGCTGAATATTGTTATAAGGAGCCTCAGCACTATCCAGAAAGTGCCAGTATGGTGCAAGGGCAGACTGGCAGCTTATCCAGAGAGCAGTGATATTCAGATTGCCAACTGAATAACTCTCCGGATAAAGTTAGGTCAAGAAAAAAAAACCTGTCCTTTATGCGAATAGCTGTATAGATAGTCTGTTTATCAGTGGTGGCACTTGCCACTCACAATCTTGGATAGTAGTGCTAAACATCTGGATTGTCTTTAAACTCCATGGCCGCTATTTAAAAAAAATGCTCTCTGTGGTGTTTAAATTTTGACCTGGTAAATGCTGGAGAAAGCTTTTCCAGACTTCTGGCATCTGCTATTTGGAAACATTCCTGATCTGTGTGTTGTTTTATTTGAAAAGTAATTGGCTGTAAAAGTGCTTTTGCTGTATTTATTTAGACAATATAATTTGAATCTATAAATTGCTGGGTTATATTTGTTTCATTTTTCTTTCTTAATTCCCCCCCCCCCCTTTTTTTTTTAATCAATAATTTCTTCCTGCTTTGAACTTCTAGGCCTGGGATCTGGTACCATTAGCCTTCATTTTACAACTACCTGGGGATTTTACCTCTGTTTTATAAACCCAGCTCAAGTATACCTGATCTGGTGTATGTTTTGGCAGTCTTCTACAGGGGACCATGCTTCAGGACTCCCTCTGGAACTTGCAACTTGGGCCCTAAATCAGGTGTCACCCTTGAGTAATAACCCTGACTCCCTGAACAACATCCCTAGCTACAGCTACCTCAAGGAAGAAAAGATCTAACTTGGGGGTTGCACTGAGAACCTACTGCATGAGAATGCACAACACCACCATTAAACCACCTACCTGGCCCTAATTACATTTATTATTAACCTTTAGTCATCTATTTGCAATTCAAATAATATACACTGATTCTATATTGTGTGGAGTGGGAATAACCTAATGGTTAGTTTAGTGGTCTGAAACAAGGAGGCTGGATTTGATTCCCACTGCAGCAACTTATGACTCTGGGCAAGTCATTTAACCCTCCTTTGCTCCAGTTACAAAATAAGTACTTACATAATAACATAGTAGATGACGGCAGAAAAAGACCTGCATGGTCAATCTAGTCTGCCCAAGATAAACTCATATCTTGAATTTGTACCTGTCTTTTTCAGGGCACAGACCGTATAAGTCTGCCCAGCAGTATTTCCCGCCTCCCAACCACCAGTCCCGTCTCTCATCACCGGCTCTGGTACAGACCGTATAAGTCTGCCCTCCCCTATCCTAGCCTCCCAACCACCAACCCCTCTTCCCCCCACCTACTTGTATATACTATGTAAACTGCTTTGATCATAAGTATAGAAAGGCGGTATATCAAATCCCATCCCCTTTCCTATGTGTATAGTGAAACAAATTGACTGATTTATCCCATATGTGCACTAATATATCCCATCTGTGCATTATTTGGGGCAGTGTACCTCATTACATTTTTGTTTTAGCACCTTATCTCCTGCTGGTCCTTATTCTGTTAGTTTTATTCTCCGAGGACAAGCAGGCTTATAGATTCTCACAAGTGTGTGACGCCAACCTATGTCGTCCAGTCCAGGACTTACGAATAGCATAAGTAGAGCTTTGCAGAGCACAAGGCATACTCCACAGTGCATGTGCGAGTTTCTTCCCATCTGCTGTGAGAAAAAGAGCTTTTTTGTCCCTT
Source organism: Microcaecilia unicolor (assembly GCF_901765095.1). Taxonomy (NCBI): domain Eukaryota; kingdom Metazoa; phylum Chordata; class Amphibia; order Gymnophiona; family Siphonopidae; genus Microcaecilia; species Microcaecilia unicolor. Next base: position 66,322,501 of record NC_044041.1, read on the forward strand.
TTCTTCCTTTGTGTTCCCATTTGTGGAACCCCCCTTTTTAAATATTTTCCTTTAGTTTCTAGTTTATTTTGCCCAGTTTTAAGTTTTCTTTCTTTTTTGACGTCATTCAGCTGCTTTTAGGCCTTGACTTCAGCTGGGGTTTTTCACTTCATTTATGCTGTGCCTTGCCCCTTTTCAGGCACCATCACTTCATTTAATTTAGCCAAGGAAGTTTTTCCTTCTGTGTCCATGAAGGTTTCCAGTGGCTTTAAGTGTTGTACCCGGTGCAGTCGGATGATCTCTGGGAAAGACGCCCATTCTTGGTCTCTTCAGTGCCTCGGGCCTGACCATAGCCCTACTAACTGTGCTCTCTGCCTTCGTATGAAGAAGAGGACCCAGGATTCCAGAGAGGCTCAACAATAGAGGATTTTTGGAGCCAAGTTCGGTTCCTCGGCAACAGCATCAACTTTGAGCATTGCACCGGCATCAGGAGCATGGTAAGCATGGCTACTGCTAAACACTGGGAGCAGTGAAGCATCGAGTTGGTCTCCAGCTGCCTTGAGGCCTCCTGCTGTGCAGGGTCCCTGGGACCCTTCATTGTCGGACCTGACCCTGAGACGACATGTGGATTTGGCGTTGTCCTTGTCGGCATTGAGAAACCTCAATAACAAACTTCAGGCGAAGGTCAAGAAGCATTGCCATTAATTGCCCTCGACACATGGTGCTGGGAGCTCCAGGGTGTCTAAGGTTTCTGCACCCGAGAAGTGTCAGTTCTGGGAGGACCACTCCCCCTCCATACAGGAGGTGCTGATGCGTCGGTCTCCCAGCTGTCAAGACCCAGCTCCCACATAGACCCCGGCAGCTCTGCAACTTGCACCTGACCAGGCACCCCAGTCTTTTCCTATGTCAGCCCTCAATAAGTGCATCCAGACCTTGCTCCTTGAGCTGCTGGATGGCCTTCTGCAATGGTGTGCATGGCATTGGAGGTGCTTGCAATTACACTGCCTCCTGTTGCACTCCCTCCAACACCGCATACTGTCCCGGTTTCAATTGCCACTCAAGCCAGCACTCCCTTGATGTTAGTGGAGGAAGCTTCGTCGGAGTTGAGGCAGGAGCTGACTTCTCTGTGCAGTTCTCGAGGACATGGTTGCACCATGTCGAGGCAGGTTCGGTCTCAACACTCCCATCAAGAGGTATTGTCTGACACTGAAGATGGACGCTCATGGGATTCAGAGGAGGATCCAAGATACTTTTCCTCAGATGAGTCCTGTTGAATTCCCTCTGATCCCTCCTCTCCTCCTGAAAGGAGAAAGTCTCTGGAGAGCCTTTCATTCCCTTCTTTTGTTGAAGAAATGGTTGATGCCATTCCATTTCCTATGGAGGTGGAGGGAGAGCCCAGGGCCAAGATGCTCAAAGTCCTAGACTACACGTCTCCTCCTATGGAGGCTGTAACTGTCCCTCTCCATGAGGTACTCCAGGAAGTCCTCATTAGGAATTGGGAGTCCCTCTGTCGGTCCTAGGTCCATGCCCAAGAAGATCGACACCCAGTATTGGATCCACAGTATACCTGGTTTTTGATAAGCCTTAGTTGCTTCACAATTCCATGGTGGTGGAATCCACTCTCAAAAGAGCCAGGCGTTCCAGGGACTATGCCTCAGCACCCCCAGGTAGAGAAGCTAGAACCCTGGATTCTTTTGGGAGAGAGATGTTCCAGGCTTCAATGCTCATCTCCCGAATACAATCTTACCAGCTCTTCATGAGTGTCTACTTGCGAAACTCGGTGCGCAAGTTGATGGACCTGGCTAAGACACTTCCTCCAGAGCAGGCCGAGTCACTTTGCAAGTTGGTCAAGCAGCAGAAGGCATGTCAAAAGTTCTTGGCCAGGGACATTTACGACACTTTTGATGTGGATTCAGGATCTCTGCGCAGATTATAGCAATGCACAGACTCTCATGGCTGTATGTTTCTGACTTGGACCATTCTGTTCAGCAGAGGTTGGCAGATGCCCCATGCTGAGGTGGGGGTGGGGGGAGGGAGGAGAATAACCTTTTTGGAGACCAAATCAAAAACATACTTATACTATCTCTTCTCTCTCCCGTTGAGTGCTTTATTCATTTACCTTCTTGGCTAGGAGGACTTTCGGCAAGCCGAGAAAGAGTCCATATTACTATCAGAGACATAGGTATTGTCGCGTCTCTCGCGCTTGCCGCGCTCTCGAGGACCTTGGTATACCTTCAGGCTTCTTCCCCGGGAGCGCGGGGTTTGTGAGTCCATAGGCCACTACCGTGGAGCGGCAGTGGCAGGCAAGATCACCTTCCAGGTGGAGATGGGACAACCCTGGACAGGAACCCCGGACTGGAGTTCTACACAGGGATACTCGGAACTGGAACGCACCGGACGGGTGCGCACTGGAGTGGGGCCCACTGGACACACTGGAGTGGCCCCACTGGACTGGAACATACAGGAGTGAAACCCGCTGGACTGGAACACACTGGAGCGGAACCCGCGGAACTGGAACACCCTGGACCTAGGCTTCACCTACACTTGACTGCCTTTCCCCGAGGGTTGAGCCCTCAGGTTCTGGCAGCCGGTAGGACTTACAGGAACAGCAGGAATGAAGATCCAGGAGTGCCCCCTGGCACCTAGGCGAAGGCAAAGCAGACAAGCAGGGACGATCCGGGTTCTGGCAGTCGGCAGGATTCAACACAATGACTAGTAAACTGTACCCAGGCTAATAGGAACGCTATCCCCAGGCAACCAGTCACACACAGGCACATACACAGAGCAAACTCAGGAGACTTGGAAAAGCTATACACCAGCTAACAACTAAGCTGTGCCCAAGCTAACAAGTCATGCACTGGAAACAAACACCCAACACTAGCAAAGCTATGCACAGGCTACAAGCCAGACGGTGCCTAAGCTGGCTAGTCTACACCAGGAACCAACCCAGAGAACTAGCAGAGCTATGCACAGGCTACAAGCCAGACGGTGCCTAAGCTGGCTAGTCTACACCAGGAACCAACCCAGAGAACTAGCAGAGCTATGCACAGGCTACAAGCCAGACGGTGCCTAAGCTGGCTAGTCTACACTAGGAACAATCACAGTCTCGGGATAGTGACTAGCAAGGGCGGCTAGTCTAACATTAGGAATCAAACACAGTCTTGGGATAGTGGCTAGCAAGGGCGGCTAGTCTAGCATTAGGAACAAACACAGTCTTGGGATAGTGGCTAGCAAGGGCGGCTAGTCTAACATTAGGAGCAAACACCGTCTTGGGATAGTGGCTAGCAAGGGCGGCTAGTCTAACATTAGGAACAAACACAGTCTTGGGATAGTGGCTAGCAAGGGCGGCTAGTCTAACATTAGGAGCAAACACCGTCTTGGGATAGTGGCTAGCAAGGGCGGCTAGTCTAACATTAGGAACAAACACAGTCTTGGGATAGTGGCTAGCAAGGGTGGCTAGTCTAACACTAGGAACAAACACAGAGAACTAGCAGAGCTATGCACAGGCTACAAGCCAGACGGTGCCTAAGCTAGCTAGTCATGCACTGGAAACAAACACAGAGCACTAGCAAAGCTATACACAGGCTACAAGCCAGATGGTGCCTAAGCTAGCTAGTCATGCACTGGAAACAAACACAGAGCACTAGCAAAGCTATACACAGGCTACAAGCCAAACGGTGCCTAAGCTAGCTAGTCATGCACTGGAAACAAACACAGAGAACTAGCAGAGCTAAGCACAGGCTACAAGCCAGACGGTGCCTAAGCTAGCTAGTCTAAACAAACATAGAAACTCACACAGAGCAAACACTGAAACTGTGTACAGAGCACTCTATACACCAGGACCTTTAGATGAGATGCAAAGGCCAGGACTGTAGTCTCCAAGTGACTAATAAAGCCCATCAACACCAGAGCCACAGCTGCAGCAATCACCTTGTGACCAAACAGAGGCTTGACACTCAGAGCAGTCAGCCCATAGGAAGGAACAGCGGGAGCCATCTTGGATACTGGCAAAGAGGAGGAGGCGGCAGCCATCTTGGAAGAGGCAAAGCCCACACAGGTGAGGTTCAGTAAGGCAATCAGCACACAGAGCCAGAGAGAACCTAAGACAGACACAGACACAGAGACAAGCAGAAGCCAGCACAGACACTGACTCCCAGAAACAGGGTAAGTCTGAGGGTTGTCACGGCCACAGACGGGACAGGTATGACCCCTCGGCTTGCCGACCTTCTCAGGCTCAACCCCAACATACTCGTTCACGTCAACAGGTGCGTCTAAGGCCCCTGCTGCTCCCCAGACAAAGCAAGGGATGAGCTTTTAACTGTCTCCCGCAGAGCGTAGCCGCAATAAAAGTGTCCGTCCCAGACGACTTGCTGGTTGGGGGGAGGCTGAAACTTTTCCAAGAAAGGTGTGACCCCTTATAACCTCCGACCAATAGGTTTTTCAAATAGTCCATCTCAGATACTCACTCAATTAATATCTAAAACCTCCAAACTGTCCACCGAGAACTCATTCGTTCAGCTCTCATCATAGGCAGGTACTTGCAGAAGAACTCTCAACCCATGCGGTCGAGCCCGTACCACTAGGGGAAGAAGGGTGGGGATTCTATTCCAGTTTGTATATAGTTTCAGGTTAATCTGAGTTATGTCCTCGCCTTTGCGTGGCCCAATTGACCAATATTTGTTGTTTTTTGTGAGCCTGGATGCTAGGGATTCCCCACATGTGAGAATCTATAAGCCTGCTTGTCCTCGGAGAAAGCAAAGATACTTAACCTGTAGCAAACATTCTCCGAGGACAGCAGACCTTATATTGTCACAATCCCTCCCACCTCCCCTTGGAGTTATCTCCTTTCTTATTTTTACTTTTTTGTTGTAGTGTAAAACTGAGGAGACCACGTTCTTGCGGCAGGCGGGAAGGCACTTCTGCATGAGCGGTGGATCATGTCTCGCGCTCCACAAAGCTCTGCTTATGCTATTCATATGTCCTGGACCGGGTGACGCAGGTCGGCGTCACCCACTTGTGAGAATATAAAGTCTGCTATCCTCGGAGAATACCTGCTGCAGGTAAGTATCTTCTTTGTATAGTGCTGTGCATCAAGTAGGAAGCATCAACTGGGCCAGTAGTTCTGAACCCAGTTTTTCAGATACAGCTATATAGTCAGGCTTTCAGGATACAATGAATATGCATGAGATAGATTTGCATACAATTTAGGTAGTGCATGGATTCATTGAGAACATCCTGAAAACCTGACTGACTGGGTGTGTTCTCAGGACTGTGTTGACATTCCCTGATCTAGGCTGAAGGGCTGTTTTAACACTGAGGCCAGAAACTGTGTTTATCATCATAATCTCAGCAACACAGTGTTTACTTTGTTTCAGATGATAAATGCAATGGAATCAAAGATCAAATCCTTGGAACAAAGAATAGCAGAATTGTCTGAAGCAAATAAGCTGGCTGCTAACAGCAGTCTTTTTACCCAGAGAAACATGTAAGTGTCCAACTTAATCCTAATCCTGTTGGTTTTGTCTTTTCCTGTTCACAAGGAAATTCACTATGAATTATCAAGGTTCAGTTTCAAATGGTTTGGAGGTACGCAGCAGTTTGTTTTCTGAAGAAATTTCACACACATGTGAACTGTTATTTATTAAAATTTAGCATTTATTTTTAGTAGCTTCCAGTTTAATTGGTCTACAACATCATAAACTGCCTTTTGTATATACCCTGTTTTATCCCCCCTATTTTCCTTCCAACTCACTTAACTTAGACATTGTAATGCGGTTGCTTGACCAGCAGACCCACTCTATATTCAGGAGTCCTGCGTCATGCCTCTAAGTGTTGCTGTTATCTGATGATTGATTTTTCTTTTCCTGGAAATCAAGGCTATATGTCCGGCCTCCAAATAGCCCCTGGAACACAGCCTTGTACTCTACATAGCAGTATCCAGAACTGGGATCATCATCACAGTATATTTTTAAACCCATAGTTCCCAGCAGACAAAGCATAATTCCAATTCCCTACAAAGATGAGCAAATTATTTGTTCATTAAACCAGAACTGATATCATCATGTCTTAAGGAGTTTAAGCTCATCTCTAATCTACTGAATTTTTGTACTTTACTTTTAGAAGCTGATTCCAAAATAGTTGTGCTTGACACAAAAAAGCTTTAGTCTATTCCATATCGCTATGCTCTTAATCAGTTTTACTGAGGGGACAATCAAGAAGGCTTTCTCCTGAGATCTGAAAGAGTTTGCTGGAACATAAGGGCACAACATTTACATAAATATTTCGTATCAAACCCAAATAGGGATTTGAAAATCAAATAGCCCATCTTAAATTGGGCTCGCCCCACAATAGGCGACTGATGCAACCTTTCCAAATGAGGGAATTGTATGTGATAAGAAGGGAGAGGCTAATGAGCATGGACCAGGAGAGAGACTTTGGAATGATAGTGTCTGAGGATTTCAAAGCAGTAAAATAATGTGACGAGGCAGTGGCTAAAAAACAGAAGTCTGCTAGGCTGCATAATGAGGGAAATAATGAGCAGAAAGGAGAGGGTCATATTGCCCCTATATAAGATGTTGGTGAGGCATTACTTGGAGTTCTGTGTTCACTTTTGAAGGCTGCATCTCACTAAGGAGAATACCGACTTGAGTCTGTACAGAGGAAAGTGAGCAAAATGGTATGAAGTCTCTGTGAGAAGGAATATGAGAAGTGACTGGGGTATCCTACATAATGTATACTTTTGAGGAGAGAAGGGACAGAAGGGGGATCTGATACAGAGCTTTAAATACTTAAAAGGAATTATTGAATAAGCCTTTTCCAAACAAGAAGCTTTAGAAAAGAGCACATGATATGAAGCTTCAGGGAGGTAGAATCCAAAGCAACATCAGGAAATATTTTTTCATGGAAGGAGTAGTAGATGACTGGAATACTCTCCCAAAAGGCTTAGTAGAAGCAAACATTGTGTGTGCAGTTCAACAAGGAGTGGGATTATGTAGGCAGTGGATCCCTAAAAAGCATAGAAAACTTAAGCTATATAATTATTTTTCAACTTCTACAAAAATTATAGGGAAAGTAACCTGTACCGTGTGGCAGATGCAACCCCAACAGCCTTCCTGGGCGATATTGGACTTTCTACTATGTTACAATGTGTGGCTATAGCCCCAAGTTTGAATCCAAATACTCTCCTAAGATTTCTTACATCCCAGTTGAGAAGTAAAGGGAGACTATTTTGATGTATTTGGGATTAAAATGATTGCTTTTGAAATCCTCAGTAACCAACAATTTAAAATTGATTTAGATATAACTACAATGCACTTGATGTTGAAAGATATCCCACATCTACCATTTCATTTTTTTAGGTAGATCAATTTAAGTGTTTAATGCAAATGCTTTTTTCTTTTGCAGCTTGACTATTGTAATTTGCTATACTTGGGTTGCACTAAGGGTCGCCTTAAGAACTTGTAGACTGCAAAAAACACAGCTCTTCACTTAATTTTTGGTATATCTAAAGCTGATAGCATTTCTTCATTTTATATTAAGCCATTGGCTGCCAGTTGAGGCCAGGGTTTTCTTTAAACTGGCCTGTTTTCTTTTTAAGGTGTAAAAATGAAATTTTAACTGTCAAATTTTAACCTCTGTGAAGAGTATATAGTTAACAATGACAATTGCATAGAGAGTGACGGTAAAAATGTTGAAATGGGAGGAAAAAGAACCCCACTTATTGCTTAAATAATAGGATTTAATGGGTAGTGACCTCACAGGTATGAAAACCTCCCATTCTGAAACGTTCAGGCTCTATGCAGTGCTTTACTAGTAAGTAACTTTGAAAAAGTAACTTATGAATGTGTGCTCATTTGTCAGCATCCCACCAACTAGTTTCACCATAAGGCTTCTTCAGAGTTTAACAGGATCAAACGCAGTAAATTATATATGCTGCTATTTTCTCAGCGTCACTCAGTGATATAAGATTAAATGTTATGTTCCTCCACGACCCTCCAGACCGGTCAAGACGCATGGGTTATGTCCTCCTACCAGCAGAGGGAGACTGAGAAACACTGAGCTTTTGAATACTGTATATATAACCTGTGCAGTACATCCACTAGCCAGTATTTTCTCAGTCTCAGCAGAGGTAGATGGACAGCCTGTGCAGTCTTCAATAGTCTGGTGAGGTAGTTTGATTATACAGTTAAGGGGTTTCTTCTCTTATTCCCATATTTATTGGTTTGGAGTATTCCCTGTACGTGGTAAAAAAAAAAAAAAAAGTGCTTCGGGGCCCTGGGTCTGGTGGGGCCCAGTTTTCCCCCCTGGGGTGTTACACCTGTGTTCAGGTCCCTCCCCCTGTGCTGCTCTCTTTGGAGACGCTGGCAGCTTTGTGCCTCGGCTGCTTTCTATGATTATAGCCTTGAGAGCCCCCCACTTTTCAGCTGCCAAAAAGAAATTGGGTAATATCTCTTTAAGAGCCGTCTGCAGCTTTGTGTACATAGGAACGGACGGCAGGTTCGTTCCTATTACTAGCGAGAGAGAGCAGAGCGGATAATTGTTGTGGGGAAGCGGTGAGAGAGAGTGTTTGCGCCCTTCTCCGCTGTCGCGCGTGCTCGCGCCGAGGTATAGAGGCGCCGGGAGGTCAGTGCCGGCTGTGCGGCGAACCGAAGCAGGCCTCGCCGATGGCGGCACCCCCGATGTTGATAGCGGAGGTCCCAGCTAGTTCGGGGGTGTCGGGGGCAGCAGGGGCACCGGCAGGGCCGGTTTCAACGAATTTAGTTTTGGCGGGAACGCCCGCCATTTTGGATTCCGCGCGTCCCGCTGAATCAGCTGTTTTTGGCCCTGCTGCTCCCGGATCGACTCCGAAGGTGGCGCCTGGGGGTACAGGAGGCGTTGGTTTTCCTCCGGATTTTGTATGGACCCTGTTTCAAGCCTGGAAGGCGGGACCCCCACCTTTAGGGGAGGGGGCTAGTGCGGCACTGACTAAGAGGCCTCGTTTTGAGTGGGACGACGAGGAGGGATTCTCCCCTGTAGGATCTGAAGGTGCTTTGAGTGATATCGCGGATCCTGAGGGGTTTGAGGGTCCTCAGGATCCGGAGTTGGTGGTCCCTGGGGAGGATCCCTCTGTAGTGAGGATTTTTCACAGGGAAGAGCTTGCGGAGCTCATTGAGCAGGTTTCTTCCACCCTCAAGTTCGAACAGCCAGAGGTGGTTTTGGGGGAAGCTAGACAGGTGGACCCCTTGGTTAAGGGGATTCAGCGGCAGGCTAGGTCCTTTCCCATGAATAAGGACATCCGGGATATGGTGTTTCAAGAGTGGCATTCGCCGGATTCTCCCTGTAAAGTGTCTAAAGCGATGTCTAGACTGTACCCGCTCCCACAGGAAGATAGAGATTCCTTTAAGGCTCCCACAGTGGATGCGGTGGTGACAGCAGTTACAAAAGCCACAGCTATACCGGTGGATGGGGGGACTGCTCTCCGGGATCCCCAGGATAGGAGGCTTGAGGCCTTCCTCAAGCGGAGTTTTGATTTGTCGGCCCTGGCCCTGCAGGCCTCGGTTTGTGGGGGGCTGGTTGCGAGGGCGTGTTTCCGTTGGGCCGAGAAACTGCTGGATGATTCGGTGGAGGTGGGGACCTCCGGGGTACAGGAATTAGCCAAATTGGAAATGGGATCGTCCTTTTTGTCTGATGCGCTTTATGATTTGCTCCGTGCCTCGGCCAAGAATATGGCTATGCTGGTGGGGGCACGTAGGGCACTGTGGTTGCGAGGTTGGGTCGCAGACGCGGCCTCCAAGGCTAAGCTTTGTTCGCTTCCGTTTAAGGGGTCCATGCTTTTTGGTGAGGATTTGGATAAGTTGGTGAAAGGTCTCAGCGATGCCAAGGCCCCTCGTCTTCCGGATTTTCGTCCTAAGGCGGCGTCTAGGGGTACTTGGTTTAAGGAGGCTCGCCGTTATAGGCCCGGGAGGGCTAGTGGGGCCTTTAGAGGTCGGTTCTTTCAGCGAACACAGTCCTTTCGGGGGAATCGGCGCGGAGGGCGTGATTTCTCCGCGGGAGGACAGGTTTCGGGGCGTACTTCGCAATGAAGGTGTGCGGGTCCAGGCTCTGGTTCGGGTAGGGGCTCGGCTGAGTCAGTTTTACCAGGACTGGACCCAAATCACATCGGATCAGTGGGTTCTCGAAGTGGTGCGAGACGGATACGCTCTGGAGTTCGACGGCTCGCCTCCCGAAAGGTTCCTGGAGTCCCCTTGTCATTCGAGGCTCAAGCGGGCAGCAGTGCGAGACACTTTGGCGCGACTGATCAGTCTGGGGGCGGTGGTACCGGTTCCCGCCGCTCAGCGCCGCTTGGGCTGCTATTCAATCTATTTTGTGGTCCCAAAGAAGGAGGATGCCTTTCGGCCTATCTTAGATCTGAAGGCAGTCAATGCAGCCCTCAGAGTCCCCTCTTTCCGCATGGAGACATTGAGGTCGGTCATTGTCGCGGTGCAGGAAGGGGAGTTTCTCACGTCTTTGGATCTGACGGAGGCTTATCTGCACATCCCCATTCGGGCCGCTCATCAGCGATTTCTGCGCTTTGCGGTTTTAGGGAAGCATTTTCAGTTTTGTGCTCTACCTTTCGGATTAGCAACGGCTCCTCGAACCTTTTCCAAGATTATGGTGGTAGTGGCGGCGGCCTTGCGGAAGCAGGGTATTCTGGTGCACCCGTATCTGGACGATTGGTTGATTCGGGCCAAGTCCCAGTCGGAGAGCGAGGAGTCTACTGCTCGAGTGGTGCAGTTTCTTCAGTCTCTGGGCTGGGTAGTGAACTTCGGCAAGAGTCACCTGGTGCCGTCGCAGTCGTTGGAGTACCTGGGGGTTCTTTTCGATACCAGGAACGGTCGGGTCTTTCTGCCGGGCCCCCGGATTCGCAAGTTGCAGAGTCAGATTCGGCTATTTCTGTCGGAGGCGGCTCCGACGGCCCGGGAGTACCTGCAAGTCCTGGGGTTGATGGCGGCCACCATAGAGGTAGTTCCGTGGGCCCGGGCGCATATGCGGCAGTTGCAGTCAGCTCTTCTCAGTCGGTGGGCGCCTCTGTCGCAGGAGTTGGATGTACGCCTTCAGCTGCCGGTAACCCCACGCCTCAGTCTCCAGTGGTGGCTAGATCCAGGCAATCTGGAAAAGGGAATGCCGTTGGAGGCTCCGCAGTGGGTGGTTCTCGTCACAGACGCCAGTCTTCAGGGCTGGGGAGCTCATTGTCTCGGGCAGGTAGCTCAAGGACGCTGGTCTCAGGTAGAAGCTCAGTGGTCCATCAATCGTTTGGAAACCCGGGCCATTCGACTAGCGCTTCAGGCGTTTCAGAGTGTGCTGGTGCGGAAAGCAGTCCGGGTGTTTTGCGACAACGCCACCGCCGTGGCTTATGTCAACCGTCAGGGGGGCACAAAGAGTCAGGCGGTCGCGGAGGAGGCGGCGCTGTTGTGTCAATGGGCGGAGGTTCATCTTCTAGCGCTCTCCGCGGCACATGTGGCTGGAGTAGACAACGTGGAGGCAGATTACCTAAGCAGGCATGCTCTAGACCCTGGAGAGTGGTCGCTTCATCGGCCGGTGTTCAATCGCATTGTGTCGGTCTGGGGATCTCATGGCAACGGCCCGCAATACTCAGGTTCAGAGGTTTTTCAGTCGCCGGAGGGATCCTCGAGCGGAAGGCATAGATGCGCTTCTAATGCCGTGGCCGCAGGAGTTGCTGTATGTGTTTCCCCCATGGCCGTTGGTCGGTCGGGTGATTCAGCGCATCGCTCGGCACCCTGGACAAGTGATTTTGTTAGCCCCGAATTGGCCGCGTCGACCGTGGTACGGAGATCTGGTGCGGTTGGCGATAGCGGATCCGCTGCCGTTGTCAGATTCAAGGGTGTTGTGTCAGGGACCGATAGTTATGCCAGATCCGGATCGGTTCTCGCTTACGGCCTGGCTCTTGAGAGGCACAGGTTAAGGAAGAAAGGTTTTTCGTCCAGAGTTATCGATACGATGTTGAGTTCGCGTAGGCAGTCCACTTCGCTGGCGTATGTCCGGGTCTGGAGAGTTTTTGAGCATTGGTGTGCAGGTAGGCAGGTTCTTCCCTTTCGGGCGTCGGTGACAGATGTCTTGGAGTTTTTACAGGATGGTATGGACAGGGGTTTGGCCTTGTCCTCTTTGAAGGTGCAGGTGGCGGCTTTGTCGTGTTTCCGTGGGAAGCTCCAGGGAAAGTCGTTAGCTTCTAGTCCTGATGTGGTTCGATTTTTGAAGGGTGTTAAGTTACTGCGCCCGCCCCGGCGGCGGATGGTGCCTCCGTGGGATTTGAATCTCGTTTTGGATGCTTTGGTGAGGCCGCCGTTTGAGCCCTTGGTTGCTGTTTCAGATAAGGATCTGTCCCTAAAGACGGTGTTCTTGGTGGCTATTACTTCAGCTCGGCGGGTGTCAGAACTTCAGGCTTTGTCTTGTAGAGAGCCCTTTTTGTCTTTTTCCAAGGAGAAGGTTTCGTTGCGCCCGGTGCCGTCCTTTGTGCCCAAGGTGGTCTCAGAGTTTCATGTGAATCAAGTGATTTCCTTGCCAGTTTTGGGTGACTTGGCCGGGGATGCAGAGCAGCGGCGACTGGCCAAGTTAGATGTGCGAAGAGTCTTGCGCTGTTACATTTCCAGAACTCGACACTATAGGCTTTCTGATCGTTTGTTCGTTCTCCATGGTGGTGCAAGGAAGGGTGCGGCAGCTTCCAAAGCTACGCTAGCTAGATGGCTGAAGGAGTCAATTGCTTCGGCGTATTTGCTGAAGGGCCGCGTGGTCCCTAAGGAATTTTCGGCTCATTCTACCAGGGGAATGGCGGCCTCCTGGGCGGAGAGTAGTATGATTCCTCCGTTAGATATTTGTCGAGCGGCGGTTTGGTCGTCATTGCATTCCTTTGTTAAACATTACAGGATTGATGTGCATGCCAAGGACGAGGCAGGTTTTGGGGCTGCAGTGTTGACCTCGGGCCTACGTGGATCCCGCCCTTAGGATATTACTGCTTGGGTACGTCCCATGCGTCTTGACCGGTCTGGAGGGTCGTGGAGGAAGGTGAAATTAGATCTTACCTGCTAATTTTCTTTCCTCTAGACCCTCCAGACCGGTCAAGGCCCGCCCTGTCTGTACTGTAGGCCAAGAGGTCTGTTGTCTGTTGTTCTATCTTGGCAGCTGTTGAGTGTGGTTTCTATGGTTTCAGACTTTGTTTGTATAAGTCTGGTCAGGTGTGACCGTGTTTGATAGTCCACCTGTGGAAGCACACACAATACGAAGGGCACAATGAAAGATATGAAGAAAGTGTCCAGTTGGCAGTGACCAAGTACAGGGTTGTTAGTTCTAGTTGGTGTTTTTTGTTTGCTCTGCTTTGTCAGGGTTATACTGGCTAGTGGATGTACTGCACAGGTTATATATACAGTATTCAAAAGCTCAGTGTTTCTCAGTCTCCCTCTGCTGGTAGGAGGACATAACCCATGCGTCTTGACCGGTCTGGAGGGTCTAGAGGAAAGAAAATTAGCAGGTAAGATCTAATTTCACCTTAAATCCTATTATTTAAGCAATATAGGTGGGGTTCTTTTTCCTCCCATTTCAACTTTTTACCTTCACTATCTATGCAATAGTCATTGTTAATTATGTACTCTTTTTAGAAGTTAAAATTAGCCAGTTATTTAATTTTCACAGAAAAGTTCATTGCCTTGGTGAGTTTTTTCTTTTCTGTAATATTGTATTTACTATATAGTTCTTTTTAAAGTGTTACATGGGGACTTCCGGTTGGGGTATGGAGCAGTGAATACGCAGGATAGAGCTGCTCCGGAGCGCCTCAGATTATCTGCAAATAGTAAAGCCGCCAACCCCCCCGAAGCGAATCAAAAGACTTACTCAGTGGCATTTTGAGCACTCTAAAGAAAATGGAGGATGCACTTGAGACCGCGGATGGCGACTAAATCACTTCGGAAAGATCTGAAAGAGAAAAACCGCGCCAGTGAAACCAAGATGGCGGACAGGGCCCTACCGCTGTCGCCAATGCCTAGCTGTCTGTGGGCGGCGGAAATCACAGAAGAGGTAAAGATGGTGGTTGAACAATTGATGGGAAAGAAGCTGCAATTAATATTAGATAAGCTGAAAGGATTAGACAAACGGCATGCAACGTTGATAACAGAGCTACAAGCGGTGCAGCAGAGAGTGGGGCAAGCAGAAGAGGACATTTTAAAAGTCTCGGAGGAACAACCACAGTTAAAGACCCGACTCGTGGAGGTTGAAGCAAAGTTGGAGGACTTGGAAAATCGCTGTCGACGAAACAGTCTACGCCTAGTGGGGTTACCGGAGGCATTGCCGAAGTGGGACCTGTGTACTTTTCTAGAAAAATGGCTGCCTAAAACTCACACAAAAGCTGAGTTATCGGGTGGAGAGAGCACATCGACTGGGTCAGTGACGAGAAGGCATGGATTGGCCTAGAGTGGTCATTTTCAAAATCCTCAACTATGCACACAAAGTTTTATTTCTGCAAGCTTTGACAGCGGGACAAAAATTGGACTATCAGGATTCACGAGTACTCTGCTTTCAAGACTACTCATCTAAAGTCTCAATGGTGCGAAAGAACTTTGCTCCTCTATGCACAAAGCTCTTTAGCTTGAAATATAAATTCAGTTTGTTATACCCGGCTAAACTCAAGCTGATTGATAATGGACAAGCTCTTTTCTTTGATCGCATAGAGGAGGCAACTTTATATGTGGACAGAATGCTGACAGCCAAGCAAGTTGGCTAAGGACCTGTAAATAATTGGCAAGAGATGGAGTTGAAATAGCGGGAAAAAAAACGAATCACAAGGAAAGTTAACCATACGTTGAAGTTGTAAAGTGTGAGTCGTTGGACATAGGAAACGCCATCGAGGAATTATTGATAACAGGATATTGGCAAAGAAGATGGAAGCCTGCGACTGACTTTAGTGTGAAACAGAGACATGCAGTCCGCTGGGGTGGTGAGCTACTGAGTTGGAGGGGGGAAGGGAGACATGGTAATCAGTAGTATGAGAGGAGCGCTCCAACCACTGTAATGCAGGAAGTTATGCAAAGAGGTATAAGAGGGGTGAGAGAACAAGGAAAGGGAACGGTAGGGAAGGGAGGGGGCTGGAAGGGAATGGGTTGGGAGGAGGAGAAGAGGGGAGGGGTGGGGAAGGGATCGGGTGTAGATCTTGTAGATGAATGTTATATGGTGAGGGTTGCTGGGGGAGTGGAGGCTGGGACACTCTTTTGGTATGGAGATAGAGTTTTAGAACTACATTTCAAAGTGGAATGTTCTAGAACTGAAAGAGGTATAACATGACAACATTGCAGGAGATGACATTGAATGTTGGGGGCATACATTCCCTGGTTAAACGGCAGAAGATATTGAAAACCCTGAATGATAGAAAGGTTTTGGTAGCTTTTCTACAAGAAACACATCTTTCAAGAGAAGAACATTCTAAGTTGAAGAGTTGGTGGGTAGGAGAACTATTCGATGCTCCAGCAGTGGGAAAAAAAGGAGGAGTAATGACCTTAATTAGAAAAGGTCTCAATGTAGAGATAAAGCAGATAGTGGTTGATTCGGGAGGGAGGTATGTCCTGGCTTCAGTGGTATTAGAGCGACAGCCACTATTGTTATGTAATATTTATGCACCAAACAACTATGACAAACAGTTCTTTATGCAAATTATTTGCAAAATTCATACACTGGGGGACATACCAATCTTGGTGGGGGGTGATATGAATGATGTGATGGACCCTTCTTTAGATAGATCTAAACCAATGGGGAAGGGATTTGCCAGGCTGGAGAGAGGCATTTCCAGGCTGTGAGCTGCTCTAGAGTTGGTTGACACGTGGAGAACACTGCATCCTATGGAGAAAGACTTTTTTTTTTTTTTTTTTGAAAATATCTTTATTATTAGAAGAAAAGACATGTAACATTTGAACATCACATTTCGGCTCAATGAAGCCAACTATTTCCAATATTTCCAATATCTAGCAGCCGATAATAACCTATAAATACAATGAATACATTGACTACATGTGTCAGCTAACAAACCTTGTTGTATAACCTTAACATAATACAACTATCAAAATGAGGCCATTTTAAACATAAATATATCTCCTCTGCCCTTCCCTCTAACTTTTAAGTTTATACCCGTCTAACCCCCACCCCCCTCCCCGCTCCTGGAGATTCCTTCTTTGCAGAATACAGTACCTCAAACAGCTTCCATAAAGAACCATATGCCTGACCTCTCCCTCCAGTGGACTTACTGCGTTCCGTTTCCCATCTAGCCATCTGCAGCATTCTAGTCCACCACTGGTTGATAGCCGGCGGGTCTTCCAAAATCCAGTGTGCTAATACCGTTTTTCGTGCCAGCATCAGCGCTACACATACAAACCGGACCTGAGATGGCTGCAACCCCTGTTCTCGCAACTGAGACTCATCCCCCAACAGCAAAATCCGGTAGGACCACTCTACAGCCTGTGCCAACAAATGCTCCAACACTTGCAGCACCCCTTTCCAGAATACATACAACTCAGTACACTCCAAAAAGGTATGTACTAAGGTGCCTTTGCTGTGTTTACATCTTATGCAAGTGTCATCTTCCCAAAGCCCCATCCGCTTTCCTTTCTCTCTTGTTATAAAAGCACCATGTAGCAACCGAAACTGCATCTCCTGCAAATTTGCACTAGTTGTCAATTTAAATGACGCTGCAAAGTAGGTTGCCAACATGTTACCCGTGATTTCCTCCCCCACTTGTTCACCCCACCATTTTGCCAGGCCAGCAATGAAGAAGTCCTCCTTTTGCTCCCTTCCTATAGAATACCATACCGCCAATTTGTTTGCAGCGTTCGGCATCTGACAAAACATCTTATCCAGCCGCGAAAAACTAGGCCCCCCCTCTTTCCTAGAAGACAAGGTCGCACAATAGTGCTTCAATTGAAAAAAAGGGAAATAATCTTCCTGTCCCAAGCTCCAAGAATTCCGAGCCTGCTCAAATGTGGGGAATATCCCCTGTCCCTCCACCGTAAAATGTCCCACATAACGACACCCATTTTTGGCCCACACTTTGAACCGCGACGCCCCCTGACCCGCTGGAAATGAGGGGTTATCTACTACTGTCAGAAATGGAGATGGTCCTGTGGCCTTTCCCAGTCCACCCCGCCACCAATTCCAGGCCTTTCTCAGAGGCTGAAGCAAACACTGGAGGTCTCCTTTCGAGCTTCCCTGTACTTGTAAACTATTAAACACTGAATACGGCAGCACCTCACCTTGCCAGATACCTTTTGGGGCATATTTAGCAGACCCAGAATGGAGCTCAAAAATCCACCTAAGTAGCGCTGCCACATTGTATAACCGCAGGTCCGGAAGATTTAATCCTCCCTTATTCCTAGCAATCGTCAATTTAGCAAAACTTATCCTGGCCCACTTTCCCGCCCAAAGAAAAGTACCAATAAACCCCTTATAGTATAGTTCATCTTTTCGTGTTATCCAAAATGGCATCATCTGTAAGGGGTATAGAATCTTGGGCAACATAACCATTTTTACTAACGCTACACGCCCCAATAAAGAAAGGGGCAAATCTCTCCATCTGTGGCACAATTTTTTAATGCCATCTAGCTTGTCCTGTATATTGCGACGATATACCACTCTCATATCCGCGTGCAAATACACTCCTAAATATTTTAAAGTTCCGGTTGACCAAGCTAAGGGAAACGTGTGGAGCTGCCTACACGCACAAGGGGAGGACACCGGCAAAGCCTCAGACTTATCAAAATTAATACATAGACCAGAGAAAGACCCAAATTGGACAATTAAGTCTATAAGAATAGGAACAGTCACGGATGCTCTATCTAGATATATAAGCATGTCATCTGCAAACAGATTAATTTTAAATTCTTGGGATCCCATTTTAATTCCCTGAACTTTGTCCGTCTGTCGAATTTTGATAGCAAAGGGTTCTAAGGACAGCACAAATAGCATCGGGGAGAGCGGGCACCCTTGCCGTGTGCCCCGCTTTAAGGAAAAGACAGATGACAATGCTCCATTTATTAATATCTGAGCTGTGGGATGGCTATATAAAGCGCGGATTCCTCCTAAGAAAGCTCCCATGATACCAAATTGCGGTAACACCCAAAATAGATAGTCCCACAAGATCTTATCAAATGCTTTTTCCGCGTCCAAACTTGTAATGATCGCATCTCCGGGTTTGCCCCCCCCTTTCTGCAACACTGTCAAGGCTCTCATAATATTGGAAGATGCATATCGGCCTGGCACGAATCCCGCCTGATCCGAGTGAACCAGGCCAGGTAAGACCCTCCCCAACCTATTTGCCATAATATTGGCAAAAAGCTTTATGTCTTGATTAAGGAGCGATATGGGCCTGTAGGAACCCAGCAATTCCTCATCTCGCCCAGGCTTAGGGAGTACCACTATGTGTGCATGTGTAAGTCTACCGCCCGCCTCCCCAGTTGTGCAGAGATGATGACATAATTCTTGAAAAGGGGGTCCTACGTTGGCACCTAATATCTTATAAAATTCAGGCCCTAGGCCGTCCGGACCGGGGGCCTTAGCCAACTTAAGGCGTTTCACTGCCTGAAGTACTTCCTCTCCCTTCACCGGCGCATTTAACTGATCTCTCTGCTCCTGCGATAACTGCGGTAAAGGAAGATTCTGAAAAAATAATTCCCGCTGGGTCCGATCTGTCTCTCCTGCATTATACAGTGCCTGATAGAATTTGACAAACTCTTCCTGGATGCCCTCAGATGTGGCCCTATGGAGAAAGACTTAATATTTCTAGAGCTCATCTAACTATGTCTAGAATAGATTATATAATGTTGTCACGAGAGTTCTTGACTAAGTTGGAAGATGCTCAGATAGGCCCAATAATGATTTCTGACCATGCCTGGGTGAGAGGGGAGTTCCACATTTGGGACATGGCGCTTTCCTGCTTATTTGTATCGGGACAGTCAATTTTTGCCCTTCTTGGTGGAAAAGTGGCATGGATACAGCGACAATAATAAACAACATAGGAGGGGATCCATTTCGCTTCTGGGAGTCGGCAAAGGCCGTTCTCAGGGGAGAAATTATTTCATACGTAGCCTTTAAAAGGAAGGTCTGAGACGGGGAGGTGTTAAGATTAAAACGGCAGGTGACCACTCTTAGGAAACAGTATGGGCGAGGGCACAAGTTAAGAATCAGAATGCAATTATTGGAGACGCAACAAGCCTTAAATGAACTATTACAGGAGAGAGCACAGAAGTTGAGCATGTATTATAAATATCAGCTATACAGATTCGCTAATAAAAGTGTGGGAGGCCCCTCTGAAGGGACACCACCTTGTAAGTGGTGGAGGGGCTTCCGTGTTTCAATGACTCAGAGGGCTATGCTGTAGGGTTACCCATATCAGACAGGCCTCTGAGGAGAAACCAGACAAAGAGTGTCCCAACCTGGAAGATACAAGATGGCGTTGAGGGAGGACTTATGCTAGTTGAGTTCCCGTTTTACACCAGAATGCCTGAAGAAGAGGGTGCGCTCCCCAGAGAATGGGGAAGAGAAAAGGCAAAGCCGTGGTGCTGTCCTCCTCGAACACGGCTGGGGTTCCCACCACTTCTCAGTCTATTTTGGAGAGATTCGGGGTCATAACATCAGGGATATCGGTTCTTGCTTCGGGGAACAGCAAGGCTTTATTGCCGAATCTCAGTGGAGGGAGTGACTTTGAGTCCCCCTATTGGCCCGACCCCTCCAAGACCTGGAAATAGTAATGCTTCGCTATGGAGGTCAATAATGGAAAAACCCGAAGTGGGTTAGGATTTTCATGTGACCCGAGGAGGTCCTGGCGCAGCATCAACTCGGATAATAAACCAACTGGGGGATTGGAGAGTGAGCTCTTCCCCCCCGAAGATATCTGGAGCGGTTTCTGTGGAGAAATTGGACTTGGTGAAGCCAATAATGTCATAATGGACGTGCTATAGGAACTGCAGCAGAATGTGAATAACTCTCTGCTTCAGATGTTTAAAATTTTTCACTATGTGAGTTAAAGAATTTATATTAATACTTATCTAACAAAGTGGAAGTCCAAGATATAAAAATAGAGACTTTGATTACGGAAATGGCTTCCCTATGAAAATCAGATAATTTGGTAATGAAGAATAGTTATCTTTCTTGTAAAAACTGGAATCTCTGGAGAACCAAATAATGGAAAATAACTTGAGAATGATAAATTTACCTATAATATCCTATATATCAGCTACTGAATTCTTGAAGAAATATTTCTCTGATACTTTGTTAATACCTTCTGATAGCCACCTTTTGGTGACTAAAATTATATTTCCTTTAAAATCTTCTTTATCAGAGAAAAGAGGTGTAAGTTTAACTGACATTTTGGAAAATTCAGAAGTTATAGATAGAGTTATTATTAGTGACTTTCATCTTTGATTTAGATAGGAACAATGTTTTGAAATTGTATTTCCGATACATGGTTGATAGTTTTTTGGGTTCAAAGATGCATATATTTCCTGACACATCAAGGGAATCGCAGACTGGGAGGTGTGAGGTCTTGGCTTTTAAGCCACATTGCCCTAGGTGGGACCTTCCTAGCGCGATTCTCTTGTAAGTGTTTTATTTCCTTATTACTTATTTGTTTGAACCTAAGAAATTATAAGAGTTTGTGGAAACAGATGAAGAATCCTCTGCAGCAACTTCCTTCAGTTACCACTGTACCGGCTGCAATAACCGATTAACCTTCCTCCCTCAGAAAATGTGAAGTATAAGATTAACCATTTTGAGTTTTTCTTATTTTCTTTAAGATTGTTTTCCTGATCTTGGATCTTCCAATTGTGGACAATTATGTAAATATATTTATTTATTTGTTACATTTGTATCCCACATTTTCCCACCTATTTGCAGGCTCAATGTGGCTTACATAGTACCGTAAAGGCGTTCGCCAAGTCCGGTAGAGAAACAAATACATGGTGATGTTGTGGTCGATTAAGGTTCAGGCACAATGGGGATCGAAGAGGGGAGAGGTTATATAGTGTCCATTACGAGCTTTGGTTTTGCTGTGTTGCAGAAGTAGGTATTTATGTTGGGTCGGTAGGGTGTGCCTTTTTGAACAGGTTGGTTTTTAGTGATTTCCTGAAGTTTAGATGGTCATAGGTTGTTTTCACAGCTTTTGGCAGTGAGTTCCATAGTTTTGTGCTTATATAGGAGAAGCTGGATGCGTAGGTTGCTTTGTATTTGAGTCCTTTGCAGTTTGGGTAGTGGCGGTTTAGGTATGTTCGTGATGATCTGGTTGTGTTTCTGGTTGGTAGATCTATGAGGTCTGTCATGTAGCCTGGGACTTCGCTGTAGATAATTTTGTGGACCAGGGTGCAGATGAAGGTAATACGTTCTTTGATTGGGAGCCAGTGCAGTTTTCTCAGAGGGGTTTGGCACTTTCGAATCGTGTCTTACCAACTATCAGCCTGGCTGCCGTGTTTTGAGCGGTCTAGAGTTTCTTTGTGAGTTGTTCTTTACATCCCGCATAGATGCCGTTGCAATAGTCTGCATGGCTTAGTACCATTGTTTGTATTAGGTTACGGAATATTTCCCTTGGGAAGAAAGGTTTTACACGTTTAATTTTCCACATTGAGTGGAACATTTTTTTTATTGTGGAGTTCACTTGGCTCTCAAGTGTAAGGTTGCAGTCGATTGTAAGGCCGAGTATTTTCAGGCTATCTGAGATAGGGAGGGTGTGGTCTGGGGTGTTTATGGTTGTGGGTTTGTACATTGTGAAGAGTAAGGGGCTGTCCTGTTCTGGGTAGGCCACTGTTGAAAATGTTTTCCTTTTTATATTAATTTCTGTATTTCCTTACATTTATGTGATAAATGTGAATGTAATTAAGTAAAATGATAAATAAAAAGTGTGGGAGGCTTCTGGCTAGGCTTGCCAACAAGAAGGTTAGCGCTAGGAAAACACTTACAATGATAGCTGACACAGGAGAGCGGGTCCATACTGATGAAGGCATAAATACAATTTTGGCAAATTTTTTCAGACAACTGTATGCACTGCAAGCGGAGCTAATGCTGCCCAGTGAAGCATACCTTAATAGCGTAGAGTTGCCGCAGGTGTCTGAAGAAGAGGCTGACGTGTTGAATGCGCCAGTAGCTGTGGAGGAGGTAGAATGGGTGATTAAAAGAAGCAGATTGGGCAAGGCGCCGGGGCCAGTTGGAATGAGGCATGAATGTTATAAAATCCTAAATGCTGAGATTAGACCGTTACTCACTATAGTGTTTAATATAGCCATACAGCGGTACCTTTTCACCTTAATAGAGCCCAGATTAGAGTCTTGCCGAAGCCGGGTAAACCAGTGGACCGCCCGGATTCGTATAGACCAATTTCACTGTTAAATGTCGAGGCAAAATTCTTGGCTAAGATACTGGCAAATAGGCTATGAAGATTTCTCCCATCTCTGGTAATAGAATCTCAGGTGGGATTCACCTGTGGTAGAGTGATAGCAAAGAATATGCAACGTATATGGGCGGCACTGGAAAGGGTAAAAATAGAACAGGCTCCAGTTTTGCTAATAAGTTTTGACGCAGAAAAAGCGTTCAATAGAGTGGATTGGAATTTTCTGTTTGGAGTGTTAAAGGCTTATGGCATTACTGGCTCCTTCGCTCAGGCAGTCAAAGCTCTATATACTGAGCCCAAAGCACAAGTGTATGCTAATGGGCTACTCTCTGAATGGTTCCTGATAAGGAGGGGAATGAGGCAGGGATGCCCTTTATCGCCGCTCCTTTTTATCCTCACACTAGATCCCTTATTGAGAGAGATTCAAGGTAATGTAGATATTCGAGGGATCACAATTAGAGAGGTTAATTTTAAGATAGCTTCTTTTGCAGATGACTTTCTAGTGATACTAAAAGAACCTCGTCCGTCGCTCCCACATCTCATGGAGAGTTTAGAGGAATACGGTGATTTCTCCGGATTCAGATTGAATCTTATGAAATCAGAGGCATTAGCTAGTTCTGAAGAACTTAAGCGCGAGTGGGAGGATAGTTTTCCACTGCGTTGGGCACAAGGGTCCTTTCGGTACCTGGGAATCCAACTGCTGATGGATACAGGCCAACTATATGATCTTAATGTTACCAAACTGCTAAAGGACACGAAAGAGCAATTACTA
Source organism: Microcaecilia unicolor (assembly GCF_901765095.1). Taxonomy (NCBI): domain Eukaryota; kingdom Metazoa; phylum Chordata; class Amphibia; order Gymnophiona; family Siphonopidae; genus Microcaecilia; species Microcaecilia unicolor. The sequence goes on from NC_044041.1 coordinate 66,345,630, forward strand.
TTGTGGTCCTCACTTCCTTTGTCCCTGATGGGAAGGATACATATATATCAAATGATAATTTTTCCACGTTGGCTGTATGCCCTGCAAGCCCTTCCAGTATGGCTGGTAAGGCGAGATTTGACTGCACTCTGAAGAATGGTGGTGAAATTTTGTTGGTCAGGTAAAAAGCCTAAGATGAAATGACCGCATTTAGTGGGGGCTCAGAGGCAAGGGGGTTTGGGGTTACCGGATATGCGTACATATAATCAGGCATGTTTATTGAGGCACCTTCGAGATTGGATTCTGGGCACAACCACCTATACAGATATGGCTATGGGACGGGCATATTTTCATCCGTGGCATATGAATTATTTATTACATGTAAAAATGAAAAAGATGCCTGAAAGGGTTAGGCATAGTGCGTTGCTGGGGCCTCTGTGGCATTTGTGGAGGGAGCTGCTTCAGAGTTGGGGACAGGATCCGTCTACTAGTGTATTGCATCCATTATGTGGAAATGATGATTTCACACCAGGCATAGAAAATGTTGCTTTCCGAAGACTTAAAGAACAGGGAGTAACACTGTTAAGTTTTATTCAGGAGGACGGAACATTAATCTCAGCATATGACTTTATGCAGAGGTGCTCATGGGGACCAGTAGCGATCTTGGCTTACCATCAATTGTCTCACTATGTGCATAGCCTTTCAAAAGATGGGTTGTCGCTGGGATTTGGGAAGCAGCTGAGGGAATTTGTAGAGGGAGACGTGGTAGGGCAGGTTTTGGTCTCCTGGTTTTGTAAAGAACTGGAGAAAGGGCAACCTGAGAGGAAAGAACAAGAGGTAGCTACAAGGTGGAGTCACGATGCACAGCAGTTAATATCTGAGGGTCTCATAAGGTTGTCACTGGTAGGGGTGGCGCGGGTCGTCCATAGTGCGGAACTCCAGGAGTGCCAGTTCAGAGCGGTACACAGAGCCTATTTCGTTCAAAGGCGGGCATTTCATGCAGGAGTAGTAGACTCTGACACCTGTCCAAAATGTAAACGGGGGGTGCAACATTTATGCATTGCATCTGGCAGTGCAGATACATTAAATCATTTTGGCAAGATCTCGATAAGTTTCTGAGTGGGGTGATGGGATACCCGATTGCTCTCACTTTTGAAAGAATGTTATTTGGTACCACAGGACACTGGGGAGTGGGCACGCAAGGGGAGCGTATTTTCTTAAGTAAACCTTGCATAGTGGGAAAAAAATGTATTTTCAATCACTGAATAGCAGACATACCTCCCTCCTACTGGTATTGGAGGAATAAGCTCCATCAACTTATGCTATGGGAAGCAAGGGGGGTAAGACTATCGCCGAAAAGGCAGTTGAGTTTTTTGAATGTATGGAAGAAATATCTAAACAAGGTATCTCCAAGAGCACGTAGCCAAGTTCTGAATAGGCTGCCATGGGGCAATACAGAGGGAATGGAACTATAAGCTTAAGGTTATGCAGGCAGGACTGGGGGAGGGTGGAGGGGATAGCAGTGGGGATGGGGATGGGAAGGGAGGAAGGAGTTAGGGATATGCATTAGGATCTGACCAGTTAAATTAGATAAGGGGGACAGGTAGTAGAACTGGGAAAGGGGAGGAGAAAACGTAAAAGTTATGTTGGGGTGATGAGAGTCTTGTCATGATTTAGGCTTTTTGGTTGTATATAGAACTGGTAGAATGTCAATTTGATTGTACCTCCAATAAAAATTGTTGAAACATAAAGTGTTACATGGTCTTGCTCCTAGTTATTTGTTTTCCCAGTTTTGTTAAGTAGTCTCTTCAAGAGGTAGGAGAACTAGCAATGCTAACTTCTCCTTCCCCTTGGTGAAGCGATTACCTAACGATCCAACTTAAATGCCTTATCTCTGCAACACAACCAAACTAAAGCACGTAATGGACATAACATAACTCTTCCGTTCTCTAATTCCCTAATGTGGCTGTGCCACATGAACTTGATCTTACTACAACATCACTTTGTATTTGTTCACACCGGAGCCTGCAAAGGCCTCTCCGGTACTATGTAAACCACATTGAGCCTACAAATAGGTGGGAAAATGTGGGACACAAATGTAACAAATAAATAAAAGCGTTTGAGAAGTCTTTAGCATTTCAAGCTGCTAGATACTGGAAGTACATTACAAAAACATTTTTGCCCTCTCAATCCTATTTTTCATTTAGAAGAAAGGTTAAGACTCTTTTATTTCACAAATTTGTATTACAGTACAAATTGTGGTCTTGTGTCTTGTCTTCCGTTTTTCTTCTTAATTGATCTGGCTATTTATTTATGTGGATTTATTTACTGCCTTTTTGAAGGAATTCACTCAAGGCAGTGTACAGTAAGAATAGATCAAACATGAGCTATTAAATTGTGACCTGCTTAGAACTGAGAGTTACGAGTGGGATATAAGATCAAATGTTATGCAATATTATTTTTTGTAAACACCCACCTCATAGATATGACAGTGGAATAGTCTGATTACCTCTGCAAGTGGGCATAAGTTGAAGTTAAATAAAATGGAGGATAGCATGGAGCTCTGAAAAGGGCCAGACATAGATAAACTTACCAAAACCTGTTTTGAGCTGTCACTCAAAAATTAAGGGCACAATATTCAAAATGATTTAATCAAGTAAGAGAGGCTCCTGTCTGGTTAAGTCGCTCTGACAGGGCTTCTAATAGTCAGCAGCAGTTAGTGGGATAGTGATGCTGATATATTAGCATTGACTGCCACAGCATTATTTCATTAGTGCCGATGTGGTCTGGGGGCAGACACGGAAGTTATTCGGTCACTGCAGATATTCAATGCCAGTGCCCGGATAGCTAAGTGGGGACGTTAAGCCACATATAATAAAATCCTGATTATAACAGGGATTATCAGCCACACCTGGATAACTTCTAGGTGCTGCCAAACACTCAGATATTTAGTGCCAGTACCAGATAGGTGCTGTCAGTGAATATCCAGGCAGCAAAACAAAAAAGTGAGGTGGACTCAAAGAGAATATCAAAATATAAGTTATAAAAGTCATAAAACTGACCCGACAAGGCCATGTTTCGGCACAAAAGGCCTGCTTCAGGGGTCAAACAAATCTAAAAATAGAAATAATACAGATATAAGTAAATGCAACATCATTTGTGTAAATTTCAAATCAATAAATAAACATAAGTGATTCTTGAATAATAAAAATAAAAGACTCGTGAACCCATAGAGAGACATAATAAAATCAATGCATATACAATTAAAGAACTGACATACTAAATACTTCTCTTTCTGAAAAGGTATATTTTATAAAAAGATGAAAATGTGTATATTAAAAGTGCTTTTAATGCATATTAAAATATATCTCTATTAAAAAAAAAAAATATATATATATATATACAGTGGGGGAAATAAGTATTTGATCCCTTGCTGATTTTGTAAGTTTGCCCACTGACAAAGACATGAGCAGCCCATAATTGAAGGGTAGGTTATTGGTAACAGTGAGAGATAGCACATCACAAATTAAATCCGGAAAATTACATTGTGGAAAGTATATGAATTTATTTGCATTCTGCAGAGGGAAATAAGTATTTGATCCCCCACCAACCAGTAAGAGATCTGGCCCCTACAGACCAGGTAGATGCTCCAAATCAACTCGTTACCTGCATGACAGACAGCTGTTGGCAATGGTCACCTGTATGAAAGACACCTGTCCACAGACTCAGTGAATCAGTCAGACTCTAACCTCTACAAAATGGCCAAGAGCAAGGAGCTGTCTAAGGATGTCAGGGACAAGATCATACACCTGCACAAGGCTGGAATGGGCTACAAAACCATCAGTAAGATGCTGGGCGAGAAGGAGACAACTGTTGGTGCCATAGTAAGAAAATGGAAGAAGTACAAAATGACTGTCAATCGACAAAGATCTGGGGCTCCACGCAAATCTCACCTCGTGGGGTATCCTTGATCATGAGGAAGGTTAGAAATCAGCCTACAACTACAAGGGGGGAACTTGTCAATGATCTCAAGGCAGCTGGGACCACTGTCACCACGAAAACCATTGGTAACACATTACGACATAACGGATTGCAATCCTGCAGTGCCCGCAAGGTCCCCCTGCTCCGGAAGGCACATGTGACGGCCCGTCTGAAGTTTGCCAGTGAACACCTGGATGATGCCGAGAGTGATTGGGAGAAGGTGCTGTGGTCAGATGAGACAAAAATTGAGCTCTTTGGCATGAACTCAACTCGCCGTGTTTGGAGGAAGAGAAATGCTGCCTATGACCCAAAGAACACCGTCCCCACTGTCAAGCATGGAGGTGGAAATGTTATGTTTTGGGGGTGTTTCTCTGCTAAGGGCACAGGACTACTTCACCGCATCAATGGGAGAATGGATGGGGCCATGTACCGTACAATTCTGAGTGACAACCTCTTTCCCTCCACCAGGGCCTTAAAAATGGGTCGTGGCTGGGTCTTCCAGCACGACAATGACCCAAAACATACAGCCAAGGCAACAAAGGAGTGGCTCAGGAAGAAGCACATTAGGGTCATGGAGTGGCCTAGCCAGTCACCAGACCTTAATCCCATTGAAAACTTATGGAGGGAGCTGAAGCTGCGAGTTGCCAAGCGACAGCCCAGAACTCTTAATGATTTAGAGATGATCTGCAAAGAGGAGTGGACCAAAATTCCTCCTGACATGTGTGCAAACCTCATCATCAACTACAGAAGACGTCTGACCGCTGTGCTTGCCAACAAGGGTTTTGCCACCAAGTATTAGGTCTTGTTTGCCAGAGGGATTAAATACTTATTTCCCTCTGCAGAATGCAAATAAATTCATATACTTTCCACAATGTGATTTTCCGGATTTAATTTGTGATGTGCTATCTCTCACTGTTACCAATAACCTACCCTTCAATTATGGGCTGCTCATGTCTTTGTCAGTGGGCAAACTTACAAAATCAGCAAGGGATCAAATACTTATTTCCCCCACTGTATATATATATATATATATATATATATATATATATATATATATATATATATATATATATTGGAAGAAGGTACTCATTCAGTATCAGTATGGATGAAACAAGAAGATCCTAAATTATTGTGACCAATGTTCATGTAATAGGAGTACAATATACCTGTTATATTATGGTGAAAAAGCTTGACTTAAAAGAAGATGTCAAAATCCTGGCTGCTAGAATGCCTCATTCTGCCCGTGGCGGTTAGCGCGGTCAAAAACACTTTGCTGCTGCGGGCTGAATATCAGCCAGTAAGTAAATAATTGCAATACCAATCAATGATTTTTATTTTTACTAATTTCGTAAACAAGATCTTATGATTAATCAAGTCAAATGTGACAGAATAATCCAATAGGATCAGGAGACTATATTTTCTTTGATCCTAGCCACAACAATTTGTCCATCAAGGTCAACAACAAAATTTTGATGTCATGGGCTTCCCTTAAACCAGACTGTCAAACATTTAGTACACCATGTTTCCAGTTAAACTAATTTAATTGAGCCAATACCACATGCTTGATCATCTGCATAAGGAAAGGTATATTTGACACAGCTGAAAATTACCCAATTTACAGGAACCAACCAGGGCTACCCTTCCCCCAAAAAGGGTAAACAGCTGCGAGCTTCATACTTCAGAAAGCCTTGTGAAGAGGCGTTGACAATGTGGATTAACCAGGCTTCCAGATCCTTCTGCGATGCCTTTACCAGATGATTTGGAGCAGTGAATAACACAAGAACCTAAGTTCTGCCTTGAAAGAAGTTGACCCTGCGCTCTGTCGGGCAGCCGATCGACCCCGAGACTTCACCTGAGAGGACCGCTGTTCCCCGAGGGTTGAGCCCCCAGGTGCAGGTAGCCAGCAGGACTTCTGGATACAGGCAGCAGACACTGATAGTCTCGGCTCATACAGCAGCTATGGATCAGGTAGCAAACAGAGAGTGATCAAGGTCAAGCAGTAGTCAGGTGATGCAACAAGCAGAGAGGGATCAGGATCCAAGTAGCAGTCAGGTCAGGCGACAAGCAGAGAGTAGTCGGGATCTAAGTAGTAGTCAGGTCAGGCAGCAAGCTGAGAGTGATCGATATCCTCGCAGTAGTCAGGTCAGGTGGCAAGCGGAGAGTGATCAGGATCCAGGCAGAGGTCAGGTCAGGCAGCAAGCAAAGAGTAGTCACGATCCAAGCAGAAGTCAGGTCTGGCAGCAAGCAAGAGTAGTCACGATCCAAGCAGAGGTCAGCTCAGGCAGCAAGCAAGAGTAGTCACGATCCAAGCAGAGGTCAGGCAGCAAGCAAAGAGTAGCATACCACGTCTCCACCAACACAAGCGAACCTACCGAAGTAGAAGCTGAAGCAAGGCCAGTGAGGCAACCTGCTTCTTAAATAGCCCCTTCCATTTGGGAAATGAGAGTCAGCTGGCAGGGGGCTGGGAAACGTGGAGGCCAAACGACCGGTGTCATCAGGCACAGAGATCCGGATTGGCCCGCCGGCAGGAGGATGCGGAGTCTAGCCGCGAATGGCCAATCCGGGGTACGGAGGTGTGGCCTGAGGTGTGGCCTGAGTTCCCGGGGTCTGTGCCCGGAAGGGAAACGATCTCTTGGAACACCGGCGCTGCCAACATGGCCGGTGTTCTGGGGGGGGCGGAGGCGGTGCACCAGCCCCGCCATGCCGGCCAGCCGAACGAGCGGGATGAAGCGTAGAATGTAAACCGGGGGAGGGACACAGAGAGAGGGATTGGATTGTAAACCCTCTGGGATTTAAGCATAAACAGATAAGGACCATATGGCCTATCCATCTATGCCATTTACTAACCCTCAGAGGGTCCTGTCCCAAGCTTTCTTGAATTCTTTTACTTTTTGTCTCCACTGCCTCCATTGGGAAGCTGTTTTATGAATTCACCATCCTTTTCCGTGAAGAAGTATTTTCTCAGGTTACTTCTGAGTCTGTGTCCCCTTTTACGAACATCCTATGCACCCTCATTTCAGAGCTTCCTTTCAGTTGGAAGAGACTCAACTCCTGAGCATATATGCCATGGAGGTATCTAAACATCTCTGTCATACCTGTCCTCTCTGCCTTTCTTCCAAGGTATACATATTGTAAACATGAGCACCTCTCCGTGCTGTCTGCTCTCGACCTGCACCTCTCCGTGCTGTCTGCTCTCGACCTGCACCTCGCCGTGCTGTCTGTCTTCACCCACACAAGAGACCTCCTCTGGAGACTGATGCCTTTTCCACTCAGCTTCACTTTGAGTTCTCTAGTCCCCCAGAACCCGCCTGTAGTCAGTGGGCCTTTCTGCACACTTCCCTGGGGATAAAATTATTGCCTGGGTCCCACCAACCCTCTGCTCTTCCCTTGGTTTCAACTTTCAGACACTGTTAGTCAACTGTCAAGGGTAGCAGGGATTCTCTGATGTCCTTGTCTTCAAAGGGGGCTATTCAACAACAAGGTTCCATCTGGGATAGGGCCCTTTGTAACCCCCCCACAGGGGTGCTCTCTGGTGTGCAGTGGCCCTCTAGTGGCTCCTGCCCGGCCTCACCAGCCTTTTGCCTCAGGGAACCACCTTGAAACTAGACTTCTCTGTGACTGCATTGACTCAGGCCTCTAGGTTTGGTCCTCCCCTTTCCCTCAGGGTGACCTCTTCCTTAACCTGCAGTCCTGGCCCGGCCTCCCTGCTGTATCACCTGGTAACCGACCCACCTTACCAGTTCTTCTGGTGGGGCCCCCAGGTCACCCTTCTCTGGAAGATAGCACAGCTTCCTCTGCTTGCAAAAATATGCAAATTAGCTGGTTGCATGTAAATTCAGTTTATTAGCTAGGTTACAGTCTTGTGGGAACCTGGCTTGCCCACTATTCATCTGTTACTGCGATTCACCCCCTGAGACCATTTACTGGGGACATCTGGGTCTCAGGGTTTAACAGCCTCCTCCCCTGGATAGGACCTTCTTTATTCACATTAACCTTACGGTCCTATCCTCCACCCCACGGCTGTTTGTTCACTTAAACACTTCAGTAGCCATTGTTCATAACCCTAGTACCCAGTGCCTGGTCCCCACCAGGTAAGTACCTCTTTGGGTTTGGAGGGAACCTTCTCCTGACCTTTCTCTTGAGCTCTACTTCAGCAGGCCTCTTTCTTCAGTCTTCCTGCTAGTAATCCTCAGGCTCTGGGTGTTGCAGGTTCCCCCATCTTCTCTCCTCTCCCTTGGCTAGAGGATGCTTTTTATAGGGTGCCCAATAATCCACTCCACCTTTCTTTAGGCCTCTCCCCCTGCTTCCAGAAAGGTCCGCACCCAGAACTTTCTCCACCTATCCAGCTTCCAAACTCAGAGAGTCCCCCTGGTGGCCTCCCCGGGAAGTACAAGTCCTATGCCAGGAGCACCCCCTAGCTGTTCCTTCTGGTCACTACCATGGACTATACTCTTTGGCTCCCTCTAGTGGCCAGATCAGGACATTTTAGATTTTCAATGGGAGAGCGCCCTCTGGCGGCCTCCTCATGTAAGGGCAGACACTGTGGTTATCACAATATTGAGATCTTTAAGTCTGTCCCCACATGCTTTATGAAGAAGACATGACAATGCTGAAGCAGGATATTGAAAACTAACAAAGCCATGGAGAGAGAAAAATAGGTAGAGATTCAACATTCTGTTTGTCCCTATACTATATGTTTTCCAAAATGTGCACACATTTAACTGTAATTGATGGATGTGTTTCTGGGGGCATGCTTTGTACAGGTCCAGAAAATACACATAGATGCATAGTTTCCCATAAAAATTCTATATGCACAAAAAGCAGATGTGAATATTTGGTGGCAATTTTCAATGAGAAGTACCACATGTACCACATGTACTTCCCTGAAATTTGGTGCAAATTCTATAGGTAAAACGTATGAGCTGACTTTTCACCAATGCCGGCACTGATTAGTTTCTACCTTTCAGCTCTTTTGCTTATTTTTAGGAAAGCCCAAGAGGAAATGATTTCTGAGCTCAGACAACAAAAGTTCTACTTGGAAACGCAAGCAGGAAAGATGGAGGCACAGATTCGAAAACTGGAGGAACAGTTAGAGAGGATAAGTCACCAGGAGCACACAGAGAAGAACCGCCTGCTAGAACTGGAGACAAGGCTCCGTGAGGTGAAAACTTGGATTCATCCCTTTTGACTACAAAATTATTTACATTTTACAAGTGTGTTAGAGTCTTCTCTTGCTTGTGCAGCTCAGAAGTTTACTTTGTATTATTTCTCAGCCTCATATGTAGGAACATGTTGAGAAATTCAGTACATTTACACAGAACTCCAGAGTGGCTTTATCTGGAGCTAGATAAATATGCAAAAGCTGCTCTAGCATGGTAGATTTGCTGAGCTAGAATCGAAGGTTTATTTGTATATTGGCTTTATTTTATGGCATCCATATTTTATGTACCATTTCCTCTCTTCAGGTTAGTTTAGAGCACGAGGAACAGAAGCTGGAACTGAAGCGACAATTGACTGAGCTGCAGCTCACGCTGCAGGAAAGAGAGTCACAGATCTCTGGCCTTCAGTCTGCTCGTTCAGCCCTGGAAAGCCAGCTATGCCAAGCTAAAACAGAACTGGAGGAGACAACAGCAGAGGCAGAGGAGGAAATCCAAGCTTTAAGGGTAAAGATATAGAATTATTTATTTACAGGGCTTGATGTAATGCACTTGACACAGCTGTGTTTTGGCCGGATGGGCCTGCATCTGGAGTCTGTTAAAATAAACATATACGAACTAACAAATACAAGTGTACAACACAATAGTGTACAACACAATATAGAAATAATGTAAACAAATATAAGAATATAAAATGAAATTAAAGTTAAAAACTTTGACACAGCCTCTACATATAGCAAATCATAGCAATCAATTAATAAGATACATATATAAAAAACAGAACGTATAAGTACCTCATACATCAAATAAGGTCATCCACTTGTTAAATCTGATGAGAACATCAAAAATATGTAAGTAGCTAACTCTTAGTTAGAAAATTACCATGCACTAATTTGTTCTAATGAAATAGAGTAACATAATTAATTGTGCATATTGAAGATCAATGACTAACAGGAACCAGGATCATGTATAATGATGTAAATATTAACATTTTGTAATTTAAAAATATAACATACCAAATAATGTATAATTTGATCACAGTCACAAAAATATTTTCTTTTAATGAAACACCCTTAAAAGTCTTCTAAAAAAAATCATATATTCCATTGTTACAGAAACCATATTAAACTCTTGGCAATAAGATATAATATTAAAAGATGTAACTTACTGTTGCAACGTAAAGAAGCGTATGCTCTGGTCTTGAGAAAAACCTGTTGAGTAAATAATCAATGAAATTATATCGCGTTAAGGCCGCATTTAAAAATAGTGATCGATCGCCGTACCACAAAACTGTGATTTTAATTTCCAACATTTTTATTGATGACACACAAAAATAAAATACATCCAGTATCTGGCATACACAGAAATGCCAACATCATAACATTCAAAGTAGAAAGGAAACGTGAAAGTCCGTCATCAACCTTTTTGACAATTTTCTCCCTTCCCCCCTAGCCCAACCTCCCTCTCCCCCCCCCCCCCCCTTTATTATTGATTGAAATAGTCTCTTAAGCATTAAACATTAAAGGTCAATAGCACAGTTTACTCAATCTTTGGCAGAGAACAGAAAAATGTCCTTTCTGTTTAAGGTAGTTAGGTACTAGAAAAAAATGCTAATGCAAAGAATTTGGACCTTATAGCCTATCTTGTAATATTCTAGGACTGTAACAGCTAAAGTTAAGCTAAGGCAAAATAATTTTAAACCTTTTAAAGCAATAGTCAGAGAATTGCTTTCCAGTGTTGAAACTGAGAAGGAATTCCATAACAGAGAAAGTATCAAGAATGAGGCAGAACAAGTTCTGGCAAGTCTGGCAATTTTAAATAACAATCTTTCAACTAGATTAGCAGTATAACATCATACTGCATATGTAGGTTCATAGACACAAGATGATCATTAGAGCGCTTAAAATCGGACAGTACATTTTTCTCGGTTGAACTGATGGCCAATATAGAAATTTGAGACCGAATACTATATACTACTACTACTACTTAACATTTCTAAAGCGCTACTAGGGTTACGCAGCGCTGTACAATTTAACATAGAAGGACAATCCCTGCTCAAAGAGCTTACAATCTAAAGGACACGTGAACAGTCAGACCGATAGGGGCAGACAAATTGGGGCAGTCTGGAATTCCTGAAAGGTAAGAGTTAGGTGCTGAACGCAGCATTGAAGAGGTGGGCTTTAAGCAAAGACTTGAAGATGGGCAGGGAGGGGGCTTGGCGTAAGGACTCGAGAAGGTTGTTCCAAGCATAGGGTGAGGCAAGGCAGAATGAGCGGAGCCTGGAGTTGGCGGTGGTGGAGAAGGGTAATGAGAGGAGGGATTTGTCCTGTGAACGGAGGTTTCGGGTGGGAACGTAAGGGGAGATGAGGGTAGAGAGGTAGTGAGAGGCAGCAGACTGAGTGCATTTGTAGGTAAGAAGGAGAAGCTTGAACTGAATGCGGTATCTGATTGAAAGCCAGTGATGTGACCTGAGGAGAGGGATGATATGAGTATATCGGTTCTGGCGGAATATAAGACGTGCAGCAGAGTTCTGAACAGATTGAAGAGGGGATAGGTGGCTAAGTGGGAGGCCGGTGAGGAGTAAGTTGCAGTAGTCAAGGCGAGAGGTAATGAGAGCGTGGACGAGAGTTCGGGTGGTGTGTTCAGAGAGGAAAGGGCGAATTTTGCTGATGTTAAAGAGGAAGAAGCGACAGGTCTTGGCTATCTGCTGGATATGCGCAGAGAAGGAGAGGGAGGAGTCAAAGATGACTCTGAGGATGCGGGCAGATGAGACGGGGAGGATGAGGGTGTTATCAACTGAGATAGAAAGTGGAGGAAGAGGAGAAGTGGGTTTTGGTGGGAAGACGATGAGCTCGGTCTTGGACATGTTCAGTTTCAGGTGGCGGTTGGACATCCAGGCAGCAGTGTCGGATAAGCAGGCTGATACCTTTGCCTGGGTCTCCGCGGTGATGTCTGGTGTGGAGAGATACAGCTGGGTGTCATCAGCATAGAGATGATACAGGAAACCATGAGATGAGATCAGGGAGCCCAGGGAAGAGGTGTAGATTGAGAAGAGAAGGGGTCCAAGGACAGATCCCTGGGGAACACCAACAGATAGCGGGATGGGGGTGGAGGAGGATCCATGAGAGTGAACTCTGAAGGTGCGGTGGGAGAGATAGGAGGAGAACCAGGAGAGGACAGAGCCCTGGAACCCAAATGAGGACAGTGTGGCAAGAAGTAAATCATGATTGACAGTGTCAAAAGCGGCGGATAGATCGATGAGGATGAGGATATAGCGCGACCTAAGTTGTGTGTGTAAATCCAGTCGTGTTCTGCATTTGCGCATGCAACTTAATTACTTATCAAACCAATCAGCACTGATAATTGCCACTTCACAAGCAGTTATTGACACTAATTGGCATTAATTAAGAACTTCTGTTCATAACAGTCTTAAGTGCATTCTATAACGTGATGCGCCTAAATTCTAATTTTCATAGTTGAAAAGGGGGCGTGGGATGGGCGGTCTTGGGCATATCTAAATTCTATATGCATTGTTATAGAATACACCCAGTCCACACATAATTTAGATGTTGGCATTTATACCAAGTTTTACTTGGCATAACTGTCCGCGCCTAAATTTAGTCGTGCAGATGGGCTCTCAGTTTATTCTATAAACCGCGATAAAATTTAGACTTATTCTATAAAGTACACCTAAATTTAGGTGTACTTTTTAGAATACACCTAGGCATATTTTGTTTTGGCGCTGATTTTTTAGGCATGATATATAGAATCTAGTCCGTTATGTGTAAAGCTGTAGCAAGTTAAGAACTGGGTGGCAGCCTTTTGTGCAGTTTGTGAAACCCCACAACAGACCCACCTAGATAAATTGTATTTGCATAGTCCAAGCTGCTTAAAACTGTAACCCAAAAGACTAAGCCCAAAATCTTGAGAAATTTAGTACACGTTTTATTCTTTTATTAATCCTCAATCATATTATGTTAGGGTCAGAAAGTACTTCACTTAATCTTTCAGTGTTTGATGTTCAAGCATCAGTCTTAATCTCTATATTGCATCCTACCATTGATTCCTGAAAAGAAATATCACTTTCTACCCAAGAAGCTTGGTCAGGCTTGGACAGATCATATCAGATCAGTTTTCAAGAGCTCAGAACAACTGTTGGTGTTCTCAAAGTTTTTTCTAGTACTGTAAGATATAGTAGTGTACCTTTGTGCCCAAGTATGGTTCGGTTTGTGACCATTTGTATAAGTTGTTATGACATTATCTTGTGTGTCTTCAAATACATTTTAAAAAATTGCTACTGTGTTGCTGGACTTTGAGAGACCATTGATCTAACCCAGCATGGTATCTCTTTTATTCTTCATTCTAGTTTTAATTTTTTTTAAACTTTTCTGAAAGCCTTCATTTAAAGTAGTACTTTGCTTTAGCATTGTTGTGTTGAAATATTTACCATGAATGTTGCATGTTTTGAGCAAGGTGATTTGAATCATTTGTATAAAATATCTTCCATGCTTCTATTTCTGATATATTTTTAAACACTATTCCACTTTTAGGCCCATCGAGATGAAATTCAGCGTAAATTTGAAACATTGCGTGACAGCTGCACAGTGAGTATTGTGATTTTCACAACGTTTAGCCAGACATTTTTTTTGAGCTCTTTATTTATAGCTTTTAACAAACATAATTCATTTTTATGAGTGTCAATGCACAAAAAGAAAAAGTAATTCACATGTAACCTTACATCTAATGTCGAAATTTTTCTTCTTACTATCGTCCACAATATTACACTAAATAGTGATCCAAGATAAGGAAATACAATTATCCTGCTTATTTTAAGCGGTTACATCACAAAATAGCTAAGGAAGCGTCATTCCAAGTGGTTAACTCTAGCCTGCTATACAGTGGTACATATGGGATTAGACTTGTACACTAACCTCTTCTTTGCTAATTAGAAATTCTTCTAACTGCTTTGGGTCAAAGAATTGATATTGTTTTGACTGAAATTTAACTCTACAAACACAGGGAAACCGCAGAAGGAAATCCGCTCCCACTGCTACTGTTCTAGCCCACAGCAGTAGGAACCTCTTACGCCTCCTCTGCGTTTCCCTGGAAAGATCTGGAAAGACCCTTATCTTTGAACCCATAAACTCAGAATCTAAATGCCTTAGAGATAGTTTGAGAACTGCATCTCTATCCATTTCTAATGCAAACGTTGCAAGCAGTGTAGTTGTCTGTGCAGTTACTTCAAGAGATGTTTCCAGGAATGCAGTTAAATTCATTGCCCCCTGTAAACGTAAATTTTCAGATGATTTAACATCTAATTGAAGGTAAAATGCTCTAGTTATGGGCGGCAAAGATGTCTCCTGCATTCCTAGTATCTCTACTAAATATTTTTTAAGCATTTGGACTGGTGAAATTAAAGGTGATCTAGGAAAATTTAAAAAACGAAGAGAGTCTTTTGGCTTGATTTTCCAGATATTCCAAACGCCTAAAGGAAAAGTTTCTCTCCTTAATTGAAGCCTGTTCGAAAAGTTCCAATTTTTCAATTTTTTCAGTCAGTTTTTTTGCTTCGGAGGTTTGAGAAAGATTAATTTGTAGTTGGTTCAATGCAGTCTCTGATAGTGCTTTAATTGTCTCTGTATTTTGAGAAATTAAAGTTTGTAAAGCATTCCGAGTGGTAAAAGTCAAGTCCCAGAGTGACTGTAAGGTCACTACGGCAGGTTTTACTATCTCTCCCAATAAAACAGCCGGTTGGAGGGCTTTCACAGCCTGTTCCAAAATACTCACAGTTTTAGACAAAACTGGTTGAATTGATGTTATTTCTGAATCTCTTTGGCTGTCTGCTCCAGCACTTCTCTCCCGCAGGCTCCCTCCCTGATCACTCTGTTTACCATTTCGGTCCGAGGTATCAGGGCTCAGCAGTAGGTTTTCCCTTCCGGGTTGAGGAGGCGCCACACGTTCAACAGGGCTCAGGGAAGCCCTGTCTCCACTGCTGTTCAGCAACAAAACGCTGACTCGAGCAGAGGGAGTAGAAGCCGACATGGAAGCAGGCACTGCAGCAAAGCTGTCCAATGTCATCTGTCTGAGCTGAGGAGTTCCGCTTGGGGCAAGGGGAGCCTCCCGAACTTTTCCTCGCCTTTTTCCCATCACACAGAGGGGGTAAGGTGCTCGTTCCAGCGATAGTCTGCCTTAGGAGCGTGTCTGTTGACGCTTCCTATACCGTAGCCAGACATTTTTGTTCAAAGAGAGTTATGTTTTGTTGCTTGTTTTTGATTATAAAATGTGACCATCTCTGGCAAAAGGTGACTAAAGTCACCAAAAACAAAAAATGAGGTTTCAATGAATTCTGTCAGAGCAAACAATTTGTAATACAACAGTCCAAGCCCTATCCTTTTTATATGAAAAATAAAAAAGTTACAGAGGTTTAAACATGTAACTTTTGCAGACTGCTTATTATAACCCATGACATGAAAAACTGACAATTCTCAACATTTTGGATCCGCTACTTTAGTCACCTTTTCCCAGACAAAGTCACAAATTTGAATTTGAAAACAAATGTAGAAACCTATAGAGGAGAAGAAAATGAAGTATATTTTGACTGATCTCTGAAAGCTCTTAGTGCATTCCAAATCGCCTGGAGCTCTAGGAGATTGATATGAAGCTGGGTCTGAGTGGACTGAGCAACCAGAGAAAAGGCATAGAGCAGAAGGAATATGGTGAATGAATGAAGATGATGTCCATACTGGAGAGGTCACAGATGTCAAGATGATTTAGTTTTTAAAAAATCATTGATTTTTACAGGAAGTTGATGTAAGGAACAAACAGTTATGAGTTTGGGGGGAAACCGATATACCAAATTTGCAATAAAGTCCTGTACTAGTTGTAATAGCTGTTGTAATGAAAGGTAGAGGCCAAGAGAGAGATTTATATTTTTAGTACAGCCTGGGGAGGCAGCTGCATGTTGAATATCTACAGGAGTAGCTACTGGCCAAGATATTGAATGGACATAGATCACTTGCTTGATAATAATGATAAAGAAAAATGACAAATACATTTGAGAAGTTATATTTGACCATTATAAATATTTGATAAGAAAAATACCAAAAGTGTAATATATTGGAAGAAAGCAGCTGGGGCACGGAGAAACTCCATATTTCTACATTTTGTTTTACTTTGTATGGTCTTTGAATTGGACAGATTACATGAGACGGAGAGAGAAAAAAAGTGCAGAGAGTTGTTTGTTACCAGCATTGAGATGATATTGGATGTTAAAATTGGATGTTAAACACTATAAGCCATGGCCATCATATACTAAAGCGGTGGTTCCCAAACCTGGTCCTGGAGGCCCCCCAACCTGTCAGGTTTTCAGGATATCCACAAAGAATATTCATGAGAGAGATTTTCATGCAGTGGGGACAGTGTGTGCAAATATCTCTCATGAATATTCATTGTGGATATCCTGAAAACCTGACTGACTGGGGGCCTCCAGGATCAGTTTTGGGAAGCACTGTATTAAAGTGTGAAGTAATTTCACGTCACATATTGCAACATGTCTGAAATTTGTTGTTGTTCTAAGTTTCTTGATGTTTTGCGATACGCAGTGTACTTTTTTTAAGTCACTTTGCAAAAGCACACTTAGCAATAGCTGACTTGGTGTGAAGGCCAATTTGGGTTTATTATGCACCTTTCTCAGTAGTTAAAGGTGAGTTACATTCAGGTTTAGTGGGTAATTTCCTGAATTTATTTTTATTCACAAGAAACCAGGGTGGCATCAATGCGGTTTACAAAATTAAAAGAATACCAGCCAAGGGGAAGGGAGGGAAAGGCAGAGACATTCAGGCAGAGTTACTGAATGCTTCCTTAGAAAGGGTAGATTTTAAGGCTGTCTTCAAACTTGGAATACATCAGCTCTGGGCAGAGTTGGGATAGAAGTTCATTCCACAGTTTAGGGCTAATGTAACAAAATTTGTATCGCTGGACAAATCCAAATAGAGGACAGATCCAAATGGAAGACAGATGGGGTGGGAGTGCAAGCAGACCCATATTGGATGAATGAAACGTACAAATAGGAACATAAGGGGTGACCCATCTTTGAAGGTAGTCAGGGACTGAAGGGAATTGACTCTTGTAGACCAAAATAAGAATTTTATATTTTATACGTGTTGATGCTGGTAACCAGTGTCTAGTTGGAACTGATCTCATTAATGAGCTGCTAGATGCAAAATCATGCAGAGCAACTCATTATTGAAGGGTTTTGTGAAAACAAGGTTTTAAAAATGAGTAGCTTATTTTTGCAAAAAATAAAATAATAATTTAATAACAGCTTAAGAGCTGTACTTATTTTATTCTAATAGCCCAGAAAGCCCCTTTGGGAAGCAATTGTACAATATAAAGGGTCCTGATAGCTGCTTCAGAGGCCCTTTAGAACTGCCCCTGGTGGCCTCTGATCCCTGGCATAAATGATTATAGAAAGGGTTCTCCTTGGTCCCCTACCCAGGGAGACCTGAAAGCCCTGGTGGCCTATTACAATAGTTCTCAGTCCAGTCCCTTGGGGTACATCCAGCCAGTCTGATTTTCAGGATATCCACACTACCTCCTTGATATGTAAATCTATCTCATGGATATTCTCTCCTGTGTCAGAGGCTGACTCTTCTAAAACGTCACAGCCTGACTCTAGCAATAATCTTGCATACTACTGCTGGGGGTCAGTGCCAAATGAGGTTGTGTACCCTCAGATTTTATTTATTTATTTTAGATTTAAGGGGTGGATGTTAAGGGCTGATTTTTCATGTATTTATGCCCTGTATCATTGCTGGGAAAAGAGACATAGCAAAAGCAGCTGGCCCAACATGGAGTGGAGGCCTTTAGTGGGGGGGGGGGGGGGGGGGGGGGGGGAGGGGGGAAGATGGCAGGGACCAGAGCGCCTCCAAAGCATATTGCCAAGTCCCTTTATGTTTATTTGTAGAATTTCTATCCTACTCTTCTGACTTTAGAAGTGGTTTCCTTATCATCCATGGCACACTATATGAATGGGTTGTGTCCCCCTGCCAGCAGATACAGAGATGGTGAAAAAAGCTTCAGAGCTGATTTCACTCCCGGTGGAGCATAGATTGAGTCAGTAGGATGCTCTGGGCAATAGTCCTTTGGGACTGAATTCCCTACCCCTTGGGAGCATACTCAGTTGGGATCTATATTCACACACCAATAGGCCCAGTACCAGTTAGTGCCTGGTGACTTTTCATCCTTGGTGAGTTTTATAGCAGCAGCTACCGAAACACACAATCTATCAGTCCTTGGAGAGTAACAAGGAAGCAGTAGAAGTTATTTAAGAAAAAACGTTTTTAGCCTAATCTTGATTTGTATGCTGTCATAGGGTCAAAGAGAAATCACAATCCACCACCCACACCAGAGGTCAGAGTGAGTTATATTGGCTAGTGAGAGGTACAACCTTTGGCATGCAACCAATAAGCTACAACAGCTGTTTCAATTATTGAAGCAATTGACAGGGAAGATTGATAAAGACTGTGCTGTGTGGTGTGTTAATTTATCTTTCAAGGCGTCTGCATCATTCTTTGAGGATAAGATTGACTGGCTTTGTGCTTCAGCCAAGGGGGAGATATTATGCAGGAATGTGACTCAGTGCATGGAGAAAATTGTGCTGTGGTTAAGGCTGTATTTTTAAAACTACATCAATGGGGGTCATGTGACTCCATGCCCGTGAGAAGCTGCTGGTGGGAGCTCCGGCCCCCGAGTGTTCCCTCTGCGTTTTTGTATCTGTTCGGATCCCTCAGTGATGTTGTATGCGGGCTGTTAGTGTGATGGAACATCAGCACGTTTGGTTAGAACCTTTGAATTGACGGGATGGCGACGAAATCATCTTACAAAGAGAAGATCAGGGGGAGACGTGGATGACAAAATGGCGGCTCCCCTGAGCCCGGCTGGCCCCTCTGTATCTTCGACTTGGATTGCAGAGATAACGACAGAAATGTCTACAGTATTAGAGGACTTGTTGGAGCGCCGTTTGACTCCTATCGACACGAAATTGGAGCGGATGTAGTCTCAGCTAGAGAATCTGGCCCAGGAGTGCGTGCCTTTTCAGTCACGCATGAGCGTGCTAGAGGGATAGAGTCTCGACTGTGGAAGGAACCCAGGAACGGGTAAAATCTCGAGTGGAGGCCCTGGAAGCGAAAGTGGACGAATTCGAAAATCGATCGCAGAGGAATAATCTGCGCCTGGTGGGGTTGCCCGAAGCGATTAATGATGGAGAGCTTGGAGATTTCTTGGAATGCTGGCTCCCAAGAGAGTTACATTTGCCAGAGGGCTTGGGCCCGTTGCGGGTGGAGCGGGCACACAGGGTGGGTGTACAGCGCCCTAATGCATCCAGACCACGTGTGGTCATTCTGCGGGTGTTAAATTTCGCCCACAAGCAGGCTGTATTACAAAGCATTCGCTCGGGAAAGACACTAACTTATGAGAACCAGAAGATCCTTTGTTTCCAAGACTACTCTTCTGTCAGGTTCTCAGGTTCAGAGCCCGCGGGGCCGGGCTCTGGAGCAAACGTGAGCCCTTGGGCTGCTGACGAGGAGCGACAGCAGCAGGCAAAACCCACCAACCAACACTGGGTAAGCACACCGGCAGGGACTGCAGGCACTGCCCAGCGAACCGGAACACATGGACTGGAATCCCCCGGACTGGAGGACACAGGACTGGAACACACACCGGACCGGAACACACTGGACTGGAGCACACCAGACTGGAACACCCTGGACTGGTCCCCCGGACTGGAGGACACAGGACCGGAACACGGGACTGGAGCACACTGGACTGGTCCAACAGCTTCACCTGTACTTAGCTACTAAGCCCCCCAAGAGTTGAGCTCCTGGGTTCGAGTAGCCGACAGGACTTACTGGATACCGGATGACATAGGGACCAGGACTGGAAACAGAAGTGCTCCTAACCCTAAACTGATCTACGTGCTCCCAAGCCCTAAACCAGCAGGAGTGTTCCTAACCGTAAACTGACAAAAGGACTTCCTAAGCCCTATACTAAACAGGAGCTCCTAAGCCCTGCTCAAGAAAGGGACTTCCTAAGCCCTAAACTAACAGAGCAGGGTACTAAATACAAAGCTAACACAGGTGCTACTAAGCACCAAGCTACAAGCAGAGCTTTACACTAATAAGCTAAACACAAAACTAACCCAGCTACCTAAGCACTGCTCTAGCAAGCTAGATACAACTAACAAGGTGCTTCCTAAGCACTACTCTGGCAAGCAACCAGAAGAGCTCCTAGCACTAAAAGGGAAGACAGGGGAGCCACAAGGAGGGAAGCTAACACATAAGCCAAAAGTGCTTCTAAAGCACCAAACACCAACAGCAAAGACTGCAATGCTCCTAATAGCACAAACACCAGAAGTACTTCTAACAGCAAACTCTGCAGTGTTCCTAACAACACCAAACCCTGAAGTACTTCTATCAACAACAGAGCTTCCAAAGCCCCACACACAGCAATGCTACCAAAACCAAGAGGGAACAGAAGGGAACCAAAAGGGAAAAGCAGGAAAGCTAAACACACAGTCACCAGTGCACACTGCACTAACACTAACCTGGCCCTTAGCAAAAGCAAGCAGGGAAACTAGACACAACGTCAGAAGTGTACACTGCACCACCCTACCTACAGCAAACACCACTGTTGCAAAGGCCCTGAAGGAAACAACACCACTTCCTTATCAAGGCCCTCCCTGATGATGTCACACTCCCTAGACCTAGGCAAAAGCACACTGACCCAGAGAGGCCCAACCCACACCAATGCAAAACCGTGAAACACTTGAAGCCAGTACACCCAAAGAGAGTTAGAGCAACTCAGGCAACACACACACAGCTGTAGTGAAGTGAGACAATTAACCCCATGCTGCTGGAAGCTGCCAGCACAGAGAGACAGAGCCAGCTCAGAAAGGAAAGAGAAAAGAAACAGAAGCCAGCTAAGAAGCTGACCCCCAGGAAAGAGGTAAGTTTGAGAGGGGTTCAGACCCCAATCATAACATCTTCACTGGTGGCGGCAAGACGCAAGGCTTTCATACCAATCTGTTCTAAAACTTTTTTTCTATGAAAATCAGGTTCGCCTTGCTATATCCAGCCACATTAAAAATTACTTAGCAAGGGTCCATGAAGATCTATGACTCGGTGGAAGCAGCAAGGAAATTTATGGCACAGATGGAAAATGGGAGTGCAATGGAAGAAACATCCAAAGAAGGGTCACAGTGACTGTTATCTGGCATTGTGGCTTATTGGTTTATAACGGGGGACTAACAGTTTGGAGTATTAATGGATCAGAGATGGAGAAAAGTTGGTGAAGCTGAGACTTCCAAACTGGACAGAGGGCTGAGCTAGCGCTTTGACAAGGACATAAGCTGAATAGCTCTTGGATAGAGAATTGTTACACAGAGAAAAGGGGACATGTTTTTTTTCCTCTCTCTACTTGCTTCTTCCTCTTAAACTGATAACTGGTGTGGTGTCCTGATGGTTTGTATCCAGTGACTAAAGGAATTGAGAATTAATGGACCATAGACAGAGCCAGATCGGAGAGTATGTGAAACCCCAGTCTGTACAGAGGACTGGGCTTTAGATTTGGCAGAGACAGCAACTGAATGGCTTCTGAAGAGAAATTGGTTATGTGGAGGGGCATTATCCTGAACCGTATTATCGAAAAAGATGGCCAGCCATCTTTCATTTCGATAATACGGTTTGGGCTGGCCAAATGTCAGAGATGGCCGGGATCGGTTTTCGCCGATAATGGAAACTGATGCCGGCCATCTCAAACCCGGCCAAATCCAAGTCATTTGGTCGTGGGAGGAGTCAGCATTTGTAGTGCACTGGTCCCCCTCACATGCCAGGACACCAACCGGGCACCCTAGAGGGCACTGCAGTGGACTTAAAAATTGCTTCCAGGTGCATACCTCCCTTACCTTGTGTGCTGAGTCCCCCAAAGCCCCCCAAAACCCACTACCCACAACTGTACAACACTACCATAGCCCTAAGGGGTGAAGGGGGGCACATACATGTGGGTACAGTGGATTTTGGGGGGGGGGGTTGGAGGGCTCCCATTTACCACCAAAAGTGTAACAGGTGGGGGGGGGGATGGGCCTGGGTCCACCTGCCTGAAGTGCACTGCACCCACTAAAAACTGCTCCAGGGACCTGCATACTGCTGTCATGGAGCTGGGTATGACATTTCAGGCTGGCATAGAGGCTGGAAAAAAATGATTAATTTTTTTTTGGGGTGGGTGGGAGGGGGTTGGTGACCACTGGGGGAGTAAGGGGAGATGATCCCCGATTCCCTCCGGTGGTCATCTGCTCAGTTGGGACACTTTTTTGAGGCTTGGTCCTAAAAATAAATGGACCAAGTGAAGCCGACGAAGTGCTCGTCAGAGCTGGCCTTCTTTTTTCCATTATTGGCCGAAGCCGACCATCTCATAACCACGCCCCGTCCCGCCTTCCATACCCTGCGGAAACGCCCCCTTGAAGTTTGGTCAGCTCTGCGACGGAAAGCAGTTGGAGCCTGCCAAAATCGGCTTTCGATTATACCAATTTGGCCGGGTTCAGGAGATGGCCGGCCATCTCCCGATTTGTGTCGGAAGATGGCCGGCGATCTCCTTCGAAAATAAACAGGATAGTGATCTATTATGGATGTGTATGCAGATGTATGTGGGCATGGCTGTGTGTTTATAAGTGCATGTGCATATACATTTTTTTTCTCTTTCCTAGTTCTCTTTCTTGTATTCTTAGACTGATCTAGGCAGGGATCTGATGGTTTATCTTGTGTATGTCGGGAGGGAACACGAGAGGTGTTAGATGTGATGGTGCCCATAAGGGGAACATGGTCTGGAAAGGGTTGGGATCAGGGGGGGGAAGGAGGGCTACAAGGGGTGCAGGGAAGGGGAAAGAGTGGGTCAAGGTTGAGTCTACAGGGGGGGGGGGGGGGGGTTGGTTGGGAGGTGGTGAGAGGGGAAGAAGTTTATGTGTGGAAGAAGATTCTATTGATGGCTGTTGACCTTGAGGCTAAACTTGCTAGGGAGGAGCTCTGGCTGGGACACCTTCCTAGGCACTTCATTCAGTACAGTGTATACATATAGTCTATTTATTAGATTGTTTTGTATGGTGAAAATTGTAACATGGGATGTAGGCAGGATTAACTCACCTATTAAAGGTCAAAAATCCTATAACATTTACACAGACATAAAGTTGATAGTGCTTTGTTGCAAGAGACACATCTTAATTTGTTTGCGGAGGATAGTGGAGGGCAGACTTATACGGTCTGTGCCAGAGCCGGTGATGGGAGGAGGGACTGGTGGTTGGGAGGCGGGGAATCCTGCTGGGCAGACTTATACGGTCTGTGCCCTGAAAAAGACAGGTACAAATCAAGGTAAGGTATACACATATGAATTTATCTTGTGGGCAGACTGGATGGACCATGCAGGTCTTTTTCTGCCATCATCTACTATGTTACTATGTAACTAGAACATACTAAATTAAAAACATGGTGGGTGGGAGAATGTGTGGTGGCTGCAGCTCAGGGGAAGAAAGGAGGGCTAGCAATATTAATTAGGAAAGGGGTGGCAGAGGCTGTGCAACCTATTTGTATAGATGGGAAGGGCAGATACCTTTTGGCAGAAGTGGTGATCAATCGTCCGAAGTTGGAGACTTTAATACTGTGTGGGACCCTTCTATGGATAGGTCTGGGACAGTACGGGCTGGACAATATTACTCTAATAGGGGGCTGCTCCGCATGGGTCAACTGCTTGATTTAGTTGATGTCTGGAGAGTGCTACATCCAATGGACAGAGACTATACACGCCTTTCGAGGGCTCACTCCACTCAGGTGTGGATAGACTATCTTTTAATATCGAAACAATTGTTTAGTTCAGTTTCGTGGGCGGAGATATGGTCTTATGCCATTTCAGATCATGCGTGGGTGTGTATGGAGTGGGAGGTGGGCACAGTGATTAAAGAGAGAAGTCGTTGGATGTTCCCGCTGGACTTACAAAATAACTTGAAGTTTCGAGAAAAGCTTTTAAAGTGTTGGGAATCGTTTGAGTGCTGTAATGTAAGGCATATAGAAGAACCTCATTTATATTGGGGAAACGGCGAGAGCGGTACTGAGAGGCAAAATTATAAGCTATTCTCATTTTGTGAAGCGGGCGAGGGATAGAGAAATACTGCGGCAGAGCTCACAATCGTGTAGAGCCTGGAGGCAGTATGGGTTGTCTCATGTGGAGGAGCATAAACAGCATTTACTGAGTTTGCAGACAGCACTTAACGAATGTTTACATGGTCAAGCCCTTAAATCTCAAACTCATTATAGGTACAGGTTGTATAAATATGGCAATAAGGCGGGTCGTTTGCTGGCCAGATTGATTCGTCCTCAAGGTGGGGCTAAGAAAATTATATCGCTTAAAGATGACAGAGGGATGTATGTTCATTCGGATGAAGAAGCATGTAAAACTTTTTACGAGTACTATATGCCTCACTGGCCAGTCAGCAGCTGCTGGGGCAGCTGTATCTGGATAATCTATCTTTGCCAAAGCTTAAACAGGCGGACAAAGATTTTTTGAATGCTAGCAGTAGCATGTAGCCCCTTGTTCAAGGCCCCAGGCCGAGTTTTATAAGCTTTTGGGTAAGGCAGTCCTCCCAGCGCTTACTAATTTTATGAATCATACTGTGGATGTGGAACTGCTTCCCCCCACCAGGTAAAGATCCCCAGAGACCAGAATCCTACCATCCTATATCTCTTTTAAACTTTGAAAATAAATTGTTGGCGAAGATTTTGGCTACTCGGGTGGCCTGTTTTCTGCCGGACCTGGTGCATAAGGCTCAGGTGGGGTTTGTGTCCAATAGGTCGATGGTTAAGAACCTTCGGAAAATATTGGGTTCTCTGGCTTATAGCCACATAAGTAGCATACAGTCAGTGCTCATTAGCTTCAACGCAGAAAAAGCTTTTGACAGGGTCAGATGGGATTTTCTGTGTGATACATTGAAGGCCTATGGATTTTCAGGGCGCTTTATGTCAGCTATATGGGCACTATATGCAGAGCCCAGTGCATGGGTAGGGGTGAATGGATTGTACTCTCCAGCTTTTCCTATACTGTGGGGGACGAGGCAGGGGTGTCCTCTGTCTCCTCTATTGTTTGTGTTGATGCTGGACCCCCTGATTTGAGATGTTGTAATGTTGCAGGAATTACCACTATTGTTAGCAGAATCTGTGGTACTTCAGGAGTCAAACACCACACACCAGAATGAGAGAGAAGTCTTCTTTATTTGCCAGCAAACAAAGTAGGACATCAGCACTAGGTCTCTTCTTCTCTTTCTCAGCTCTCTGGATCCTGCGTCTCCTGTCTGTCCTCTCTCGTCTCAGCTCCTTCTCTTCTTCTAACGTAAGCTGCTTCTGCTCTCAGTTATATAGGGTCCTACACCTCTCTAGCCCCCCTTTCTCACCAGATGGTAAAGAATAGATTGATTACCCTGTCTTGAACTAATTATCTCTATACATTTACTCCAAAATATCAGTTACATAGGTTTAAGATATTTCCTAAACTGACCTATGACCTGGGGCCTCTCAAACTAGACAATGTGGCACCTATCTCTTGCATTTTATTATTATTTCTCATATTCCCAGTCATAGCTTAAACTGCTAACTGGACTCTGGCATTCATTAAGGGGTCAAGGGGCCAAGGGGCCAGTCTTGCTTAATGGCACACAGACATGGTTTGTTATAATTAATCATGGAGAAGAGTTGACTTGTCCTGACCTCTTTCACCTATTAGTTTCATACACAAAACTAGCTAGGACTGTGGATAATTCAAACCAGATGATGACCTCTTAAACTGCAGACAATCTCACTTGAAAAGTCAGCCACTGATGTAACACTGAATTGAAAAGATATTCTACATAGAAATAGAACTTATTAATTAAACAGAATAAAACATATTCTAAAATAAGCAGAAATCAGAATTCCTTATAAGACAAAATCTAAATCATCAAGAATATCTAAATCTAAACTATCTTCTTCTAACCAGCATTAGCCTAATCCTTTAAACTGCCTGCAAAACTGTCCAGTATGCCTTGCTCATAATGGCCTCCAGATGTGGTAAATAATACCTTTGAACTAACATTAACTCAAAAAGGGACAAAGAAAGTTTCATTTCTCTCTGACCTTTCTAACCTCTAGTCTAGCAAAAGCTAGACTTCTGAGCAATTAAACCCAGATGACATTCTTCCACTTTACAGGACTGAAAAGTTAAACACCAAATTAATATGATTTCTTTGCCCAGGCTGCCTCAGTAACAAATGCTTCATTTTGGGGGGTCCAGATAGGCGCACATTGTTTCAAGATTGCAGCTTTTGCAGATGACTTGTTAGTACATATCACGAGTCCGCAGGAGTCCCTGTTAGCTTTGCTTGATAAATTCCGGGAGTATGGGGATTATGCAGGGTTTCGACTAAACTTAGCTAAATCAGAGGACTTGGCCTCATCCCCACAAGTGAGACAGAAGTGGGGTCGCACCTTCCCTCTGTGTTGGGCATAGAGTTCCTTTAAATATTTGGGTATCAGGTTATCTATGGATGTTGCGGCCTTATATCATCTTAATATAGAGGTGCTCATGAGGGAAACTAGACGACAGTTGAATAGTTGGAAGGATTTACTGTTAACACTAATGGGTAGAGTGGGTCTTCTGAAAATAGTTCTGTTCCCACTTTGGCTATATGTCTTACAAACATTGTCCCTCCGAGTGCTTCAGAAAGACCTATCCACGGTTTATAGCATGTTTAGTTGTTTTTGCTGGGCCGGCAAAATTCAAAATTGAGGTTAAAAGTTATGTTGGGTAACTGGAAGAATGGGGGTTTGGAGATAACTAATTTGTCCTTATATAACCAGGTGTGCCTTTTGAGACACCTAGGAGACTGGTTTGGTAATTCACAAAAATTCACGCCCCTAGAATTAGAACAAGAATTTTTTGCTCCGTATAATTTTTTTTCATTATCACATAATACAACAGGGCAACTACTGAGCCACTTAAGAACATGTAAACTACTTAGCTCCCTGCGAGAAGTGTGGAAGGTGTTAGCAAAGAAGTTGGGGGTTTGCCAGTTTGTTTCTGATCAGATATCTCTTAGAGGGAATGTTGCTTTTGAGCCAGACTTGGCAAATCCCGTCTTTAATACTTGGGAGAACAAAGGAATTACTCTTTTAGAACAGTTGTTGGGGGGAGAAGGCCAGTTAATCTCATTTGAGGAACTTCAAGCTCAGGTGGGGGCTACATGGGGGAACAGATTTGCATATGCACAAGTTAAGTATTATGTTGCATCTTTGGATAGTACAACAAAAAAAGTGGGAGAGTGACCAAGGATACCAAAGACAGGAAGATGTACATTAATGAGAAAGTTTATTTGAAGTCTTCATACTTCAAATAAACTTTCTCATTAATGTACATCTTCCTGTCTTTGGTATCCTTGGTCGCTCTCCCACTTTTTTTGTTGTACTGTTGTATCTACCATGGGGCGGTTTGAGTTCTCCGTCTTCTGGCGGAATTCTTCTTGCATCTTTGGATAGGACATGATTGGGATGTAAGCTCGGTACACAGTTAAGACAGTTTTTTCAAGAGACCCTAGATGGGGCTCTGTCTATTTCAGGGCTTCATAAATCTCTGGTTAAAAGAGAACCCCCCCAAAGATTACACAATTTTAAAGTCACGTTGGGAAGAAGATACAGGGACTCAATTGGCAGATTGGGATGTAGGGGCCACTCTGCGGGGTTTTTTGTCCTTAACGTTGCATGAAAGATTGAGAGAATGTGGATATAGAGTGATATGCTGGGTGTATATGATGAGGGCACAGCTGGCGCATGTGGGGAGATCAGGAGAGAACGCTTGAATTAAATGTGGACAAAGACCCCACTCATTTAGCCATTCTTTTTGGTTGTGTCCAAGTATCTATAATTTTTGGATACAGGTCAAGCAGTTCCTGATTAAGTTGTTAGGGGTGAATATTCAGGGCACACTGGAACAACTTGTTTAAGATAAACTGAAAGCTTTTTCTAATTTAACTAAATCTGGTAGTTTGATGTGTCGCAAACCGTGTCTGGTGGCACGGAAATGTATATTACAATGTTGGATGACGCAGGAGCTGCCATATTTTTGGCAATGGAGGAACCAGGTCCATTTGTTGGTGACTTGGGAAGCAAGAGATGTGAGGGGCTTCCCCAAATGTAAACAACGTTTTCTGCAAATTTGGAATCCCTACCTACAAAATCTAAATACTCGAGGTCGCAGTCTAGTACTCAACTTAGGTTAATGCATCTTGGATAATATAATTAGTATTCCTTAGCCCACCTTTTTTTTGGGGGGGGGGGGGGGAACCTGGGGCTATCAGAGTACAAACTTCTGGGACTACATGGGTTGGTATCAGTGTGAGCGGCAGCGAGAGGGAAGAGTTGTGGGGGTTGGGGGATTAGGTATCATCTATATAGGGGTAAAGCAACTAAATTGGTACTTGAAGAGGGAAGGCTATTAGTTGGGGGGGAAGGGGAAGGATTAATAGAATGATTAATGGGGTTCAACTTAGACTTGGAAGAGGAGGTAAATATGTTAAATGTCTGTTGCTAGATTGGGGACAGGGTATTAGAGTTGATAATAGTTGGTAAGTTAAAGTGGTTAGGGTTTGAGGGGGGAGAAATGGTTAAAAGATTGATGATTGCTTTTATCATTTTGCTGTTATGGTATAGGTTCTGAGCTGACGTGAAATTTATTAATAAGAATGGGGGAGAACACTGGGGTTTAGTTTAATACCAACAATTATGTTGGAACAAATCG
Source organism: Microcaecilia unicolor (assembly GCF_901765095.1). NCBI lineage: Eukaryota > Metazoa > Chordata > Amphibia > Gymnophiona > Siphonopidae > Microcaecilia > Microcaecilia unicolor. The sequence continues at coordinate 66,374,603 of NC_044041.1, forward strand.
CAGAAAATGGATTGATGGGTATGGGGGGTTGTTTATGTTCAAGGAGTTCTGTAGGGGATAGTAGCTGAAGTTAGAGTAGCCGGACCTTTGAGTAAGTATTAATTATGCTCATTATCTTTTGGTATAATCAAGACATATACAGTGCAAATAGTGAGGTGAAGGAAGCTATTAGAGCTAAAAAAAAAATAATAAAAAAATCCTTCAGAAAATGGAAGAAGGAACCGACTGAAAATAATAATAAACGGCATACGGAATGTCAAGTCAAATGCAAAGCATTGATAAGGAAAGCTAAGAGGGACTTCGAAAAAAAGATTGCGTTGGAGGCAAAAACACATAGTAAAAAACTTTTTAGGTATATTAAAAGCAGGAAGCCGGCAAAAGAATCAGTTGGACCGCTAGAAGACCGAGGAGTAAAAGGGGCGATCAGGAAAGACAAAGCCATAGCGGAGAGATTAAATGAATTCTTTGCTTCGGTCTTCACCGAGGAAGATTTGGGTGGGGATACTGGTGCTGGAAATGGTATTCGAAGCTGACGAGTCGGAGAAACTTAATGAATTCTCTGTAAACCTGGAGGATGTAATGGGGCAGTTCTACAAACTTAAGAATAGCAAATCTCCTGGACCGGATGGTATTCATCCCAGAGTACTGATAGAACTGAAAAATGAGCTTGCAGAGCTATTATTAGAAATATGTAATTTATCCTTAAAATCGAGCGTGGTACCGGAAGATTGGAGGGTGGCCAATGTAACGCCGATTTTTAAAAAAGGTTCCAGAGGAGATCCGGGAAATTATAAACCGGTGAGTCTGACGTCGGTGCTGGGCAAAATGGTAGAGACTATTATTAAGAACAAAATTACAGAGCATATTCAAAAGCATGGATTAATGAGACAAAGTCAACATGGATTTAGTGAAGGGAAATCTTGCCTCACCAATCTACTACATTTCTTTGAAGGGGTGAACAAACATGGATAAAGGGGAGCCGGTTGATATTGTGTACCTGGATTTTCAGAAGGTGTTTGACAAAGTACCTCATGAAAGACTCCAGAGGAAATTGGAGAGTCATGGGATAGGAGGTAGTGTTCTATTGTGGATTAAAAACTGGTTAAAAGAAAATGGAGAATAGGGTTAAATGGTCAGTATTCTCAATGGAGAAGGGTAGTTAGTGGGGTTCCCCAGGGCTCTGTGCTGGGGCCGCTGCTTTTTAACATATTTATAAATGACCTAGAGATGGGAGTAACTAGTGAGGTAATTAAAATTGCTGATGACAGAAAGAGGGGCATATTCGAACGGGGCGCCCAAGTTTTCCTGACGGCGTCCTCGTGAAGGGGCAGGGAAACCCGTATTATTGAAACAAGATGGGCGGCCATCTTTCATTGCGATAATACGGTCAGGGACGCCCAAATCTCAACATTTAGGTCGACCTTAGAGATGGTCGTCCCCGGTTTTCAGCGATAATGGAAACCGAGGATGCCCCTCTCATAAACAACCAAATCCAAGCCATTTGGTTGTGGGAGGAGCCAACATTCGTAGTGCACTGGTCCCCCTGACATGCCAGGACACCAGCTGGGCACCCTAGGGGGCACTGCAGTGGACTTCAGAAATTGCTCCCAGGTGCATAGCACCCTTACCTTGGGTGCTGCCCCCCCCCCCCCCCAGTTAAGTGTTAAGTACGCCCCAGTCCTGCCTTCGCTATGTAGAACATAGTAACATAGTAGATGACGGCAGAAAAAGACCTGCACGGTCCATCTAGTCTGCCCACGACTATGTGTATACCTTACCTTGATTTGTACCTGTCTTTTTCAGGGCACAGACCGTATAAGTCTGTCCAGCAGTATTTCCCGCCTCCCAACCACCAGTCCCGCCTCCCATCACCGGCTCTGGCACAGACCCCGTATAAGTCTGCCCTCCACTATCCTAGCCTCTCAACCACCAACCCCTCTTCCCCCCTCCACCCAATTTCAGCTAAGCTTCTGTGGATCCATTCCTTCTGCACAGGATTCCTTTATGCCTATCCCACGCATGTTTGAATTCCGTTACCGTTTTCATGTTCACCACCTCCCGCGGGAGGGCATTCTACTACTATTTAACATTTCTAGAGCGCTACAAAGTGTACGCAGCGCTGTACAAACACAGAAGAAAGACAGTCCCTGCTCAAAGAGCTTACAATCTAATAGACAAAAAGTAAAGCATTTAAATTTAAAATATTTAAGCAGTCAAGCACAAGAGAACAGTCACAGAAGGACAGAAGATGTTGAAGGGTGGTCAGTGTGATTAGGTGTAACTCTGGTTGGAGTAGTGGGAGAAGGTGATAGAAGAATAGAAATGGGTGAGGTAAAGTAATGAGTGGGTTGATAGGGAGGTTATATAAGACATGTCACTCTAGGGGTGGGTGGGTAGAGGGGTAGGGTGGGTGGAAGCAGGAGAAGGTATTCTCTGCAGCCTATCTGTGAGATGGAAAATGCTCTCTGAAGCTGCTGCTATAAGTTGTTAGTTTTCTCTCCCTGAAAGAGATCCAAGCCACACCCACGAAGTTCAAACTGTCAGTGGGGAGGGTGAGGGGAGGAAATGGCAGTGCTTGATGAAAAAGAGAGCTCAGTTTGATAGGAGATATACTATAGGATGTCATTCTGAGGCCAGGCTAAGTCTAAAGCAGGAGAAGGTATTCTCTGCAGCCTATCTGTGAGATGGAAAATGCTCTCTGAAGCTGCTGCTATAAGTTGTTAGTTTTCTCTCCCTGAAAGAGATCCAAGCCACACCCACGAAGTTCAAACTGTCAGTGGGGAGGGTGAGGGGAGGAAATGGCAGTGCTTGATGAAAAAGAGAGCTCAGTTTGATAGGAGATATACTATAGGATGTCATTCTGAGGCCAGGCTAAGTCTAAAGCAGGAGAAGGTATTCTCTGCAGCCTATCTGTGAGATGGAAAATGCTCTCTGAAGCTGCTGCTATAAGTTGTTAGTTTTCTCTCCCTGAAAGAGATCCAAGCCACACCCACGAAGTTCAAACTGTCAGTGGGGAGGGTGAGGGGAGGAAATGGCAGTGCTTGATGAAAAAGAGAGCTCAGTTTGATAGGAGATATACTATAGGATGTCATTCTGAGGCCAGGCTAAGTCTAAAGCAGGAGAAGGTATTCTCTGCAGCCTATCTGTGAGATGGAAAATGCTCTCTGAAGCTGCTGCTATAAGTTGTTAGTTTTCTCTCCCTGAAAGAGATCCAAGCCACACCCACGAAGTTCAAACTGTCAGTGGGGAGGGTGAGGGGAGGAAATGGCAGTGCTTGATGAAAAAGAGAGCTCAGTTTGATAGGAGATATACTATAGGATGTCATTCTGAGGCCAGGCTAAGTCTAAAGCAGGAGAAGGTATTCTCTGCAGCCTATCTGTGAGATGGAAAATGCTCTCTGAAGCTGCTGCTATAAGTTGTTAGTTTTCTCTCCCTGAAAGAGATCCAAGCCACACCCACGAAGTTCAAACTGTCAGTGGGGAGGGTGAGGGGAGGAAATGGCAGTGCTTGATGAAAAAGAGAGCTCAGTTTGATAGGAGATATACTATAGGTTGTCATTCTGAGGCCAGGCTAAGTCTAAAGCAGGAGAAGGTATTCTCTGCAGCCTATCTGTGAGATGGAAAATGCTCTCTGAAGCTGCTGCTATAAGTTGTTAGTTTTCTCTCCCTGAAAGAGATCCAAGCCACACCCACGAAGTTCAAACTGTCAGTGGGGAGGGTGAGGGGAGGAAATGGCAGTGCTTGATGAAAAAGAGAGCTCAGTTTGATAGGAGATATACTATAGGATGTCATTCTTGTTGGATTATTTGTAGTAAATAATTAGCAGATTTTAGTACACACAGCTTCAGCTTTAGAAATGTTAATTTCTTTCTTCATCTCTCTCTCATTCACCCCTGAATAATTCACTGCTGAGTCACTTTAAAGTTGAAGTAACAAAACATCTGTTTACTCACAGTTTGTAGTTAGATTATAATCAGACAGGCTTATATATACATATTACTATACATTTGTATTATCAGCTCCTTCCATGTGCTTAGATGGTAATGGATGCTCACACCACCATAGATCCTCTCAGGTTAGGAGAGATCATGAGCTCCATGTGCTCCATGTGCTCCATGTGCTGCATCTGCCCCCACAGGAAGTTGCATAGCAGTGTGACCTCTCTAAGTAATTCACATCAGAGGTCACAGAGTAATCACAGAGAAATAATAGGTGACAGGCAATGCATGTAAAAATACAATTACATTCCAACAAACCCCTTCTCATGCATAACTGTCATGCAATTATTTATTCATACAAAGTCCAAGCTTTATACGCAGATTCACAAAATGTTCTCTGGGTAACGGTTTGGTCATGATGTCAGCTGTCATCTCACTGGTGTGACAATAGTGTAGACTGATGACCCCTTCTTTTGCCAACTCTCGCACGTTGTGGTATTTCGTTGCGATGTGCTTGGTGCGTGACTGAACCTTGTCATTCTGTGACAGTCGGATGCAGCTCTGATTATCTTCCATTATCTGGATTGGTCTCTTTTCAGCTATTCCGAAATCCAGCAAAAGTTTTTCAATCCACATCAGTTCTCTGCACGCTTCCGATACGGCCACGTATTCAGCTTCTGTAGAAGACAGACTCACAATACTTTGTTTATGACTGGCCCATGAAATTTGTACATTTCCATACATAAACACATATCCACTTGTGGATTTATAATCAGAATGATCCCCTGCCCAATCTGAATCACAGTAACATATTAGTTTTGGATTACTATTGGCTGAAATCTTTAATTTACAATCAATGGTACCCTTTAAATACCTTACCATCCTTTTAACTGCAGTCCAATCTGATTTGGTAGGTGAGCTGACCCTTCTGCTCAAAATTCCTACTGCATTTGCTATATCAGCCCTGTATGTGGTAGCTAGATATAAAAGCTTACCTATGGCTGATCTATATTGGATGTTATCTGGTAAAGGTTCTCTTACTGTTTCATCCTTCAGAAAATCAGTGATCATGGGAGTGCTTACAACTTGGGCATCTTGCATACCTAAACTTTCAATAAGCTCATTTATTTTCTGCTTCTGGCTTAGAAGATAAGAACCATCATTTTGTTTCTCAATTTCTATACCAAGATAGTATGACACATTACCAAGTTCTTTTATCTCAACATTGTGGTTTAAACACTTTACAATGTCCTTGTACTCTTGCTCACTTTTGCTTGCAATGAGCAGATCATCAACAAAAGCTAAAATGTATGCATATTGTCCATTTGTGCACCTAGTGTACAAGCATTTATCTGCTTCACCTTGCTTAAATCCTAAATTTGTCAATATTTCATGCAATTTTTCATTCCAACATTTTGCACTTTGCTTTAATCCATAAAGACCTTTGTTTAATTTACACACTAGCTGTCTTTGTTTTGTATTTATGAAACCTGTTGGCTGTTCCATGTACAAGTCTTCAGTTATATCTCCGTGAAGAAACGCTGTTTTCACATCAATGTGGTTGACTTGCATGCCTTTTGAAACTGCAATGCTCAGAAGTGTTCTGATTGTCGTGTGTTTCACTACAGGTGCAAACACTTCATCAAAATCTTCTCCATATTTTTGAAGATATCCCTTTGCCACTAATCTGGCTTTATACCTTTCCACTTTTCCTTGTGCATTCCTTTTTAACTTGAATACCCATTTGCATCCTATAGCTTTCTTGCCAGGAGGTAATTTTGTAAGAATCCAAGTATTATTTTTATCCAATGCATCAATTTCTTCTTGTGCAGCTTTATGCCATTCAGCAGCTTCTTCTGCTGGCATTTTCTCAATCTCATCCCATGTTAAGGGCTCTTGAGCTTCTGCTGACTTTGTTAGGTAAGACAGTCTTGGGGGTGGAACACCTTTGTTTTCCCTGGATGAGCGTCTGACAACAGGTTGGTCCGACCTTTCTGCATCCTCTATATCTGAGAGTCCTTCTCCAATTGATTCCCCTTCTCCAACTGTACTGTCTTCTTCGATGATCCTTTCTGTGTCTGCTTCCTCTGCCTGTTCCTCGTTAGATACAGGTGAGTTGCTTTCAGACATCTGCCTTGGTATGGCATTTATATGCACTGGCATGTCTATTATGGTTCTAATTTCATATTCTGGATGATAAGGCTCATCTGGGATAATCCAGCCTTTATCAACCCTTTTGTTTTCATCAAAATATGTAACATGTCTTATGCCAACAATGCCAGTTTTCAGATTCAAAATTCTATATCCTTTGTGTCCTGGAGCATAGCCAACTAAAATGCCCCTTTCTGTTGTGGAATCCAGCTTATGCCTTCTTTGCTTTGGTACATGAGCATATGCTGTACTTCCAAATGTTCTTATGTGTGACAGGTTTGGCTTCCTACCATGCCATGTCTCATGTGGTGTGCGCTCAGCGCCTTTAGTTGGCATTCTGTTTTGTAGGTACACTGCTGTGAGAATGGCTTCCCCCCATAGTCTTTTAGGGAGATTGCTATCTGACAGCATACATCTGGTCATTTCCACAAGTGACCTAAATTTTCTCTCTGCAACAGAATTTTGCTCTGGTGTATAAGCTACTGTTGTGATATGCTGAATGCCTTCTTGTTCTAGAAATGTGCGCATGCTTTGTGAAGTGAACTCACCACCATTGTCGGTCTGAAGAACCTTTGGTTTTCTTTCAAATTTATTGCTCACCATGGCTACGTATTTCTTCAGCATGTCTGTGACTTGACTTTTTTCTTTCAGCAAATAGGCCACACAGTATCTAGAGAAATCATCCAAGAATATTAGCACAAATCTGTTATTTCCCAATGATGGGATATTAAACGGTCCACATAAGTCACTGTGTATTAAGTCCAGCACTTTATTACTCCTATTTCCTGTGTATGCAGGAAATGAGGGTCTCACACCTTTTTGAGTAACACAGTCTATGCATTTCTCAATTTTACCAGCATCTGCACTTATCTGAATGCCGGTGGCCAGTTGCTTACTGTAAAGATCCTGGATCACCTTAGAATCACGATGTCCCAGGCGGCGATGCCAGATTTCCAGACTACATTTACCATCATTCTTCCTTACTTGCGCCATATGTGAGGCTTCACCTGAAATGCTCAGTTTATAAACATCATTATGCATAAAAGCTTCAGCATACACTTCATCATTTTTAGAGATTGTGCACTTACTGTTTTCAAAATGAATCACAAATCCCTTCTTATCTAATGTAGATACACTAAGCATATTGCAAACTGCTTGGGGAATATACAAGACATCACTTACAGGAATTTCTTTAACTTCATTAGACACTTTGCATTTTAAGAATCCAATACCTCTTGCTTGGATCTTAGCAGTCCCTGCGTTTGCAGTTTTAAGAATACCTTCTTCTGGACACATTTCCTGAAAGAAATCTTTAGAATTGGTTAAATGGCATGTGCTCCCCGAGTCCAAAATCCAAGTACTTTCATTTGAATTATTATTTACCATAGTTAAAGATTTTTCTGCCATTAGAAAGCCCTTTTGTTTATCATTGTCTTTCATACATTTCCTGGTTGGAAAATTCTTTTCTTCCATTGGCTTAGGTGAGCTAGAGGGAGTGGTTTGTGTTTCCTTACACCATTTAGATACATGTCCCTCCTTTCCACATGAGTAGCAAATCAGCTTGCCCTTGGGTGGAGTTTTCCCATAGCTCCGCCTTCCTCTGTTCTTTGCCAAGAAATTTGTTTCATTTCTCTCTGACTTGCTTTGAGAACACATCTCCTCAGAATCATTTATTATGCATTCCTGCCTTAGTTTTGATGTTGCCTGTTCAAAAGATTGCCCTTCAATGGCTTCATTTACAGACCTAAAAACATCAAACTTCTTTGATAGTGAGGTAAAAAGAAATGCTCTTTTCAATGCATCACACATGGGAATTCCAGAAAGTTCTAGCTTTTGAAATGAAGACATAAGATGCATAATGTGATCATTACATTTACTTTTATCCCTTAATTTGGTTTCATTCAACTCTGCCAGCCAAATTGGTTGCTGCTTTGCATATGTAGTTGCATACATAGTTCTCAGTTTATATAAAATGTCCTTTGGTGTATCTTTTCCCTCCACTAATATGGCTTGTTTCTCTGAGAGAGCTTCCAAAAGCATGCACTTCACATAATAGTTTGCATTGTCCCATTCAGCCATATTTTCAGCTGTTCTGTCTTGGTCTAAGCATATATTCAATCCTTTTGCTCGAAGGAGACATATGAATCTTAGTTCCCATTGCTGATAATTAAATTCAGTTAACTTAGGCACCTTGAGAGAGTAGAAAAATGGTGAATTTCTTCCCTCAGCCATTTTCTTAGCCTTCTGTCTGCTGTTTGGTGTGTGGGGGGAGAGAGAGACAGACTGAATCTTTCTGTTAAAACTTAAGAGAAAAATGTGGCTTTTTTACTGCCTGGTAATATTTCTCTTCTTTTTCAATTCCTGGACCCTGGGCCCATAACCCTTTTGTTGGATTATTTGTAGTAAATAATTAGCAGATTTTAGTACACACAGCTTCAGCTTTAGAAATGTTAATTTCTTTCTTCATCTCTCTCTCATTCACCCCTGAATAATTCACTGCTGAGTCACTTTAAAGTTGAAGTAACAAAACATCTGTTTACTCACAGTTTGTAGTTAGATTATAATCAGACAGGCTTATATATACATATTACTATACATTTGTATTATCAGCTCCTTCCATGTGCTTAGATGGTAATGGATGCTCACACCACCATAGATCCTCTCAGGTTAGGAGAGATCATGAGCTCCATGTGCTCCATGTGCTCCATGTGCTGCATCTGCCCCCACAGGAAGTTGCATAGCAGTGTGACCTCTCTAAGTAATTCACATCAGAGGTCACAGAGTAATCACAGAGAAATAATAGGTGACAGGCAATGCATGTAAAAATACAATTACATTCCAACAATTCTGAGGCCAGGCTAAGTCTAAAGCAGGAGAAGGTATTCTCTGCAGCCTATCTGTGAGATGGAAAATGCTCTCTGAAGCTGCTGCTATAAGTTGTTAGTTTTCTCTCCCTGAAAGAGATCCAAGCCACACCCACGAAGTTCAAACTGTCAGTGGGGAGGGTGAGGGGAGGAAATGGCAGTGCTTGATGAAAAAGAGAGCTCAGTTTGATAGGAGATATACTATAGGCAGTGTTGCCAGGTGGGCGGTTTTACCGCCCAATTGGGCGGTTTTCCGCGACCCGCCGCGGGAAATTTTTGCCCGCGGCGGGTTGCGGTTTTTTGGGCTGTTTTTGGCCTTCAGTGCGGTTTTTTCGGCCGCGGGGGGGCGGGGTTAGTGACGTTTTTGGGTGGGGTTAATGACGTTTTGGGCGGGGTTAGTGACGTGGGAGGCGGGGCCGATGACGTAGGAGGCGGGGCCGATGACGGGGAGGCGGGGCCGATGACGTGGGAGGCGGGGCCGATGATGGGGAGGCGGGGCCGATGACGTGGGAGGCGGGGCCGATGACGGGGAGGCGGGGCCGGTGACGTGGAAGGCGGGGCCAGTGACGGCGGGGGCGGGGTTGATGACGGCGGGGGCGGGCGTGATGACGCGGGGGTGGGGGTGTCAGGGGCGGGGTTTGTGTTTGGGCGGGTTTTGGGCTGTTTTTTGGGCTCGATCGGGCTGGAAAAAATTTTTCCACCTGGCAACCCTGACTATAGGATGTCATTCTGAGGCCAGGCTAAGTCTAAAGCAGGAGAAGGTATTCTCTGCAGCCTATCTGTGAGATGGAAAATGCTCTCTGAAGCTGCTGCTATAAGTTGTTAGTTTTCTCTCCCTGAAAGAGATCCAAGCCACACCCACGAAGTTCAAACTGTCAGTGGGGAGGGTGAGGGGAGGAAATGGCAGTGCTTGATGAAAAAGAGAGCTCAGTTTGATAGGAGATATACTATAGGATGTCATTCTGAGGCCAGGCTAAGTCTAAAGCAGGAGAAGGTATTCTCTGCAGCCTATCTGTGAGATGGAAAATGCTCTCCAAGCGTTCACCACCCTCTCCGTGAAGAAATACTTCCTGACATCTTTCCTGAGTCTGCCCCCTTCAATCTCATTTCATGTCCTCTCGTTCTACCGCCTTCCCATCTCCGGAAAAGATTCATTTGCGGATTAATACCTTTCAAATATTTGAACGTCTGTATCATATCACCCCTGTTCCTCATTTCCTCCAGAGTATACATGTTCAGGTCAGCAAGTCTCTCTTCATACGTCTTGGAACGCAACTCCCATACCATCCTCGTAGCTTTTCTTTGTACCGCTTCCATTTTTTTAACATCCTTCGCAAGGTACGGCCGCCAAAACTGAACACAATACTCCAGGTGGGGCCTCACCAACGTCTTATACTGGGGCATTAAAACCTCCTTTCTTCTGCTGGTCACACCTCTCTCTATACAGCCTAGCTACCTTCTTGCTACGGCCACCGCCTTGTCGCACTGTTTCATCGCCTTCAGGTCCTCAGATACTATCACCCCAAGATCCCTCTCCCCGTCCGTGTCTATCAGGCTCTCCCCACCTAACACATACGCCTCCCTTGGATTTCTACTCCCTAAGTGCATCACTTTGCATTTCTTCGCATTGAATTTTAATTGCCAAATGTTAGACCATTCTTCCAGCTTCTTCAGATCTTTTTTCATGTTTTTCACTCCCTCCGGGGTGTCCACTCTGTTGCAAATCTTGGTGTCATCTGCAAAAAGGCAAACTTTACCTTGTAACCCTTCGGCTATGCTTCCAACACGCCCCCCCTCCCCCGTGAACTTTGGGATGGAAAGCAGTTGAGGGCGCAAAATCGGTTTTCGATTATGCCAATTTGGGCGACCTTGGGAGAAGGACGCCCATCTTGTGATTTGTGTCAAAAGATAGGCGCCCTTCTCTTTCGAAAATAAGCCTGAAAGTTATTCAAAGTTGTTAAATCGCAAGAGGATTGTGAAAAATTACAAGAGGGCCTTATGAGACTGGGAGAGGGGACATCTAAATGGCAGATGACATTTAATGTGAGCAAGTGCAAAGTGATGTATGTGGGAAAGAGGAACCCGAATTATAGCTACGTAATGCAAGGGTCTACGTTAGAAGTCACCAACCAAGAAAGGGATCTAGGCGTCGTCGTTGATGATACGTTGAAACCCTCTGCTCAGTGTGCGGCAGTGGCTAAGAATGCAAATAGAATGTTAGGCATTATTAGGAAAGGAATGGAAAACAAAAATGAGGACGTTATAATAATGCCTTTGTATCGGTCTATGGTGCAACCGCACCTCGAATATTGTGTTCAATTTTTTTTTTTGTTACATTTGTACCCCGCACTTTCCCACTCATGGCAGGCTCAGTGCAGCTTACATGGGGCAATGGAGGGTTAAGTGACTTGCCCAGAGTCACAAGGAGCTGCCTGTGCCTGAAGTGGGAATCGAACTCAGTTCCTCAGTTCCCCAGGACCAAAGTCCACCACCCTAACCACTAGGCCACTCCTCCACCGCATCTCAAAAAAGATATAATGGAATTTGAGAAGGTACAGAGAAGGGCGACGGAAATGGCATAGGGGAAGGGACGATTTCCCTATGAGGAAAGGCTGAAGCGACTAGGGCTTTTCAGCTTGGAGAAAAGACAGCTGAGGGGAGATACGATAGAGGTCTATAAAATAATGAGTGGAGTGGAACAGGTAGACGTGAATCATTTGTTTACTCTTTCCAAGAATACTAGGACTAGGGGGCATGCGATGAAGCTACAGAGTAGTAAATTTAAAACGAATCAGAGAAAATGTTTCTTCACGCAGCGTGTAATTAAACTCTGGAATTCGTTTTGACAGAGAATGTGGTAAAGGCAGTTAGCTTAGCTGGTTTAAAAAAGATTTGGACGGCTTCCTAAAGGAAAAGTCCGTAGACCATTATTAAAATGACTTGGGGAAAATCCACTGCTTATTTCTGAGGTAAGCAGCATAAAATGTATTGAACTTTTGGGGGATGTTGCTGGGTATTTGTGATCTGGATTGGCCAATGTTGGAAACAGGATGCTGGGCTTGATGGACCTTTGGTCTGTCCCAGTGTGGCAATACTTATATACTTACGTAGTTACACCCTGACTCCAAAGCCTCTCTCTATCCCCTCCCCCCATAGCAGATACCAAGCATATGGCCCATCCAGTCTACCCTGCCACACCTTAGCTTTAAACCCTGAAAGATGGCTAACCATTTTAGTTTTTGCTTTCTGGATCAACTCCATCTGATTTGCATCCTTTTGATCATATGATTTCCAGAATTGTACAGAGTACTTCAAACATGTGTCAGACACTTATTCAGCCCTTTCACCAGTGGTGTGCTGGTAAATTTTTAACAACAGGCTCTCTCCCCGGTCCACCTCGGCGCGCCCCCCCATCCACCGCTGCACCCCCCCCACCCACCTCTGCGCCCCCCCAAAATTGCAGAGCTGGCCAAAGCCGGGGGGAGGGGGCAATGCATTACTCTCTCCAGGAAAAAAAATTAAATGATCCCAGGTTCCAAACTAATTCATGTTTAATATGGGATAAAATGCCATAAATAAGTAAATAAATATAAACTTTTAACGTTTCAGCACCTGATTCTCAAAGTGGACATATTCCAAACACTATAATGAAAATAAAATTATTTTTTTCTACCTTTGTTGTCTGGTGACTTTGTTTCTCTGATCATGCTGGTCCAATATCTGATTCTGCTGCTCTCTATCTGTTCCCTTGACTCCGTTTCCAGGGCTTCCTTTCCATTTATTTCTTTTCTTTCCTCCTTTCTTCTTCATTTCTGGTCCTCCGCAGACTTGACTGTCAAGTGGATCTAGCTTCTTCCTATTTTCTCCATCCATGTGCAGTTTCTCTCCTCATTTCCTTTTCCCTCATCTAATCTTTTTCCTTTATCTTCCCTCCATGTCCAGCATTTCTTCTCTCTCCCTTCCCTTCCCTCCATCCATGTCCAGAATTTCTCTTGCTCTCCCCTCCATCCATGTCCTGAAACTCTCCTCTCTTCCCTGCCCCCCTCTCCCCATCCATGCCCAGCAAGTCTCTCCCCTGCCCCCCTCTCCCCATCCATGCCCAACAAGTCTCTCCCCTGCCTCCTCTCCCCATCCATACCCAGCAAGTCTCCCCTGCCCCCCCCCTCCCCATCCATGCCCAGCAAGTCTCTCCCCTGCCCCCCTCTCCCCATCCATGCCCAGCAAGTCTCTCCCCTGCCCCCCTCTCCCCATCCATGCCCAGCAAGTCTCTCCCTTGCCCCCCTCTCCCCATCCATGCCCAGCAAATCTCTCCCCTGCCCCCTCTCCCAATCCATGCCCAGCAAATCTCTCCCCTGCCCCCCTCTCCCCATCCATGCCCAGCAAGTCTCTCCCCTGCCCTTCCCTCCCGCTCCCAAACATGTCCAGCGAACGATGTCCTTCGCCCCCACCCTCCCCTCCCGCTCCCATCTGTCTTTTTTTAATTACCTGCGTCGAAGCCCACGCTATTTAAAGCCTTGCTGCGTGCAGGCCGTCTCTCCAGGCGTCCCCTGCTTGCTTCGGTGATGTTCGTGCCCTTAGTCCCGCCTTCGTGGAAAAAGGAAATGACGTCAGAATGACGTCAGAAGGCGGGACTAAGGGCGCGAACGTCACCGAAGCAAGCAGGGGAAGCCTGGAGAGACGGCCTGCACGCAGCAGGGCTTTAAATAGCGGATTCGACGGAGGTAATTTAAAAAGTCAGATGGGAGCGGGAGGGTGGGGGCGAAGGACATCGTTTGACATGTTTCGGAGTGGCAGGGGAGGTAAGCATGGCCTGTGATGGCGCCCTCCTGCCATGCTTACCTCCCCTAATGGAGCCGGCTCACCCCCCACAACAACCGGCTCGCAAGAGGTGTCAAAATTTAACAAGCGGCTCTTGCGAGCCGGACAGAGCCGGCTCCAGCACACCACTACCTTTCACTTTAACTTTACCCAGTTGTATCAGCAACCTCTCTGAACCCTCCTCTTCCAAGCATCATTGACAGTAATCGCTTGCTAATATTTATTTAGTTCTTCAGAAATATTATGGATTAATCTACAAATGCCACAGCTGCCAGTGAATTACCTTGCCAGCCAATTAGATGCTGCTTTCATTCTTGGTCAAGGAAAGTAGCATCACATTGGCCAGCAAGGAGAGGTTGCTTGCCTTGCTGAACAGATATGCTTTTGCCACTCTGCAAACCTTAGGCACCTGGTCTGAATTTTTTTAGTTGCCATGGTGACCTGACAGTTGGGGTTTCTAGAGCCCTGTGATAGAGGTTTACAAAATACTAAGTAGAGTGGAATGGATAAACTCAAATTAATTACTCTTTAAAAAAAATGCAAAGACTAGGGGACATGGCATGAAGTTACTAAGTAGTACATTAAAAACAAAAAGGAGAAAATAATTTTTCACCTAACACAGTTAAGCTTTGGAATTCATTACCTGAGGATTTGGTAAAAGCAGTTAGCATAGCTGCGTTAAAAAAAAATTGGCAAGTTCCTGGAGGAAAAGTCTATTAACTATTATAAAGATAGACTTTGAGAAAACCGCTGCTTATTCCTGAGGGCAAGCAGCTTGTAATTTCCCTACTTTTTGGGGGTTCTGCTGTTGCAGGAATGGATGCATGAATTACCCCTATTGTTAGCAGAATCTGTGGTACTTCAGGAGTCAAGCAACACACACCTGAATGAGGGAGAAATCTTCTTTATTTGCCAGCAAACAAAGCAGGACATCAGTTCTAGCTCTCTTCTCTCTCTCTCAGCTCTCTGGATGTTATGGCTTCTGTCTCAGCTGCTTCTCTTCTTCTTCTGTCTGTCTTCCTTCAGCTCTCCTTCTCCTGTCTGTTCCTTCTGCTCTCTTTCTCCTGTCTGTTCCTTCTGCTCTCTTTCTGACGTAAGCTGCTTCTGCTCCCACTTAAATACAGTGCTATCCCCCTCTCTAGCCCCCCTTACTTTCCAGATGGTAAAGAATAGATTGGTTACCTTGCCTCAGCCAATCATTACTTTAAAAATATCAGTTACATAGGTTCCAGACATTCTAAACTGACCCATGACCTGAAGCCTCTCATGCTAGACAATTTGGCACCAGTCTCTTACATTTTATTATTATTCACATAATCCCAGCCATAGCTTAAACTGCTAACTGGACTCTGGCATTCATTAAGGGGTCAAGGGCCAGTCTTACTTAATAGCATACAGCTATAGTTTGTTATTTCTTTCAAAACCATTCCTATACTTAGCTAATCAATCAAGGAGAAGAGAGCTGACTTCTCTGACCTCTTTCACTTATTAGCTTCATACATTGAACCAGCCAGAACTATGGCTAAGTCAAACCATATGCTGATCTCTTCAACTACAGTTTTACTTAGAAAGCAACACTGAGTTGAACAGACATTCTACACAGAAACAAAACTTATTAATTACACAGAAAAACATATTCTAAAATACACAGAATCAATATTCCTTATAACAAATCTACATATCAAGAACTTCTAAAATCTAACTCATTTATATCTAGAATTATTTAACCAGCTTTAAACTACTTTTAAACTGCAGCATGTCTGGCTCATGCTTTGTTCATTCATAATAGTATACAGATGTGCCAGCATTTAGCAATCCATCAATCACAAGGGACAGAGTTTCATTTCTCACTGACCTTTCTCACTGACCTTTCTAACCTTTAGCCTGGCAAACGTAATCTAAACCAGATGACATTCCTCCATCACTTGCAGAACTAAACCAAACTTTTAAACACCAGATTTTTAAGCAGAATTAACACTTAATATGATTTCTCAGAATTAATCAATTTCTTTTGCCCACTGCCTCACTGCCAGGTACTTGTTACCTGGATTAGCCACTTGGAAACAGGATAAAGGGCTTGATGGGCCTTTGGTCTGAGCTAGAATGACTGTTTCTTTGGTTTTTAAATTCAAAAATAACTTAAAATGAACCAAAACTTTTTTTATGCACGTTCCTATAAGAAACCCATTCAGCCTCCAAAATAATTTAAAGGATTAAAACAAAGATGGGTGATCATTGCAGCTGTCTTGGATGTGACACATACAGATAAAATGACATATCAGCCATCTGCTGTGACTTTCAGTATAATAGGTGAAATGCCGGTTTCACTTACCTGAATGCAACATAATCTGAACAGCCACAGTAATCTTGACACCAGCTGTGCAGGCCTAAGAAGACCAAAGATGGGTGGGTTCAGTGTCATAACTGCTTCTCAAGTAAACAGATATGATTTGTGGTTTAGATAAGGAAAGGTCTTGTCTTTTGAACTGCTTTATATGTATACTGAACTGAAGGGTTCAGTGATATGAAAAGCCCACCCCCACCCCAGATTTCCCGTATTATTGCTTGTGTCACACTGAATGGTTTCTGTTCTTTAACAAAATGTAATATTAGTCAAAAGGAAACCTGAGTAAACACGTAACACAATTTTTAAGTTCTTACTTCATTTAAGGAGCAAAGTTATCTCCACCACCCATATCATCCATGTGAAAAAGTAACTGCCACCTTAGTTACTCAATAAACCAGTTGACCAAATTTCATTGATAATTATTCAGTTGAATGAACACAGCCAGGCTTGATTACAGTCAGTCCTGTGAAGTAGTCACATTCAAGTTTCTACAAGAATGCTATGCCAGAACAAATGAGAAAAAAAAAAGGAGTTGAAACATCAGTCTGTAAAGTGTTACAGAGCCATTTCTAAAGCTCTGGGATTCCACCAAGCCAAATGGAGAAGGCATGGAACAGCAACGAATATTCCCAGGAGTGGCCTGCCTGTCAAAATGACTGAGCACAAACACAGCTCATCCGAGAGGTCACAAAACATCACAGAAGAACATAATAAAGAACTGCAGGCCTCTTTAGCCTCAGTTAAGGTCAGTGTTTATCCTGTATAATAATTCTCACCTCCAACGCTCTAATCTTGCTGCCTCAGACCGTGGCTCCTTTGGAGTTGGTCTGCTAGGCTCTGTAGATCGCTGACGTCACTGGACTCATTATGACACGCATCCAATGGATGCACAGGAAAACAACCTTACCATTGTAAGGTTGTTTAGGTTGTTTAGGTTGTCGGCGGGGAGGAGGAACAGAAAAAGAGAAATGTAAGGAAAAAAACAGCCAGCCAGCCGCGGATACTATTATAACAACAACCGCGCTCCCGCTGCTTTCTTCCTTCAACATCAGCCTCTACTGTGCCGAGAAAAGAGGCAGAATCACGAAGACAGGATGTTTTGTTGCCACGTGCGCTGTTCCGAAGCCTTTTCCCGGCACCAACATCAAGTTGTCTGCGAGCCCCGCCACTGCTTGCACTGGACATGGGCTGCAACTCGGAGGTAAGCAATAAGGAGGGTTAGATTGAGAACAGCAGGGGATGGGATGAGCCCAGGTTTATTAACCCTCCTTGGGTGAGCCTATCTAGCCCATTGTAAGGGTTGAAACCAGTAAGTTGAGCTTGCCAGCATTGCAGCCATTCTCCTTCACCCAAAACAATAGCAAAAAGTTATTACGAATAACGGACTGTCTCTATGTGTGGTCCATCTGTAAAAAGGGGGAGAGGAGGGTCACTGGGCATGGGAGGGGGGCAGGGGAGAGGGAGGGGGAGGGGGGTCTAGAGACCAGGGAGGTGGGGGTGGAAGGGGGTCCTCAGACCATAAAGGGGGGGAGGGGGGGCCCTGAGAGAGGGGGGTGAGGGCACTCATTCACTCTCTGTCTCTCACATACACTCTCTCTGACACACTCTCTGTCTATCACACTCTATCTCTCTGTCACACAAACACAGTCTCTATCTCTCTGTCTCACACACACAGACACTCTGACTCTCACACACTCTCTCTCACACAAACACACACTCCATCTCTCACACACTCTCACATACACACTCTCTCTCAAACATACACTCCGAGGAAAACCTAGCTAGTGCTCGTTTCATTTGTGCCAGAAACGGGCCTTTTTTACTAGTATCTCCATAATAAGAAAGAGACTTGACAAAAATGAGTTTCATGGGAAAGTAGCAAGGTGGAAACTGCTGCTGTCCAAGAGTAACATCAGTGCTTATATCACATTTGCAAAAACACACCTGAATGATTCCCAAACCTTTTATATGGACAGACCAGTCAAAAGTGGAACTCTTTTGACAGCACAGGTCCCATTGTGTCTGGCATAAACAAACACAGTATTGAACAGTATGAGTATCATACCTACAGTCAAACATGGTGGTGGTAGTGTGATGGTGGGGGTGCTTTGCTGCTGCACCATTATTGAAGGAACTAGGAATTCTGCACTGTACTAGATAATTTTTAAGAATAATATTTGTTCATCTGTTTATGATCTGAAGCATAATTAGGTTATGCAGCAAGATTATAATCCAAAACACAAAAGCAAGTCTACATCTGAATGGCTGATAAGAAACAAAATTAAGTTTTGGATTGGCCTAGTCAATGTCCTTACTTGAATCCAATAGAGATGCTGTGGCAGGACCTGAAATGAGCAGTTCATGCACAAAAACTATGTGTCTGAATTAAAGCAGTTTCTGTAAAGAACAGTGGGCTAAGAGTCCTCAACAATGACATAAAAGACTGATATCAAAATTATAGGAAGCATTTGGTTGCAATTATTGCTGCTAGAGGTAGTGCAACCAGCTATTAAGTTTAGGGGGCAGTTACATTTTCTCATGGCTAATATGGATGTTGGATAACTTTGTTCCTTAAATAAATGAAGTAATTTTAAAACTGGGTTGTGTTTATTTAGGTTTCCTTTGTCTAACATTACATTTTGTTTAAAGACCGGAAACCACTCAGTGTGACTTATACAGAATAATAGGGGCAGTCAAAGGGGGGGGGGGGGGTAGACTTGTCACATCGGTGAAGATAAATACCAGTATGTATTGGGACAGAAGGAAGGACTTTATTCCTGTTGTAATATCATGGCCTTAAAGATGGCTTCTGTGTGGAAAAAGTTCAGAAAAGTGTTCTCCCCATCCACAAAAATTTTTTTTCATCCATTGGTGGTGATTTGCTGTTACTTCCTTTATTGGTTGGATGTCTAGTGAGTCTTGATGATTACTTGTGAATATTATGTATTATTTTGGAGAATTGGCTGAGAACCAGGTGAATTCATGTAAATTTCACCAAAAAAATTCCTTTAATGTTTATATCATTTTGATCAGTTCATCATCCTCTTTGTGGGTTTTTGTTATTTATTGTGTTATTTATACCTACCAAGTATATTGTGGGTGTTTAGTAGTTCTTTTAAATAAATTAAGACAGCACTTAGCTATAAATTCTCACTTGTGTGGTTGATGTTTTTCTGCTCGTGTATGGAATAAACAGATTTGTTTTCCTGAATAGTGGGTTAATCATCATTTAGGACCAATCTTCTTCCTCTTGAAATGACTTCTTTAGCTTTTTTTTTGTGGGGGGGGGGGTGGGATTTAGCCCACACCTTTTCTAGTAGTAGCTCAAGGTCAAGTACACTAGGTATTTTCTTGTCCCCCAAAGGGCTTATGATCCAAGTTTCTACCTGGGGCAGTGGAGAGATAAATGACATGCTCAAGATCTCAAGCAGCAGCAATGGGATTTGAACTAGTCTTCTTCTCTGATTGTCAGTCGAGGTGCTCTAACCACTAGACTACTCCCAACTGACCACACTTGTGGGAATCTCACACACGCCTATAAAAAGCTTTTTTAGCCTTTCCCAGCGTTATCTAGGACCATGTTGGCACCATTGAATGGAATCATTTATTTTTGAATGGTATCATTTATTTGTGTTGCTGATTATCTTGCTGTCCTCATAGGATATTAGTTACAACTTTTTAAAAATATATTTTAGGTAATTACAGATCTGGAAGATCAACTTAACCAACTAAGTGAAGAAAATGCAGATTTGAACAATCAGAATTTCTTCTTATCAAAACAGCTGGATGATGTTTCAGGTGCCCCAGAGGAGATAGTGGAACTACGTAGTGAAGTTGATCATCTCAGACAAGAAATCACGGAGAGGGAAATGCAACTTACCAGCCAGAAACAAGTAAGGGTGCAGGAAATCCATTACCTTGTTTTGAACTTCTTTTAAAATGATTACATTAAGGAACTGTTTTGGATCTGTTAACATTTTAAATAAAGATGTACTTTATTTAAAATGATCCCTTGCTGATTTTGTAAGTTTGCCCACTGACAAAGACATGAGCAGCCCATAATTGAAGGGTAGGTTATTGGTAACAGTGAGAGATAGCACATCACAAATTAAATCCGGAAAATCACATTGTGGAAAGTATATGAATTTATTTGCATTCTGCAGAGGAAAATAAGTATTTGATCCCCCACCAACCAGTAAGAGATCTGGCCCCTACAGACCAGGTAGATGCTCCAAATCAACTCGTTACCTGCATGACAGACAGCTGTCGGCAATGGTCACCTGTATGAAAGACACCTGTCCACAGACTCAGTGAATCAGTCAGACTCTAACCTCTACAAAATGGCCAAGAGCAAGGAGCTGTCTAAGGATGTCAGGGACAAGATCATACACCTGCACAAGGCTGGAATGGGCTACAAAACCATCAGTAAGACGCTGGGCGAGAAGGAGACAACTGTTGGTGCCATAGTAAGAAAATGGAAGAAGTACAAAATGACTGTCAATCGACAAAGATCTGGGGCTCCACGCAAAATCTCACCTCGTGGGGTATCCTTGATCATGAGGAAGGTTAGAAATCAGCCTACAACTACAAGGGGGGAACTTGTCAATGATCTCAAGGCAGCTGGGACCACTGTCACCACGAAAACCATTGGTAACACATTACGACATAACGGATTGCAATCCTGCAGTGCCCGCAAGGTTCCCCTGCTCCGGAAGGCACATGTGACGGCCCGTCTGAAGTTTGCCAGTGAACACCTGGATGATGCCGAGAGTGATTGGGAGAAGGTGCTGTGGTCAGATGAGACAAAAATTGAGCTCTTTGGCATGAACTCAACTCGCCGTGTTTGGAGGAAGAGAAATGCTGCCTATGACCCAAAGAACACCGTCCCCACTGTCAAGCATGGAGGTGGAAATGTTATGTTTTGGGGGTGTTTCTCTGCTAAGGGCACAGGACTACTTCACCGCATCAATGGGAGAATGGATGGGGCCATGTACCGTACAATTCTGAGTGACAACCTCCTTCCCTCCGCCAGGGCCTTAAAAATGGGTCGTGGCTGGGTCTTCCAGCACGACAATGACCCAAAACATACAGCCAAGGCAACAAAGGAGTGGCTCAGGAAGAAGCACATTAGGGTCATGGAGTGGCCTAGCCAGTCACCAGACCTTAATCCCATTGAAAACTTATGGAGGGAGCTGAAGATGCGAGTTGCCAAGCGACAGCCCAGAACTCTTAATGATTTAGAGATGATCTGCAAAGAGGAGTGGACCAAAATTCCTCCTGACATGTGAGCAAACCTCATCATCAACTACAGAAGACGTCTGACCGCTGTGCTTGCCAACAAGGGTTTTGCCACCAAGTATTAGGTCTTGATTGCCAGAGGGATTAAATACTTATTTCCCTCTGCAGAATGCAAATAAATTCATATACTTTCCACAATGTGATTTTCCGGATTTAATTTGTGATGTGCTATCTCTCACTGTTACCAATAACCTACCCTTCAATTATGGGCTGCTCATGTCTTTGTCAGTGGGCAAACTTACAAAATCAGCAAGGGATCAAATACTTATTTCCCCCACTGTATAGGTTGATAGTTGATGTGGGCTGCAAAATTCAATAAAATGGAGATAAGGGAGTAAATTTTACGAAAAATTATGTTAGATGTAGTGTCCTTACAGTGGTGGAAATAAGTATTTGATCCCTTGCTGATTTTGTAAGTTTGCCCACTGACAAAGACATGAGCAGCCCATAATTGAAGGGTAGGTTATTGGTAACAGTGAGAGATAGCACATCACAAATTAAATCCGGAAAATCACATTGTGGAAAGTATATGAATTTATTTGCATTCTGCAGAGGGAAATAAGTATTTAATCCCTCTGGCAAACAAGACCTAATACTTGGTGGCAAAACCCTTGTTGGCAAGCACAGCGGTCAGACATCTTCTGTAGTTGATGATGAGGTTTGCACACATGTCAGGAGGAATTTTGGTCCACTCCTCTTTGCAGATCATCTCTAAATCATTAAGAGTTCTGGGCTGTCGCTTGGCAACTCGCAGCTTCAGCTCCCTCCATAAGTTTTCAATGGGATTAAGGTCTGGTGACTGGCTAGGCCACTCCATGACCCTAATGTGCTTCTTCCTGAGCCACTCCTTTGTTGCCTTGGCTGTATGTTTTGGGTCATTGTCGTGCTGGAAGACCCAGCCACGACCCATTTTTAAGGCCCTGGCGGAGGGAAGGAGGTTGTCACTCAGAATTGTACGGTACATGGCCCCATCCATTCTCCCATTGATGCGGTGAAGTAGTCCTGTGCCCTTAGCAGAGAAACACCCCCAAAACATAACATTTCCACCTCCATGCTTGACAGTGGGGACGGTGTTCTTTGGGTCATAGGCAGCATTTCTCTTCCTCCAAACACGGTGAGTTGAGTTCATGCCAAAGAGCTCAATTTTTGTCTCATCTGACCACAGCACCTTCTCCCAATCACTCTCGGCATCATCCAGGTGTTCACTGGCAAACTTCAGACGGGCCGTCACATGTGCCTTCCGGAGCAGGGGGACCTTGCGGGCACTGCAGGATTGCAATCCGTTATGTCGTAATGTGTTACCAATGGTTTTCGTGGTGACAGTGGTCCCAGCTGCCTTGAGATCATTGACAAGTTCCCCCCTTGTAGTTGTAGGCTGATTTCTAACCTTCCTCATGATCAAGGATACCCCACGAGGTGAGATTTTGCGTGGAGCCCCAGATCTTTGTCGATTGACAGTCATTTTGTACTTCTTCCATTTTCTTACTATGGCACCAACAGTTGTCTCCTTCTCGCCCAGCGTCTTACTGATGGTTTTGTAGCCCATTCCAGCCTTGTGCAGGTGTATGATCTTGTCCCTGACATCCTTAGACAGCTCCTTGCTCTTGGCCATTTTGTAGAGGTTAGAGTCTGACTGATTCACTGAGTCTGTGGACAGGTGTCTTTCATACAGGTGACCATTGCCGACAGCTGTCTGTCATGCAGGTAACGAGTTGATTTGGAGCATCTACCTGGTCTGTAGGGGCCAGATCTCTTACTGGTTGGTGGGGGATCAAATACTTATTTCCCTCTGCAGAATGCAAATAAATTCATATACTTTCCACAATGTGATTTTCCGGATTTAATTTGTGATGTGCTATCTCTCACTGTTACCAATAACCTACCCTTCAATTATGGGCTGCTCATGTCTTTGTCAGTGGGCAAACTTACAAAATCAGCAAGGGATCAAATACTTATTTCCACCACTGTATATACCAACTCTTATATCTCTTGGTTCATGGTTATCACATTGGCGCCCATTCTTTTTCTTACTGTGGCACTGCAGCAAGCATACATTCCTTAGTATCCCAGCAACACCAGTAGACAAGTGGGATTGTGCTTCCTTTCCTACGGGCAGATTGAGGTAGAGCTGAAACTTCCAGTGACATCACAAGGATATAGGCTAGTGCTCTGCTGGAACTTTCCAGTATTTCTCTACCTCCAGCAGATGGTAAGGTTGTTTAGGTTGGTGCTAAACAATCTTACCAGCCTTGCTCCTGCTCCAGAGTCCACTACTTGGGGCCAACTGAGTGCAGAGTTAGGGCTCTGCAGCCCCCAGCCAGCATTTACAGGTGTCCACTGGTTGACAGGCATGATCAGTCCCCATGGGAAACAGAAGAGAAGCAGACCATATGAAAAACAAAGTCTTTAACTCAAAAGAACATAAGAATAGCC
Organism: Microcaecilia unicolor; assembly: GCF_901765095.1. Classification (NCBI taxonomy): domain Eukaryota; kingdom Metazoa; phylum Chordata; class Amphibia; order Gymnophiona; family Siphonopidae; genus Microcaecilia; species Microcaecilia unicolor. The sequence goes on from NC_044041.1 coordinate 66,398,451, forward strand.
ATACTGGGCCAGACCAATGGTCCATCTAGCCCAATATCCTGCTTCCAACAGTGGCCAATCAAGGTCACAAGTACCTGGCAGAAACCCAATTAGTAGCAATATTCCATGCTATCAATCCCAGGGCAAGCAGAGGCTTCCCCCATGCCCATCTCAATAACAGACTATGGACGTTTCCTCCAGGAAGTTGTCCAAACCTTTTTTAAACCTAGCCCAGTTTGGAGACACTGTTATCAGTTTGATGAGGCTTGAAATTTCACACCAGCTGGTATTCATCTGCCCCCGAGGCAGCTGTTTGACAAAACATGTCCATTTCGGGTGACCTTGTTTAGACCTTGGAGTTAAAAGTGGTAAATTGTCACGGTTGTTGCCATGCCCTTATGTTCAGACCTACTGTTTCTCTGTATCTAGCTCTGTGACCTCTCCAGTCTGCCTTTTTCCCTATTGTTGTTCTTCCTGTAAGCCAAGCCTCACTTTGGTCTCCCTGCGTCTGCTTCATTTCCTGTTGTTCTTTCTGTTAGCCAAGTCTCGCTTTGGTGTCCCTGAAGTCAAGCCTTGCTTTGGTCTCCCTGCTTCTGCTTCATTTCCTACTTGTGACATCATCAGCCTACTCCTTTATAAGGACCTAGGGAGCTTTCCTACGTTACCTTTGCAAGAGGCCTCTTAATCTTGTGTTACCTATTTAGGTCATTTCCCTGCTTGGCTTTGTTCCTGAGAATCTTGCTCCTGAAGGTCCGTTCTGTGTTTCTTTGAGTCTTGTGTTTCAATGTTTTGCTTTGTTTCTGTGTGTTTGCTTTTATACCGTGATCCTGAAAGCCTGGCTCTAGAGCCACACCCTGCCCTTGGTGTCTGTATCTGTTTGACTCTACCCTTGGCTCCTGCTTTTGACTCTTGCTGTAGTTAAGCTCTGTGTTTAAGCCAATCTATGTAGCTCTGTTCTTGTTTTCCCTTTTCTGTTTCCTGTGTGTGTAGTTCTTGTCTGTTAATTCTGAGAGTCTGTAGAAGCCAGCATCGTCCCTGATTACTTCACTGCTATGCACCTGTGTCTGCTGCCTCTCAGTCTGCCTGGCCTTTCCCTTTCCAGCTGTGGGTGCTGTTAAGCACATTGCTTCTTGGTTTGTTTGTCTTCCCTTAGTCTGCTTAATCCTTTGCCTGCTATGTTTGCTTCCTGGCTCTTGAGCTGTGTTTCTGCCAAGTTCTGTTCCTTTTGTGTGTTTGATCCAGGTTCTGCTCTATGTTTGAGCTAGTTTTGTCCCAGTTCCCTGCTAAGCCAAGTCCCTTTCAGTATCCTGTTCCAGCCAAGCCAAGTCCCTTGCAGTATCCTGTTCCAGCCAAATCCCTTTCAGTATCTTGTTCCAGCCAAGCCAAGTCCCTTTCAGTATCTTGTTCCAGCCAAGCCAAGTCCCTTTCAGTATCCTGTTCCAGCCAAGTCAAGTCCCTTTCAGTATCCTGTTCTAGCCAAGCCAAGTCCCCTTTCAGTATCCTGTTCCAGCCAAGTCAAGTCCCTTTCAGTATCCTGTTCCAGCCAAGCCAAGTCCCCTTTCAGTATCCTGTTCCAGCCAAGCCAAGTCCCCTTTCAGTATCCTGTTCCAGCCAAGCCAAGTCCCTTTCAGTATCCTGTTCCAGCCAAGCCAAGTCAAGTCCCTTTCAGTATCCTGTTCCAGCCAAGCCGAGTCCCGTTCCAGAATCCTGTTCCTGCCAAGCCGAGTCCCGTTCCAGAATCCTGTTCCAGTCAAGCCGAGCCCGTTCCAGAATCCTGTTCCAGCCCAGCCTGTTTGAGAATCCTGAATCCTGTTTGAGAATCCTGAATCCTGTCCCTGCCTTGTTTATTGTCTTGCTTCTGTTATTCTTGTTGCCTAGCTCCCACCCTGTCTTGCCTGTCTAGTTGTGCTTTGTCTTGTCTCTTTCAGTCTAGTCCTGCCGGATCCAGTCATTGTCTTGCCCTTTTCTGGTCCCAGTTTTAATCTACTTCCGTGTTTTGCTTTGTCTTGCACTTCTGGGTCCCAGTCCCAGTTTTAATCCAGTTCCAAGTCTTGCCTTGTCCTGTCTGGGTTCCAGTTCTGGCCCTTTGCCTTCTTTTCCTTCCCTTGTCTGGATCCGGTTCTTGTGTTGTCTATTGTGTTTAGTTAGTACATAAGTACATAAACGTCGCCATGCTGGGACAGACCAAGGGTCCATCGAGCCCAGCACCTTGTCACCGACAGTGGCCAAAAGAACAAGCAATTTGTCCCGCCCATCCTAGAAATACTGTATTATTCCCTCGTCCATTCAATAACATTCTATGGCTTTTTCCTCCAGGAAGCCGTCCAACCCTTTTTTAAACTCCGCTAAGTTAACCGCCTTAACCACCTTTTCTGGCAGCGAATTCCAGAGTTTAACTACACGTTGAGTGAAGAAAAATTTCCTCCGATTCGTTTTAAATTTGCCACACTGCAGCTTCATTGCGTGCCCCCTTGTCCTAGTATTTCTGGAAAGCGTAAACAGACGCTCCACATCGACCTGTTCCATTCCACTCTTTATCTTATAGACCTCTATCATATCTCCCCTTAGCCCCAGCCTCTTCAGCCTATCCTGATAGGGAAGTTGTCCCATCCCCTGTATCATCTTTGTTGCCCTTTTCTGCACCTTTTCCAATTCCACTATGACTTTTTTGAGGTGCGGCGACCAGAATTGAACACAATATTTGAGGTGCGGTCACACCATGGAGCGATACAATGGCAGAATAATATCCTTATTTTTGTTTTCAATCCCTTTCCTAATGATACCCAAGATTCTATTTGCTTTCCTAGCTGCAGCAACACATTGAGCAGAAGTTTTCAACGTATCATCAACGATGACACCTAGATCCCTTTCTCAGTCCGTGACTCCCAACACTGAACCTTGCATGACATAGTTATAGTTTGGGTTCCTCTTTCCCACATGCATCACTTTGCACTTGTTCACATTAAACGTCATCTGCAATTTAGACACCCAGTCTCCCAATCTCATAAGGTCCTCTTGTAGTTTTTCACAATCTTCCCACGATTTGACTACTTTGAGTAACTTTGTGTCATTGGCAAATTTGATTACCTCACTAGTTACCCCCATCTCTAGGTCATTTATGAATATGTTAAAAAGCAGAGGTCCCAGCACAGATCCCTGAGGGACCCCGCTAACTACCCTTCTCCATTGTAAATATTGACCTTTTAATCCTACTCTCTGTTTCGTATCTTTCAACCAGTTTTTAGCCTCAGTAAGACACTACCTCCGATCCCATGTCCCTCTAATTTCCTCTGTAGTCTTTCATGAGGGACCTTATCAAACACCTTCTGTAAATCTAGATACACAATATCAACCGGCTCACCTTTGTCCACATGTTTGTTTACCCCTTCAAAGAAATGCAGCAGATCGGTGAGGCAAGACTTCCCTTCACTAAATCCATGTTGACTTTGTCCCATTAGTCCATGCTTTTGAATGTGCTCTGTAATTTTGTTCTTGATTATAGTCTCTACCATTTTCCCCGGCACCGACGTCAGACTCACCGGTCTATAATTTCCCGGGTCTCCTCTGGAACCTTTTTTAAATATCGGCGTTACATTGGCCACCCTCCAATCTTCTGGTACCACGCTCGATTTTAAGGATAAATTACATGCCAGCTCATTTTTTAGTTCTATCAGTACCCTAGGGTGAATACCATCTGGTCCAGGAGATTTGCTACTCTTCAGTTTGCAGAACTGCTCCATTACGTCTTCCAGATTTACAGATATTTCAGTAAGTTTTTCCGACTCTTCAGCTTCGAATACCCTGTCCGGCACCGGTATCCCACCCAAATCTTCCTCGGTGAAGACCGAAGCAAAGAACTCATAAAGTTTTTCTGCTATTTCTTTGTCTTCCTTGATTGCCCCTTTTACACCACAGTCATCCAGCGGGCCAACCGATTCTTTTGCCGATTTCCTGCTTTTAATGTATCTAAACAAATTTTTACTATCAATTTTAGCCTCTATCGCTATCTTTCTTTCAAAATCCCTCTGTGCCTTTCTTATCAGCGCTTTGCATCTGACTTGACATTCCTTTGCATCTGTCCTGCCTTGTTGAGTCTGTTAGTTTATCTTAGTCCAGTCTGTTCTGATTCCTGCCTGTGCCAGCCCCGGTGATTTGTCTGCCAAAGCTCTGGCTTTGGTCCAAGGGCTCACCATTCCTGACAGTTGTGACATAAATAAAGATGTCTCCATATTGGCTCGCATGGACCATGCCTTGTTGTTTCCTTAGTCCCCATGAGGCCCAATCACATGCATGGGGGGGGGGGGGGAGTAAGGGGTCCCCATCTCCCTTCTTTCCTGGGATGCCCTGCAGCTTCAGATATTCTAGATTCTCCCAAAAAATAAGTTGGAGGATCTTGGCTTCCCAGATTTACTTAATTTCTTTGCTGTTCAAGAATACAGTGAAAAGAAGAAAAAAGACAGAGCAAGCCTGATTTAGGGCTTTAAAAATAAAAAAAAATAGAGAAAGCAGCTATCTTGGGGGCTTGGAGAGTGCCAGGTCACAAGCAGGAGCACACTGGCCTTTGGCAGGCTGACCACTTGGTTGACCATATCAGCCATCAGATGCTGCACTGCCTGCCTGTTCTCTTTGCCTGGCTTGTGATGAGCCATTTTCTTCAGCAAAAACAACCCAAGGGTGGTTGGAGGAGGCCAAACTGGGGGCTGCCTGTCATCCTTCTGACCAATCTGTGGAACCTGTGGTCCTGACAGACTTGGTGGCAGCCATTTTCTTTTCAGATGCCTAAACAGTGCTGCTTGAGTGGGTGTAGTAGTCCATGGGTAAGGGAGGGGCTGATCCCACCTGATCCACATCGGGGCCGAAGGGGGAGCCCCACCTCCAGACTGTATCCAGAGCATGTTGGTACCATTTAAGGAGCCCTTTGCGTTAAGCTCCTGGGCCTTTGAACAGGCCCCTGGCGGTGAAGAGTCCTCAGAGCTGCACTCAGCTGCTTTTTGGAGCAACTGTTCCAAGAATCGAAAAGAAGGGGAGCTGTTTTTAGATCTGGTCCTTAGTGGAATGAAGGGTATAACATGATCAGATTTGAGTTGATATCTGGAGTGAAGTCACTAAGGAAATGTACTATAGCAGCATTTAATTTTCAAAAAGACAACTACGATAAAATGAGAAAAATGGTTAAAAAGAAGCTAAAATGGAGTCCAAGATGGCCGCCGACCAAGACGGATGTGTTTGAGTGCTCCTCAGCTCTTACCTTGACTTTGTTTTTCCTTTAATATGCCGAAGAGGAGGGGAAGAGCTGCCACTGCTGCCTCCCAGCAGCAAAGAGTTCCAGCCTCATCGGGATTGATAACGCAATATTTGCAGAGGGCCGCAAGCTCGATAATAACGCCGGAGGGCGGCCTGCATGCTCAACCCAGGAGTGGAGACAGTGGGCAGAGCAAGGGGCTGGAAGTTTCTCTAAGCCCCGACGGAAGAGAACCGCATCCTCAACCGGTGCGAAGCAGTTCCCCGATACCGGCCCCAGTAGACCCGAGTACTGAAGTGTCTGCGGGATCTTCAGGGCAGGAGGCAAGTCTACAAATATCGGATGAAAGTGGGAGTATTACAACTCCCACTTTAACTGCACAGGCCGTTATAAGACCTACGGAGGATAAGAGAGGAGCGGTTGCGACGGAGACAATACAACAACTTGGTGAGCCAGAGGATATTTTGATTACAAGCTTTCAAAAAAAACCTGTGGAAGTAACTTTAGATAGTCTGTGGTTGCTGATAGCGGATCTTGGTAAGGCATTATGCCCCCAAATAAAGCAAATGAAAGAAGAAATGGTTGTGGTTGCTGGGAAAGTGAGAGAAATGGACACTGAAATTAAAACACTATCATCGCAGGTAAATAAAGTGGAGAAAGAATTTCAACAGATACAGACAGTACAAATGACGATGGTCAAAGATTTAGTAAACCTGAGGGAGGAAGTCAGAGTTTCTTGAAAATGCCTCTCGAGGCAATAATTTACGTTTTATAAATTTTTCTTTTCATTCTCTGATTTCCCCAAGGGAAATGTTAGTTTTACTTTAAAGAAGTTTTGGATATAACTGAAGAACATATTCCTCCAGTGATACAGGCCTTTTACATTCCCACAAAGACAGAAAAGAATCAACAAGAGCGAGGAAATAATCAGGTGTTAGATGTTTCGGCTATGCTAGAAACATCTGACACAGAACAAGTAACAGCATCTACTTTATTAGTCACCTTTGCACTACTCACAGACAAGGTCTCGATACTAAAGAAATTTTTTCAATCAAGAGAAAAATCTTTTAAAGGATTGTCTACTCGGGTATTTCCTGACCTGGCAAGAGAAATGCAAAAACGAAGACAAAAATTTCTACAACTGAAACAGGAAACATTGCAGATTGGAGCGACTTTTTATTTAAAATATCCCTGCAAGTGTTTGGTTTCATATCAATCTGTAAAATATGTATATTTTGATCCTGCACAATTGGGTTAATTTATAACATCAAAAAAGGCCACTTTAGATATAGTTATATCATGCTTGTAAGCGAACACGTCTCGATTTAAGTTTATTATGTATTTCCTTTTTTTTTCTCTCCATAGTTGGATTATTGGATTCCCTTGTTGTGGACTTTAATGATGCTAATAAGAGATCTTTTGCATTTCTTCATATTTACTTTATTTCCTTAGGAGAAACTAATTGTATTAGCACCATATTCTTATCAACTGATTTAACTTGTAATGTATAGCAATAAATTTATAAATAAATAAAGAAATAAAGAAGCTAGCAGGATTGGCTGCAAAGGTTAGGACTTTAAGGGCCCAGTGCACAAAGATTACTGTGCTGGGAGAGTTTGCTTTAGATTGGTTGTAGCCAGTCTAAAGCAAACATTATTTAACGAGTAATACACAAAGGGGTTTTCTTTGGTTCTAACGTATGCTATTAGCTGCCACCGTAAACCCCATGCAAATATATTACAGTAAGGTCATTAGTATTCTAATGAGCATTCCGGGTGATGCACAGCTCCAGAACGCCTAGCTTTAAAGCAACTTTTACGGCTGTCTGGAGCTGTTGGAAAGGAGGGAAACACAAACAGGCAGCTGTAAAGGCTTCCTGCATGTGCTCCCTACCTCTCCCCTCCTGACACCCCCCCCCCCCCCCCCCACTAAGCAACAAACCCCACAATCCCCCAAATCTTTTAAAGATTCCTTGATGCTCTGGTGTATTCTGTACCCCCACAAGCTAAGTCACCCTGGTAGTCTAGTGACGCCAGCGGCACACCAAGGGCGGGGCGGTGGGGGCGGTCCACCCCGGGTGCACGCCGCTGGAGGGGTGCAGAGAGCAGCCGCGTGCCTGTCGGCCCCACTGGTTCCCTGCGCCCTCTGCCCCGGAACAGGTTACTTCCTGTTCTGGGGCAGAGGGAGCCAACGGAGCCGAGAGCTGCGTGGCTGCTCCCAGCAGCTAAAAATGCACCCGGGGGGGAGGGGGGTCATTGCGCCAGGGGGGGTGTCATGCTGCACCCGGGGGGGGGGGGGGGGGTGCATGAATCTGCGATCCGCCCCGGGTGTTAGCCGACCTACGATCGTCACTGAGTGACACCCTCCTCCCCTCTCCCCTTACTGTACCTTAAAAAGTTGGAGGAAGGAGGGCAGGAGCAATCTCCTCCCTTCTGTGGGCCCTCTTGGAACAAAATGGTGGCACCCAGCCCCTGCCAAGTGCATCCTTGGGCTCTTTCTTGTCAGGAGTTCATTATTCTCACAATTCTGGCCTTTCTGCAGAAGATGAATTCCATGCTCTTTGTCTCCGTGCATTCAAGGAACGGGGAATAGGTTCTCAGCCCAGAAAGCTTCATAAACTGGATGTGCAAAGAGTACTGTTCCATGTGCTGCACAAGGATCTTATGGCTTCCAAGGCAACAATAGCATACTAGTTCAAGGTGGCTATCGAGTTAGTGCACCTTTATCAGAACAAACTGGTTCCGAGGGGCCTTAACCCCATTCTATCCATTCATAGGTGGCCTTGTGGGCAGAGGCCCACATGGTTTCACCTTAAGACATTTGCAAGGCGGCCATTTGGTCATCTCTTCAATCCACTCTGAATGCTTTACAGCTTGATATTCTGAAGCTTGATATTCTAGTCAGAGACCGCTCGGCCTGTGGCAGGGTGATGATCCGGGGGCTTTGTCTTCCCCTCCCAGTGAGATTCTGCTTAGGTACATCTCACTTGTCAAGACTGGTATGGCTGGAATGGTAAGGAATGTGAAATTTAATCATACCAGTTAATTTCCTTTGCTTTTAGCCCAGCTACACTAGTCTGAGACTACCTATGCGTTTTACTACTACTACTACTAACAAACATTTCTAAAGCGCTACTAGGGTTACGCAGCGCTGTACAATTCAAACATAGAAGGACAGTCCCTGCTCAAAGAGCTTACAATCTAAAAGACAAGAGAACAATCTAAAGACAAGTGAACAATCTAGAGGACGAGTGAACAGTTAATCTGATAGGGTGGATAGATTGGGGCATTTTATATTTCTCGAGCGGTTAGGCGCCGAAGGCAGCATTGAAGAGGTGAGTTTTAAGCAGAGATTTGAAGATGGGTAGGGAGGGGGGCATGGCGTATGGGTAAAGGAAGATTATTCCAGGCATAGGGTGAGGCAAGGCAGAATGAGCGGAGCCTGGAGTTGGCAGTGGTGGAGAAGGGTACTGAGAGAAGGGCTTTGTCCTGTGAGCGGAGGTTGCGGGCGGGAACATAGGGGGAGATGAGGGTGGAGAGGTAGTGAGGAGCCGCAGACTGAGTGCATTTGTAGGTAAGAAGGAGGAGCTTGAATTGTATGCGATATCTGATCGGAAGCCAATGAAGTGATTTAAGGATAGGGGTGATATGAGTATATCGGTTTTGGCGGAATATAAGACGTGCAGCAGCGTTCTGAACGGATTGAAGGGGGGATAGATGGCTGAGTGGGAGGCCGGTGAGGAGTAAGTTGGAGTAATCAAGGCGAGAGGTAATGAGAGCATGGACGAGAGTTCTGGTGGTATGCTCAGAGAGGAAAGGGCGAATTTTGCTGATGTTGAAGAGGAAGAAGTGACAGGTCTTGGCAGTCTGTTGGATATGCGCAGAGAAGGAGAGGGAGGAGTCAAAGATGACTCCGAGGTTGCGGGCAGATGGGACGGGGAGGATGAGGGTGTTATCAACAGAGATAGAGAGTGGAGGAAGAGGAGAAGTGGGTTTAGGAGGAAAGACAAGGCGCTCGGTCTTGGACATGTTCAGCTTCAGGTGGCGGTTGGACATCCATGCCGCAATGTCGGATAAACAGGCCGATACCTTGGCCTGAGTCTCCGCGGTGATGTCAGGTGTGGAGAGGTATAGCTGGGTGTCATCAGCATAAAGATGATACTGAAAACCATGAGACGAGATTAGCGAGCCCAGGGAAGAGGTGTAGATTGAGAAGAGAAGGGGTCCAAGGACAGATCCCTGGGGAACTCCAACAGATAGTGGGATGGGAGTGGAGGAAGATCCATGGGAGTTAATTTTCTTTGCTTTTAGCCCAGCTACACTAGTCTGAGACTACCTATGCGTTTTGTGTATATAGTTTAGGTTAGAGGTAATTCATGACATATAATTATGCTGAAGTAGCAGATGGGGCTTTGGGGTGACTCAGTAGACCATATGCTGCTTTGGTAACCCTAGTAGCGCTTTAGAAATGTTAAGTAGTAGTAGTGGTATATTGGAAAGTTCCAACAAAGCGCTACCCTATATCCTGTTGATGTCACTGGAAGATTAAGCTCTCTACCGCCATCTGGTGATAGAAAAGAGAACCCAGATATGACTAAATATTACCTTAAATATGAGTCATTTGGAAGGACAAGAACTGAAACTTGTCAGCAAGCAGAGCTTTAGGAATAATCATCAGGTGATAATGAAGGTAGCCAGTCAATGTAGTAGCTTAGTGGTTATAGCAGCAGGCTGAGAACCATGGAAGTCAGGGTTCAAATTCAGCTACTCTGATTTTCCATGTGACCTTCAGCAAGTCACATTCCCCTTTCATTGCCTTAGGTGCAACTTAGACTGTAAGCCTTTCCAGGAAGGAACATACTAATTGTACCTGCAAGGTAAATAATTAAATCTAAACTCCAATGAGAACATAAAATAAGCTATGCTAAGTCAGATAATTCAGCTTGGTACCTTGTCTCTGACAGTGGCAGATCCCAAAGATTAAATCTGTGTTTATAGCTCATTTCAAATAAGACTTTAGAGGTCCAAATAGACTAAGCAACTGGGGGTTGCTTAGTAGAGGTATTAGCAGGAAAAAGAAATACTGCCTTTCTGTAGGTCATTTGTCAGAGAGGAAATGACCAGTTGTTACAGCAGTGCTTCTCAATTCTCTCCTGCAAGCACACCTAGCCAATTGGATTTGCAAGATTATTACAATGAATGAGAAATATTTGCATAAAACGGATCTCCAATTTCTCCGAGGACAAGCAGGCTGCTTGTTCTCACTGATGGGTGACGTCCTCGGCAGCCCCTCCAATCGGAATCTTCCTAGCAAAGTCCTTTGCTAGCTCTCGCGCGCACCGCGCATGCGCGGCCGTCTTCCCGCCCGAAACCGGCTCGAGCCGGCCAGTCTTCTTTCGTCCGCACTCGGTACGGCTGTGTTTTTTGTCGTGTCGAGCCCCGGAGAGTCGACCTCGCGCGTCCGTGTTTTATTGACGTGTTTTTTCTTCGGAAAAGTTTTCTACCTGTCGGGAAGTGCTCCGAAAACCCCCTTGGGTTTCATTTTCCCCTTCCCGTACTTCCAGTTTTGCCCCGGTAAGTTTTCTTTCGTCGTCGGGGTAGGCCTCTTTCGGCCTCGGTCGAGATTTTTTCTCCCTTAAAGTTTTGGTGCTCCAAATTCGTCATTTCGGATTTTGACTTCGCCTTCATCCTTGGCTGCCAGTGCATCGAGTGCATCGAGGCATCGGCCCTCTGCATCGGCGCCGAGACATCGGATAGCTGCATCGACGTCGGTGGTACCGGGACCTCGTCTCCTGATGTCGTCGGACGGTGGTGCATCGAGTGGAGTGCAGGTGAGGGCTGTCCTTTCCCCTGCTGGTGGCGGTGAGCCCTCGGGTGGGTCTCCTCCTACCCTGAGGGCTCCTGCGGTACAGCCCCCCCGAGATCGACCCTCTTCGGTCTCGGCCCCGAGGAAGCGACGGATGGATTCTACGTCCTCCTCGTCGGTGCCGGGAAGCTCCGGTGACATGCTTCGGAAGAAGTCGAAGAAGCATCGACACCGGTCCCCTTCCCGCGTCGGCACCGAGAGCTCTGGGTCGCCGAGGGAGTCGGCACCCAGCAGGCATCGGCACCGAGAGGACCGCTCACCCTCTGTTCAAGAGGTGTCGATGCGCTCCACTCTGGACAGCCCGGAACAGCCTCCACGCCCGGAACAGGTTCTGACGTCGACGCCTGCATCGACCTCCATGCCTTTCTCTGCAGCCGCTCTGAACGAGAGCCTCCGGGCCGTTCTCCCAGAGATTCTGGGAGAGCTGTTGCGCCCTACCCCTCCGGTACCGGCGGTGCTTGCGCCTCCGGTACCGTCGAGCATGGTGCCGGCTGGCCCATCGCCCGGGGTGAGGTCCCCGACGTCGGTACCGCGTGCGGTGCCGACTGCGGCCACCTCCCAGGAGGGCTCCCCGACTACGTCGGCGGAGGGAGCTTCGCCGATGCGGGCGAGGGAGTCTACCTCTCGACGCCCCCATCGTGGACGTGGCTCCACGGAGTCGAGCCGGGGCGCGGTTGCAGACGCAGGTCCGTGAACTTGTGTCTGACACCGAGGGTGAGGCCTCGTGGGAAGAAGAAGAAGATCCCAGATATTTCTCTGACGAGGAGTCTGAGGGTCTTCCTTCTGATCCCACTCCCTCTCCTGAAAGGCAGCTTTCTCCTCCCGAGAGTCTGTCTTTTGCTTCCTTTGTCCGGGAGATGTCTACGGCCATCCCCTTCCCGGTGGTTGTGGAGGACGAGCCCAGGGCTGAAATGTTTGAGCTCCTGGACTATCCTTCTCCACCTAAGGAAGCGTCCACTGTTCCCCTGCACCATGTCCTCAAAAAGACATTGCTGGCGAACTGGACCAAGCCTTTAACTAATCCCCACATCCCCAAGAAGATCGAGTCCCAGTACCGGATCCATGGGGACCCAGAGCTGATGCGCACTCAGTTGCCTCACGACTCTGGAGTTGTGGATCTGGCCCTAAAGAAGGCTAAGAGTTCTAGGGAGCATGCTTCGGCGCCCCCGGGCAAAGACTCTAGAACCTTAGACTCCTTTGGGAGGAAGGCCTACCATTCCTCTATGCTCGTGGCCAAAATTCAGTCTTACCAGCTCTTCACGAGCATACACATGCGGAATAATGTGCGACAGTTGGCGGGCTTGGTTGATGCTCTTCCCCCTGAGCAAGCCAAGCCTTTTCAGGAGGTGGTCAGGCAGCTGAAGGCGTGCAGAAAATTCCTGGCCAGAGGAGTTTATGACACTTTTGATGTTGCGTCCAGGGCCGCTGCTCAAGGTGTGGTGATGCGCAGGCTCTCATGGCTGCGTGCCGCCGACCTGGAGAATAGAATCCAGCAGCGGATTGCGGACTCGCCTTGCCGTGCGGACAACATTTTTGGAGAAAAAGTCGAGCAGGTGGTAGAGTCTCTCCACCAGCGGGACACCGCATTCGACAAGTTCTCCCGCCGGCAGCCTTCAGCTTCTACCTCTACAGGTAGACGATTTTTCGGGGGAAGGAAGACTGTTCCCTATACTTCTGGTAAGCGTAGGTACAATCCTCCTTCCCGACAGCCTGCGGCCCAGGCTAAGCCCCAGCGCGCTCGCTCTCGTCAGCAGCGTGCGCCTCAGCAAGGCCCCGCGGCTCCCCAGCAAAAGCAAGGGGCGAGCTTTTGACTGGCTCCAGCAGAGCATAGCCGACATCCAAGTGTCAGTGTCGGGCGACCTGCCAGTCGGAGGGAGGTTGAAAGCTTTTCACCAAAGGTGGCCTCTCATAACCTCCGATCAGTGGGTTCTGCAAATAGTCCGGCAAGGATACACCCTCAATTTGGCCTCCAAACCCCCAAATTGTCCACCGGGAGCTCAGTCTTACAGCTTCCAGCACAAGCAGGTACTTGCAGAGGAACTCTCCGCCCTTCTCAGCGCCAATGCGGTCGAGCCCGTGCCATCCGGGCAAGAAGGGCTGGGATTCTATTCCAGGTACTTCCTTGTGGAAAAGAAAACAGGGGGGATGCGTCCCATCCTAGACCTAAGGGCCCTGAACAAATATCTCGTAAAAGAAAAGTTCAGGATGCTTTCCCTGGGCACCCTTCTCCCCATGATTCAGCAAAACGATTGGCTATGCTCTCTGGACTTGAAGGATGCCTACACACACATCCCGATACTGCCAGCTCACAGACAGTATCTGCGATTTCAGTTGGGCACCCGCCACTTCCAGTACTGTGTGCTACCCTTTGGGCTCGCCTCTGCGCCCAGAGTGTTCACAAAGTGCCTAGCTGTGGTAGCAGCGGCACTTCGCAGGCTGGGAGTGCACGTGTTCCCATATCTCGACGATTGGCTGGTGAAGAACACGTCCGAGGCAGGAGCCCTGCAGTCCATGCAGATGACTATTCGCCTCCTGGAGCTACTGGGGTTTGTAATAAATTACCCAAAGTCCCATCTTCTCCCAGTGCAGAAACTCGAATTCATAGGAGCCCTGCTGGATTCTCGGACGGCTCGCGCCTATCTCCCAGAGACAAGGGCCAACAACTTGTTGTCCCTCGTCTCGCGGGTGCGAGCGTCCCAGCAGATCACAGCTCGGCAGATGTTGAGATTGCTGGGCCACATGGCCTCCACAGTTCATGTGACTCCCATGGCCCGCCTTCACATGAGATCTGCTCAATGGACCCTAGCCTCCCAGTGGTATCAGGCTGCTGGGGGTCTAGAAGACGTGATCCACCTGTCCACGAGTTTTCTCGAATCCCTGTATTGGTGGACAATCTGGTCCAATTTGACTCTGGGACGTCCTTTCCAAATTCCTCAGCCACAAAAAGTGCTGACAACGGATGCGTCTCTCCTGGGATGGGAGCTCATGTCGATGGGCTTCACACCCAAGGAAGCTGGTCCCTCCAGGAACGCGGTCTACAGATCAATCTCCTGGAGTTGCGAGCGATCTGGAACGCTCTGAAGGCTTTCAGAGATCGGCTGTCCCATCAAATTATCCAAATTCAGACAGACAACCAGGTTGCCATGTACTATGTCAACAAGCAGGGGGGCACCGGATCTCGCCCCCTGTGTCAGGAAGCCGTCAGCATGTGGCTTTGGGCTCGCCGTCTCGGCATGGTTCTCCAAGCCACATATCTGGCAGGCGTAAACAACGGTCTGGCCGACAGACTGAGCCGGATTATGCAACCTCACGAGTGGTCGCTCAACTCCAGAGTGGTGCGCCAGATCTTCCAAGCGTGGGGCACCCCCTTGGTGGATCTCTTCGCATCTCGAGTGAACCACAAAGTCCCTCAGTTCTGTTCCAGGCTTCAGGCCCCCGGCAGACTAGCATCGGATGCCTTCCTCCTGGATTGGGGGGAGGGCCTGCTGTATGCTTATCCTCCCATTCCTCTGGTGGGAAAGACTTTGTTGAAACTCAAGCAAGACCGAGGCACCATGATTCTGATTGCTCCTTTTTGGCCGCGTCAGATCTGGTTCCCTCTTCTTCTGGAGTTATCCTCCGAAGAACCGTGGAGATTGGAGTGTTTTCCGACCCTCATCACGCAGAACGAAGGGGCTCTTCTGCATCCCAGCCTCCGGTCCCTGGCTCTCACGGCCTGGATGTTGAGAGCGTAGACTTTGCCTCTTTGGGTCTGTCAGAGGGTGTCTCCCGCGTCTTGCTTGCTTCCAGGAAAGATTCCACCAAGAGGAGTTACTTCTTTCTGTGGAGGAGGTTTGCCGTCTGGTGTGACAGCAAGGCCCTAGCTCCTCGCTCTTGTCCTACACAGACCCTGCTTGAATACCTTCTGCACTTGTCTGAGTCTGGTCTCAAGACCAACTCTGTAAGGGTTCACCTTAGCGCAATCAGTGCATACCATTACCATGTGGAAGGTAAGCCGATCTCAGGACAGCCTTTAGTTGTTCGCTTCATGAGAGGTTTGCTTTTGTCAAAGCCCCCTGTCAAGCCTCCTACAGTGTCATGGGATCTCAATGTCGTTCTCACCCAGCTGATGAAATCTCCTTTTGAGCCACTGAATTCCTGCCATCTGAAGTACTTGACCTGGAAGGTCATTTTCTTGGTGGCAGTTACTTCAGCTCGTAGGGTCAGTGAGCTTCAGGCCCTGGTAGCCCAGGCCCCTTACACCAAATTTCATCATAACAGAGTAGTCCTCCGCACTCACCCCAAGTTCTTGCCAAAGGTCGTGTCGGAGTTCCATCTGAACCAGTCAATTGTCTTGCCAACATTCTTTCCCCGTCCTCATTCCTGCCCTGCTGAACGTCAGCTGCCCACATTGGACTGCAAGAGAGCATTGGCCTTCTACCTGGAGCGGACACAGCCCCACAGACAGTCCGCCCAATTGTTTGTTTCTTTTGATCCCAATAGGAGGGGAGTGGCTGTAGGGAAACGCACCATATCCAATTGGCTAGCAGATTGCATTTCCTTCACTTACGCCCAGGCGGGGCTGGCTCTTGAGGGTCATGTCACGGCTCATAATGTTAGAGCCATGGCTGCGTCGGTAGCCCACTTGAAGTCAGCCTCCATTGAAGAAATTTGCAAAGCTGCGACGTGGTCATCTGTCCACACATTCACATCGCATTACTGCCTTCAGCAGGATACCCGACGCGACAGTCGGTTCGGGCAGTCAGTTCTTCAGAACCTGTTTGGGCTTTAGGATCCAACTCCACCCCCCGAGGGCCCTGTTTGTTCTGTTCCAGGCTGCACTCTCAGTTAGTTGGTATATTTTTTAGGTCAATCTCAGTTATGTCCTCGCCGTTGCGAGGCCCAATTGACCTTGGTTGTTGTTTTGAGTGAGCCTGGGGGCTAGGGATACCCCATCAGTGAGAACAAGCAGCCTGCTTGTCCTCGGAGAAAGCGAATGCTACATACCTGTAGAAGGTATTCTCCGAGGACAGCAGGCTGATTGTTCTCACAAACCCGCCCGCCTCCCCTTTGGAGTTGTGTCTTCCCTTGAAGTGTATTGTCTTGCTACATACTGGACTGGCCGGCTCGAGCCGGTTTCGGCGGGAAGACGGCCGCGCATGCGCGGTGCGCGCGGGCGCGCGAGAGCTAGCAAAGGACTTTGCTAGGAAGATTCCGATTGGAGGGGCTGCCGAGGACGTCACCCATCAGTGAGAACAATCAGCCTGCTGTCCTCGGAGAATACCTTCTACAGGTATGTAGCATTCGCTATATGCACATTATCTCATGTATATTCACTGTGGTAATGTTTAAAAACTCACCTACTAGGCGTGCCTCCAGGAGAGGGTTGAGAGCAATGGGCTGAGAACCAGGGAAGTCAGAATTCAAATCCTGTTGCTGCAACTGATATATGTAACCTTAGTCAAATCACTATTTATGTAGTGCAGGCAAATATATAGTATTTGGAGAGGGCAATTCACATATCTGGATTAAAATGTGGAGAATTCCCATACTTTTTAAAAGAGGTTTTGCCAAACCTAGAGCCTTTTATAAAATGGGTGCAGGACTGCAAGTTGTCCCTCCAGATACACAATGAGGGATATTTTCAAAGCACTTAGCAGATTGGTGAGGCAAGATTTCCCTTGGCTAGATAAATCCCATTAATCTGATTGTTCAGGAACCCCACCCTACTTCCTGTCCCTGAGTGAGGCTGAGGAAAAGAGTAACACACAAATTATTAGAAAATAGCACAAGCTTTTGGGAGCTGAGTCATGATGTTCACCTAACGTTGGCGACATGACACCTGACTGACTCAACTTCCTCAGGTTCTTTGCTCTTTTATTGGAAAAATATTGTCATGTGTTAGCAAGTCAACAGGTTTACATCATAATCATGAGAGAGAAACTATGAAACAACATTGATTCAAGTTATACTCTGCCCACCATCAGCAGGTTAGAGGGGGTTCAGGGCAAAGTTCAACAGCAACTTCAACAATTCCAGTAAAAGTTTCCTCTATTATAAGGTTTACAAGAATGAGGAACTCTGGTTGGGCTGGCCCACATTATTTCTGCATGGCCAGAGATCTGGGGGTATGTACGTTGAGGGTGCATATAATTCTTAGTTCCCTGTTCTTCTCTTATTTACAGAATAGGCTACACGTGTTAGACAACTTCTGGCATCTAGACAGGACATTACTTACTAAGCAGGCTTTAAATTGTCAATTTAGCATGTCAGCTAAGCTAAGCAGTTCAATGACAAACTTTTGTTCTTTTTTTTTTTTCATCTTATTTTCCCATTCTAACATTTAACTCCCAATTTCCCTTCTGGAGGGAGGGGGGCACCACTATTGTCTTAGGACGAGCAGGCCTATAATTCTCACATGTGGGTATTGTGACCCTCGTTACCCAGTCCAGAGCTTATATCAAGCTGGAAAGAACTTTATGGAGTGAGAGACCTCCTCCACTGCACATGCAAGAGTGTGGGGACTGCCAGTTCTTTTATTTTACTGTCCAGTTCAGATAGAGCTTTAAGTGCTTTTCGCTGTGGTTTTTTCTTGTTCATATGTACGGGTTCTCTTTTTTCCCATCCCTTATTTTATTAGTTGTTTTTTCCTGTTTCCTTTATTTTTTCGTGTCTCTAGGCTGCATTTAGACCTTGACTTTTGACATTGCTTTTGACTCGTAACCACTTGTAACCACTCGCCTCCACCTACCCTCCTCTCTTCCTTCCCGTTCACATTAATTGATTTGATTTGCTTACTTTATTTATTTTTTGTCTATTAGATTGTAAGCTCTTTGAGCAGGGACTGTCTTTCTTCTATGTTTGTGCAGCGCTGCGTATGCCTTGTAGCGCTATAGAAATGCTAAATAGTAGAAGTAGTAGTAGTAGACTTTGGTCGGGTTCTCCCTTTATTTTCTCTCTGGTTCTTTGCTCCTTTTTCTGCACCATCGAGTTGTTTGATTTGGCCATGGAAGTTTTTTCCTTCCATGTCCACAAAGATCCCAGTGGCTTTAAGCACTGTTCCCGTTGCAATAGGGCCATCTCTGGTAGGGACACCCATTCTTAGTGTCTTCAGTATTTGGGGCCTAATCATAGCCCTTACAACTGTGTCCTGAGAGAAGATTTTTGGAGCCCAGCCCAAATCTTTGACACAGGTGTTGCATTAGGAGCATCGGTCCGTCTGCTAGACCTGTAGACACTGGGAGCAGTTGTGTATTGAGTGGGTGTCCACCTGCCTCGGTGCCGACTACTGTGCAGAGCCTCCAGGATCAACCTGTATCAGACCAGACCCTTGTCAGCACCAAGGAGCCTCGATGACCAGTTTCAAGCGAAGACCAAAAAGCATCAGCATTGATCCTCAACACACGGTGCTGGGAGCTCCGGGCATCGAGGGATTTGGCACCAGAGAAGTGTTGGCGCCAGGAAGACCACTCCCCCTCCATACAAAAGATGCCGGTGCAGCGGTCTCCATGCAGCTAGGACTAGCCTCCCGTCTCAACCCCAGCAGTTCCCATTGTTTGCCGATGCCTGCCTTTGGTAAGCGTATCTGGACCTTCTCCGAGGACAAGCAGGCTGCTTGTTCTCATGACTGGGGTGACGTCCGCGGCAGCCCCCACCAACCGGAAGAAGCTTCGCGGGCAGTCCGCATGCAGGGCACGCCCACCGCGAATGCGCGGCCGTCTTCCCGCCCGTGCGTGACCGTTCCCGCCAGTCTTTTCTTTTCCGCGACTGGAGAGAGACGTGTTCACCTCTCTCTCTTCCTCAGCCCCGGAAAACCGTCGCGTTGTTCGCGAACCTTCGTTTATTTTCGTTTAGTTTTGTTCCGTGTTCTTATAAATTTTTTCTGTAAAAAAAAAAAAAAAAGAGAGAACGCGCTGTATTTTCCCTCGTTTTCTAGCGGGGGCGTCGTGTTGCGGCCTTGTGGCCGCGCGGTCGAGTTGTTTTTCGAGGTGTGATTTTACCGCCACCATCGACGACTTTGATTTCGCCGACGCGATTTTTCCGTCGATGTCCTCGAAGGTCCCGAGTGGATTTAAGTAGTGTGGTCGGTGCGGCCGGCCTATCTCACAGACCGACACTCACGCTTGGTGCCTCCAGTGCCTCGGGCCGGAGCACGATACCAAGTCATGTACTTTGTGTCTTGGTCTCCGGAAACGGACTCAAGTTGCGAGGCAAGTTCTTCGGGACCGTCTTTTTGGAACTTGCGCCGGCCCCTCGACGTCGACCTCGACGGCATCGGTATTGACGGCCGGTCTTCGGTACCGGTATCGATGTCCGCGAAATCGGCACCGATGGCATCGACCCCAGGAGCACAGGTCCCGTCGGCCCGCCGGTCCTCCGGTGACGGTAGGGGTGAGAGGCCGCGTGGGCAATTGGCCCCGGTCACTCCCTCTGCCCATGGCCCTCGGGACCGAACCCTGTCTGACCCGGTCCCTCGAGACCGAGGGGGATCGACCTCCTCCTCCTCCATGCCGGGCATCGCAAGAAAACAAAGAAGCACCGTCATCGGTCGCCATCGATACATCCGGCCCCCGGCGCCGGGGAGGATTCGACGCCGAGTAAGCATCCGCGTCGAGAGGAGAGGTCCCCCTCGGTAGTAGAGGTACCAACGCGTCAGGGTCCCAGCACTTCGGTGCAGTCTCCTGGACCCGAGCAGCTTCCGGCACCGACGCCTCTACCGGTCCCCCCGTCTTTCCCGGCAGCGGGCCTGGACGAGTGCCTCCGAGCCATCCTTCCGGGGATCCTGGAAGGGCTGATGCGCCAGAGTGTGCCGGCGCCGTGGGTGCTTGCGCCCTCGGCGCCGTTGACTGTGGCGCCGGCGAGCTCTAGCCCGGTGCCGAGGCCTTCGACGCCGCTTGCGGCGCCGGTCTTGACCGCCACACAGGTGGAGTCCCCGTCGATGGAGGGAGCTTCGTCCCTGCCGGCGCGGGAGTCCACCGCTCGACGACACCGAGGCCTCGGTGCCTCGACGTCGAGCCGGGCCCGGTTGAGGAGTCAGCTGCATGAGCTTATGTCCGACACCGAGGAAGAGGCCTCGTTGGGGGAGGAGGAGGACCCCAGATATTTCTCCTCAGAGGAGTCTGTGGGCCTTCCCTCCGACCCCACGCCTTCACCAGAGAGAAAGCTCTCGCCTCCTGAGAGCCTCTCCTTTGCCTCCTTTGTCAGGGATATGTCTATATGCATTCCCTTCCCCGTGGTCTCTGTGGATGAGCCGAGGGCTGAGATGCTCGAGGTCCTCGATTATCCATCACCACCTAGAGAGTCCTCCATGGTACCGTTGCACAATGTCCTCAAAGAGACACTGCTTCGGAACTGGATGAGACCATTATCTAATCCCACCATCCCCAAGAAAGCAGAGTCCCAGTACAGAATCCACTCGGACCCAGAGTTAATGCGGCCACAATTGCCTCATGACTCGGCGGTCGTGGACTCTGCTCTCAAGAGGGCACGGAGTTTGAGGGATACCGCCTCGGCGCCCCCGGGGCGGGAGTCTCGAACTCTGGACTCGTTTGGGAGGAAGGCCTACCAATCTTCCATGCTCGTGACCCGCATCCAGTCTTACCAACTCTACACGAGCATCCACATGCGGAATAATGTGAAGCAACTGGCGGACCTGGTTGACAAGCTCCCGCCGGAGCAGTCCAGGCCTTTTCAGGAGGTGGTCAGGCAGCTGAAGGCGTGCAGAAACTTCCTGTCCAGGGGTATATATGACACCTGTGACGTGGCATCTCGTGCTGCGGCCCAAGGTATAGTGATGCGCAGGCTCTCATGGCTGCGTGCCTCTGACCTGGACAACCGCACCCAGCAGAGGACTGGCCGACGTCCCTTGCCGGGGGGATAATATTTTTGGTGAGAAGGTTCGAGCAGCTGGTGGACCAACTGCATCAGCGGGAAACCGCCCTCGACAAGCTCTCCCACCGGGCGCCTTCAGCATCCACCTCAGCAGGTGGACGTTTTTCCCGGGCCCGGTAGGCTGCACCCTATGCTTTTACCAAGCGTAGGTACACCCAGCCGGCCCGAAGGCCTCGTCAGGCACAGGGACAGCCCCAGCGCGCTCGTTCCCGTCAACAGCGTGGCCTAAGCAGCCCCCTGCGCCTCCACAGCAACAGCCGGGACGGGCTTTTTGACTGGATCCAACGGGAACATAGCCGCCCAAAGTGTCCGTACGGACGATCTGCCGGTCGGAGGGAGGTTAAAATTTTTTCACCAAAGGTGGCCTCTCATAACCTCCAACCAGTGGGTTCTCCAAATAGTGCGGTGCGGATATGCCCCTGAATCTGGCCTCCCTGCCACCAAATTGTCCTCCGGGAGCTCAATCCTTCAGCTCCATCACAAGCAGATACTTGCAGAGGAACTCTCCGCCCTTCTCCGCGCAATGCGGTCGAGCCCGTACCACCCGGGCAGGAAGGGCAGGGATTCTATTCCAGGTACTTCTTGTGGAAAAGAAACGGGGGATGCGTCCCATCCTAGACCTGAGAGGCCCTGAAACAAATTCTGCGTCAAAGAAAAGTTCAGGATTGCTTTCCTTGGGCACCCTTCTGCCAATGATCAGAAAAACGATTGGCTATGTTCCCTGGATTTAAAGGACGCATACACTCACATCCCGTACTGCCAGCTCACAGACAGTATCTCAGATTCCGCCTGGGCGCACGGCACTTTCAGTATTGTGTGCTGCCCTTTGGGCTCACCTCTGCCCCACGGGTGTTTACAAAGTGCCTCGTGGTGGTAGCGGCGTATCTACGCAAGCAGGGAGTGCACGTGTTCCCATATCTCGACGATTGGCTGGTCAAGAACACCTCGGAGGCAGGAGCCCTCCGGTCCATGCAGTGCACTATTCAACTCCTGGAGCTGCTGGGGTTTGTGATAAATTACCCAAAGTCCCATCTCCAGCCAAACCCAGTCTCTGGGAATTCATAGGAGCTCTGCTGAATACCCAGACGGCTCAGGCCTTCCTTCCCGAAGCGGAGGCCAACAACCTCCTGTCCCTAGCTTCGCTGACCAGAGCGTCTCAGCAGGTCACAGCTCGGCAGATGTTGAGACTTCTGGGTCATATGGCCTCACAGTTCATGTGACTCCCATGGCTCGTCTTCACATGAGATCTGCTCAATGGACCCTAGCTTCCCAGTGGTTTCAAGCCACCGGGAATCTAGAAGATGTCATCCGCCTCTCCACCAGTTGCCGCACTTCACTGCTCTGGTGGACCATTCGGACCAATTTGACCCTTGGGACGTCCATTCCAATTCCACAGCCCACGAAAGTGCTGACGACGGATGCATCTCGCCTGGGGTGGGGAGCTCATGTCGATGGGCTTCACACCCAGGGTCTGTGGTCCCTCCAGGAAAAGGATCTGCAGATCAACCTCCTGGAGCTCCGAGCAATCTGGAACGCACTGAAGGCTTTCAGAGATCGGCTGTCCTGCCAAATTATCCAAATTCGGACAGGACAATCAGGTTGCAATGTATTACACCAACAAGCAGGGGTGGCACCAGGATCTCGCCCCCCTGAGTCAGGGAAGCCGTCGGGATGTGGCGTTGGGCTTGCCAGTTCGGCATGCTTCTCCAAGCCACATACCTGGCAGGTGTAAACAACAGTCTGGCCGACAGACTGCGCAGAGGTCATGCAACCGCACGAGGTGGTCGCTTCATTCCAGAGTGGTACGCAAGATCTTCCGAGAGTGGGGCACCCCCTCAGTGGAACTTTTCGCCTCTCAGACCAACCACAAGCTGCCTCTGTTCTGTTCCAGACTTCAGCGCCACACGGCAGACCTAGCGTCGGATGCCCTTTCTCCTTCATTGGGGGACCGGTCTCCTGTAGCTATCCTCCCATACCTTGGTGGGGAAGACCTTACTGAAGCTCAAGCAAGACCGCTGGCACCATGATTCTGATAGCGCCCTTTTGGCCCCCGTCAGATCTGGTTTTCCCTCTTCTTTCTGGAGTTGTCCTCAGAAGACCGTGGAGATTGGAGTGTTTTCCGACCCTCATTTCGCAGAACGGACAGAGCGTTGCTGCACCCCCAACCTTCAGTCTCTGGCTCTCACGGCTGGATGTTGAGGGCGTAGACTTCACTGCGTTGGGCCTGTCTGAGGGTGTCTCCCGGGTCTTGCTTGCCTCTAGGAAGGATTCCACTAAAAAGAGTTACTTTTTGAAGTGGAGGAGGTTTGTCGTGTGGTGTGAGAGCAAGGCCCTAGAACCTCGTTCTTGCCCTGCACAGAACCTGCTTGAATACCTTCTGCACTTATCAGAGTCTGGCCTCAAGACCAACTCAGTAAGGAATCACCTTAGTGCGATTAGTGCTTACCATTATCGTGTGGAAGGTAAAGCCATCTCTGGAGAGCCTTTAGTCGTTCGATTCATGAGAGGCTTGCTTTTGACAAAGCCCCCTATCAAGCCTCCTGCAGTGTCATGGGATCTCAACGTCGTCCTCACCCAGCTGAGGAAACCTCCTTTTGAGCCACTGAATTCCTGCCATCTGAGGTACTTGACCTGGAAGGTCATTTTCTTGGTGGCAGTTACTTCAGCTCGTAGGGTCAGTGAGCTTCAAGCCCTGGTAGCTCATGCTCCATATACCAAATTTCATCACAACAGAGTAGTGCTCCGCACCCACCCAAAGTTCCTGCCGAAGGTGGTGTCGGAGTTCCATCTTAACCAGTCAATTGTCTTGCCAACATTCTTTCCCAGACCGCATACCCGCCCTGCTGAACATCAGTTGCACACATTGGACTGCAAGAGAGCATTGGCCTTCTATTTGGAGCGGACACAGCCCCACAGACAGTCCGCCCAATTGTTTGTTTCTTTCGACCCTAACAGGCTAGGGTCGCTTTCGGGAAACGCACCATCTCCAATTGGCTAGCAGATGCATTTCCTCACTTACGCCCAGGCTGGGCTGGCTCTTGAGGGTCATGTCACGGCTCATAGTGTTAGAGCCATGGCAGCGTCAGTGGCCCACTTGAAGTCAGCCACTATTGAAGAGATTTGCAAGGCTGCGACATGGTCATCTGTCCACACATTCACATCACATTACTGCCTCCAGCAGGATACCCGACGCGACAGTCGGTTCGGGCAGTCGGTGCTGCAGAATCTGTTTGGGGTTTAAATCCAACTCCACCCTCCAGGACCCGAATTTATTCTGGTCAGGCTGCACTCTCAGTTAGTTGTTCTTCGTAGGTCAATTCTGTTGTTCCATCGCCGTTTGCGAGGTTAAATTGACCTGGGTTCTTGTTTTGAGTGAGCCTGAGAGCTAGGGATACCCCAGTCGTGAGAACAAGCAGCCTGCTTGTCCTCGGAGAAAGTGAATGATACATACCTGTAGCAGGTGTTCTCCGAGGACAGCAGGCTGATTGTTCTCACCTACCCTCCCTCCTCCCCTTTGGAGTTACGTTCATCATTTTTGCTTGTCATTCAACTGGCGGGAACGGTCACGCACGGGCGGGAAGACGGCCTCGGCGCATGCTGCGGTGGGCGTGCCCTGCGTGCGGACCGCCCGCGAAGCTTCTTCCGGTTGGTGGGGGCTGCCGCGGACGTCACCCCAGTCGTGAGAACAATCAGCCTGCTGTCCTCGGAGAACACCTGCTACAGGTATGTATCATTCACTTTGTTCCCCGAGATGCTGGGTGGCGGGCTTCATTCAAAAGAGTGCTTCGGCATCGAAGGTGTTGTCTGCCATTCCTCAAATTGCAGCCCCGCTTGGCCTTCAGCCTGTGGTGAGGCCTCTGATGCCAGTGTTGCATGTGGCCCTGGCATTGACTGCCACCCAGACTGGCACTCCCTCGACATTGATGAAGGAAGCTGCGCCAGAGTCGAAGCGAGAGCTGACTCTTCGATACCCCTCCCGGTGACATGGCTTCTGTAGGTCGAGGCAGGCTCGGTCTCTGCCTTCTCCAGATAAGGTTTTGGCTGATACCGATGAGGAGCACTCATGGGAATCAGATGATGACCATCGATACTTCTCGGAGGAGGAAAAAGAGGAAGATAATAATTTGGATAAGTCCTTCAGTCCCACAAGGAGCAAATAGCATGTTTGTATCACAAGGGCAGTTCACTGGGGATAATTGGCAGTTAGTGTGAATGTCCAAATATTGGAGAAGGACCAGCACAGTCAGATTCAGCAGCAAAATGGAACAGTAGAATATTCGGGGCATCCTTCAGCACGACAGGTGAAATCAGGGGTCAGGATAGCAGGCACAGAAACAGAGACCGATTTCTTTAGGGTCCATGGAACAGCATACACATCACTGATATGGATCCAAGTGTAGACTGCAAATGAAAAAAAAAAAAAAATTAAAGGGAGGGATTAACAATTTCTGTTACCCAGAGGGGACATACTTGTAATAGGTCAGAAGCCTGATGTAAGGACATGGAGTCTCGGGGACAAAGAGAAGAATAAATTCCAGTTCAAGGTAAGAATGATCTTGCTCCCTTAAAAAATACAGTGGAACGGGAGAAACAAAGGAGGCAGAAAGAAAAAGAACAAAAACATAAAACAGTATCAGGAACTCAAGAATGGAAGAGAAAAAGGTCTTACAGAGACACTGCAAATATAATGTCCAACACTGAAGTCAGGGTCTGAGGAGAACACAGGGACAGGAGGATGGAAAATAGAGGAACAGCATGATGGAAGAAAGGTAAGAACCAATGGAAACAAGGCAACATAGGAGAAATGTTGAAAAAAAAAGGAAATGCAAATTAAGGCAATAACATGTGTTAAACACAGCAACAGATTAATCCTAATCTATATAATAAGATGGACTGCATTCGTGTTTGAGGGACAAGGATGAACGGCTGGATAGGTGGTGCCAAACAGGATCATCGCACAGCTTGACCCTAAAGGGGTGGCTACTTCCACTGTAAAGGGTTCCAAGAACCTCTGGTTAGTCCACGATGATGGACGGTAGATCTTCTGATCGATCAGGTGGCCAGGTTACTACTGCACAAAACAAGGGTCTGAGGACGAGATCCCAGCTGATTCAAGAGCAGGAGTGAGAAGATCATATGCAAACTATAAAGCAGAAGAGTAAAGAAAGGTCATCAGAACCTGTGGCTATCCCCTGGGAGATGTTGGGGAAGTGGATCAAGCATCCAGTAACAATTTGGTGTGAAGGTAATCCAGTTTGCTTGTGAGGGCTGTGGCAAACAGAAAAGAGATCCAGTGGCAGTGCCTGTAGCCAAGAGAAAGCAGAAGAGGAGTGGCCTAGTGGTTAGAGCACCAGGCTTCACATGCAGAGGTGGCCAGTTCAAATCCCACTGCTGCTCTTTGTAATCTTGGAAGTCACTTAACCTTCCATTGCCTCAGGTATGAACTGGGAAGCCATACCTAGAATAACTTCCAGATGTTAAAGCATAAACTATAATTGCAGCAGTTTCAGATACACATTGGAATGCTTCAAGCCATTGTGAATATGGACACACACACATCAAAAGTTACCTTTTTCCTGTACAGGGCTTTTGCATATCTGTGAAATCAAGATGCAAATCACGGAAAGGGCTAGAGAGATTAGGAAAGGAGGGGGGAAGGGTTACTGGAGAATGTTTAGAAAGTAGTGTGTTAAACAAGTATGACATTGCCGCATAAATCTTTGAATCACTTGCTTAAGATGAGGGGCCCATTACTTTTTCTAATGCTTGAAAAACCAGTGCTTTTTTTTGTACCGGTACACACCGGAAGGGCATACCGGTACCTTTTTTTCCCTCCGGCGAGTCCTGCACCCTTCTTCTCACTCCTCTACTTACTACTATGTCGGACTCGGCAGCGTGAACGGTGCAGGCAGAGATTGAGAGAGGCTGGCAGTGTCGGAGCTTCCCTCTGCATGTCCCGCCTACATTGTTTCAACTTCCTGTTTCCGCATAGGCGGGAGTCGCAGAGGAAAGCTCCGACGCTGCCAGCCTCTCTCAATTGCTGCACCGTTTGCGCTGCTGAGTCCGAAGCTGCCAGCCTTTCTATCGGTTCGCTGGCAGGCAGTGAAGAAGGAGGACAGGCTGGGAGGAGGATGGGCTGGGGGAAGAAGAATCGCTGGACATGGGAGAGGGGAGGGCAGGGGAGAGAGGAGAATCGCTGGACATCGAGGGGAGGGCAGGGGAGAGAAGATAATCGCTGGATATCATGGGAAGGGATGGCAGGGAAGAGAGAATTGCTGGACATCGATTGGATAGGAGGGGAGGGCAGGGAAGAGAGAATTGCTGGACATCAATGGTAGGAGAGGGCAGGGATGGACTGTCCAGTGAATCCAGCTTCTGCCTATTTTCTTCATCCATGTACAGTTTTTCTCCTCTCTTCCTTTTCCCCCATCTCATCTCCTTCCTCACTTTTCCCTCTCCTCCACCCATGTCCAGCAACCCTCCTCTCCCCCCTGCCCTCCCCTCCATCCACCCACCCATGTCCAGCAACCCTCTTCTTCCCCCTGCCTGCCCCTCCATCCACCCACCCATGTCCAGCAACCCTCCTCTACCCCTGCCCTCCCCTCCACCCACCCATGTCCAGCAACCCTCCTCTTCCCCCTACCCTCCCCTCCATCCACCCATGTCCAGCAACCCTCCTCTCCCCCCCTGCCCTCCCCTCCCCTCCATCCACCCATGTCCAGCAACCCTCCTCTCCCCCCCTGCCCTCCCCTCCATCCACCCATGTCCAGCAACTCTCCTCTTCCCTGCCCTCCCCTCCATCCACTCATGTCCAGCAACCCTCCTCTCCCCTGCCTACCCCTCCATCCCACCCATGTTAACCATCTCCTTCCAGCCTCCCCCCCCCAGCAGCCCATGTCAACCATCTCCCTTCTAGCCCCTCCCCTACTCAACACCAGACATTTCTTGCTTTCTTCCAGCCCCCCCCCCCGATTCTCGATCCTCCGCTCTCCAGGCCGTCGATCATCTCCTGTCTGCCCTCAGCTCCCCGATAGCCCTCGTTTCCTTCCTGCCACCGCCCTGCCTTTAAATATTGTATTTTTCCTCGAGTCACGGTGCCGGCATTGAAAGCAGCAGGCTCAGCTCGGCTCCAGCCTTCCCTTGCATGGTTCCACCTCGCAGAAACAGGAAATACATCAGAAGAGGGCGGAACCATGTGAGGGAAGGCTGGAGCCAAGCTGAGCCTGCTGCTTTCAATGCTGGTGCCGCGACTCGAGGAAAAATACAATATTTAAAGGCAGGGCGGCGGCAGGAAGGAAACAAGGGCTATCAGAGAGCTGAAGGCAGACAAGAGATGATGGACGACCTGCGGAGCGGGGGAGCCTGCAGCTCGTAGGGTGGGGGGAGGAGAGGCAAGCCAGCTCGCAAGATGCCAATAAATTTAACAACCGGCTCTTGCGAGCCGGCTCCATCACACCACTGTACCTACTCGTCCTTCACCTCAAAGGACTATGTCTCAGTGCTGCCATCCAAGACAGCAGCGGTGTCAAAAATCCCAGGTGCCCTCTGTCTAAACAACCTAATTTTTGACTCCTTCCTAGAGAGCATTGCCACTGTACAGTTGGCCATGCTAAGCGGCCTACTACCTGTTGGAGAGAAACTCATTCTCTTCCAACAGAAATAGCCTCTCATACCCTCTGACTCTGATGGGTGCTACACACCATTCAGCACAGCTATGCTCTGTGTCGGCAAAAAAAGACCCCCGACCATCCACCAAAAGAGTCTTGTTTCAACTCCCTACAAAGGAAATTACTCTGAGAGGAGCTCTCTGCCTTCCTACAGCAGAATGCAGTAGAACGAGTTCTTCCACTGGACAGGGGTCAAGGGTTCTACCCCAGATATTTTCTCATTCTGAAAAAGACAGTGGGAGTATTTCCAGTTCTCGATCTGTGAATCCTCAACAAGTTTTGCATGGTATCCCTGGGATCACTACTTCTCATGGTACAACTCAACAATTAGACCTCAAGACCACATGCCTATTCTTCTGACACACAGAAAGTTTCTTCACTTCTGCTGTGGAATTCTGCACTATCAGTACAAGGTTTTACCACTTGGCTTAGCCTCGGCTCCTCAAGTCTTCACAAAGTATCTAGTAGTGATAGCTGCATTCTCCGAGGACAAGCAGACCTATTTATCCTCACAAATGGGTAACGCGGTGCCATGTTGCGCAGTCCGGAGCTTATAAACAAGCTTTAGAGAGCTTTGTGAAATGAAAGACATGCTCCACTACGCATGCACGAGTGCCTTCCCTTAAGCTGTGAGGGATCGGTTACAGCAGTTTTCTACCGCGGTGTGGAGAGGACCGTATATGTAGTTTCTCCTCATGCCCAGTTCAGAAGAGCTTCTTTTTGTGCCTTTTCGGGTCTTTTTTTTTTTTTTTTTCCCTTCTCTTCCCGTATTTTCTTCTTTTTTTTTTTCCATGACTTAGGTCGCATTTAGGCCTAGTCTCCAGTCGGGTCTTTCCTTTGATCTTTTTCTTGCCTTACCCCTTTATGTTCAAGCACCATCGCTTCCTTTGATTCGCTTTGGAAGTTTTTCTTTCCATGTCCACTAAAGTTCCCATTGGCTTTAAGCACTGTTCCCAGTACAATCGGACGATCTTTGACAAAGACGCCCATTCTTGGTATCTTCAGTGTTCAGGGCCCGACCATAGCCCTGCCAACTGTGTCCTTTGTCTTTGTATGAAAAAGAGGACTCAGCTTGCCAGAGAGGCTCAATGCATGAGGATTTTTGGAGCTACGTCCGAGTCCTCGGCATCGCGGTCGGGAGGTCGGGGCAACAGCATCGACATCAAAGACTGCATCGAGAGCATTGGTCCAAATGACTACTTCAGAACCCATAGACACTGGGAGCCATAGTGCGTCAGGTGGATCTCCGCCTGTCTTGACACCGGCTGCTGGACAGGGCCCCCGAGACCTGCCAGTGTCGGACCTGACCCCAAGGCGACGTGAGGATTTGACATCGTCATAATTGGCACTGAGGAGTCTTGATACTGAGCTTCGGGTGAAGGCGAAGAAGCATCAGCATTGGTCGTCCTTGACGCATGGTGCTGGGAGCTCTGAGGGATGCGAGTGATTCGACACCTGAGAAGCGTTGTGCTGGGAGGATCGCTCCCCCTCTATCCAGGAGGTACTGATGCGTCTGTCTCCAATCAGCCAGGATCCGACTCCCATCTCAGCCCCATCAGTTCTGCATCCTATCTTGGAGAAAGTATCTGGGCCTTGCTCCCTGAGCTGCTGGAAAGCCTTTTTCAATGGTGTGCATCGGTATTGGGGGTTCAATTAAGAAGGAAAGCCGGGGGTTCAATTAAGAAGGAAAGCCAGGCGTTCAAATTCAGTGAGAAAGAAAGGAAGAAAAAGACTTATCAGGGGTTGATAAATGACTGCTACTCTAAGAGGTAGAGGAGTGAATAGACAGGTGGCGTGAACTTCAAAGGAAGAAAAGCAGTGAGACTGAGGTGGAAGATGAGGTTGAAATCTACAGGAGGGTATAAGTAGTAGCCCGACTCCACCTCCGCGGTCAACCAGGCAAGGAGTATGGGAGAAAAGGTAAACTCCATGACACAGGGCTGCGGCTGAAGCAGAGTCTTCAGGGCAAAGCCAAGTCTCAGGGCAAGCAGATGGAGAGTACGAGAGAGAAAAAGGTCATGGATGTAGGAAAGTTTGTTGCAGACAGAGCGGGCATTCCACAGAGCACATGAGAAAGGCAGGGAAGAAGGAGGGAGGAGAGGAACAGAAATTAGATTGGAGACATCACGGTGTGATTTGCACGAATAGGATGAGAGCTGATGTGGAGGACCTAGATTGGGTTTGATAACCCCAGCGGAGAGCTCCAGGTGATCTGCAACGCTCTAAAGGCTTTCAGAGGTTGGCTGTCCATCCAAATTGTGCTCACTCAGACAACCACACGTTTGTGTGGATTGATGTAGAGGCTTCTGCTTTTTGCCACTCTTGATTGGCTCTTTCTATCTTACCTCGATTTCATAAAATACGTTCATGAAAAATGGGCAGCCTATGTACATTATAACGGGGGGCAACCATCTCTTTGTCGACTGCCAAGGCAGTGTTTAGAGGGGATGTCATCGCTTATGTGCATTGATGTAATAAGCGTTTGAATGCTAGTGTTCTACTTTTGGAGTCTTAATTACAAAAAGCCAAAAAAACATATATCCGAAGGCCATGCCAGAATACACGGGAGCGGTAAAATGCAACTCAGGTGGCCCTGAATTCTCTATCGGAAACACCAGAAGAGGAACAAAATGTTCTGCAGTGCAGAAAGCAGTCCAAAGAAGAGCAGAACACATGTCTAATATGATAAAAAGGCTTTATTTGTGCCACTCTGTAAAATGCCCCAATTTGACCATGTTTTGCCTCACTAGAGGCTGTGTCAGGGGCTAAAACAGCTGTGTGGTAAAACTTTAAAACATACAATAAATCATATAACATAAAACACCCATCCAGAATATCAAATATGATGGAAAAACATTTTCATAAAATGTGAGTTAGGAGCAAACCACCAATGAATTATTAGAGGCAGGGTCAAATAGCATAGGTTAGTTATTACATGCAAACCAATAGATAATAAGGCTTATAAATAAAGCCTTATTATCTATTGTGTATTCTGCTCTTCTTTGGCCTGAATTCTCTATTGCATGAGCGTACGTTACAATCACTTATGTTCCGTAAATTTCAACTTCAGCGTTTTGGAAACAAGCCAGGACATCTGCTTGCGTGTGTGGTCTAGTCTTGGGATGGGTTGAGAGCAATAGCTGTCGTACGGGACTTCCGAGGGCACGTACATAATAAAAGCGAAGACATAGTTCGAATTTTTACCCATTTTATGAAGCTTTATATGATGGATAGCTCTCTAGATCTGGCCTCTTTGACCGCTTATTTTGAGGCAGCAGAACTTTCGAAATTGACTCCTCAGGAAGCTAAGCTTCTTCATGATCCCCTTTCTGCAAAAGAGATACAGGGCATCATTAAATCTTTGGAACTATATTCTGTTCCTGGTCCCTATGGCTTCTCTGGACAGGTCTATATGATGTTGCCTCCATAGATTTTGGGACCCCTTTCTGCTTACTATGAGGGCATAGCTAGTGGTGAGTTCCCGATATGCACTAACTCAGCTTTAGTGTCTTTGATTCCGAAGCCCTGAAGACCGGCTGATCTAGCAAATTCATTTCGCCCTATTTCGCTCCTCAGTGTAGATCTTAAAATACTTGCAAAAGCCTTGGCAGAGCGTTTGGCCGAGATTCTTCCTCAATTAGTGTGTAGTGAGCAGGTGGGGTTCATTCATTATCTTCAGTCTGTATGTAATGTGCATCTCTTATTGTTAGCCATAGCACACTGTCAGCATGAAAAAGTACCTTCCCTGTTAGTAAGTCTAGATGCTAACAAGGCTTTTGATAGAATGGGTTGGGACTACCTATTTCAAGTACTGCACCACATGGGCTTTAGAGGCTGGTATTCTTGAGCTCTACGGACTCTTTGGCTTCTTTATTGATTAATGGGGTAAGGGGCAAACACCAGGGGTGTCCGCTTTCTCCTTTTTAATTTTTGTTATCCTTGGAGCCCCTGCTGCATGTCCTGAAATCTGCAGGGGGGTTTGGGGTGGAGCTGCTAGATAACCGTATTAAAGCCCTCATTTTTGCAGATGATTTGCTAGTGGTATTGACTGATCACAGTAGGTCTCTGCCTAATTTGCTTCACTTAATCCTTTCAATTTGGTCAGATTTCTGGCTTTACCTTGAATTTGCAGAAATCACAACACTTTTGTGCTCCCAGTCACAAAACATCAGTGGGTGGGGGACCTTTTCATTAGCATGGGCGGAAGGCCCTCTCAAAAATTTTGGAATTTATATACCACACGATTTATCTCAGCTTTACTCAGTGATTATTTCAAGATTGCTTAATGACACTGGTATAAAATTGCAAGTTTGGTGGATGTTCCCCTTATTGTTGGGATGCATATCACTGTTTAATATGTTTATCATCCCACGTTGCCTTTATGTTTTTCAGGTTCTTCCCTTGTTTCTTAAAGTGTCTGATGAGAAAAGTTTAGATCAATGCTTAATGTTTTCTTTGACAGGGTAAAAGAGCACGCCTTTCACTGTCCACTCTCCAGATACCTGTGGAATATGGGGGCCTTGGCTTATTGAATTTGCATCAAATTATGATTGGTAGCGGAATAAGACATATCAATGATTGGTTTCGTTCAACACAGGACTTTTCTGCCACAACCTTGAAAACTCAGTTGACTTCCAGTATTCACTTTAGCTGTCTACTACACACAGCGGGAGGGAGTATTCCCCCAATGCTGCGTCACTCATCCATCTTTCCCACAGCCAAAGCAATCTGGCACTAGATTTGTCGACATCATCACTTTTCATCAAAGGTGACCCCTTTTCTGGGCATTTGTGACAACACTGCTTTTCCCCCTGGTCTCCACTATGCCACGTTTCGCAGATGAAGATGACTGGAAGTTGTTTATTTGTTGCATGTGGTGACTGAGGAGGGGACGTGTTAAACCATTCTCTGCCCTGCAACAGGAGTTTTCCATACCTGCTACAGGCATTTTTTTTTTTTTTACAATAACCAATTATGTCGTCATGTCAGTAGCTTTCCTTGGGAGGACATAGCTGAAGATGTCCAAGAGGAACTCTCTACAGCGTTTACTTTAGGAGCACAAGAAAAGGTGCCCCTATCCTTTCACCATTGTCACATCAGAGATTCTATGCCAGAACTTAACTTTGCACATTTGACAACCATTTGGAGTACAAACTTTGGTGTCTACCTATCCGTGTTCCACTATAAGACACATGTTCTGTCGTTGCATTGCCAATCTGTAGTCTTATCCTGTTGGGAACTCCAATACAAGTTTGCCCTGTGACTGACTGTATGTGTACCCCAGGCAAGCTTTTCATATGGGCTTGTCTCCCACTGGTTCCTGCTTGAAATGTAACAAAGTGGGAGCTACGTTGGGACACATGGTTTGGTCCTGCCACCTGATCACTTCTTTTTGGAAGACTCCCTTGTCACAGGTTTCGCAACTTTGGAAGGCTGGTTGGTACTTTGACCCATTGCTACTATTTGGCTGACCACACCTGGGTCCCCCGTCACCCTTGGGTCTCCGGGAATTTGTGTCTTGGGCCACAGACATGGCCAAGAGAGTAATTTTATTGTAGTGGCTCTCCAAGAGTGGCCCCTCTCTGCAACAGTGGCGTGCCAAAATGCTTGTTCTAATGCGAATAGAGCAGCTGGAGGTTAGGGACATCTCCACCTCTGGTCTTCAATTTCAACAAAGATGGACCCCCTTTTGGTCAACATCATCTCCAGTAGTGCACAGTTAACTGCTGAACTTTTGAGCACCTTAGGATTGTTTTACATACAGGAAGGACTTTTCAGGAGAGGGGGAATGTCAGGGGGTTGGGGACTGGGTGGCTCTTTTGTACTTTTAAACCAACTATTTTCTATACAGTGCCGAATGTTCCTGTTTTAATTGTGGTTTAATAAAAATTATTTGAAACATAAAATTGGCAGTAGGGAGAATGGTGGTGTCTACAAGAGAATCCATATGGCCTCTCTGGTGGGTAAATTAGTGGAGTCACTACTGAAGGAAAAGATAGAAAAATGTGAATACAGCATATTAGAGTATAACAGCCTGGTTTTAAATTCAGGTACCCAAAAAGTGTAGATGCACAAGAGTCAAGCATTTTCTTTGGAATGGTAGTTCTAGAATAGGGAATCTTAGTATAAGGATGAAAGGGGGTAGAATGAGATATAGTCTCCCAAATACATTGTTGGATGCAAAATCTGCATCAGAATCCAGAGAAGTGTTAGATGAGCACAGAAGATTTACACTTGTGAGGAAGTGAAGGCACTACCAAAGACTGAGTAAGGTCTGTGATATAGCAACAGAAAAAGTAAAGAGCAGACTAGATTTGCCATGCAGTGGTTATCTGCTGTCACATTCTGTATAAAACACTGCATTCACCAACATTACTGTAGAATAAGATAAGGGTGGTGATTTTGAATTTAAAGAGGGTTGATAGTTGCTGATGGAAGAATTTCTTTATAGACAATGGAAGCTCTAAAGACAACATGCACAATGTTGGAGGAGCAAGTGATGGATCTTGAGGCCCTAAATGATGAGCTGTTGGAGAAGGAGCGACAGTGGGAAGCCTGGAGAAGCTCTTTAGAGGATGAGAAATCACAGTTTGAGTGCCGGCTTCGAGAGGTGCAGAGGATGTTAGATACAGAGAAACAAAGCAGGTATGTTATGCTATATCTGAAAATAAGATGATGGCTCTAATGGGGGTCATGGGCAGTGCTTAAGGAAAGAAAAACATGGTTTGCGTGCTGTATTTGTTGTCATCCATTTTGAACTGTGGTAGCCTGTAAGAGGTCTCAGCTGGATAGAAAATAGATATATTCATGCATTTGAGCCTTTGTGTCTGACTTCTCTTGTTTTTCTTCAAACTTCTCTTTTAATGCAAGATTTCTTTTACTTTTCTTTCTTATAATATTTAATATTCAAACTTATATTCTGCTACTTTCAATTATTACAGTTGTACAGAGTGATTTATAACAAATCAACAAATGATAGCATCCTACCATCACCAAAATTTTCTTTTTAATAATTTTAAATCCACACACTCGGATTTAATTCATCTCTAACAAACTATCTCATCTAGTAAAACAGTATCATGATATCCTACTCAGCTAATTATGTAAAATGCTCCTTAAACAGCCATGTTTTTAAGTGTTTCTTAAAAACTAAGATAATCCTTAAACATTTTTTAAAAAGTCTTCTGGCAGTGTGTTTCACAATTCGAGCACCACCCCAGAGGAACAAATAACACACGTCTTAACTAACCACAGTAAAAACAGATTTATTCAACCACTAATGTGAAGGTGTCTCTGGTACATAAATGGACAGCTTTTCACTTAAATTCTCTAGTCCTATAACTTGGATGACCTTGAAGGCCAAAATCAAGGCCAAAAAAAGTATTTTAAACCTAGTCCTTGTTTCTGGGGGTAGCCAATACAGGACCTTGGAAAGTTTTTTTTTTTTTTTTTTAATATAACATACTTTGGAAGCACCAGATAAATCTTGCTGTAATAGTCCAAATGACTTAATACACTCAACTGTCCAGAAGTCTTGTGGGTGCAAATAGGATCTCAATTGATGTGTTACCTTCAATTTCAGCCAAGTCTTTGCTACTACTACATCTATTTGCAAATCTACGGTGAATTGTGAAGATAGTAGAACTTTTTGTCTGTGACCACTAGGATGTCATGATCCATTATTTACATTTTCTATGCTAGCTGAAAGTTTTTGCTGAGCATATACATTGAGGAGGGCATGCCTGCAGGAAAGCGTGCATGACAATTAGCAGGAGATAGCTAAAAGTCATTTGATTGGCTTATGGCTCAAGCAGTAGGTTCAAGGAGAAATTGTAGCTGACTGAGATGGTATGGAAAGAGATGAATGAAATTGTTTTTATTGGGGAGGAAGGAGAAAAACAGGAGCATGTAGGTGCTGAGATCAATTTGATTTCATGCTGGATCTCTAGTAATTAGGAAGATAAACATTAACAGGCTGATACTGAATGATGAAAGTTACATTATTTTTTTTAAATGACCAATTTTTTATGTCATAGGTCCATAAACAGTCTGAAAACGTTACACGTTTAAACTTCTGTAACTTTATTTTTTCACATAAAGGATGGGGTTCGGACTGTTGTATTACATATTTTTTGCTCTAACAATTTATAATAATACATTTTTGTTTCTGGTGATTTTAGTCACAAATATGTATGTTCAGCACTCCTGCATATATAGTCTGAGTTGAATATACAACATGTAATACAGTATCTGCCATGGGCTATACTTTACAGCAATATTAAGCTGCTGTATGGTAGCTAAACCTAAAGTAAACTGCTTCACTGTATTAATAGTAGCTGAATATTGTCACAGTATGTGTATCTCTTGGTTCCTACCCAGGCAATATACAGATAATCTAGTGCCATTGAAAATCTGTAGCAAGAGGAGTTGTACATTTACTGATCACTGGTAAATATGTTACTCTTTTTGAATGTAGGCCCACATGTGGGAGCAAAAAGATAACTCTGTTTTGGGGTGTTATTCGGGTACCTGACAGTGTAAGTTATATCAAAAATGGGTCCCAACTAGACTAGCATTGGTTAGAGATGTGTCAAAAGTAAATGTATCACCCCTTATCCTTAGCCCCTGTGCCAAAATAATAAAATAAACTAACTACACACCCAAATATTTTAAAAATAGGTTCTTATTTTATTTACAGTAGCAGAAAATGACATCGAGTAAACAAGAATTAAAAAAAAAAAGACAATCCTATTACAGAAATAGATTGGAGTAAAGGTATATAAAGCCCTAGCTAGCCTCAAAAGTATAAAGAGTCACTCTAAAACCAGGGCAATAATCAAAGATGCATGGCACACACAACCTGATGTAGTCCTTCAGATGTCAGTCTGGTCCAGTGCAGATCTGCCCCTCAGATGTGGTATGGAGACACAGCAGCTAACCCTGGCAAGAGCTGCATTTTATGGAGAAATCGGGAGCCTTATCTCTATTACTGAGATATGTTCTATCTGAAGAACATAAACAAGTAGCTCCAAGTATTCTACATTGACATCAATTCTGATAACAGCTTGCTTCATTGACGTCTATTCTGATAACCTGCCTCAATGCTGATAACACTGTCCTTTATAAGCTGCTTTTGTCCAGTAAACAAGAATTATTATTCTTCTGTTAGATTGGATGTCTCCACAATGTCTTAGAGTCTTTGAAGAGGAAATATCTGAATTTGCACATTATAATCAGGTTCTTAGTGCTGGATAGTGCCATTTGTGTAGGACCATGTATGTCATGTAGGTTCATATAGTCACATGGATGACTGGGCATAATGCTCATAGTAGTGCTAAAGCAGTGCTTCAGTATCTTGACTTCTTTGCTCCTACACATAGTTGATGAACATATTATTTTTAAATAATTTTGTTGCTATAAAATCTTATAAAGTAGGTTCTATACATCAACTTAAATAATTTATATCTCTGATATGTATTTTTGTCTATTATTCCATGGCAGTGAAAATGCTGTGAAGCCTGGAGATAGGTATAGAAACAGAACTGGAATCTATGTAACCACGAGCAGGTGCTTTGCTTCTCTGTGGCTAAATTTAGTATGTAAGCTCTTAAAGAAGGACATTTTAACTTTAACATACACAAAATAGAGTACAGTGACTGTACCGTGTTCTCTGTTCTCATTATTTTGCTTCCTACTAAAGAATTCGAGCTGATCAACGAAGTAGTGAATCACGTCAAGTCATAGACTTGGCAGTCAAAGAACACAAAGCTGAGATTATGGTACTTCAACAGGCGCTGAAAGAGCAGAAACTCAAAGCTGAAAGCCTTTCAGATAAGGTTAGTAATAGTTCTTTAATTTCTAGAAAAAAAATGAGATATATAGATGAGAACATATTGCAGTGCTCTTCCGATGCAAATTACCTCCTCTACTCCCGCTTTCCCACTGATACACTAATGACCAGAAAATCAGGCTTCCTTTTAAGATAATCATTGTGTGACAAAGAAGTGATTTGAGACTTAATGGCATCTAACTAAAGGCAGATTTTTGTTCTGATATTTTTAACATTACTCTGAATCTAATCTTTGCAATGCCATCATAGAGGTAGTTAATCTGCTTAATTTATACTACCTCTTTGATAACAGATACAGAGAAGGACGTAGGAATCATAATGGATGTTAATGGGTTGTATGAAGGGTGGGTTAGATTGGTTTTTACTGCTGTAATATGTTAACAGTAATTTGTGACTGTTCATTCACAGTTGAATGACCTGGAAAAAAAGCATGCCTTGTTGGAAATGAATGCTCGTAGTTTGCAGCAAAAACTTGAAACAGAACGGGAACTCAAACAGAGACTTCTCGAAGAGGTAATAACTAGTATTTAGTGTGATTGTAGAAAGAAAAAGGTTAACTAACAAAAAAATATATAAGGTGATATCTTTTATTAGTCTACCATAATACATCTCTGCTCTCTTTCAAGAACTGACAGATATCACTTTATTTGTTTTTGGGGGTTACCTTTATTTCTCCGAGGACAAGCAGGCCTATCTATTCTTACAAGTGGGTATCACAGGCTTTGTTGCCCAGTCCGGATCTTGTGACAAACATAAGAGCTTTGTGGAACGCGAAACACGCTCCACTGTGCATGCTTGATTGCCTTCCCTCCTGCCATGTGAATGTGGTCATCTCAGTTGCTTTTTTACCGCAGTGAGGAGAAGGGTGTACTTTTTCATTGTCTCCACACTTCGCTCGGTCCAAGAGCTTCTTTTGTGCCTTTAGGCATGTTTTTCTTTGCCTTTACGACACTGCTTCTATTAGCATAACTTTCCTTTCCCTTACCTTTATTTTCATTTTTTTCCCACAACTTTTAAGTTTTCTTATTTTGTTTGTTATCACAAGGCTGCTTTCAGGCCTTGGCCTCGGCCAGGTTTCTCCCTATATTTTTTTGGGTGCCTTGCCCCTTTTTTCAGGCACTATCGCTTCCTTTAATTTAGCCGACAAAGTTTTCCTGTCCATGTCCACTAAAGTTCCCAGTGGCTTCATGTGCTGTACCCTGTGCAATCGGATGATCTCTGGAACAGACACCCATACTTGGTGTTTCCAGTGTTTAGGGCCCAACCATAGCCCTGCAAACTGCACCAGTTGTCTTCATATGAAGAAAAGAACCCAACTTTCCAGAGACGCTCAACGTGAGAAACTTTTTGGAGCCAAGTCCAGTTCCTCTGTGTCGACATCGTCATCAAGGTTGAGCATTTCACTGATGTTGGGATAATCGGTAACCATGGCTCCTGTTAGACCTGCAGACACTGGGAGCAGTGGAGACACTGGGAGCAGTGGTGCATCGAGTGGGTCTCCTTCCCAATGTGCTCTTCTACCAGCAGCCACCAGCCGGTTCCAGTATCGAACCCGACATTCCTGTAACCTGTGTCTCAACTGGAGCCCCAGCTTTTCCCAATGTCGGGCCCTCGATGAGCGCATCCGAGCCTTGCTTCCTGTGCTGCTTGATGGCCTTATACAACGGTGTTTATCGGCATCAGGGGTGCTTGTGCCTACCCTGCCTCCTGTTGCGGTCTCGCCTGGCCCTCAGCTTGCTGTGCATCCCCGGTTTCGACTGCTACCCAAGCCAGGACCTCCTTGATGTCTGTAGAGGAAGCTTCGTCGGAGTTGAGATGGGAACCGACTGCTCGTTCACGTCCTGGTCGGGGGAAGGCTGAATTTTTTTTCAAGTGTACTTCAAAATTAGATCCTGATTCACAATAACCTCGTTGTAAAACAAAACATAATGTGAATCCCGTTCGCACACTTACAACCACTGCACATGTACTTGTATATTGAAAACGAGAGAAAAAGACCTCATACTACTGTGGCTCTGCTCGGTTGCTTCCAACCGGAAAAATACTAATAGCACACAGTTAAAAAGTAATCATAGGCAAAAAACCTCTCTTTAACTCTTGTAACAACGTGGTGTGATAATCAAAATCAAAAACCACTTATCAGACAGTGTGACCCCTTATCACCGCCGAAAGGTGGGTTCTTCAAATAGTCCATCTCAGATATGCCCTCAATTGGTATCAGAATCCTCCAAATTGCCCACCGAGAGCTCACTCATTCAGCTCTCAGCACAGGCAGGTACTTGCAGAGGAACTCTCAGCCCTTCTAAAGACCCACATAGTCGAGCCTGTTCCACCAGGGCAGGAAGGGTGGGAATTCTATTCCAGGTACTTGTACAAAAGAAAACAAGGGAAATGTGTCCCATCCTAGACCTAAGGGCCCTGAACAAATTCCTAGTCCAAGAGATGTTCAGGATGGTTTCCCTGGGCACCCTTCTCCAAATGATTCAGTAAAATGATTGGCTATGCTCTCTGGACTTGAAAGATGCATATATTCACATCCTGATAACTTCCAACCCACCAGAAATATCTTCAGTTTCGGCTGGGAACACATCACTTTCAGTACCGCGTGTTGCCTTTTGGCCTTGCATCAGCTCCCAGGATCTTCACCAAATGTCTAGCAGTAGTTGCAGCATTTCTACGCAGACTGGGAGTCCATGTGTTACCATATCTTGATGACTTGAGGATAACTCCAGAAGTAGAGGGAACCATATTTGCCATGGCCAGTACGGAGTGATCAGAATCATGGTTCCACGGTCTTGCTTGAGTTTAAACAGTTTTTCGCACTAGATTTATGGGAGGGTATGCATACAGAATACCTGTCCCCCAATTGAGGAGGAAAGCATCTGATGCTAGTCTGTCGTGGGCCTGAAGATTGAAACAGAACTGAGGGACCTTGTGGTTGATGTGAGTGGCAAAGAGAACCACCAAGGGGGTGCACCACACTTGGAAGATTTTGCGGGCAGTCCCATATTGAGAGACCATTTGTGTGGTTGCATTATCCTGCTCAGTCTGTCGGCCAGGGTGTTGTTTTTGACTACCAGATAAGTAGCTCGAAGGAACATGCCATGTTGGCGAACCCAATGCCACATCTGAATAGCCTCCTGACAGAAGGCGTGATACAGTGCCTCCCCCCCAGCTTGTTGGTATAATACATGGCAACCTGATTGTCAGTTTGAGTGAACACAATTTGATAGCTGATTTCTGAAAGCTTTTAGATTGGAGTGGAATTCGTAGTGTTTTCTGACCCTCATAACTAGAATGAGGGGTCTCTTCTACATGCCAGCCCCCAGTCTCTGGCTCTCACAGCTTGGATGTTGAGAGCCTAGAATTTGCTTCCTTAGATCTTTCAGATCTTCCAGGAAAGACTCCACTAAGATGTGTTATTCTTTCAAATGGAGGAGGTTTGTCGTCTGGTGTGAGAGCAAAACCCCAGATCCCCTTATGCCCTACACAGGCCCTGCTTGAATACTTTCTTCACTTATCAGAGTCTGGTCTCAAGACCAACTCTAAGTGTTCACCTTAGTGCAATTAGTGCATATCGTTACTGTGTAGAGGGTAAGACCATCTCTGGACAGCCTCTAGTTGTTCGCATCATGAGAGGTTTGCTTTTGTCATAGCTCCCTGTCAAACTTCCACCTGTGTCATGGGACCAAAACGTCGTCCTCACCCAGCTGATGAAAGCTCCTTTTGAGTCACTGAATTCCTGCCATTTGAAGTACTTGACCTGAAAGGTCATTTTCTTGATGGCTGTTACTTCAGCTCATAGGGTCAGTGAGCTTCAGGCGTTAGTGGTGGATGCACCTTATACTAAGTTTCATCACAACAGAGTAGTCCTCTGCATGCTCCCGAAGTTCCTGTCGAAGGTAGTGTCGGAGTTCCATCTGAACCAGTCAATTGTCTTGCCAACATTCTTTCCCTGACCTCATGCCCATCCTGGTGATAGCACCTTGCACACCTGGGATTGCAAGATAGTATTGGCCTACTACATGGAGTGGACCAGGCCCCACAGACAGTCCACCCAACATTTTGTTTCTTTTGATCACAACAGGATGGGGGTCGCCATTGTGAAATGCACCATTTCTAATTGGCTAGCAGATTGCTTTTCATCGCTTATGCCCAGGCTGGGCTGGCCCTAGAGGGTCATTTTATGGCTCACAATGTCAGAGCCATAGCTGTGTCGGTAGCCCACTTGAAGTCAGCCTCCATTGAAGAAATTTGCAAGGTTGAGACGTGGTCTTCAGTCCACAGATTCACATCACACTTCTGCCTTAAGCAGGATACCCGACACGACAGTCGGTTTGGGCAGACAGTGTTGCAGAATCTGTTTGGTGTCTAGAATCCAACTCCTGCCTCCTGGGCCCATTTTATTCTGTTCCAGGCTGCAGTCTCAGTTTGTATATAGCTTCAGGTTAATCTGAGTTATGCCCTCACTGTTGCGAGATCCAATTGACCAATGTTGTTTTTTGTGAGCCTGGATGCTAGGGATTCCCCGCTTATGAGAATAAATAGGCCTGCTTGTCCTCGGAGAAAGCGAAAATACTTTCCTGTGGCAGGTATTCTCCGAGAACAGCAGGCCTTATATTCTCACATCCCTCCAACCTCCCCTTGGAATTGTCTCCTTTTATTGTTTTTCCTTTTTTGCTGTTACACTCAACTGAGGTGACTGCGTTCACGCAGTGGGCAGGAAGGCACTGGCACATATGTGGTGGAGCTTGTCTCTCACTCCACAAAGCTCTTCTTATGCTTGTCATAAGAACAGACTGGGCAACGCAGCCTGTTTTACCAGTTGTGAGAATATAAGGCCTGCTATCCTCCGAGAATACCTGCTACAGGTAAGTATCTTCGCTTTCCTGAAGTGGACTAAAACAGCTATTACACTACTTCAGTGTAACTGTACAGCACTCTGGCATATGATCAGTAGAAAGGGCCATGGTTTGTGTACATCTGATAATATTCCTACTGAATGTAGAGAAAGTTGAATACTGTGTAAATTGACTGTGAAACTTTAAACACCACTTGAGAGTTGATCCACCCTTGGAGTCCTGGGCTTCTACTATGTGAATAACATCCAGATTTGCGTTTTAATAAATTACTGTATTAGATCACTGTTTGTACTGTTTTGAATCCCTCAAAACATTTTTTGAGAACACACCCAAAAAAAATTAGGCTCTTTTAGGACATTAATTATCCAGCTCGGCTCAATTTATTTTATTTTTGTTGTTAG
Organism: Microcaecilia unicolor; assembly: GCF_901765095.1. Taxonomy (NCBI): domain Eukaryota; kingdom Metazoa; phylum Chordata; class Amphibia; order Gymnophiona; family Siphonopidae; genus Microcaecilia; species Microcaecilia unicolor. The sequence goes on from NC_044041.1 coordinate 66,442,187, forward strand.
GGATGAGTAGGATAGGCTAGAGAGAAGAGATTCGTTTTAAGAGAGGACTTGAATTTGATATAGGAAGATTCAGGGCCTCTTTTACAATCCGCGCTGTCAATTCACACGTGGCAAATGAGATGAAGCCTGTTCAATTCCTATTTATTTTGGGGGATTTATTAACTGCTTTTATTAAGAAATTCACCTAAGGCAGTGTACAGTAGGTATAGCTTGACACAAAATGTACAGTTTTGTTAACAGCATTACAATAGAAAATGACAAAATATATGCCTAAATACAATCAGTGAGATAAACTTGGAGATTGCAAATTGAATCCTATTTATATTTCTGAAATAATGTCAGAAATATAAAAATTAACAGCATTGTAAAACAATATGATAAATTTTAGCAAAATGCAAAAGATACCATGATAGGCAGCATGAAAGAACATTCATGTAACATAGATATAAGATGTCGGCACAATACAAATGAATCACCTTCATAAGGATGCACTAGAACATTCAAATAACATACATATGATGATATCTTTGTTTGTACAATATAAATGAAACATATAGATAGTCAAGGGGGCAGTTGCGTTATGTAGTTAGGACAAGATGGGTAGTACAGAGTCATTGAGACAAGTAGATGGGTAGCTAAACTGAAGACAAATTAAGGTATGACAAAGTGGTCTTATGTTACAGGATGTGCAGTAACCTAGTCTAGGTACAAGTATCAAATGAGGAAATATGGATATTGAAGTGTGGGTTAGCAGTTTGTTTCTTGTGCTTAATTCATACTGATGTTAAAGGCTATGCTTATGCAGGACCCGAGAAGCAAGCAGAGCTCCAGAGTCTCTATAGGTTGATGAGACAATGGTGCAGAAAAAAGGGATTTAGGTTTTTTAGGAACTGGGCAACATTCAGGGGAAGGGGAACCTTATTCCAAAAAGATGGATTCCACCTTAAACAGGGTAGAATCGGACTGCTAGCACTGTTTATAAAGGAGTTAAAGCAGCTTTAAAACTATAACTCATATTAATTGTGGAAATTTCTGACTCTGTTCTTTTTTAAGTTGACTATGAGGCATATTTTCAAAGCACTTAGCCTTCCAAAGTTCCATACTTTGGAACTTTGGAAGGCTAAGTGCTTTGAAAATATGCCTCTATATCTAGCCAACGGTCCATTATTGACTGTGTAGCTTGTCCTTCATTGGCATCTTTAGGGCTGGCTTCTTGTAACAGTTGTTTTAGATGAGCCTCACTGTAGCTCAAAACATTGTCCCGGGTCTGGAAGGCTATGGTCTGGTTCTGTGCTTGTCCTGTTTGTCTGTCCTAATTAGATTGTAAGCTCTGTCGAGCAGGGACTGTCTCTTCATGTTCAAGTGTACAGCGCTGCGTACGTCTAGTAGGGCTATAGAAATGTTAAGTAGTAGTAGTAGTTTTGACAAATGTGAGAGAACCACAAAAGTGGAAAGAACACCAGAGTCCCATGGGGAAGACACGCCACGACGAAGAGTGGGAACGGGATTAGGCTCTTCAAATCAGACCAAGGACTGTCAAAATAGATTTTAAAACTTTTACTGGGGATGAATTCTTGGTTATTCTTAAACCTCTTGGTATTCTCTTGGCCTTACACTAACTTAAAATAGTGTGAAACTGAAGATCATTTCTGACAATGTTCTTAGAAATTGTCAGAAATGATCTTCACTTTCACACAATTTTAAGTTACTGTATGACCAAGAGAATACTAAGAGGTTTAAGAATAACCAAGGAGTCATCCTCGTTTTTAAATCCATATTGAGAGTCCTTGGTCGGTTTTGAAGAGCCTGATTCCGTTCCCACTCCTCATCGTGCCGTGTCTTCCTCGTGGAACTCTAGTGTTCTTTCCACTTTTGTGGTTCTCTCGAACTAGTCTAAGTTACAGGGTGTGCAGCAAGCTAGTCCAGGTGTGGAGAGAGTATATAATCAGTCACCACATGTATTAAAGGCTTGTGAAAAGAGCTTGTATAGACCTCTTAATTCAAGTACTATTGACCCTTTTTTGTTGCTTGAATTTATTGGTTCTTTGCTAGTAAAGTGTAAATATTTTAAAATTATCTTAGATTTTAATCATGTTGACAGTGAACAATTTCCTGTAGTGGAAACTTTCCTGATTGGAGTGTCAACTTAGTCATTTGCACAGATTATATCATAAGCTTCAGACACAGCTAGTCATACTCCTGATTTAGCATTTTAATACTCTGGGACAAACAGTTCTTGGATCTGTTTGGATACAAATGCTTGCCTAGTGTTGGTCTGATTGTTATTTGTTATCCTTTATCTTGCTGTGGTAACAGTATTACAAGAAGAGTTTTTGTTGCTATTGAATTTACCAAAATAAGTTTTGTAGGTGTTGATAATTTGTACATGACAAATGGAAGGAGACAGAGGGTAGTGGTAAACACTTGCTCTGAGGAAAGGGATGTTAATAGTGGTGTGCTGCAGGGATCTGTCCTCAGGCCGGCTCTCTTTAACATCTTTGGAGTGGAGGAGTGGCCTAGTGGTTAGGGTGGTGGACTTTGGTCCTAGGGAACTGAGGAAGTGAGTTCGATTCCCGGCACAGGCAGCTCCTTGTGACTCTGGGCAAGTCACTTAACTCTCCATTGCCCCATGTAAGCCGCATTGAGCCTGCCATGAGTGGGAAAGCGCGGGGTACAAATGTAACAAAAAAAAAAATATTGCGGAAGGGTTGTCTAGTAAGGTTTGTCTCTTCGAGGGTTTTACCAAACTCTGTAGTAGGGTGGACCCCTGGAGGGTGTGGATGGCATGAGGAAGGATCTAGTGAAGCTTGAAGACTGATCTGAAAATTGGCAACTAAGGTTTAATGCTAAGAAATGTATTGTCATTCACTTGGGTTACAGTAATCCAAGGGAGCGGTACAGTATATAGGAGGTGAAGTGCTTCTGTGTACGGAAGAAGAGTGGGACTTGGGGTGATTGTGTCCGAAGACCTTAAGGTGGCCAAGCAGATAGAAGAGGCGACGGTCAAAGCCAGAAGGATACTTGGGTTGCATAAGGAGAGGGATGACCAGCAGGAAAAAGAGGTGATACTGCCCTTGTATAAGTCTCTGGGTGAGGCCCCATTTGGAGTACTGCATGCAATTCTGGAGACCACACCTATGGAAGGATATCAACAGGATGTAGTCAGTCCAGTGGGCGGCTACCAAATTGGTAACTATCTCTGTCATAAAACATACGGGGACAGGCTCATGGACCTCAACATGTATACGCTGGAGGAGAGGCAGGAGAGAGGGGGTATGATAGAGACGTTTAAATACCTCAGTGGCATTAATACACAGGAGGTGATCCTTTTTGAAATGAAAACTCTGGAATGAGAGGGCATAGGATGAAGTTAAGATGAAATAGGCTTAGGAATAATCTAAGAAAATACTATTTCACGGAAAGGGTGGTGGATGTGTGGAATGGCTTCCCGGTGGAGGTCGTGGAAATGAAGACTGTATTGGAATTTAAGAAAGCGTGGGACAGACATGTGGGATCCCTTAGGAAGAGGAGTAGCTAGTGGTTATTGAGGAAGGGCAAACTGGTTGGGTCATTTGGCCCTTATCTGCCATCATGATTCTCTGTAGTTTGTCAAGCTCAAATGAACAGTTTGGCTTATGGAATAACCCTTTACGAAAAGCAGTGGGCATTTTTGAATCGATTAGACAAGCTCAAAAGTCTTTGGAGGGAAGTTATAAATGTGGACTACTTTTAAGATGTGTTATTTTACCACAAGTCATGCTATTTTAGCACAGGATCCCATTTTATGCAAAGGAACCCTGTGCTATTAAAGTAGCACAACTTGTGGTAAAATGACCTATTTTAATGGTAGCCCACATTGATAACTTCCCCCTTTGTCTCACATTAATTCAATTAGGTGGTATTCTACAGACTTTTTAAAAGCTAAGAGAGATGTTCCAAAAATCAAATGGTTTTACTGGAAACATCTTGATCTCGAGGCATGGAATAATCATAACACCTTGAGGGAGGCAGTGATGTCACTGTAGAATTGGACACCTGAGCTAAATGCTCTGTGGTGAGGCAGAGAAAATGCCCTCCGTCAGCACTATTGAGCAAGCGATCTGCCCCAGTGATTGCTGTGTGTGATGGGTAAAGGAGCCAGGAGCTTGAATTTCTGTGAAAAAGAAGGCGGAAGAAGGTAAAACAGTGACCCGAGCAACTGGCGCCGCATGGGATACCGGTTTCGGAAATGGTATTTCAAGCGGATGAGTCGGAGAAACTTACTGACTTCATGGTAAACCTGGAGGACGTAATGGGGCAGTTCAGCAAACTGAAGAGTAGCAAATCTCCTGGACCAGATGGTATTCATCCTAGAGTACTGATAGAACTGAAAAATGAGCTTGCGGAGCTACTGTTAGTGATATACAATTTATCCTTAAAATCGAGTGTGGTACCGGAAGATTGGAGGGTGGCCAATGTAACGCCGATTTTTAAAAAAGGTTCCAGGGGAGATCCAGGAAATTATAGGCCGGTGAGTCTGACGTCGGTGCCGGGGAAAATGGTAGAGGCTATTATCAAAAACAAAATTACAGAGCACATCCAAGAACATGGATTACTGAGACCAAGTCAGCACGGCTTTTGTGTGGGGAAATCTTGCCTGACCAATTTACTTCAATTCTTTGAAGGAGTAAACAAAAGTGGACAAAGGTGAGCCGGTTGATATTGAGGCATATTTTCAAAGCACTTTGGGAGGCTAAGTTCCATAGGTTTCTAAGTGCTTTGAAAATATGCCTCATTGTGTATCTGGATTTTCAAAAGGCGTTTGACAAGGTACCTCATGAAAGGCTACAGAGGAAATTGGAGGGTCATGGGATAGGAGGAAAAGTCCTATTGTGGATTAAAAACTGGTTGAAGGATTGGAAACAGAGTGGGGTTAAATGGGCAGTATTCACAATGGAGAAGGGTAGTTAGTGGGGTTCCTCAGGGGTCTGTGCTAGGACCACTGCTTTTTAATATATTTATAAATGATTTAGCGAGGTAATTAAATTTGCTAATGACACAAAGTTATTCAAAGTCATTAACACGCGAGAGGATTGTGAAAAGTTACAGAAGGACCTTACGAGACTGGGAGACTGGGCGGCTAAATGGCAGATGACATTTAATGTGAGCAAGTGCAAGGTAACATAGAGGGGCATAATTGAACGAAAACGCCTATCTCCATGGGCGTTTATCTCCAAGAACGGGTCCGTGAAGGGGCGGACCGAACCGTATTTTGGGAAAAAATAGACGCCCATGTTTTATTCAACAATGTGTGAGCTGGGCGTTTTTGTTTTTCAGCGATAATGGAAAACGAAAGCGCCCAGCTCAAAAACGAATAAATCCAAGGCATTTGTTCGTGGGAGGGGCCAGGATTCGTAGTGCACTGGTCCCCCTCACATGCCAGGACATCAACCGGGCACCCTAGGGGACACTTTTACAAAACCAAAAAAAAAGGTAAAAGAGCTCCCAGGTGCATAGCACCCTTCCCTTGTGTGTTGAGCCCCCCAAATCCCCCTCAAAACCCACTGCCCACAAGTCTACACCATTACTATACCCCTAAGGGGTGAAGGGGGGCACCTACATGTGGGTACAGTGGGTTTGGGGGGGTTGGACGACTAATAAGCATTAAGCAGCACAATTGTAACAGTAGGGGGGATGGCCTGGGTCCACCTGCCTGAAGTCCACTGCACCCCCTAACAACTCCTCCAGTGGACCTGCATACTGCTGTCAGGGAGCTGGGTATGACATTTGAGGGTGAAAATAAAAGTTGTGAAACATCATTTTTGTGGTGGGAGGGGGTTAGTGACCACTGGGGGAGTTAGGGGAGGTCATTCCCGATTCCCTCCAGTGGTCATCTGGTCATTTAGGGCACTTTTTTGGGGCCTTATTCGTGAAAAAACAGGGTCCAGGAAAGTGTCCTAAATTCTAGCTAAAAACGCATACTTTTTTCCCATTATCGGTGAAATGCGCCCATCTTTGTTCGGCAGGTAACCACGCCCCAGTTCCGCCTTCGCCACACCTCTGACACGCCCCCATCAACTTTGTCCGCATCCGCGATGGAGTGCAGTGAAAAACGTCCCAAAAAATCGGCTTTCGATTATCCGCTTTATTCGTTTTTGTGAGATAAACGTCCATCTCCCAGATTTAGGTCGGAACTTGGGCGTTTTTCTCGTTCGATTATAAGCAGGATAGTAACATAGTAGATGACGGCAGAAAAAGACCTGCATGGTCCATCTAGTCTGCCCAACAAGATAAACTCATATGTGCTACTTTTTGTGTACACCTTACCTTGATTTGTACCTGTCCTTTTCAGGGCACAGACCGTGTAAGTCTGCCCAGCACTATCCCCGTCTCCCAACCACCAGCCCCGCTTCCCACCACCGGTTCTGGCACAGACCGTATAAGTCTGCCCAGCACTATCCCCTCCTCCAAACCACCAGTCCCGCCTCCCACCATCGGCTCTGGCACAGACCGTATAAGTCTGCCCAGCACCATCTCCGTCTCCCGCCACCGGCTTTGCCACCCAATCTCGTCTAAGCTCCTTAGGATCCATTCCTTCTGAGCAGAATTCCTTTATGTTTATCCCACGCATGTTTGAATTCCGTTACCGTTTTCGTTTCCACCACCTCCCGCGGGAGGGCATTCCAAGCATCCACTACTGTCTCCGTGAAAAAATACTTCCTGACATTTTTCTTGAGTCTGCCCCCCTTCAATCTCATTTCATGTCCTCTCGTTCTACCTCCTTCGCATCTCGGGAAAAGGTTCGTTTGCGGATTAATACTTTTCAAATATTTGAACATCTGTATCATATCACCCCTGTTTCTCCTTTCTTCCAGAGTATACATGTTCAGGTCATCAAGTCTCTCCTCATACGTCTCTCTCCTCATACGGGAAGCGGGGCTGGTGGTTGGGAGGCGAGGATAGTGCTGGGCAGACTTATACGGTCTGTGCCAGAGCCGGTGGTGGGAAGTGGGACTGGTGGTTGGGAGGCAGGGATAGTGCTGGGCAGACTTATACGGTCTGTGCCAGAGCTGGTGGTGGGAGGCAGGGATAGTGCTGGGCAGACTTATACGGTCTGTGCCAGAGCCGGCGGTGGTGGGAGGCGGGGCTGGTGGTTGGGAGGCGGGGATAGTGCTGGGCAGACTTATACGGTCTGTACCCTGAAGAACACAGGTACAAATCAAAGTAGGGTATACACAAAATTAGCACATATGAGTTATCTTGTTGGGCAGACTGGATGGACCGTGCAGGTCTTTTTCTGCCGTCATCTACTATGTTACTATGAGAGACTTATGTGTTTTGCAGTGAGAGTCTGATAGGTACTGAGGGGGAGAGGGATCTTGGGGTGTTAGTATCCGAGGATCTGAAGGCGACGAAACAGTGTGACAAGGCGGTGGCCGTAGCGAGAAGGTTGCTAGGCTGTATAGAGAGAGGTGTGATCAGCAGAAGAAAGGAAGTGTTGATGCCCCTGTACAAGTCGTTGGTGAGGCCCCACCTGGAGGATTGTGTTCAGTTTTAGAGGCCGTACCTTGCGAAGGATGTTAAAAAAATGGAAGCGGTGCAAAGAAAAGCTACGAGAATAGTATGGGATTTGCGTTCCAAGACGTATGAGCAGAGACTTGCTGACCTGAACATGTATATCCTGGAGGAAAGGAGGAACAGGGGTGATATGATACAGACGTTCAAATACTTGAAAGGTATTAATCCGCAAACAATCTTTTCCGGAGATGGGAAGGCGGTAGAACGAGAGGACATGAAATGAGATTGAAGGGGGGCAGACTCAGGAAAGATGTCAGGAAGTATTTTTTCACAGAGAGGGTGGTGGATGCTTGGAATGCCCTCCTGCGGGAGGTGGTGGAGATGAAAACGGTAACGGAATTCAAACATGCGTGAGATATGCATAAAGGAGTCCTGTGCAGTAGGAATGGATCCGCAGAAGCTTAGCCGAAATTGGGTGGCAGAGCAAGTGGGGGAAGAGGGGTTGGTGGTTGGGAGGCGAGGATAGTGGAGGGCAGACTTATATGGTCTGTGCCAGAGCCAGTGATGGGAGGCAGGACTGGTGGTTGGGAGGTGGGAAATACTGCTGGGCAGACTTGTACGGTCTGTGCCCTGAAAAAGGCAGGTACAAATCAAGGTAAGGTATACACATATGAGTTTATCTTGTTGGGCAGACTGGATGGACCGTGCAGGTCTTTTTCTGCCGTCATCTACTATGTTACTATGTAACGCAAATCCCTTACCATTCTCGTAGCTTTTCTTTGCACCGCTTCAATTCTTTTTACATCCTTCGCAAGGTATGGCCTCCAAAACTGACACTATATTCTAGGTGGGGCCTCACCAACGACGTATACAGGGGCATCAACACCCCCTTCTGCTGGTCACACCTCTCTATATAGCCTAACAACCTTCTAGCTATGGCCACTGCCTTGTCACACTTTTCGTCACCTTCAGATCCTCAGATACTATCACCCCAAGATCCCTCTCCCCGTCCGTTCCTATCAGACTCTCTCCGCCTAACACATATGTCTCCACTGCTGCACGAAATTGACCATCCATTCTACTTTTTTCCATCACCGCGAACATGAAGTTCCAGATAACACGATCAAAGGCCTTCTCTGCGTCAAAACTGACCAACAGAGAAGGTCTTTTCCGCAATCTCCAGGGATGTCTAAAGCGCCCGAACATTACTCCCTATCGATCTGCCTTTCACAAATCCCACCTGTGGGGGCGCAATCAAGTCTGGCAAAACCCGAGACAGTGAGTTGGCCAAGATCTTGGCATATAGTTTTACATCACAATTTAATAGTGAAATGGGCCTATATGACCCCACATCCTGCCCAACCTTCCCAGGCTTCAATAGTACTATCACTTTTGCCATGTTCAAGGTATCTGACATTAACCCAGAAGTTGCCATGCCATTATAGAGATTTAACAAAGGGATTGTCACCTGTTCTTGAACTATTTTGTAATATGCTATGGTATATCCATCAGGCCCTGGCGCTTTTTGTATGTTGCTCTGCTGAAGCGCCAGCATCAGCTCGCCTTCTGTAATGGGACCTTTTAAATACTCTTTCTGGGAATCTGAGATCTGAGGCATGGCTTGATTGTTTAAATAGAGCATACTATCCTGCATAATATCTTCAGGCTCCCTATATAATCTCTCATAATACCTTTTAATACAATCTGCGATGTCTGAAGATTCCCTGAGGAGATGGCCACCGTCATCTTTTACCTCCAAAATTCTATGAGCACCCCTTTTCCCCCGCACGAATCTCCCCAGTAGCGCCCCAGCTTTGTTACCATGAATAAAATATTGATATTGGTAATACTTATGGGACTTTACCGCCCTCTGATGGAGCAATTCATTCATCGCCTTCTGAGTGGCCAAAAATGCTCCTTTCTCCTCAGGCGTCATGTGTAACCCACAACTAACCCTCTGAGAACGGACTTCCTTCTCCAATCTAATGATCTCTTTATCCCTCATCTTCTTGGCGCGAGCCCTATAGGCAATTATCTCACCACGTATCACTGCTTTAGATGTTTCCGAAAATAAACTGGGTTGGTTCTGATGTTGTTTGTTATGAGTCCCTTATTCCCTCCATTTTTCATTTATGTAAGCTTTAAATTGTGAATCCCAAAATAACTCAAGGGGGAATCTCCAACCCCCCCTCCCCCCTGTGCCCTGCAACTGTAACCAAATGATTGAATGGTCCGACACCTCGCACGGCCCTATCTCTGCTACTGATGCTTTTGAAAAGAGAGTTCGCGAAATGAGGAAATAATCAATCCGCGATTGTGTGAGATGCGCTCTGGACACATGAGTATAATCCTTCACGTTCGGGTATAGTACTCTCCACATGTCATTCAAATCCAGTGTGGAGCAGAGAAACGGCAGGCCTCTCGCCCCTGGGTTCTGACCTGATGTGGGGGGGGGGGGGGGGGCCGTTTTATCTATCTGGGCATCATATACCAGATTAAAATCCCCTCCTAGGATTACATTACCCCCCTGATAGGGACCCAGCAGCTCCACAAGGGATCGATGGAATTTTCGGTCAAACACATTAGGTGCATACACGTTACACAAAATATACGTGGCTTGCCCCAACTCCACTTCGGCTAGTACGTATCTGCCCTCAGGCCCCCTCTTAACGTGCTTAACCCGAATCTGTAGACCTTTACGAATCAATATCAAGACTCCCCCCTTCTTACCTTCTGCCGGGGATCCCACTGCCTGTTCTACCCAACCCTTCTGAAATTTGTTGTGTTCCTGAGTTGTCAGATGTGTCTCTTGCAAATACGCAACATCTACTTTATGCCGCCTCAGGGCTTGCAGAACCTTTGTACGCTTAATAGGCGAGGAGATCCCCCCCACATTCCAAGATACTATTTTAATCGAACCCATTGGCCTGCCAGTCCCCTTTATTACAGTTAGTTCTTAATACCAACATTATGAGGCCACAACCCCCAGCCCTTGGATGCATCCTCCATCCCCCACTTAATTTGGCGCACGTCAAAGTATCATACTCGTCCCATGTTGCTCTAAAGGAAAAAGTGAAAAAAAGAAAAAGGAAAAACAAACAAAACCAAACACACAAAATATTTAAGCACACTCACACCCCCCCCAACCCATCGTCCCCCCACCCCCTCCCTCATACCTCCCACCACTCTAAGCTGCGTCCTCATTTGAGAACTGGTCACGCCCCCCACCCCTCACCCAGCGACATCACCACTTCAATATAACTTTTATCACCTCAGCTCCAAAAGGTTTCCCTTCTCCTAGGCAAGTAACTTAATATTCACCCACATGTCCACCTCCCAAAAGCAGTATCCCACACCCTTATTTTACTGTCCATTGCTGATCTTAGTGCCTCCTTTCAGCGTTCTTCCCCCGACAGCTTGCGTTCTGCTCTGGTCACACCTCTCCCTGCTGGACACTGGTCCAGTAAATTACCAGATACCGCCACTTCACCGCTCTTCTCCTCACTGACCGCCATTCGCGTAACAAACTGCTTTGCCTCCGCGGGGGACGTAAAAAAGTGTGGCTTGCCTTCAAACTGAATGTGCAGCTTGGCGGGAAATAGTAATGCAAAACGTGCTTGCCACTCGTAAAGCTGCTTGCAGACCTCCGTAAACTGTCTGCGCTGGGCCGCCACCGCTGCCGAGAAATCTTGGAAGCAGAGCACTGTAGAATCCTCATACTGGATCTTGCCCCGCAGACGCCATGTGTGTAAAATATCCTGTTTGTGGGTATAATTCAGTATTCTGCAAATCATGATTCTCGGTCTGTCTTTCCCTTGTCTAAGGCTCCCCAGCCTGTGTGCCCGCTCAATCTTTAGGCAGTTCTCCAGCCGTTTCAAATTTAAAACCTGAGGCAGCCATTTCTCCAAGAACTGCCGAAGGTCCACTTCCCTAATGGACTCCGGCAGCCCCACTAGCCTTAAGTTATTGCGGCGAGAGCGGTTCTATAGGTCTTCAATTTTGGACTCTAAGCTTTCCAGTCTTTTTAACATCTCCTTCTGCTTAGATTCTTGCTGCATGCTCTGGTCTTCGACATCCGACAGACGCTGCTGGAAGCCTGACATGTCAGATTTCAAGCCCTCCATTTTACCGTCTAGCTGCTCAATTTGGTCCGAAATCCGCTGCAGTTTTTTTATCTATAGACACCTCCAGGAGACTCGATACTTCTCCTGCGATCTCCGCCGCCCAGATCAAACTTGGCAATTCACCCGAGGAGCCTGCGTCCGCCATCTTGCCGTCTCCCACGCGGCTCCTCGTTCCCTCTTTGCGGCTCGCTTTTAATGCCATTCCGGCCCGTTTGCAGCGGCGCTTTTCTATAGTTTTACTCCAGGGAAATTCCCGCTTCGTTATCTGCCGTTTTCGCTGAGTTTTCCCAGATTTTGATGCCGCTACGGGCAGATGTTATGCGAGGATCCGCGGAGCTACAACGTGTGGCGTCCTCCTCCTAGCCTAGCATCACGTGACCTGGCAACCTCAAGCTTAAAAAAAATCATGAACTGGTAGCGTATACAAGTTACTGTATAATCTGTATTTTCATATTTCAAGTTTTTAAAAGTTTATGTAATGAAGGGCAATGTTGCAATGGTGTCCAGATTCTGTTATACAATATTAGCATAAACCTGCATTGGCATGTTAAAATTAGGTGCCCACTTAAGCCAGGTCAATGGCAGGTGTAAGTGGGCACACGTAAATGCAGCATGCAACATACATAAGCCAATTAGATCAGTGGTTCCCAAACCTGGTCCTACAGGTACCCCAACCAGTCAGGTTTTCATGATACCCACAATGAATATTCATGAGATTTGCATGCAATGAGTATCCTGAAAACTGATACTGTGGGTCCCTTTTACTAAGCCGCGTAGGCGCCTACGCACGCCCAATACATGCCAAATTGGAAGTACCATCTGGTTATTGCGTGGCCCTTGCAGTAATTTCAGTTTTGGCATGCATCTGCTACACGTGTCTGAAAAATATTTTAAATTTTGCAGCTACGCATGTCAAGTGGCATTTGACGTGCATAGACCATTACCGCCCAGTTACCATGTGAGACCTTACCGCTAGGTCAATGGTTTGCGGTAAGGTCTCAGACCCAAAATGGACGCACGGCAATTTTCATTTTGCCGGACATCTGTTTTCGGCAAAAAAAGCATTTTTTTGTAGGTGCGCTAAAAAGAATTCTGTGCGTGTTAAAACATGTCTACACTACCACAGGCCATTTTTCAGCGCACCTTAGTAAAAGGACCCCTGTTTCTTTCTTTTTTTTTTTTTTTTTACAGCTCCTTTTCATTGGAATAATCCCTAGCATTACTCTAGAATTATCTTTTCTAGGTTTTAAAACTCAGCTCAAAACCATACTGTTCCAGTGAGCTTATGAAGAGGAACCGGGTTAGACACTGTGGGTTCTCGCTGCAGACACAAATTGAATTTAAACTTAACTATGTGTTTTTTTTTTTTTTGGGGGGGGGGGGGGGGTTAATAGTGATTAATATGTATTTTATTTTTGTTTAACTATAAATTGCCTTGGCTTGTAATATCAGTAAAGGCAGTACAGCAAATATAACATAGTAACATAGTAGATGACAGCAGAAAAAGACCTGCACGGTCCATCCAGTCTGCCCAACAAGATAACTCATATTTGCTACTTTTTGTGTATACCCTACTTTGATTTGTACCTGTGCTCTTCAGGGCACAGACCGTATAAGTCTGCCCAGCACTATCCCCACCTCCCAACCACCAGCCCTGCCTCCCAACCACCGGCTCTGGCACAGACCATATAAGTCTGCCCAGCACTATCCTCGCCTCCCAACCACCAGCCCTGCCTCCCAACCACCGGCTCTGGCACAGACCGTACAAGTCTGCCCAGCACTATCCCTGCCTCTCAACCACCAGTCCTGCTTCCCACCACCGGCTCTGGCACAGACCGTATAAGTCTGCCCAGCACTATCCCCGCCTCCCAACCACCAGCCCCGCCTCCTGATCTTGACTAAGCTCCTGAGGATCAATTCCTTCGGCACAGGATTCCTTTATGCTTATCCCATGCATGTTTGAATTCCGTTTTCATTTCCACCACCTCCCACGGGAGGGCATTCCAAGCATCCACTACTCTCTCCGTGAAAAAATACTTCCTGACATTTTTCTTGAGTCTGCCCCCCTTCAATCTCATTTCATGTCCTCTCGTTCTACCATCTTCCCATCTCCGGAAAAGGTTCGTTTGCGGATTAATACCTTTCAAATATTTGAACGTCTGTATCATATCACCCCTGTTTCTTCTTTCCTCCAGAGTATACATGTTTAGTTCAGCAAGTCTCTCCTCATATGTCTTGTAACGCAAATCCCATACCATTCTCGTAGCTTTTCTTTGCACCGCTTCAATTCTTTTTACATCCTTAACAAGATACGGCCTCCAAAACTGAACACAATACTCCAGGTGGGGCCTCACCAACGACTTATACAGGGGCATCAACACCCCCTTTTTTTTGCTGGTCACACCTCTCTCTATACAGCCTAACAACCTTCTAGCTACGGCCACCGCCTTGTCACACTGTTTCGTCGCCTTCAAATCCTCAGATACTATCACCCCAAGATCCCTCTCTCCGCCCGTACCTATCAGACTCTCCCCGCCTAACACATACGTCTGCCGTGGATTTCTATTCCCTAAGTGCATCACTTTGCATTTCTTCGCATTGAATTTTAATTGCCAAACCTTAAACCATTCTTCTAGCTTCCTCAGATCCTTTTTCATGTTTTCCACTCCCTCCCGGGTGTCCACTCTGTTACAGATCTTAGTATCATCCGCAAATAGGCAAACTTTACCTTCTAACCCTTCGGCAATGTCACTCACAAATATATTGAACAGAATTGGCCCCAGCACCGATCCCTGAGGCACTCCACTACTCACCTTTCCCTCCGAGCGAATTCCATTCACCACCACCCTCTGGCGTCTGTCCGTCAACCAGTTCCTAATCCAGTTCACCACTTCAGGTCCTATCATTAGCCCCTCCAGTTTATTTAAGAGCCTCCTGTGGGGAACCGTGTCAAAAGCTTTGCTGAAATCTAAGTAGATTATGTCCATAGCTCGTCCCTGATTCAGTTCTCCTGTCACCCAATCAAAGAATTCAATGAGATTCTTTTGGCACGATTTCCCTTTCATAAAACCATGTTGTCTCGGATCTTGCAACTTATTGGCTTCCAGGAAATTCACTATCCTTTCCTTCAGCATCGCTTCCATTACTTCTCCAATAACCGAAGTGAGGCTTACCGGCCTGTAGTTTTCAGCTTCTTCCCTATCACCACTTTTGTGAAGAGGGACCACCTCTGCCGTTCTCCAATCCCTCGGAACCTTTCCTGTCTGCAAGGATATATTAAACAAATCTTTAAGAGGACCCGCCAAAACCTCTCTGAGCTCCCTCAATATCCTGGGGCGGATCCCGTCCGGTCCCATGGCTTTGTCCACCTTTAGCTTTTCAAGTTGTTGATACACACTTTCTTCCGTGAACGGTGCTCTATCCACTTCATTCTCATTTGTACTATTTCCAGTCCATCGCGATCCTTCTCCAGGATTTCTTCTGTGAAAACAGAACAATAGTATCTATTTAGCAAATTTGCTTTTTCTTCATCATTTTCCACATAGCGGTTCGCAGTATCTTTTAGTCTCACAATTCCCTTTTTAATCATTCTCCTTTCACTAATATACCTGAAGAAATTTTTGTCACCCCTCCTTACATTTCTAGCCATTTGTTCTTCCGCTTGCGCTTTTGCCAGTCGTATCTTTCTCTTGGCTTCTTTTAGTTTCATCCGGTATTCCTCCATGTGTTCCTTTTCTTGAGTTTTTCTGTATTTCTGGAACGCCAACTCTTTAGCCTTTATTTTCTCAACCACTTGCTTAAAGAACCATATCGGTTTCCTTTTTCTCTTGCTTTTATTTACTTTCCTTACATAAAGGTTCGTGGCCCTATTTATAGCTTCTTTCAGACTGGACCACTGTCCTTCCACTTCTCGTACTTCCTCCCAGCCCATCATCTCCTTCCTCAGGTATTACCCCATTTTACTAAAGTCAGCACGCTTGAAATCCAGGACTTTGAGTTTTGAGTGGCCACTCTCCACTTTAGCTGTTATATCAAACCAAACCGTTTGATGGTCACTGCTGCCCAGGTGGGCACCCACTCGGATATTTGACACGCTATCCCCATTTGTGAGCACCAGATCCAGTGTCGCTCCCTCCCTCGTGGGTTCCATCACCATTTGTCTGAGCAAAACACTTTGGAAAGCATCCACGATCCCTCTACTTCTTTCCGATTCCGCAGACGGAACCTTCCAATCTACTTCTGGCAGATTGAAATCTCCCAGCAACAGCACCTCTCTCTTGCTTCCCAACTATAAATCAAATATAAATCAACTAAACTAAACCATGTGGGACATTTTCCATATGACTAAGTCTGACTTTGGACATTTGCACAAAATATCCAAAATCAATAGGAAAGAAAGTCATTTTTGAAAAAAAGAAAAATGTTTGTTTTGTTTTTTCAAAAATACCATTTCTAACAAGGTTTTATGCTTTGTACTTTTTGTTTGGGGAGGGAGGGGGAGACCATTTTTGGGAAAAAAAAAAAATGCCCAAATGAAAAACAGAAAATCAACCCATTGGGATGTAGGAGAGGCCAGCATTTTTAATAGACTGGTTGGTTCCCAGACATCCCAGGAGAGCAATGGGGCACTCTAGGGGGCAATGCCATGGATTTCAAATAAATGTTCCCAGGTACACATCTCACCATTGCTTCCTTATCTTGTCTGCTGAGTCCCCCAAAATCCACTACCCCCAACTGTACACCACTACAATAGCCCTTATGGGTGAAAGGGGCATCTAAATGTGGGCACAGTGGGTTTCTGGTGAGTTTTGTAGAGAGGTGTGGTAGACGTGTTAGTCCACTCTTAAAGGTTATCAATAGAAATCAAACAAAATAAAACATGGAAAAGAAAATAAGATGATACCTTTTTTATTGGACACTAGTAAAAAAGCCCCGTTTCTGATGCAAATAAAACGGGGGCTAGCAAGGTTTTCTTCTGTGTGCATGTGGGAGTGTGTGTGTCCCTGCCCTCTGCCCTCTCTCCCCTCCCCCCTCTGAGTCCTTCACTGTTACAGAGAGAGTGATTTGATTCCGTGCTTTGCTGTGTTTTCCTTCACTGTGTTAAAGAGAGAGCGAGGGCGGGGCAGACACTCATGGGGAAACCGGATATCTCTCCCCCTTCACACTTCCGGTTGGAGGCTTCATTTAGAACGTTGGTGGTGCCTTTTATATATAGAGATAACTTAATACATTTCTTGAAATGTATTAAGTTATGTCCAGTAAAAAAGGTATCATCTTATTTTCTTTTCCATGTTTTATTTTGTTTGATGTCTATTGATGACCTTGGTGAGTTTTGGAAGGCTCACAGTTTTCACCACAAGTGTAACAGGTAGGAGCGGGTATGGGCCTGGGTCCACCTGTCTTATAACAGTGTGATTGGGGTGACTAAGTAGGCTTGAGATGTGATCATATGTAGTAAGGGGGAGACATGGGAGTGTGTGTGAGGGCTATGTAGTGAGATGAGATGTGGGTTGACTTGGGGATTTTTTTTTTAAATGTGGTGATTGGCTCATGTGAGGTTGCTTCCTGATTAAATTGGGGAATCCTGACCTTCTCAATATTGGAGGGAGAGGAAGGGTATGGGAAGTGGATTTCTTTTTATTTTATTTTCAGATTATCAAATAACGATACAAGTGTAACACTTGATACTGGAAAGAAATAATTCAAAACCTCTGAGATATAGAGGAAAATAATCCTTCTTAGACCACAATAATTGGGGGGAGTAGCAGAAAGACAAGGAGGCCAATAAGAAGCAAAATAAACAAATCAGAAAAGGCCCTAACATGATACTACCCCATTATTATAGCTTTAACACTTGCTCACAGAATCCCGTGAGTGATCTTCTTCACACCCAAGAAGGCTTTTAACCTCTCAGGTTGAGAAAAAGTATATTTCACCCACATATACTTTGTTATACATTTATATGGGTAAGCCACGGGGGGGCGTGTCAAGATGGCGCCGTGAGCGGTAACGTTTGAGGTGTTCTCTGCTCTACAGTTGCTAAAACTTGTTTTTTTCTAGTTGCCTCATTACAATATGCCGCACACAAAACGAAAGGGAACGATTCGGAAGAATCCCCTACCTTCTGGAACGTCCACGCCAGTAACTGTGGGCCTGGAACGCTTCTTCCCCGCTCTTTCCCGACGTGGTGAAGCGGAGTCCATAGCGGGAGAAACCGGTGAAGCGGTTCCCCCGCTGGAAATTGAAACATCTCTCTCCCCGCCAAGCTCTATGACGCCTCCTTGCCCTGCAGCTGCTGCGATTCGAACGGGGTTACCTGGGGAGCCCAGAAGGGGCGATCCCGAGGAGCCCAGAGGGGAGCTCGAATCTGGAGAAAATTCTGCGGTTGCCGGAGAGATGGAGGTGAGCCTGGGGAAGATTTGGTTAAAGCTGGTAGAAATGGACAAAATATTGAAACAATCTTCTGAAGAGGTAAAGATATTGAATGTTAATATACAGGAGGTGAAGAACTCCCATGAGCTGGTGAAACAAGATTTGTCTTTGAAAATTGAGGCCTTGCAGGGAGAATCAAAACAAACTGAAGAATTTAAAATTGCAGTGATAAAGGATAATATGGATTTAAGAAGGAAGATAGAGCAAGTGGAGAACTATAATAGGAGATTAAATCTTCGAATACTGAATTTTCCCAGATTGATGGGAGTGTCCCCGAATGATATGTTTTGCAGGTTTTTAAAAGAAAATTTGAAATTTCCCCAAGAAGTGTTTCCACCGTTAAATAAAATTTATTATATACCATCTACAATGAAAAAAAACGGACTTAGAGAAGTCAATAGACCTGCAAAACATCACAGATATTTTGGAACAATCAATTGAAGATGTAACAGAAAGAGGGACATTAATTGTTTCATTCGTATTTCAGCAGGACTTAAATGCAATAATGCGTTTATATTTTAAATCTACTGACCGTTTGTTTGCTGGTCAAAAAATTTGGCTTTACCCGGACGTGACTAAGTCTACTCAAGAAAGACGAAAAATATTTCTTTCTATGAGACCAAAAGTTTTGGAATTGGGGGCTTCATTCCTCCTGGCTTACCCTTGTAAATGTATTATTAGACTAAATCAGATAAAATATGTCTATTATTTGCCTAACCAACTTCAGACCTTCCTAGACAGCAAGAAATCTGTAGAGTAATAAAGAAGAAAGGAATACGGAACCATAATTAAAATTATAATGATTTATGTATATATTATGTCTAAACTTCACTATATTCCTACCCCCCCTTTTCCTTCATATTGAGGTCTAAGGAAGTCATGTTATATAAAAAGAATATTTTCTTGATTTTCTGATTTAAAAGCTTATTGTTTAATGGCTGTATTATACTTTGCAGTATTGATAATACCTGTATAAGTATTAAAAACTTAATAAAATTATATATACATATATGGGTAAGCCACTAGAAAAGTGCACTCAAAGATAATGTATCCTAATGAAACCTCTAAAAGGCCTTTCTGCGATCCCAAGTCTGTTTTGTAACTTCTGGAAAAATCCAGACTTTCTTTCCACAGAAAAGGTACCTGAGAATTAAAAAAAAATAACCTTATAACAGCATTAAGATCTTGCTCAAACACAAATGAGGCAATCAATGTAGAATGTTCAGAGTTTTCATCCATGGAAATCTCTAATGAAGCTGATACATTCAAATTCTTTAGTTGCCGTTCTTGTAACAACGGTCCACCAGGGTCACTCATAGATTTAGAGGGAGTATAATTTATTTATTTATTGCATTTGTATCCCACATTTTCCCACCTATTTGTAAGCTCAATGTGGCTTACAGGGTCCTGTTATGGTATTGTCATTCCAGGATATCCGATACAATTAGTGAAGTACAAAGATTAAGTAAGGGAGAGGAAAGAGGAAAAGTGTGAGTCAGGTAAGTATAGAAAGTGGACTTTCATAACTGGGTAGGTAGCGAGGTAATTTAGTAAGACTATGGGCTCTCTTTGTAGGCTTTGTTGAAGAGATATGTCTTCAGAGCTTTGCGAAAGTTGGTTATTTCGTCAATAGTTTTCAAGGCAGTGGGTAGTGCATTCCACAACTGCGTGCTCGTGTATGAGAAGGTAGTGGCATGTATCAGCTTGTATTTTAGTCCTTTACAGCTGTGGAAGTGCATATTGAGAAATTTGCGGGATGATCTTTTGGCATTTCTGGGAGGCAGGTCCACGAGGTTTAGCATGTAGGTTGGGACGTCTGCATGAATAATTTTGTGTACAATCGTGCAGATCTTGAACGCGATGCGTTCCTTAAGTGGGAGCCAGTGAAGTTTCTCTCTTAGGGGTTTTGCACTTTCATATTTAGTTTTTCCATATATGAGTCTGGTGGTGGTATTCTGGGCTGTTTGGAGTTTTTTGATAGTCTGTTCTTTGCAGCCAGCATACAGTGCGTTACAGTAGTCCAAGTGACTTATTATCATTGACTGTATCAGGGTCCGGAAGATGTATCTCGGGAAGAAAGGTTTTACTCTTTTGAGTTTCCACATGCAACGGAAGAATAGATTCAGAGGAAAATTTGAGCATTTCCACTAAATATTTTCTGAAGCAATCAAGAGGTGAAATTCCAGTAGCCTTAAGAAAGTTCAGTCATCGTAAATTCGTTTTCAATTGACATTTTCAATCTGCTCAACCTTCCTGTGAATCAACATCTTATCTTTAATCAAACCAGAAGAGACTTCCTGTAAAGATTTTACATCAGCCTTAATTGTTGAAATCTGTTCAGAAAAATCTTGCCGTGTATCAGACCTCATCAATTTTACTCACAATAGCAGAAACTTCCTTCAAGGATTTCTCAACAGAAGCATCCATTTTCTGCAGAACTCTTCTCCATATGTTCTCCAGTGACAGAGTCACAGACTCAGCCAGCTTCTGCAAAGCTAGCTGGTCCCTAATATTACTCTCCTCCACATCAAGTCCGACAGCTAAATTGCCCTCAGCCCAGGACTTCCCATATGTGCCTTCCTCAAGTCTGGAGTTTGCAGTGGTTGGGCAAGTTCCGGAGGCGAAGCCCAAGAGAAGAGGGCTCTACTGCAGCCGGGTCCCACTGCCCAGTTTTCAAAACGGGGGTACTTGCTGCATATCGTGAAATCAACTGCTGGATAGGAGAAGTTCAGGCAGCTGAGGGAATGTCACAAACGACTCCCTCTTTGTATGCGGCATATCTCCAGGAAAATACTGTAGACACTCGTGGTGCAGTTTCACTCTGCCATCTTATCTACCCCTCCCCCCCCCCCCCCCCCCCCCCCAAGACCAGAAGTTGACTTCTTAAAAGGCAAAGCTATGGTGGATGGGTTTGGGTTTTGGAAGGGTGGGGAATGGGAAACCAGGTATGCTTTTGTCAGGTAATGTGTGAGTTTTGTTGCCGCTATGCGACGTTTGAAGAAGTTGCTCTCTGAAGTTAATTTTCGGACTGTTTTGCAGGCTTTGATGCTGACAGTGTTGGATTACTGTAACTCTCTGTAACTTGACCTTTCAAAGTCCCTGCAGATCGTTCAAAATTCTGCCACCAGGCTCTTGTCTGGTTTGTCAAACTTAACCATATTACTCTGGCTTTGAGGGATTTGCATTGGCTTCCAGTCTACTGGTGGATCAGGTTCAAGGTTCTGACTCTAATTTTTAAAGCCTTGAAGACTGATACTCCTTCCTTATTGGTCTCTTTAACTTTTACAGCCATCTCAAAATATGCATTCTATTGATAAGTGCTTATTAGATATCCCTTCATTTAGGTGCATCCAGCTTGGGACTAATCAATCTGCAATGCTTCAAATTGCTGGCGCCTCGATTTAGAATACCTTTCCAGTAGAAATGTGGGTAATGTCATCCATTGTGCAATTCAGGAAGCAGCTGAAATCACTTTTGTTTTTAAAATCAGGCATTTGGAGTCGCAATATAGGGGGCTGCTCACTGTATAATGTTAGTTGCTGTGTTTGTTTTTTTGATATGTACTGTCTCAATGATAATGATTATGTATGTTCCTGGGTTGTATACTGCCTAGAGTGATTGGATAGAGTGGTTTATAAATATTTTAAATATATAGCCCTTCTGAAATAGAAATATTTTGAGTTTAATAACAAAATGAGTAGACTTTTGGCTCATAGACTAAAACAGCGGAAAAAATGTGAATAATAATGCTCAGAGAGATAGGGTAGACCTAAAGGATGAGACAACAATAAAGGCTCACTTTGTGGAGTTTTATCAGGCTCTTTATACTCCCAGGGAAATTATAGAGGAAGGGGAGATGGAGGCTTATCTAGAGGGAGTGCAACTAGGGAGAATAGCAGATGGAGAGGAGGCTTTTTTTTGGATAGACCCATCTCCAAAGTTGAAATCTTACAGGCCCTCCGGCTTTTGTTAGATGGCTTTACAGTCATCTTTTACAAAACGTTCCAGCATCTCCTGATGGATGCTTTGATGTGTCTGTTTAATTCACTAGAAGGGGACAGCAAGCTACTTTTTTCATGAGACTTACTAGGGTCACCATTACAAGAGGGTAAGAATCCAGAGCAGTGTGGGTCCTATCGTTGATAGGTATTGATATCAAAATACTAACTAGGATATTGTCAAATAGACTTATGACCCGAGTTCTCCAACGGGTCCATTTGGACAGTCCTGGATTTGTGGTAAGGAGACAATGGGTGATAATATCAGGCAGTTGTTAAATTTGATGGATAGAGGAAAAAGGATTAAACAGTCCATGCTTTTATTATTGGTAGACGCTGAGAAGGCCTTTGACCGGGTCCCCTGAGTCTTTTATGTTCTGGGTATTGCAGGCAGTGGAACTGGGACCTCGGTTGCTAGAATAGATTAGGTCAGTATATAACTCTCTGGTGGAGTACATTCGGGTAAATGGGGGGGGGGGGGGAAGTACTCTGATGCTTTTGAATTCTATTGAGGCACTAGGCAGGGATGCCCCCTTCCCCCATCCTCTTTGCAATAGTTGTTCCCTATCATCAAGCCGATCAATCCATAGACTGGTGGGTTGTGTCCATCTACCAGCAGGTGGAGATAGAGAGCAATCTTTTGCCTCCCTATATGTGGTCATGTGCTGCCGGAAATTCCCCAGTATGTTCTCTATCTCAGCAGGTGTGTGGTCACACAGCAGCAGCTCTGGCTAGGTCTCCAAGCCTAATTGTTTAGGTTTTGTTGAGTACCTGGGGTTGAGGGCTCTTCGTGAGCAAGTGCAAACCTGATGGTGCCAGGTCCCTCCTTTTCTCCCCCCTCCCACTGGCTCCGTTAAAAAAAAAAAATAAATTTTTTTAAACGTTCAAAAAGGACGTCCATTTGCAGCTGCTCACTGGAACAAGTCGTCGCTGCTCGGAGCAAGAAGCAGGTAATTTTTACCTTTTACTAGCGGGCAGGGGGTTCCCCGAACGGTCTCCACGTGGCTATGGCCTCGGATGGCAAGGGCGCGAAAAGACGCTCCCCGGAACGCGTTTGCGCGCCTAGCAGGGAAGCGGGGGGCTTGAAGGTAGAGTCGCCCTTTTTGGGTGCCCTTTCGGAGCCGGGAGAGTTCACCGATTTTTCCTCCGGCGCGGCGGCCTTTCCCGCCTTAGGCGCCCATCCCCCGCTGGCCGCCCTCCCGGTTGTGACCGGCCACGTGGCTCGGTCGGCTTCTTCTTGGGCCGCCCTCAAGATGGGAGACGCTAACAGCTTGGTCGCCCTTGAATCGGGCGACAGTAAGAAGTCAGCGAAATTAACACGCCCTTCCATATCATCAAGCTGATCAATCCATAGACTGGTGGGTTGTGTCCATCTACCAGCAGGTGGAGATAGAGAGCAAACTTTTGCCTCCCTATATGTGGTCATGTGCTGCCGGAAACTCCCCAGTATGTTCTCTATCTCAGCAGGTGGTGGTCACACACAGCAGCAGCTCTGGCTAGGCCTCCAAGCCTAATTTTTAGGTTTTGTTGAGTGCCTGGGGTTGAGGGCTCTTTTGAGCAAGTGCAAACCTGGTGGTGCCAGGTCCCTCCTTTTCTCCCCCCTCCCGCTGGCTCCGTTAAAAAAAAAAAAAAAAAAATTTTGAACATCTTTAAAGGCGTTTATCTCGACGTTTATTTAAGCGTCTATTGCAGCTACTCACTGGGACACCAGGTCGTTACAACTCGGAGCGGACAGCAGGTAATTTTTACCTTTTTATAGCGGGCAGGGGGTTCCCCGATTCTTCTCCTCGTGGCATATGGCGTCGGAGGGCGAGGGCGCAAAGGGTCGCTCCCCGGGTCGCTTGAGCGCTTCTAGAGGGGATGCGGGGGTCTTAAAGCCTGATTCGCCCTTGTTGGGTGACAGTTTCGTGACCGATGAATGTCCCGGTCCTTCCTCCGGCGTGGCGGTTTTTCCCGCCATAAACGCCCATCCCCCGCTCCTCGCCTCCGCCATCTTGGCCGGCCACGCGGCTCGGACGGCTTCTTCTTGGGCCGCCCTTGAGGTTGGAGACATTAATACCATGAATGCCCTTAATTTGGGCGACGGCACAGAAGCGGCTAAAGTTAAGAGCCGTTCTTCCCGTGCGGCTCCTTCGCGGAGTTTCGCGCCGGATGCCATTTTGGATGCGCAGCATGTCTCTCCCCCGCTATTGAGAGCGCCGGTTGAGGGTGCGTCTAGGGCTGTTGCCCAGGCTGCGGAAGTGCACAGTCTGGGGGGTTTCTCCCCCGAGTTTGTTTTGCTGCTGCATCAGGCCTTCCTCATGCACAACGCTGCCCCTGCTCCCTCGTCTGGTAAAGAGGTTGAGGTTCCCAGAGGTAAACGCCCTCGGGTTGATTCCCAGGCCTTGGAGGAATTTGTCTCCTCCGATGTAGATGAGGGCAGCGTGTCTGAGGTCTCCCAACGGTCCTTTGCGGATTCCTTGGAGGAGACGGATCCCCGCTCGGATGGAGCGGATGACCCCTCTGCAGCGCGGCTTTTTAGCCCAGAGGATTTGCCCAACCTGTTGTTACAGGCCATGGACACTTTGAAGATTTCCTCTCCGGAGGACGTCTCTCCCTCAGCCCCTGTTGGCTCTGCCATTATGCTGGGGACGAAGCGCCCGCCTAGAACCTTCCACGTGCATGATGCCATGCACACCTTAATTTCGGCTCAATGGGATGTCCCAGAAGCGAGCCTTAAAGTGGCTAGGGCTATGTCCCGCCTCTATCCTTTGGCTGTGAGTGAACGTGAGGCCTATCTGTGGCCTACCGTGGATTCTTTGATCACTGCGGTGACTAAGAAAACGGCGTTGCCGGTGGAAGGTGGCACAGCCCTAAAGGACGCCCAAGACAGAAGATTGGAGGCGGCCTTAAGGTCGTCCTTTGAGGCGGCTGCTTTAAATTTGCAGGCCTCAGTTTGCGGCTCCTATGTGGCCAGGGCGTGCCTGACTAAGGTACAGCGGGCTTCCCCCTCGGATCATTCCTTGAGGGCTGATTGGCCGGCCCTGGAATCGGGCTTAGCCTATTTGGCAGACTTGCTGTATGATGTCTTGAGAGCCTCAGCTAAAGGCATGGCTCAGACAGTCTCTGCGCGGCGGTGGCTTTGGCTGAAACATTGGCCTGCTGACCACGCCTCTAAATCCCGCCTGGCTAGATTGCCTTTTAAAGGCAAGCTGCTCTTTGGGGTCGAGCTGGACAAAATCGTGACCGATCTCGGCACGTCTAAGGGCAAGAAGTTACCAGAGGTCAGGGCTCGGGCTAGTGCTCGTCCCGGTACCTCCAGAGGACGGTTTCAGGAAGCCCGTCGGTACCGCCCGGGCAGGTCGGGTTTTTCTGCCCCCTCTTCCTTTAAGAGGAATTTCTCCCCCAAGCAGCATTCCTTTCGCAGAGACCGCCGTCCCGGAGGTGCTCCCTCCGGTCCTCCCCCAGGGTCTCGTACCCAATGACGGGGTCTTGGTCCACGCCCCAGTGCAGATTGGAGGACGGCTGTCCTCGTTTCTGGGCGAGTGGACCACAATAACTTCAGACGCGTGGGTGCTGGAAGTCATCAGAGACGGCTACAAACTAGAGTTCTGCCGACCCTTAAAAGACGGGTTTGTACTCTCTCCCTGCAAGTCTCCGGTCAAAGCTGTGGCAGTGCAGCAGACCTTGGACAATCTGATCCGCCTGGGCGCGGTCGTTCCGGTGCCAGAAAGTCAGCTTGGCAAGGGAAGTTACTCCATTTACTTTGTGGTACCAAAGAAAGGAGGTTCTGTCCGGCCTATCCTCGACCTCAAAGGGGTCAATCGGGCCTTGAAAGTGCGGCACTTTCGCATGGAGACTCTCCGCTCTGTTATAGCGGCAGTGAAGGCAGGAGAGTTCCTGGCATCCTTGGACATCAAGGAAGCGTGCCTACATATTCCCATCTGGCCTCCTCATCAACGCTTTCTGCGTTTTGCAGTCCTGGGACGACACTTCCAGTTCAGAGCCCTCCCTTTCGGGTTGGCTACTGCTCCGCGGACCTTTTCCAAAGTAATGGTGGTCATCGCGGCCTTCCTACGAAAGGAAGGGGTACAAGTCCATCCTTATCTGGACGACTGGTTGATCCGAGCCCCCTCTTATGCAGAGTGCGGCAAAGCTGTGGACCGGGTAGTTGCTCTTTTGAGCTCCCTGGGATGGATCATCAACTGGGAGAAGAGCCAGCTGCGCCCGACTCAGTCCCTGGAGTACCTGGGAGTTCGATTCGACACCCAAGTGGGCAGAGTGTTCCTGCCAGACAATCGGATTGTCAAACTTCAGGCTCAGGTGGACCAGTTCCTAGTAGCCTCTCCCCTTCGGGCTTGGGACTATGTGCAGCTGTTGGGCTCTATGACGGCCACGATGGAAGTTGTGCCCTGGGCCAGGGCTCATATGAGACCACTTCAACACTCTTTGCTGCAGCGCTGGACTCCGATGTCGGAGGATTATGCTGTGCGCCTTCCCTTGGACCCAGCAGTGCGCAAGGCGCTGAGCTGGTGGATGCAGACAGACAAGTTGTCTGCGGGAATGCCTCTGGTGACCCCAGAGTGGATTGTCGTCACGACGGACGCCTCGTTGTCGGGCTGGGGAGCCCACTGCTTGGGAAGGACAGCGCAGGGGCTATGGTCTCCTGCAGAGGCAAAGTGGTCTATCAACCTCCTGGAACTCAGAGCCATTCGGTTGGCGCTTTTGGAGTTCATCCCGGTACTGGTGTTGAAGCCTGTACGGGTCCTGTCGGACAATGCCACGGCTGTGGCCTATGTCAACCGCCAGGGAGGTACCAAGAGCGCCCCTCTAGCCAAGGAGGCTATGAATCTTTGCCAGTGGGCGGAAGCGAACCTGGAGCAGCTTTCAGCGGCCCACATTGCCGGAGTCATGAATGTCAAGGCGGACTTTCTCAGTCGCCATACCTTGGAGCCCAGAGAGTGGCAGCTATCTGCTCAGGCGTTCTTGGACATCACGAAGCGCTGGGGCCAGCCGAGCCTAGATCTGATGGCGTCATCGGCCAATTGCCAAGTGCCGCGCTTTTTCAGCAGAGGACGGGACCCTCGATCCCTGGGAGTAGATGCTCTTCTCCAACAGTGGCCGACACAAGAGCTTCTCTATGTGTTCCCGCCCTGGCCCATGTTGGGCAGGGTGCTAGACCGGGTGGCAAAGCATCCCGGCAGGGTAATCCTGGTGGGTCCGGATTGGCCCAGGCGTCCCTGGTATGCGGACTTGATCAGGCTCTCAGTCGACGATCCTCTGCGGCTGCCAGTGGAGCAGGGCCTGTTACATCAGGGTCCCGTGGTGATGGAGGATCCCTCCCCCTTTGGTCTTACGGCCTGGCTATTGAGCGGCAGCGTCTGAGGAAGAAGGGCTTCTCAGACAAGGTCATCGCCACTATGCTGAGAGCGAGGAAGCGCTCTACTTCTACTGCTTACGCCAGGGTTTGGCGTATCTTTGCAGCATGGTGTGAAGCAGGCTCACTTTCTCCCTTCACTGCTCCAATTTCTTCAGTGTTGGCGTTCCTGCAAGAAGGTCTGGAGAAAGGCCTGTCGCTCAGTTCCCTTAAAGTCCAGGTAGCGGCTCTGGCTTGCTTCAGGGGCCGCCTGAAGGGTGCTTCCCTGGCTTCGCAGCCAGATGTGGTGCGCTTTCTCAAGGGAGTTAATCACCTGCGCCCTCCTCTGCACTCAGTGGTGCCTGCGTGGAATCTCAACCTGGTACTAAGAGCATTGCAGAAGCCGCCTTTTGAACCCTTGTCGAGGGCATCTCTGAAAGACCTGACGTTGAAAGCAGTCTTTTTGGTGGCTATCACTTCGGCCAGAAGAGTTTCCGAGCTCCAGGCGCTCTCATGTCGAGAGCCTTTTCTGCAGTTCACTGAGGCAGGAGTGACTATTCGCACAGTGCCTTCCTTCCTGCCCAAGATTGTTTCTCGCTTCCATGTGAATCAGCAGCTCTGTCTCCCTTCCTTTCGTAGGGAGGACTACCCAGAGGAGTACTCCGCTCTTAAATATCTGGATGTGAGACGAGTCATCATCAGATACTTGGAAGTGACCAATGATTTCCGGAAATCGGATCATCTGTTTGTCCTGTTTGCAGGTCCTCGTAAGGGTCTGCAGGCTGCTAAGCCTACAGTGGCAAGATGGGTCAAGGAAGCCATTGCAGCGGCTTATGTGGCCGCGGGGAAGGTGCCGCCTATCCAGCTGAAGGCTCACTCCACGAGAGCTCAGGCGGCCTCGATGGCAGAGGCCGGATCCGTCTCCTTGGAAGAGATATGCAAGGCGGCAACTTGGGCTTCGGCTCATACATTCTCCAAGCATTACCGTTTGACTGTGGCTGCACGGGCGGAGGCCCGGTTTGGAGCTTCGGTGTTGAGGTCAGGGATTTCATTGTCCCGCCCTGGGTGAGTACTGCTTCGGTACATCCCACCAGTCTATGGATTGATCAGCTTGATGATATGGAAGGTAAAATTATGTATAATCATACCTGATAATTTTCTTTCCATTAATCATAGCTGATCAATCCATAGCCCCTCCCAGATATCTGTACTGTTTTTATTCTGGTTGCATTTCAGGTTCAAGTTTAGTCTTCAGTTACTTCAGAAAGACTTCGTGTTCAAGTTTTTTCACTTGGATTCTTCAAGAGTTAAGACGAGTTTGTGTTACAGTGAGCTGCTGCATTCCTCTCCCCTCCGTTTTACGGGGCTGGATTGAGACTTAAAATTCTGCCGGCACTCCCTCCCGCTTCGTGCGGCTGTAGGGCAGCTTTGTACCCTCCCGCTTCGGCGGTGTTAGGGTCAGTCAGCTCCTCCCGCGGTTGCGGTTGCAGGATAAGCCAGATCCCCCCGCATCGGCGGGTGTGGTGTCCCTCCCCCGCTCCGCGGGGATGAGCTGGACGGATTCCCCTCCCCCACTTGTGTGGGGATGAGCTGGGTTAATTCCCCTCCCCCGTTTCGGCGGTGGTGAGCTGGGCAGAGTGTCCCTTCGTGGGTGTAATTCTCTAAGTGCTGAGTCCTGCGGATGGAGCTTTGATATCGACATACTGAGGAGTTTCCGGCAGCACATGACCACATATAGGGAGGCAAAAGTTTGCTCTCTATCTCCACCTGCTGGTAGATGGACACAACCCACCAGTCTATGGATTGATCAGCTATGATTAATGGAAAGAAAATTATCAGGTATGATTATACATAATTTTACCTTCTTCCCGCGCGGCTCCTTCTCTGAGTTTTGCGCCGGACACCATTTTGGACGCGCAACACGCCTCTCCCCCCGCTACTGGGAGCGCAGATGGAGGGCGCCTCTAGGGCCGCGGCACAGGCTGCAGAAATGCACAGACTGGGGGGTTTCTCCCCTGAGTTCATTTTGCTGCTGCATCAGGCCTTTCTTATGCAGAACACTGCCCCTGCTCACCTCTCTGATCGGGGTGATGAGGCCTCTATGCTTAAGCGCCCTAGGGTGGATCTTCCACTCTCGGGGGACTCGGTCTCCTCTGATGTGGATGATGGCAGCGTGTCTGAGTTGTCCCAGAGATCCTTAGCGGAATCTATGGAGGAGACTGATCCTCGCTCGGATGGAGCGGACGACCCCTCTGCAACGCGGCTTTTTCGCTCAGAGGATTTGCCCAACCTGCTTGTGCAGGCCATGAGCATTTTGATGATTGCTTCTCCGGAGGAAGGCTCTCTCTCAGCCTCTACTGGCTCCGCCATTATGCTGGGAACGAAGCACCCGCCTAGAACCTTCCACGTTCATGAAGCCATGCAGACCTTAATTTTGGCGCAATGGGATGCCCCTGAGGCGAGCCTGAAAGTAGCCAGGGCTATGTCCCGTCTGTACCCCTTACCTGAGGGGGAACGGGAAGCCTTTGTCTGGTCCACGGTAGATTCCTTAATCACTGCCGTGACTAAGAAAACGGCACTGCCCTGAAGGACGCCCAGGACAGGAGAATGGAGGTGGCCTTAAAGTCGTCCTTTGAGGCGGCCGCTCTGAGTTTGCAAGCCTCGGTTTGCGGCTCCTACGTGGCTAGGGCGTGTCTGACTGTTTTGCAGCGGGCTTCCTCCTCGGACCCTTCCTGGAGGGCGGAATGGCCGACCCTGGAGTCGGGTTTGGCCTACTTGGTAGACTTGCTGTATGATGTTTTGAGTGTTTCGGTCAAGGGTATGGCTCAGACAATCTCTGCGCGGCGGTGGCTCTGACTTAAGCACTGGTCTGCTGACCATGCCTCTAAATCTCGCCTAGCCAAGCTGCCTTTGGGGACGAGCTGGACAAGATCATGACGGAGCTGGGCACGTCCAAGGGCAAGAGGTTGCCGGAGGTCAGGACTCGGGCCGGCAATGCCCGTCCTGGTACCTCTAAGGGCCGATTGCAGGAAGCCAGTCGGTATCGCCCGGGCAAGTCGGCCTCCTCTGCCTCCGCTTCCTTCAAACGGAACTTCTCCCCCAAGCAGCATTCCTTTCGTAGGGACCGCCATCCAGGAGGTTCATCCTCCGGCCCACCCCCAGGATCGCGTACCCAACGACAGGGACCTGGTCCATGGCCCAGTGCAGATAGGAGGAAGGTTGTCCTCGTTTCTGGGCGAGTGGACCAGGGTAACTTCAGAGGCTTGGGTTCTGGAAGTCATCAGAGACGGTTACAAGCTAGAGTTCCGCCGACCCCTAAGAGACGGGTTTGTAAACTCTCCTTGCAAGTCTCAGGTCAAAGCAGCTGCCGTGCAGCAGACCTTGAACAACCTGATCCGCCTGGGCGCGGTGGTCCCGGTGCCAGTAGATCAGCTTGGCAAGGGGCTCTACTCCATTTACTTTGTGGTGCCAAAGAAAGAAGGCTCTGCTCGGCCTATTCTCGACCTCAAGGGAGTCAATCGGGCCTTGAAAGTTCGGCACTTCCGGATGGAGACCCTCCGCTCCGTAATAGCTGCGGTGAAAAAGGGAGAATTCCTGGCCTCTCTGGACATCAAGGAAGCTTACCTACATATTCCCATCCTGGCCGCCTCATCAGCGCTTTCTGCGCTTTGCAATGCTGGGCCGACACTTCCAGTTCAGAGCCCTCCCGTTCAGGTTGGCTACGGCTTCACGGACCTTCTCCAAAGTAATGGTAGTCATCGCGGCCTACCTCCGCAAGGAGGGAGTGCAAGTCCATCCCTATCTGGACGACTGGCTGATCCGAGCCCCTTCCTATGCGGAGTGCGGGAGAGCTACAGACAGGGTTATTGCTCTTCTGAGCTCCCTGGGATGGGTCATCAACTGGGAGAAAAGCCAGCTGCGCCCGACTCAGTCCCTGGAGTATCTGGGAGTTCGATTCGACACCCAAGTGGGCAGAGTGTTCCTGCCGGACAACCGGAGCGTCAAGCTTCGGACCCAGGTGGACCAGTTCCTAGCCTCCTCTACTCTTCGGGCTTGGGACTATGTGCAGCTGTTGGGCTCCATGACGGCCACGATGGAGGTAGTGCCCTGGGCCAGGGCTCATATGAGACTACTACAGCACTCGCTTCTGCGGCGGTGGACTCCAGTCTCGGAGGACTACGCTGTACGCCTTCCTTTGGATCCAGCGGTGCGAAAGGCGCCGAGCTGGTGGCTGAGGCCAGGCAAGCTGTCCGCAGGAATGCCTCTTACGACCCCGGAGTGGGTTGTCGTCACGACAGACACCTGCTTGACGGGCTGGGGAGCCCACTGCCTGGGACGGACAGCGCAGGGGCTCTGGTCTCCTGCAGAGACAACATGGTCCATCAACCTCCTGGAACTCTGAGACATTCGGTTGGTGCTTCTAGAGTTTCTCCCGGCACTGGTGCGGAGGCCTGTGCGGGTCCTATCGGACAATGCCACAGCTGTGGCCTATGTCAATCGCCAGGGAAGTACCAGGAGCGCCCGTCTAGCTAAGGAGGCCATGAAGCTATGCCTGTGGGCGGAAGCGAATCTGGAACAACTGTCGGCGGCCCACATTGCGGGAGTCATGAATGTCAAGGCGGACTTTCTCAGTCGCCATACCTTGGATCCCGGAGAGTGGCAACTGTCTGCTCGGGCATTCTTGGACATCACGAAACGCTGGGGCCGGCCGAACCTGGATCTGATGACGTCCTCGGCCAATTGCCAAGTGCCGCGTTTTTTCAGCAGAGGACAGGACCCTTGATCTCTGGGAGTCGATGCTCTTCTCCAGCAGTGGCCAGCACTTCTCTACGTGTTCCCGCCCTGGCCCATGATGGGCAGGGTGCTAGGCCGGGTGGCAAAGCATCCGGGCCGGGTGATCCTGGTGGGTCCGGATTGGCCCAGACGTTCCTGGTATGCGGACTTAGTCAGACTCTCGGTGGGCGGCCCTCTGCGGCCCGTGGTGATGGAGGATCCCTCCCCCTTTGGTCTTACGGCCTGGCTCTTGAGCGGAAGCGGCTGAGGAAGAAGGGCTTCTCAGACAAGGTCATCGCCACTATGCTGAGAGCGAGGAAGCGCTCTACTTCTACCACCTACGCCAGGGTTTGGCGTACCTTTGCGTCGTGGTGCGAGGCAGGCTCTGTATCGCCCTTCACGGCTCCAATTTCTTCAGTGTTGGCGTTCCTGCAAGAAGGGCTGGAGAAAGGCCTGTCGCTCAGTTCACTGAAAGTCCAGGTGGCGGCTCTAGCTTGCTTCAGGAGTCGCCTGAAGGGGGCTTCCCTGGCTTCACAGCCAGATGTGGTACGCTTTCTCAAAGGAGTTAATCACCTGCGCCCCCCTCTGCACTCGATAGTGCCTACGTGGAATCTCAATCTGGTGCTACTGACCTTGCAGAAGCCGCCCTTCGAGCCCTTGCCAAGGGCATCGCTGAAGGACCTGATGCTGAAAGCGGTCTTACTGGTGGCTATCACATCAGCCAGAAGAGTTTCCGAGCTCCAGGCTCTCTCGTGTAGAGAGCCGTTCCTGCGATTCACTGAGGCAGGAGTATCGATTCGCCCAGTGCCCTCCTTCCTGCCCAAGATTGTTTCTCGATTCCATGTGAATCAGCAGCTTTACCTACCCTCCTTTCGTAGGGAGGATTACCCAGTGGAGTACCCTGCGCTCAAATACCTGGATGTTAGACGGGTCATCCTCAGATACTTGGAAGTGACCAATGATTTCCGGAAGTCGGATCACCTGTTCGTGCTGTTCGCAGGCCCTCGTAAGGGTCTGCAGGCATCTAAGCCTACAGTGGCACATTGGGTCAAGGAGACGATCGCGGCAGCTTATGTGGCGGCAGGGAAGATTCCGCCTATTCAGCTGAAGGCACACTCTACTAGAGCTCAAGCAGCCTCGATGGCGGAGTCCAGATCTGTCTCCTTGGAAGAGATTTGCAGAGCGGCTACTTGGTCATCGGCTCATACCTTCTCACGACATTACCGCTTGGATGTGGCTGCTCGGGCCGAGGCCCAGTTTGGGGCTTCAGAGTTCAGGGATTTCCATGTCCCGCCCTGGGTGAGTACTGCTTCGGTACATCCCACCAGTCTATGGATTGATCGGCTTGATGATATGGAAGGTAAAATTATGTATCATACCTGATAATTTTCTTTCCCTTAATCATAGCCGATCAATCCATAGCCCCTCCAAGATATCTGTACTGTTTTAGTTCTGGTTATATTTCAGGTTCAAGTTCAGACTTCATTTCCTGTTCACGAGGACCTCGTGTTCAAGTTATTCCAATTGAAGTCTCTTCGAATTGAGACGATTTTGTGTTACAGTGAGCTGCTGCTTCCTCTCCCCCCATTTCGGCGGTGGCTGGATTAATAACTAAATTATGCCGGGGCTCCCTCCCGCTTCGTGCGGCTGTAGGGTAGCTTTGTATCCCTCCCGCTTCGGCTCAACTCGGGCGTGGTGCGCAAGATCTTTCGAGCGTGGGGCACCCTCTCGGTGGATCTTTTTGCCACTCAGACCAATCACAAGGTCCCTCAGTTCTGTTCCACACTTCAGGCCCATGACAGACTAGTGTCAGATGCTTTTCTCCTTCTCTGGGGGAAGGGTCTCCTGTATGCATATCCTCCCATACCTTTGGTGGGGGAGACTTTGTTGAAACTCAAGCAAGACTGCGGAACCATGATTCTGATAGCTTCTTTTTGGCTGCGTCGGATCTGGTTCCCTCTTCTTCTGGAGTTGTCCTCCGAAGAACCGTGGAGATTGGCCGCCATTTCAAGTTTGTGATGCCTATGGAAGGGCACGAGGCAAGCTCATTTCTTGGATGTGGTTTATTCCTTATTATTTTCCCCTGATGCAGCCAGTTGTCGGCGAAACAGGGTTTCCCTATCGGAATATCTAGACGATGCAGGACTTAGAGATCAGACTACAATAGTTGAATTACCTGCTGGAAATTGTGGAAGAGTTTTTCAACGTGTTGTTGCCATCCAAGATAAGTAACATTTTTCATGGTTACATTATATATATAACTAGTAAAAAAGGCCCGTTTCTGACACAAATGAAACGGGCGCTAGCAAGGTTTTCCTCGGAGTGTGTATGTTTGGGAGAGTGTATGTGAGAGTGTCTGTTTGAGAGTCAGAGTGAAAGTGTGATTGTGTGAGAGAGAGCGTGAGTCTGGGTGTGAGTGTGTTTGTGAGAGAGTGTGTGTGTGAGAATGAGAGTGTGTGCAAGTGTGTATGTGAGACACAGTGTGAGTGAGAGTGTGTGTGTGTGGGCGAGAGAGAGAGTGTGTGTGAGACACAGATTCTCTGTTTGAGTGAGTGTATGAGACCAAGCGAGTGTGTGAGTGACTGTGTGGCACATAGAGAGTGAATGTGATACAGTGTGAGACAGAGTGTGTGAGAGTGAGAGTCAGAAAGACATTGTATATGAGAGAGAGAGTGTGAGCCGTGCCCTCCCAATCCATGGCCATCTGTCCCCTGCCCCCTCCATTCATCCTTTTCCAGCAATTCTCCTCTGTCCCTGAGCCCTGCCCTCCCAATCCATGGCCATCCATGTTTGTCTGTCACCTGCCCCCTCCATTCATCGCTATCCTGCATTTCCCCTCTCTGCCTGAGGCCTGCTCTGCAATCCATATCCATCCATGCCCATCTGTCCCCTCCATTCATCCCTATCCAGCAATTCCCCTCTCCCTGAGTCCTGCCCTTCCAATCCATGCCCATCTGTCACCTGGCCCCTCCATTTTTCCCTATCCAGCATTTCCCCTCTCTGCCTGAGGCCTGCTCTGCAATCCATATCCATCCATGCCCATCTGTCCCCTCCATTCATCCCTATCCAGCAATTCCCCTCTCCCTGAGTCCTGCCCTTCCAATCCATGCCCATCCATGCTCCTCTGTCACCTGGCCCCTCCATTTTTCCCTATCCAGCATTTTCCCTCTCTGCCTGAGGCCTGCTCTGCAATCCATATCCATCCATGCCCATCTGTCCCCTCCATTCATCCCTATCCAGCAATTCCCCTCTCCCTGAGTCCTGCCCTTCCAATCCATGCCCATCCATGCTCATCTGTCACCTGGCCCCTCCATTTTTCCCTATCCAGCATTTCCCCTCTCTGCCTGAGGCCTGCTCTGCAATCCATATCCATCCATGCCCATCTGTCCCCTCCATTCATCCCTATCCAGCAATTCCCCTCTCCCTGAGTCCTGCCCTTCCAATCCATGCCCATCCATGCTCATCTGTCCCCTGG
The DNA here is from genome assembly GCF_901765095.1 of Microcaecilia unicolor. Taxonomy (NCBI): domain Eukaryota; kingdom Metazoa; phylum Chordata; class Amphibia; order Gymnophiona; family Siphonopidae; genus Microcaecilia; species Microcaecilia unicolor. The sequence goes on from NC_044041.1 coordinate 66,477,821, forward strand.
CCCCTCCATTTTTCCCTATCCAGCAATTTCCCTCTCTCCCTGAGTCCTGCCCTCCCAATCCATGCCCATCCATGCTCCTCTGTCCCCTGCCGCCTCCATTCATCCTTTTCCAGCAAGTCCCCTCTCGCCCTTCCATGTTCCCCCCCCCCCCCCCTCGCATCCATGCTACGCTCTCTCCCATGTCCCAGCCTGGCCCGCCCTCTTCTCCCCCCCCCCCCTTCGCATCCATGCCCCCCCCCCTTCGCATCCTTGCCTCGCATCCATGCCCCCCCCCCCTTCGCATCCATGCATCCTTTTTTTTTTTTTTATTCTTTTTAACTTTACCTCCGTGGCGGTTCGTGCAGCGAAGCGTCAGGGAAGGAGGTGGCGCTCCCGACGTCTAGCTTTCCCTTCGCTGTGTTCCGCCTTGTTTTGAAGGCGGAACACAGCGAAGGGAAGGCTAGACGTCGGGAGCGCCGCCTCCTTCCCTGACGTTTCGCTTCCGGATTTGTTTGTTTTGTCGCGAGGGCGGGGCAGAGACGGCAGGCTGAACCCTTCAGCCTCAGCCTGGGAGTGACGTCAGATGGCTTCAAGGCTTCAGGCTTCAAGGCTTCAGGCTTCCGGCTTCAAGTTTCCGGCTTCACAGAACTCAGGCTTCCGGCTTCAAGTTTCCGGCTTCACAGAACGTTGGCTTCAGAACGTTCACGGTGCGTTTTATTATATTAGATTGTGTCTCCACCTATGAGTGTTGTTGAAGGTGGATGGACAGCATTGCATGAAGTGATCTAATGTGGAGGTTTTTTTGAGACTTATAATTAAAGAGGCACTCTTTCTTATTATAAGGCGTGTCCTTTGGAAGGAGGTGTTGCCGGTTATACTGAGGTCTTTTTTTTCTCCACAATTTTTTCATGTGTGAAAGTCCATAACCTCCTCTCAACTCTGTGACAATTGTAGAAAGTTAGAAATTAGTAGTGTTTTCCAACCCTTATTACTCAGAACGAGGGGGCACTTCTGCATACCAACCTCCAGTCTCTGGCTCTCACGGCCTGGATGTTGAGGGCATAGAATTCGCTTCCTTAGGTCTTTCTGAGTGTCTTGCTTACTTCCAGGAAAGATTCCACTAAAAAGAGTTACTCTTTCAAATGGAGGAGGCTTGCCGTCTGGTGTGAAAGCAAGGCGCTAGATCCTTGCTCTTGTCCTACACAGACCCTGCTTGAATACTTTCTACACTTATCAGAGTCTGGTCTCAAGACCAACTCCGTAAGTGTTCACCTTAGTGCAATTAGTGCTTATCATCAACGTGTAGAGGATAAGCCTATCTCTGGACAGCCTTTAGTTGTTTGCTTCTTGAGAGGTTTGCTTTTGTCAAAGCCCCCTGTCAAACCTCCACCGATGTCTTGGGATCTCAACGTCGTTCTCACCCAGCTGATGAAACCTCCTTTTGAGCCACTGAATTCCTGCCATCTGAAGTATTTGACCTGGAAGGTCATTTTCTTGGTGGCTGTTACTTCAGCTTGTAGAGTCAGTGAGCTTCAAGCTTTGGTAGCTCATGCTCCCTATACTAAATTTCATCATAACAGAGTAGTTCTCCGCACTCACCCTAAGTTCCTGCCGAAGGTGGTGTCGGAGTTCCATCTGAACCAGTCAATTGTCTTGCCAACATTTTTTTCCTGTCCTCATACCCGCCCTGCTGAACGTCAGTTGCATACATTGGACTGCAAGAGAGCATTGGCCTTCTATGTGGAGCGGTCAAGTCCCTTTAGACAGTCCGCCCAAATGTTTGTTTCTTACAACCCCAACAGAAGGGGAGTTGCTGTCAGGAAACGCACCATTTCAAATTGGCTAGCAGATTGCATTTCCTTCACTTACGCCCAAGCTGGGCTAACTCTTGAGGGTCATGTCATGGCTCATAGTGTTAGAGCCATGGCAGCATCAGTGGCCCACTTGAAGTCAGCCACTATAGAAGAGATTTGCAAGGCTGTGACGTGGTCTTCAGTCCACACATTCACATCTCACTACTGCCTTCAGCAGGGTACCCGACGCGACAGTCGGTTTGGGCAGTCGGTGCTGCAGAATCTGTTCGAGGTTTAGAATCCAACTCCACCCCCCCAGGCCCTTTTTTGTTCTGTTCCAGGCTGCACTCTCAGATGTTATCTTTGTAGGTCAATCCTTGTTATGTCGTCGCCGTTGCAAGGCCCAATTGACCTTTCTTTGTTGTTTTGAGTGAGCCTGGGGGCTAGGGATACCCCAGTCATGAGAACAAGCCTGTTTGTCCTCGGAGAAAATGAAGATACATACCTGTAGCAGGTATTCTGCAAGGACAGCAGGCTGATTGTTCTCACAAACCCGCCCGCCTCCCCTTTGGAGTTGTCTTTTCCTTTTTTGCTTTTGTTATCGTACTGACGGGACTCTTGCGCGACGGGCGGGAAATGAATGGCCGCGCATGCGCGTACTCTAAGGCTCTACCAAACTTTTGTTGCTAGGAAGATTTCCTATCATCGGGGCTGCCGTGGACGTCACCCATCAGTGAGAACAGTCAGCCTGCTGCCCTCGGAGAATACCTGCTACAGGTATGTATATTCATTTTATGGGGGAAACCAACTTACACCATATTATAGAAGTCCAGCCTACCTAAAATTAAGACATGGGCCCACTGTAAGAAGGTCTCTTGCCAGCAGATAGAGGTACAGTTGTCTAACTAACCTTAAATGATAAAACGCTAACTTGCAAACCGCTGACACTTTTGGCAATAAAGGTAACTGAGTATTTGGTATAACACTCAAATTCTTTGCTATTGCTTGCAACTCTGAATCTAATTCCCTCATTCTTAATCACAACAATTCTGATTTTTCACATTCAAAATCATCTTGGTGGAAACAGTCAGAGATCTTCTTAAGCCAAATATTAATCTGCTGAAATTCACAATGATAAAATTTACTGATGGGAAAGAAATACTACAAGTTGTGCAACATGCAGCTGCTCATGGTCTGTAGTTGCAGTTTTCATGATCACATTATTCTATTATTGAAGCTGCTACACTGGTTACCTGTTCAACGAAGAATAACATTCAAGATTGGTATGCTTATTTTTAAGGCAATATAGGGTCCTTTCACTAGGTGCCTTAGGAACCCTTTTACCATGCAGCAGCAAAAAGGGAGCCTGCGCTGGCATTTGGCGCATGTTTTTCACACACGCCAAGGTCCCCTTTTACCACAGTGGGTAAAATGGAAGTCTCTCTTTGCTGCAGGAAATGGCCGTGCGGCAAGTAAAGCACTTTCCGCATGGCCATTTTGGTGGGGGGGGGGGGGGAGCCCTTATTGCCACCCATTGAGGTGGCGGTAAATGCTCCCACACTAACTCGACAGTAACCAGGCAGCGCGCGGCACTCCCTGATTACCACCGGGTACACACTGGCGCTACAAAAATATATTTTTGTAGCGCCAAATATGGCACGCTAGGGGTGGGTAGCCCGGTGGTACTTCCTGTTTAGTGAGCGGTAAGCCCGTCTTGGGCTTACCACCACTTAGTAAAAGGAGCCCTTAGAAATTTGTTGACACACCACCTCCCAGGTGATCTCTGCGGTCTGCAAATAAAAATCTGTTAATGATCCCTTCTGTTCAAACTGTGAGGTTACCCACTACTAGAGCCTTTTCAGCAATTGCTCCTAACCTCTGGAATTCACTTCTGGAGTCATTGAAATGTTAATGTGATATTTATAAATTTGGAGAAGTTTTTAGTAAATTTTTTCCTGGGTTCTTTAGCTTGATGATGCTCTTCATGTGTTGGTCATATTTCATTTTAGATGGTTGATGTCATTTTGTGAGTAATTTGATGTTTTGTTACTTATTTTAATTGGTTGTTATATTTTATATATTTTTTTTATATGCTACACTAAATGGGCTTCATCAGTTTTGGAGGTTATAAATATTTTCAAATGAAATAGTTGCTGTATTTGAATGCAACTCACCATGGGCTAAATGTATGAACTAAATCTAAAATCCCACCACATCCCTTCCATTCCTTCCTCTGTGCTTACTTGGGCTGGTTCTGTGTGCAAGTCTCATCCTGCTTCACCCATTCTATAGCTCTTGGAATGCCCATGTGTATATCTCATAAAAGTAGGCACTGTCATCTGGATTCTTTATATATGGTCCTGAAATTTAGGCGTGGTGTCAAAATGTGCGCACATTGAGCGTGGTGATAAATGAGCTATCAAGTATGACCTGAATGAACTTTTTAACAATCAATAATTGCACTTAATTGATACTGATTGGAGTTCACTCACACATCATTTTAAGTGCTATAACACCCTGCACTTTAATCCTCTAGTGCACAACTCAAAAGTGAGTGTGGCCAGGGGAGGGATATGGGCATTCCAAAAAGTTGTGCACATTGTTATAGAATAATTCCATTTACGTGCAGAAATGCCACGAGTTGGGCGCTGGCATTTACACCAGGTTTCAGCTGGCGTAAATTCCAGTGATCAGCTTTGGGCATGGGAATTGGCTGTAAGTGCCATTCTTTAAAGTGCACTCATCTCAGAGCGCCCTTTATAGAATAGTGCTTATTGCCGATTTTTTTTTCTAGTGCTGATTTTTGAGCACCATTTATAGAATTTCCCCCTATGTGTCTGTCTACTTTTTTTCATGCAAGTATGCCCTCAGGCAGTTTTATAAGAGCTTATATAAGCAAAAATGATGTTCTGCATCTTGGATCCCTTATAAAATGGCCTCCCTATTGACTAATTTTGATAGCAATGCAATAAAGTTGGGTCTCATGTAGGTTCAGTTATAAATTTGGTTTTTAAATTATTATTGGACCATATATGCATCTATTTATATTGCATTATATTATTCTTTGTTGCATAGCTGTCCGATTTTCAAACATACATAATTTGCATACTTGTATTATTGTGTTTAATGTTTACAGTTATCAATAAAGACCTGTAAAAGAAAACTGTATTGACATATTATCCAGTACATCTGAGGGCCAGTTTAAATCATTCTTATAGAAATTTTAATTACCAAGAAATGGATGAAAGTTCTTACTTGAAAATAAACATTCCTAAAACAAAGACAGGATTATTTACTAACATCACATGCTAATGCTGTTAATGTGTATTGTTTGCTGCAATGGCCATTATCTGTAATGGGCATTAATTATTTTAGCAGTTGCTTGTTAGTAAATTTATTTACCACTTTTTTAAATATAGTATCTGCTACCTGGATTAGTGTCACTGACTGGGGCAGTCTCTGATTTTCAGTAGCATTATCCAAATAATGCTGCTGAAAATAATTGCAGACTGCCCCGACACTGCAGATAGTGCTGGAGGCAGACCCTGGGCAGAACAATTGCAGTCTTTAGTGTCCTCTGCTTAGTGTTGATATTCAGTCTGCTAATCAGATAACTATCCAGATAAAGTTAGAAGAGCAAAAAGGCTGCCCTACCTTTATCCAGTTAGCTATCCAGATAAAAGGTTGAATATTACTTCTGTCCAGATAGGGTTGGCACAGACTGCCCTATCTAGATACAGGCACTGAATATCTGGATTTCTCCGAGGAGAAGGAGGCTTCCTTATTCTCACAAGTGGGTAGATGCCGTCTCACGTCGCCTGGCCTGGCAATTCTGCAGCCTGTACCTTCACCGATGCCACAGTCTTTCCCGATGGCGGCCCTTGAGAAGAGCATCCGGGGCTTGTTTCCTGAGCTGCTGGATGGCCATATGCAGCGATGTGCGTTGTATCAGGGATGCTTGTGCCTACCATACCTCCCGCTTTGCCCCCGCCTGGCCTTCAGCCTGCAGTGCGGCCCCTTATGCTGGTGTTGCTTGCAGCGCCAGTGTCGACAGCCACCCAGGCCAGCACCCCCTCGACTTCGGTGGAGGAAACTTCACCGGAGTCCAGACAGTAGCATTTCTCAACACCGATCTCGAGGACATGGGTCCTCGGCATCGAGGCAGGTCCAGTCTCGGATATCTGATAGGGAGGTGCTATGCGACACTGAAGAGGAGCGCTCATGGTAATCAGAAGAGGATCCCAGGTACTTTTCCTCCCACAAGTCCTATGGGAGTCCTCCTGAGCCCTCCCCTCCACCTGAGAGGAGACTGTCTCCACTGTAAGCCTCTCTTTAACATCTTTTGTACGTGAAATGGCTGATGCCATTCCATTCCCCTTAGAAGTGGAGGATGAGTCCAGGGCCAAGATGCTCGAGGTCCTGAACTACACCTCTCCACCTAAGGAGGCAGTGACGGCTCCTCTCCACGAGGTACTCAAGGCAGTTCTCATACGGAACCGGGCGTTCCCTCTGTCTGTCCCTGTGGATCCACGGTGAACCTGGGTTTGTGAGGTCCGAGTTACCTCATGATTCCATGGTGGTGGACTCAAGAGAACCAGAAGTACTAGAGACTATGCCTCAGCTCTCACAGGCACAGAAGCTAGAACCCTGGACTCATTTGGGAGAAAGATGTATCAGGTCTCTATGCTCATCTCCTGTATCCAGTCATACCAGCACGAGTGTGTACTTGCGGAACTCGGTGAGGCAGCTGTCAGACTTGGTCAATGTGCTCCCCTCCAGAGCAGGCCAAGCCATTTCGCCAGTTGGTCAAGCAGCAGAAGGTGTGTCGCAGGTTCTTGACCAGGGGCACTTACGGACACTTTTGACGTGGCATCCAGGATCTCTGCCCAAGGTATAGCGATGCGCAGACTGTCATGACTGCATGTTTCTGACCTGGAACATTCTGTTCTTCTCTCTCCCACCAGGCATCTTCTGCATCTGCCTCCTCATCCAAGAGGTAATTTGGCAAGTTGCAGAGTGCTCCCTATTACTATTCTAGGCATAGGTACAATCCTGTGGCTTGCCAGCCTGCTCAGGCTCAGCCCCAGTGCACTCATTCTCATCAACAGCTGGCACCTAAGTCCCCTGCTGCTCCTCAGCAAAAGCAAAAGACGAGCTTTTGACTGGCTCCATCAGAGCATAGCTACAGTCAAAAGTGTCCATCCTGGATGACTTGTCGGTTGGGGGGGGAGGTTAAAGTTTTTTCACCAAAGGTGGCCTCTCATAACCTCTGACCGGTGGGTTCTTCAAATTGTCCGGCTTGGATACACCCTCAATTTGGTTTCCAAACCTCCAAATTGTCCACCGAGAGCCTATTCTTTAATCTCTCAGCGCAAGCTGGTACTTGTAGAAGAACTCTCAACCCTTCTCAAGGCCCATGCGGGGGAACCGGTTCCACCAGGGGAAGAAGGGCATGATTCTATTCCAGGTACTTCCTTGTGCAGAAAAAGACAGGGGGGATGTGTCCCATCCTAGACCTAAGGGCTCTGAACAAATTTCTAGTCTGTGAAAAGTTTAGGATGGTTTCCCTGGGTACCCTTCTTCCCATGATTCAAGAAAATGATTGGCTATGCTCTCTGGACTTGAAGGATGCGTACACTCACATTCCAGTACTACAGCCCACAAGAAGTATCTTTGATTTCGCCTGGGAACATATCGCTTTCAGTACCGCATGTTGCCTTTTGACCTCACATCAGGTCCCATTGTCTTTACCAAGTGTCTAGAAGATGTCATCCACTTGTCCCTGGAGCTTGTACGCTCCCTTCAGTGGTGGACAATTCATTCCAATTTGACTCTAGGACTTCTATTCTAAATTCCTTGGCCACAAAAGATGCTGACAACGGATGCATCTCTCCTGGAATGGGGAGCTCATGTAGATGGGCTTCACACAAGGAGCTTGATCCTCCCATGAAACAAATCAATCTCCTGGAGCTCTGAGCGATCTGGAGCACTCTAAAGGTTTTCAGGTATCGGCTGTCTTGTCAAACTATTCTAATTCAAACAGGTTTCAATGTTTTACACCAACAAGCAGGGGAGCACTGGATCTCGCCCTCTGTGTCAGGAAGCTGTCCAGATATGGCATTGGCCTCACCAGTATGGCATATTTCTCCAAGCCACTTATCTGGCGGGCATAAACAATGGCCTGGCTAACAGGCTAAGCAGGATAATTCAACCGCACGAGTGGTCTCTTCATATGGGCATAGCCCGCAAGATCTTTCGAGCATGGGGCACCCCCTCAGTGGATCTTTTTGCCACTCAGATCAACCACAAAGTTCCTCAGTTCTGTTCCAGGCTTCAGGCCCATGACAGGCTAGCGTTAGATGCCTTCCTTCTACATTGTTGGACAGACCTGTATGCATATCCTCTGATACCTCTAGTGGGAAAGACTTCGTTGAAACTCAAGCAAGACCATGGAACCATGATTCTGATTGTGCCATACTAGCTGCGGCAGATCTGGTTGCCTCTTCTTCTGGAATTGTCCTTCGAAGAACTGTGGAGATTGGAGTGTTTTCCAACCCTCATCACACAGAACAAGGGGGTCGCTTCTACATCCCAACCTCCAGTCTCTGGCTCTCACTGCCTGGATGTTGAGAGCCTAGAATTTGCTTCCTTGGGTCTTTCGGAGGGTGTCTCTCGAGTCTTGCTGGCTTCCAGGAAAGATTTCACTAGGAGGTTTTAAATGAAGGAGGTTGCCGTCTGGTGTGACAGCAAGGCCATAGATCCCCTTCCTTTTCCTACACAGACCCTGCATGAATACCTTCTACACTTATTAGAGTCTGGTCTCAACATCAACTCCGTAAGGGTTCACCTTAGTTCAATTAGTGCTTATCATCAATGTGTAGAAGGTAAGCCTATCTCTGGACAGCCTTTAGTTGTTCACTTCATGAGAGGTTTGCTTTTATCAATGCTCCTGTCAAACCTCCACCATTGTCATGGGATCTCAACGCTGCTCTCACCTAGCTGATGAAATCTCCTTTTGAGCCACTGAATTTCTGCCATCTGAAGTACTTGACCTGGAAGGTCGTTTTCTTGGTGGCTGTTAATTCAACTCAGGGTCAGTGAGCTACAGGCCTTAGTAGTGGATGCAGCTTATACTGTTTCATCACAACAGAGTAGTCCTCCGCACACACCCTAAGTTCCTGCCGAAGGTGGTATCTGAGTTCTATGTAAACCAGTCGATTGTTTTGCCAACATTCTTTCCCCAACCTCATGCTCATCCTGGCAAAAGCAGCTTACACACCTTGACTGCAAGAGAGTGTTGGCCTTTTACATGGAGCGGACGAAGCCCTTTAGACAGTCCACCCAGCCTTTTGTTTCTTTTGATAGGGGTCACAGAAGGCAAAAGTAGAGACTAATAGACGATTCACCACTGGAGACGTGAGTCCAACAGTCTTTATTATATCAGAGATAACGACCCGACACAGGCCGTGTTTCGACGCTAAAAAGCGTCTGCATCAGGGGTCAATAAATACACCAAGTAATGAATGCAAAACGAAGAGTCCTACTTGTATATGTGTTGTCAACTCACTGATCACGTAGCACCAAACAGAATATGCTGGATACAAACTATCAGAGCAAATGATAGGGGTCACTATCAGGAAACACACCATATCCAATTGGCTGTCAGACTTCATTTCCTTCTCTTATGTCCATGCTGGGCTGACCTTGGAGAGGGTTATGTCTCATAATGTCAGAGCCATGGCTGCGTCGGTAGCCCACTTGAAGTCAGCCTCCATTGAAGTGATTTGCAAGGCTCTGACGTGATCTTCAGCCCACACATTCACATCTCACTACTGCCTTGAGCAGGATACCCGACCCGACAGTCAGTTTGGGCAGTCAGTGTTGCAGAATCTGTTTGGGGTCTAGAATTCAACTCCACCCTCCTAGGTCCATTTTATTCTGTTCCAGGCTGCACTCTCACGCCGTTACAAGGCCCAGTTGGCCAGTGTTTGTTGTTTTGGGTGAGTCTGGATGCTAGGGATTCCCCACTTGTGATAGTAAGCAAGCCTGCTTGTCCTCGGAGAAAGCGAAGACACTCAGAACAGGTATTCTCCAAGGACAGCAAGCTTCTTATTTTCACAATCCTGCGCACCTCCCCTTGGAGTTGTCTATTTGCATGTTTTTATTTGCTTTTGTATTAAACTAAAGCAGTCATGTTCGCACAGCGGGCAGGAAAGCACTCGCGCTAGAGCGCGGCTCGCACTCCTAGAAGCTGTAGGTTTTTTTAATGGAAAATTTGCTGGGCAATTCGGGACGTCGTTTATGCACTTGTGAGAATAAGAAGCCTTCTGTCCTCGGAGAATAACTGCTACAGGTAAGTATCTTCACTTTATTTCAGCTGTGTGGTTGACATTTTTAAAAAAATGCTGACTCACCCCAGCTGCATATTGGCCAAATTGGTACTAATGTAGTACAGTGTGGTAAGTAAAAATACCAGTGGTTTAGGAGAATGAAACAGTTTCAGTACTTTTGCTGAAGTGGTTACTATTTTATTTTTGTGAAGTTCATCTAAAGATTTTTTTTCAAAATATCTGGTAATACAAGTCAGTTAACTATCTTCAGTAACATGCAAATCCCCTCTCTCAGTTTTACACTTAAGATAGGTATGAAAGTGTGTGTATATATGTACATGCGTGTTTTGTAAAGCACATACCTATATTGCAATGCCACCCAAATTATACCTCTTCATGCCTATAAACAGATTGCATAAATGTAAGTGCTTCATTAAGTGCATCTACATTTTACACATGTATACCCCTGTGAAATTTTAGAATAGCCATTTTAATGGATGGGATTGTTTGGATTTAGCTGACATCTTTTTCACTGGTAGCTCAAGGTGATGTTCCTATTTTATAAAGACATCATGTGCTTCTTTATAAGATATGCTCCTGAAACTATCTTCAGTAACATGCAAATCCTCTCTCTCAGTTTTACACCTAAGACAGAAACTACCTACTCCTACATCTACCCAACTGCAAAAATACCATCTACACAGCAGGATTTAGCTATCTGGATTCCAAATGGTGGAACTCGATACCAAAAACCATAAGAAAAATCACAAATCTCCTCCAATTCAGACAAGAAATGAAAACCTACCTCTTCAAAAAAAAATCTACAGCTAATCACAAAGATATAATCGCCTTCTGTTCAAATCTATCTCTTCAAAAACAATATGAATAACCACACAAACTATAAATGCCCTCTCAACAATGCACAACACTATTGTAACTCCACCAAAATTTAAATTGTAAGCCACTTTGAGCCAAAACTTGTTTTTGGATAATAGTGGGATACCAGAATGCATAAATATATGTTGCATCTGTTTGATAAAGGCAACATATCACCCAGAGGAAAGAGGATATACACGCTAATCCCAATGCTGCTCCACTTATTCTTCACCCTTGGGAATACCTACATGTATATTGAATAAAAGTGAGTGCTATATGCCCACGCACCTAATTTGCATGTTTGTATGTATACTCCAAGACAACGTTATAAGAATCCACTTGAGCATGTAAAATGCTGTTGTACAAGTCCCTTTTAAAATTAGCCTCTTATTGACTAGATTTTGATAGCAATACATGCATATTTCAGATGTAAGGTTATCAGTTCATGTGGGGTTAATTAAACCCTTTATTTTTTTATTCAAGATCAATTGAAATCCAACAGATCTATTCACCCTTAAAAAAATTCCTTCATGATTTTACTACCACACTTGAGTAAACTTAAAATAATCGCATCCTGTATGTGTAAAATCTAGTCAAGAAATGTTAGTCTAATAAACAGATACCACCTAGTTACTTTTTTGCTCACCTTTATTTCCATTTGTTCAAGTGAGCTAACGTGACACTATGACAACTACGCTACGTTATTTAAAACATTTGAAACTCTGGTATTCCAAGGTTATCCTGTTTCCTCCTTTTTAACAGCAAGCAAAGCTGCAGCAGCAAATGGATCTACAGAAGAACCATATATTTCGCCTGACACAGGGACTACAAGAGGCTTTGGATCGAGCAGATCTGCTAAAAACTGAAAGGAGTGATCTGGAATATCAGCTGGAAAATATTCAAGTAAGTACAAGCAGTCAGAAACATCAGCATCACCATTCTTTCTCTCTCTCTTTAGGCAACCAGCTTTGAATCAGTTTTAAGAGTGAGGCATTTACAAAGGATATCGATAGCTATCTCTTCCAGTGCTCTCTTTTTAACTTGTTATAAACCAGTTGTTAAATCATTGCCTGAAAATTATTTCTGGGCATTTATTCAGCACACTTGTAAACAGTACAAAAGTTTCTAGTCTCTAGAATTAAGGTTTCTTTAAATTTTCATCTAGTATCTGTACTTGCTGTCCTAATTTTCTGCTGTTATATTCCAGCTCACCCATTCTTTGGTGTATTACTAGCCCCCCTTGTTTACTAAGCTGCACTAGCAGCTGCCATGCGCTAATAGCCCATTCTACTACTACTACTACTACTATTTAACATTTCTAGAGCGCTACAAAGTGTATGCAGCGCTGTACAAACACAGAAGAAAGACAGTCCCTGCTCAAAGAGCTTACAATCTAAATAGACAAAAAGTAAAGCATTTAATATTTAAGCAGTCAAGCACAAGAGAACAGTCACAGAAGGACTGAAGATGTTCACTTTAAATGGGCTGTGTCAGCAGCCGCTAGCACAATTTAGTAAACGGGGTAAATCTAAAACCTTTCTTAAGTTATTGACTTGTATAAGGTTTAAGGGTGCCGATGCATATGTGATTAATGTTGAACAAAAATATGTGATAGATTATTAATTTAAAACCAAAAGCTCAATTCATTCCTGCATGACTTAGAAAATAGCCTTCAACAAGTTATTTGACATGTTGGATAAATAAAAAATAATTGCATCCTAACTTGCAAAAGACAGCTGAGCTATCTAACGAAGCTGAGTACACTCTGTGTGGCTGTTTATATTAGCCCTTGTTCTTTGACTATAATGGGAGATGCATGGCTATGGCACAACACCTTCCTGAAATATCCTAACCTGAGGTCAGTTATAAATATATTCTATCTAAACGTGTCTTGTTTTTAGGGCTGAAATTATCTTTTCTTGAGAATTGCTTCTCCCTTATTGTACCTAACATTGTCAGCACTTCTTTTTTCAACTTTATATTGGTATCCAGGGGATAAAATTGATGACTGTGCATACCATTTTAATAGTCCTACTTCTTGGCTTTCAACTCCTGAGTAATTTGGACTACAACTTTTAAATGTCTTTACTTTGGCTCCTCTAAGTGTTTGACTTCCTTAGAATTCTGTAGTCTTGGATTATCTGTTCCATGCAACAAGAGATAGCACTGTGGATCCTGAACCTTTTAATCAATACTGGAAGAAATAACAGTATTGTCATTTGTACTTGGAGTAGTTCCTATAAAGATGTTGCTTTGAAGCTTTGTAATTTATTTATTACATTTATACCCCACATTTTCCCACACAAATTTGAGTTAAATGTAGCTAACAAGCTACAAGAAGACATTTCAAAATATGAAATAAAAACCATAATCCCACACATACCTGCAAAGGAGAGAATCGTAAATATATATGCAGTGGGGAGAAAGGAGAGAAAAAATGGTTCGAGTTGTTTTTTATAATGCACTATTTTCCATCAAGTAGCTGTAGTGAGGGCTTAGCTGTGAGTCAGTGCTGCCTTTGTTATTGCAATTCTGTCTGTCAGCTTGATATTAAATTTATTTGCTATCCAGTTGAAATAACACAACTCTTCTGTTCTCCGATTCCCTAATGTGGCTGTGCCACATGAACTTGATCTTACCACAACATCACACTGTATTTGTTCACACCGGAGCCTGCAAAGACCTCTCCGGTACTATGTAAGCCACATTGAGCCTACAAATCAGGGGCGTATCTGGAATCCGGCGGTAGGGGGGGCCACAGCCAGAGAGGGGGGGCACATTTTTGCCTTCCCCCCCCCCCCCCCCGCCGCCGCCCGCCTCCTCTCTCCACCCCCTCCCCGCCGTCAACCCTCCCCCGCTGCTTACTTTTGCTGGCGCCGAGGTCCGACCCGCAATCTCCGTTTTTCGTCTTCCTCCGTGGCCATGCTTCCAGGAAGTAACGCTGCAGTGCTGATTCGTTGAATCCAGTTCGACGTCTGACGTCAGACGCCGAACTGGATTCAACGAATCAGCACTGCAGCGTTACTTCCTGGAAGCATGGCCACGGAGGAAGACGAAAAACGGAGATTGCGGGTCGGACCTCGGCGCCAGCAAAAGTAAGCAGCGGGGGAGGGTTGACGGCGGGGAGGGGGGCCAGGGCGAAATCTGCGGGGGCCCAGGCCCCTGTGGCCCCACGCAGATACGCCCCTGCTACAAATAGGTGGGAACGTGTGGGATACAAATGCAACAAATAAATAAAATCCATACTTTTTCTTTCTTTTCTTCATTCTCCAAGGATAAGAAGGATTACGTTTGTGGTGCATTGACATGCAGAAATTTCTCAAGTTGAGTCTTTCACTCTCAGGATTCCAGATTGACTACAGTCAGGAATGCTGCAGAGGCAGCATAACAGTAGTTTATTTTTATTTGTTACATTTGTATCCCACATTTTCCCACCTATTTGCAGGCCTAGATCATTGCTTTAAGGGTGACACCAAGTGACTGGATTCAAATCCATTTCTTAAGGGATTCCACAAAAAGCCCTGATGCATGGCCCCCCAGCCAAGGACCATCACTGCAATGACCAGATTAGGTATGTTTGGAGAGGAAGGCTGTAAAATGTGAAAACTCCTCAGGTAATTGCTCATAGTGCTAGATCGCAGCACTGGTTGGAAGTACAAAGGAGCAGGAAGAAACTGCTAGGTCAACAAAGAAAATATGAATAATTTAGCCCTATATGAGTGATGAAATTCAACGGTATTCTGGAAAGCTGACTGAAAAAGCTCAGAAGCTTTTCAGGACATTTGCAAGATTTCTCACTTAACTTCTCTTCAGTCCTTTTTGCCCTTGGATGACACAGGATGTGTCCTCATCTCATCAGATAAATCTTTCTTAAGAACAATCAGATCTCTTCAGTTGCTTGTATTTTTTCTTTCCTTTCTAGGTAGTTGCCTTAGTAAATAATTTTCTGCTTCTAAGGGATTTTTTTCTTATCCTTCACAGACTACTCAGCCCTATGTTTTGTTTTGGGTTTTTTTTAATATGTGACTTGAATTACAGCCTCAGTCAGTCTTTTGTGGTGTTTTTTCTCACCATGTCTATTTTTCTGTCCATGTCCAAGAAGGAAGCCAGTAGCTTCAAATGATGCCTGTACCGCAGTCGTAAGATTTCAATAACAAATCATCCTATTGAAAACACATGCTGTCTATGATTAGAACATGTGATCTTTGAAGATTGTACTTGTTGGACACTTTGATAAAACTTTGAAGCTTGATGTGTTATCATTGATGCAAAAGAATTGATAGCTAAAGACCAGGAATTTGCCTCACTCACTGGTGATCCTTCAACATTGAAAAGAGGGTCCAAGAGGATTTGGCACCAAGCATCATGTGAAGGCATTCAAGCCTTGGCATCCATCCTCATCAGTTCAAGGATCCAACAGCAGAAAAATAACAGCTGCTGTAGTTCACTCTCCCATATGGCGCTGTCCTGAGGTGAGCTGTATCTTCTGAACTCACATAGAGCTACAGCAGTCTCTTGAAGTGGAGGAGTGGCCTAGTGGTTAGGGTGGTGGACTTTGGTCCTGAGGAACTGAGTTCAACCCCCACTTCAGGCACAGGCAGCTCCTTGTGACTCTGGGCAAGTCACTTAACCCTCCATTGCCCCATGTAAGCCGCATTGAGCCTGCCATGAGTGGGAAAGCGCGGGGTAAAAATGTAAAACAAATAAATAATTGTTAGTGGACCTGTTACAAATTATTTTCAGGGACTAGGTTGTTTGTTGGGAACAATACTTTTATTACATTATAGACGTGGGGAGTAATTTAAGAAGAGGATGCCTATGTCTAAGTATAAAAGAGCAACATAGGCACCTGTTTGCTTATATAAAATAGGTTCCTAGAACCAATCCAAATATCATACAAATGCTGACACACACATTTACACCTGCTTCAAAGTGGTTGTAAATGTGTTCATGAATTGTATGCACATACCCATGCATTGGCACCCAGTCATAAGAGCCATGACAAAAGAACCCCGACAAAACAGACTTGTAACAAAATAACCCTTGACATTTCACACCCTAACAAAATGGCTCCTCCCACAAAACAACCCTTGACAAAGTAGCCTCTACAGAAAACAGCCCTCTTAACAAAACAGCCCCCTAAGAAAAAGTAACACATCACAAAAAATATATAATAATTACAACTGAAATTTTCACTGATAGACTCCTACTAGCATTCAATTGCATAAAGCATATATAAATAAACAAAATTCTATAGCTACAAACTGGTATTCATGATTTGTTCGGCTATTTAAAGAAACTATTCTTCCATCAACATGCTAATTTAAAAAACAAAACAATATTGTCATCATTTTCATAGTCTTACCAACCTTATCCTGATTGGCAAGGTAAGATTATTAGGAAAAAAATATGGGCAGCCTGATCGGGCCCTTTTGTAGGGGGGCTAACTTGTCAAGGGTTATATTGTGGGCAGGCCGTTTTGACAGTGGCTGTTAAGTCAAGGACTATTATGTTTGGAGCTTTTTTGTCAGGGTTATTTTGACCGGGTACCCCATGCATTTTATAACATGCATATACCTAGTGTCTCCACACTGCCCAAACTACACCCCCAGAAATGCCTCTGCATCGCACATATAAATACAAGCCCATTGATGCATGCACCTACTTATGTAAACAGCTATAAAAATAAGAGGCATTTTCAGCAAGGAAACCCCTTTACAAAATTATTCCCATAATCAACATGACTCTGCAATTAGTATTGCTTCTATGATAAATTTCCTAAAACCTGATTTCCGTAGAGAAGTCTCACCTCCAGTCTGGCAGCCCTTGTTTTGCCTTTGAGGAGGGAGGTCTCATAAAAGGAGTGCATCATCCTGGTGAAGTAGGAAGTAATCCTGTAGCCAGGACCTGCCTACCAGGGGATGCAGTACCCTGTCTCATTGAGGATGTCTCTCTAGGAGCTTCTGCTCAGGAGGGAAGGGTTAGGACAGTTGTTGCACTTGGTGTTTCGATGATTAGGCATGCAGATAGCTGGATGGCTGGTGGACATGAGGCTCGCCTGGTCTTCCCTGCTTGGTGCGAAGGTGGCAGACCTCACACATCACCTAGATAGGATTTTAGATAGTGTTGGGGAGGAGCTAGCTGTATTGGTATATGTGGGTACCAGTGACATATGAAAATGTGGGAGTGAGGATCTGGAAGCCAAATTTGTTCTCCTGGGTAGAAAATTGAAATCTAGATCCTCCAGGGTTGCATTTTCAGAAATGCTCCCTATTCACGTGCAGGACCCAGGAGGCAGGCAGAGCTCTGAAGTCTCAATGTGTGGTTGAGGTGATGGTACAGGGATGAGGAATTTAGATTTGTTAGGAACTTGGCAACATTCTGGGAAAGGATGGACTCTACCTTAACCGGGATAGAACCAGGCTGCTGGTGCTAACATTTAACAAGGAGAGAGAGCAGGCTTTAACCTAAAAAGGGGGGAAGCCGACAGTCACCCAGGAGCACATGATTTGGTGTGGCGTACCCTTGAAGGTTGCTATTGAAGCAGGATCTTTAGGGAATCCCTATAGAGAGGTTTCAATAGTGGTGAAAGAAAGCCAGGAGTGTTTAATGGGAGAACAGAGTAAAAGATACAAATTATCCCCTTCAACTTCAAAGCAGCTTGTAGATGCTAGGGAAAAAACCCCAATTTGAAGTGTCTATATATAAATGCTAGAAGCCTAAAAAATAAGATGGGAGATTTAAAGTATATAGCACTAAATGAAGATGTAGATATATTAGGCATCTCAGAGACCTGGTGGAAGAGGACAATCAATGGGACAGTGTGTTATCAGGGTACAAATTATATCGCAATGATAGAGTGGTTCAAATTGGAGGGGAGATGCACTATATGTTAAAGAGGGAATTGAGTCAAACAAAATAAATGTTCTACATGAAACAGCAGCATGGAATCCTTATGGATAGAAATGTCATGTGTGAAGGGAAAGAGTATTCTGGTAGGGCTGTACTACAGTCCGCCAGGACAGAACGAACAGACAGATGAAGAAATGTTTACAGAAATTAGGAAAGCTGGCAAATTGGGCACCTGTACAATGATGAGTGATTTTATAATCTCCTATTGGGATTAAATACTTTGCAACATATTATGAACTTTGGTGTATGAACTTGGTGTATGAACTGTGAACTTTTTGTTTCCAATTGCTGCTGTTGAAATTTGTCATTGGCTGGAAGAAGCACTGTTTGCCTGCTTTTAAGCAAGACTGGTTTGTTTTGCCTTAATTAGGAGAAATGGAGTTTTTTTATGACCTATGATTATTGTGAGCTTCTGACGTATTGCAGTTGTGTGCTGTGTACTTGGAGCTCTGTGTTCTGAGGTCTTTTTTTCTCCATTTATTTTAGTGTTTCAGGTTAACCAGGCTCAGGTACAAAGTTGAGGTATATAGATTTGATGTAGTATTTTGATTTTTTTTTCTGCTCTGCCTTTATAACTGTCTTGATTTCAATTACTCCAATATTGACTGGATAAATATTACAGGAAAAGGGGGGTCCACATCTTCCACAAAAACACGAGCTGCAAACCAAGGGTGGAAGCAAGACCAAGCAATAGAGTGAGAGCTTCAAAACAAATTTATTGGGACCCAACATGGTCCGTGTTTCGGCAACAAGCCTTCTGCAGGTGTCTAAGAACATAAAATTTGAATTTACAAAATTAAAACATGAACTCATAAGCTCATAATAAAACAAAATATAGAAAATAAATGTAATAATGTACAATATAAAAGTAATAGTAATGGCACACATGACTCTACAAGCAAAAATGTATGTGTCTATAATAGAGAGATCTCACTACAAATGTCATCAAAAATGTGAATATATGCATATACAAGCACCATCAAACAGTAGTGACCACATAAAAAGGATGTATAACTTGGTTGTGGCATAATAAAATGAAGCTGGTATAACAGCATGAACAATAAAAGTAATTGCAAATGGTAAAGTAAGCAAAACAACAGAACTGGCATACCAAATACTACATGAAAATATCATTATAATAAAAATAATATAAACTGGTGATATAAAATAGGTGCAACACCATAACCTAAGCAGGTACATCAGAAATAATATATGTAAACAGGCACCATCAGGTAGGTGTATGTGTAAAACGGAAACAAAAAGCCAGGTTGTAAAACTAAGAAGTAACATACCGGGTAACATGAAACAGCAGGGAAGCCAGAAACATAGGTGCTAAACAAGCACAGGCAGGATAACGCTGTGAGGAAGTGAAAAGAAAAATATAAATGCTCCAAAATAAAGTAAGGAGAGAAAAAAGTGAGAGCAGGAAACCTGACCAGAGACCCAAGGATAAACAAACAGACAAAGTGCCCGCACCCTGAAGGAAAAGCCGACTTTAAGAAAAAAGTGTCTGGAACAGAACAATGGGAGAAGCACAATGCCCCGAGGGGGGAAAAAAACAAACTAGTGTTAGAAAGAAATGTGACAGAATGTACCTGCATCCACAAAGTACACAATCTCAGGGAACCAGCCAAACAGAGAAAAACCCCGCCAAAATAAAAAGGGAGGGACAGTGACGTAGAGAAACATCATAGAAAGATGTAAATACTGCGGTCGGGCAGAGGCAGCTAAAAGGCTAACCTCAAAAACAGAAAAAGTGTGCTGAAAATGTGGTAGTGATAAAGGAAAAATATAAGCCGATATAAAACTGGTGTAAAAACTAAAAGAGCAATGGATCAGGCTTAACAACAGAATAAAAAGCATATAACATACATAAAAATGAAATATAGCAGTGGCAAAAATCATATGTAACATAATCTTGCAGGTGAATGGTCCATATGAATTAATAATACACAGATGCAAATAAAAACAAAGAATGTGTGAGGACAATCTGATACAAAAAAACAGAAAAACCATTAGTAAGGCAGTCATACAGATGACGCCACTATAAAAGAAATGTAAGTTGTAAGGAATACTTACATATTTGTATCTACAGGAACTGGCTATGAAAGAGGGGAATAACTAATAATGACTAATAAAAAGTGTACCAGTTCAATCTCCTTGTTGAGCCCCTTAGGCAATACGCTGTTCTGCTCTTAGTAGGGTCAGATCAATATCTCCCCCACGCCAACTGCCTTTAATAATGCTACATACAAAAAATGTGATGTCATCAATATTATGTTTGGCATGAATTCAATGATCTATTAATGGGGCTGTTTTAATCTGTCTCTTAATACAGCTGCGGTGTTCAGTGATCCCTTACCATTCTACTTGTTTTTCAAACATATATCAGTTTACATGGACACACAATTATGTACACTACATTTTTGGAATTACAGTCACTATTAAAATTAAGTTTATAATGTTTGCCAGTAGTAGGATGGATAAAGGAGTCCAGATGGAGTGAATGGACACAGACTTGAGCAGGAGTTGCAAGGTCTGTGGCCAATAATATTTTGGATGATATTTTCTTGTTGTACAGGGAGACTGGAGAGAACCAAATAGTTCCTCAGGTTAGGATTCCAGGAAAGGGCAAAAATGGGGGTAACATCTCTGAAGCATGGAGAAAGAAGTCGTAAGAGGATCAGAAGCATGTCGGATGACGAATTGTTCACATCCCTTCTTACTAGTCCTACACCATGCGATGCACCATCACCCCATTTTTTAGAACAGCTATGGAAGAAAGACAATTTCCTGATGGAAAGGCACGCTTCAACGCCAGGTCCAAAATACAATCCTCACAGTTTCCCCTTCCAAAACAGAGGTTGCAGAAGAAGCAGAGGCAACATTGGTAGATGATGTGCCCATTTTTTTTTGACTTGCCCAGAGTCACAAGGAGCTGCAGTGGGAATTGAACCCAGTTCCCCAGGATCAAAATCTGTTGCAATAATCACTAGTCTATTCCTCCACGGATCTACTTGTACCAGTGGTGATGATGTGGAAGACCTAAAAGAAATCTCGGAGAGCCAAATCGACAAGTTAAAGAGTGATAAATCACCTGAGACCAGACAGTATATACCCCCAGGATACACCATGACATGCTGACCTGCTGTTGTTGATCTTGTAACCTGTCGTTAAAATCATCCATAGTACCTGAAGAGTGGACGGTGGCCAATTTAATGCTGATTTTTAAAAAGGGTTCCAGGAGTGATACAGCAAACAAACACAGCAAAGATGACAATGAAGCAAAACATGTCAGTGATGGTGTAGAGGAGTAGCTTAGTGGTTAGTGCAGCAGACTTTGATCCTGGGGAACTGGGTTCGATTCCCACTGCAGCTCCTTGTTACTGTGGGCAAGTCACTTAACCGTCCATTGTACCTGTAATACACTATGTAAACCGCTTTGAATGTAGTTGCAAAAACTACAGAAAGGCAATATATCAAGTCCCTTTCCCTTTCTATAAATAAATCTTTAATTAAAAACAAGGCATGACTTGACACGGGCCTGTGTTTCAGCCATTTGGCCTGTATCAGGAGTCTATAAAATATGGAATACATAAATACATGTGTATAAACAATAGCAAATTTTAAAAGTCAACCAAAAGGATTTTCTGCAACCGTATGTTCCCTTTATAGAGTTATACTTGAGGGACTCTTCTCATGTGATCAACTTACTTGAAGAATTCAATGGAGACCCTGAAAATGTAATTCTAGTAACTCTGGACATAGAGGCATTATACTCCAGCATCCTCCAAGTAGAGGCTTTAACTGTTGTTGAGAATACACTGCAAGATGGAGAGACATCACTGTATTCCAAATTTATTCATTTTGACCTTAGCAATTTCTCTAGTTTCAACAGATAAAGGGTACCGCAGTGGGGTCCACAATGGCGCCTGACATTTGCAATTCTCTTTATGGCAAATTTCGAGAAGATATTCCTGAAGAATCATCCTTTTGTTGCGGACATCATCTTTTATAAGAGATGCATTGACAATATTCTGATATTGTGGAGGGCTACAGATGCTCCATGATTGTATGAACACTCGTGATAAAAATCTCCATTTCAAAATGCAGTTTGATTTACATCAAATTTCCTTCCTGGACATTCTTATTAGGAAGACAAGATATCGTCTAGTGACGACAGTATTCAGAAAACCAATGGACGAGAACATTTAGAAGTTTTCATAACAGAAGTTTAAAAGACCAATCTTCCATACTCCCAGTTTTTACATCTCAGAAGACTCTGTACTGATCTAGATGACTTCAAAACCCAAGCCATTATTATGGCCTGCCAATTCGAATAAAGAGGCTGTCCCAATAGATGAATGCAGGAGTGTCTGCAGAAAGCACATATGCAAGATCGAGAGACAGAAAGAGCCCAGACTTCTGTACCCTCCTTTTTTCACAATTTTCCAAAGACTTCTGTAAGATCATACGGAAATAATGGCATATTTTGGAAGTTTATAAATGTTTTGAAATTAAGAGACCAGTTGTGGAATACAGTAGGAGTAAGAATGTGAGTGTTTAGTTCCATCTGCATTATCCAATCTAGTACGACAAGACGTGAGACTTCACTGAACATAACAAATGCAGAAAACGTTCAATTTGCCGCCACTGCCTTGTTTTAGATAACTTTCCACATCAAGTGACAAAACACATAATTCAATTCAGAAACTACTGATTGTAACTCTATGCAAGTTATTTACATCATTGTTTGCCCATGCAAGCTGCTTTACATAGGAAAGACAAGAAGATGGTTAAAACACGCCTAATAGAACATTGTAGCTGCATCAGTAAGAATGACCTACTGGTCCGAAGCAAAGCATACATTGGAAGACCTGAAGTTTTTTGTGATTAAGTATATACATACCAGGTATAGAGGTGGTGACGTGGAAAAACTCCTACTCAGGGAAGAACAACGCTATATATTTGATTTTGATACAGTCAACCCAAAAGGATTGAACTTAGAACTTGATCTTCACTTTTTCTTTAAAAGACTTGGTGGTCTTCTTTAGCAACGCCTGCAATGTGTTGGATTAGGATTTTCTGCCTTACTTTTTTACTTATGAGTGAGCTGAGACATATTAGCAAATTGTATTAGACCTGTAAAAATTTAAGTAGCTTCACTGTTTTTTGTTTTGGTTTGTTTGGGTTTTTTCTTTGTTTTGTTTTTTTTGCTTAGTGGAATCATTTGTGCTTCCATTAATTGTTATAGAAACCATTTTTGGATGTTTTAGTCTCTATGATTGTATAGTTCACTTCCCAGAAATGGAGTTAATGGATTCATACTATTTAACAAAAACACTATTATCTGTTTATTTTAGTTTTTGCTTTAGTAGTTTTATTTGGTTCATAATAATGAATGTAGAAAAAGATGGTAGTTACTTTTAAATGTGCATTTTACCCCTCTTTGTGTTGCCCTCTGATTTTTACTTTGGGTCTATTTTCAACAGAGTTTTCTTTGACATCTAATAAAGTATTAGTGGGCTTTGACACAATGGTATTAAAATTACTTTGGCATAATTATGTATGAGTGGTGGCTGTTTTCTTTTTATTCGGAAAATGACCCGACACGGGCCGTGTTTCGGCATACAAACGCCTGCCTTAGGGGTCTAAATTAAAAACCTCCTTGTTTTCCTACTCCTTCCATCCATTCCTACTGTTCCTCATTCTCTCTTGTAGGTTTTTCTGCTGTATTAGCTTCATTTCACTGCATTGGCGCCTGTCTCTGTGGTGCGCCGTAAGCCACATTGAGCCTGATACTGTTGGGAAACTGAGGTACAAATAAGATAATAAAAATATAGATGTAAAAATCATAAATCATTATTAATAAAAGCAAACATTACATATATAGAAAACTTATTTTGAAATTATATACAAAATAAACATTTATATAAATTAAATGTCAATTTCACAAAACAAGAAAAGTGTTTAGACAAATGAGAACCAAATGTTTTAAGAGAAAAAAAAATATATATATATATATATATCATTCAAAGGAAAACCTACCATATAAAATGATTAAAAGAATAATATAATACAAAGGGGGACAACTTCTATGTAAAAGAAAAATAAATAAAACAATCTTACCAAAAAGTCCTTATGGATATAATCACAGAAAGTTGGAAAGAACCAAACAGGGTATATTGCGTAATATAAAAAGGGGGGAGGGGGAAAGATTTGAGAAAAATTGTGTTCAATGCAGTCGGAAATAATTATTCTATTACATTATTATCTGGTATTGAGAGCTTAAAAAAAAACAAAATTCCTATATGTTATTAGATGCCTTGTGAAAAAATAACTCAGACGAGGTAAGCATGATATAAACCCAAAGATTTTGGTCTGTTAAAAATGACACATTAATTCCATAACTGAGGAAATGCTGGTAGACACATACATAAGAAAAACGTCAAATCCAAGGACCAGCGTTCAGTTCCATGATGAATATAATAGCAGATTTTAACAATTTACACCCATGCGATATTAAAGCCCAGTATTCAAAAGTGGAAGGAATTTAAGACATGAGAAACCTTACTTTCATGCAGCTTAGCGTTCTAAAAGGCGTAGACGATTATTAAAGAATGCTCAGCTGATGCTGGAAACACTTTACTATATTTAAAGTGCAGATGACCTTCTGACACTAACTCAAACGGATATAAAAAAAATCAAACAGATATAAAATAAAACCAGTGGATGATTCCACAATGAGTATGATAATGGAGTCCAAAAATTAAAAATGTAAAAATAGAACCCATGCAATTTTGAGCCCAGTACTTAAAAGGTGAAGCTTTCCTACAGCACAGTGTTATGCAAAACGCGATTATCTTGCGTCAACGGTTGATAAGAAAGAACGTGCTCAGCTGATACTTAGATCACATTATTATATCTAAAGTGCAGATGGTAAAGTGCAGATGGACTGCAGCCACAAACTAAGACAGATTTAAAGCAAAGGAGATTTAGTTCCATTCACCGGTGTTGAAAAAGAAGCGCTCAGCTGATGCTCAGAGTTCAACGTATTGCAGATGAACTGCTACCACAGAGTAAAACGGATTACCGTCTTGCACACAGCGTCTCTCTGAAATCTTAAACCTGCAGTTCGCTAGATTCTGTTCTGATAAAGGCAGATAAACAAGGAGAACTTACTCCGAGCGTGGCAACTGTCCATGTAGTCATTAGCAAACGCTGTCGGTGAAAAAAACACCAATACTTAGAGCATGCGCGATGCAGTGCTGATATTGAAAAAGTGATGTAAGTGGAAAGACAACGTCATGCGTTTTGTAGGTCCAAGCAGCTACATTAAAAAAAAAATGTATTTTGGGTGTTGCCTGTGTTAACCTTTGCTTGTAAAGGAAACATTTTTTTATAAATAAGCAAAGAGAATTGAAATAAATGTGTCAAGTACACTAAGACACAAAGAGTAGTTGTATCATTTTTTCTAGACAGTATCCAAAAGAACAGATACAATGGAAGAGTGTATGTAGTTGTTTTTATGAGGCACTCTTCAACAAAATAGTACAATCTATGCTGGTATGTGAAGGTATGCGTGAATTAAAATAAATATGTAACAAATATAATAGAAATCTAAAACTCATAATACATACTTAAAAAGGTCAAATTATAAAATATCCATAAGAACATGACATGCTGTATGTTAATAGCATAAAATCATCAATACACACAAGTGTCATCAAGCAAAGTGAAAATATTGCGAATATAGTAGAAGCCTCAACATCATGTTACATACATAAAAAAGTCATCAGTAGCATAAAATCAGCAATACAAACATATGACATCAGACAAACTGAGAGGTCTAAGAATATAGTAGAATCATATCACATACATAAAAAAGCAAACATATTGATTGATAGCATGGGATCAATAAAACAACCATGTGTCATCATATCTCGGATCGTAACGAATGTTAAAGTGCATCAAACATTGTATGAATCTGAAACACATAATACATACATAAAAAAATATCCAAATATTAAATGTCCTTAAAAACATAACATGTTTTGTGTTAATAGCGTAGAATCATTAATAGAAACATAGTCATCAAGCAAACTTGAAAGTTTGAGAATTTGATAGAGATCCCAAAATCATATTTTATGCATAAAAGATTGTCTAATGAGACAGAATAATAGGTTGGGTATAAATAGCATAAAATCAGCAGTATAAACATTTATATCATACAGACCGGAAGGTTTAAAAGTCTCAAAATAATATTGCGTACATAAAAAAACATCCATACGATAATAAAATGATAATAATTAATAGCGTGGGGTCGATAAGATACTCATATGTCATCAAATATGAAATCCTAATGAATGATAAGTACATCATACTGAATAGCGGGATGATATCATAAGAAAACTAACAAGTCTAACTCCACATTTAGTCCAGCAGGGGAAACCATGTTTAGTTCAAAGATAGATCTTTGTTCCTGTTGTAATAAGATCCTCTCTATATTACCACCCCGCCATGATGTCTTAATTAGCTTGAAAACTAGAAAGCAGAGGTCAGAAAAACTGTGGAAACGATCGATGCAATGTTGTACTAAAGGTGCTGTTACATTCTGTCTTCTGATGTTACTTCTATGTTCGATCATTCTTGCCTTAACTTTTCTGATGGTCTTGCCTACATCGATAAGTTTGCAGGGGCAGAGAATGAGATAAACAACGCCCCCAGTGTTACAGTCTGAAGAGTGTTTGAGAAAATATTCCTTGCCTGTCCGTGGATGGATAAATACTGAGGTGGTCATGGAGGATGAACATACAGAACATGAAACGCAGGGTTTGTGTCCAGTAAATGAAGATGTGATTGTAGCCCCCTCAACTCTCCCTGCTACATTACCAATCTCTTTTATATTCTTACTTCATGTGTGAGCCACGGTGAGCCATTTGTCTTGAAAGCAATGATGACCTTCCAAGATGTGCCAATGTTTGCATAGGATCCTCTTGATGTCTTTGGCAAGATTGGAGAATTTCATGCTGCACACAATATCAGGCCTCTTTCTTTCTCCCTGCTGTTTGAGCAATTCTTCCCTGTCTGCAGCCATTGCTTTACTGATGCCTTTCGAGATACACTCCTCTAGGTAATCCCTGTCTCGAAATCTCTTGGCCATGGGTAGTACCTAGTGTTCGAAATCAGTGTAATCGCTGCGCATTCTTCTCAATCGCAAAAACTGACAGAAGGGAAGATTTTCCTTAAGATGTCTATTGTGGTAGCTTTGAAAGTGGAGGAAATGGTTCTTGTCAGTAGGTTTCCTGTATATGGTAGTGCTGAAACTGTATGTGTCTTTCTTAATAAGAATGTCCAGAAAGGGAATTTCATTAAGTCATAATGCATTGTAAATCTCAAGTTTGGATCTAAACTATTCAGCCAAGTGTGGAATTCTTTTAACTTCTCAATTGTTTATTTATTTATTGTGAACATTTATATCCCGCACATAGGCGTAGTTTGACCAGTGGCGTAGGAAGGGGGAGCGGTCCGCCCCGAGTGCACGCCGCTGGGGGGTGTCGGCGCCTCGCTGGTTCCTTGCTCTCTCTGCCCAGGGCAGAGAGAGCAGGGAACCAGCGAGGCGCCGACACCCCCCAGCGGCGTGCACTCGGCGGATTGGCTGTCCCGCCCGCCCCTCACCGCCTTCCAGGTATGTTCTCGTGGGGGGGGGTTGCGCTCCGGAGGGGGAGGGTGCGCTGCGCTGCACCCGGGGGGGGGGGGGGGGCGCAGCGGCGACCCACCCCGGGTGTCGGCTGCCCTCGCAACGCCACTGAGTTTGACCGTTTCATTTGGGGGGGCAAAGGATGGGGCGGAGCATATTAGCATATTCATTTGCATATATATATATATATTCAAATGAATATGCTAATATGGAAGAAGGAAGGAAGGGGAAAAGAGCTGGCTTTTTTTGGGGAATAACCATAATGAATATGTATGAGATATCAAAGCAGCTCTTTCTCCCTTCCTTCCTTCTTTCCTCCTTACCCAGCACTCCCTCTTCCTCTCCAGTAGTATTTCCCCACCCCCTTTCCCATACCATGCCAGTGTTGACCTTAGAAATGCATAGGCTCTATATGTAGATCCTTCAAGAAGCAGTGTGTCATGATTTAGGCTCTACACCCTTTCTGATGTTTTGGTGCCACCTCAGTAAGGCCAACACACAATCTCTCCACTGCAAAACGCAATACACAAACTTGTGCAAAAACACACTCATATCCTTACTAAACCATAACAGCACTAATTCCAAGGACAGGACGAGCTACAACCTTATGCGTGAAAAGGCAGAACTGTAATTACACCAGGCAGGCTCTAAAACACCAATACACTACCTCGTGAAAAAAAAGCAAAACAAAAAGGGCTGCAAATACTACACACTAGCAGAATACTGCACCTTGATCACACATGAAAAACACATGACACAAGGAACTAGAAATCAAAAAATATGAAGGCAAAATACTGGAAAGTTAACTGAAGAAGTCAGACTCAGTGTCACGTTCTCGGGGACTTTGGCATACTGTCAGGCTTCTTCCCCGGGAGCACTGGGTTCGTGAGTCCTTGGGCCACTACCGTGGAGCGGCAATGGCAGGCAAGATCACCTTCAAGGTAGAGACGAGACAAGACTGGACCGGAACCCCGGACTGGAGTACTACACAGGAATACCCAGGACTGGAACGCACCGGACGGGTGCGCACTGGAGTGGAGCCCGCTGGACTGGAACACACCAGAGTGGACCCACTGGACTGGAACCACAGGACCGGAACCCGCTGGACAGGAACACACAGGACCTAGGCTTCACCTACGCTTAGCCACCTTTCCCCGAGGGTTAAGCCCTCAGGTTCGGGCAGCCGGCAGGGCTTACAGGGAAAACCGGAACTGGAACTTGCAAGCAGGAACAGCAGGAATCGGGATACAGCAGTGCCCCCCGGCACCTAGGCGAAAGCAAGGCAGACAGGCAGGGAATGTCCGGGTTCCAGCAGAAGGCAGGTTCAAAGCAAGTCACAGGGCGGGCGGCTGGCAAAGCAGAAGTCGGGGTCAAAGCAAAGTCTCTGGGCAGGCGGCTAGCAAAACAGTAGTCAGGTTCAAAGCAAAGTCTCTGGGCAGGTGGCTAGCAAAGCAGTAGTCAGGTTCAAAGCAAAGTCTCTGGGCAGGTGGCTAGCAAAGCAGTAGTCAGGTTCAAAGCACAGTCTCTGGGCAGGCGGCTAGCAAAGCAGTAGACAGGTTCAAGCAAAGTCCAAGCTAACCAGTCATACACCAGAAATATACACAGAGCAGACTCGGGAGAACTAGTAAAGCTGAACACAAGCTAACAAACAAAGCTGTGCCCAAGCTAACAAGTCATACACCAGAAACATCCACAGAGCAGACTCAGGAGAACTAGTAAAGCTGTACACAAGCTAACAAACAAAGCTGTGCCCAAGCTAACAAGTCATATACCAGAAACATACACAGAGCAGACTCAGGAGAACTAGTAAAGCTGTACACAAGCTAACAAACAAAGCTGTGCCCAAGCTAACAAGTCAAACATAGAAACTCACACAGAGCAAACAATGTAGCAGTGAACAGAGCACTCTACATACCAGGGCCCTTAGACGAAAGGCAAGGGCTGCAGGCTCTAAGTGATTAATAAAGCCTTCAACACCAGAGGCACAGCTGCAGCAATCTCCTTGCCTCCAAACAGAGGCTTGACACACAGAGAAGTCAGCCCACAGGAAGGAACAGCGGGAGCCATCTTGGATACTGGCATAGAGGAGTTGGCAGCCATCTTGGAAGAGGCATAGCCCACACAGGTGAGGTCCAGTAAGGCAATCAGCACACAGAGCCAGAGAGAAACTAAGACAGACACAGAGACAAGCAGAAGCCAGCACAGCCACTGACTCCCAGAAAGAGGGTAAGAATGAGGGTGGTCACGGCCACAGACGTGACACTCAGCATGCAGCAATACCAGAAAAATTGAAACTTACATGCAAAATATCACAGATGCACATTTTAAAAAGCTGACATATTCCAATTAATAAATTCTGAATAAAATACTTTTTTCTACCTTTGTTGTCTGATCATTTAGTTTTTCTATTCGCTTGGCCCCAGTGTCTTCTGTTTATGCAGGGTCTTTTTCCATTTGATATTTGTTTTTCCTTCCCTCCATCCTTGTCCAACATTTCTCCTCTCTTCCCCGCCCTCCACTCCATCCATGTCCAGCATTTCTCCTCTCTTCCCTCCCCTCCATCCATGTGTATCTCCTCCCTGACTTCTCTCCCCTTCCTCCCTCCATTCATCCATCCAGCAACTCTCCATTCTCCCCTGCTTGCCCTCTCCTCCACCCACCCATATCCAGCAAATGTCCTCTGTCCCCAGCCCCCTCCATTCATCCATCCATGCCCAGCAACTCTCCATTCTCCCCTGCCCTCTCCATCCATCCATCCATATCCAGCAAATGTCCTCTGTCCCCTGCCCCCTCCATTCATCCATCCATGTCCAGCTACTCTCCATTCTCCCCTGCCCTCTCCTCCATCCATCCATATCCAGCAATTCTCCTCCTTCCCCTGCCCTCCGCTCCATGTCCAGCAACTTTCCATTCTCCCCTGCTTTTTCCTCCATCAATCTCCAGCAAATTTCCTCTCTCCCCTGTCCCCTCCATCAATCCCTGATGTCCAACAATTCTCCTCTCTCCCCTGCCCATCCTGTTTCTTTCTTTATTATTATTTATTACATTTGTGCCCTGCGCTTTCCCACAGATAGCAGGTTCAGTGCGGCTTACATAGTAAATAGAATTACAAAGTCTTAGAGGAGAATATTACAAGTTGTAGTAAACATATTAATAGTAGGGTTGTGAAGATATGTGGATTGAACATGGAGAGGTAAACATAGGATGAGCAAAGGAAAAGAGGTTGGAAGGGTAAGTGTTGTCATGGAGAAGAGAGAAAGAATGAGAGAGAGATTGATTTTGCAGGACAGAACTTCAGTTTCGTTACTTGAGTTTCTCTGAGCAGCCAAAATGGCTTATCATCAAGAAGGGAACTCATCTTGCCCAGCATGATGGGTACATTATCCAGCAATGGTTCTAGCTCTCACAATGAGGAGGAGGGTTTTTTTTTGCTTGTTAACCTGCTTGAAAAATATTGGCAATAACCACAAAAACCAACAGTGCTATCTTAAAAGGAATCCCAGCACCTCACTTCACTTTAAACAGCTGGGAGCTTGCTACTTCCAGTCTCTTTTGCCCACATTGTGTCAAGTTACTCTGATGTACAGCCTGCCAGAATACAACGTGGATGCAGCAGCTCTCAGGTTTGCTTGCTGTGTTTTGAGTGAACGGTGACGGCTGTGCGGGGGAGTGGAAATTGAGATTAACAAAATGGCTCTTACTCACTCTACACCCGAAGCTGCAGCGGCGAACAGGCGGGCGGGAAAGCAGCAAGCAAGCACAGCCAGGCTCAACTACTCCGTCCTTCGCTTTCTGAATCCTGCCCTCTCTGCGTCCCGCCTTCCTCTGATGTCATTTCCTTTCGGGCGGGACGCTGAGGGCAGGATTCAGAAAGCGAAGGATGGAGTAGTTGAGCCTGGCTGCGCTTCCTCTGTGCTTTACCGCCTGCCAGTTCGCCGCTGCGAAAGAAGATTAAGTTGTTTTCGTTGTCTTCATCGTTTGGGGGGGGCATTGCCCCCCCCCCCCAGTCTACGCCCATGATCTCACATATTCCCACCAAGGCAGGCTCTATGTGGCATACAATGTTAGGAGAAAAGTACAACATAATAGCAGTAGTGCAAAGCAGAGGATAAAGTAGATGAGGGGAAGGGAGGGAAAACAGCAGGGGAAAAGAAGGCGGAGATGCAGAAGTTCAAGCAGCTGAGGAGAATGATCGAGCACATAGGTAGGTCTTCAGGGATTTCTTGAATAGTCTGTGATCAGTAGTCTCTTTTAACGCTGATGGCAGAGCATTCCAATAACGGGGACATAGGAAGCAAAATGAGGAGGCAAAGAGCAGCTTGTATCTTAAGTTCCTGCAGTTAGGATAGTGGAGATTGAGATAGGTGCGGGACGACTGCACGGAATTTCTGGGTGGGAGGTCGACCAGGCTGAAAATGTAGGCTGGAGCATCCCCGTATATAATCTTGTGAGTAAGAGCACAGACTTTGAATTCAATCCACTCTTTGATCGGGAGCCAGTGGAGCTTTTCACAAAGAGGCGTTGCTGCTGTGAGAAAGGGGGTGGCAACCCGGAGGGGTGGGGGAGGAAAGGGCTACCTGTGCCTGCCAGGGATCAAAAGAAGAAAGAGTGGGGCTATAAGAACTACAAGTCCCAGAAGCCCGAGCTGAGCAGGAAGCAGGAGTGGGAGGAGAAGTCCTCTCAGAGGGGAAAGGGGGAGGAGGTTGATTGGGAGATGAAGTCGGAGGAAGGGGATGAGGCACACCTGTGGGAGAAGGGAGGGGTGGAACAGATGGATTGGCA
The DNA here is from genome assembly GCF_901765095.1 of Microcaecilia unicolor. Lineage (NCBI taxonomy): Eukaryota > Metazoa > Chordata > Amphibia > Gymnophiona > Siphonopidae > Microcaecilia > Microcaecilia unicolor. Next base: position 66,510,193 of record NC_044041.1, read on the forward strand.
AGGGGGGGGAGGGGGAGAGGAATCAGAGGAAATGGATATCTCAGCCTTTGCTGAGGGCCACGAGGAGAGGAGAAAGAGTGCTGTGTCTACTGGAAGAAAAGGTATGAATTCCTTAACCCAGTGGGTGGTTGTCAGGAGTTAGTGCTGACAAATGAGGGAGGTGGGTCTCTAGGTGTAGCCAGTAGGAAGTGCTAAACCTAGAGGAATTCATACCATAGGGGACACTTGGGAACTTTATAGTGTTGCTTGAGAAAAGCTGAACTGTGTGATAAGCATTTGATTCTGAATAGAGGCTCTAAAGAAAGGGGCCTGTGCCAGGAACATGTCCCGGTCCCGAGGCCTGGTTGGGGACTTAATAGCCGGACTGGAAAGAATCTAGGCGGCTAGGCTACAAGGAGGGGGACTCCACCCGGAGACGTATACTTGCCAGTAGCCAGTAGGGGTTGAACTAGGGGGGGGCTACTGGCTGGAGAGAACGCAACTGAGTAAACCTGAGGAAGGTTTGCATAACTTATAAGGATTGCAGACCGCACGGAGAGGTGCAACTAGAGCGCAGACAGCTCGGAGAGGAGCGGAAGTCTGACATTGGTGCGGCTGGGTTGCAGACAGCACGGAGAGGTGCGGCTGGATTGCAGACAGCACGGAGAGGTGCAACTAGAGCGCAGACAGCCCGGAGAGGAGCAGAGGTCTGACACTGCCTCAAATCGAGATTTGCCAAATAGCAGCCTCGCTGCCATGTTCTGCGCTGTCTGGAGTTTCTTGAGGGCATGCTCCTTACAACCGGTGTAAATTCCATTGCAGTAGTCGAAATGGCTCAAGACGAGGGAATGGATTAGTGTCCTGAATAGGGCAAATGGTAGGTACTGCTTGATACACCTGCGGGACCTCATGGACAGGAACATTCACTTCGTAATTGAAGAGACTTGAAGTTCAAGAGTCAGATGGGGATCCAGAATGACCCCAAGGAGTTTCAAACTTGCTGCAACAGGAATAGAGAAGTTCTGCGCAGTAACCGTGCCCGGTGTAGACTTGTTGAACTGGGAGGGGAGGATGAGGCACTGCGTTTTTTCCCGATAAAGCTTAAACTTGAATGCGTTTTTCCCAATTGACCATGATGGCGAGACTGTCCTGAATTTCCGCTGAGATTTCAGCTATGGAAGACCGAAAGGGGATGTAGATAGTCACATTGCCAGCATAGATGTAGGAATTCAGGCCATGGTTGTGAAGGGCCATTGCTAGAGGTATCAGCATGATGTTGAACAGGGTAGGCGAAAGGGGTGAGCCTTGAGGAACCCCACAACGAGATCTCAAGGAAGGTGAAATAGAGGACTGGACTTTGACCCGATAGGATCGGCAAAACAGAAATTCCCGGAACCAATCCAAGACAGTACCTCCAACTCCATTTTCAGCTAGTAACATGAGGAGGACATTGTGGTCAACCATGTCGAACGCGCTCGACATATCAATCTGAAGAAGTAAGATGTTTTTTTTCCAAAAGACAGCTCTTTTCTAAAGTTGGATAGGAGAGTAACTAGTACTGTCTTGGTACTGTGGTGAGGTCGGAATCCAGACTGGAAGGCATGAAGAATCGAAAATTTGTCCAAATAATCAGCAAGCTGAGAATTCACCAAGCTTTTCCGTAGTCTTGACGAGCAATGGTATAGTAGCGACAGGGCGGTAGTTATTAATAATACTAGGCTCACATTTCGGGTCCTTCGGGATTGGTGTCTGGAGAATATGGCCGTGATCAACGGGGAAGCACCCACGCTGGAGCATGTAGTTAAGATAGGATGTAAAGTCATCAACAAAACATTCCGGCGCCGATTGCAGCAGGTAGTTAGGGCAGCAATCCAGCTTGCAGTGCGTACGTGAGAATTTGCGAAGGGCCAGAGAGACCCTCTCTGTGGAGACTGGCTCAAAGGTGGACCAATGACGATCAGCTGGGCAAGGGTCTTGTTCGGGTGCAAGGCTTTAAAGGAAGGTAGCAGCACTAGAGGAGCTTAGAGGGAGCAAGTTCCGAAGTAGAAGGATTTTGTCCCTGAAATGGTTGGCCAACTGGATCGCTGATGACATGCCCTCACTTGAAGAAGTAACTGGGGTAGTGTCAAGTAAGTACCAAGACGTCATCAATATATCTCTTCCAGAAACGGAGTTCCTCTTGGTATGTATGTGTTTCCAGATGTTGGTGCTCAAAGAAGGCCACATAAAGGTTTGCAATATCGAGAGCCATACTAGACCCCAAGAGGAAAGCAATCATGTGGCCTGACCCGAGTCAAGAGAGGGAAAGAGGATAAATCCTCAACCTGTGGGCCATTAACCAGGGGAAAAGGCAGGCACTACTATGATAGTGCCTGGACTGCAGACCAGGATTGTTTTTCTGCTATGGTGTTTCAACCAGAAGAAAAGGAGGTACCATCCCAAGCTCATCCACTAGAGGTTTCGGAGCAACTTTAAAGTCTGCACAGGGAGTCGGAGGAAGACAGAGAATACCTGAAACTCTTGGTTAAAGATTTGGAGGAGGCAGCTGCCTATGTATGTAGCCTACGAGAGGAGAAGAAATCCCTCCAACAGGAGCTGCTAGAAGTGCAGTGCCAGCTCCAAGATCAGAGTGGGTTACTGGCAACCAAGAATGTGGAACATACCAAGGAATTATCCTTTCATACTGCCCTGGAAAAGAAGAAAAACAAATTACTTGGTGCCCTGGAGCAACAAGCCAAGGAAATAGAGGGGTTGCAGGACAACCTTCTAACCAGGCTGAAAAGGCTACCCAGCAGTCTGAAGCTCAGGAAGAGATTATCCAGTTGCAAGCTCAAGTAGCCCTGTTGGAATCTTCTCTTGCATCCTTACATGGGAGGAAGCAAGAACAACTTCAGGAATTGACGGAAGCAAAGGAATTTACCCAGAAAGTTATGGAGCAACATGATAAAGCCTTGATGGAAGGGAGCCAGCTACAGAAGGTCCTTAAGCTGAAAATGGGAACATGAAAAGGAGGAGATGATCTCTAAACTGCAAGTTTTGCAACAGTGTACAGAGAATTACAGCAGACCCCGGAGACTCCAAAAAAACAAAGTAGAGGTCCTAAGGAACAAGATTTGTCTACTGACGGCTCAAGTGGAGGCTACAAGCCTGGAGGTCAGGCAGTTACAGCAAGCATTGGCAACTTCAGTACCCCTATGACAGTTTATAGAGCTGGAGTTAGATGGAGTCATAATGGGACACTAGTGCAACTTTGTATGCTGGTAAGCATAAATACTATGCTCTGGTCTCAGATATAAGGTTTAAGCCTGCGGGAACAAGGAGCCTGCAAGAGGCTAAGAGTGCTCCAGGAATAGGACTGGTGGATGGAAATAGACAGTTGACCCAGCAGCTAACCAAGAAGCAGCAAGGTCCCAGCACAGAGGCTGGAAAGGTGCAGGAGCATCAAAGGAAAGTAGTAGTAATGGATCAAATTCCAAGACATCCAGAAAACAACTGTGATAATACTTCCCAAGGATCTAAAAGAATTGACACAGGAAGTGTGAACAGGGATCAGTGGAGCAAAGAGATCCTGTAGGAGACTCAAGGTTCAGAGTCAGTGAGATCAATGGCAGGGAGCTCATGGATATCCCTGAGCACCAGCAACACTTAGCGGAGAGACCCTTCCAAATTAATAATAGTGATGATGTGGCTTCTAAAGTTCACCACAAAAAAGGGAAAGGAAGGACATACCAAAGAGAGTTTACATGCAGTGCATATAAGAAGATTATTAGATTATTTAGATCTAACTGTAATAAGCGTTTTCCCTTGTTTCCAGAGTTTCAAATGCACAAAAGGAATTACAGAAAAGAATAACCGTTTAGATGTACTGAGTGTAATAAAAGTGTCACCTGTCTCTTGCGTCTAAAAATGCAGGGTGAAGCTTCAAATGAGCCATATATAATGTGGCTTCAGTCTTAGCCAGGGAGAAGAGAGAGACAGATCTCATTGCTGAGGCTGTGTGAACAGTTATATATCCTGATCTTCCCCAGGTACTGTTTGGACAGTATACAAATGTTTAGTTAGTGTTATAATTGATCCATATTTCAATTACTTGTTATTTGCTGATTGCACATTTTTTATTCATTGTTCAATTTTTAAGACAATAAATGTTTATTGCCTCTGCCTTTCTGGAGTGATAAAGAATCCTGGTGGTTTGTGTGTGGGTCTTTGAGTATTTTCTGGGAATTGAGGGACCACTGGGAGTGTGGCCTCCAGTAACCTAGAAATCACTGGGGATAATTTGGGAGCGGAAGACTCGCCCAGAGGCGGTTGTGACCCAGTCTGTGGGAAGAGGGTGCTAGTGTAGAGCACAAGCGGCAGGTGCAGGCAGACCTGACCTGTGCTGGGGATAGACCCTCTAAGTGGCCGCGGGGTAACCCGAAGCGGGTGGCTAGGCATTTCATGACAGTCACAAAGAAGTAATATTTGGTGGAGAGGAGTACCAGAGACTGCAGGCTATAAGGACTGTAGAGAAGAAGTGGATGAACTAAGCCATGCAGCTCTGATGGTAGGTGTAAAACAGATACCCTGCATTAAAATTGAACATGCTCATCACTCGCTGGGGCCACTTGTGGCTGGAGACATTTTCTTGTTGCCATGATTGAACAAAGAGAAAGTTTGGGTGACTGCATGGAAGATGGGTCCAATAGAAGAGGGGCCATAAAATAAAAACCTTCAGTGATCTGGCACGAGCTATCATAAAGCTGAGAAGTGAGTTAAGGAATTCACCAACAAGTTGAAGGTAAAGGGTATCTGCTTCATGTGGATTTTTCCCACAGGGTCAGCTTTTACAGTGAATAACTACAAGGATGTTGGTGGCAGATAAAGCCTTATAGAATTGCAGATACCTGAAACCCACCAACTATGGAGATCTCCACCTAATTAAAGGGCCATTGTAAATGGCAGTATATTGTGAAAGATAATAAGAGACTTAGGTGTCAGCTGGATAACAATGCCCAAAGGAGAAACACTGCAAAGAATCGATTTCTGAAGTGTTGAGGGACGTATGTGGACCATGCCATGAGGAAGACCTTGGAAAATAGGTACTGGGCTCATCTGACTGACTGAATTGATAGCAGGACAGAGGGAATTTGGATTGAAAGTTTTTATGTTTGTGATATTTACCTTGTTCCTGGACCATGAGGCTGGTGGTGCATTTTTTTTGGTGGATTTTGGGGAGGGGGGAAATGGGAATTTGCATGATAAAATGAGTGCGTTAAGTGTGAATTTCATGAGCCTGAATGTAAAGGGACTGTTCCATCAGGCAAACGCTCTATATACACATCCAAGAAACACATTTGAGAAAGACATGACTGGCTGTTGAGACTTAAAAGGTAATTCTTGCAATCATAACTGCACTATGTGTTATTCTATAAGAGAGCGCATAACCGGAAGAAGGCGTACACTAGGGCCAGGGGCATGCCCCCAACTTATGTGTGAAAGAAAAAAAAACAAAAGGAGAAGGGTATCCCTATAAGGCAATAATGGTTAAAGAAATGCAAATCAAATAGATAGACCAGATTGGCCCAGTATGAGGAGACCTGGTGCCAAAAAAAGGTTTCCACAAAAAAAGATTGTTCCACAAATTGCAAATCAAAAGTTTTTCCCAGCAAATGACATCCAACATAATGAAATAACACACAGTGCTCAAGCAAAACGACTCAACATCTCCCCTGCCACTGCCTTCAGCCAGGTTTGATAATACAGCAGCTCATTAGTGACATTCCATATGAAGTGGTTCTTGGAACACTCATAGAAAATTCTTACAGAGGAGGCCCAGATTAAGACTCTACTGGCTGAAGGAAGTGGCAGAGGAAATGGACCCAAGAGAGAGATACCATTGTTTCTTATGATTTAGTGACTCCTGATGCAAGCACTTTTGCCAAAGCAGCACCCTGTCGCGTCCATTTGCTTGAGCGCTGTTTGTTATTTTTATTTTTTGTCTGTTGGATGTCATTCACTGGAATAAACCTTTGCATTTGCAAATTATGGAACAGTGTCACTACTTTGGCTCCCAGGTTTTATACATACACGCCAACATGGCCGTATTTCGCCAAAGGGGTTGCTTTAGGGGTAAATGGATACTGAAAGCATATGCGTACATAATGTTACTAATAAATAACTCATATAAAAATTATATGCAAATAATGTTAAAAGCCAAAAGGTACAGGAACATCTATATTAAAATAAAAATAAACCATTTATATTAAAGCATCTATATTAAAACAATAAAAAGAAACCATTTATATAAAGCATAATTTAAATGATAAAAACTTCGTAAGAACCATATAACATACAAAAATGTCATGCAAGAAAGATCCAGTAATCACAGACACAAGTGAACTTACCCAATAGGTGTAAAAGTCCAAAATTCACCAAACTGGTAAAAACTGGTATAAAAAGTAAAACAAAAAAACAACCCAACCCACAATGTTGTAAGGACTCAGGCATTTTAAAACCAATAAAAATCAGGCTGTAGATGGATAGAGGTATCTGCTCACCTATATCTCTGACCTGGGTTTTTATGTAGGAAGACAGGCTAACTTGGTGCCACACCCTAACTTAAATACTTCACTTGTGATGTCAGGCAAGTAAAAACAATAAGTAGGTTAAAACAAACTTATCATGAAGATTTACTATTGTGTTCTCCACTAGTTGTCGTCAAAGTGGGATGTGAATCTGCAATGTTTGGTTCTTAGCCTTGGTTTATAGGTAGCTGCTGTAACCATTATATTATGGGGCTAATTTTCAAAAGAGAAAAACGTCAAAAAAGTGGCATAAATCTGCATTTGGATGTTTTTCACACACAAACATCCAAATTAGTATTTTCAAAACCAATTTTTAGATGATATATGAAGTCCATCAAGAAGTGCATTCAAATCACAAGGGGGCGTTCCTAACACTTGGATGTTTTTCTGCCATAATAGAACAAAACAAAAACATCCAGGGCTATAAGTTGGTCTAGACCTGTTTTATTAATGAGTAAGTCTCAAAAACGTTCCCTAGATGACCACTGCAGGAATAGTGGAATGACATCCCCTTACTCCTTCAGTGGTCACTGACCCCCCCCACCCCCCCCCCCCACCCCACTAAGATGTAAATGAAACAGTACATACCAGCCTCTACGACAGCTTAAAATGTTATGGCCAGTTCTGTTGGATGAGGGAAAGGTGAGTAGTGGAGTGCCTCAGGGATCGGTGCTGGGGCTGATTCTGTTCAATATATTTGTGAGTGACATTGCCGAAGGGTTAGAAGGTAAAGTTTGCCTATTTGCGGATGATACTAAGATTTGTAACAGAGTGGACACCCGGGAGGGAGTGGAAAATATGAAAAAGGATCTGAGGAAGCTAGAAGAATGGTCTAAGGTTTGGCAATTAAAATTTCAATGCGAAGAAATACAACGTGATGCACTTAGGGAATAGAAATCCTCGGGAGACATATGTGTTAGGCGGGGAGAGTCTGATAGGAGCGGACGGGGAGAGGGATCTTGGGGTGATAGTATCTGAGGATCTGAAGGTGACGAAAAAGTGTGACAAGGCGGTGGCCGTAGCTAGAAGGTTGTTAGGCTGTATATAGAGAGGTGTGACCAGCAGAAGAAAGGGGGTGTTGATGCCCCTGTATAAGTCGTTGGTGAGGCCCCACCTAGACTATTGTGTTCAGTTTTGGAGGCCGTACCTTGCGAAGGATGTAAAAAGAATTGAAGCGGTGCAAAGAAAAGCTACGAGAATGGTATGGGATTTGCATTACAAGACTACTACTACTACTTATCATTTCTATAGCGCTACTAGACGTACGCAGCGCTGTACACTTGAACATGAAGAGACAGTCCCTGCTCGACAGAGCTTACAATCTAATTAGGACAGACAAACAGGACAAACAAGAGATAAGGGAATATTAAAGTGAGGATGATAAGACAAGACGTATGAGGAGAGACATGCTGACCTGAACATGTATACCCTGGAGGAAAGGAGAAACAGGGGTGATATGATACAGACGTTCAAATATTTGAAAGGTATTAGTCCGCAAACAAACCTTTTCCGGAGATGGGAAGGCGGTAGAACTAGAGGACTTGAAATGAGATTGAAGAGGGGCAGACTCAAGAAAAATGTCAGGAAGTATTTTTTCACGGTGAGAGTGGTGGATGCTTGGAATGCCCTCCTGTGGGAGGTGGTGGAGATGAAAACGGTAACGGAATTCAAACATGCGTGGGATAAACATAAAGGAATCCTGTTCAGAAGGAATGGATCCTCAGAAGCTTAGCCGAGATTGGGTGGCAGAGCCGGTGGTGGGAGGCGGGGCTAGTGCTGTGCAGACTTCTACGGTCTGTGCCCTGAAAATGACAGATACAAATCAAGGTAAGGTATACACAAAAAGTAGCACATATGAGTTTATCTTGTTGGGCAGACTGGATGGACCGTGCAGGTCTTTTTCTGCCGTCATCTACTATGTTACTATGTTATTAGAGCAGCAAGCAGGTTCCTGGAATTAGCCTAGTGGTTGGTGCAGTACACTGTAGAGAAGGTAACCCAGACCCATAATCCATTCTATTTCACTTTTGGTGGAAAGTGTCAGCCCCCCCCCCCCCCCCCCCCCAAAACCTACTGTACCCACATATATGTGACACTTGCAGCCATAAGGACTGTTGTAGTGGTGTATAGTTGGGTACAGTAGGTTTTTTCTGGGTTTTGAAGGACTTGCCATACAATTTAAGGGGGTAATTGTGAGATGTGTACCTAGGACCTTTTATGTGATGTCCATTGCAGTGCCCCATAGGGTGCCCCACTGCTCTGCTGGGGTGGATGCCTGTGTAGCCAGTCTACTAGGAAAGCTGTCTCCTCCTACGTCCCAATGACTTGATTTTGTGCATTTTTCACTTGGAGTTTTTTTTCTTAATGGTCCAAAAAGATAGATGTACTAAGCATAACATCATCTAGGAAATGGTCATTTTCAAAGAAAAAAAGAGAGACTTTTTTCTGGTTTGAAAATAGTCATTTTCACTACTCGATTCTTGGATGTTTTCAGCAAAATGTCCAAAGTTGGATTTAGACTTCATATCAAAAGTGTCCCTCCACAGCTTATTCACTTGAAACCTGCCTGGAAAACTAATTGATCAGAAATTCTCAAAAACAGTAAAAATTCATCAGAAATATCTCTTCCATAGTCATGAAGTGTGAGTGAAGATATAAATATATCTCAAGTTGGAGGAGATCAAAACAGTGAAATGTCATCCTGGGTGTAGTGATCATTGGTTCAAAAATTCCTGCTTGAGCAGAATGTTTATTCTCTTTCTTGATCAGAATAAGATGTTACTATGGAACTTTGTAAGTCGTATGTGCTTTGAAAATTAGCTTCATCCTATATAATAATTCTCACCTCCAATGTTCTAAAGTAGCTGCCTGTGTCCGTGGCTCCTGGAGTTGCTGAGCTAGGCTCCATAGCCAGGCTGCCTCTGGAGTAAGACCCCGGAGGAGCACAGCGATGTGAGAAGCGAGAGGAGGAGCGACTGCAGAGCCGACAGCCAATGCCTGATGGCTGTCTGCGGTGCCTTGCTTGATGTTTAAAAACATTTATGGCTTTTTTTCTTTTTGTAGCGGCCGCTGCTGCTCAACAGGAGAAGCAGCAGTGGCCGGACAGCGTTACCAGTGGCAGCTGCATGTGGTGAGGGGGTTTGATGCGCGGAGGGGAGAGTCGTTGGACATCAGTGGCTGTAGGGGGGGAGGAGGAGGGGAGGGTCGCTGGACATGGGTGGCTGGATGGGAGGCAGGGGGAGGGGAGGGTCGCTGGACATGGGTGGCTGCAGGGGGGGGCAGGGGGAGAGGAGGTTGGAGGGGGGGCAGGGGAGAGGGAGGTGGGGAGGGGGTCCTGAGACCAGAGAGGTGGTGGTGGGGAGGGGGGCCCTGCGAGAAGGGGGGTGGGCACACACTCACTCACTCACTGTCTCACACATGCACTCTCTCTCTCTGACACACTCAGTCTATCACACTCTATCTCTCTGTCACACACACACAGTCTTACACACACAGACACTCTGTCTCTCACACACTCTCTCTCACACAAACACACTCTCTCTCTCTCTCTGACACACACACTCCATCTCTCACACACACTCTCTCTCAAACATACACACTCCGAGGAAAGCCTTGCTAGCGCCCGTTTCATTTCTTTCAGAAACGGACCTTTTTTTTACTAGTCTATATATATAAAACTCACCCTCAACGTTCTGAAGACAGTGACGTCAGTGAAGCCAAGCCCTGACTTCCTTCAAAAAGGTTCGAAGGTTCGTGGTGGTGAAGCCACCAAAATCGCTCTGGGCCCTGCCCTCGAGGGCCGAGCAATGGCAGAACAATGAAGGGGTTGGCAGGCCGGGAGGGGGGGGGTGTTGCCGACGAAAACCTTGATGGCAGAACAACGAAGGGGTTCACAGGGAGGGAGGCAGGGGGTTGCGAAATCGCTCCGGGCCCCGCCCTCGCGTCAAATGTCATGACGTTGAGGGCGGAGCAATGGCAGAACAACAAAGGGGTTGGCCAGGGAGGGGGGGGTTGGCGACGAAAACCTTGCTAGCGCCCGTTTCATTTGCTCAGAAACGGGCCTCTTTTACTAGTTGTGTCATAAAGATCTCAAAAAGACGATTTCAGATATAAATCTTAACTTGTCTAAAGTAATGAGTGTTATAACAATCAGACCATAATTTTTTTAAACCTCCCGCACTGTGGATCAGAAGCACAAAATAGGGAGACATTAAAATTGCATAAAAAACAGGACTGAGGGCAAACATGGTGCTGCAGACACTGAAAAGTCTCCATAAAAACTTTCCTGAACTAAAACAAATGCTTAAGGATAAAACGTTTAAAAGCTCTATAGATCAATATCTTAAAAGAAGGAAGCATGTGCAATTTATAGAATACTATAAGCTATGTGTGGTGCATGACACACTTAGGTTAACCCATTTATTCCTGCCGTTGACCTGTCATAATTTAGGTGCATCAGTGTGATTTTATGCCACTATGGAATCTAGGCTTTAAGATGCCATTATAGAATAAGTGCTCTCTGTGATGCATTGGGGGGCATCTAAAAGTGGCACTGTGTTATAAAATTACCACCATAGTGACCATTGAATGATTCATTTTGCATCAAATGAGAAGGGCCGTAGGAAAAGGGGTGGGTGGCTATTGTATTTGCAAAGTACATACATTTCCAGAAAGTGAAGAGGAACTCATGTGGGTAGGTATCTACTTACTACATTAGAGATTTGTGGGTCTGATTATATGCTAGTAAACATCTATGCCCTGAATACAAATCAAGGTGTGTGCTTTAAAGACCTGTCTAACCTACTTGCTGAGGAGGATGTGGGTAATCTTATCATAGGAGGGATTTCATCACTACATTGGACCTTAGATTGGATGATTCTTAAGTCAGGGCCTATTCAGACTTGCATCATGGCTATTCCATGACAGCCCATTTTCTGGTGGATCTGGGAGTAGTGCTATTAGTCTGCAGAACTGAAAGAGGGGTGATATCCTTGTCTGACCATACTCTTATGTCCCTCACTGCATGCTGCAATATTAGGAAATTAAGAGGGAATCTATGAACACTGAGCAGTAATTTACTAAATAATGAAATTTTTGAGCATCTGCAACAGGATGCGCTCAACCTTTTAACCAACCATCCCCTCCCATCAAGGCTCATGACCTGACCTGGACCACAGTGAAAGGTTCCCCCAATCTGGAACCACCACCAACACCCTTCCCCTCCCCCCCCCCCCCCCCCCCCCCCCCCCCCCGGCCCTCTCTTTTGATTTGTGATTCGCTGATGTTGTGTAGGAGTGATTCCTAATCACTCTTGCTTTTGCTGGTGCCGTCAACCCCTAGCAGTAGTATCATGGTACTACCACTAGTTGTTGCTTTCATCGTTTTGAACCCTGTGCCGGCAAGGGCAGGAGCAACTGGGGATTGTAGGTACTGTTCTATCAGATAATCACAATAGCAATTATTCTGGACTCGTTTGGCAAAAGGAAATGATCAGTACCTGATAAATATGACCCTTAGGTTATTGTCAGGCTGCCCAACAATGAAAGGAATAATGCCAAAATGGAAATATAGTATTTATTATAGATATAAAAATAATATGGCAAAATGCAAAGCCAGTTACAAAACTATATACGCTAACAAAAGTATACTGATTTTTCCACCAATAGATATGAAAATATTTATATGAGTAATTATACAACTATAATATCAGTGGCGTAGCCAGACAGGCAATTTAGGGCGGGCCTGAGATCAAAGTGGGTGGGCCAAAAATTTCATCACTGCCCCTCCCCCAACTAAAGCAAAACCATAACTGTGCGTTAACTGTGTAGATGCCCATAATATTCCTATGGGCGTCTACATGGTTAGCGTATAGCATTTGTAAAACCATTAGCGTGCCTTTGTAAATGGGGCCCCAAGATTTTAAAATACCTTCAAAAAGAAGATTATCTAGTTTCCTGTTTAGCTTCCCAGGATTGAGGGTTCCAACTGATGAGGTACAAAAACTAAACTTAAATAAAGCCTTACTTTAGGAATGTTTACAATAAAAAAAAAATGTTTTCAAACTTCTACAAAAAAAAAACAACACATAGCTGGTGATTGATCTCATTTCCCTGGGTAGAGGATTCCAACTTTTTGCAATCTAGCAGGAAAGTGAATAGTAAACATTAGCTTCCATTCACACCTCTTAGGGAGAGGGAAAGTGAAACAGCCAAGAGTTTTATTGTCTTAGAACTGTGCCTTGAGAAGGAAAGGCAATGAATTTATTTATTTATTACATTTGTACCCCGCGCTTTCCCACACATGGCAGGCTCGATGCGGCTTACATAGTAACAATATGAAGAATTACAAAGTGTAAAAAAGAATATACAATTTGTAGTAAATGCAATATTAATAGGGTTAATGGATAAATAAATTGAACATAGGAGGAATTAGGTGCAGAAGGAAATGAGCATTAGAAGGTAGGCGTAGGAAGATGGAGAGGAATGGATATGGGATAGCAATAAGGATAATGGAAAACACGGTCAGTGTATAACAATCGCCGATAAGAATCATGTGGGGGCAGACTTTAGATTAGGTTGAATCGTTAGGGTAGGCTATCTTGAAGAGATGGGTCTTCAGTGCTTTCCTGACGGGCAAAAGGCCATTGATGGACCTTAGTGGCACCCTAGAGTATATTACTACTACTACTACTATTTAGCATTTCTATAGCGCTACAAGGCGTACGCAGCGCTACACAAACATAGAAGAAAGACAGTCCCTGCTCAAAGAACTTACAATCTAATAGACAAAAAATAAAGTAAGCAAATCAAATCAATTAATGTGAACGGGAAGGAGGAGAGGAGGGTAGGTGGAGGCGAGTGGTTACAAGTGGTTACGAGTCAAAAGCAATGTTAAAGAGGTGGGCTTTCAGTCTAGATTTAAAGGTGGCCAAGGATGGGGCAAGACGTAGGGGCTCAGGAAGTTTATTCCAGGCGTAGGGTGCAGCGAGACAGAAGGCACGAAGTCTGGAGTTGGCAGTAGTGGAGAAGGGAACAGATAAGAAGGATTTATCCATGGAGCGGAGTGCACGGGAAGGGGTGTAGGGAAGGACGAGTGTGGAGAGATACTGGGGAGCAGCAGAGTGACTACATTTATAGGTTAGTAGAAGAAGTTTGAACAGGATGCGAAAACGGATAGGGAGCCAGTGAAGCGACTTGAGGAGAGGGGTAGTATGAGTAAATCGACCCTGGCGGAAGACGAGACGGGCAGCAGAGTTCTGCAGCAAATCATAACACGATTCTCACCCAGAAAAATGTCACAGATCGCATGTGGGCTAGTGTTGTATATTTGCGGCCTGAAGCCAATAAAACTGTTGGTCTTCACTGGCATGGTCATAATAACTGATAAAAAAAACCAAAGCGAGGACATTTTACTTAAGTAAAAATGACTGAGGAGAAGAAAGGGGCCTGATAAGACCCTATAAGGAGTTGTAGAAAATATTGAGCCTTTGATAAGAGAGATGAAACAATCCAAAAAAAACTTAAAGGATCAAAAAAAAAAAACCCTCACCAGAAGGGAAGAGAAAATACCTGATAACAAACGGGAAAGAGAAAGAGATCAAATCACTCTAGACAGCTAAAACTGCAATTAGTTGCTCATGTTGATTAAAACTTATAAAGGTGCCTTTAGCATCCAACGATCGCCAGGGTTGAGACCAAATGTTGTCCTACATTTCAGTGTGCACTGTGCAAACCTTGAGCCAAACTTCTGAGCAAAGCTGCACGGTACCGGGTCCGTCCTGCCGCTACGCTGCTGCCCTCCATTGTCATCATCTGTCCGGCAGAGTTGTTATTAATTCTTCTGTAGCGGATCCGCGTGCTGCCAGGGCTGTCTGCTGCTGCGACTGCTTCCTTCCGGCCAGCCTCACCTCCAGTACGCTTTCTGAAGAGGCGGGGCCAGCGCAGAGGAAGCAGTCGCAGCAGCAGACAGCCCTGGCAGCGCGTGAATCCGCTGCAGAAGAACTAGTAACAACTCTTTCAGACAAAGATGATGACAATGGAGCGGAGGGCAGCAGAGTAGCAGCAGGACGGACCCGGTGCCATGCAGCTTTGCTCTAGGCTGCAGCGCTGCCTGAAAGGGAGGGAGGGCCCGAGGGAAAGAAGCGTGCACCGTTGCTGGGTGGGCCCAGGCCCACCCGTGGCTACGCCCCTGTATAATATCCTGAGAAAAGATTACCAACAGCAGCAGAATTAGGCTACCAACGACAGGTCCTGTTGTAACCAATCAGTTGCAGGTAAAGACCAGAGCTGAGCCATAAGAAGAAAAATCCTGAATCTCACCCTTGAGGTCCCTTAAGTTCAGAGTCCAAGGGGGTGATGAATCGTCTCCTCCAGGCTCCAGCAGATTTCCTGTGAGCCCCTGTAGAACAGGTGTTTAGTCCAAAGTCTCTGGGGAAGCCACTGGTTTGTGGCTGAACTTGACCTTTTCAGTTCTCAGCACAAGGAATCACAGTTCACAGGTGTTTAGGAAAAATAATCTCTAGCTGCTGAGAGAGAGAACCATACACCATGCAGTCTTCTTCTACTCTCTCCCTTTCTCTCCCCCATGCCCAGCATTGGCATTCCTCTGAGTCAGGTGACACATGGACCAATCATGTATCACTGTCCGGCAGATTATTCATGGTCATGACAATGAGGCCTTATGAGCTTACAGCAAGAATCTCTTATCAGACACAAGCCTGATGGTAGCAAACTCCCCTCCATGGTTCACAGATGTACCAGAGACTCTGTCTCTGTGAAAACTGCTCCTCTGCACCTCCCAGGAGATACTGGAGGCTAGATTATTTTTTATTATTATTATTTGTTAGGATTTGTTTACCGCCTTTTTGAAGGAATTCACTCAAGGCAGTGTACAATAAGAATAAATCAAACATGAGCAATAGACAGTTGCAGTTACTTGAAAAATATTCAAATATCAATACAAAGTATGACATAGAGGCTTATTTTCAAAGCACTTAGCCTCCCAAAGTTCCATAGAAACATATGGAACTTAGCCTCCCAAAGTGCTTTGAAAATATGCCTCATTGTATACTACTTACAATGTCAACACAATACGTAATACAATATTTTAATTGACAGTAAGGGTATAAGCAAAGATGGAGCATATAGATAGGTAAGAGAGTAAGTAGAAAATAAGGTGACTAAAGAAAGTTGCACATGAGGTCAGAGAGATTTTTAACATATAGATAGGTAAGAAAGTAAGAGAATTTAGAAAATAGGGTGACTAAAGAAAGGTGCACATGAGGTCAGAGAGATGAAGTAAACAATGAGGCATATTTTCAAAGCACTTTGGGAGGCTAAGTTCCATAGGTTTCTATGGAACTTTGGGAGGCTAAGTGCTTTGAAAATGAGCCTCTATCCAGCTTATAATCGAACGAGAAAAACGCCCAAGTTCCGACCTAAATCGGGAGATGGGCGTTTATCTCACAAAAACGAATAACGCGGTATAATCAAAAGCCGAATTTGGGTCGCTTTCAACTGCACTCCGTCGCGGATGCGGACAAAGTGGACGGGGGCGTGTCGAAGGCGTGTCGAAGGCGGAACTGGGGCGTGGTTATCACCCGAACAGAGATGGGCGCCCTTCGCCGATAATGGATGCGTTTGTAGCTAGAATTTAGGGCACTTTTCCTGGACCCTGTTTTTTCACGAATAAGGCCCCAAAAAGTGCCCTAAATGACCAGATTACCCCCAGAGGGAATTGGGGATGACCTCCCCTGACTCCCCCAGTGGTCACTAACCCCCTCCCACCACAAAAAAAATGATGTTTCACAACTTTTTATTTTCACCCTCAAATGTCATACCCTCCTCCCAGGCAGCAGTATGCAGGTCCCTGGAGCAGTTGTTAGGGGGTGCAGTGGACGTCAGGCAGGTGGACCCAGGCCCATCCCCCCTACCTGTTACAATTGTGCTGCTTAATGCTTATTAGTCGTCCAACCCCCCCAAACCCACTGTACCCACATGTAGGTGCCCCCCTTCACCCCTTAGGGCTATAGTAATGGTGTAGACTTGTGGGCAGTGGGTTTTGAGGGGGATTTGGGGGGGGCTCAACACACAATGGAAGGGTGCTATGCACCTGGGAGCTCTTTTACCTGTTTTTTTGTTTTTGTAAAAGTGCCCCCTAGGGTGCCCGGTTGGTGTCCTGGCATGTGAGGGGGACCAGTGCACTACGAATCCTGGCCCCTCCCACGAACAAATGCCTTGGAGCTATTCGTTTTTGAGCTGGGCGCTTTCATTCTCCGTTATCGCTGAAAAGCAAAAACGCCCAGCTCACACATTGGCGAATAAAACATGGGCGTCTATTTTTTTCGTAAATACAGTTTGGTCCGCCCCTTCACGGACCCGTTCTCGGAGATTAACGCCCATGGAGATAGGCGTTTCTGTTCCATTATGCCCCTCTATGTGTCCTTGGATGAAGTCAACAGCACAGCTATGCCAAGAAGTATTTTTCCTTGAAGAAAGCTGGTTTGTGATGTATTCAGGCCTCAGGCTGCAGAATCCATATTAGATCAGGAAAATATGGTTCAGGCCTAACCAACAAAGTTCAGACAGCAGGAAAAGACCCCTACAGGATCCCTTCCATTCAGACCTCGTTAGACACCAGGGATTTACAAGGTAGGCCTAGGGTGGATGGAGGGGAACCTTGGTCTATTTGAAGAGGAGGTCTTCCATTGGGGACACTTTCAGGTAGTGGCTTAATTGGCGGGGATGGGATTCTTCTGGGTTGGGGCCCTTGACTGGGGGAGAGGATTCCAGTTCAGAGAAATCATATTTTGGAGGGTGTTCAGGGGAAGCTCTATGTCTGTTTGGCCGGTACCCGTTAAGAAGTGCCTGGGAACATTGGGGTGATACTTTGCAATCCAGTGCTCCTGGAACTATAACATAATGCTGCTTGCGGGGTTAATCACAAGCAGCATTATCCATATAACATTGGAATCAGTAAACTGCAGTACTGAGCTTCCAGTGGTCAGTGACTCCTGGGAGAAATCAAGCTGTAGTAAAACAATGACTTTTAAATCACCTTGATAACTATCCCCCTTGGATGAAGAGAGAAGGAACAGGGAGACAGTACCTTGAGAGGGGAAGGGAATAGAGGAAGGGAGAGAAAGTGCCTTTGGGAAAGGGTAGGGAAGGGAGTGAGCAAGAGAAAGTCAGTGTGTGGAGGAGAGAGCAAACGCTGGAGCCACAGTAAATGTTTTGTGGGTTTCTGCTATTGTATACGTACACACATACAGGGCACTCTATTTTCCTATTAATCAATTTAAAGAAATATCTCATTTAATCTGACGTGAGTTAATTGATTAAACCCTAGTTTAGTTTACTTTTCTGTTTCAACTTTGCAGGTTCTTTATTCCCATGAAAGGGTAAAAATGGAAGGCACAATTTCTCAGCAAACCAAGCTCATTGACTTCTTGCAAGCAAAGATGGATCAGCCAGTCAGGAAGAAGAAAGTAAGAAACAAGAAACTAGACAAGTAGGCAAATGAATACACTGTGACTGGGGAGGCTTTGTTTTTATATTTCCACTTTTTAGGGCTGCCGTGGTTTTCTTCTGTACTGCTACTGGACCACAGGAGTGCTTTGATTCTATCACCTCCTGCTGTTATTGCAAACTAACTTAAAAAGGTGATCTGCCAAAAGGGCAGGATGCCCTCAAAGAGGTGGTTCAAATGGTGTCTTGCTTGGGGAGTTCCTTAAGAATCAAAATAGGAGTGAATGTGTCTATTAATGCTACCTTTTTGAGCAATTAAATAGGTAAGAAGATTTAGAAGTTTAGGTCATTTGTGTGCTGTTTGTACATTTTATTGTATGTATTAGGTTTTGGATTTATGAAAGTTAAAAAATCCTAGGCTAAGCACAAGGTTTGGTAACTGCAAGAAAGGAAAGGTTAAATCAGAGATTATGTAGGGTCAATCTCTCCCTCATCCCTGCTGCCCACAAGCATCGAGCTGTGAATGGCTCATGGGGCCACCACTAGTTTCAAGCAGGATGAGGTTGCCAGCGCCACTCATGGCCATCCCAAGCCAATAGGGGTTAAGGTAGTTTGTGGGCATCAGCATCAACACCTACCCATGTAGGTATCCCTTTGACCTCTGTGGAGGAGTCTGATGATGATCCAAGGTACTTCTCAGAGGAGGAGTCCTATGGAATTTCATCAGACCCCTCTCCTCCTGAGGAGAGGCGTAAGTCTTGAGAGTCTCTCCTTCCCTGCTTTTGTTAAGGATATGGCGGCTGCCATCCCTATTAAATTAGACATGGAGGACGAGCCCAGGGCTGAGATGTTCGAGGTTCTGGACTACGACTCTCCTCCTAGAGAGGCTGTGATGGTCCCTCTTCACAAGATCCTTTGTGATGTTCAGGTGAAGAAATGGGAGTCCCCTCTGTCCCAGTTACGCCCTAGAAAATTTGACACTATGTACCGGATTCAAAGTATATCTGGTTTTGATAGGCCACAGTTGCCTCATCATTCCTCGGCAGTTGAATCAGCGCTCTAAACAAGCTAGAAGTTCCAGGGACTTTGCCTCGGCTCCCCCAGGCAGAAATACCCAGACACTGGATTCATTTGGGCATAAGATGTTTCAGGCCTCAATGCTCATCTCCCTTTTCGAGTCATACCAGCTCTACGTTGGTCCTTGGTGCGCAGTATGACTGAGTTGGCAGACACTCTCCTTCTGGAGCAGGCCAAATCTGTTCTCCAGTTGGCCAAGGGCGCTTTTGACACTTTTGACATAGCGTCCAGGATCTCTGCTCAGACCATAGTGATCCACAGGCTCTCATGGCTGCGTGTGTTTGACTTGGACCCAGCGTTCCAGCAGAGATTGGCGGATGCCACTTGCCATGGAGACAACCTTTTTGGAAGAAAGGTGGAAGCGGACACGGGCCTGATCAAACACACTGATACCATTGATACCATCTCCCAGTGGACACTACCTGTGCCCTTCTCTTTACAGGAGGTTTTCTGGAAGATCGAAGCGAGATTCCTAATCTCTCAAAGGCATAGGTACACTCCTTCTTCTCTCCTCACTCAGCCAATTCAACCCAGCGTGCTTGTTCTCAACAATGTTCATAAAAGTCCCAGATGGCTCCCCAGTCAAAACAGGGGACAAATTTTTAACTGTCTCTAAGAGATCACAGCCGCAATCACAGTAACCACCCTGGATGACCTTCCAGTAGGGTCTCTTGTAACCTCCAACTGGTGAGTTCTTCAAATAGTCCGTCTCTGTTACACTCTCCATTGGCAAAAGAAACCATCAAATTGTCCACCAAGGGCTACTTACTTCAGCTTGCACAACAGGGAAGTATTTGTAGAAGGACTCTCTGCTCTTCTCAAGGCCCATGCGATTGAACCCATTCCAACAAGGGAGAAAGGAAGGGAGTCTATTCCAGGTACTCCCTTATACCAGAAAAGAGGGAAAGATGCATCCCATCCTAGACCTAAGGGCCCTGAACAAATATCTGGTCAAAGAAAAGTTCAAGATGGATTTCCTGGGCTCCCTTCTCTTAATGATTCAGGAACCAGATTGGCTATGCTCTCTGAATTTAAAGGATGCCTACACTCGCATCCTGATACTTCCAGGTCACAGGAAGTATCTCAGATTTTGGATGGGAACACATCACTTTCAGTCTTGCAATCTTCCATTTGGCCTAGGATCAGCTCCCTGGATATTTACCAAATTTCTAGCAGTACAGATTGGGAGTCCATGGATGATTGGGTTGGTAAATATTAGTTCAAAGAAGGGTGCTTAGGAGTCTATGCAGAGGACTATTCAGGCGCTGGAGCTTCTAGGGTTCATTATCAACTCTCCATTTACCACCAGTTTAGCAATTGGGGTTCATAGGAGCTCTGCTAGACATGGTTCAACTGTGAGCCTTTCTTCCTCCAGCATGGGCAGACACCCTTGATGCTGTTGGTGTTCAAATTCACAGCAGTCACAAAGTCATGGTTCAGCAGATGTTGAGTTTTTTGGGTCACATGGCCTTCTGTGTACGTCACTCCCATGGCACATCTCCATATGAGTTCTACTCAGTGGACCTTAGCTTCTCAGTGGTCTCAGGCCATGGGGAATCTAGCGGATCTCAGCCCTCTTCTGATGGACGATTTGATCCAATTTGACTTTGGGACTGCCATTCCTAATTCCTCAGCACCAGAAGGTGCTGACGATAGATGCATGCAACCTGGGGTGGGGAACTCATTTGGACGGACTTCAAGTTCAAGGTCCATGATCAGCTCAAGAAACGGGTGTACAGATCAACCTCCTGGAGCTCCGGGCAATCTGGAATGCTCTGAAGGCTTTCAGAGATCAGTTGCTGGACCAAATTGTGCTCATCCAAACAGACAATCAGATTGCAAGGTATTAGGTCAACAAGCAGGGGAGTACTACTACTTAACACTTCTAAAGCGCTACTAGGGTTATGCAGCGCTGTACAGTTTAACAAAGAAGGACAGTCCCTGCTCAAAGGAGCTTACAATCTAATGGACAACATGTGCAGACAATCAAATTGGGGCAGTCTAGAGTTTCCCTGAATAGAGGTAGAATGGTTTGGTTTCAAAGGCGACATTGAAGAGGTGGGATTTGAGCAAGGATTTGAAGACGGGCAGGGAGGGTGCTTGGCATATGGGCTCAGAAAGTTTATTCCAAGCATAGGGAGAGGGGAGCCTGGAATTGGTGGTGGTGGAGAAGGGTACAGAGAGGAGGGATTTGTCCTCTGTGTCAGGAGGCCATCAGAATGTGGAACTGGGCTGTCCATTACAGGATACATCTCGAAAGCCATGTACTGGTCAGGGAAATTCAACAAACAAACAAAACAGGAGAAAATTCTACAGTAGTGCACGAAGCAACACAAACAACAGAGGTGATCCAAGGAATGAAGAACACATAGGAGTACACCAAAAGAAATTTTATTGAAGAGGGACCCAACTTGGCCAAGTTTTGGCGTTGCCTTCGTCAGGGGTCACCAGATTCTTCAAAACAAAATTGAAAAGGTTTATTTCAGCAGAAACACTTGTCATCAGCCAAATGTAGAACCATCTCCTCTCACTGCATACAGCTTGGCCGATGCAGTGAGAGGAGATGCTCAAAGCAGCTCTCTTTAAGAACTTTCTAACTATTTCTGGTTAAATTCTTTTCATAATGTTCTTTTTCAGTTTTATGTTTTATGATGTAAAGATTAATCATTATTGTAAACCGCTTCGAACCAATTCTGGTGTTAGAGGTATATAAATTGTAAACTGTACATTTGGCTGATGAGTGTTTCTACTGAAGTAAACCTTTAAAAAAAATTTTTTTAAGAATCTGGTGACAACTGACGGGGAAATTTAACAGCCTGTTGACAGATTGAGCAGGGTAATGCTACCTCGTAGTGGTCTCTTAGCATGGGCATTGCCCGGGAGATTGTCCAAGTATGGGGAACTGCCTCAGTGGATCTCTTTGCCACCCATTACAATCACAGGGTTCCTCAGTACTGCACCAGGCTCAGGTCACATAACAGACTAGCATCGGATGCCTTCCTCCCACATTGGGGAAAAGGTCTTCTGTGTGCATTTCCTCCCATTCATTTCGAATGGAAGACTTACTGAAACTCAAACAAGACCAGGGAACCATGATTCTGATCGCCCTATATTGGCCCAAGCAGAAATGGTTCCCACTTCTTCTGGAGTTATCATCTGAAGAACCATGGAGATTGGACTGTTTTCCAAACCTGATCACACAAAACAAGGGATCTCTTCTGCATCCCAGCCTCCAGTCTCTGGATGTTGAGAGTATACAGTTTGCTTCCTTGGATCTCCTGGAAAGTGTCTCCAAGGTTTTGTAGCCTTCCAGAAGAAGATTCTACTAAGAGATGTTATTCTTTAAAGTGGAGGAGGTTTGCCGTCTGGTGTGAGGGCAAGGCCCTAGTTCATCTCTCTTGCTCTACACTGCTTGAATGCCTTTTTCACCTCTCTGAGTCTGGTCTCAAGACCAATTCTATTAGAGTCCACCTCAGTGCACTTAGTG
Source organism: Microcaecilia unicolor (assembly GCF_901765095.1). Lineage (NCBI taxonomy): Eukaryota > Metazoa > Chordata > Amphibia > Gymnophiona > Siphonopidae > Microcaecilia > Microcaecilia unicolor. The sequence goes on from NC_044041.1 coordinate 66,532,767, forward strand.
CTTATCATTCTCATGTAGAAGGTAAGCCCCATCTCTGCACAGCCTTCAGTTGTTTGCTTCATGAGAAGTTTGCTTTTGACAAAGCCCCCTGTCAAACCTCAACGTTGTCCTTACCCAGCTGATGAAAACTCCTTTTGAGCCACTGGATTCATGTCCTCTGAAGTACTTCACCTGGAAGGTCTTCTTTTATGTGGCAGTTACTTCAGCTTACAGGTCAGTGAACTTCAGGCCCTAGTAGCAGATCCACCTTACACAAAATTTCATCATAACAGTGTAGCTCTCCACAGTCCCCCTAAGTTCCTTCCTAAGGTGGTGTCTGAGTTCCATCTGATTCAGTCATTTGTCCTGCCAACATTCTTTCCCAAGTCTTATGCCCATCCTGGTGAAAGCACACTGCACACCTTGGACTGCAAGAAAGCATTGACCTTTTGCTTGGGCCCTATAGACAATCCACTCAGCTTTTTCTATTGATCCCAACAGGATGGAGGTTTCCATCAGTAAACACACACTTTCCAATTGGCTGGCAGACTATATTTCTTTCACCCACTTGAGATCAGCCTCAATTGAGTAGATTTGCAAAGCTGCAATGTGGTCATCAGTCCTCTGATTCACATCCCACTACTGCCTTGAGCAGAACACCCGACATGACAGCAAGTTTGGTCAATAAAAACAACAGAAGAAACCAGTCTTCGCAAAGCCATATACAGAAAACAAAAAAACGGTGAAGATGACCAAAAAATAAAATAGAAAGGACGACGCTTCAGTTAAAAAATCAAATAAAACAATTTAATGAAATACAATAAAATGTTCGGTGAGTAAGACTCGACACAGCTGTGTTTCAGCTGGTCTGGCCTGCATCAGGAGTCTTTTTGTCATCTGAAATGTCACTTTATTGATCTTTTCACTATATGATGTGATAAATTTTCTTCGTCTTTCTGTAGTTTTACTTTCTCGAATCCAGGCTAACACTTATGGTTAGACGCCAGATAAGAGAAATACAAGAAGGTGCTTTTCAGCGTCGCTACAGCACAACTACAGGTTTACCTCTTCATTGTTATTAAATTGCTGGTAGTTTCTAATGTATTGGTTGACATCTGCTACTACACGCACATCGATTAGTAAGCTTTCATTGAGCCTACTCCTTTCTGAATGACATTTGAAATTCCACCCAAACAGGTACATAGTCTGACCATGTTATTGCTTCTCTTTGCACTGGCTTACAGTCATTGTGGTTTGCTAATATTAAATCAATTTAGTATAATTTTTATGGGGCTAGGAATAAAAAGTAGTCTCCCTGCATGGAATATAATGCTTTCTATACATCAGTCAAATGATATTGCTCCCATAAGTTCTTTAAAGTTCTGCTGGCCAATACTAAGGAATCTTTCTCCCCCATCTTCTTATCCCTATCCCTATTTAACACCAAGTGGGATTGTGGTCTGACCACTTAATAGGCTTAATAGAGCTAGAGGACAATTTAGGAAGCCAATATGGATCACCAAAAATCATATCAATTTGCGAACAAGAATCATTTACTGCAGCACTAGGGTATAGCGCTCACCACAAATCTATTAAACTATATTCTTTCACTAATCTGCACAAAGCCTTCTTAAAACTCGCTTCTGCAATGACACTCCAGAATCTGGAGAAGGTCTGCGATGATCAGAAAATCTAGCCAAGTGGGCGGCACCCTCCGTTCTATGCCAGCGTAAAGAAGATGGAGGTGGTGATAATTTTCTCTGCTGTTGAGTAACTTCTTCCAGAAGATTCGATACCTTTAACTGAAGGCGATGGTGCCATTCTTCAGCAGACGATCGCACTCTCCGTATATTGCCATTTACCATGAAAACCAAGGCAAATGGATAAGCCCATTTATACTTGATACTTTCTGCATGCAAGAATGTATTGACCCCATTCAATTCTCTGTGTTTATGGAGAGTCAAGGCAGAGATATCCCTGATATATTTCCACTTTAAGGTCTTTCCACATGATAATAGCCTCTTGCTTCCTGGCAGCCACAGGGATCTGCTCTTTCACATTAAAATCTTTGAGACAAACAATAATATCCCTAGACAAGTTATCCCTACGAGGGCCTGACACTCTGTGGGCCCTATCTGTCTTTATCTCCATGAATGGATCAGGAGTGTATCGAAGGAGCTGCTGTGCTATTCGCGGCACAGTCTTCATATGGAGATGCTGCAGGCACTCCTCAAAGCCTTAAATTGTGGTGACGAGACCTGTTTTCCAGGTCCTTTGCTTTATCCCATAGAGCTTGTGAGTCCGTATTATGAGAGTCCAGTGAAGAATGTAGGTCCACAATATTGACTTCACATTGAGCGACACAATTCTCACATTCCGTTTGGCACTCCTCCAGCACTTTAATTTCTGTCTTTAAATCCTCCACGGCTCCTCTAATATCCTATCGGGAGGCCTTTACCAAGCGCCCCTCTCATATTTCCTCCTCGGAGCTAGGTTCAGCCTCCGATTCCAACAACACCATTTTCTCAGACTGTGTTTCAGTACTCAACTTCTGTGAGCACAATTGCTCTCTGAAACCATCTATCTGGCGAGGAAGTTCAGACTTCTTCTTAGAGGCAGATTATATAAGGGAAGAGACAAATATCACTCTCCACACCGAGAGGCATTAATATGAGGCTATTGATCAGAGCTCTAGCTCAAAGCAGCTATCTGTGTCGGTGACATCACTTCTTCCCCCAAGCTTTCTGCTTTTAATGTACCTGAAAAAATAAAATTCTTTCTGACTTCCTTATCAATGAGAAAGTCAGAGGGAAAGACAGTTGACCAATCAGGATGGGCCAATAGGTATTTATCTACTATCATTTACTGTGTTACTCTGGAAGTCATTTGCAAAGCATTTACTCTTGTTGATGGGCTACATGTGTAAATAACTATTTCATAAAGCCTTCTATACTTGTAGATAGCTGGAACACTGAGATTTGAAGGAGCAGGTTGAACAACTTTACATGTTTTTTTACATTTTACAATGAAAATACATGTATATACCAAATAAGTTTGTTGCCTGCTTTTGCACCTGCTCTAAGCAAGTTCAGCTTTTATAAAAGTGCTCCTTTTGGCCAGAATTTAATGTGATGGATTTAGGGGGTTAGTGCCCTTAATCTGTCATGCATTACTGTTGTATTTAAAGGTTAAAAAAATTAAAAAGAAACTTTTGGGACCTCCCTTATTAAATGGCAATACTTATAAATATATATATATTTTTAAATCAGGGCACTTAAAGCCAGAGGTTGTGAAATCTCCACTTTCATGTGTAAAAACTGGCACTTATATATTTAAGCTGCTGAGTGATGCAGCTCTTTTTCCCTATGTATACTTTTGTAAAATCTCTTCTTTAACTATACATGTTGGCAAAAAAATGTGTATTTCCTTTGCATCCTACCAAACCAGTTCAGTACTTAAAGGTTATGTCCTTTGACCTGTGGATGGAAACAGAAAAAAAAAGTAGTATAAATATAGACATTGGAAAACTACTATATGTGACTCTGCTTAAGCAACACAGGGCCATAAGCATTAAGCATTTATCCCCTAGACGCAAGGTCCTTAGTCTTACACAAACTGAGTAAATGAACTTTGGTTGTCAGGTCACTATAGTTTGGCCAGATTAAACTCTACTGCCAGGGTGAAAAAAGGTAACTGGGTTCCAGTACCAAGCATACTGGGTCCATATGGCTAATACTTTAGGAGCCTGATTATTTGGTCATGCCTTTTTAATGTTACAATACTTTGAGGAGACAGTTAATATAATTGCAATGTTTGTAACTTCAATTGAATTGGAGCACTTAGGAGCTTTCAGGTTTTTTCTTTTGTAGCTTGTTTTTTGTATTTGGTGTATCAAAGTGGCATTTTTAAATTCTGTGTTTCTGAAAGTCGTATCTTTTATTGTTAGAGTCTATTTAGTCGGTGGAAGGATGATCCTACTCAAATACCTCAGCTTCCCCTGCAATACAATGAACTGAAGGTGGCACTAGAGAAAGAAAAAGCTCGCTCAGCAGAACTAGAAGAAGCACTTCAGAAAACACGCATTGAGCTCCGTTCTGTTCGAGAAGAAGGTAAAAGCTTTAGTTTCAGTTTCCAGTGCAGCCCTTTAATTGGCTCATGTTCTATGAGAATGTGACATTGCATTTTTTTTCTTTGCAGCGGCCAATTTGAAAGTATCAGACCACCCACTTCCATCCACTCCAGCAACAGCACGGCAACAGATTATCATGTCTGCTATTGTTCGATCACCTGAACATCAACCCAACCCTATCAGCCTACTGGCTCCACCATCTAGTCGCAGAAAAGAGACATCTACTCCAGAGGGTAAAAAGGGTGATGATTACATTTTTGAATCTTGTATTGTGTAGTCAGGCAAGTGAGAGATATCATCTGTTTCAAAATTTCCCTATCTTTTAAAAAATTCTAGATTTCAGTCGCCGTTTAAAAGAGCGAATGCACCACAATATTCCTCATCGGTTCAGCGTGGGTTTGACCATGAGAGCTACAAAATGTTCTGTCTGTCTTGATACCGTGCACTTTGGGCGTCAGGGAGCAAAGTGTCTTGGTAAGAGCTGTGTTGCTTTCTGGTTTCTGTGAGTGTGCATGTGTGTGTCACAGTCTTTATGGAACACATAGATGCAGAATTCTCTGAGGACAAGCAAGACAAAAGATTATCACAGATGGATGATGTGATTGATGGAGCCCCGGCTTGAATGCTGCCCAGTGTTCAGAAGGTTCTTGAAGCTTTCGGCAGGCTCAACTGCTCATTCGTGTGACTTGCCACCTGCCTGACTCTTGCAGGACCTGCAGTGCTCTTTCATCCACGGAGTGGTGAAGACATCTTCCCTTCAGTCACGTGGCCGTTTTTCTCCACACGGAGATTTTCTCTTTACCTTCCTTGTCGTCTTCGTGAGCAGAGCAGGACCATTTCTTTTTATTATTTTCTTCTGTTCCCCTTATTCTTTTAGTTATTTAATTTTCTTTGACATTTTTCCACTGCTCATGGGCTCCTTAGGCCTGAGCTCCTGGATGGGTCTTGTTTTGTTTTTTTGTTTTTGCTTTTTTCTTTAAAAATAATTTTAAAAGTTGAGCTTTTGATTTCACTGCAGCTATCTTCTCTGTTATGTCCCAGAAAACTTCCAGTGGGTTCAAGTGGTGCACAGGCTGTGCTAGGACTCTGACTGACCCACATGTGCCTAACCTATCTGGGCCCTGACCATAAGTCTTCTCACTATTCTCTTTGTGCTCAAATACAGAAGAGAACACAGAAAGTTGGGAAGTCCTGCATGAAAGACTTTGTTGCATGCCAAAGTCTGGTCCGTTGGCATTAAAGGCACAGTCTCCGTGGATTTTGAGCTGCACCAGACACTGGAGGTGCATCAACATCGGGGAGGTTTCCCCCGCCTCGACATCAGGTGCCAGTAGTGCCCGCTCGGGCCAAGCATCATCAGACCTGACACCAAGAATTCGTGAGGATTCTGCATCATCCTCGGTGCTAAGAAACCCCAATGCTGACCTTTCAGCGAAGGTGAAGAAAAATAGGCATTGGTCCTTTCAAAGCAGTGCCATGAGCTCTGGGATACCAGCATTGTTAGTATCCAAGAAGCACTGACCTTGTGAGAATCACTCCCCCCTCTGTGAAAGCGGTGCTGGGACTCTCTTCAATTCGGCTTCTACATGTTTGCAGGCTGTCTCCACACCGGCGCCTTTACTGATACCTGCCCTCAAGGAGTGGCTTCAGGTCATGCTACAGGAGATGCTGGTGTACATCCTAGCTCGGTGCCATGCCAGCCCATCCTGGAGACCCATACCCTGTCTGTTGCGTGCTTGTCCATGGCAGTGCCTCCCCCTGTGCCTGGAGGAGAAGCAACCCTGGAGTCCAGCAAAATATCTGTAACTTGGTGCTCTCACCTAGAGCCTGGCTGCATGTCCAGTGATCCAAGGCAGATGCAGACTCATACATTCCATGAAGAGTACTTTGCTGTCAGAGTCAGACTGATCCTGGGGTCTGATGTAGAGCCAGAGACCTTTCAGAGCAGTGATCCCTTGGCCTAACTTCAGACCCCTCTCTTCCAATGGAAAGGAGAAAGTGTTCTCCAGCAGAGCTCTCTCATGTAAGCTTTTTGAGGGAGATGCCATCCCTTGTAAGTTAGAAATCGAGGACAAGCCCAGGGCTGAGATGTTGAACGTCCTTGATTATGACTCTCCTCCTAAGGAAGCTGTGGTAGTGCTCATGCACAGTATCCTTAAAACTGTATAGCTGAAGGATTGGAAGACTCCACTCACTGTTAAGTTGTTTCAAAGAAGACAGACTGTCGATAGTCAGGCTCCTGGATTCAAGAAGCCACAGCTTCTTCATCAATCCATGGTGGTTGAATCTGCTCTCAAAAGAGCCAAAAGCTCAAGAACCCATACCTTTTCTCCCCCAGGCAGGGATACTGTTTCAAGGCTCAATGCTCATTTCCTGCAATCCAGTCTTACCAGCTCTACATGAGCATTTATTTGAAGAACTAGGTATGCAGAGTGCTAGAATTTGTGGACATTCTGCCTCCAGAGCAGGCTGCATAACTTAAGCAACTAAGGAAAAGGAATGTCAAAAACATGTAGGTCGGACAACTTTTGATGCTTTTGATGTGGCATCCATATTTTCTGCCATAGGTATTGGCATGCACAGACTCTCATGACTGCAAGTCTAAGACCTAGAACAAGTGGTTCAAGAAAAGTTGGCAGATGTCTCTAGTCGAGATGACAGTCTTTTTGGAGACATGATGGAAGAGGTTGCTGACTTCGTTAAAAAAAAAAAAAGCAGACTGATGCTATGAAGTCCCTGTCTGGGCTCACTCCTTCTGCAGCCTCCACTTCTCGGAGGTTTTCGGGCGAAAGTTGGAAGTGTCCCTACTACTCTCAAAGGTGTAGGTTTGCTTCCTCAACTCACCTTGCCCAGCAGGCTCAGGCCTCATGCTACCAGCCCCAGCATCAAATGGCCCAGAAATCCTAGCCAGCTCCTCAGTCTAAGCAGGGGGATGACCTTTTGACTGGCTCCAGCAAAGCATAGCTAACATAAGTACTCATTCTGGGCAACCTACCAGTCAGAGAGTGTTCAAGAAAGGTAGCCCCTTGTAACCTTATACCGGTAGGTACTTCAAATAGTCTTGGTGGGTTACACCTTCATTTGGCATCGCCACCCTCCAAGTTGCCCACCAAAAGCTTCAAAACTCAGCTCTCCGCATCAGGAAGTGCTTGCAGAAGAATTCTCTTCTTTTTCAAAGTACCATGTAGTCAAACTTATTCCACCAGGGGAAGAAAGGAAGGGGTTCTATCCTAGAACTAAGGGCCCTGAATAAATATCTGATCAAAGAAAAGTTCAGAAATTGTCCCTGGCACCCTTATTCCCATGATTCTGTAAAACAATTGGCCATGCTTTCTGGACTTATCGGGATGTGGATGTAAGCATTCTTTGTCTATGTCACAGGTGGTATCTCAGATTTCTAGTACGGAAACACCAGTACTACGTTATGCCATTTAGCCTCGTGTCCGCTCCCATGGTGTTTACAAAGTGGCTTGCAGTAGTTGCCACATTGTTATGCAAACTGCAAGTACGTGTGTGTCCCTACCTGGACAATTAGCTGGTAAAGAGCACATCAAAGGAAAGTGCTCAAGAATTAATGCAGAGAACTGTTCGGATGTTGGAGCTTAGGGTTCATAATGAACTACCCAAAGTTCTAGCAATTGGAGTACATTAGAGTCCTGCTAGTCACAGTTCAAGCTTGAGCCTACCTTCCTCAGTTAAAAACAAATATGCTCATTTGCATTGCTCATCAGGTTTGCAGCAGCCAGCAGGTCACAGCTTGGCAGATGTTGAGGTTGTTGGGCCACATGACATCCACTGTGCATGTCAGGCTCATGGCATGCCTCTGTTTGCATGGTGTCCAGTGGCTTTCCAGTGGTGTCAGGCCACAAGGAATGAAGGATGCCATCTTGGTCACCCCAGAGTTGCAGCAGTCCCTCTTCTGGTGGACAATTCAGACCAATTTGACTCAGGGACTTTAATTCCAAATTCCTCCTTCCCACAAAATTCTGGCCACAGATATATCCAACCTGGGATGGGGAGCTCATGTGGATGGGCTTCACATCCAGGGTCACTAGTCCACTCAGGAAACTCAGTTTCACATCAGTTTTCTAGAACTATGGATAATATGGAATATTCTAAAGACTTTCAGAGATCAGCTGTTGAACATAATCGCTCTGATCCAAACAGACAATCAGGTTGCCATGTATTATCTCAACAAGCAGGGTGGTACAGGATCCTACCTCTTGTGTCAGGAAGCAGTTGGAATGAGGCAGTGAACCACCAATTATGCCATGGTACTCAAAGCCTCTTACCTCAGGGGAAGACAACAATCTGGCAGACAGACTAAGCTGGGTGATGCAACCGCACAAATGGTCTCTCAACATGAGCGTTGCCCATAAAATCTTCCAGTAGTGGGCCACCTCCCTTGGTTGATCTCTTTACCACTCATCTCAACAACAAAGTCCCTCAGTACTTCTCCAGGCTCAGATCACACAGCGGGCTAGCATCAGATGCCTTCCTCTTTGATTGGGGGGAGGCTCATCTGTTCACGTATGCTTCAATCCCTCTAATAGGGAAGACTATGCTTAAACTCAAGTAGGACCTGGAGAAACATGATACGTATTGGCTAATGCAGATCTGGTTCCCTCCTCTTCTAGAATCGTCCTCCGAAGAACCTTGGAAATTTGAATGTTTTTCCAGCCTTCATCATGTAGAACAAGACATCTCTTCTGCATCCCAACTTCCAGTTCCTGTTCCTCACAGCTTGGGTGTTTAGAGTGTAGAATTTTCATCCCTTCAATTGCCTGAGGGTGATTCCAAGGCCCTGCTGGCTTCCATGAAATACTCCTCTAAGAGGTGTTATACTTTTAATTGGAAGAGGTTTGCCATCTGCTGTGAGGGCATTGCTCTGATCCTTTCTTTTGCCCTACAAAAAATTTGCTCGAGTACCTCACAGATTTTGTTTCTTTTGTCCATAAGAGGATGAGGGCAGTCCTCAGTAAACACACCTTATCTGATTGGCTAGCGGACTGCATCTCCATCACTTATGCCCAGGCTGGGCTGACTGGAGGGTCATGTCACAACTCACAATGACAGAGCCATGGTGACATTGGTACCGCCCCCTTTTTTTTTAAGGTCAGTCTCCATTGAGGAGATTTGCAGAGCTGCAACATGGTATTCAGTTGGCCCCATTCACAATCTCGCTACTCTTGAGCAGAATACCTAGAGCAAAGCCAGTTTGTTCAGACATAAGAGCATAAGTGTTACCATGCTGGAACAAACCGAAGGTCCATCAAGCCCATTATCCTGTTAGCTAACAGTGGCCAATCCAGACTACAAGTACCTGGCAAGATCCCACTCATTATTTATAGACCTCTATCATATCTCCTCTCAAGTGTCTTTTTTCCAAGCTGAAAAGCCCTAGCCGCCGCTTTAGCCTTTCCTCATAGGGAAGTTGTCCCATCCTCTTTATCATTTTTGTCACATCCCCTTTATCATTTTGTCACCCTTCTCTATACCTTTTCTAATACCACTATATCTTTTTGAGATGCGGTGACCTTAATTGCACACAGTATTCGAGGTGTGGTCACACCATAGAGCGATGCAAAGACATAACGTTCTCATTTTTGTTTTCCATTCCTTTCCTAATACCTAACATTTTATATGCTTTCTTAGCCGTCGCCACCGCACACTGAGCTAAGGGTTTCAATGTATCATCAGCGATGACACCTAGAATCCCTTTCCTGGTCAGTGAATCCTAATGTAGAACCTTATATCACGTAACTATCATTTGGGTTCCTGTTTCCCACATGCGTCACTTTGCATTTTTTTTTGTTACATTTGTACCCCGCACTTTCCCACTCATGGCAGGCTCAATGCGGCTTACATGGGGCAATGGAGGGTTAAGTGACTTGCCCAGAGTCACAAGGAGCTGTCTGTGCCTGAAGTGGGAATCGAACTCAGTTCCTCAGTTCCCCAGGACCAAAGTCCACCACCCTAACCACTAGGCCACTCCTCCCTCCAGTCTCGTAAGGTCCTCTTGTAATTTTTCACAATCCTCTTGCGATTTAACAACTTTGAATAACTTTGTGTCATCAGCAAATTGAATTACCTCACTAGTTACGCCCATCTCTAAATCATTTATAAATATATTAAGAAGCAGCAGTCCCAGCACAGACCCTTGGGAAACCCCACTATCTACCTGTCTCCATTGAGAATACTGACCATTTAACCCTATCTTTTAACCAGTTTTCAATTCACAATAGAACACTACCTCCTATCCCTTGACTCTCCAATTTCTTCTGGAGTCTTTCATGAGGTACTTTGTCAAATGTCTTTAGAAAATCCAGATAGTCTGGAATTCAACTCCACCCTCCTAGGCCCATTTGTTTTTGGTCCAGGCAGCAACTTCACAACAGGAACTTTTTAACTGTTTACAGTTATTTGTTCTAGTTGGCCTTGCCATTGTAAGTCCCTATTGACTGTTATTGTTTTCAGCAAGCCTGATAACTAAGTGGTCTCAAATGGTTTCAATGAATTCCTTTCACATCGAAGCTATTCTGTCAAGCAAAACAACCAGCTTTCCAACTACTGGTCTCCTAACTGGGGGGTCCCCCAGGGATCTCCCCTCTCACCTGTCCTGTTTCAATCTCTTTATGTCATCCCTTGCCTCAATACCCTGGGTCTTAATGAAACTACTATTATCCTACATAGATGAAATCCTGCTTCTCTTACCAGTGACAGCATCAAAAAAAGATACAACTCAAGTCTGTACCGAATGATATGACTGCTGTTAGCACCTGGGCTCTGACCAATAAACTGAAATTGAATCTGAAAAAGAAATCACTGTCCTGTGGTTCCGAAATCAGGGAGTTGAGGCCCTATCATCAGTATCTTGTCTAATGGTCACAGCTTTAAAGTCGAGTTCTGAAACCAGAGTACTGGGGGTCTTGCTTGATACTTCACTTACCTTCTCTTCCATATTACCATTCTTTGACCACAAAAAGCCGTTGCACTACTAGTCCAAATGTTAGGTCATACCTCACTTGGATTGCTGTAACGTTCTATTTCTTGATATTAAGTGTCAATATCAGAAAAAAACTGCAAATCAAACAGAATACATCTGCTAGACTAATATACAGTATGAATAGATATACTAGTGTTTCAACTCATTTTAACAAACTGCATTGGCTTCCCATAGCAGAAAGACTCAGGTTCAAAGCTGCTTGTTTAGTTTGTTCAAATCTTAGAGTTTCACCTCTGAACTGCTGGACGTAAGACCACCGCTATGTTGGTGCAGTCCAACAGACTGAAAGAACAACTGATGCTAGCATCACCGTTTCAAAAGACAATTCGAAATCAGAAGATTTTCAGCTCTGTATTCCCTGTACTTTGAGTTAAAATATAGAACTCTCATACCTATTGCCATCAAAATAGAAAACAGCTACCTTAGCTTTCAGGAAGAGGCTAAAAACCTTTTTTCCCCAAAGACTGCTTCATAACACGCATTGACTTCTACCTTCTAGTATCATCCATTATCCTTTCCTATAATGTTGTTGGTCTCATCCATTACACCAGTGGTCTCTATTTGTTATCATACCTCACACTAACATTATCGGCTTTGTCTCTCCTAGAATGTAAACTGCACTAAACATTGGAAAGGGGATATTAGCGGTATACAATAATTGATTTGATTTGATCTGTGCTAATCTTCTATCCTGCTTATCCTCTGAGAAAGCAAAGTTACTCACCTGTAACGGGTTGTTTTCAAGGACAGTAGAACACAGATAAATCTCTTCCCCTCCCCTAGGAGGTTGAAATCTCTATGCATTTTTTTTCATCAATCGGCTGGTCTCATGTGAGTTGGGCAAGCAGGAAGGCATACTTTTCACAGCCTGCCAATAGCTTTTAAGGAATATTCTGAACACTAGTCAGCATCCATGCTGGGATTCAGTCGATTACGTCACTCATCTGTGGTAATCTGTGTCCTCCTTTCCTCTGAGAACACCTCCTGCAGATGAGTAACTTCATTCCTGTCTCATGTAAGTAGAAAGTTGTCTGGTGAAACAATCAGAATATAGTGAATAGGTATGAGGCTAGTCTGATATTTCAAATTATGTTTGTCTCTTTATTAGAATGCCAAATTATGTGTCCATCCAAAAGTGCTCCTCCTGCTTGCCAGCTAATGTGGTCTTCCTATAGAATATGCCACTCATTTCCACAGAAACTTTCTGCACGAGATAAAATGAGTCTCCAGGACTACAACTGAATGAGGCCAAGTGGCCTATAAGATCTGGAAGGGTGGATGAAGGTGCCAAGGTATGAATCTTCATATTTACCAGTCCACAGTAAGACAAACACAGTCTAATACTCAAAATCCGGTTCTGCTACGCAAATGATAAATTATAATTAGCATCATCTTTCTGGCTCCCCTGAGATGTGTTATAAAGTAGTGTTATTTATCCAAATTAATCAATGACTGCTTAAGTTTGGATTATTGAATTTTTCCGAGGACGCAGATGTGGTATTTTTACATGTGGGTGACATCATCCATGGAGCCCTGTGTGGACACTGCCATAGTTCACTATCACTTTAAAACTTTGAGTCAGTGCCCCCATTGTGCATGTGCAGGTGTCTTCCCACCAGATGCTCGAGCATGGGACCAGCAGTTTAGCGTTTTCCGCAGAGAGGTTGTGTTTCTAATCTCTCCTCAGCGCAGGCTTTTCTATTTTGGTTCAACGAGGGTGCTGAGTGGCTTTAAAAATTTCCAGAGGCCACTACTCCATCCTCATCCTCCTGGATCTATCCGCTGCTTTTGACACTGTCAATCATGACTTACTTCTTGCCACACTGTCCTCATTTGGGTTCCAGGGCTCTGTCCTCTCCTGGTTCTCCTCCTATCTCTCCAACCGCACCTTCAAAGTTCACTCTCATGGATCTTCCTCCACCCCCATCCCCTTATCTGTTGGTGTTCCCCAGGGATCAGTCCTTGGACCCCTTCTCTTCTCAATCTACACCTCTTCCCTGGGCTCCCTGATCTCATCTCATGGTTTCCAGTATCATCTCTATGCTGATGACACCCAACTGTATCTCTCCACACCAGACATCACCGCGGAGACCCAGGCAAAGGTATCGGCCTGCTTATCCGACATTGCTGCCTGGATGTCCAACCGCCACCTGAAACTGAACATGTCCAAGACCGAGCTTATCGTCTTTCCACCAAAACCCACTTCTCCTCTTCCTCCACTTTCTATCTCAGTTGATAACACCCTCATCCTCCCCGTCTCATCTGCCCGCAACCTCGGAGTCATCTTTGACTCCTCTCTTTCCTTCTCTGCGCATATCCAGCAGATAGCCAAGACCTGTCGCTTCTTCCTCTTTAACATCAGCAAAATTCGGCCCTTTCCTCTCTGAAACACACCACCCGAACTCTCGTCCACGCTCTCATTACCTCTCGCCTGGGACTACTGCAACTTACTCCTCACCGGCCTCCCACTTAGCCATCTATCCCCCTTCAGTCTGTTCAGAACTCTGCTGCACGTCTCATATTCCGCCAGAACCGATATACTCATATCACCCCTCTCCTCAGGTCACTTCACTGGCTTCCGATCAGATACCGCATTCAATTCAGCTTCTCCTTCTTACCTACAAATGCACTCAGTCTGCTGCCCCTCACTACCTCTCTACCCTCATCTCCCCTACGTTCCCGCCCGTAACCTCCGTTCACAGGATAAATCCCTCCTCTCAGTACCCTTCTCCACCACCGCCAACTCCAGGCTCCGCTCATTCTGCCTCGCCTCACCCTATGCTTGGAACAACCTTCCTGAACCCCTTACGCCAAGCCCCCTCCCTGCCCATCTTCAAGTCTTTGCTTAAAAGCCCACCTCTTCAATGCTGCGTTCGGCACCTAACCCTTACCGTTCAGTGAATCCAGACTGCCCCAATTTGACTGCCCCGATCGGACCGACCGTTCACTTGTCTATTAGATTGTAAGCTCTTTGAGCAGGGACTGTCTCTCTTTGTTAAATTGTACAGCGCTGCGTAACCCTAGTAGCGCTCTAGAAATGTTAAGTAGTAGTAGTAGTAGTAGTACTCGATTGAAGTGAGAATAGAAGATCGATCAACTATAGATGAAAAACTATATCGAGTTGATGGCTTGATCATCGAGTTTTTAATATCACGTTTCTACATGCACTAAAGCTTCTGGCTATCTACTGGGTAACAGAGCAGCTATAAAGAGCACCAGCCCGCAGCTAAGTACTCAATGACTGAAACCAATGTTTATTTTAACATCATGTTTAATATAGGAGGCAGGGAGGGCTGAAGTGCAGTGATGCCTGTGAAACATATTACCATTCCAGTTGACTAGCCAGAGTATATGGTTACTGACTGAGCCACTTCTAACAACCATTAAGCATAGTGCGTTTGCACTGTTGTTCACAGAATTGAAAAAAAATACAAAAAAAAGGACGGGAATTGAAAGATTAGAACGTTTTCTATGTAGCATATAGTTAAAAATTTAATGTCAAGAAGTAATGCACGTGTGCAGAAACCCAAAAGAGGAGATACTGGATAGGAGGGGAGGAGATTAGTAAGCTCGACTTAGGAGTGAGAACCTTGGGGTGTTGGTGTCTGAGAATCTGAAGGTGAAGAAACAAGGTGACAAGGCGACGGCCGTGGCCAGAAGGACGCTGGGCTGCATAGAGAGGGGTATAGCCAGCAGAAAAAAAGGAGGTGGTGATGCCCCTGTAGAGTCATTGTGAGGCCCCACTTGGAGTATTGTGTTCTGTTTTGGAGCCATATCTTGCTAAAGATGTAAAAAGACTGGAAGCAATGCAAAGAAAAGCTACAAAAATGGTATGGGATTTGCCTTGCAAACCGTACGAGAAGAGACTTGCTGACCTGAACATGTATACCTTGGAGAAAAGGAGAAACAGGTAGTGACATAATACAGACGTTCAAATATTTGAAAGGTGTTAATCCGCAAATGAACCTTTTTCGGAGTCAGGAAGGCAGTAGAACTAGAGGACATGAATTGAGGTTGAAGGGGGGCAGACTCAGGAGTAATGTCAGGAAGTATTTTTTCACAGAGAGGGTGGTGGATATATGGCATGTCTCTCCCACGGGAGGCTGTGGAAATGAAAACGGTAATGGAATTCAAACATGCGTGGGATAAACACAAAGGAATCCTGTTTAGAAGGAATGGATCCACGGAATCGTAGAAGAGATTGGGTGGCGAGGCTGGAAATTGGGAAGCAAAACCGGTGCTGGGCAGACTTCTGCAGTCTATGCCCTGATCGTGACTGAATAGATATGGATGGGCTTGAGTGTAAATTTTAAGGGGTTTCAACATTAGCTTCAGAACTTAGTACAAGAGCAGTGCTGTGCAGACTTCTATGATCTGTGCCCTGAGAATGGCAAGGACAAATCAAACTCGGGTATAAAGTTTCACATACCATGTAAAATGAGTTTATCTTGTTGGACAGACTGGATGGACCGTACAGGTCTTTATCTGCTATCATTTACTATGTTACTATGATAATAGAACAATGATTTCATGTACCTGTCAAGGCAAAGGTAACGCACCCTAGCCTAGTCCTAAAGTTTATAGGACACCTGGCATCCCAAGCACTAAGGATAAAGCAGTTCAACCTGACAGGTGATAACACTCGTGAACAACTGGATCCAATAAGAAGTCAGGGATTGAAGACAGAGGCTGGCAAATAGGTTTCCCCTCACGATCAGGCAAACAGCAGAGACCTCAGGCTGGTCAGCAGATGGTAGCTGTACCAGGCAGGTGAGCATGCAGGCAGGGGGTCCACATCTCTATGAGCCTTCATCATGTGTCTGGCTCAGGCTATCTGATAGCAGCTCTTGCTTGAACTGCCCCAGATAACAGCCAGACTGGCCATTGTTTCTTTTGTATCTTTTTATACCTTTTCCTCAGAAATTGATAAGTCATGCATAACCAAGACTGTGTCTGGTGTTTGCCAGTGTTGTGTCCTTCTGCTTTGATTTTATCCCAAAGAAAAACATAACTGACAGTGTTCCACATGTAGAGACATACATATCAGAAATGTGCTTTTAGATTATTAGCATAGCTAGTTGGATGTTAGTAACCAATTAAGATAAGAATTGTTAGCTTCTCTACATGAATAGAAATATATGGATGCAAGACAGATATACAAGGATGTTTTAACCTTTGTTTAAAACATCATGAGAGAATTTCTTCTTCACCTCCCTCTTTCAACCTCTTTGCTCACTCCAGGAAACATCCATGTCCCTAGACTCTAGAAAGCTTGCTTAGGAGAACAAGGTATATTTTATTATTATTAATTACATTTATTTGCTATCTGAAAATGGCCTTGGCTTTCCATCTGGGCACTGATGAGATTGAAGAACTTTCTTTTGAAGTTTAACCTTTGGTGAAAACTACACAGAGATGTTACAGGAAGCACAGTGATGTTTAATATTCTTTACATAGCAATGTCTGGCTATATTTAATTCAGAATTCAACCACCCAAGTTGAAAATAGCTTTTCCAAAACATATATGTGGTTGTAAGTATTGTGGTAAATAAGTTATAACATCATCTTATGGCTATTTCCGTTATTTGTGTAGGAAGTAAAATATAGGAGGAAAAATTCTCTGTACATCTGTGATCTAAATTTTTGTCTTGCTTAGAGACTCACAGAGCAGCACTTCTAAATTGGCTAAAAAAAAACCTCCATTTATATTTTCTTTTATCTTCTTACTTTCCTCTTCCCTTTTTTATAATTTTATTTAATATATTTAATTTTTATCAGTACTATTCATGAAGTCATTAAATGTAGCACTTTAACACATCAAAACCATGGAAGCTGACATTAATTCTTTTATATGTATACATTCCACAAAACCATGGAAGCTGGCACTTATCTTTTGTATTGTATATTCCAAAGGGGTCCCATTTTTGCCCATCATTCACAGCAGGCTTTATCAAGGAAATCACAAATCTGATAACTGCCAATGATCTCTTTCAATAAACTGTGTTGTGCTTTCACATCTAGAAATCAAACAGTCATAATTAAAGCCCACATTTTGAATGGTCATTAATCTGGAAATTTCAGCAATTCAGTTGTAAAATAGCTGCGCAGCAACATATGGCTCTCACTTTGTCAAATCCAGTATTTCTTCAACATATTAATTACAACCAAACATTTCCTTAGAAAAAGCAAAAACTTACTTGTGCTGTAGCTGCATGTTTTCCTTGCCTTGAACTGCTTTTATCTAGTAAAAGCAACGCCTTTACTAGATACATCTGACCATTTGTCAGACTAAAGGGAAGCAACAGAAACACGGGCTTAACCCATTATCTGGCCACAATTAAGCCATAAACAATTATGGCAAAGCCTAATTCAGAAGTGAATCCACCCCAGGAATTCAACTGTTTCTATACATTTCTAAAACTCCTGTAACAATGACACAGTCTCAGCTCTGGCCACAGGTTAGAGCAAGGAATCCTGCTGGATTTGGAAGGTTTAACATGTGTGCTTCATAAATTATCTGCATCTCTAGGATCCCTTGAATCTAAAAGGATAAAGCCTTAATAAAAGGTACTACAGTGCTTAATAAGAAAGCATCATTCCAGATGTTAATCTTCTAATCTGACTATATGCTGTATGAGTTTAAGTATGGTTGATCCTCTCTGGTATGAAGGCTACACAAGGAAAAGGAAAATAAACAAATAGCTTACATAGATATTAGCTAGTGGTGTTACATTCTTACAGCTAATGACAAGTACCATTCTAATGTTTGCTCAGACAAGCATTCTGATGTATTTCAGAGAATATAAATGACCTTATAGGAAACTAGCTGAGACATACAGCATTAACTGTGTCCCCTGCTCACAGTTGACAGATAATACAATGGTCCGGGGACCCCCATACCAGTTGTAAATTATTTTAATCCGCTGCTTTCATGCGATTCTCTCTCAGGAAGCTATGCTATCCTGCAAGAGAAGCATTTGCTTTAAATGCACGCCAATGGAGTTAAATTTAAAATGCTGTAGTGTAATAAACCAGGTCATATTTCACCTTATAGTTCTAAACCGATGAAACTTAGAATCCTCTGTGTGCTAGATGTACACAGCACACAACTGCTTGTGCATCTGTAATTTACAGACAGCAAGATAGTTTGAGGAAATAGCTCCAGGAACATGGCACTTCCAGTAAATTCTTACATTAGCTCTAAAGGTAATAATTAAACATACCCTAATCACCAAGCAACAGAAAGCTTTCCCAGAACATGGTTCCACAGCTATTGCTTAGACAAAGGAAGAGTCCTTTCAGACTCATCCAGCATATCAGTCATACAATTCCCAGGCCAGGAACAGACTGACTAGGATGTATGAATTTAACTCCCTTTAAAAATGTGCAAGGAGGCTGTCTCTTCTATTAAGAATTTACCTGTACTGATATCAGCTCTAATCCTAGGCTCTGCCTTATTTGACCTTAAAGGTTTAATGAACATTTCACAAAACTCATTTCCAACTCAAATGGTTTGACATTCCGTTATGTAAGACCTTATTTTTTTCCTCCTTGTAAAACGACACAGATTGCATTAAGTGGCTGAAAAGTAAAGCTCTGCTGCCCTCTAATGGCCTTTTGAGGCAACTGCACATCAAACTTTATCTGGACTTTATAGTCGCTAACAAAAATTCTGGGTCAGATCAGAGAAGTTCTTAAATAAGCAAGGCACCAAAGCAAGTTACTCTACCTTAAATTTCTCCTAACAATGAAATAGGCATAATTTTCTTCTAGAGAAACAGGAAAGGTAAAATGACAGCGTACTTTACTGATAAAGGTTCTAATTACATACCTGAATTCAGTGGGAGGTGAGGGGAAAACGACTCTGTGCAGCCTTACTCCCTCTCCACCTCTGAAGACTGATCTCTTTCTGATGTAACTGTTGTTCTTGGCTGACATTTCTTTCTGCCTGTCTGGTACCCTTTTGAACACACTAATTGATGTTATTATCTCACTTTAGCACCTGACAAACTTCATTCCCCTCAGATGCAGACCTGACTATTTCTGTCTGTTTGGAAGGGTCATCATCTTCGGCCCTGTCTCTCCAAGCCAAAGGTGGACCAGGGTCACCATCATCAGGAACGGTGTCTGGTTTCTTCCTGCTTGAGGAAGAGTACTCGTGGGTTCTCAACCTGCCTGCTTCTGCTCATACCTGTTCACTGGGAATTCTTGGACTTTCCCCAAGAGCCTCTGGCTTTCATGATAGCTACTAAAAAGTAGTCTGCAATAATGCTGGAAATATGCCACTGGGCTTTCCATAATTAATAGAGTTCTGTATTTCTGCAGCAGGTGTCTTATATGACTCTGGGGCCCTGGCTTTCAAAGGAGGACATTACAGTGATCCATTCTTCTAAACCCTGTACATTCGAGGAAAAATTGAATTATACAGCTCTCCCAAATGGTAGATAGTCTCACTCCTGTTTGGGGGATGAGTTTAGAACTCACATATATGTGACAGACAAAACCAAATTAAAGTGGGAATTAATTAGTTAGGCACAATCACTGTTCACAAGATAGACAGCTGACCATGTCTCTATAAACAAATGATAAAGCCTTTAGCTAACAGTGGACCAGCATGCTGTTACAACATGGTTCCACTTAGCTGCCAAATGCTAAGCAAAGAATAGCTTTAAAAGAAAGCACACACAGAAATGTGTTCCTGAGCCTTAAGAAGTTAAGTCAGTCCTCTCAGTAAAGTGTAAATCACTGAAGACAAACAAATTCACAGAGCAGTGACAGCATGTGACACCGCTTAAAGCAGCAGGTCAGTTACAAACCTTCAGAACACAGATGTTAAGAAAAATAATGGTATAAAACCATTATATATCTTGGTGGAACCTCCAGATTATGGGGACTAGCCACAGTTATCGTGCCTCGTTAGAGGGCAGGTAAAGAGAGGGAAGTACAAATATGATAAATAATGGTACTTTTAACATTCTGGGATTAGATCACAAACTTCCCGCTCCAGCAATCCAAATTCAGAACAGTCTAAATTATAAACACAGAGAGGAAAGGATACAAGGCTTAGGTATTAGAAAAATAGAAAACCTGTTTGTAATCAGAGACAGTACTTATGCAGAATTACCCACAATGATAGTAGAACAATGATTTCATGTACCTGTCAAGGCAAAGATAATGCACCCTAGCCTAGTCCTAAAGTTTATAGGACACCTGACACCCCAAGCACTAAGGAGAAAGCAGTTCAACCTGACAGATAACAGTCGTGAACACTGGATCCATAGGAAGTCAGTGACTGAAGACAGAGGCTGGCAAATAGGTTTCCCCTCATGATCAGGCAAGGCAGCAGCAGAGACCTCAGGCTGGTCAGCAGGTGGTAGCTTTACCCAGGCCGGTGAGCATGCAGGCAGGGGGGGTCACATCTCTTTAACAAGCCATCATCCTCTGGCTGACTCGGGACGACTGATAGCAGCTCTCGCTTGAACTACCCCAGATAACGCCCAGACCGACCTTTTTATATCTTTTCCTCAGAAATTGATAAGTCATGCTGACCAAAGACTGCATCTGGTGTTTGCCAATGTTGTGCCTTTGGGGGACCAAGGACCCAGCTTTTGATGCCATAGATGTTTTCTTCTTGTCCATGAGGGTCCCCAGCACAGTAAACAAAAGTTGTGTATGTTTGTTTTGCCTCTGCTAGCCTTGATGTGTCAGCAGTGTGCTTTTGAGGCCAATTACAGGAACAAGCCTCTGCATGGAAACGGACATGGCCTAAGTCTGTGAAAAGTCAGGTTCATAATGTAGAATAGTGCTTCACTGTAGTGCTATATGCTTTGTCTCCTACAGGCAGTTGAACTTTCCCCATCCATCGAGATTCATCTGCCTCGACGTTCTTCCAAACAGATGCTGTAGTCTATTCACTCTTCCACATACTTCCCAAGAGGAGTACTTTGAAGAGTCAGACTCGAACCTCTCCTTGGAGACGGAGCAGGACCCATTGGACCTCTCAACTGAGGAGTCCTTTGGCATTCCACCTGACCTTTCTCCGCTGACTGAGAGATGTAAGTCTCTTCCAGAAAGTATATCCTTTTCTGACTTTGCCATTCTTTTCATATTGGAGATGTAGGAGGAACCTCATTCAGAGCTCTTTGAGGTTCTAGATTATGACTCTCATCCTAGAGAGGGAATCACTGTTCCACTTCATATGGTCATGTATAATACTCTGATCAAAAACTGGGAGACTCCACTAACTATTTACTACTACTACTACTACTATTTAACATTTCTAAAGCGCTGCTAGGGTTACGCAGCGCTGTACAATTTAACAAAGAAAGACAGTCCCTGCTCAAAGGAGCTTACAATCTAAAGGACAAAAATGCAGTCAATCAAAATGGGGCAATCTGGATTTCCTGGATAGAGGTCCAATGGTTAGGCGCCAAAAGCGACATTGAAGGAGTGGGGCTTTAAAGCCAGTTGCTCCAAAGAAAACTGATACAATGTACAAGATACAGAAATACAGTGGTTTGAAACAACGCAGTTAACCCCATTGTTCCTTAGTTGTGGAATTTGCTTTGAAGCATTCTCACAGTGTAAGATCTCATGCTTCTCCTCCAGGCAGAGAAACTAGCTCTTGGCAGGAGAACATTTCAAGCCTGTATGCTAACCAACTGCATATTAGACTATCACCTTTATTCCACAATTTACTTGACGTCTCAAATACAGAATACCCTCTCCTTTGCATACTTCCTTCCTCCTGAAAAGGCTGATGAGTTCCCCAGACTTCACAGGAAACATCTAAATTGTCGCAAGACAGGCCATTGATGCCTTTGACGTCTCTTCTTGCATTTCAGCCTTAGTTGTAGCAATGATTCATCTTTCCTAGCTCAGAGTTTCTGACCTCAAAATGCTGTCCAGGAGCTTCTAGTAGATGTCCCTTGTCATGGAGACAACTTATTCAGTGATAAAGTCGAGGAAATGGCAGACCTAATTAAAAAGTTTACAGGTACTATTAAAACTCTATCTAGTCCACAGCCCTCTGCTGCCTCCTCTTCTAGAAAATTTCCAGGAGGCTTTCGGTTCTCTAATTATGCATTTAAGCGTTGCTATACTCTTCATCTTCTACCACCTCACAGGACTATGCCTCAGTGCTTACATCAGCGGCAGTAGCAGGGACAGAAGTTACAACCTCCTCCTAAATCTAAACATCAGTCCAGTTTTTGACTCCTTTCTAGAGAGCATTGCCACAGTCCAGTTCTCCATGCCCAGCAAACCTACCAGTAGGAGGCAGACTGGTCCTCTTTCAACAGAGGAGGTCGCTCATAACCTTCAATCATTGGGTGCTATGCATCATCCAGCACGGTTACGTTCTGCATTCGGAAAGAAGACCTCTCAACCATCCACCAAAAGAGTCTCTTCTCAACTCCCTCCAAATGATAGTACTTCTAGAGGAGCTTTCTGCCATCCTCCGGCAGAATGCAGTAGAACCAGTTCCTCTGCCAGAGATGGGTTTTACTCCAGTTACCATCTCATACCAAAAAAGACAGGAAGAGTACAACCAATTCTTGACCTAAGAAATGTAAACAAATTCCTACTTAAGGAAAAATTTTGCATGGTTTCCCTGGGATCGCTTCTCCCCTTGATCCAACTCATTGACTGGCTTTGCTATGTAGATCTGAAGGAGATATATACTCACATACCTATTCTCCCTGTGCACAGAACATTCCTTCGCTTCTGCTGTGGGACTCTACATTAGCAATACAAAGTCTTGCTGTTCGGCTTACTTTGGTTCCTCGAGGCTTCACAAAATGTCTGATAGTGGTAGCTCAAACGCTGTGCAAGTGTAGCATACATGTCTTCCCCTACTTTGATAACTAGTTAATCAAGGCAACCTCTTGAGAGTCGTCACAGGCCTCAATTCTATCCACCATATCTCCTGTGGAACTCTTCAATTTTGTGATAAATCACCCCAGATCATAACTTCAACCATTTCAGACCTTACAGTTCATCGGGGCTCTCCTGAACACTACTAAGGGTTGAGCCTACCTCCCTCAACTGAGAGCAGAAAACATAATTCATCTGCTCAGATTTCCAGATCCACCCGAGTCAGATGCGTCACCTTCTCGGCCACATTGCTGCTATATTCCATGTAACCACATTTGTGCACCTCCACTTCCAAATATCTCAGTGGCCACTGTCTCAGTGGTCTCAAGCCACCGTATTCCCTCAGCATACCTGTGGCTCGTCAAATATTCCAGCAGTGGGGGACCCCAGCGATATGCCTTTTTGCTTCTCAGAACAACAAGCTTCCCCGCTTTTGTTTCAGAATCTATGCCCCCAACTGTATAGCCCCAGATGCCTTCATGCTCCATTGGGAAACTGGTCTTCTATATGCCTTTCCCTCACTGCCTCTCATTGGGAAAACTCTTCTCAATCTACGTCAGAGAACAAGGGACTATGATAACTAATTGCTCCCTACTGGCCATGTCAAATTTGGTTCCCTCTTCTCCTAGAGTTATTGTCCAAGGAACTGTTTAAGATTAGATTCCTTTCCAACCCTAATAACACAAAACGAGGAGTCCCTTCTACATCCAGACCCTCGATCTCTAGCCCTGATGGTATGGTTCTTAATGACAAAGACTTACATTCCTTAAACCTTCCAGACGGAGTCTCTAGAATACACCTAGCGTCTAGGAAACCTACACAAAAATGTTACCATTTCAAGTGGAGAAGATTTTCCCTCAGGAGTACAGCCAGAGCACTCGACCCTGCTAGGTTCTGGTCCCACACTTGAGCGTTGGGTGGAAAGGCACCCACACATGCGCAGTGGGGGAGGGGCACTGCCTCAGTTTTTAAATGACACTGCACTATGGCAGTGTCTGCACTGAGCTCCATGAATGATGTTACCCAAGTGTGAAAATATATGCTTACTGTCCTCAGAGAACACCTGCTTATATGTCAATAACTTTGCTATCCTGAATAATGCATTTTTAAAAAGTACATCCTCTGGTATTATTTGTTTTGATTTTAGATAGCCATTTGTGTATGTTCAGCAGTTTATATTCTGGTAATACCTGAATTTATATTTTGCACAGAATTTGAAGATGTACTATTATTTAGTACAGCCAGATCTAAATTATATATGTATTGGGGGGGGGGGGGGGTAATTCTTTTCTTTGTTTTCTCTGAGAAACACAAGTTCAAATAATTGACCTTCTGTCTGTCTTTTCATTTTTGCTCTATTAGACCAATCATTTTCAACCCAGTCCTCAAAGATCACCTTACCAGTTGGGTTTTCAGGATATCCACAATGAATATACTTGGATGTATTTGCATACAATTCCTCCATTGCATTCAAATATCTCTCACGCATTTCCATTGTTGGTATCCTGACAATGTGACTGGCCATGTGGTTCCTGAGGACTGGATTGAAAACCACTGTGTTAGACTGTGTTATACAAATGAAATGATAGAGATTTAGATAGATTGCTTGTTACATACATTTAGATTTAAAAGTAATTACTATAGATTTAGAAGTAATTACTATGAGCTCATGGCAAATTCTGGTGCAAAAGTTGTTTTCCTATCCAAGTAGACTCAACAGTGTAAAGTGTACATGTGGTAATGGTGAATGAAGTGACTTGCCCAAGATCACAATGAGCATCAGTGGGAGCAGCAGGATTTGAACTCTAGCTTTCCTGGTTTTTATCCCACTGGTCTAATCGCTAGACTACTCCTTATTCACTCCAACTGGAATTTGCTTAATATAAACATAGAAAATGATGTCAGATCATCCATACAAAATAAAAACAATAAAACAGTATATAAGGTGATACCTTTTCTTTTTTTTTTTTTAATTCTTTATTTATAAATTTTTAACATCAATCACAAGCATTACATCTTGTTAAGGAAAAGCAGAAAAGAAATTAAAATTTGCGATCTTTTATAAATTTAAAAAAATTGAACAAATAGATCCAGTGTGAAGTTTAGATTATGTAATTCACAGTATAATGGATGCGATGTGTTCCAGGCCATATAAAGCATATGGCCTGGAACACATCGCATCCATTATACTGTGAATTACATGATCTAAACTTCACACTGGATCTATTTGTTCAATTTTTTAAAATCTATAAAAGATCGCAAATGTTCTGGTTCAAGAAAAACATATTTGTTATCAAGATATCGTATTTGGCATTTACAAGGGTATGCCAATAGAAATTTTCCACCTAGAGCTTTAACTTCATCCCTCAGTGCCAAGAAGGCTCGTCGTTTCTCCTGAGTAACCTTCACAACATCTGGAAACATCCAGAGTTTTTCACCATAAAATGGTTTAGCAAGATTTTTGAAATACAGTTTTTGAGCATATTTAAGTCTTGTTCGAACACTAATGAAACAAGAAGGGTTCGCCTTTCAAATATCCCATCATTAGAACATTCCAGAAACGCTGATAAATCTTGTAGACCTGCTTTCCCATCTTCTCTCCTTTTTGAAGTTGGTAAATAAAATATTTTATTTATAGGAGGTATTAGAGTAGGTGAGACAGGTTTTCAGTCAGATATTTTTTAAATAAATCCATAGCATTCATCTCTGATGAGCGAGGAAAATTGAGAATCCGGAGGTTCAGACACCTATTGTAATTCTCAAAGTTCTCTATTTTTCGATGAGTTATCATTTTATCCTTAATTAAAAGGTCCGTTTTAGTAGTCAAAGTAGTTATGTCTTGTTGAACCTGCATTTTATTTAGCACAGTTTCTTGTTTCAACGTGTCGAAAGCTGTTGTTAATAAATCCAATTGACTCACGATTAAGGACATCGCCTGAGCCGTCTGAGTGAATGTAGAGGTCAAAGTTTGAATCGCAACCCAAATAGATTCCAGTGTAGGCGCCATTGGGGAAACCTTTCCCCCTTCGTTGTTACTTGCTGCGATTCTGGGGCTGTCGCCGCCGAACAAAGAGTCTGGAGCAACGGATTCCGAAAGCTCCTGGACCTCCGAACACTCCCAAGCAGCAGCGGGACATGGCGGTAGATTCACATCCGGCGAGGACAAAGTTGTTTCCGTTCCCTGTGGGTTTGATGCTCCTTCACCTTCCGCCAATGCGGGTAAACTCAAGCCGGTTAAGCGCGGTGTACTCGTGGTGTACCGGTCCAGCGTTGTCTGCAATTGCGTTGTTTTTAAAGCTGTCGGCAGTAAGCTTTTTACAACGCCCTTTCTTTTTGTATGTGGCATAGTCGAAAAATCTTTGAGGAATAAGCAAAAGGATGTAGACACTCTCCGGGAACCATCAAGCCTGATCCGCCATCTTGACACGCCCCCCCAAAATGTGCTATTTCTAAGGTGATATCTTTTCATTGGACTTAAGTAATCAAGAAATATTTATGTTTAAACCTTTTTATTGACGAAATGCACAATACAATGCAACTTGGAGGCTTCGTACAGCAAGGTTCAGTATTCAAATCAGCATTGCAACAACATATGTATCTGCATCAATCACTTATTCCATTTTCTCTTCTCCCAACCCCCTCCCCTCCTTGCAACTTTATATTTCAGCAATTGTTAAATAAAGTCATAACAGTACAACGATACAACGGAACCTTCAGATTTGGCAAGTGTACAATTGTGAATCAACTACTATTCTACTGTGATGTAAAGTGATCAACTTACCACTCCATGTAAATACTGATCTCCATATCTAATTATCGATCCTACTCCTCGATCCCCTCTCCTTCACCCTCCTCCCACTATTCCCTACTAACCCCCACCCCCAACCCTCTTGATTAACTCATATTGACACATCCCAATATTATAATGATACTTGGCTCATTTATAAAGTATTGATGACCAAACTTCGGCCTCTCTGTGTCATTTTTTCCAGGTAACTTCCCCATATTTTACGAAACCGTATTTTCCTTTTGTACTGTCCTTTTACTTTTTTTTGCCTCCCACACTAACAATTGGTGCACCCTGTTACGCCAATGCCAATAAGGTGGCGAAGTGGCTACAGTCCAATATTGCATAATACATTTCTTCGCTACCAAACATAATTTTCGATATAATAATGTTTTGTCAGCGTTGAGTCTTAAAGGTGCATCTTTCAGATCTAGTATCAACTGTCGTGGATTCATGTCTATTCTACTACCCAAAACATGAGACAGGTAAGTAACTATTTGTCTCCAATATCTCTGTAGTGCTACACATACCCACACCGCGTGGTATAAAGTATTATCATGTCTATTACATTTCAAACAGAGCGCTGTCTCTATACCCCCTGATTTATATAATTGTACTTGGGTAAAGTAAGCTCTGTGAATAATCCTGTATGCGCATTCCCTGTAATCTGCACCCCCAATTATTCTTGGTATATCTTTTATCTGCGCAGTAATATCCCAAGATTCCAAATTACAGCTCATATCCTTTTCCTATCTCTGTCTAATCATAGCCATCTCCTTCATCGGAGCCAGCTCCCACAGCTTCCGATGTATCTGGGTTATGGATGGAGCATTTTCAGATATCTCATCAAAGAATTTTTTGATTTTGTTACCCAATTTACAATGCAATGCTGCTTTATCTAATGTTTGTACATAATGTTTAAGTTGACAATGCGCGTACATATCACCCCAAACCTGCTCCCTCTGAGCCAATAATTGTGGCAGCGGCAGTATGTCCCCGCTCTCTCCCAGTACATCTGCTATACAAGTCACTCCTGTCTGTGCCCATCTATCAAAAGTTTTATTTTCCAGCCCGGGCGCAAAAGACGGATTTCCCTTGATGTTTAGATACTCTGTTACTCTTGGATCTCCACCCAATAGTTCCCCTAAGAATCTCCACGCTGCTCTGAGTGATAAAATCAGAACATTGTGTCTAAGTCTATGTGGAATCTCCTTTTTCTGTAAGTGTGCTAATGTTATCCCATGATATGGGCTATATAGCGCTTCTTCCATCTCTAGAGGTGTATGTTCCTGGGATTGGAATAGCCAATCTCGTGTCTGGCGCAGGAGACATGCCATATTGTAAAATTTAATATTAGATATTCCCAAGCCCCCTTGCCTCCATCCCCCCAACATATATTTCAACTGCATCTTAGCACGTTTTTTTGCCCAACAGAATCTGGATATCAATCGATATAAGCGTTTGATATCTTTGTGCAGTAACACTATGGGCAGGACCTGTAATGTGTAAAGCCATCTTGGCAAAATCACCATTTTAATAAGACTAATCCTCCCCATTAAAGATAATGTTAGAGTGCTCCATGAATCTAACTGTTGAGTTGTCTGTTCCAACAGTTTTGTGACATTTAAAGTATAAAGCTCCTTCAAACTAGCCGGTAACAGAATCCCTAGATATGTAAAAGACTTACTCGTTCGTTTCAAAGGAAATCCATCCAGCCAATTAGATTGGATGTCTACGTTTATCTCAAGAGCTTCAGATTTGTCTATGTTTAATTTAAAGCCCGAATAGTCTCCATATTCTTGAATTATTTCTAATAGATTGTGCAGGGTCTCCTTCGGTTCGTAATAACCACCAATAGGTCATCCGCGAACGCAGCAAGCTTAAATTTTTGATTTCTAAGTTGTACCCCAGGAATCGCCGCACTATCATGTATGTCTCTAATTAAAGGGTCTAATTGCAGTGCAAAAAGTAGAGGTGACAGTGGACACCCTTGTCTAGTACCTCTACTAATCTGGATCTCCCCCGATATATTTCCATTTACCAGCACCTGTGCTCTAGGTAGGTGATACAATGCCCTGATCGCCTGCACAAAGCTACCCTGAAATCCATACCTTTCCAGCACAGAGTACAGAAAGGGCCACTCCACTCTATCAAATGCTTTCTCAGCGTCGAAACTTATCATTAATGCCTGTGCATGGGAGTGACCCAATCCTTCCAATGCTGCCAAAATACTCCTCAGATTTTTGGAAACAGATCTACCTTGTACAAATCCTACCTGAGCTGTATGAATAAGATGAGGTAGCACTCTCCCCAATCTATTTGCTAGAATTTTTGCAAATAATTTTGCTTCTTGGTTAATTAGTGAGATAGGTCTATAGGAGGTTACCAGTTTTTCGTCCCTTTTAGGCTTAGGAAACACAACTATCCTAGCCAAATTTAATTGGTCTGGCATCCTACCATTCTCCATCCATTCATTAAACACTTTAACCAATGTAGGGACCACCGAGTCTCCCATCAACTTATAAAATTCTGCTTTATATCCATCCGGACCAGGGGCCTTACCCATTTTGCTTTGAGCTATTACCCATGTCACCTCATCGACACTAATTTTAGCATTCAGTTGAGTACAATCCCTAGCTTGTAGTTTAGGGGTCTGAACCCCATCTAAATATAGCTCATCCGGAAGTCCCTCTTGTTCTGACGCCTTATAAAGGCTTTGATAATATGTCTGGAACGCTAATCTAATCTCTCTATTAGTGTGAAGATAATTCCCCTCCTTGTTTTTAATAGCTGCTATAAGTCTAGCTAGATATTTGCCTCCTTTATTTCCATGCTTATATAGTTGAAAACGATAATAGGCTTGAGATTTCAGTTCTCTATCATGTATCAGGGAGTTCAAAGTTGTTTGTAATTCCATCACCTCTTGTCTAATCTTATTACATGGGGTTAGACCATATTGTCTATTCAACTTAACTAGTCGCTTTTCAAGCCGCACAATTTCCCTGTCTCTCGCACGTTTATATTGTGCCACATAGCTTATTATTTCCCCTCTTAATACTGCTTTCGCAGCTTCCCAGAAGTTGGTGGAACTAGCTACCGTGCCCTCGTTAAAGTGCTTATATTCAGTCCATTTAGCTTGTAAGTATTCCCCAAATCGTGTGTCTCTGAACAAGTATGCCGGAAACGTCCAACTGTTTAACTTCTCTTCTTCCCCTCCCCCAGTCCAGCACATTCTAATCACTGAATGATCCGATATAACACAAGGATCTATATGTGCCTCAGTAATATCTGTTAATAGTGTGTGGGAAGCTAGCAAATAGTCAATTCTGGCAGAGGTGCCATGTGCGCTAGATTGATGTGTATATTCTTTGTCTAGTGGGTGCAGTGTCCTCCAAATATCTATTAGCCCGAGTGTTGTACATAGATCCGGCAATCCTCTAGTGCTAATCCGTCTTAAATCGGCTGGGGGATGTGATCTATCCAGTAAAGGATCCCAGGTCATATTAAAATCGCCTCCCAGCAGTATGGGCAGTGGCTCTAGTTGAGTGATCTGCTTAAGCAATCTCTTATAAAATTTTAAATATAGCGTGTTAGGAGCATAAATACTACCCAAAATTATTTTTTGTCTATTTAATGTGGCAATGCAGAGCACAAATCTGCCTTCCGGATCTTTTATCGTTTTGTGCACCTGGACAGCTATTCCTTTTCTAAAAAGTATTGCCACCCCCCCTTTTCGGCCTAGGGCCGCCGATGCCACACAGTCCGCAACCCACCACTTAGCCAATTTGGTGTGCTCAACATCTGATAAGTGCGTTTCTTGTAACAGCGCTATATCTGTTCCAAGACGTTTAAGCTGTCGCAAAATCTTGGAGCGCTTAATAGGGGAGTGTATACCTCCTACATTCCATGAGGCTACCTTAATTTTTTACCCTCCAGAGTACAGCCAATCTGTCTCAGGTTCATCTTCTCTTTTTGAGAGAAGCCAGCCCAGCCTCCAGCCTCTCTCTCGCAAGTACCAGTCTCCTACAAGTTGCGATAGTCGCATGTTTAGTACAAAATGAGTTAATCCCCACCCACCCCTCCCCTTTCTTAGCCCAATATCCTCCCTCCTCCCGTCCCCTCCCAGTTCCCCCTCCTTACCCCTTCTGTTCCCTAAGGAAATGGATCACTTCCGACACCCCTCCTCCCCTCATAATAATTGTCCTCTTTTTGGTTACTCACCCGTTGATACTTCAACATTACTGATTTGCATTCCTCATCTAACCATATTAATCTATGTTTCCATCATGCTATCTTATCCATTCTATCACACATTTCTTAACTGAGTTTATATCTTTCTTATCAATTGAGTTATCTATCTTTTCTCTTCTGATTATCTCGTATCAGTCTCTATCTAGTAGATTATCTCCCCCTCATTATACGATACATAAAACAGTGGTAAACAGTTCGCTTTTACTTCTGTCTTTTTTTTACCAGGTTGATGAGTAATAATGCCGTCTTCAATTATAGAGGTTTGTTAAATTAGTCCAGATTCCAGCATCACTTATCGGTAAATGTCATATACCTGGTCTCTTCGATCTTCTCGTTAATTATTTAGTACAGTCTCACGTATTGAATCTCTCTTCCCTCGTAGTTTCCCCAATGGGACATATCGTATAGAGCTATATGCAGGCTTTATATGGTTCCTTGATGCGTCAATTATCCGTGGTCAATCCCCTGCAAATAATTCTCAGTCTCAGATTTTATAGCATCACAGCCTGTCGCAGCATTACTGTCCGATTTCCATCTGTTGTACAAAAAGTTTTGCTTCTTCCACTGAGTCAAACAGTTTTGTTCCCGAGTGATGATTAACTCTCAATTTCGCCGGGTATAGCAGTGCAAATTTAACTTTTCTGGCTAATGAGCTCAGAACAGACTGGCGAAAACTTTTTCCTTTGTGCTACCACTGCTGCCGAGTAATCTTGAAAGCATAATACTTTGCGATTCCCACTGTGCAGCTCTTTTCCATTTCTTAAGGCCTGTAAAATCGCATTTTTATGAGCAAAGTTTAGAATTTTGCATATGACCACTCGTGGTCTGCCTTCCGCCGTCTGCTTCTGGCCTAAACGGTGGGCTCTTTCAATTTTAGCGGGCCCAGAGACTCCGGTAGTTCAAGTTCATCTGCCAGCCATGTTTCCAAATATCTACTCAAGTCTCGATCTCCTTGCCCCTCTGCCAGACCAACAATACGAAGATTATTTCGTCTTGATCTGTTTTCTAAATCCTCAAGTTTTTCTTCATATGAGGCGAGTGTTTTTTTCATCTGATTTACTTCTGATTCTAAAGTACCAACGCGATCTTCAGTATCACTGGCTCGCTGTTGATAAGTCACCATATCTAGCTGAATTTGATTTACACTGCTATGTAGCGATTCTAGTTTAGTGTCCAATGAGCTAAGTTTTTTCTCTAAAATAGCTTCTAGGGCTTGAGTGACTTCGCCCACTATCTCGGCGGCCCATGCGGATCCAACCGCTGAAGTTCCCGGGCTCGCCGGTGCCGCCATCTTGTCCTCAGCCAGTCGACTCTTATCTTTCTCTTTTCTGGTTGATTTAGTCGCCATTAGCTTCTAAGTCGATAATAAATAGTTCCTTTGTCGTTTCCAATGACTTCCTCTTGCCGATAACAATCAAATAGGGGATTTTAGAGTGAGTTTCTTAACGCGATTCTTGAGGAGAAGGCAGGAGCAATTCGTCTAGCGTCTGCTCCTGTGCATAGCGTCACGTGACCCTCCATCAAGAAATATTTAAAGTTAGTTTAGTAACTCCAACCCCTCTGTAGCAGGACACATAGCAAATTGCATAGCTCACTCACTAGGTTTCATGGCAGAGTTGATAACAAAGAAAATGAAATACATGTCTGAATTATTAAGTGCTAAACCAGGTTTGTAGTGGGGAAAGCATGGAGTGTTTGTCCTATGGAATAATTTTGAACTTATTTGTATATGTATATGTCTGTGCATATGACTGCATTTCTATATTTGTGCATGTTTGCATTGTCTCTGTATGTCTCTCTGACTGGGAGAGGTTAAGACAAAGGAGGTTCAGCAATTTCCCAATTTTAATGTTCCAATGTTTCAGAGCTACAGATGCTGGAACATACCCTCCCATAGAAATGCATTAGCCAATTTGTGGGGGGGACTATTTCTTCCCCAGTTTGGCCTATTTTTTTAAACCCTGTGTATCTTGTCTCTGCTTTTTCCTGTCAACATATTTGATCCCATTCTTTTACATTTTTGGAGAGCTTTTGCCACCAGAAAGATATAAATATGTAGATGTTGATATTTCTTTCTATTGGGTTGGAAAGACTAAAAAAGTATCACCTTATTTGTTTAGTTACCCTTTGTTTCCATTTATTCAAGTGAAATGACAAGATAACCACATTATTTTATCCATTTTTTACAGAAATAATAAGCGTGGACAGCAAGGTTGGGACAGAAAGTACATTGTGCTGGAGGGATCTAAAGTGCTAATTTATGACACAGAATCTAGAGAGGGTAAGCATTTTTTTCTTTTTCTTTTAAACTGAAATAGCCAACAAAGAATGGACCTACCTATAAACTTCATAATAATAATGGTTTCCTGTAGCATCACATAATCATCCATAAAATGTATCCTTGGAGCTAGTAGCGCTTTAGAAATGTTAAATAGTAGTAGTAGTAGTAGTGGAGCGCCCCCCCCCCCCCCCCTTTTCAAATTCATCTGGTGGCAGTTACCCTTTTTGTTTTTTTAGCACTGATAGCAGCCAGCTAAACCAGATGTTTAGTGCTGGCTCATGTCCAGGCACAGGCATCCAAATGGCAGATGAGATTTAATGTGGACAGCCAGTATTCAGCCAGGATCCACATAAGGGGATCTGTCAATCTGATTCCCCCCCCCCCCCCTCACTTTTCTGATCCCTGATCACCTTTTTGATCCCCCAAACCTCCCCATCCCTGATCCAGTCCCCTTATCATATTCTTCCCATGTCCATCCCCCAAATCCAAGCCCTGTCCACATGTGCCAAACCCAATCCTCCCCATCAACACCCAGGACTTACCCAGAGGTGATTCCTGGTGTCCTGCTGGTCCTGCACTCAAGCATTGGGCAGGAAGGCACCCGCGCATGAGTGCTGAGGGCAGTGCCTCAAAGATTTAAACTTAGCAGTGTCTACATGAGCTCTATGGATGATGTCACCCATGTGTGAGAATACATGCCTGTTGTCCTCAGAGAACACCTGCTACAGGTAAGTAACTTAGCTTTACTTAAGTACAACATTATGGTTCTGCAATTAACCATGCCACACTCAGCCATAGGGCAGGTTGTATGCTGGTGTGCATCAGGATGAGGGGAGAGAAAGATTGGGCAGGGCAGATGTCAGATTAGGGGGTATGGGTAGGGGGTAGGGAAGTGTAGGGCATATTCCTGATTGGGGAGATAGAAAGGGAAGGGTAGGGCTGATGCAAAAAAAAAAAAAAAAAGCTAGTAGACCAACATTCTGTTTCCCATTAGTCTTTGTTGCAGTATCCCATTTATTGGACCTTTTGTCTATTTAATCAAGGATACTTCAACAAACTTCCTTTACGTATACATCCACAAATTCAAATCATTCCTGAAGGATTACGAATGAACTATATTCTCCAAGGGTGCAACTCATGAAAAAGGCCGTATGTTAGACTTCATGACTTCCTATACTAATAGCCTGCCAGTACCATGGTCTGACCACTTCCAACTGGATTTCACCATTGATATCTGTATGTCAACTTTACCAGACATAAATCATCCAAACTCATCTCCACCAGAGGTAAAATCAACTAGGCTATTTTCAGGTCTGGGCTAACAGATTTCCTCACTACCACATCTCCTATACATGGGTCGATCAAATCCTGCTGGTACACCAAGGTGAAAGCCATACTAGACAAAATTACTCCATTTATCACTAAAAAAGGAATGTCAATTCCTTGAAAACAATGGAGAAAGAACAAAGATACTACTGATAAATACAAATGGAAGTCAGCCTTCTGACACTAAAGAAGGTAGCTGACTCAAAATGCCAATATTATACCAGCCTAATAGGTCAAGAAAATCTTGACAACAAAAAAATGTTCTCCTTAGTTAAAACACTAATTTCCATTAATAAGAATTAACATTCACAGAAAAACAGGTCCCACCGCCCAAGATCTAGCTGATCAATTTGCCAATAAAATCCTCCAAATTAGGTCCGAGCTATCTAAAGCTACACCAACAGAGGAGAAAATCCAACCCATAGCTCAACTTTAATCACTGGAGATCATACAGCCCAAGGATTCAAAACTGACCAAAATCTGTTCAACCACTAATAGTTGAGGATATAAGATCAATGCTGTTGAAATGCTCCCAAGCCAACTGCTCCCTGGATAAATGCCCAAAACACCTCAAATTCATCCTTATGAAAACAGTAAACTGGCTACTCAATAATCTCAATGAGCTTTTGAAAATTGGCTCTCTTTCTCCTGATATGGACAAAATTGTTCCCACTCCACTTCTGAAGGAACCTGGGCTGGGCATAGCATTACCTGCAAAATACTGTCCAGTGGCAAGCATACCGCTTTTTACTAAAGTGTTAGAAACCTACCTTAGTAAACATCTCTCTCTATATCTGGAAAAAGTTTCAATTTTACACTGGTCACAATTTGGCTTCAGATCGTCACAAAGTACGGAAAACATTGCTGCTAGTTCTAACTACATATGTCAAACAACATCTATACAAAGACGACCAAGTAATTCTTCTCCAATTTGATATATCAGCTGCATTCAATACAGTTAACCACACATTGCTACTCAATCGCCTGGATCAGATAGGAATAATAGGGACTGTGTTCAAATGGTTCAGCGAACCCCTTTCAAGTCGAAGTTTATTTTGTCAAGCAAAACAACCAACATTCCAACTTCTGGTGCTCCTAACTGTGGGGTCCTGTAGGCATCTCCCCTGTCATCTATCCTGTTCAATCTCTTTTTGTCATCCCTTGCTTCAATACACCTGGGACTTAATGAACTACTATTATCCTACACAGATGACATCCTAGTTCTCTTACCAGTGACAGCATCAAACATAGATCCAACTCAATCTGTAGCGAATGGTATGACTGCTGTCAGCACCTGGGCACTGACCAATAAACTAAAATTCAATACGCAAAAAAACCAAGGTACTGTGATTCCAAAATCAGGGAGTTGATGTCCCATCATCAATATCTTTGACCAATGGTCAAATCTTTACTGTCAAATCTGAAACTAGGGGTTTTGCTTTGCTCTTCACTCACCTTCGTTTCCCATATTAACCAGCTATGGAATAAAACACTATTTAAAATGAGACAGCTACGTCTAGTCAGATCATTCTTCAACCAAAAAGCCTTCGCACTATAGTCCAAATCTAAGTCCTACCTCATTTGGATTACTGTAATGTTCTATTTCTTGGTATTAAGAGTCAATATCAGAAAAAACTGCAAATCATACAGAACACAGCTACTAGACTAATATACAGATTGAATAGATATACTATAGTGTTTCAACTCATCTAAACAAACTGCACTGGCTTCCCATAGCAGAAGGACTCAGGTTCAAAGCTGCTTGTTTAGTTTTTCAAATCCTACAGAGCTTCACCTCTGAACTGCTGACTAAGACTGCTTCGCTATATCTGGTCCAGTCTAACAGACTTAAACAACAACTGATGCTAATGCCACCATTCCAAAAGACAAGTTGAAACCAGAAGATTTTCAGCTCTCTCTTCCCCGTTCTTGAAGTCAAAATATAGAACTCTCTACCTATTCCCATTAGAACAGAAAACAACTGCCTCAACTTTAGGAAGAGGCTAAAAACCTTTCTCTTCCCAAAGACTGCTTCATAACAATCCATCTTGACTTCTACCTCCTAGTATCATTCATTATCCTTTCCTTAATGTTTTTAGTCTCATGCATTAATCCAATGGTCTCTGTTTCTCATACATCACACTAACACTATTTGCTTTTGTCTCACCTAGAATGTAAACCGCACTTAACCCTGGAAAAGTGGATATTAGCAGTGTCAATGAAATGCCTAACCACTCACCCGGGGTAACCCTGCAGCCACTTAAAGGGTCTATCCCCAGCACATCTCAGGTCCGCCATCACCTGCTGCTTGTGCTCTACACTAGCACCTTCCACCGACTGGGTCACAACCACCTCTGGGCGAGTCTCCCACTCTCAAATTATCCCCAATGATTTCTAGGTTACTGGAGCCATGCTCCCAGTGGTCCCACAGTTCCCAGAAAGCACTCACAGACTCAACACACAAACCACCAGGGTTCTTTATTAGTCCAGACAAACAGGGTGAACAAAAATTCTGTTTATTCTCATAGAAATATTGAACAGTGGAACAGA
This sequence comes from Microcaecilia unicolor, assembly GCF_901765095.1. Lineage (NCBI taxonomy): Eukaryota > Metazoa > Chordata > Amphibia > Gymnophiona > Siphonopidae > Microcaecilia > Microcaecilia unicolor. Next base: position 66,569,950 of record NC_044041.1, read on the forward strand.
AAAGTGCAATCAGCAAACAATAACAGGTAGCTAAAAGATCCTAAGAACATAAGAATATCCATACTGGGTCAGAACAGTGGTCCATCTAACCCAGCATCCTGTTTCTAACAGTGGCCAACCCAGTTCACAAGTACCTGGCAGAAACCGAAAAAGTAGCAACATTCCATGCTACCATAAGAACATAAGTGTTGCCATACTGGGACAGACCGAAGGTCCATCAAGCCCACTGTCCTGTTTCCAATAGTGGCTAATCCAGGTCACAAATAACTGGCAAGATCCCTAAACAGTACAATACATTTTATGCTTCTTATCCTAGAAATAAGCAGTGGATTTTCCCCATTTTAATAATGGCTTATGGGCTTTTTTTTTGGAAGCTATCCAAATCTTTTTTTAAACCCCGCTAAGCCATCCACTTTTACCGTATTCTCTGGCAATGAATTCCAGAGCCCAATCACACATTGAGTGAAGAAATGTTTTCTACGATTTGTTTTAAATTTACTACTTTGGAGATACATTGCCTTCCCCTAGTCCTATTATTTTTGGAAAGAATAAGCAAGCGATTCACATCTACCTGTTCCACTCAACTCATTATTTTATATACCTGTATCATTTCTCCCCTCAGCCGTCTTTTCTCCAATCTGAAGAGCTCTAGCTGTTTCAGCCTTTCCTGATAGGGAAGCTGTCCCATCCCCTTTATCTTTTTCGTTCCCCTTCTCTGTATCTTTTCTAATTCCACTATATCTTTTTTGAGATGCGGTGACCAGAATTGCCTATAGTATTCAAGGTGTGGTCGCACCATGGAGCAATACAAAGCATTATAACAACCTTGTTTTTATTTTCCATTTCTTTCCTAATAATACCTAACATTATATTTGCTTAATTAGCCATCGCCACACATTGAGCAGATGGTTTCAATGTATTGCCTAGATTCCTTTCCTGGTCGGTGACTCCTAATGTGGAATCTTGCATCACATAACTATTGTTCAGTTTCCTCTTTCCCATATGCATCACTTTGCACTTGATCACATTAAACATCTGCCATTTGTATGCCCAGTCTCCCAGTCTCGTAAGGTCATCTTGCAATTTTTCACAATCCTCTTGTGATTTAGCAACTTTAAATAACTTGTGTGTCATCGGCAAATTTAATTACCTCACTAGTTATTCTCATATCTAGATAATTTATAAATATGTTTAAAAAGCAGCGGCCCCAACACAGACCCGTGTGGAACCCCACTATCTACCCTTCTCTATTGAGAATACTGACCATTTAACCCTACTCTCTGTTTTCTATCCGTTAACCAGTTTTTAATCCACAATAGAACACTGCTTCCTATCCCATGACTTTCCAATTTCCTCTGGAGTCTTTCTTGAGGTACTTTGTCAAACGCCTTTTGAAAGTCCAGATACAAAATATCGACTGGCTCACCCACATGTTTGTTCACCCCTTCAAAGAAATGTAGTAGATTGGTGAGACAAGGTTTCCCTTCACTAAATCCATGTTGATTTTTGGGCTCATTTTCAAAAGAGAAGGACGCCCATCTTTCGACACAAATCAGAAGATGGGTGTCCTTCTCATAGGGTAGTCCAAATCGGTATAATCGAAAGCCGGTTTTGGGCATCCCCAACTGCTTTCCGTCACAGGGGCAGCCAAAGATCAAGGGGGCATGTCAGAGGTGTAGCGAAGGCGGGACTTGGGTGTGCCTAACACATGGACATCCTCGACCCATGATGGGAAAAAAAGAGCGTCCCTGACGAGCACTTGGATGACTTTACCTGGTCGTGTTTTTCTTATGACCAAGGCACAAAAAGGTGCCCGAAATGACCAGATGACCACCGGAGAGAATTGGGGATAACCTCCCCTTACTCCCCCAGTGGTCACTAACCCCCTCCCACCCTCAAAAATATCTTTCAAAATATTTTTTGCCAGTCTCAGATGTCATATTCAGCCCCATCACAGCAGTATGCAGGTCCCTGGAGCAGTTTTAGTGGGTGCAGTGCACTTCAGGCAGGTGGACACAGCCCCATCCCCCCCTACCTGTTACATTTGTGGAGGAAACAGCAAGCCCTCCAAAACCCACCACAAACCCACTGTACCCACATTTAGGTGCCCCCCTTCACCTTTAAGGGCTATGGTAGTGGTGTACAGTTGTGGGTTTTGGGGGGCTCAGCACACAAGGTAAGGGAGCTGTGTACCTGGGAGCAATTTATGAAGTCCACTGCGGTGCCCCCTAGGGTGCCCGGTTGGTGTCCTAGCATGTCAGGGGGACCAGTACACTGCAAATACTGGCTCCTCCCAAGACCAAAGAGCTTGCATTTGGTCGTTTCCGAGATGGACCTCCTTGGTTTCCATTATCGCCGAAAATCAGAAACAACCAAGTCTAGGGCCAACCTAAATTTCAAGATTTGGACATCCCTGACCGTATTATCAAAACGAAAGATGTCCGTTCTCTTGAGGCTAGAGTAGCAGACTTGATGGAGCTGAGGGAGACAGAGAGGTACATAGAGGAGACCTACAGGGATGTTGTAGAGAAGTCCCACCTCCAGTCTGGTAGCCCCTGTGTTACCTTGGAGGAGGGAGGTCTCCTAGAAGGAGAGCATCACCCTGGTGAAGTAGGAAGTACTCCTGTACCCAGGACCTGCCCACCAGGGGATGTACTATCCTTTCGCACCGAGGATATGTCTCCAAGTGCTGCCCGGGAGGGAAAGGTTAGGACAGCTGCTGTTGGTGATTCAATCATTAGGCATATAGATAGCTGGGTGGCTGGTGGACGTGAGGATCGCCTGGTGACTTGCCTGCCTGGTGCGAAGGTGGCGGACCTCACACGTCACCTAGATAGGATTCTAGATAGTGCTGGGGAGGAGTCTTCTGTCTTGGTACATGTGGGTACCAATGACATAGGAAAATGTGGGAGAGAGGTTCTGGAAGCCAAATTTGGGCTCTTAGGTAGAAAGCTCAAATCCAGATCCTCTAGGGTAGCATTTTCTGAAACGCTACCTGTTCCACGCGCAGGGCCCAAGAGACAGGCAGAGCTCCGGAGTCTCAGTGCATGGATGAGACAATGGTGCAGGGAGGAGGGTTTTAGATTTGTTAGGAACTGGGCAACATTCTGGGGAAGGGGGAGCCTATTCCGAAAGGATGGGCTCCTCCTTAACCAGGGTGGGACCAGGCTGCTGGCGTCGGCATTTAAAAAGGAGATAGAGCAGCTTTTAAACTAGAAATGGGGGAAAGGCCGACAGTCGCTCAAAAGCGCATGGCTCGGGATAAGGTATCTTGCAAAGATACCTCTTAAACAGGGAAGATAGGGTTTCTGGATAGTGAGGTTGCACAACAGACCGTGGTAGGCCAGGTGCCCTTAAATACAACTAAAGATCAGACAAAAGATGGCAAATCAGTAGTGTCCAGTACTAAGCATCATGCAAATAGGAACAACAAACATACTCTGAAATGTCTATATGTAAATGCTAGGAGTCTGAGAAATAAGATGGGAAAGTTGGAATATATTGCACTAAAGGAAAAATTGAATATCATAGGCATTACTGAGACCTGGTGGAAGGAGGATAACCAGTGGGACACTGTCATACCGGGGTACAAAGTATATCGCAGTGATAGGGTGGACCTGACTGGTAGAGGGGGTAGCATTGTATATTAACGAGAGCCTTGACTCAGATAGATTACAAATTCAGCAGGACACAAATCACACCTTTGAATCATTGTGGGTTGAAATTCCATGTATAAAAGGAAAAAGGACGGTGATAGGAGTGTACTACCGTCCGCCTCGCCAGGATGAGCAGGTAGACGCAGAAATGATAAAAGAAATCAGAGACGCAAACAAAACGGGCAATGTGATAATAATGGGTGACTTCAAGTATCCAAATATAGACTGGGTAAATGTAACATTGGGACACGCTAGAGAGGTACAATTCCTTGATGAAATCAAGGACAGCTTTATGGAGCAGCTGGTGCAGGAGCCGACAAGAGAAGGAAAATTTCTAGACTTGGTCCTTAGTGGAGCGCATGATCTGGTGAGGGACGTTATGGTACTGGGGCTGCTTGATAACAGTGATCATAATATGATCAGTTTTGATATCGACCTTGAAGTAACTATACACAGGAAGTCAAATACGTTAGCGTTTAACTTTAAAAAAGGAGACTATGATAAAATGAGAATTACGGTGGAAAAAAAACTTAGGGGGACAACTGAGAGGGTAAAAACTGTACAACAGGCATGGACGCTGTTCAAAAATACCATCCTGGAGGCCCAGGCCAAACATATTCCACTAATTAGAAAAGAAAGACGGAACACCAAAAGACAGACAGCCTGGTTGAAAAGTGAGGTGAAGGAAGCTATTAGGGCTAAACGAAATGCCTTCAGAAAATGGAAGAAGGAACCATCTGAAAATAACAAGAAGCAGCATAAGGAGTGTCAAAGCAAATGCAAGGCCCAGATAAAGAAGGCCAAGAGGGATTACGAAAAAAAGATAGCATTAGAGGCAAAAAAACATAGTAAAAAAATTTTTCAGTATATTAAAAGCAGGAAGCCGCTGGATGACCGAGGGGTAAAAGGGGCAATCAAGGAAGACAAAGACGTAGCGGAGAGATTGAATGAATTCTTTGCTTCGGTCTTCACCGAGGAAGATTTGGGTGGGATACCGGTGTCGGAAATGATATTTCAAGCGGACGAGTCGGAGAAACTTACTAACTTCACAGTAAACCTGGAGGATGTAATGGGGCAGTTTAGCAAACTGAAGAGTAGCAAATCTCCTGAACCAGATGGTATTCATCCTATAGTACTGATAGAACTGAAAAATGAGCTTGTGGAGCTACTGCTAGTGATATGCAATTTATCCTTAAAATCGAGCGTGGTACCGGAAGATTAGAGGGTGGCCAATGTAACACCGATTTTTTTAAAAGGTTCCAGGGGAGATCCGGGAAATTATAGACCGGTGAGTCTGACGTCGGTGCCGGGGAAAATGGTAGAGGCTATTATTAAAAACAAAATTACAGAGCACATCCGAGGACATGGATTACTGAGACCGAGTCAGCACGGCTTTTGTGTGGGGAAATCTTGCCTGACCAATTTACTTCAATTCTTTGAAGGAGTAAACAAACATGTGGACAAAGGGGAGCCGGTTGATATTGTGTATCTGAATTTTCAAAAGGCGTTTGACAAGTTTCCTCGTGAAAGGCTACAGAGGAAATTGGAGGGCCATGGGATAGGAGGAAAAGTCCTATTGTGGATTAAAAACTGGTTGAAGGATAGGAAACAGAGAGTGGGGTTAAATGGGCAGTATTCAGAATGGAGAAGGGTAGTTAGTGGGGTTCCTCAGGGGTCTGTGCTAGGACCGCTGCTTTTTAATATATTTATAAATAATTTAGAGATGGGAGTAACTAGCGAGGTAATTACATTTGCTGATGACACAAAGTTATTCAAAATCGTTAACTCGCAACAGGATTGTGAAAAATTACAGAAGGACCTTACGAGACTGGGAGATTGGGCGGCTAGATGGCAGATGATGTTTAATATGAGCAAGTGCAAGGTGATGCATGTGGGAAAAAAGAACCCGAATTATAGCTACGTCATGCAAGGTTCCACGTTAGGCGTTACGGACCAAGAAAGGGATCTGGGTGTTGTTGTCGATAATACACTGAAACCTGCTCAGTGTGCTGCTGCAGCTCGGAAAGCGAATAGAATGTTGGGTATTATTAGGAAAGATATGGAAAACAGGTGTGAGGATGTTATAATGCCGTTATATCACTCCATGGTGCAACCACACCTTGAGTATTTTGTTCAATTCTGGTTGACGCATCTCAAGAAAGATATAGTAGAATTGGAAAAGGTGCAGCGAAGGGCGACTAAAATGATAGCGGGGATGGGAAGACTTCCCTATGAAGAAAGACTAAGGAGGCTAGGGCTTTTGAGCTTGGAGAACAGACGGCTGAGGGGAGACATGATAGAGGTATATAAAATAATGAGTGGAGTGGATCAGGTGGATGTGAAGCGTCTGTTCACACTTTCCAAAAATACTAGGACTAGGGGGCATGCGATGAAACTACAGTGTAGTAAATTTAAAACAAATCGGAGAAATGTTTTCTTCACCCAACGTGTAATTAAACTCTGGAATTCGTTGCCAGAGGACGTGGTGAAGGCGGTTAGCTTGGCAGAGTTTAAAAAGGGATTAGACGGTTTCCTAAAGGACAAGTCCATAAACCGCTACTAAATGGACTTGGGAAAAATCCACAATTCCAGGAATAACATGTATAGAATGTTTGTACGTTTGGGAAGCTTGCCAGGTGCCCTTGGCCTGGATTGGCTGCTGTCATGGATAGGATGCTGGGCTCGATGGACCCTTGGTCTTTTCCCAGTGTGGCATTACTTATGTACTTACCTTGTTTCTATAATACGGGTTTCCCCGCCCCTCCATCGGGATGTTTTGCGAGGACGTCCTCAACAAAACTTGGACGTCCCTTTTGAATATGCCCCTCTTTGTCTCATTAATCCCTGCTTTTGAAAATGCTCTGTAATTTTGTTCTTTATAATAGTATGTACCATTTTGCCTGGCACTGACATCAGGCTCACCGGTCTATAATTTCCCAGATCACCTCTGGAACCCTTTTTAAAAATCAGCGTTACGTTGGCCACCCTCCAATCTTCTGGTACCAAGCTTGATTTTAAAGATAAATTACATATTTTTATTTATTTATTACATTTGTATCCCACATTTTCCCACCTATTTGCAGGCTCAATGTGGCTTACATAGTACTGTAGAGGCGTTACTAACAATAGTTCTGCAAGTTCAATTTTGTAAATACTCTAGGATATATACCATCTGATCCTGGCGATTTGCTGATCTTCAGTTTGTCAAATTACCCCATTACATCTTCCAGGTTTACAGAGATTTGATTGTTGCTCTGACTCGTCAGCATTGAATACCATTTCTGTCACCGGTATCTCTCACACATCTTCGGTGAAGACCGAAGCAAAGAATTCATTTAATCTCTCTACTATGGCTTTGTCTTCCCTGAGTTCCCCTTTTACTCCTCAGTCATCAAGCAGTCCAACCAATTCTTTTGCCGGCTTCCTACTTTTGATATACTTTAAAACGTTTTTACTACCCTTTTTTGCCTCCAACTCAGTCTTCTTTTCAAAGTCTCTCTTTGCCTTCCTTATCAGTTCTTTGCATTTAACTTGCCATTCTTTATGCGGTTTCCTATTATTTTCATTTGGATCCTTCTTCCATTTTCTGAAGGATTTTTGTTTAGTTCTAATAGCTTCCTTCACCTCACTTTTTAACCATACCGTCTGTCGTTTGGTCTTCTTTCCTCCTTTTTTAATACACGGAATATATTTGGCCTGGGCTTCCAGGATGGTATTTTTGAACAGCATCCACGCCTGATGTAAATTTTTAACCTTCGCAGCTGCTTCTCTAAGTTGATTTTTTTTTTCACCGTTCTTCTCATTTTATCTTAGTCTCCTTTTTGAAAGTTAAATGCTAATATATTTGATATCCTGTACGTACTTACTCCAGAGTTTATATCACATCTGATCATGTTATTATCACTGTTATCCAAGAGGCCCCAGCATCATTACCTCCTGCATCAGATCATTCACTCCACTAAGGACTAGGTCTAGAATTGTTCCTCATCTGTTGGCTCCTGACCCAGCTGCTCCATAAAGCAGTCTTTGTTTTCATCAAGGAATTTCATCTCTCTAGTATGCACTGATGTTACATTTATCCGGTCAATATTGGGGCAATTGAGATCACCCATTATTATCTTGTTCCCCAGTTTATTAGCCTCCCTAATTTCTGATAACATTTCTACATCCATCTGTTCATCCTAGCCAGGTGGATGCTAGTACACTCCTATCACTATCCTTTTCCCCGTTACATGTGGAATTTCATTCCATAGGTATTCCAAGATGTTTCGTGTCCTGTAGAACTTTTAGTCTATTCGATTCAAGGCCCTCCTTAACATACTATGCTACCCTTCACCAATTCAATCAACCCTATTACTGTAATATAATTTGCATCCTGGTATGACAGTGTCCTGCTCTGTTTTCTTCAAGGCTAAAACTGAATTCAAAGCCAGTTAGCTTCAAATTCCAGGCCATTCAGCGCTCTTAACACAACATTTCAAAAATATATTGCATCTTGCTTCCTGTTTGTGTTAAATTAATGGAAAGAGCATTCATTTCTCTGTTTACAGCAAAGAAACACCACCTGCTGGTGAATTAGGAGAAATTCACTTCAGGACATAATTAAGGCAGGAAAATATTCAAAGCTAAAAAAAACACTGTTTCTTCACAAGCGGCATACAAGAATTGATTTAATTTGATTTTGAAACTCTTTCCCTCTGTGGGGGTTCAACAAAATGTCCAGCAAAGTCCAAACAGTTCTGTATACATAGTCAAAATAATATTCAGAAAATTGTCCTTTATCTTTTAGCATGCAAAAAGAATCCAAAACCAATATTATGTAGCTGGGGTCAAGTCCTTTCCCTGCCTGCCACAGCCCATGTAGCTCTGCTTTCAGCTGTATCTACCTGCTGGCAGGAAAAATACTGTCATTTAAGCCAATTCAAAATATACTCAGAAGAGGTGACTGTAAGGGAAAAAAATTAATAAACAACGAAAGAAAACCCACAGGTAAAATGTGAACAGAAAAGTCCCATACCCATCTGTCAAATGTTTCAGGTTTCAGACTTGGCTCTAGTGTCCTTTACCACAACCTCCCCACAGGGAGACTGAGTTCTGCTCTAAATGTTCACCTGTTATAGGACAGTAGGCTTTCCCCCCAAGCACTTCCCTGGGACCAGATTAGAGAGGAATACCTGCCTGTTGTTCCTATTGGAGGAGCTGGAGGGCCTGTCTTTAAGGTGCATGTGATTACTCTTTACTAACTGTTCCCTCCGAGGTTGATTCTTTGGTTCACAAATCAAGCCTATTCTGCAATTTTGTTTTTTGGTCACAACTTTATCTCATACTAGTAAAAAAGGCCCGTTTCAGTTTTCAAGGAAACGGGCGCTAGCAAGGTTTTCCTCGGAGTGTGTATGTTTGAGAGAGTGTGTGTGTGAGAGTGACTGTGTGAGGAGAGAGAGTGACTGTGCGAGTGTGTGTGTGTGTGTGTCAGAGAGAGAGTGAGAGTGGGTGCGAGTGTATCTGTGAGAGAGTGTGTATGTGTCAGAATGACAGTGTGTGCGAGTGCATATGTGAGACACAGCAAGACCGAGAGTTTGCTGAACCCCCTTCCCCCCCCCCCCTTCCACCCCTGTCTGAGTTCCTGAAACCCCTCCTACTTCTTCACATGTGAGTTCCAGGACTCCCCCCCCCCCCCCCGCCACTTCTTCCCATCCCCCCCTCTCCCCTTCCCACTCCTCCTCTCCCCCCTCTCTGAGTTCCAGGACCCCCTACCCCCTGATCCAGGACCCCCCTCCCCTTCCAGTTCCAGGACCTGCCCCTACCCTTCCAGTTGATTTCCAGGAATCCCCTTCCCCCGTGTTGTTTCAGGACCCCCCTCTGTAGTTTCAGGACCCCCCCCCCCTTCCCTCAGCTGTCATTTCAGGACCCCCCCTCCCCATCTCCTGCACGTTTTTACCTCCCGCATGCTTCACACAGCCTCTTCTTTCGCTTCTGTTTCAGCTGTTTGAGGGAGGGACCACACGAACAGCCGAAACAAGCGAAAGAAGGACCCCCTCCCCCCCGGTGTTGTTCATGACCCCCCCCCCCCTTCCTTCCCCTGTCGTTTCAGGATCCCCCTCCCCACCTCCTGCACGTTTTTACCTCCTGCACTGCAGGGACGCCGCTTCACACAGCCTCTTCTTTCTCTTCTGTTTCAGCTGTTTGTGTGGTCCCGCCCTCAAGGGTGGGACCACACGAACAGCAGAAACAGAAGCAATAGAAGAGGCTGTGTGACGCAGATGACGTCACTGATCTACTGCCGGAATCAGACCACGAAGCCACGGTCCCAGGCAGAGACCGAACGTTGGAGGTGAGAATTATTATATAGGATTTCTGACTTCCTTTATGTGAGGGAATGTAGACATCCTCACAATGCCACTTTTGTACTTTATCCTACCACTAACATATCTGAAAAATGTCTTCTTCCCGTTCCACACCTCTTCCCTTTCTTCCTACCCTTTCCTTTCTGAATCAAATATAGCTTGGTATAACTACATCCCAGTCCAATGCAACTGTTGTTTCTTACCAAGACCTGTGTTAAACATTCGTTCTTTCACAACCCTGTCAGACATCCAATTGATTAGACAGCAATTCCATATTCTGAATGGAGGCAAGGTGGTTTTTCCCAAGCAAAAACCAAACAACACAATCTTAGCTTTTCCATCTCTAAGTTTTAAACTTCCATTTCCAGTTGGGCAGAGCTAAGCTGTCTAGCCCAAACTACTAACTTTTGCTACTATAGTTAGCCCTAGAGACCCTAAAGATAGGACTGTGGGTCCATTAGTTCTTAGTGGGAGTAGCAAGCATCCCACCTTTTAAACTTGAGTGGGGTCACTTAAGGATTTTTGATTAGTAGTACAAGTTTTTCCTTCTCTTCAGTTCTGCTAGGGTCATTATCTCATGGTCTGATATGCAGCCCACGGTAATCAGTGATTGTCACGGCACTGATCACTACAGGCATAACTTGACTGGGATATTGTCCACAGGAAGTTATCTGGGTGCTGGCTGATATTCAGTAAGTTGTTTGGATAACAAAGTGGATAAAGTTAAGACAGCCTTTTGCTTTCTTAACTTTACCTGCTTTGTTATCTGGTTAGTGGTCTGAATATGATCACTAACAAGTTTAACACTGGCTTCTTCTTAACTCTGGCCATGGACTGCCCTAACATTAAGCAAATAGTGCTGTAGCAGTTTCCCTGGATTTTCAGGAGCAGTATGTGGTTATGTGCCACTAAAAATCCAGGGGTCTTTTCTCCTTCTATCAAACTGTCATTGTTTATATGATGCACTGGTGATGTAGTATTTCCACAGGATGAACATTGCTGCCACTATGCCTTTTTATAGACTGTGATGTATGATCTTTCCCAGTTTTGTGCTACAGAAATATGCATGTATGTTTCACCAGTTTTCTATACTGGGTGGGAATTTCTATCATTCTTTTTATTGTCCTCAACCCTTTTGAGATACATCTCTACCTGCAATGATTTTATTTTATTTCCTCTGTTTTATTTTATTTATTTTTTTCATTTATAGCCCACTTTAATCTATATTTTTTTCCAGTGAGATATTATCATTCTTCTTTTTCTTTGGCTTCGCATCCTTGTTGCTAGGATTCAATCTTTTTTTTAATTCCAACTTGCTGTTTTCAATATGAAGAGAAAAAGTGGAGGAATAGGGATTAGAAGAGAAAAGGGGAAGGGAGTGGCTGACTTATACCTATTACTCTTCTTTGCACCTACACTGTCCCCTACACCTGCAATCAGCCCCCTCCCCCCACTACTCACACAACCCAGTTACTACCCACACAATCCCACCTTGCCCACTCACTCAGTAAAGCACATCTTTGTGCAATATTTAGAGCATTTACTTGTTAACATTTACTGTCCACTGCTGTAAACATGCTTATGTGGTTCATTTGTACTTGACTAATATATATCTTTGCTTTCATGGTCATAGGAGTGCAGAGGCCTTCAGAAGAGTTTGAGTTATGCCTTCCTGATGGAGATGTGACTGTACATGGGGCTATAGGTGTCACAGAACTTGCAAATACAGCAAAGACAGGTGAGAATGTACAAATGGTACAAAATGGCTTGCTTGTGAATTCAAGGAAAGGCTATAATGCTGTTATATATAATGCAAGGGAATGCAAACAAGGTTGTAGAAAGCAGTAGTCACGGTTTTCGTTTTGAAAACATTAATTGCCTGATTATGACCCAAAAATGTCATAATTCCATAAAAATGAGTATTTTGTTTGGACAATAAAATTTGCATTTTCACCAAATTTATGGATCATGTATACATCCCCACATTTCAAAACAGCTGTTCCAGGAATATGTTTTTTAAGAAAAATCCTGTTTTTTTGCCATTACCTACTGTAGTAACAACAACAATGGTTACTGATCCCCCATAGGAAGTTAAAACGCTGCTACCTTAAACACATAACTAGGTAGTTTGCTGACTGAAAATTAAATAGAACCAATGGATAAGAAAGAGAGAGAAATAAGAAGAAATAAAAAAAATCATTACATCAGAAGCATGTGAAAGCACACATAGCCAAAGTATAGGAAGAATTGTGATCAGGTAAAAGAAAGCTACAGATGTGGTACATCAAACCCTAGTGATCTGTACAACTCCCTGCCAATTCCCCAAAAGCCTTAATGAAAAGATGGATTTTTCATGTGTGTGGTCTCTGATTTTTTTTTTTTAAGATGGTTCCAGGTTCAGTGACACTGGAATAGTGTTCCAAGCAAGGGTACAGTACAGTAAAATGTATTGTGGCAAATGTAAAGTTGTACTCGTGAAACAGAAGGGACATCAGGCAACAATCATGTAGTAAGTGTAGAGCAGGGGCATAGCCAGATGGCAAATTTTGGGTGGGCCTGAGCCCAAGGTGGGTGGGCATGGAATTCACTCCCCCAGTCCCCCTCTGGTTTGCTCCTTTCTCCACCCCTCCCTGCCCTCAAACCCCAAATATTAAATACTTGAGCTGGAGGGGATCCCCAAACCCTGCCAGCTGAAGATTTCCTCCTCCTCCTCGAGCAGCCAGCACTCTTCCAATTGGCAGCCAGCAGCACTTGCCTCAAACTGATGCTGTTGCCAGCAGGCCATGTATGCTCAGTGCTATGGCATGTGCGAAAACTGAGCATGTGCAGAAGGGCTGGTTTCAGTGTCAGCTCAAGGCAAGTGCTGCTGGCTGACATTTGGAAGAGCGCTGGCTACCCAAGGAGAGGAAATCTTCAGCTGACAAGGTCTGGGGATCCCCAGCAGCCATAGCAAGAGTGTCACAATTTGGGTGGGCCTCAGTCCAAAGTGGGTGGGCCCTGGCCCACCTAGGCCCACCTGTGGCTACACCACTGGCGTAGAGACCTGGCAGGAGTATAAGGAATAACTGAAGATGATAGAAAAGGAATATCACTTTACAGTACTTTGTGGGTTAATGTAGGAATCTTGAACTGTATTCTGTATTAATAGGAAACCAATGGTAGTGAATAAAGAGTAGTGTAACATGATTGAATTTCTTAGCATGACATACAGTAATGTGAAGTTTGCTCCCCTCCTAGTTTTTTCTCCATTTATTGCATATGTGTCGCACTGAATGGTTTCTGATCTTTAAACAAAATATAATATTAGATTAAGGGAACCTGAGTAACCACACAACAGTTTATGGTGTTATGCTAGATGCAAATTTAATCATGCAACAGCAAGTAGATCAAGTCATTTCTGCAGCTTTTTTTCAGCTTCAGTTATTGAGCAAGTTGAAGGGGATCGTGCCGCCGTCAGATTTTCGGATGATTGTGTAGAGCCTGGTTCTGACAAAAATTGATTACTGTAACTCTTTACATTTGGGCATGTCATCATTCCAGGCTGTGCAGACTGTCCAGAATGCAGCAGCATAGTTAATTTTTGGAGTGTCCAGTACATATCACTCCAATGCTTTAAAAAAAAAAAAAAGCGCCATTGGCGCCTCTGACGTATCATTATGCTGAAACGAGTGCTTTCTCTGTTGCTGGACCCTGTGAGATAATCTTCCTGGTCATCTAAGATTATGCAATAATACTCAACAGTTCAAGCAACTCTTTAAAAAAAAAACAATGAGTCTTTAAGAGTTGCTTGAACTGTTGAGTATTATTGCATAAGACCTTTCTAGAGGAATGAAGGATACTAAAATGACTGTGATATGAGTCATTTGCACTGTCCATGGAGGGACTTATATCATTTAGATTTTGTTTTGATTGTATTTTTAAGATGAGTGATTGTTGGTTTGTTTTTTGTTTTTGTTTGATTCTGTTTTATTGTTACCCGCTTTGAGTTAAGGTGGGATACAAATGTAAAAATTTAAAAGAAAAAAAATACTACATCATTTAAGAAACAGTTATCCAACACTCATATCACCCATGTGATATAGTAGCTGCCCCCTTAGTTAATCAACCAATTGACCAATTTTAATTCATCTTTCGATTCAGCTAATTAAACACTGCTAGGCTTGATTGCACCCTGTTGAATCTAAGCCTCACAATTAAAAAAAAATATAAACCTTGCTGGAGTCTCCTGGTGAGGGGCGTCAGACTGGAGTCAGTGTCGTGCAGGAGTTGTGACCTATGTCAGCTTCAGGGTGGCGGAGTCGGGACCCAAAGAGAATCTGGAAGATGCTGGAGACATGTGGGAGATTGAGCATGTATAAACACACCAAATCGTATTGGTGTGCTGTGCAAAAAAGCAGGCAGCTTTGGGGCAGGAACAGTGTGGAGTGCAGCTGGTCTGGGCTCAGGACATTGGAGCTACTGAGCATGTGCAGTTAGAGCTCTAGAGGCTCCATTATGCCACGAACAGAACCGGAGCCCCAATTTTTTGGAGTGACCCAGTAGTCTACCACAAGAAATTGCCCAAGAGACAGATTGGGGACTCAGGACACTGGCTGAAGACAGGGAAGACAATTTTTAACTTTTATGGGTAAAATTTATAGATTTTAATCATGGACTTCAAGAGAGCAGGAAACACATATTTTAATGATAATTAGGGGTTGGCAAGAGGTTAAAAACATGGGCCAATGTGTTTTGGAAAAAGTGGATTTTTATGTTTAAACATTGTATTTTTGTGACTGAGTGGAAACCTGCAAGGAAACCTGTGGGCTGGAGATGCAAAGAGAAGTTATTTTTTAATTTTTGGAAGCGACTTCACAGGGTTTGGGTGGGTTTTTAGCCATTTTATGTGAAGATGTGGTGACATGGATATAACTTTGGTTCTGAGTAAATTAAAATTTTGGATTAAAACAGGCTAAATGTGGCCTGAAGAAAGGTTATTGGGAAATATAGGATTGTTGTGTAAAATCTTTTATTATTTCATGTGTGAATATGGCAAAAATTTAGAAAGTGGATATTTATTTGCAAACCTGTTCATGCTTGCATGCAAAATTTAAAGACTTTCTAAACTGCATGGTTGTGATTAGCTACAGGAGGCTCTGATGAGAAAGATCATGTTATTAGAGTCTCTGTTTCCTGAGAAAATAGCTTGGTTTACAGTTAGGAGAAGGGTGAGAGACTCTGAAGGGAGCAGACATAAATCTGAGTGAATGCTGTGAGTTTGAGGGGTTTTTTTTAGAGTCAAAGGTGATTGAAATTGATGTTTGATTTGGAATGGAAGTTTAAAAATTGTTAGAATGCCAGCTGTGTGGTTTTTTTTTTTGTTTGTTTTTTTTCCTGTGAATAACAGAATTTACATTTGAGAACTCTGGGTGTCTAAAAGAAAAGAAGCATGGTAGTCAGTATTTCTATAGGGAAGCTGCTGTGAACCTATTATAATTGACAAAAATCTATGACAGTGCTGACTTGTACATTTTCTGCCTGTTTTTTTTTTTTATTAAAGTCTGGTCTGTCAGAGTTTGCAATATTGTTGTATACACTCTTTGAATAATGACAGTTTATTGAAAGATTCTTGCTAAGCTTAGGCCAGATTGTAGGTCTGACTGCACTGTATCTTACTGATTAATCGTTAAAGCAGTACCTGCTAACAAAGATTGGCCCTGGGCTGTTCTGAGTAATTGGTCTATGAAAGAGTTCAGCTGACTATTGATAAACTCCACAATTGAGATGTGACTGCAGAGGCAAAGAGAGAGAGTATAATTATTAGGCAATAATCACCCTTCTGTAGCCTAGGGATCAAAGTATTCAATCATGGGGTCCTTTTACTAAGGTGCACTGAAAATGGGCTGCGCTAGTGTAAGCGTGTGTTTTGGGCATGTGCAGATCCATTTTTCAGCGCTCCTGTAAAAAAGACCTTTTTTTTTTTTTTTTTTTTTTGCCGAAAATGGACGTACAGCAAAATAAAAATTGGTGCATGTCCATTTTGGAGCTGAGATCTTACCGCCACCCATTGACTTAGCGATAAGGTCTCACTCGGTAACCGTGTGGTAATCGTCTACGCACGTAGAATGACAATTACTGCCTGGTTTCCACCACGTACAGGAAAATAAACATTTTTTATTTAAGTGTGATGTGAAGTCTTCACCAACGTCTGAGTCAAATAACGCACACTAGCAAACAACTCTGTAGGGTTATTTAATGACTGCTCAATCTTCTGCTGAAAATAAACATTTATTGCAGTTTCTGTTGCTTTTTTTATGACTGTACAATCTTCTGCAGCTTGAGTTTTTACAATCATCTGAGCTCTGATATCTATTAAGATCTTTTTTAGACCATGATTTTCTCCAAATTCTCTCAGCCTTCCTAAGAAGACGCTTCAACTCCTTAGCACTCTATTATGACAGGTTCAAGGGCTTCCTGTAAACTAAGTGCAACAATAATGTCAGTGCAGTATATCAATTAGCAGAAAATGGAAATAACCCTGAAAATAAAAATAAAGAAGAAAAGCTAAAACATGCAAAGACACAAGAAGAAAAAGCAAACATGGAAGAATGCATTTGTCACATAGAGGACATGAAATGAGATTGAACGGGGGCAGACTCAAGAAAAATGTCAGGAAGTATTTTTTCACGGAAAGAGTGGTGGATGCTTGGAATGCCCTCCCACAGGAGGTGGTGGAGATGAAAACGGTAACGGAATTCAAAATGCGTGGGATAAACATAAAGGAATCCTTTTCAGAAGGAATGGATCCTCAGAAGCTTAGCGGAGATTGGGTGGCAGTGCTAATGGGAGAGGCGGGGCTGGTGCTAGGCAGACTTCTATGGTCTGTGCCCTGAAAATGGCAGATACAAATCAAACAAAATTCTAAATGATGGGGAGATCCCAATAATTAAGCATGAGTATGTCTGAATTTTTAGAGGAAAGGCCTCGAGAAGCCCCTAGTTTAACTCAGCTTCAGGGGCTGGACTTCTTCATCATTGGCCTGAAAACCTCCGTTGGATCTAAACAATCTTGTGTATTAAAACACTTTACTTTCTTTAACTTAAATAATCAGATCAGCTTCTCTTGAAAACAACTGAACTCACACCAGAGTATACTTAGCTTCATCTGGTGTGGTTTAACTTTCAGATTCTTTAGCGGATTCTTTATACACGTCTGCCACGACCAACGATGACCATCATTTCGTAGACCTGCATCAGGGTTCAGTGTGATCTGCGGACCACTGAACCCTGATGCAGGTCTACGAAACGACGGTCATTGTTGGTCGTGGCCGACGTGTATAAAGAATCTGCAAGTTAAACCACACCAGATGAAGCTCTGGTGTGAGTTAAGTTGTTTTCAAGAGAAGTTGATCTATTTAAGTTAAAGAAAGTAAAGTGTTTTAATACACAAGATTGTTTAGATCCAACGGAGGTTTTCAGGCCAATGATGACGAAGTCCAGCCCCTGAAGCTGAGTTAAGCTAGGGGCTTCTCGAGGCCTTTCCTCTAAAAATTCAGACATACTCATGCTTAATTATTGGGATCTCCCCACCATTTAGAATTTTGTTTGCATCAATTGGGAGACCACCTCCAGTTTCGTTTAATAGTTTTGCACCTATCTAGATACAAATCAAAGTCAGGTATACACATAAAGTAGCACATATGAGTTTATCTTGTTGGGCAGACTGGATGGACAGTACAGGTCTTTCTCTGCCATCATCTACTATGTTGCTATCCAGCTTATAATCGAAAGTGATCGCCGGCTATCTTCCAACACAAATCGGGAGATGGCCGGCGATTTCTTAAAAGCGGCGAAATCGGTATAATGGAAAGCGGCATTTTAGACAGCATCGTGGCTTTCCCGTCGCTTCGCCGGCGAAAGTTCAAGGGGGCGTGTCGGTAGATTAGCGAAGGTGGGCATGGGCATGGCTACCAGATGGCTGGCTTTCGCCGATAATGAAAAAAAAAAAGCGGCGTTAAGCAGTATTTCGCCAGGTTTACTTGGTCCTTTTATTTTCACGACCAAGCCTCAAAAAGGTGCCCCAACTGACCAGATGACCACTGGAGGGAATGGGGGATGACCTCCCCATACTCCCCCAGTGGTCACCAACCCCCTTCCATACTAAAAAAAATAAAACTAAAAACCTTTTTTGCCAGCCTGTATGCCAGCCTCAAATGCCGTACCCACCTCCATGACAGCAGAATGTGTTCTATCCTCCGACAGCCTTTCCCTGGTTGCGATGTGGCTCTCAGGTGAGTGTGACACCTTTTCTGTTAGGTGCCCTGCAGAGTCACATTAGCAATGCATTTTGGTGGGTGTAGGGTACTGGGCCCTACTCGCATGGTGCTTTTCCCCCCTGCTAACTGGGTCAGAGTGTGCCCTGTTTTGTTTCCTGTTGTAGTCCATGCAGTAGTGGCCATTTTTGTAAGCCAGTTTTAGTTCCCTTTCCTGTGTTACCCACTTTAGAGAACGTAGTTCTTACCTTGAATGGTGCTGAAAGAGGGCATTGTACACCATTGTGCCAGCTCTGACCTACTGCTAATCTTAGTACCAGGGACTCTGATCTGCAGTTAACTGTGAGTAAACGTGGTTATTTCAAGAAAGGACTTTTTCAGAGAGATTAGTCTTCAGGTGTGAACTGGTGTGCCAAAGTTATACAGCAGCAATAAGTCCTAGAGGCTGTATGCAGGTCCCTGGAGCAATTTTAGTGGGTGCAGTACATTTGTGGGTAGTGGGTTTGGGGGGCTCAGCTCCCAAAGTAAGGGAGCTATGCACGTGGGAGCTTTTCTGAAGTCCACCGCAGTGACCCCTAGGGTGGCTGGTTGGTGTCCTGGCATGTCAGGGGGGGCCAGTGCACTAAAAATGCTGGCTCCTCCCACGGCCAAATGCCTTCAATTTGGCCGTGGTTTGAGATGGCCGACATAACTTTCCATTATCGCTGAAAAACAAACCTGGCCATCTCAAACCCGGCGAACTCCAAGGCATTTGGCCGGGCTAAACCGTATTATCGAAAAAAAAGATGGCCAGCCATCTTTTTCGATAATACGGTTCCAGCCAGCTGTAGCGCCGCCACCAACATAGATCGCCGGCGATCTATTTGGCCGGCGACGTTCGATTATGCCCCTCCACGTTTACCACCAAAACAGTCACACTGAGTTTAGGTCTTAAATATGTAGACAGCCTCTGAAAAATGCAAAAAAATAAAATGGGGGAAAAAAAGCCTTAAAAAGTAAAAAAAAAATGAAAAATTGAAAATAATGGTGGACATAAATTTAGCGAATCTAAACAATCAAATTGCTCACAGGACCATCTTCAGTACACCTTTGAAATCACATGTTTATACTAAATTACTCAAGTTATCTAGGGGGCATATCTAGAGAGTGTAACCATAAAGATATGAAATCAAATAAACCTTACAAACCGGATGTCATCAAACAACTGTGGTGATTACAGGGCTCATTTTCAAAGCACTTAGACTTACAAAGTTCCATAGGTTCCATTTAAAAAAATAGAGAATCCATTTCTAAAAAACACTCATGCCTCCTCAAAAATCATTCAGGCTTACAAAAAGTATTTAGTAAAAGCTAAGGGAGTCTAGCCAAGCTATGATAGTAACCTCCAACAAAAGATTAAAGGTTTTTTTTAACTTTAAACAGCAGGTTTTATGAAACTAGAAAGCTAAAAAATTATTCAATACATTTACTAACCTAAATCAGAAACTACAGAGAGAAAAGCAGCAAGACTAAAGTATGAAATTTGACTAATCAGCAGTCCTGCAGCATTTCCACACATTATTAGTCCGATGCTTAGAATGCAGTGCTGCTATGGCATCTGGCTTTTCAAGATCCAATTTTCCCGCACTGAATGCTAATTGACAACCCAACGAAGTCAGACTCATAAAATAAAAATCAAAAGTGACTTAACCCCATTTTAAAAAAAAAGGGAGGAAATAATTTACTCCAAAAATTGTATTCATATATAGATATATTGTTTTTCAAGAAGCTGAAAAAAATGGAAAATGCAATATAATAAAAAAATAAATAAATACTGAAAGGAATAAAGGGTTATTTCCTAATATTTTTATACTGCCAATGGATAAAACAGACATTAGTTATCACAATACAAAAATAAACACATAAATATATAAATAATACCTCAATAAATAAAATGTATTAAATTTACATAAATAATATATGGGTAGAGGGGCCTTCTGGCTTTTATGTGTAAATAGATCAATAACGAGATATACTGTACATAAATATATTAATGAATAAATAAAATGCATAAATGAGTCATTCACAAGAATTACAGTGAAAAACATATTCTATTCCGTAGTTATCCCAAAGGTTCAGTGTGGATAACAAAGTAAAGAAGTCCTCTAGTCACAGGAGAACTACAATAAAGTGCATACAATTCAATAAAATCAACAAGTGACAGGCGCAAATAAATTAGTTTTCGAAGCCTTCCTAAACAAAGAGTAAGAGTCAATTTGTCTAATTTGTAAAGGCAACTGATTACAAATAAACACACCTTGATAGGCAAATGTAAGCTCTAAAAGATGTTTACATTGAATATTCCTCATCAATGGATAATTAAGTTTCAAACGATGAGTTTGCCAAATAAAGATAAAAGATCTTGGAATAATCAAGATATAAACCAGTTTCTCAGAGGTCAGGTTATACAAGGATTTGAAAACAAGGCATGCCACTTTAAATTTTAGCCTTTCTTTATCAGGCAGCCAATGCAACCTCACCAACAAAGAAGAAGCTCTCTCAAATTTTCCTAATTGGAAGATGAATCTAGCAGCAGTATTTTGCAGTAACTGCAACCTTTTTAACTGCCTATCTGATAGACCACAGTATAGCGAGTTACAATAATCTAAGTATGGAAGCGGAATAGCCTAGGCAATGCTCCTGGAGCTTAAAGGATTCATCATAGATTGAATTTCTCTCAAGTGTCTCAATCGGGGAAAAAAGAAAACTGCTCCAGGGTCCTGCATACTGGTGTCAGGGAGCTGGGTATGACATTTGAGGCTGGCATAGAGGCTGGCAAAAAAATAAAATTTTTTTGGGTGGGAGGGGGTTGGTGACCACTGGGGGAGTAAGGGGAGGTGATCCCCGATTCCCTACGGTGGTCATCTGGTCAATTGGGGCACTTTTTTGAAGCTTGGTCCTAAAAATAAATGGACCAAGTGAAGCCGGCGAAATGCTCGTCAGAGCCGGCTATCTTTTTTCCATTATCAGCTGAAGCCGGCCATCTCGTAACCACGCCCCGTCCCACCACCATCCCACCTTCGCTACCCTGCCAAAACACCCCCTTGAAGTTTGGCCGGCTCTGCGACGGAAAGCAGTTGGAGCCGGCCAAAATGGGCTTTCCATTATACCAATTTGGCCGGCTTCAGGAGATGGCCGGCCATCTCCCGATTTGTGTCAGAAGATAGCCAGCAATCTGTTTCGAAAATAACCTGGTAGGACTCCAAGAATTTTAGATTTATCTAAGCTAGTGGTTCCCAAACCTGATCCTGGAGGCACCCCAGCCAGTCAAGTTTTCAGGATTCTCACAATGAGTATTCATGAGAGGGATTTGCATGCACTTCCTCCACTGCATGCAAATCTCTCTCATGAATATTCATTGTGGATATACTGAAAACCTGACTGGCTTGGGCGCCTCCAGGACCAATTTGTGAACCACTGATCTAAGCATTTGAAAGTCTCACCTGACAACAGTATAAAATCTATGGTGGGGAGAAGTTCATATTGACCAAACCACACTGCCTTCGTTTTAAACTTATTTAACTTTTAAAAAATTTCATGGGCCTATTGATCTCTCTTTGCAATAATTTGCTTCAGTTAGTATATCTTCAAACTTATCCAAGGCAGGACATAAATATCATCCTCATATGAAAAATTAGAGGTACTCAACCCAGATAAATCTACACCCAAAATCCTTAAATAAACAGTGATGGAGAAAGCCATGTTGCCGAAATATTACTTCCTTTCCGTGCATTATGGTCCCGATATTCAAAACTATTTAACAATCCAGGAGCCTTTCGTGGTCAGTTAAATAGCATTTTAGCGCTTAACCACTGATATTCAGTGGAAGATAACTAGTTATCTCCCACTGAATATCCACGGGTAATCACTAACCGGCTATATT
Organism: Microcaecilia unicolor; assembly: GCF_901765095.1. NCBI lineage: Eukaryota > Metazoa > Chordata > Amphibia > Gymnophiona > Siphonopidae > Microcaecilia > Microcaecilia unicolor. The sequence goes on from NC_044041.1 coordinate 66,592,123, forward strand.
GCATGACATACCCAACTAAGCGCAGATACTCAGCACCAAACCAGCTATGCTTAGTGGTTAAAATTGGCCACATAAATAACAGGCCTATCTTTAACTGCTAATCACTGAAACGGTTTGCACTGAATATTGGTTTAACCAGTTAAGTTGCTGTGGTTGGAAATAAAACCGGATATTCAGTGCCAGAATGAGCCCAGCATTCAATATCTGGGTTTAACGCCACCAGCGGACAGCAAAAGCCCTGCCCACCGCTGGCTAAATAACGGAGGGTTTATGATCTTTTTCTTAAAAACTCCCCAAACCAATTCAAAACTCTACCATGAACACCCAGCTCACTCATTTTATATTACAGCTTAGAGTGATCAAATGCAGCAGATATATCAAATTGTAAATGCACAAATTGTCTCCCCTTACTTAACAATAGCCTAATTTCTGAAACTAATTCCAGTAATAAAGATTCTGTACTGTACAATGACTTGAACCCATGTTTGGTGGAATGCAAAGCATTTTATGAAACAAGAAAATCAGTAAGCTGAAGATTAACCAAAAATTTGAGAAGTTTAGCAAACAATGAAATACTGGCAATGGGCCTACAATTTTCAACTTTAGAGGAGTCTGCCCTGATGATTTTAGGATGGGGGTTAAAACAATATAAGACGGGTCATCTGGATAGATAACTTTGACAAGAACTGCATTTAAAAACAGGTTATCCAGTAAATTAGACTCAATGGAATACTTTTTAGCAAATAAGATGAACAAATATCCAGAGGGCAAGGATTTTTAGAGCCTCTCTTAAGAATACAGGCAACCGATTCTGTTTCAACAGGCAGAAATTGACTCCAAATTCTGTCCCCTGAAATATAATTACAGTCATTAACAGTATTTACATCCACACTGGATGAGATGGAAGTAGAAGAAAGCCTAATATAATTTACTTTGATTTCAGTGTAGTCTGCCAGCTCCTCCGTACTAGGTTGTAAAATGGTTGAAGTAGACAGAACTGAATCTGTAGAAGTCAGCGGCGTAACTATTTTAAAGAGTCATTTTGAAGAATTGTCTGCTTCATCAGTCAGTTGCTCAAAATAATAATTCTTTGCATCAAGTAATGCAAATTTGTATTGCTTAATCTCCTGTCTCCAACTTGTGTAAGTATCTTGGCCCCTCAGTTTCTTCTAGTTTCTTTCTTTCTAATTTCCTACACTATTTCTTCAGAATCAATAGAGCTTCAATAAAGCATGGATTTTGTTTAGTTCTAACCTTACTGGTCTTAACTGGGGCTATTTCATCTAGGGACTCAACTACTGTACTATTCCAAGACTGTAACATCTCAAATGAATTTTTTCCATTAGGTAACATACTCTCAATTCTTTGCCAAAACAACTCAGAATCAATCTTCCTACGCTTAGTAGTATACTTTGTTTTAGAACTAGAATAAAGTAATTTCTTAGCCTCAGAAAACAAATTAAAGAAAAATGATCTGACCAGCAAACTGACCATCAAACTTGATGACCAATGAAAGGAAAATGACCCCCTCCACAATTATAAGCAAGAAAGTCTAACATGTGTCCTTTCTTATGAGTGGAACCAACCACATCAATCCAATAATTGGACAACTATAAAAAAATATCTAGGAACTGCTGCATACAATCATCATCAATATAAACAAAACAAGAAAGGAATTCCTTCACCCCCCCCCCCCCAAAAAAAAGAAAAAAAAAGAAAGGAATCAATTTACAAAAACATACTGTAATTCAGTGATTCCCCAACCTGGTCCTGGAAGTACCCATCCAGTCAGGTTTTCAGTATGTCCACAATGAATATTCATGAGATAGATTTGCATGCTCTGCCTCCAATGCATTCAAATCTTTCATGAATATTCATTGTGGATATCCTGAAAACTTGATTGGCTGGGTTGCCACCTGGACCGGGTTTGGGAGCCACTGCTGTAATTAATGTCCTGATTTAAGCCAAGGGGGTTAATAGTATTTAATGTAAAGTCTGTTCTTCTTGCAATAATTTCCTATTAATGTCATCTTCCCTCAACAAATTAAATAAGACAAAACTTTTATGTGCAATCAGTAGATCTTTATTAGCAAAACAATCTAATCCTTATACAATATGCCAGTGTTTTCTAAAGATCTTCTTAATATCTGTAGCCAAATAACAAAAACACAAGCTACAAACCAATTTCTCATCATTATTTCTCAGTGATTGGATTTTCAACAAAGAGACTGTTCGTTCCATCCATATTATGATAGGTTTTAGTAGAATAACCTCTTTCTAAAAACCCTCATTTTCATTTCATATGACTGCTTCCCATATTCTAACTGAGTGGAGCATAGTCAAGTCTTAGAAATTGTCTAACAGTAAAGGGCTAGATTCTATATATAGCGCCTGAAAAATCGGTGCTGAAAAAATTTCCACCTAACTAGGCACAGTTTATAGAATACGCCTAGAACCCTTATGAGTGCCTAAACCTAGTCATGGGAATTTACACCAAGTAAAACCTGGTATAAATACCGGCGCCTAGGTTAAGCACAGTGCAGGAGTATTCTATAACCACACGCATATTTTTTTGTAACACCCACGATCTGCCCATTCTACACCCATGGTCATGCCCCCTTTTTGACTGCACACCTTAGAATTTACGCACACCACTTTATAGAATACTAGTAAAAAAAGACCCGTTTCTGAGACAAATGAAACAGGCGCTAGCAAGGTTTTCCTTGGAGTGTGTATTATGAAAGATCCGTCCCTCCTCCAGGGGTTCTCCGGATCCCGTCTCTTCCTTTGGAGACTCCGGCTACGGGCCAAGCTTCATGCCCGGCCCCATAACCCACTGTAATCCACAGGGCACGACTCGGGTAACCAATAATTCCAAAAGAAAAACCAGCAAGTTTTTATTTCCTTGGTGCTCACAATCCAGCAGTTCAAAATAAAACAGGGACAAAAACACAGCCCCCACTGTTTTTCCTCTTCAATTGAATCAGCACAGCAGGGCAAAAAGAAACATAAACCCCACTGCTTCCAGAACTCAGTTCGTTCCCCTTAACCAGTCCTACAGCCTAGCGCTACCCCCCCCCCCCCCACACACTGGGGGAGCGTCTGCAGGCTACAGCTCAAAAAAAGGCAAAACCACTGCTACACGTCTTCCCCAGGTGCAATGGCAAACAGTCCAAAAAAACATCTTCCTTTCTCTTTGAGTAGTCCACATAAGAAAAAACAACAATCTCTCCCAAAACAACACACTTTTCACTCTAAGTAGTTCAGCAGCACACAGTTCAAAACATCTTGAACTCTCTGGGGAGATACAAGAGTCCCACCCTTTCTGGGTCACACTTTCACTATCACTGACTCTTCTCCCGCATGACCCTTTTCTTCCCCCTTTCAGTCCAGCTGCCATACCAAGAAGTCACCTGCTTCCTCAGCTTTTTCCCCAATGAATGAGCCCATGCTGCTATGTCCATGGGTTCCTCCAGGCTCTCCCCCTTCTTTCTCTCTCCCGCCTCTTGCCACTCCATGGGTTCCTCGTCCCACCCCTCAACTGTTCCTCCTCCTTCTGATTAACCCCAGGGGACACCTGCCTTGCCTTGTCATGGTTCTCCCCTGGAGGCTGCTGGGGAGGATAGTTTTTATACCAGGGTTTTCCCCGGGGCTGATGGGTATTGTAGTTCTTTTCCAGCCTCCATTTTTCAGAGGGAAGAAACCCTTTTCTTTTTTCCCTCTGCGGAAGTAGCACAGGCAAGCCTCTGTTCTGTCTCCCTTTCCTCTAGACCCTCTTCACTTCTTCTTCTACTTCCATTTTATCCACCCCCTCGTCCTCCTCTTCACAGTATGTTTGAGAGAGTGTGTGTGAGAGTGACTGTGTGAGAGAGAGAGTGAATGTGTGAGTGTGTGTGACAGTGAGTGAGTGTGGGTGCGAGTGTGTCTGTGAGAGAGTGTGTGTGAGAGAGTATGTGTGTGATACACAGACTCTGTGAGACTGAGAGAGTGTATGAGATCGAGAGAGTGTTTGAGAGTGACTGTATGACACTTAGAGAGTGAATGTGATACAGTGTGAGACAGTGTGTGAGAGAGAAAGACACTGACTGTGAGAGAGAGTGTGTGTGTGTGTGTGTGTGTGTGACAGAGATACCTCCCCCCCCCCCTCCCTTTCTGGTCTCAGGACCCCCTCACCCTCCCTCTCTGGTCTCAGGACCCCCCTCCCCCCCACTCTGGTCTCTGGACCACCCCTCCCCTCTTGTCTCTGGACCCCCCTCCCTCTCTCTTTGGTCTCAGGACCCCCTCCATCCCCCCCCCTCTTTGGTCTCAGGACCCCCTCTCTGGTCTCAGGACCCCCTCCCAATGTCTCCACTCTTTCTTTCTGCATCCTTCCATCCAGTGTCTCCTTTTTTTTCGGTACCCTTCCATCCAACGTCTTCCCTCTTTCTCTCCCCATCCTTCCACCCATCTACCCTCTCTCCTGATCCTTCCATCTAATGTCTCTCTCCCCATCCTTCTATCCAGTGTCTCTCTATCTCTCTACCCTTTTCTGTTCAGTGTCCCTTCTCTCTCCACATCCTTTCAGTCTCTCCCCTTTCTCTTCATCCATTCATCCATTTCCCCCTTTCTCTCCCCATCCTTCCATCGTGTGTTTCTCTCCCCATCCTTCCATCTGTTTCCCTCTTTCTCTCCCCATCCTTTCATCTGTTTTCCCTCTTTCTCTCCCCGTCCTTCCATCTGTTTTCCCTCTTTCTCTCCCCATCCTTCCATCCGTCTACCTGATTCTTCCATCCCATGTCTCTTTCTCTATCCCCTTCTTTCCATCCAGACCCGCCCACCCAACACAGACCTGCCAAGTCTCCCATGAAACACGCAGCGCCAGCTTCCATTTCCGGCCACTGATGCTTCTCCTGTTGAACAGCAGCGGCCGGTACAAAAACAAAAAGAGCTATTTAAAGCACCAAAAATGTTTTTAAAAAGCAAGCGCGGCACCGCAGGCAGCCATCAGGCATTGGCTGTCGGCTCTGCAGCTGCTCCTCTCGCCTGTCACGTCACTGCGCTCCTCCAGGGTCTGCTCCAGGGGCAGTGACGTGAGAGGCGAGAGGAGCAGCTGCCTGTGGTGCCGCACTTGCTTTTTAAAAGCATTTTTGGTGTTTTAAATAGTTCTTTTTGTAGCGGCTGCTGCTGCTCAACAGGAGAAGCAGCAGTGGCCAAAAATAGGAGCTGGCACCACGTGTTTCGCAGGAGACTTGGCAGGTCTGTGTTGGGTGGGCAGGCCTGGAGGGAAAGTGGCTGGGCCTGGTCGGCAACCTAGGGGGGGGTGGAGGGGGAGCAGTGGCTGTGGCGACCTCGTGGGGGGCGGAGGGGGGAGCGGTGGCAACCTCGTGGGGGGTGGAGGGGGAGCGATGGCGTCATTGTGGGGAATGGAGGGGTGAGCGGTGGCGACCTTGGGGGCGGGGCGGCAGGGGCGGGGCCTCGTGCTGCTGTCGTGTGGTTGGTCAGTGCAGCGTGTGACGTCAGCCTGAGCTTCGGAGCCTAGCATACCAACTGTGAAGAAAGCCACGGACACAGGCAGCCAGACGCATTGAACGTTGGAGGTGAGAGTTATAATATAGGGTGCCTAGAAAGTTGTGCATATAAATTCTAATTAAAGCCAATTAGTGTCAATTGCCTAAGTGGCAATTATCGGCGCTGATTGACTTGTTAACTAAATTGAAAATACAGAATACGCCTAGATTTGTATATGCAATCTTGGTCGCGCTATAAGGAATCCGGGGGAAATGTCTTTCAGACTTCTGACATGATGACTTTGATAATGTAAAATTTTGGTTTTATCGATTGGCTTACAAGAAATTGTGGTATGGAAACCATTAGTATTTTTCTTTATTAAGATATTGAAATAAGATATTTCAGTTGTGTGTAGTAATTTGAAATCTGAAGTTTTCACACTGATTCAACCAATAAGGAAACTCTAAAAACTGTTAATGGTCATTTTTTCGTAATAACAAAGTATCATCTATATATCGCTTCCATAAAATAATGTGATCTAAAAATAGATGATCTGTCCGAAAATCTTTTTCAAAATCTTTAACATATAAATTGGCAATGTCAGGAGGCCTCCATAGTCATGTCCATCACATGTTGATAATATGTTCCTTGAAACCTAAAGTAATTCTTTGTTAGGACAGCCCTTGCTAATTCTCAAATAAATTTTGGGGGGATATATATGAGACCATCTCTCCATTACCATCTTAATCATACCAAGGGCCTCTTCTTGGAGGATATTATCATGCAATGCCTCTATGTCTAAAATAGCCAATATCAAATTAGTGATGTCTGTTCCAAGTTCATTAAGATTGGTGATCACGTATGAGGAGTCTCTTACATAAGATGCCATATTTGGGATGAAAGGACGTAAGAATACATCCAGAAATTTAGATTCTAAAACTTACCCCATGGCTTAAACAATATGTTTCAAAATGCAGTATGTCTACCCCAAGGAGTACGTGAGATATCAGCAGGGGTTATGCGACACCCAGTTCCTAACCAATGCCTTCTCCTCCCTGCAAGGCCACTGCCTTCCTGTATCTGCAGCTGCAACAGGAAATAGAAATTGTGTCCTTTCCCTCCCTGCCTCCTACCTGTTCCCTCACCCACTACCACCTGGACTCCATGACTGCAAGAAAACTGAAAGCAGGTGCAGGGCTTTAAGCATTTTGCATGTTGCTGTTGGCTCTAAGACCTGCAAGAGGTGCCAGCAGTGCACCCAAGGCTATGGCCCTACACCTGCTTTTGATTTGCTTGCAGCCATAGAACCTGGAAGGTGGTGGCTTGGCAGGCAAGCAAGTGGCAGTAGGAAGGGAAAAGCATCAGTGAGTGGTGAGTGAATGTGTGGGTGGAGGTTTTGGTGAAAGAATGAATTACCAGGGTGGGGTGGAGTAGGAAAGAGAAAGAAATGGGACAATGTGTAATTAAACTCTGGAATGTGTTGCCAGAGAATGTTGTAAAAGCAGTTAGCTTAGCGGGATTTAAAAAAGATTTGAATGCATTTCTAAAGGAAAAGTCCATAGACCATTATTAAAGTAGACTTGGGGAAAATTCACTGCTTATTTCTAGAATAAGCAGCATAAAATGTATTGTACCGTTTTCGGATCTTGCCAGGTACTTGTGACCTTGATTGGCCACTGTTGGAAAGAGGATGCTGGGCTTGATGGACCTTTGGTCTGTCCCAGTGTGGCAATACTTATGTACTTATGTAGGACTATGTTGGATGGTTGCCAGTGGGGGGAGGGGGAAAAGAGAGGAGATGCTGCATAGCAAGTGGGGGAGAGAGAGAAAGAGAGAGACAAGAACTTTGTATGGCTTGGGGGGGAGACGCACACAGAGAGGAAATTCTGCATGGCTGGGGAGAATGCCACACACACAGAGGATATGCATGGCTGGGGAAGAGAGTGAGACACACATACACACACACACACACACACACACACAGAGGAAATGCTTCATGGCCATTGGAAAAGAGTGGCACACAAGGAGATGATGCTTCATGGCTGGGGGAGAGAGAGAGACAGGTGATGTTGCATGCCTTGGGGTAGAGAGAGAGTTGAGATGTTGAGCATGGGGAATGATAGGGGCACAGAAAAGGGAGATGGATGATGGACATGGAGAGAGAAGAAATGTAACATAGTAACATAGTAGATGATGGCAGAAAAAGACCTGCACGGTCCACCCAGTCTGCTCAAGAAGATAAATTCATATGTGCTACTTTTTTATTTGTACTGTCCTCTTCAGGGCACAGACCGTATAAGTCTGGCCAGCCCTATCCCCACCTCCCAACCACCAACCCCACCTCCCACCACCAGCTCTGGCACAGACTGTATAAGTCTGCCCAGCACTATCCTCGCCTCCCAACTACCAGTCCCGCCTCCCACAACCAGCTCTGGCACAGACCGTATACGTCTGCCCAGCACTATCCCTGCCTCCCACCACCGGCTCTGGCACAGACCGTATAAGTCTGCCCAGCACTATCCCCGCCGCCCAACCACCAGCCCCGGCACAGACCGTATAAGTCTGCCCAGCACTTGTCCCGCCTCCCAACCACCAGCCCCGGCACAGACCGTATAAGTCTGCCCAGCACTAGCCCCGCCTCCCAACCACCAGCTCTGCCACCCATTCTAGGCTAAGCTCCTGAGGATCCCTTCCTTCTGCACAGGATTCCTTTATGTTTATCCCACGCATGTTTGAATTCCGTTACTGTTTTCATCTCCACCACCTGTCAAATGAACAGGAAACCCTGGCAAAAGAGTTAAGAGAAAACAGAGGAAAGCAAAACCAGATACTGGGTCCTACATAATTAGATAAATAAAATGACCAGACAAGGGTAGCCAAAGTAATTTTATTTTCTATTTCATGATTAGAATATGTCGATTTTGGGGGTGTATGTTTGCCAGGGCTGAACAAAGCTCAGGGGGTATTCAGCTGAAATTTGTTTGTCTTAGGGGGTACATTGACTTGAAGCTGGGTTAAACAATAGAGCTACCAGGAGAATGCACTAAGGACTTAACAAATTTTGGTAGAACATACAGAGTTGGAATAACGGGATATTCTTTTTTTTTTTTTTTATTAAATTTTATTGTCACCAATGCGATACATAGGCACATCTACAATGTTTCAGGTAGTATCAAAAGCAGTTCCATACAGTAGATGGCCTGAACAGCATCCAATAGTAAACAAAGATTTAACAACTTAGGTTTTGTAATGCCATAAACGTGTCGGCTTTTTTAAAATACCCCCTATCCATTCATCTCATGCATCCCATTCCCTCCCATTCCTTCTCACACCATTCGCTTCAAAAACACACCCTATTCCCTCCTATCCCATCCCCGCCACCTTCCCTCTTTACCCTAACTGCTGTAAACAATCTGTCCACACCTTCGAATATTGCTTGTTTATGGGTTTTAGAGATTTGGCATAGATCCAGCTTTCATATTTGCCGACTTCCTGCATCCTGGTCTTCCAGGCTTCAATTGGTACACTCTCAGCGGAGGTCCAAAATTGCAAAATAGTCTTTTTGACTAGCAATAATGTCATATATATGAATCTCCTGTATGGTTGCGATAGGCCCTGTGTCAACAAAAGATTTTGATCTCCCAGCAGTAATGTTATATAGTCCCACTCTATCTGCTTGTGAGTGACCTGTTGTATTATTTGAAATGCCTCATTCCAGATAGATAGGCTCGAACACTCCAAAAAAGAGTGGAGAAAGGTACCCCCTCCCCGGCGGCATCTGTCGCATTGTCCATCCCCCCATAAACCCATAGCTGCCCCTTTAGCTTTGGTAATATAAGCTCTGTGCATTATTTTGTACTGCGTTTCCTGTAAATCTGCTGTCTTGACCATGGCATATAATGTGTTAAAAAGCCGATTAAATGTTTGAATTGTGTATTTCGTATTCAATTCCCTGTTCCACTGCTCTATCAACCGTTCCATCCCCCCTGTTGGAGTGTGCATTTGTAGTATCTTATACCATGTGGAGATGCTGTTTACTTTAAATGGAGTGCGAAGCAGAATCTTATCCAATAGGCCCCACGTCCACTTGTCCCCATATTTCCCTTTAAGGGAAGATTGATAATGCCTCACCTGTATATAATGCAGCAAGTTGTTGTTAGGGATATCCCATCTCTCTTTTATTTGATCAAACGACTCTATATTATCCCCGCCCTCTACTAAAAGGTGACCCAGTATTCTACACCCGTTCTGTTGCCATTTAGTAAACATCGAGTATCCCATGCCCGCCGGGAAGTCCGCATTGCCCACAAGGCCCAAGAAGGGATTCGCATCAGGTGATCGATCTTGATGTCCTCTCCACCAGACCCAGGCCCTCCTGAACGGTCTCAGGAAAGCCAATTTGCTCACTAATTGCTGATTCGTATTTGTCCGCATATGAATCAAGTTTACAAAAGACCACGGTCGACTCCAATCTTCCAACCCTCCGTGCGGCAAAAACCGGTAGTGATCTGCCAACCCTTCAAAGATAAACCGCATTAGCGCTGCAACATTATAAATGCGCAGGTCAGGTAATCCCAGACCCCTGGCCCCCTTGCTATATACTAATTTCTGGTGTCCTATCCTTGCTCCCTTCCCATGCCAAATAAAGGAGCGGATTATAGAGCGAAACAATCGCTCTTCTTTCCGTAGGAGCCAAATAGGAGCTACTTGTAGGGGATAAAGAACCTTGGGCAACATAACCATTTTCACGAGGGCTATTCTCCCCATCAGGGACAACGGCAGGTCCTTCCAACGGGCACACAACTGCTTAATTTTTTCCACCGGGTCTATTACATTCTTGCGATAAAATGTCCTCGCGTTAGTGCTTAAGAAAATGCCTAGATACCGCATTGCTCCCTTGGCGAATGGAATCGGCAGTTCCTCTACTCCCGGGTCTCCAGGTTGCCCCGATAGGGAGAGTACTTCTGATTTGGAGCAATTTACCCGCAACCCTGAAAGATCCCCAAATTCATCCACTATGGCCAAAGCCTTTGGCAAGTCCGTAGGGGCATGGGCCAAATACAATAAAATATCATCAGCGAATAAGTTAAGTTTGAATTCCCTGTGCCCCACTCGCAGCCCTCGGATTGTCCCACTGCTCCTTATTTTAATTGCAAGTGGCTCTATTGCCAGGAGAAAGAGAAGGGGTGAGAGGGGGCACCCCTGCCGAGTGCCTCTGTGTAGCGCGAAGCTTTCTGTTAGTTTCCCATTAACTAACAACCTGGCTAGGGGATTTGTATAGAGAGCCTTAATCCACGATAAGTATTGCCCCGTTATCCCATACCTTTCCAGAACCCAGAATAGGTACCTCCAAGAAATGCTATCGAAAGCTTTTTCCATGTCCAATCCCACAATAGCTTCCTTTCCCCCACTCTCTCTGTATTCCTGTATGGTCACCATGGCCCGCATAATATTCATGGATGCATATCGCCCCGGTACAAATCCAATCTGATCTGCATGTATCAGGTGTGGAATTACTACATTCAATCATTTGGCCATTATGGCCGCTAGCAATTTCACATCCTGGTTTAAAAGTGAAATTGGGCGATATGATCCTACCTGCGCCTTGTCTTTGCCCGGCTTTGGCAGTAATACCACATGAGCCATGTTGCTCTGAAATGCCAACCCCTCTCCTATGATTCCATTGAACCAGTCTCTCAGCGGTTCCGTAACAAGGTCCGCTAAGATACGGTAGTACTCTGGGCCGAACCCATCCGGTCCCGGAGCCTTAGTCAGCTTCAAAGCTTTTATACCCTGTTTGATTTCCTGTCCCAAGATGGGTGTATTTAAAGCTTGTAGTTGATCCGCTGTAAGTTGTGGTATGTGTATTGCCTGTAAGAACCTCTCGCACACCTCAGGGTCGAACTCCCTAGCCTTATACAGGGAACTGTAGAATTGTACAAATTGCTGCATTATATGGGCCTCTTCAGTATATACCTTCCCCTCTGTATCTTTAATGGTAGTAATGATCTGCCGTTTATGGGGTGGTCTGACCATGTTAGCTAGTTATTTCCCTGCTTTGTTGCCCCATTTGTACAGCCTAAAGCGTTGAAAGTATATATCTCTCTCCGCCCTTTGGGTCAGTATGTCATCAATTTGTTTCCGAATCTGCATTATCTGATTTTTATAAGTTACCGATAAGGACCCCGTGTGGGCTCTCCATAGCTGGTGATATTCTTTAGATAGCTTTAAGAGATCGGCCTCCCTTTTTCTCCTTTGCCCTGCTGTATATGCTATGATGTCACCTCGTAATACTGCCTTCGAGGCCTCCCAATATGTGCCCGCGTCCACCCCTGATGTCTGATTGTGTCTCTGATATTCGAGCCACCTGTTTCTTAGAAACTCGTGAAACTCTCTATTATTATATAGAGTTGGAGAAAATCTCCACACCCTTTCTTCTGGTTCTGACGCAAATGAAATATTCAGAGTAACTGCGGAGTGATCGCTCAGTGTCGTATCTAAAATGCTTACTTTAGATAATCTGTGCAACCAGGAAGTAGTAACTAGCATATAATCCAGCCTAGAGTACACATTATGAGGGTGTGAGTAAAACGTATATTCTTGATCATGTGGGTGCAACAGACGCCAAATATCTACAAGTCCCAGCTGAGAGGCCACAAAGTTCACCCCTTTGTTCTCCCACTTCCCTCCTCGAAGTCTTGGGGGTTTACAATCAATGGAGGGGTCTGCCACTACATTGAAGTCTCCCCCCATCACTACCAAGCAATCCGGAAAGGTCACTACTTTGGCCACAATGTCTGAGAAGAACTTGGGAGAATAGGTATTTGGCCCATAAATATTGCACAAGAGTATGTGTTGTCCCCACAGTTCGCCCAGGATGAGCACATACCTCCCCTCTCTGTCCTGAATTACTTTGTGAGTGTTAAAGGGTATATCTTTGTGTATTAGCACAGCCACTCCCCTTTGCCTGGAATTGAATGATGAGTATTCCACCTCCCCCACCCAGCTCCTTCGTAGTTTTTGGTGTTCTATCGCTGACAGGTAGGTCTCTTGCAGGAAGGCAATATCTGCTCCCTCCTTCCGCAACCAGGAAAGCAATTTAGTTCTCTTAACTGGTGAATGCATGCCATCTACATTGAGAGTAATTAGCTTTAAATTAACCATGATCCAAATATATGTGATCAGTAACATAGATTTGAGTGTTATACGTCCCGCCAGCCTCCCAGCCTGACCAGCGAGCGTCTACCTGTGTCTTTTCAATGGAACAAACTGTCACAGATGTTATACTTATCTTATTCCCATCCCTCCCCCTTCTAGCCCCCCCTCCCTCCCTCCTTCCGCCTCCCTCCCACTCCACACATACATCCATGTCATCCACACCCCTCACCCGCTGCATCCAGACCCCTTCCCCCCCCCCCCCCCGTTCCTTCCCCTTATTCAATCCCCTCCCTTCTATATCTCCCATCCTTCTCCTACCCGATACCCGCAGAACATCAAGTGCCTCCCCGGGAGTTCCCCTTAACAAGAGTGTTATAACATTAAACTGACCATAACTTGGGGTTGTAATAACGCAGTTTAAACCCATTCTTATTACATCTACAGAACTAACCCCTCCCTCCATATGCCTATAACCGAAATAGAACATCTCAACAAATCTAACATAAACCAAACAGGTTCCCCACTTCTTACACCACTTCCCTCTCCTTGTTGCATCTGATGCTTGCAGTTCAATGCCACCGAGTAGCATGTCCGATTACTCAGATCTCTGATTAATCCCAGTAGTTTTATAGGAGCACATGCGGTTGCTTGTAATTAAAGTTTCTGGTACCACTGCCGTCATGGGCGTAGACTGGGGGGGGCGAGGGGGGGCAATGCCCCCCCAAACGCAGGGCCGGCACCAGGCAGCTCTTCCTTCGCCCCGCCCTCTCCCCGTTCCTTCTCCTCCCCCCCCCCCCCCCCCCCCCGTGAGCCGGCTCTCCTCCCTCCCTCCGGATCCGTCCCTCACCGACCTGATCTTCGAATCCTTTGTCTGCCCGGCCCGCTAGAGCTCTCTCCCCTGCTGGTTCGCGCTTTAAAAATGGCCGCCGAGACTTCGTCTCGGCGGCCATTTTGAAGCGCGAACCAGCAGGGGAGAGTCAGCGCTAGCGGGCAGGCGAAGAATTCGAAGATCAAGTTGGTGAGGGACGGATCCGGAGGGAGGGAGGAGAACTGGCTCGCTGCGGGGGGGGGGGGGAGAAGGAACGGGGAGAGGGTGGGATGAAGAGAGGGCAGGGGAGAGGAGGGTCACTGCTGGACTGGGTGGATAGAGGGAAGGGGAAAGGAGGGCCACTGGGTATGGGGACAGGGGAGGGGAGGGTCACTGCTGGACTGTGGATGGAGGGAAGGGGAAAGGAGGGCCACTGGGCATGGGGGCAGGGGAGAGGAAGGTCACTGCTGGACTGAGTGGATGGAGGGCAGGGGAAAGGAGGGGCATGGGGACAGGGGAGAGGAGGGTCACTGCTGGACTGGGTGGATGGAGGGCAGGGGAAAGGAGGGCCACTGGGCATGGGGACAGGGGAGAGGAGGGTCACTGCTGGACTGGGTGGATGGAGGGAAGGGGAAAGGAGGGCCACTGGGCATGGGGGAAGGGGAAAGGACGGTCGCTGGGTATGGGTGCTTGCAGGGCAAAGGGAGAGAAGGGTCACTGGACATGGGTGGATGGAGGGCAGGGGAGAGAAAAGAAATGCTGGACATGGATGGAGGGGAGGGAAGAGTGAGGAAGGAGATGAGATGAGGGAAAAGGAAGAGAGGAGAAAAACTGCACATGGATGAAGAAAATAGGCAGAAGCTGAGGACCAGAAATGAAGAAGAAAGGAGGAAAGGAAAGAAATAAATGGAAGGGAAGCACTGGAAACTGAGTTAAGAGGACAGATAGCAGCAGAATCAGATACTGGACCAGCATGATCAGAAAAACAGTCACCAGACAACAAAGGTAGAAAAAAATCATTTTATTTTCATTATAGTGTTTGGAATATGTTCACTTTGAGAATCAGGTGCTCAACATTAAAAGTTTATATTTACTTATTTATAACCCCCCCCCCCCCCCCCCCAGGCTCTCTCCCCGGCTAAAGCCAGCTCTGCAATTTGGGGGGGGGGGGCGCAGAGGGGGACCGGGGGGGAGAGCCTGTTGTTAAACATTTACCAGCACACCACTGCCTGCCGCCAAACCCGCTGCCTCTCCGATTCAGTGGCTATCCATCGGCAAACGAACACTGGTTATTCCCAAAAAAGCCAGCTCTTGCTCCTTTCCTTCCTCCATATTAGCATAATTTGCATATACATATATGCAAATGAATATGCTAATATGCCCCGCCCCTTCCTTTGCCCCCCCCCCCAACCCCCCCCCCCCCCCAATGAAACAGTCAAACTACGCCTATGACTGCCGTACCGATTCACTTCAGTCACGGATCTTGTTCCTCCCCACGAGCTCCGTTCCCGTTGATTTTCTCCATTAGCGCTTTTGCCTCTCCCGGGTCGCTGGCGTACATCACCCGATTTTCATGCCAGACCTTCAGTTTTGCCGGATATAGAAGGGCAAACTTGACTCCTTTTTTGTGCAATTCTGTACACGTGGGTGCCATAGCTTTTCTTAGCAATGCCACTTTCGTGGAGTAGTCATTAAAGAGAAGCAATCTGTGGCCTTCATATGTCAGTGTTTTCTTTGCACGAGAGGCCCTCAGTAGCTCTTCTTTCACCTGCCAGTTGGTAAAATGGCCGATTACCGTTCGAGCTCTGGCATTCCTTTCAGCTCGCGCCCCTATCCGGTGTGCCCTGTCGCAGCATGCTTTAGTTTTGTCCATTACAATGCCCAGCTGATCCGGGAGCCAGGATTCAAACAAATTACATAGTTGTTTGTCCGGTACCTCCTCGGGAAGCCCAACAATTCGCAAATTATTTCTCCTTGCTCTGTTTTCTTGCTCTTCCATGCGGTCTCGTAGGTCTCCTGTTTCCTTTTGGAGCGTTGAAATCTGGGCCGCCATACTCCGCATATCATCCTCTCCCGATGCTATCCTTTTTTCCACCTCGGCAATGCGATGGGCTTGTGCATCAAATTTGCCATTGATTTCATCCACCGCTGTTTGTAATTTGCCCAGCCGGTTCTCTAGAGCCTCCGACACCGAGCGCGTGATTTCCTCGATCCACTCTCTTGTATGCGTGTCAGGCTCGCTCCGCGCCCGCTGTGGCGGGGACTCTGCCATTTTCTTTTGCGCCGAGGCGTCCAAAGCTGTAGCTTCCCGCTGCGGCTTTATTGACATACCTCAAGGATCCCGCTCGGAATTATGGCGTTCTCCGGGCTCTTTTCCTTGTTTGATCGCTCCTCACCCTCAAAGGTCAGTTTGAATCAATCAATATAGTTATTTGTAGCTGATTTTAGCCGATCTCCCGAGGAGCCACTCTCCCCCACGTCCTCTCAGGCAGCAGGCATCACGTGACTCCGGAATAACGGGATATTCATTTCTTAAAAATTCATTCTTACCTCCTACAAATCTGCAATATTCACCTTGCTGCATTATGATTATTCTATGCTGCATTAAAAGTGCTTCTCATACCGTCAAGCCTCCCGCGCAGGGGTTTAGTTGGAGTTTGACAGGCGGAGATAGGTGGAATGATGATCAAAACACTAAGACTGCGGAAGGCGCACCCTACCTCCAAGATTGCAGCGGACTCGATGGTGTTTCCTGGCACTGGACCCACTCCGATCTTGGAGCTACAGGATGAGGCGATTAAAGATATTAAAATGTCAGGAATCCTTGATGACTGACTAGCGAAGCTTCATGCAGTGATCAAAGATGTTAAAAGCAGTGTGGATGACTAGGCGAGTCGTCCGCACCAAGTTGATCATGTGCAGGACATTGTCAGCCGGGTCTTGGCTTAGAAAGGTGCTTCAAGGCCCTTGGGGACCAGGTACAGGATCAAGAGAACCGGGGCGACGCAACAACATCCGCCTAATTGGGGTGCCCGAGTCAGTGAAGGATAAAGAACTATGGGATCTATTGGCTGCCCCAGGAACTGGGCTTGGAGCTGGATGGGTCACCCCTGAAATCAGAAAGAGTGCATCACATTGGTATCTTCAAGAAGAATCGTATGAAGCCCAGGCCAGGCATTGCTCAAATTTTTAACTTTGCGGAGAAGGCCCAGTTAATGTCAAGCTATTGAGCTAAGAGGGCGATATCCTACAAAGGTTCTCAGTTACTTGTTTTTCAAGACTTCTCCGCCAAAGTCAGTGAGCAATGCAAACTGATGTCCCCCTGTTATACACAGTTATTTCAAAAGGGCATATGCTTCGCTTTACAATACCCTGCGAAGGTGCGGATAAATCTCTCACACTGGGAATCCCCAGAGGCCCTGAAAACTTTTTAGCTGAACATCTGGCTTGAAACTTTGTGTGGACCAGTTATTGCTAAAGTCTGGGTAGCCTTCTTGGGGCTGACCTGTTTCCCTCACTTGGATCCAGGAACCCTCTCTCAGTACGCATCTATAACACCCCTCTAATGTTCACCTCTGTTTGGACTTCTTGTGGCCTTATAAAGGGGCTGCCTTTATGCTGACTTCCTGTTGGGGATTTTGAGAACTAAGCTTGGGCTAGCATAATTTTTATTTCTGACTGCATGTTGGGGCTTTGAGAACACAGTATGCTTTAGTGGATTGTTCTTTATTCATGCAAGTTGGATGCATGATGTGCCATAATTGTGAGCATCTTGCTCTTTTCTTTTTTGCAGCAAGATTTCAGAGGTTCAAATGTTTTTACTTTGTTTACAAATTCTAATATTGTTTGGGGGAGGGGACAATGTCAATTTTGTGAGCTTTGGGTGGGAAACGAATGCACGGAGGGAGTACATGGAGTTTGTTGGTTTCTGGCTTTGCTACAGTGTGTCTGAGATGTGTGAGGGGTGGGGATTGCAGGGGAGGGGGTAAGGGGTTTTCTTAGATGGGCGGGCTTCATTCATACTCAAAGGCTTATCGAGGAGGGTAAATATTTTTCGGGTGGGTTTAGCTAGGAGACCCGCCTGATGGCTTATTTTTGTGATATTGGCGTTCTGGACTGGACTGCTTTGGTGTGTATCCATGGCGTCACCTGAGTTGAAAATTGTCACTTTGAATGTGGATGGTATCCATTCTCCCTGTAAAGAGAACCCATATATCACAGTCCCTTAAAAGAGATCATGTGGACATTGCGTTGTTAAAGGAAACACATCTGACTGCCTCAGGACACTCGAAGCTTAAGAGAAATTAGGTGGGTGACCTTCACTATTCTGCATTCAATAATAGGTAGAGGCTTGCCTTCAATAATAAGAGGCTTGCCTTTGCTCTACACAGTCTTTATTAGGACCCGGAGGGCAGATGTGTACTGGTGGCTGGAGAACTCCAAGGGCTGAGGGTAGTTGTTTGCAGCTTATACGCCCCTAACTTGTATTCTTACAAATTCTTTGCCTAATTATTGGCTAAACTTTCTACTTTTGAAGAATATCGCCTAATTTTATAGGGGAAGATTTTAATTCTACCAGTGACCCTATCATAGATTGCATACCACCCAAAAAGCCAGCTAAAGATCAGGAGGCCAGAGGGATTAATTTGCTTGTAAACACACTAGAAGTGATTGATATGTGGAGGACCCTACACACTGATGAGTGGGACAATACATTCTGTTTTCATCCACATGGGGTACACACACGGTTTGACTATATTCTTCTTTCTCAGGTGCTTCTGAGTAGGGTGAGCATGGCCTTTATTGAAGCTACGGCCCTTTTGGAACACTACTTAGTGAGAGTCACTCTTCACATGGGACAGGTGAATAGACCCTGGAGATGGCGCATGAATCCCTCTCTGTATGTCCGGGAGGATTTTCACAAATATTTACGAAGGGCTTGGTGAGATGAAGCAGAAAATGCCATAGAGGATGTGGGTGCTAGAACATACTGGGAGGCAGCTAAAGCGATCCTTGGGGGCAAAATCATAGCTTATACCTCTCGACTCCATAATAACAGATTGCATGATATTATAGCCTTATCTCATGAGTTAAAGGCAGTTCGGAAGACTTTTTTTTAAATGAATTTTCACATTTACATTTATGCAGTAAACATAAATTATAGAACATGAAAAAAATATTCAAGAAGTTAAATCATAATACAAGAAAATAACTCACATATTTTTAGTCCACCATTATTGATCCAAGATCTAGGAAATATAATTTTTAAAGCTCAATTAGATTAATTGGAACAGTTATAAACTAAAAAGAGTAGAAGGAACATGAGTGAACACAGCCGAAGCTTAGCGCTAATGATCAAGGGCTACTACAACATTATTCTTTAGTAGAAATAAATTCTAACAATTTCCCTGGGTCAAAAAATATATAATTTGTAGAATTCATAGAAACATTACATTTACACGGAAATTTAAGAAGAAAAGTCCCCTAAATGAAGGACTCTTGCTTTTAACATTATAAATTCTTTTCTTCTTTTTTGTGTATCTCGTGAGAGATTAGGAAAAATCTGTATTTTAGATCCCAGGAAAAGAGAATTCATGTGGCGGAAATAAAGTCTAAATATATTGTTTCGATCCGGTTCTAGAGTAAATGTGACCAACAATGTTGTTCTTTCTGTTATAACTTCCATGGAGTTTTCAAGGAAATCCATTAAATTTAAATCAGATTGAGTAGAAACAGGCAATCTTCTTATTCTAGTACCAGTAATGTATCGAGTTTTAGTAATTGGTGGCAAACCTTCAGGGGGGACACCCAGTACCTCCACAATATACTTTTTTAACATTTCCAATGCAGGAATGAGAGGAGATTTAGGAAAATTCAAAAAACATAAGTTATTTCTCCTTATCTGATTCTCCAGGTATTCAGTCTTAGGTTTTTGGAAGTTACTATCTTTTATTAATGTTAATGTAGAGGATTTCACTGATTTTATGTCATTATCTAAAACCTCCATTTTGGTCGTCTACTCTTCAACCTTGCCAGATAAATGATTTTGAGCCTGTTTTAATTCCGCCACTTCACACCGCAAAGTACCTGATAATTGTTGTAGGATTGTATTCAGTCCTTGAATCCCTTCCCATAATGTTTCCATTGTAACAACCGCAGGTTTCACCATAACTCCAACCCCCACGGAGGGCTCACCTTGATTTCCCTCAGACATAGGCACCTGCATCACAGAACCCGCCTGGGGTGCTGTTCCCATTGACGACGACGTGGCAACGGGGTCTCCACTTACAGCCGCTGAGATCCCGCTTCCGGTCTCAGCGTGCTGTTGTCTCGCTGTCTCCATTTCTCCTCCAGGTCTTAGAGGTGCAGTTGTCGGGGGAGGACTTAACCACACTCCCTCAGCGCTGTGGTCAGATGTATCTCCAGCGCTTCCCAGCGCTCGCATACCCGATTCTTCCAGGGTCATCTGTCGCGTGGGAGGAGGGTTTGCCCTGCCCGTGGAGGTAGGCACATTGGGCTTCCCTTTCCTTTTTCCCATTACGGGTCCGAAGTTACTCCCATACGATAGGTTCCTATTGAGAGTCAGGAGCTGCTTTGCGCACGTCTGCTCTAGGCGTCATCTTGGATCAGTTCGGAAGACTTTTCAGGCCTCCGCAATTCCTCCTGCTTACCATGAATATTTGACATTGAAACGCCAACTGCCCTAGATCAAAGAGCTTATATATGGCTATATAAGTATCAGCTACACCAATGGGGCAATAAAATGGGGAAGTTGCTGGCCTCTTTGGTGAAGCAACGCTCGGGAAAAGTTATATTAGTTGGATAAAGGCCAAGACAGGTAACCTGTACAGATACAGCCCAGGCCTTTATTCGTTTTTACATATCTTTGTATAACCTGGGTCAATTTGATGAACAGGCCTGTGCTTTCTTTTTTCAAATTTTAGACCTCTCTGCCTTGTCGGAGGCACATATGCAAGAGCTTAATGCTCCATTTCAGGAAAAGAGGTGCAGACCATTATTCGGGGGCTTAAATTGGCCAAGGCTCCAGGACCAGATGGTTTTGGCTCTGAATTTTACAAGATCATACAGGACTTGCTTGTCCAGCCTTTTCTGGCTATGTGTGATGACTTGCGTGCTACCCAGGAATTGAACCCTACAATGAATCATGCCTTTATTACCGTTTTACCGAAGCCGTGGAAGGATGTGGAGCTGGTGGGATCCTACTGTCCCATTTCATTGCTCAATCAGGATGTAAAAATACTGGCTTCCCTCTTGGCATCCAGGCTGAACAGGTTTCTTCAAAATCTGTAAACACTGGGTAAAAGCAGATGGACGCGTATTGTCTCTAGAGAGTTGTGTGTGTGCTTGAATATCTAAAGTACTTTTCCTATTGAACATTTATTCATATTTTATTCTAATGTTCTAAACCTCTATAAACAATTTTTTAATAATCTGATTCTGTATTTTCATTTGTTTATATTTCATTTTTTTCTTGTAAATAAACTTCCTTCTTGCAATTAGCTTTTGCATTTTTATAGTATATCACTACATATCCAGATGGTAAGAGCTGTAAAGACATGGTTTGTGTAATTAACATAAGAATACCCATACTGGGTTACACCAATGGTCCATCAAGCCCAGTTTCCTGCTTCCAATAGTGGGCAATCCAGGTTACAAGTACCTGACAGAAACCCAATTAGTAGCAATATTCCATGCTACCAATCCTGGGGCAATCAGTCATTATTCCAGCGTGCATAACAGCTACCTTGTCCATGTCTTTATCCTACTACACCTGTGGTGAATTAGTGGTACAACCTCACATTTACAGTATCTAATTGGTAGAAAGGGGAACATAAAAAGTCCTATCAGCCAGCTGATGTTCAACTTCAACTACATAGCCTTTTTTTATTCATAACCAGTATTACCCCTTTATCAGCAGGTTTGATAACAATTTCTGTATTGCTGAAAAGCCAGTCAAAGCTATATTTTCTTGTCTGTCACAACTAAATGTCTGATATTTTTTTATTATTATTTTATTTTAAGACATTTACAATTTTATTCAAGTACATTTCTTGAAAACAGAAAAGATGACACATGATAAATTCTAACTCATATAGTCAATTCTATGAAACTTATTCAAACATCACATGATCCTTTACTCATCTATAGTCCACAAATATGGAGGCAATTCACAATTTTAAGGAAATTATAGAGAAAAACTCTACCAATAAGGATTAGAAGGCTTGAATAAGAGATTCCAGGATTATTACTACTAATTACGGAGAAGAAGTAATTACTATTCTTGATTGTGACTTAGGTGTAACAGCCATCTTAGAATCTAAAAAGGAATTTAGTTGTTTAGGATCAAAAAATACATACTTAACTGAGTTTAGCTTTAATACACACTTACAGGGTAAGTTTAAACAAAATAAAGCGCCCAATTGCAAAACGTTTGGACGCAATTTAAGAAACTCTTGCCATTTGTTTTTTAGTTACCCTAGAAACGTCTGGGAACATTCTGGCCTTGCAATTCAAGAAAAGTTGTTGTCTATGAAGGAAAAATTGTTTAAGTATCCAGTCTCTATCGGGCTGTAATATGAAAGTCACTATCAATGTTGCAGTTGTCAAACCCACTCCATCATCTTCTAATGTTTGAGTTAAATTCAAGTCCAAAGTCTCTAATGGCCCTTCCATTCTTCTTGCTCTAATCCCTTTTTTACCAAAGGCAACTAATAGCAGATTTTTAAGATAGGAGGATATGCCTTTTCTGGGATCTTCAAAATTTCAGTTAAATATTTTTTTGAAAGTTATTAAAGGAGCAATTGAAACATGTTTAGGAAAATTGAGTAATCTCAATGTATTTGAGCGTTGTTGGTTCTCCAGGATTTCAATCTTATTCTGCAAGTACATATTCTCTTTTATCAGATTTACTTGGATTTCTTGGCAATTTTGTATACTTTTGGAGTTATTTTCAATCTCTTTATCCAATGTAGCAATCTTTTCTTCTATTACAGGTATTTATCCCGATAGAGTTTGAGATTGTTGACTTAATGAGATAAACTTTTGAGAAAAAGAAGCTTCTAGGCCCACTAACGCCTCCCAGATAGCGTCTAAGGTAATTGTGTCAGGTTTTTTAGGCAAAAAGGACTTAATAAGCCAAGCTCAGATGAACGATCCTTTGGCGGCTGTCTCTCCCTTGTCACGTTGTTCCCATCAAGAACGCTCTCTCCACCTTCACACACTGTTGTCAGTGCAGAAACATCTGACGCTACAACACTCGAGTTGGCACCCGCGCTAGGAGGCCCTGTCGCTACTTGGAGACTAAGGGTTTCCTGGTCCCTTCTCGGTGTATCCGCCAGCATAGGGGGAGGATTCCGTACTTCGGGACTAAATGATATTTCTGCTTCTGGTTGGAAGCGTAGCATACCTCTCCCTATGCTCTCCAGCTGCAAAGACAGTCCCGATGCTATTCCTGTACCAAAGAAGCGGTCCAACGCCCCCACCATGGGCGAGACAGGCGCCGCGGGGCTAGCGCATTGTCTGCCCCTCCTCTTAGGCATAAGGGAAGTGAGACTTGATATACCGCCTTTCTGAGGTTTTTTGCAACTACATTCAAAGCGGTTTACATATATTCAGGTACTTATTTTGTACCAGGGGCAATGGAGGGTTAAGTGACTTGCTCAGAATCACAAGGAGTTGCAGTGGGAATCGAACTCAGTTCCCCAGGATCAAAGTCCACTGCACTAACCACTAGGCTACTCGAAGTGGCAGAGGTAAGTTTGGAGCATCTTCTCTCTGCTCCCTTCAGGCCGCCATCCAATAATTTTTTATAAAGCAGGGGTAATCAACAAGAATGTCCACTATCCCAATGTTATTGAAATTACTTAATTTATAGCAACTTCATCATAATGACACATTCCATATGTGCCCAAACTGACATCAGAATTCTTCAGAAACCTCAGTAGGTGGCTTTTCACATAAGGATCAAAGCCTTATGACTCACTAAACTTCATCATTAATTTCACCAAAGTGTTAAATTTTAAACTTTTATTAGCACTTTATAAATATTGAAAAAAAAGCATAACTAAGCTTTAATGAAGGTTGATTTAACTTGATGGCTTAATAGTAGGACCCATCGCTGACATGGACCATGTTTCACTCCATAGAGATCGATGCTTCTGAGCATGGTCCTAAAAGAGTAGTCAAAGTCGGGAATAATGTTATATGAATAACTTAAAAAGCAAATGGTACCTTCAAAGACATGTGGCAACTGCTTCTAAATGTGTCTTCTACCAGTTCAAAATGGTGCCCACCTCTCAAGGACGCTATTTAATTCAAAGTACGTGACTCAACCCACCAATCAGAAAAACATATACATCATCCACATGTCATATCAAAGACATCCAGTCAATTACCAGGTTCAGTCCCCTTGGCACTACAGTACAGAGTTCAAAAATCCATTGCTGTTCTGTATAGTTAGATTATTCATGCAAAATTGACAGTGATTCTAATTGGGAAAGCAAAGTGTGAGGTATTGTAACTTGGCTTGAGTTTTGTGCCTACTGAAAAGTATGATGCTTTCAAGATTTGCATAATGTTACATCAATTTATCCAGAAGTTCCATCTAAAAAAGTTTTTTTGAGGGGAGAGCAGGCCGTACTAAAATCTTCATTATGAGAAATCAATCATCCTTGGGTCCCTTCTGGCCCACTTGAACCATCAATTCAGTTATTTCAACAGCTATTTAGGGAGCTGCAACAACTGGATAATGATACAATAGATTCTCATGCGTGGTTCAATTTGTCCTGTGAACATATGGCAGCCTTGCGCGAGTTAAGGAGTAATCACCAACTTTTTATTTTGAAAACGGATAAGGGCGGTGCCACCACTGTTCAACCTTTATCATCATATGTACAAGAAGTACATAGACAACTAGCGGATTCCACTACTTATCAGATTTTGACTGAAGATCTGTTAAAAAAAATCTCTAAGACAAGATTTTGAGTATAGTGGGAAGGCCTTTTACTCCAATATGATTACTGTTAAAGAGATGGCCTTTTTATGCAAGAAACATCCCAGTACTCCACGCATATACAGTAGTACCTCGTTTTTTGTCGGTTTCGGATTTCATTCATTTTTTTGACGAGAAATTTGTCTCGGTTTTCATTGGTTGCCTCGGATTTCATCGAAAAAGAAGGACATCCATCTCCCATTTTTAAAAAAGGCTCCAGGGGAGATCCGGGAAATTATAGACCGGTGAGTCTGACGTCGGTGCCTGGGAAAATGGTAGAGGCTATTATTAAAAACAAAATTACAGAGCACATCCGAGGACATGGATTACTGAGACCAAGTCAGCATGGCTTTTGTGTGGGGAAATCTTGCCTGACCAATTTACTTCAATTCTTTGAAGGAGTGAACAAACATGTGGACAAAGGGGAGTCGGTTGATATTGTGTATCTGGATTTTCAAAAGGCGTTTGACAAGGTACCTCATGAAAGGCTACAGAGGAAATTGGAGGGTCATGGGATAGGAGGAAATGTCCTATTGTGGATTAAAAACTGGTTGAAGGATAGGAAACAGAGAGTGGGGTTAAATGGGCAGTATTCACAATGGAGAAGGGTAGTTAGTGGGGTTCCTCAGGGGTCCGTGCTAGGACCGCTGCTTTTTAATATATTTATAAATGATTTAGAGATGGGAGTAACTAGCGAGGTAATTAAATTTGCTGATGACACAAAGTTATTCAAAGTCGTTAAATCACGACAGGATTGTGAAAAATTACAAGAGGACCTTACGAGACTGGGAGACTGGGCGGCTAAATGGCAGATGATGTTTAATGTGAGCAAGTGCAAGGTGATGCATGTGGGAAAAAAGAACCCGAATTATAGCTACGTCATGCAAGGTTCCACGTTAGGAGTTACGGACCAAGAAAGGGATCTGGGTGTCGTCGTCGATAACACACTGAAACCTTCTGCTCAGTGTGCTGCTGCGGCTAAGAAAGCGAATAGAATGTTGGGTATTATTAGGAAAGGTATGGAAAACAGGTGTGAGGATGTTATAATGCCGTTGTATCGCTCCATGGTGCGACCGCACCTTGAGTATTGTGTTCAATTCTGGTCGCCGCATCTCAAGAAAGATATAGTAGAATTGGAAAAGGTGCAGCGAAGGGCGACTAAAATGATAGCGGGGATGGGACGACTTCCCTATGAAGAAAGACTAAGGAGGCTAGGGCTATACAGCTTGGAGAAGAGACGGCTGAGGGGAGACATGATAGAGGTATATAAAATAATGAGTGGAGTGGAACAGGTGGATGTGAAGCTTCTGTTCACGCTTTCCAAAAATACTAGGACTAGGGGGCATGCGATGAAACTACAGTGTAGTAAATTTAAAACAAATCGGAGAAAATTTTTCTTCACCCAACGTGTAATTAAACTCTGGAATTCGTTGCCGGAGAAAGTGGTGAAGGCGGTTAGCTTAGCAGAGTTTAAAAAGGGGTTGGATGGTTTCCTAAAGGACAAGTCCATAAACCGCTACTAAACGGACTTGGAAAAATCCAAAATTCCAGGAATAACATGTATAGAATGTTTGTACGTTTGGGAAGCTTGCCAGGTGCCCTTGGCCTGGATTGGCCGCTGTCGTGGACAGGATGCTGGGCTCGATGGACCCTTGGTCTTTTCCCAGTATGGCATTACTTATGTACTTATGTAATTTGTATCGGAAGATGGACGTCCTCCCGATTTTGGCCGTCCTCGTTAATTGCCTCAGTTTTCATCGGTTTCGGATTTTGCCGATTGTTTTTGGACGGATTATCGACGAAAACCGAGGTTTCACTGTATTTTGTTCCAAAGGCACATAAAGATGTCAGTAGACCACCTGGCCGTCCTATTGTGTCCATGTGCAATTTGGTTTTGGAGCCACTGAGTAGATTTCTTGATCATTTTTTATCTCCTATTTATTTATTTATTTATTTATTGCATTTGTATCCCACATTTTCCCACCTCTTTGCGGGCTCAGTGTGGCTTACAATATAAGATGAATGGTGGAAATACAATTCGTTACAACTTGGTTATGGATTACATTGTGAAGAATTATGCGAGACAATCAAAGTGTCGTTAAGGAATATAGCAATGGAACAAAACTTTGAAACATAGGAAGGAGACAAAGGGAAGCTAACAGGGCAGTATTAAGATACGAAGACATATGGTAGAAATAGTTCTGTGAGTCAAGGAATGAGTGAGGTGAGGTTATGGGGGATGAGAGATCGGGAGTGGATGTATTGATGCATTAATGGACATTGGGTGTGGATTTTATGTGTTTCGGTTCTTTCCGTAAGTTTTTTCAAAAAGATGGGTCTTCAATAATTTGTGCAAGGAGGCTTGCTCGTAGATCGTTCTCAGGTTGCGCGGCAGTGTATTCCAGAACTGCGTGCTCATGTGAGAAAAGGTTGACGCGTGTAGCGTCTTGTATTTCAAGCCCTTGCAATTAGGGAAGTGGAGGTTGAGGAAAGATCGGGATGATCTTTTGGCGTTTCTGGGTGGTAAGTCTATTAACTCAGACATGTAGGCTGGGGCTTCGCCATGAATGATTTTGTGGACTAATGTGCATACTTTAAAAGTAATGCGTTCCTTGAGTGGAAGCCAGTGTAGCTTCTCTCTTAGGGGTTTTGCACTTTCATATTTTGGTTTTCCGAAGATGAGTCTGGCTGCTGTATTCTGGGCTGTTTGAAGTTTCCTCAGTATTTGCTCTTTGCAACCTGCGTATAATGAGTTGCAGTAATCCAGATGGCTGAGTACGAGGGATTGCACTAGGCTGCGAAAGACGGATCTTGGGAAGAATGGTCTTATTCTTTTCAGTTTCCACATGCAGTAGAACATCTTTTTGGTTGTGTTGTTTGCGTGAGTTTCGAGTGTTAGGTGGCGGTCGACAGTGACTCCAAGGATTTTTAGCGTTTCTGAGATTGGCAAGTTTAGTTTTGGTGTGTTTATAGTGGTAAATTCATTCGTGTTGTATTGGGAGGTGAGTATCAGGCATTGAGTTTTTTCTGCATTTAATTTCAAACGAAATGCATCTGCCCATGGCATGGCAGGTTCTTACCTACAGGATACAACACATTTTTAAGGCTTCTTCAAGAATATGTTGATGGTAACTTTGGATGAAACCTTCCTCTACACCTCTATACCAAAGTCTAAGGCTCTACAGACCATCCAGGACACATTGGAAATGTGTGAACCACACAAAGGATTTCGATATTCTTTTTGATGAAAGCCAAATTGGTGATTAAACACAATTACTTTTAGTTCCAACATATGTACTTTTTGCAAGTTCAGGGAGTGACGAGGGGGGGCTACTGTTGCCCCATTGATTGCTACCCTGTATGTAGCAGCTTTGGAAGAGGACTATTTATATAATTCTCATTGGTTTACACACATAAGATTATGGAAGAGATTTCTAAATGATGTATTCTTTTTATGAGAGGAAACTTTGGATCAGTTTAAGAACTTTGTTTTGTGGTTGAACACTATTAACAATCATTTACATTTCACAATTACAGCAAATATCAATTAAATTTTCTAGACATACGGTTCACATGATTGATTGAAGGCTTTGTTACTTCCCTATTTCGGAAGGAGGTAACCAAGAAAACTCTATTACATTTTCCGAGCTTCCATCTCTATCGTTTTACGTGTGAGTCTTCCAATTAGTTTTTGAGAGCATGTAGAATATGCTCATCACTGGAGGAGTTTGACCATCAAGCACAAGATCTGAGTCAGTTTATCCAGCACAGCTAGCCATTGGGAGCTATTCGTAAAGCATGTCTGTGGGCCAAATATGCACAGAGGGGTCTGCTGTTACAGTATACTAACAACCAGAAACAAGACAAGCTAGTGGCTGTATTAACCCTATTATTAGAAAAGTAACCAAGTGGCTGCTTTGATTGAAAAATTTTGGATGGTGTTATCGATTCATAAATGTTTTAAAGATGCACCATTTATGGCCTATTGAAGAGGACGTACTATTGTTGAGGCCTTGTCCTACAAACGTATTGACTATCATCTGCGAGTGAACTGTTAGGACGTAGAGCCTGTGGATGTAGTCACTGGTGTAGGAGTGCTATTTAAGGGTTGGCTTGGAGACATCCTGTAACAGTTCGCATTTAACTGCTAGGAATAATACCTCTTGTGATTCAGACCATGCAGTCTGTGCAATAATGTGTCCTTGTAAGAAAATCTATATTGGAAAGGGAAATAGGACTTGATATACCGCCTTTCTGAGATTTTTTGCAACTACATTCAAAGCGGTTTACATATATTCAGTTACTTATTTTGTACCGGGGCAATGGAGGGTTAAGTGACTTGCCCAGAGTCGCAAGGAGCTGCAGTGGGAATTGAACTCAGTTCCCCAGCATCAAAGTCCACTGCACTAACCACTAGGCTACTCCTCCACTCCAGAAGAAATCTAGACCTATAAAACTAGACTGTCGGCATAAGTTACGTATTTCTAATTTGGTTCTTACAGCTTCATCACTGTCACATTGGAAAGAAATGAATCATACAGATGAAGATATGTGATGGTGAGTGTTGGATCAGATAAATGGAGGGTGGTGACAGAATGAATCTCCTTAACTATAAACAACAGCGATGGATTTTTGTACTGTAGCGCCAAGAAGATTGAATCTGGAAATTGTTTGGATGTCTTTGATATGACATGTGGATGATGTATTGCTTTCTGATTCATGGGTTGAATCGTGTGCTTTGAATTCAATAGCGTCCTTGAGAGGTGGGTGCCATTTTGAATTGGGAGTGGACACATTTAGAAGCAGTCGCCACACATCTTGAAGGTACCATTTGCTTTTTTAAGCTATTGTCTTTTCATACGACATTATTCTTGACTTTGACTATTCGTTTGAATCTTTTAGGACCGTGCCCTGAAGCTGCAATCTCTTTAGAGCGAAACATGGCCCATGTTGGGTCCTACTGTTAAGCTAAGTCAAGTTTCATTAAAGCTAAGTTATTCTTTAAAAAAAATTTAACATTTATAAAGTGCTAATAAAAGTTTAAATTTAACATTTTGATGAAACCTATAATGAAGTTCAGTGAGTCATAAGGCTATGATCCTTATGTGAAACGAGTTACCTGCTGAGGTTTCGGAAGAATTCTGATGTCAATTTGGGCACATATTGCATAGTGTGTCATTATGATGATGATGCTATAAATTATTAAGAGGCCCTTTACTAAGGCACGGCCAAAAGTGTCCTGTGCTGGTGTAGGCGTGTGTTTTAGATACGTGCTGGTCCATTTCCTGAGCGCACATGGAAAAAAAGGGATTTTTTTAATGTGCCGGAAAATGAATGTGTGGTAAAATGAAAGCCAGGGTATGTCCAATTTTGGCCTGAGACCTTAATGCCACCCATTGACTTAGTGGTACAGTCTTATACGCTAACTGGGCAATAACCGTGCAGCGCTCGCCAACTGCCAATTACTGCCGGGTAAGGGCCCTGCAGTAGAAAATAATTAATATTTTCTACCATGTGTTTTGGTCGCGCACCAAAAATGGAATTACCGCTCGGGGCACACGGTAGCTGGGCAATAGTGCCAATTTGACACGCGTTGGATGCACATAGGCACCTATTCACCTTTGTAAAAGGGCCCCTAAGTAATTTCATTGAGATATTGGACATTCATATTTTCTTGTCTAGACAAATTTATATTTCCTATCACTTCAGTTCCTTTCAAAACAAGTTTCTGGTACGTGTGACTCAAGGGATCAGGGAGAGCAGGAGGGACCCAGTAGAAATTATTTTTAATGATGGAAAGACAGAAACATGTGACATTGATTTCAAGAAAAGATGTTGGATAGCTAACTTTGATCAGTCTGAAAATCATTATATTTTGCTGTTGGTACAAAAGATAGATCTTTGTCTAAAGCTGTCTTCTGAATATCTTTAAGTGGGAAATAAGAAAGATTTACCACCGAAGCTTCCGTCTGAAGGGCGCTCTCTGTGTGTAACCTCTTTCCCTCCCCTAGGTAGAGTATGCCTTTCTATATATGGGTCCACTAATTCCTTGCACCTAGTGGTCTAAATATTGGACTGACTGAAAGGGATGAGGTAGGTCCAGGAGTATTGTATAAAGGAGAGATGACTTCCTCAGATCTCCTAGTGGTTAACCTCGTCTTTACTTTTCCTAACTTTGGAGGATTTCTGAGAGGTTGATTTAAGGACAGAAAAATAATAATCTTAGGTTGTGTGCTTTGTCTGCCCTGTGGATAAATTTGACCCCTTTACCAAACTTAACACTTTAACTCCTCTCCTAAAGCCATCTAATGTGCTCTTCACCTCCACAATAAATGTATCAAAACCTGAAAGCTGATCTTTCAATTCTTTCTCCTTTTCTTCAATATCTACCTTCATTTTCTCTCTTTCTCCTTTTTGATCTTTCTATTAACAAGGTCATTAAATCTAATTAAATTTGTTCAATATGACATTCCAAATTGAAATAAACTCACTGTCGTCCTCAAACATCTGTGTTCATTTAGAATATGAAGGGTACGCAGTATTTCAGTTCAGCAATATTCAAATAAGGAGGCATAGGGTAAATTCATATGAATTGTTTTTTTCTTGAAATATGCTAGTTCCATCCATTGTTCTAAATACTGATCAAATTTCTTATCATCAAAGAAAGGAGGCTTTTGTATAAAGTTCAAAATGGTTCTCTTTAAAACTTAACATTTATCCCAAGATTCAAAAGCCGTCATGTACCACTAAAAGTACAAGACCTAACACACAAAATAAAAGGATACATATATTGCATTATGTCACAGAGAGGGGCATTTTTAAAAGATGTCCAAGTCAGAGTACAAAGATACAACTCATAATGTCCAAAACAGATGTCCATCTCACATGTGTTTTCCAACAGAAAATACGTCTGGATTTTCTGTTTAAAAATACGTGAGATGGACATCCATGTGCTGAGGTTGTCCAGAAAACAGCCACTTTACAAACTAAAACATTGAATGGCAAAAAACCAGGGACAAGGACATCTGGTAGCTTTCTTGGAAGAATTGGTGCCGTGGACTTTAAACCAATGAACCCAGGTTCAAATCCGACTTTAACTCTTTTGTTTTGTTATTGTGAGCCCTCCAGGATCAGAAAAATATGTACTATACCTGAATGTACACCACTTCAGTAGCCTTCAGGCTTGCAGTTGGCTTATGTATTTAGGTATAATAGATATTTTTCTGTTTTGGGAGGGCTCATAATAAAAAAAGTAAATAAGAGTTAATGTGGAATTTAAACCTTGGGTCCCTTGCTTTAAAGTCCATTGCACTTACCACTAGGTGTGACGAAACAGTGGTTTCTGAGCCTGGAAATTGTATTATTTCATGAAGTATAGTTCTCCTAATTAGCCAGCAGATGGCACTTGTTTTGAGTTTTAAAACTATTGCAGAAAAAGAATTTCTGTCTTCCAGTTTCAGCTTATGGAAAGGCAATCTGCAGTACCATTGGGTAGCTACTTTCAGAATGTATGCCCTGGGCTCTGATTGGCCCTGGATTTCAAATGTAGCCTAAGGATTTTCCCCAATCTCAGCCAGGGAGGAGAGAGAGAAAGATCTCTTTACTTGAGGTCCTATGAGCAGCTATACTTTATAACCTGTAAGCAGCTATATTTCTTGAACTCCCTAGGTGCTACCCAGGTAGTAAACAAATGTTTAGATAGTTTTATAATTGATCCATATTCAGTTACCTGTTATTGAATGCTGAGTTCACCTTTTTCTGTTCACTGTTCAAGTTCTGTGACAATAAACCTTATTTAGTTTATTGACTCTGCTGTCCTGGACTGACTAATAATTCTAGTTCATGGTGTTTTTGGGGGGGTCTGTAGGTGCATTTTGGGAACTGTGGGATGCCTGGAGTGTGGCCACAGTGTCCTAGAAATCACCGGGAAATAACCTGAGAGTGGGAGACTAGCCAAGAGGCAAATGGGACCCAGTAGGTGGGTGGAGGGTGCTAGTATACAGCACGAGCCCAAGTGCAGGTGAGGCTGGGCATACCCTTCAGCTGGCCACAGGGTAACCCCAGGTGGGTGCTAGGCATTTCATGACACTTCCTGCTTTGCTAAGAATGCCCATAATACCTGAAGCTGTCATAGAACCTGGTATCCCCTTTCAGTTTCACTTTCAGGGGTGAGGGACAGCATCCACTGGAGGATTAAGAAGGTGTCATGCCTTAATCCCTAGCTGTTCAGTCAGAGCACCTTTTTGTGCCGTGGACATGACTGAAACAAATCTAACTTAGGACATCCTTTTTAGGCTTGGATGTTTCTTCCTGTTTGGTAATTGCTGTTGGGCATCCTGATTTTGAGTCCTCCCTAGCCTCACCCGAATCACATCCCCTTACTATTGTAAGTACTGCAGTGTTGGACATCCCTTTTCTGTCTTTGAAGAATTGGGATTTGGATGTTTCAAGCACACAGATGTTCATTTGGACATTTTGAGACGTCCATATGCTTTTAAAATAAGCTCCATAAAGTCCAAAAGTTAAATAATATGATGGGTATCAAAGAACTTAGAAAATGCTGAGAGATACTGTTACTGTCCACTATTGATTCATCATAATTAGAAACATGCATAATGCCTGCTTCATGGGCTTCCTGTAAATTAGGTGCAATGACGATGTCATGGTAGTATATCAATTAGCAGCAGAAAATGGAAATAATCCTGAAACATAAAAATATAGAATAGAAACTAAAACATATAAAGAGGTGAAAAGAAAAAAAATGAAAGACTTCATTTGTCATATGGCCTCTCCGGTACTATGTAAGCCACATTGAGCCTGCAAATAGATGGGAAAATGTGGGATACAAATGTAACAAATAATAATATATACATTACAACCAAAAACAGTCACACTGAGTTTAGGTCTCAAACATGTATACAGCCTCTGAAAAATGCAAAACAAAAAAATGAATAACATGAAAAAATTAAAAAGGGCTCTTTTTTTAAACAGGGCCGTTAAGTTATTTTTAGTTATTTTTTGTTTGTTTTGGGTTGTTTTTTTGTTTGTTTATTTTTTTGTTTTTTTTGGAGTCTGATCTCATTGGGCTGTCAATTAGCCCTCAGCGCGGGAAAGTCGGTTCTTGAAAAGACAGATGCTGTAGCAGTATGTCACCCTCGGCATCAGTGATTCTGTGCTAGAAATGCTAAAGGACTGCTGATCAGGTAAGTTTTATGCTTTAGTTTTCACTACCTTTGCCTCTGTAGCTCCTGTTTTAGGTTATTAAATGTCTTAACATTTTAGTTTCTTGGAAGCTGCTGTTTAAAATTGGAAACCTTTTATCTTTTGTCTCTTAAGCTTTATTTGACTCTACTTATTCACGGATATATCTTCTGGATATACCGTCAGGTAACCTGAGTAATTGGGTATGAATAAATGATTTAGGGGGACTTTTACTAAGTCACAGTAACATTTTTAGCTCTCGGTAGAAATCAGGTGGCAGTAAATGCCAAGGCATCCATAGGAATATAATGGGTGACTCAGTGGTTACCGCCAGCTGATTTCTACCGCAAGGTAAAAACGCTACCGCGGCTTAATAAAAGACCCCCTTAGAGATGTACTGGTAGTGGTCCTGTGAGCAGTTTGATTGATTGCTTAGAATAGTTTAATTTTGTAAACATTCTTTTGTTTTCATTTAAATATTTAATTACAAAATGAATTTTCTATTTCCAATATCTATTGCTTTTTGCATTTCTTGCCGATATGTATAGCCATCATAGCTGTATAATGATATCCGGTATGTAAGGTTTATTTGATTTCATAATTTTATGAGTAACCTGATGTGAATGAATGATTTCAGTAGCACAGTGGAGGTGTCCTGTGAGCGATTTGATTTATAGCCCCCATTAATGACATTTTTTTCATTTTTTTCACTTTTTAATTTTTTCATGTTATTCATTTTATTTTATTTTTTGCATTTTTCAGAGGCTTTGTACATGTTTGAGACCTAAAACCAGTTTGTTTTTGGTGGTAATTTGTGACAAATTGTTCCATTTTTCTTTTCATTTCTTTACATGTTTAAGCATGTTTTCTTTATTTTTATTTTCAGGGTTATTTCCAGTTTCTGCTGCTAACTGATACTGCCCTGAATTCATTGCACCTAGTTTATAGGAAGCCCCTGAAGCAGGCATTATGCTGAAATATGTTGAGCATTTGACACTTGGTGTTTCTAATTACAACAGATCAACAGTGGACAGTAACAGTATCTCTCAGCATTGTCTATGTTCTTTGGCAACCCACCATACGTAACTTTTGGTCTCTATGTGCATAACTACCTTATTTTATGTGTCAGATCAAATCACCTTTTAAATTCTTTTAGAGTAGTGACATCATCAAGGGCATTTCTTAAACTCAATGCTAAATCATAGACAGACTCGTCTGTTAGTTGTATCCATACTTGTCAAAGTCATCAACCAGAACTTTTCTAATGCTGAGATATCAATTACCCCCCTAGTCTTATAACTCTTCAAAGGTTTTGACATTGCAGATTACTGAAGGTTTTACATTACTAAGAAAGAGAGAAAAGAGCTTGCTGATCAAACATGGAATCAAAATAAGGGAAACATCACCACAAAACATAAAGTAAATTGTCCCTAAGAAAATTAAATCTAAAACGTGTCCAGCATCATGAGTGGGAAAAGTAACTGTCTGAGGAAAACCTATCAAAGACAACACATTCAGGGCTTCTTTTCCAAAACCGAACTAGCAGTTCCTGCACAGAAAATAAGAGGAAGCCCATTCATTTCCTATGGGCTTCCTCTCATTTGCTGCACGGGAATCACTAGCAAGACTTTGTAAAAGAAGCCCTTAAAAAGAAATGTTCACCATGTACAAAGCACTCAGAATTCACTTCAAACAGAGTATTAAAGTCCCCAAAAAGGCAGACCTTGCCTAAATCAATACATGAGAAAACAAGTGCTTCCAGAACCGATGATTAGTCTGTTGCTAAAAATCCAGCTGGACAATACATCAAGCACAAAATTATGGTAAAATGCTTCAGTACCAGAGCATCACAACATTTCATCAAACTCAATTTCCATCCTTTTAAAAGAAATACATTTCTGATAAATGACCATCAAACGCCTCACCACCCCCCCCCCCCCCTCAAGGTTTGACTCCCCACATAAAACTTTAGGACAACTTCGATTCATTAAAATAACATCAGAATCTAAAAGCCAAGACTCTGTTGTACATAAAACATTGCGTGCATTTTCAATAATAAAATTATAAATAAGATGTCTTATTTCTTTTATTTTCTGTCCAAGTTTCTTTATTACATTTCAAAAGGAAATTTTATACAAAGAATAAAATTAGTAATTTGAATACAGAAAGTATGGGTCACATCAATAACATAAATTCATCTCTAAGAAGAACAAATATAGCAAACAAAAAAAACCAGGTGGTTAGACATCAGTAAGTAATAACTCAATTTAAGAATTAAGATGACAGTTAAAAGGCATTACAAAGTGGAACAGCCATAAAATCCTCAGAATGAAAAATTAGTCGCACTGGCTGTCTGCTAAGTACTGCTCAGTCGGCTTCCACAATTGGACATGCTTAATGTAATATTTACCTTCTATAATAATCATTTTGAATTTGCAAAATCAAGTGCACCAAAAGTGTACATTCAACAATCTGTTATCCTGCCAGTGTTACACAATTATACACTACTATCAAAGGAATATCAAACAACTATGCTTTATAATGTGGAAAGGACAAAGTAAGGAGCTTAAGACTTTAATTGTAGAGTAGGTAATCTCTCCATCGAAATGAAAATAATGGATATTATCTTCTAGACTTTTTTCCAAAAGTTATACATGCGAACATAATAAAATAAATAGTATATGTGCAAAAGTACCCTTATTTGCTTGGCAGGATCAACAGTTAGAAGATGAGACAAGTTTGGCATTAGAGTTTTAAGGGAGACCATAATGCGCAATGGTTGATCAGATACATTGTTTGCAATATTGTTGCTGATGAAAGGGGATGACTAGTCACCTCCCAAAATTCACTCCATTGATATAAACTTAGATCAAACCCCAATTCATCAGACCACATATTCTCCAAACTGGTTCCTACCTGTGGGGCAGCAGCATGAAGAGCTTTGTAAATCATAGATGCTTCTTGGCTGGAAACAGATAACTGGCTGTTCAACCAGGCCTTTAATGGAAGAAGTAAGTAACTTGTTAGTCTCACTCACACACACAAGAAGTGACATGGGCTACATATGCTGCAGCAGGACTGGGTTAGGAATGGCTGGCATGGAGGATAAGAGCAATTTCATTCCTCTCAAATCCTAGCCAACCAGGAAACTTATTGAGCAGCATCAGAGCATCAATATGTAGCCTGCCTTAAAATAAATGCTTTATGGTATTGACGGAAGTCTGGAAAAGCCGCTCCAGCTCTAGCTCTCAATTGCTTCAATTTTTGCATGCAAGTTTTGGAGGCTTACTCCTCCAAAGAAAGGAGCTTAAAGTTAAATCCAGTTGTTTTTTATTATTTGGGGGTTTTTTTTTAAATAAAACTAGCACTTGCGTGTGAAGGCAACTTTAGGAGCAAATAGCTGTTCTTATGATCTCAAGGTGGCCCCACCAGAATAAGTGCAAAGCTGACCAATGTACTGGGAGAGAGACTGTCAAATCTGTGGCCATTTCCAAACTCTGTAACAGGTGAAAACCACATTAGTCATACAAAAGTATGCTCCTAAATACATCAGTTTGGGGAAGGTCCATGCAAAACCATGCACATCAGCCATGCCTTTTTGAGAATGAGGATTCAAAGGGAAAATTTCAGTTTTCTGCATATTCAATTTTGTACCCTGATGCAAGAAAATGCTTCTTCATTATGGTTTTAAATGCAGAGATAATGATGTCAGGATTGACACCATACGATGAAGATTGCATACACAGGGACTTTGAATTCTAGAAATGTTAAGTAGTAGTAGTAGTAGTAATTCAGCACCATTATTCTGCAAGCTGTGTATCTTTGAGGCCTGACAATCACTATCAGTAAAGACTTTTAGCGAGATTAAATAAAAGTGGGGAAAGGGGGCAGCCCTGATGACTGATCTGTGAAGTACAAAGCAAAGCTTGATTTACTAGAATTTGGGATTTAGTCTGCATGTAGAGAACGGTCATTCAATCAATAAACTCCTTCAGACATCTAAACTATCTCATTATCGTGAATAAAAAAGGCTTTTTGATATGATCGAATTCCTTTTCAGCATCATTCGCTAAAGCAAAAGCAAGACCTTTGACCTTTCTTCCCAAGTGATACAAAAGCCTTGCATTTAATAATGTTCCTCCCTGACATAAAACCCACCTAATCTCAATGAATGATCTTGAGCAGCACTTAGCCAAGTTGCAAGTATTTTTGCATACATTTTATAATTGGCATTCAGAAGCAAAATTGGGCAATAATTATATATAAAGGATCTCTCACAGGCTTTTCTAGTACGAATGGTATTTTTTAAACATTTGTAAATTCAATTGGTATGCCATCTGACCCCCATGAGTTGCCCATGGCAAATCTTAAATATTCATATAGATTTTCTCCATATCTATGAGCAGTTGAAGCTGTTTCACATCTTGTTCATCCAAAACAGGATGGTTTAGATGCTATTTTAGAACAGCTTTGGAATTATTACACAAGCTTTATTCAGCTGTGTAGTCATTCCAAAGCTCTCTCTTGCCTTTTCTTATTTTTAGAAGGGCAAGTTGAGGCGAAAGAAAGGAGCTAGGGACTTCAACTGAATAAAACGTGTGATAATCATGTAGAAGCTATGCTAACATAGCATCTAAATTAGTGTTATGACCCGGTAGTAGTGAGCCCTTGTGCCCCGACAGAGCACAGCAGAGATGGAGTTACACCGCACTCTGTCAGGCAGCCAGACAACCCCTAGCTTCACCTGGAAAGCGACCACCGTTCACCGGGAGTTGAGCTCCCAGCTGCAGGCGGCCACCAGGACTTCTGGAACCGGCGGGATTGCACAGCCGCTGACCAGGATGGCAGGAAACAGACACAGTCCAGACCCAGTACTCCGACAGGCAAAGAATAGTCAAAATCAGTCCAGGGTCAAGGCAGGCAGCAAACAAGCGTAATCCGAGAAAACTAGCCAAGGTCCGGTGCACAGGTAAACAGGATCAGAAGAATAGTCAGTGAACAGCACTCCCACAGCAACTCCTCAGAACAATTGAGGCCGAAGCAATGAAGGCCTGGAGGCAGTGCTTTAAATAGTGAAGCAATCTGAGCAAACCAAACTCAGGTGAATCCAACATGGCTGCCCCCATAGGGATCCTCCCAAGACCAAATATGGAGTTCCTTCCTGTTCTCGTTTATACAAGATGGCTGCCCCCTCCAGAGCTAGCCAAGATGGCTGCTGCCCTTGCTCCAAGCCGGATGACGGCTGCCAGACTTAGGAAACTGAAACAAACCCTCCTAAGACTGAACCTTGTCCCTTTTGGACAGAGCTGAGGAATGACTTAGCCGGGAGGAGCATCGAACAGGTGAGGGACGTAACAATTAGTAACAACGCCACTACCATCCTGTTTTGTCTCAATTCAATTTCAAATAGCGTGTTAATCAGCGTTGTCCTTTATTGCACTCAGCATAATACTGAATCTTGTCAGATAAAATTTCTTTTTGGGCAACAGTGCTAACCAATTTATTATATTCAGTGTTTCACTCTCTAAAGAGTCATCAAATTTGAACTAGATGCCTCAATAATATAGTGTTTCTCTAAGCTGGCCAGTTGCATATTACGCTCTTTCCATTTTTAATGTGCCAAACCAATAAACTCTTCTCTGAGATACACTTTGAAAGGCTCCCAAATTATGGTATAGGACATTTCATGGAATACATTTGTTTAAAAAAAAAGATTTAATGTTTATTTCCATCTTTGACAATGTTTCTGGGTCAGTTAACAATTGCGAATTGAGCCACCACTAAGGACTTCTATTCTGTATGGTCTGCCCCCATGCACCATAATGGTTGCATGATCAAATAGCAATATGGGCTTTATACTATCCACCTGCAAGGCCCCAAAATAATCAAATCCTGTATAGGAACAATGCAGGACTGAATAAAATATATATTGTCTTGCACTACAGTGAAGCAGGCACAATGCATCTATAAGATCACATTGTTTCATTCCTGCCTTCAATGCAGCAGATTACTTGAAAACAATTTTTACATTTAGACTATCTGTCTAGAGAAGGGTCTAATGTAAAGTTACACACGGAACTCCATATTCTGCTATCATCTGTAAGAGATGATTCACAAATTTTGTACAGTCATTAGGCACATAGATATTCATACATCAGCACCTACCTGCCCTCCGGATCTGACCTCTCCTCCAAAATCTAATTCCAGATTTTTTTTTTTTTTTTTAGAAAAGCATAAACACTCCATTCTTGTACTGAGGCACAACTACGCTGTTCCACCCAACGCTCAGTGAAACATAGGGCATCCTGATCAGATAAGTGTGTCTCTTGCACAAATATTATAAAGAGTCGCAATTTCTTTACTGCATAATTTTCTTCTGTTTAATTGGATGCCTCAGCCCATGCCAATTGAGTGACACAAGTTGAGCTTCCCCCTTACTAGCCATCCCAAAACAATCTCTCATTCACCCACTCATCCTCACATACCTCTCTATACACCTCCCTCACACCAATCCTCTGCGACCAAAATGACAGAGCAAAATATTAAGCAACAAAAACTTAACAGCTATGCAAAACTAAACCCCATGGGGAAAGATGAACTGGACCGAGCAGGAGTAGGCCGCTCCCCTCCTTATGTCCATTGTTCTCATGTACCCTTGATACCAAAGTCACAGCTCTAGGAAAGCAGAATAAAGCATCCATAGACATAAATATATATGTGGTTATGTCACATCTGAGTTACTCAACCCCCTCCAAGAAAACTGACAAATGATCTGGCACATCAAATGTTTTGGTCACATTGCTCAGTATGACTTTTCATTTTAGTCAGATATATTAGGCCATAACGTGCTCCTGCCACTTCCAACTATGCTCCACCTCCCCCACTCATCAAAATGGTCACTGTCTTGATCTCATCTTCTCCTCCAACTGTTCACCTTCTAATTTCCTTGCCTCTGATCATCCCTCCTCTGATCACCATCTTATAACTTTCACACTTAAATCTCCTCCCTCCCAGTCCCGTCCTATCCTATCTAATTTATCTAGGAATCTTCACGATATTGACCCTTCATCTCTATCCTCCCATGTTTCAAACCTCCTCTCTACTGTGGCACCATCCACGTCTGTCAACGAGGCTGTTTCTTCTTACAACAATACTCTATCCTCTGCCTTAGACACTCTTGCACCTTTGATGACCCGCCCTGTAAGGCGTACAAAACCCCAACCTTGGCTGACTTCTAATATCCGCTACCTACGTTCCTGTACCCGCTCCGCCGAACGCCTCTGGTGGAAATCTCGGGCCCTTGCTGATTTCTTACACTTTAAGTTCATGCTGACCTCCTTCCAATCTGCTCTTTTACGTGCCAAACAGGATTATTATATCCAACTGACCAACTCTCTTGGCTCTAATCCTCGACTTCTCTTCACCACATTGAACTCTCTCCTCAAGGTGCCCCCTCCCCCAACTCCCCCTTCATTATCTCCTCAGACCCTTGCTGAATTCTTTCACAACAAGGTTCAAAAGATAAACCTTGCTTTCTCTACCTCACCAGCTCTCCCTCCACTAGTCTGTTCCCCTCTCTCTCCTTCCCCTCATTCCCTTTCCTCCTTTCCTGAAGTTACTATTGAGGAAACTACACTTCTCCTTTCTTCCTCAAAATGTACCACCTGTTCCTCTGATCCCATTCCCACCCACCTTCTTAATGCCATCTCTCCTACTCTTATTCCTTTTATCTGTCACATTGTCAACCTCTCACTTTCCACTGCGACTGTCCCTGCTGCCTTTAAACATGCTGTGGTCACACCTCTCCTTAAGAAGCCTTCACTTGACCCTACTTGTCCCTCTAATTACCGACCCATCTCCCTCCTTCCTTTTCTCTCCAAATTACTTGAGCGTGCTGTTCACCGCCGCTGCCTTGATTTTCTCTCCTCACATGCTATTCTTGACCCATTACAATCTGGTTTTCGGCGTCTCCACTCAACTGAAACTGCGCTTACTAAAGTCTCCAATGACCTATTACTGGCTAAATCCAGAGGTCAATATTCCATCCTCATTCTTCTTGATCTTTCCGCTGCTTTTGACACTGTCGATCACAGCATACTTCTCGATACCCTGTCCTCACTTGGATTCCAGGGCTCTGTCCTTTCCTGGTTCTCTTCCTACCTCTCCCTCCGCACCTTTAGTGTTCACTCTGGTGGATCCTCTTCTACTTCTATCCCTCTGCCTGTCGGCGTACCTCAGGGTTCTGTTCTTGGTCCCCTCCTCTTTTCTATCTACACTTCTTCCCTTGGTTCATTAATCTCATCCCATGGCTTTTCCTACCATCTCTATGCTGATGACTCCCAAATCTACCTTTCTACCCCTGATATCTCACCTTGCATCCAAACCAAAGTTTCAGCGTGCTTGTCTGACATTGCTGCCTGGATGTCTCAACGCCACCTGAAATTAAATATGACCAAAACCGAGCTTCTCATTTTCCCCCCCAAACCCACCTCCTCGCTCCCCCCGTTTTCTATTTCTGTTGATGGCTCTCTCATTCTCCCTGTCTCCTCAGCTCGAAACCTTGGGGTCATCTTTGACTCTTCTCTCTCCTTCTCTGCTCATATCCAGCAGACCGCCAAGACCTGTCGTTTCTTTCTTTACAACATCCGTAAAATCCGCCCCTTTCTTTCCGAGCACTCTACCAAAACCCTCATCCATACCCTTGTCACCTCTCGTTTAGACTACTGCAATCTGCTTCTTGCTGGCCTCCCACTTAGTCACCTCTCCCCTCTCCAGTCTGTTCAAAACTCTGCTGCCCGTCTCATCTTCCGCCAGGGTCGCTTTACTCATACTACCCCTCTCCT
The DNA here is from genome assembly GCF_901765095.1 of Microcaecilia unicolor. NCBI lineage: Eukaryota > Metazoa > Chordata > Amphibia > Gymnophiona > Siphonopidae > Microcaecilia > Microcaecilia unicolor. The sequence continues at coordinate 66,634,631 of NC_044041.1, forward strand.
CAAGACCCTTCACTGGCTCCCTATCCGTTTTCGCATCCTGTTCAAACTTCTTCTACTAACCTATAAATGTATTCACTCTGCTGCTCCCCAGTATCTCTCCACACTCGTCCTTCCCTACACCCCTTCCCGTGCACTCCGCTCCATGGATAAATCCTTCTTATCTGTTCCCTTCTCCACTACTGCCAACTCCAGACTTCGCGCCTTCTGTCTCGCTGCACCCTACGCCTGGAATAAACTTCCTGAGCCCCTACGTCTTGCCCCATCCTTGGCCACCTTTAAATCTAGACTGAAAGCCCACCTCTTTAACATTGCTTTTGACTCGTAACCACTTGTAACCACTCGCCTCCACCTACTCTCCTCTCTTCCTTCCCGTTCACATTAATTGATTTGATTTGCTTACTTTATTTATTTTTTGTCTATTAGATTGTAAGCTCTTTGAGCAGGGACTGTCTTTCTTCTATGTTTGTGCAGCGCTGCGTATGCCTTGTAGCGCTATAGAAATGCTAAATAGTAGTAGTAGTAGGTCTCATGGCCAAAAACATTTCGCGCTTCAGTGGAGTAGATTTGGCGAAGTCCAGGACAACAAGCACCTTCTTCCCCTTAGTAAGAATGTTCCTACTGTCTGCCATGCTGAGGATCTGCAGCTTTTGCTGATATGTCAACAAAATTAAGACAAGTGGGTGAGTTGCTTTGGCGATGGAGCCACTGGTGGCGGCAATACGTGAGAATGTCGATATCGCAAGAGTCTGGGTAGGAGCCCAGGAACATAAAATAGCATTATTTGCGGACGACGTTCTCTTGTATTTGACAAAGCCTTTGGTTTATTTATTTTTTGTTACATTTGTACCCCGCGCTTTCCCACTCATGGCAGGCTCAATGCGGCTTACATGGGGCAATGGAGGGTTAAGTGACTTGCCCAGAGTCACAAGGAGCTGCCTGTGCCTAAAGTGGGAATCAAACTCACCAATCTGATGAGGGAGATAGAGGGTTACACCAGGATATCAGGATATAAGTTGAATGCTAGCAAATCAATGGGTATGACCGTGGGCCTCTCACCAAGTATGTCGAAAATGTTGAAGACATCCTTTGCTTTTAAATGGGCAGAAAGGGATTTACAGTACCTGGGGGTGCAAATTCCTAAACATTTGCCTGAGCTGTTTGATGTGAACTACCCGGGACTTAAGAAAGAAATATTAAGAGACTTGGACCGCTGGATGCCTATGGGGATATCTTGGCTGGGTCGGATAGCTACCATTAAGATGAATGTGCTGCCATGTCTCCTGTACTTATTTCAAGTAATCTCTATGCGAGTGTCTCTGTCATTTCTGTCAGGTTTGCAGGAAAGCCTAAACAGGTTCATCTGGAACCAGAAGAGACCGAGTCTCTCCCGGCGCTCTTGTATAAGAGTAGAAAGGAGGGAGGACTGGGAGTCCCTAACCTCTTCTGGTACTATTGTGCGGCACAGTCAAGGGCGGCGGTAGAGTGGTTTCGTGCAGATGAACATAAACTATGGGTCCAACTGGAGCAATCCTTGGTGGGAGTTCGTAAACTAGGGCATTTAATGTGGTTGCCGGCTAGGTATAGAGGTCAGGTAGATAAATTTCCGCCTACAGTGCAAGCCACATTTTACTATTGGGAACTTATGTTTGGGGAACACCAGCCCCCAACGTCTGGCCTTGCACTGATAGTGGATAACCCAGGGTTCTCCCCAAGGGTGGGAGATACTGTCTTTTGTAGATGGGCGAAAAACGGTCTAGACACGTGGGGACAATTACATGTGGGAACAAAAGTGATACCCTTTGAGAACTTGGTAGAAGGTTATAGACTTAGGATGGATGATCTCTATGCACACTTACAGACCCTTCACTATTTGCAAGGACCTGCCTATGTAGGATGCATGAAGAGGGAGGCCCATCCCCCGGAGCTTTTGTGCGTAAATTTTAAGACCACACGCGGTATGATATCTTCCCTATATACACATCTATATACACATCTGATAGCTCGACACAGACCCTCTCTTATATACAGGAGGAGGGGGGAGCAAGAGTTGAACTTTGCTCTACCAGAGACAGGCTGGGTGCAGCTGGAGAATACTGAAGTCTGCACAATCGGTGGCATTGCAGGAGAATACGCTCAAAGTTTTTTTACAGGTGGTATCTAACGCCTGTAAGGTTACACCATATGTACCCGTCAGTGACGTGGGCATGTTGGAGGCAGTGTGAGGGGGGTTGGGTACTATGGGACACATATGCCTGCTTATAATCGAACGAGAAAAACGCCCAAGTTCCGACCTAAATCGGGAGATGGACGTTTATCTCACAAAAACGAATAACGCGGTATAATCGAAAGCCGAACTTGGATGTTTTCAACTGCACTGCATCGCGGAAGCGTACAAAGTTGACGGAGGCGTGGTGAAGGCGGGACTGGGGCATGGTTATCACCCGAACAGAGATGGGCGCCTTTCGCCGATAATGGAAAAAAAGTATGCGTTTGTAGCTAGAATTTAGGGCACTTTTCCTGGACCCTGTTTTTTCACGAATAAGGCCCCAAAAAGTGCCCTAAATGACCAGATTACCCCCAGAGGGAATCGGGGATGACCTCCCCTGACTCCCCCAGTGGTCACTAACCCCCTCCCACCACAAAAAAATTATGTTTCACAACTTTTTATTTTCACCCTCAAATGTCATACCCACCTCCCTGGCAGCAGTATGCGGGTCCCTAGAGCAGTTGTTAGGGGGTGCAGTGGACTTCAGGCAGGTGGACCCAGGCCCATCTCCCCCCTACCTGTTACAATTGTGCTGCTTAATGCTTAGTCGTCCAACCCCCCCAAACCCACTGTACCCACATGTAGGTGCCCCCCTTCACCCCTTAGGGCTATAGTAATGGTGTAGACTTGTGGGCAGTGGGTTTTGAGGGGGAATTTGGGGGCTCAACACACAAGGGAAGGGTGCTATGCACCTGGGAGCTCTTTTACCTTTTTTTTTTTTTTTTTTGTAAAAGTGCCCCCTAGGGTGCTCGGTTGGTGTCCTGGCATGTGAGGGGGACCAGTGCACTACGAATCCTGGTCCCTCCCATGAACAAATGCCTTGGATTTATTCATTTTTGAGCTGGGCGCTTTCATTTTCCATTATCGCTGAAAAACAAAAACGCCCAGCTCACAAATTGTCGAATAAAACATGGACGTCTATTTTTTTCGAAAATACGGTTCGGTCCGCCCCTTCACGGACCCGTTCTCTGAAATAAACGCCCATGGAGATAGACGTTTTCGTTCGATTATGCCCCTCATGGTGGTCTTGCCGCAAGACAGGCGTACTGGAGGGGGGTTCAATGTAGGCTCCAACAATGGGTTGGAAGGTCTGTGCAGTGGCATCCTCTGATCTTTGTACTGGGGGGGCGGCCTGCGGGACTACAGTTGAATCAATGGCTGCTGGTGCGGGGAGCCTTGCAGGCCGCCCGAATTAACCTGGCAAAGAATCGGAAGGCTCCGCGGGTCCCATCGCTGATTGATTGGATTACGAAAGTGAGATACATATGTGAGATGGAGAGACTGACGGCTGTGAAATGGAGAACTGAACCCAAATGGGAGAAAGTGTGGCTGCCTTTCTTGACTGCTTGTTCGTGATAGCTGATGAATGGTCTGAGAAGGGAGGGAGGGGGAAGTGGGGAGTGTAAGGTGGGGGACCATAGGGGTAGAATGGGGGGTAGGTACATAGGGAGGGAGGGGGGAAGGGTAATATAAAATTGGATTAAAAATTGAAGTATACAATGAGCTGTATTTTCAAAGCACTTAGCCTCCCAAAGTTCCATAGAAACCTATGGAACTTAGCCTCCCAAAGTGCTTTGAAAATATGCCTCAATGTGTCTACTGTGGGACCGATGACTTCATAAGGTACTTTATGTTTTAATATTTAATATTATGTTTGGCTCACTGGGAATATGATGTAATGAGCCGAGTTCAGTATGTTTGGTGTTATGTTCTTAAAGCTCAATAAAGACTTCTATAAATTAAAATTAAAAAAAAAGACAAGTGGGTGAGGGTATTCAGATCTGTCAACAGGCCAAAAGGATGTTTTATGTGTTCACTCGATTTCTAGCATGTTTTGAAAGAAAAGAATGAGAATCCAAGCTTGTAGAAAAACAATCATATCCAATCCCGAAGCCCCGGAATTCGTATGTTACCATGGTAGTTTCTGTTAGACAGCTCTTCAGTGTTCCATTCTAACTTTTTAAGCAAACCAGCCTGCTTTTCTAAAGATGCCATTGCCATTTGCAGTTATACTGATTGAGATTCCATCTTCTCAAGCCTCAAATTAAATTGCACCAGAGCTGTGGTTAATTCTCTGAGTTGTGTTTGTACTTCACTGGACTTCTTGAAATGTGTAGTGACTAATTCTTTCAGTGCTGTAAGCTCCACCATTAAAGCTTCTATGTATGCCGAGGCCTCTTTACAGTCTGCCATTTTCTCCGATGCTGGTGGATCTTTTGAGCTTGTAATTCTTGAAGGTAGTTGGAAAGGCTGGTCATTCTTACTCGTTTTTGATCCTGACATTTTTTTTGTAGAAGCTAAAAATGACAAAGCACAAAAATCTGCCAATTCAAGATCTAAAATAATACTATTAAATGCAAGGAAGCGGGAGCTACAACCATCCAGTTCAAAGGCTATTTCTAACCAATCTGGCATTAAGGTTTTGTTAATCTTCATCATTATTCTCCATATGAGACTGCTATGAAGCATCCATTCATATTCTTCTCCATGCTCTTCTAATTTCACATATAGATTATTGTAAATTGGTTTATGTCGGTATCTTATAGGCAAACATCAAAAGACTATAGACTCTTCAGAATATGGCTGTCCATTTTCTTTGTCAGGCTAAAAAGTATGATCACATTACTCCACTCTACATTCAAAAACACTGGCTTCCAATTCATTATCAAATACAGTTTAAAATACTGATTCTCTCTTACCAAGCTTTTAATGACTGTCCAGACCACAGACCACCAAAATTTCACAATCAACCACCAAACATACCAAATTAGAACACAGTTAAGACTTCTGGGAATTACTCTTGACAAACACCTAACACTAGGTAGTCAAATATCAGAATTAAACAACCAAGTGCTTCAGAACATTATGGAAACTGCAAAGGATCAGAGACTACTTTCCAAGACAATCATTCTGGATTATAGCACAATTGACGATACTATCACAACTAGATTACTGCAATGCAGCATATGTGGGTTTCAAGGAAAGCGCACTGAAAACACTGTAAACTTTCCAAAATATGGCAGCAAGACTTATTTTCAAGAAATCGACATACGAAAGAGCTACCCCCCCCCCCCCCCCCCTACTCGAAACACTGCACTGGCTACCTATCAAGGCAAGACTGATCTTCAAAGCATGCACCATCTTCCATAAAGTATTACTTGCAGGCTTATTTTCGAAAGAGAAGGATGCCCGTCTTTCAACACAAATTGGAAGATGGGCATCCTTCTCACAGGGTTGTCCAAATTGGTATAATCGAAAGCCGATTTTGGGCGTCCTCAACTGCTTTCCGTCACAGGGATGGTCAAAGTTCACGGGGGCATGTCAGAGGCATAGCGAAGGTGGGACTTGGGTGTGCCTAACACATGGACGTCCTCGACCCATAATGGAAAAAAAAAGGCATCCCTGACGAGCACTTGGACGACTTTACCTGGTCCTGTTTTTCTTACGATCAAGGCACAAAAAGGTGCTGACCAGATGACCACCAGAGAGAATTGGGGATCACCTCCCGTTACTCCCCCAGTGGTCACTAACCCCCTCCCACCCTCAAAAAAAATCTTTCAAAATATTTTGTGCCTCAAATGTCATACACAGGTCCATCACAGCAGTATGCAGGTCCCTGGAGCAGTTTTAGTGGGTGCAGTGCACTTCAGGCAGGCAGACCCAGGCCCATCCCCCCCTGCCTGTTACACTTGTGGTGGTAACTGTGAGCCCTCCATAACCCACCACAAACCCACTGTGCCCCCCCCTTCACCTGTAAGGGCTATGGTAGTGCTGTACAGTTGTGGGGAGTGGGTTTTGGGCTCAGCACACAAGATAAGGGAGCTATGTACCTGGGTGCAATTTATGACGTCCACTTCAGTACACCCTAGGGTGCCCGGTTGGTGTCCTGGTACGTCAGGGGACCAGTGCACTACGAATGCTGGCTCCTCCCACGAACAAAGGACTTGCATTTAGTCATTTCTGAGATGGGCGTCCTTGGTTTCCATTATTGCCGAAACTAAGAAACGAGCAAGTTCTAGGGACGACCATCTCTAAGGACGATCTAAATTTCAGGATTTCGGCGTCCCCGACCGTATTATCGAAACGAAAGAAGGATGCCCATCTTGTTTCGATAATAGGGGTTTCCCCGCCCCTCCATCAGGACGTTTTGCGAGGACGTCCTCAGCAAAACTTGGGCATCCCTTTCGATTATGCCCCTCTTGGTCAGTCACCAGAATATATGATAGACATGATTGAACTATCCCCAAGAAACCCAAGCACGGAAGCCAGAAACTACCTACTTCTTCACCTACCGAACTGTCGAAATATAATGTACAAATCTATTTACGTGGCCAGTTTCAATTATCTGGGTTCCAAATGGTGGAACTCAGTACCAAAGATCACAAGAAGCATTACGAACTGTCTACACTTTAGGAAAAAACTGAAAACATACCTCTTAAAAAAATTCTACTATAAATAATTTAGCCATCAATATCCATCCCAAATACAAATCATAGATGAACATGAGAAGCCATCCCAAGTACAAATCATAGATGAACATGAGAAGCCCAGACCAAAGTGCAAACAGAAACTGTAAATCATCAACACAAGTATCAATACAAAATATAAAACGTAAGAACACAATTGTAACAAACAGCCAGAACATAATTTGTAAGCCACTTTGAACCAAAACCTGTTTTTGTATAACAGTGGGATACAAGAATGTAAAAATAAATAAATAGATCTTGCATCATTGATTGTCCCTTATGTGCCTGTGTGGCTCATCCCCTCATTTCATGAACATCATTTAGCTTTTACTGCCCCTTCCCAAGTGCATTTTGAAGCCATAAGGCATTCTGCCTTTTTCTGCTTAGTGCTCGCATTATGGAATTAATTACCTCTGACTCTAAGGGCTGAACTGATCTTTAAGGCCATTAAATTTATTTTTAAAAACCCTTTTTTCAGTAGACTTTCAGAGGGTCAGGCTTGGAGTTGTAGGATTACCAGTGTTGTCCTATTATCTAATGACCATTTTCTTTTAATGAGAGTGAGTGTCCCTTCCTTGTATTTTATGGAGTTCCTTTCTTAATATTTATTTTATGGATTGTATACTGCTTTCACCTGTCTGTCAAAAGAGAGCGGTATAGTAAGTAATAAAAGATCATTTAGGGCGACTACTCTGACTAGTTATATTTCCAGGAGTGGCATTAAATAGAATAGGTTCTAAAGAAGACAAGGAACTTGATCTCCCCCTAACATAGCAAGATCTTAAAACAACATAATGGCCCTGGCCACAAACCACTGGGATAGTACATAACACAGAATCACAGAGCACAGTCCAAAAGATTACTCACAGCAGCCAGAGATACCAGATAAGAATGTCATCCAAGCACCCAAAGGAGCTTCTTGGTCTCTCACCTTTTTTGGTGCAACACCTCTGGTGTCAGTCCCAGAGCTGTATCTGCACTCCCAGGGGATGGAGCCAGCAGTGTTCAGTTTGGGAACCACAGAATAAGACAAGCCAGGACTGCAGGTGGTACTCACCAAATGACACTAGGTTAACTGCAGTCCATAGCACAGTTGACAAAGTCTAGGTGGATAGAAAGGCAATCACTCAGTTGGTTCTTGGCCTATATCCACATTCCCTGATGATGTCACCAGGATGGAGTCAGCAATGTTCAGTTTGAGAACCATGGAGTAAGACAAGCCAGGGCTGCAGAGGGTACTCACCAATGACCACAAAAAAGGAGGAAGAACGAAACTCCACAAGAAATACAAACACCACCAACAGTGGAGGCAACCATAATGACAGAACTATGCAAAGTGCAAGCAATGTTGTTCAGTTGCTATGAGGGACTCGCCAATGACACCCGGCTAATTGCAACTCACAACAGGCACAGATGACAAATTGCCAATGGATTAAGTTTTGCTTTATCAGTTTTTCACCCAGTTTACTGCTTTCTTTCCTATTCATACAGTTTCTAGTATACTTACTAATCTTTTGTGCAGAACAGTGTCCAAAGCCTTAATGAAGCATATGTAGGCAACATCCACCACAGCTCTCAAGCAACCCTCTTGTCGCCTAATTCAAAGAACTCAAGTTTGTCTGAGAGGATTTTCCCTTTGTTGAAACCATGTGATCTGGGATCCTGCAATCTACTTCTATAAAGGTGCTGCTTTATTTTGCTTTAGCAGTGTTACAATGGATTTTCTAACCACTGAAGTTAAAGATGACAAATCTGATTGCATACTTGCCTGCCATCTCATAATTTTTGAGATGGAGAAGGTGCATTCAGCAGCACTCTCTTGTGCTCTTTTAGTCCTGCCTGTTCTCTTCAGCCTGTGTTCTTTTGTATTGTCTAAATTGGCACTTATCAAACTTTCTATAGCCATGATCCAATTATTGTGGCCATAGAAAGCTTGTAGTCCTTCAAATTGCTACTTCTCCTTCCATCCACCCATACCTTTAGGACTTCTTCAACATTATCACTTATCTTCAAGTCAACCTTGAAGTCTAGGATTCCAATGGGAGCAAAATTTAAAGTTGCCACATTTCTTATGGTCATGTGAGCTGATTATCAATGGGAAACTCCTCAAGGAGAATTCCTTTTGAAAATTCAGGATGAGTACTTCTGCATTTATCAATTTTCCATCTAAATATTGCCTCCATAATGAATGGTTAGAAAGTTGGGAAGTATCTAGCCCAGCATCCTACTTCAAACAGTGGCCAATCCAGATCACAAGTACCTGGCAGAATCCCAAAGAGTAGCAAGAGTCCATTCTACCGACCTTAGGGTTAAGTAGTGGCTTTCCCCATGGATGAATGAGCAGCTCCATAGTAATTAGCAGATTTTCCCACCACTGGTGAGGCTTACCAGCCTGTAGTTTCCCACTTCCTTTTTGTCACCGTTTTTGTGAAGAGGGACCACACCCATGCTTCTCCAATCTTATGGAACCTCTCCCATCTCCAAGGATATATTAGTCAAACCTTTAAGAGGAGCTACCAGAACATGTCTGATATTTCTCAGTATCCTGAGATTTATCTCATCCTGACCCATAGTTTTGTCCACTTTCAGTTTTCCAACTTGTTCATAAATACTTTCTACTGTGAATGATGCAGTATCAACTTTATTCCCATGTATATCTTTGTTAGCCGACTGTGGCCCTTCTCTAGAATTTTATTTACAGAAGTATAATTTGTTTAGTGTGTCTGCTTTTTCCTCATCATGATCTACACAGCGGTACAATTCAAGTAAAAAGTTGAAGAATGTATGACCAAGAGCACTGATGACAGCAGGATAACAAGAATGGAAAATGAGCAATAGGCTAAGAATGTGAGCAAGTGTTTGCCAGACAGATAGGGTTCAAGGCATTTGTTGGTGCAAGGAAAACCAGTTTAGTAAACAGTGAGGTGTATTTTCAAAGCCCTTAGACTTGCAAAGTTACATAGTAACCTATAGAACTTGGTAAGTCTAAGTGCTTTGAAAATGAACCACACTGCAGTGTGGTTAGGAATTCTAGAACGAGAAAGGAGAGGAGAGAGAACAGCAGAATTCCAACACTAAACACAAAAGCTGCTGGTACCAATGGTTGCTGCTAACTAACATCAAATTAGAAATTTTTTATATGAAAAATTAAATATCAGAATGTGATTAAGACCAACATTTAAACAAGTCAGTCTTCTGTCATCAGTTCCCTTATATTGTATGAGTTTGTGATAGTAATGCTTTATTTGCATATAAAAATGTACTCTCCTTCTCAAAGTATTGGAACCAAAGGAAAAATTCCTTATTGTGATACATATTCATCATTGCAAGAGTCCATACATTGGCAAGGGAATTCATTTTTCATGCAAATGAAATCTAAAAATATAGCTACAATGAACATATACAGATATGGAATCAATCATAAAAGATTGACTTGATTATATTGATTCTCCGAGGACAAGCAGGCTGCTTGTTCTCACGACTGGGTTGACGTCCACGGCAGCCCCTCAAACTGGACGAAAAATCTTGCCGGAGGTCCTGCACGCAGGGTACGCCAACCGCGCATGTGCGGCCATCTTCCCGCCCGTGCACGACCGTTCCCACTCAGTTTTTTGCTTTCCGCGCTAGAGAGAGACGCGTCTTCGTCCCTCTCCGTGTCAGCCCCGGACAACCGATTTGCGGCCTAGTCCGCGCTTTTACTTTATATATTTCTTTTTTCCGCACCTTCGCACGCCTCTCTATTTTTTTTTTAAAGGTTTTTCCTTTCCCTTCCCCTCGTCGAGTTTCTTCGTGGGGTCGCCTCGTCGCAGCCTTTTCTTCCTTTTTGTGGTGTGCTTTTCACCGCCACCATCGATGATTTTGAACTCGCCGACACGATTTTTCCGTCGATGTCCTCGAAGGTCCCGAGCGGATTCAAGAAGTGTGGTCGGTGCGGCCGGCAGATCTCGCAGACCGATCCTCACGCTTGGTGCCTCCAGTGTCTCGGCCCGGAGCATAATTCCAAAGCGTACACCTTGTGTCTCGGCTTGCAGAAGCGGACGCAGGTGGCGAGGCAAGTTCTTCGGGACCGTCTTTTTGGAACTTGCGCCGGCCCTTCGACGTCGACCTCGACGGCATCGGTGTTGACGGCCGGGTCTTCAGTACCGGTACCAATGTCGACGTCTTCGGCGCCGACTATGGCACCGACCCCAGGAGCACAGGTTCCCTTGGCCCGACGACCTGACGGCGGCAGTGAGCGGCCGCATTGGCAGTCCGCCCCGGCCACTCCCGCTGCTCAGGGCCATCGGGACCGAACCCTGTCGGATCCAATCCCTAGAGGCCGTGGAGACTCCACCTCCTCCTCGTCTATGCCACGGAGCGCCGATGACGGTCATCGGAAGAAAGCTGCGAAGAAGCACCGTCATCGGTCGCCCACGGAGCATGGGACTGGCAGCTCCGGGACGTCGAGAGAAGACTCGTCCCCCAGGAAGCGACAGCGCCGGGAGGAGCGCTCCCCCTCTATCGAAGAGGTGTCGATGCGCAGGTCGTCGGGTACCCCGGTACCGTCTCCTGGACCCGGACAGCTTCCAGCACCGACGCCCGCACCTGCCCCCCTGCCTCTCCCGACAGCGGGCCTAGACAAGTGCCTCCGAGCCATCCTTCCGGGGATCCTGGAAGGGCTGATGCGCCAGGCCTTGCCGCACGGGGGGTGCTTGCGCCCTCGGTGCCGTTGATGGAGGCACCGGTGAGCTCTGGTCCAGTGATTTGGTCTTCGGCGCCGCTTGCGGCACCGGTGTCGATCGCCACTCAGGTGGAATCCCCGTCGACGTTGATGGAGGGAGCTTTGTCCCCGCTGGCGCGGGAGTCCACCTCTCGACACCCTCGTCAAGGACATGGTTCCTTGCAGTCGAGACGGGCCCGGTTGCGGTCTGAGCTGAGAGAGCTCATGTCCGACACCGAGGAGGAGGCCTCGTGGGGGGAGGAGAAGGACCCCAGATATTTCTCCTCCGAGGAGTCTGTGGGTCTTCCCTCCGACCCCACACCTTCACCGGAGAGGAAGCTCTCGCCCCCTGAGAGCCTCTCTTTCGCCTCTTTTGTTCGGGACATGTCTATCAGCATTCCCTTTCCCGTGGTAACTGGATGAGCCGAGGGCGGAGATACTCGAAGTCCTCGACTATCCATCACCACCTAGAGAGTCTTCCACGGCACCGTTGCACAATGTCCTCAAGGAGACACTGCTTCGGAACTGGTTGAAGCCATTATCTAATCCCACCATTCCCAAGAAAGCGGAGTCCCAATACAGAATCCACTCAGACCCGGAGTTGATGCGGCCTTAACTGCCTCCTATCTCAGCGGACGTGGACTCTGCTCTCAAGAGAGCACGGAGTTAGAGGGATACCGCTTCGGCGCCCCCTGGGCGGGAGTCTCGCACTCTGGACTCGCGTCCCCTGGGCGGGAGTCTCGCACTCTGGACTCGTTTGGGAGGAAGGCCTACCATTCTTCCATGCTCGTGACCAGAATACAATCATACCAGCTCTACACGAGCATCCACATGCGGAACAATGTGCGGCAACTGGCGGACCTGGTTGACAAGCTCCCCTGGAGCGGTCCAGGCCATTTCAGGAGGTGGTCAGGCAGCTGAAGGCGTGCAGAAAATTCCTGTCCAGGGGTATCTATGACACCTGTGATGTGGCATCCAGAGCTGCGGCCCAAGGTATAGTGATGCGCAGACTCTCCTGGCTGCGTGCCTCTGACCCGGACAACCGCACCCAGCAGCAGCTGGCGGATGTCCCTTGCCAGGGGGATAACATTTTTTGCGAGAAGGTCGAGCAGTTGGTGGACCAACTACACCAGCGGGAACGCGCTCTCGACAAGCTCTCCCACCAGGCGCCTTCAGCATCCACCTCCGCAGGTGAACATTTTTCCTGGGCCTGGCAGGCTGCACCCTACGCCTACAGCAAGCGTAGGTACACCCAGCCAGCCCGAAGGCCTCCTCAGGCACAGGGACAGTCCCAGTGCGCTCGTTCCCGTCAACAGCGTGAGCCTAAGCAGCCCCCCACGCCTCCACAGCAAAATCAGGGGACGAGCTTTTGACTGGATCCATGGGAGCATAGCCGCCATCAAAGTAGCCGTGCTGGACGGCCTGCCGGTCGGGAGGAGGTTGAAAGTTTTTCACCAAAGGTGGCCTCTCATAACCTCCGACCAGTGGGTTCTCCAAATAGTACGGTATTAGGTCTCCACCCCACCAAATTGTCCACTGGGAGCTCAATCCTTCAGCTCCCTTCACAAGCAGGTACTTGCAGAGGAACTCTCCGCCCTTCTCAGCACCAATGCGGTCGAGCCCGTGCCACCCGGGCAGGAAGGGCAGGGATTCTATTCCAGGTACTTCCTTGTGGAAAAGAAAACAGGGGGGATGCGTCCCATCCTAGACCTCAGAGGCCTGAATAAATATCTGGTGCGAGAAAAGTTCAGGATGCTTTCCTTGGGCACCCTTCTACCCATGATTCAGAAAGACGATTGGCTATGTTCCCTGGATTTAAAGGATGCTTATACTCGCATCCCGATACTGCCAGCTCACAGACAGTATCTTCGATTCCGTCTGGGGACAAGTCACTTTCAGTATTGTGTGCTGCTCTTTGGGCTCGCCTCTGCACCACGGGTGTTCACGAAGTGTCTCGTGGTGGTTGCGGCGTACCTACGCAAGCTGGGGGTGCACGTGTTCCCATATCTCGACGATTGGCTAGTGAAGAGCACCTCAGAGGCAGGAGCTCTTTGGTCCATTCAGTGCACTATTCAACTTCTGGAGCTGCTGGGGTTTGTGATAAATTACCCGAAGTCCCATCTCCAGCCAGTCCAATCTCTGGAATTCATAGGAGCTCTGCTGAATTCACAGACGGCTCAGGCCTATCTTCCCGAGGCGAGAGCTCAGAATCTTCTGTCCCTCGCTTCCCAGACCAGAGCATCCCAGCAGATCACAGCTCGGCAGATGTTGAGACTCCTGGGCCATATGGCCTCTACAGTCCATGTGACTCCCATGGCTTGTCTTCACATGAGATCAGCTCAATGGACCCTAGCTTCCCAGTGGTGCCAAGCCACTGGGAATCTAGAAGATGTCATCCGCCTGTCCATCAGTTGTCGTAATTCGCTGCACTGGTGGACAATTCGGACCAATTTGACCCTGGGACGCCCATTCCAAATTCCTCAGCCCACAAAAGTGCTGACGACGGATGCATCTCGCCTATGGTGGGGAGCTCATGTCGATGGGTTCCACACCCAGGGGGTGTGGTCCCCCCAGGAACAAGGTCTTCAGATCAACCTCCTGGAGCTCCAAGCGGTCTGGAACACGCTGAAGGCCTTCAGGGATCAGCTATTCTCCCAAATTATCCAAATTCAGACAGACAATCAGGTTGCAATGTATTATATCAACAAACAGGGAGGCACCGGATCCCGCCCTCTGTGTCGGGAAGCCGTCGGGATGTGGCATTGGGCAAGCCAGTACGGCACGCTTCTCCAAGCCACATACCTGGCAGGCATAAACAACAGTCTGGCCGACAGATTGAGCAGACTCATGCAACCGCACGAATGGTCGCTCCATTCCCTGGTGGTACGCAAGATCTTCCGAGTGTGGGGCACCCCCTCGGTGGACCTTTTCACCTCCCAGACCAATCACAAGCTGCCTCAGTTCTGTTCCAGACTTCAGGCACACGGCAGGCTGGCGTCGGATGCCTTTCTCCTCCATTGGGGGACGGACCTCCTGTACGCTTATCCTACCATACCTTTGGTGGGGAAGACCTTACTGAAGCTCAAGCAAGACCGCGGCACCATGATTCTGATCGCGCCTTTTTGGCCCCGTCAGATCTGGTTCCCTCTTCTTCTGGAGTTGTCCTCCGAAGAACCATGGAGATTGGAGTATTTTCCAGCTCTCATTTTACAGAACAACGGAGCGCTTCTGCACCCCAACCTTCAGTCTCTGGCTCTCACGGCCTGGATGTTGAGGGCGTAGACTTTGCTTCGTTGGGTCTCTCTGAGGGAGTCTCCTGCATCTTGCTTGCCTCCAGGAAGGATTCCACTAAAAAGAGTTACTTTTGTAAGTGGAGGAGGTTTGCCATTTGGTGTGAGAGCAGGGCCCTAGAACCTCGTTCTTGTCCTGCACAGACCCTGCTTGAATACCTTCTACACTTATCAGAGTCGGGTCTCAAGACCAACTCAGTAAGGAATCACCTTAGTGCAATTAGCGCTTACCATCATCGTGTAGACGGTACAGCCATCTCTGGAGAGCCTTTAGTCGTTCGATTCATGAGAGGCTTGCTTTTGTCAAAGCCCCCTGTCAAGCCTCCTACAGTGTCATGGGATCTCAATGTCGTCCTCACCCAGCTGATGAAATCTCCTTTTGAGCCACTGATTTCATGCCATCTGAAGTACTTGACCTGGAAGGTCATTTTCTTGGTGGCAGTTACTTCAGCTCGTAGAGTCAGTGAGCTGCAGGCCCTGGTAGCTCATGCTCCTTATACAAAATTTCATCATAACAGAGTAGTCCTCCGCACTCACCCTAAGTTCCTGCCGAAGGTGGTGTCGTAGTTCCATCTTAACCAGTCAATCGTCTTGCCAACATTCTTTCCCAGACCGCATACCCACCCTGCTGAATGTCAGTTGCACACATTGGACTGCAAAAGAGCATTGGCCTTCTACCTGGAGCGGTCACAGCCCCACAGACAGTCCGCCCAATTGTATTTTTCGACCCCAACAGGAAGGAGGTCGCTGTTGGGAAACGCACCATCTCCAATTGGCTAGCAGATTGCATTTTCTTCACTTACACCCAGGCTGGGCTCACTCTTGAGGGTCATGTCACGGCTCACAATGTTAGAGCTATGGCTACGTCAGTGGCCCACTTGAAGTCAGCCACTATTGAAGAGATTTGCAAGGCTGCGACGTGGTCATCTGTCCACACATTCACATCTCATTACTTCCTACAGCAGGATACCCGACGCGACAGTCGGTTCGGGCAGTCGGTGCTGCAGAATCTGTTTGGGGTTTGAATCCAACTCCACCCTCCAGGACCCGGTTTTATTCTGTTCAGGCTGCACTCTAAGTTAATTGTTCTTCATAGGTCAATTTCTGTTTTGCCCTTGCCGTTGCGAGGTTCAATTGAACTTGTTTTTTTGTTTTGAGTGAGCCTGAGAGCTAGGGATACCCCAGTCGTGAGAACAAGCAGCCTGCTTGTCCTCGGAGAAAGCGAATGAAACATACCTGTAGCAGGTGTTCTCCGAGGACAGCAGGCTGATTGTTCCCACCTTCCCTCCCTCCTCCCCTTTGGAGTTGCGTTTTTTCCTCATTTCTTTGCTTGTCATTAAACTGAGCGGGAACGGTCACGCACGGGCGGGAAGATGGCCGCACATGCGCGGTGGGCGTGCCCTGCGTGCGAGACCTCCCGCGAGATTTTTCGTCCGGTTTGAGGGGCTGCCGTGGACGTCAACCCAGTCATGAGAACAGCCTGCTGTCCTCGGAGAACACCTGCTACAGGTATGTATCATTCGCTTTCTTGGTGTTAGACACATTCTGAGGGATTGTTTTTCATATTAACTAATTTCAACATTTGAGATGTCAGAAGTAATAATGGACTTCGTTAGTGTTTAAGTAGCAGATTCTCAAGAGAAGGTTATCTTTTTTTTTTTTTTTTTGCAATGACTTAATGAAGGGAACAAATGACTTTGAGTTTCATCACAAATGATGACCAGTACAAAAAAAGACAGTCTGTTTATCGATCTTTATTTCTACTGAAGGAGACTAAAGCAGCCATAAGGAAACTGCCCAGTATGCTGGATTAAGCATTGATCTTGCTCAGGTACTAACTAGTACAGAAGACAAATATTTTGAGGTACAAGCATGATTTGATTTTCATCAAGTAATCTATATTTATAAAGGAGAAGTTTATTGTCGTTTTAAGAATTCTACAACTTTGAGTACTGAAATGTCCCTCATTATGGTAGATGAATATAATCTATTTCAACAATTTGTTTTGCAAATACTGGTACTGAAACAGGAATCTAACATCAATTGTTTCTGTAACCTCTAGATATGCCATACATTATGAAACTGGAGTCTCACCCTCACACAACATGCTGGCCTGGAAGAATACTCTACTTATTAGCACCCAGTTTTCCTGATAAGCAGCGCTGGGTCACTGCACTAGAGTCTGTTGTTGCAGGAGGGAGGGTTTCCAGAGAAAAAGCTGAAGCTGATGCTGTGAGTATAAAAAGGACAAAGAATTTTGAACAGTTTTGGAAAGAACAAATTATTTATGGCTTTGATATTATATTAAGTTGGCTAAAGCTTTTGGGATATGATATGTTTATAGGTAAACATATCATACACACTAGTAAAAAAGGCCCGTTTCTGGATCAAATGAAACGGGCGCTAGCAATGTTTTCCTCCCCAACACCCCCTCCCTCCCTACCCACCGGTTCGTCATTCTGAAGCCACTGACGCCATAGGTCCGCACCTCGTGAACGCACCTTCATCAGCTTCTTGGTTGTGAAGCCACTGACACCATTGCTCCGCCCTCGATGCGTGATGCCATTGCTCCGCCCTCGACGTCATCACATTTGACGCGAGGGCGGGGCCCAGCGACTTGGTGCTTTCGGTGGCTTCACCACCACGAACCCTTCATTACGGAAGTGACGTCAGTGTCCTCAGAACGTTGAGGGTGAGTTTTATTATATATATATATATATATATATATATATATATATATTTGGTACAATCATTGGTACTTAGTCATCTGGATTACTGCAACTCACTTTACGCTGGCTGTAAAGAACAAATACTTAAAACACTCCAGACAGCTCAGAATAAAGCAGCCAGACTAATATTCGGCACACCAAAATACAAAAGCGCGAAACCCTTGCGGGAAAAATTACACTGGCTCCCACTAAAGGAACGTATCACGTTCAAACTTTGCACCCTGGTCCACAAGATCTTCCATGGTGATGCCCCAGCCTATATGTCAGACCTGATAGACCTACCACCCAGGAATGCAAAAAGATCCTCTCGCACATTTCTTAATTTACATCCTCCCAAATGCAAGGGTCTGAAATACAAATCAATGCATGCATCTACCTTTTCCTATACGAGCACGCAACTTTGGAACGCGCTGCCACGTAACCTGAAAACGGTCTATGAATTGACCAATTTCCGCAAACTATTGAAAACCTATCTTTTCGACAAGATATATCACAACGATCAGCATGTGTAACTGTATAATTCAACATGTGTAACTGTATAGTCTTAAAACTTCTAGACTGTCTTATAATGTGTTATAATGTCTTTCTGCTCTAACGCCCTCATCTATCTTACTACCATGTAACACAAAACCCTCTGTAAACCAAATGTATATTCAATGCTACTTCCAGTATCCATGACGAAATGTAAGCCACATTGAGCCTGCAAAGAGGTGGGATAATGTGGGATACAAATGCCATAAAACAAAATTATATATATTATATATATATATATATATATATATATATATATATATATATATATATATATATTTCTCCGAGGACAAGCAGGCTGCTTGTTGTCACTGATGGGTGACGTCCTACGGCAGCCTCAGGATCGGAGATCTTCCTAGCAACAAAGTTTGCTAGCCCTCACGCACACATGCGCACACCGCGCATGTGCGACCGTTTTCCCGCCCATACCGTGAGCGTGCTCCTCAGTCTCTTTTTTTCCGTGGCTCAGGACGGCTGTTTTCGGCTGTTCTGCTCCTCAGAGAGAGCCATCGCAGCGTTTTCGCCGTTTTTCGCCGCTCTTTAGATTTTTTCTGAGCGAGTTTGCTCGCGTTTTGCATCTTTTTTTTTTTAAACTTTTTTTCCTGTATTTCTTTAGTTTCTGCCCCGTACGTTTCCTTTCATTGTCGTGCGCGGCCTTTTTGGCCGCCCGTACAGGTTTTTCCCAGGTTTTGGTGCCTTTTTTCGGCATCATCGCGAGTTTTGATTTTGCCGGCGCGTTTTTTCCGCTCATGTCCTCAAAGCCTGCCAGCGTCTTCAAGAAGTGCACGCGGTGCAACCGGACGATCTCGCTCACTGACCGGCACGTTTCGTGTCTTCAGTGTCTGGGAGCTGGTCATCGTCCCAACGCCTGCACCTTGTGTCTTCAACTAAAAATGAGACCCAGGCGGCGAGATCGGCTCAGTGGAACCTTCCGAGGGCAGACAATCTTCTGTCTCTTTTTCCTGGGTAAGACCGTCTCAGCAGATCACAGCTCAGTAGATGTTGAGATTGCTCGGTAACATGGCCTCCACCGTTCACGTGACTCACATGGCCCCTCTTCGCATGAGATCAGCTTAATGGACCCTAGCTTCCCAGTGGTACCAAGCTGCGGGGGATCTAGAGGACGTGGTCCAGCTGTCCACAGTTTTTCTCCAATCCCTACATTGGTGGACCATTCGCTCCAATTTGACCTTGGGACGTCCCTTTCAAATTCCTCAGCCGCAAAAAGTGCTGACTACGGATACGTCTCTCCTGGGGTGGGGAGCTGATGTCGATGGGCTCCACACCCAAGGATGTTGGTCCCTCCAGGAAGCAGGTTTTCAGATCAATCTCCTGGAGTTACGAGCGGTCTGGAACGCGCTAAAGGCTTTCAGAGATCGGCTGTCCTATCAAATTATTCAAATTCAGACAGACAATCAGGTTGCTATGTACTACATCAACAAGTAGGGGGGCACCGGATCTTGCCCCCTGTGTCAGGAAGCCGTCAGGATGTGGCTTTGAGCTCGCCAACACGGCATGTTTCTCCAAGCCACGTATCTGGCAGGCGTAAACAACAGTCTGGCCGACAGGTTGAGCAGGATAATGCAACCTCACAAGTGGTCTCTCAACTCAAGAGTAGAACCAAGATCTTCCAAGTGTGGGGCACGCCCTTGGTAGATCTTTTTGCCACTCAGCTCAATCACAAGGTTCCTCAGTTCTATTCCAGACTTCAGGCCCACGGCAGACTAGTGTCAGATGCCTTTCTCCTTTATTGGGGGAGGGGCCTGCTGTATGCGTATCCTCCCATACCCTTGGTAGGGAAGACTTTGCTGAAACTCAAGCAGGATCGTGGAACCATGATTCTGGTCGCTCCCTTCTGGCCGCATCAGATCTGGTTCCCTCTTCTTCTGGAGTTGTCCTCCGAAGAACCGTGGAGATTGGAGTGTTTTCCAACCCTCATCTTTCAGAACGAGGGGGCACTTCTGCATCCCAGCCTCCAGTCCCTGGCTCTCACGGCCTGGATGTTGAGAGCGTAGACTTTGCCTCCTTGGGTCTTTCTGAGGGTGTCTTCCGAGTCTTGCTTGCTTCCAAAAAAGATTCCACTAAGAGGTGTTATTCTTTCAAATGGAAGAGGTTTGCCGTCTGGTGTGACAGCAAGGCCCTAGATCCTCGTTCTTGTCCTACACAGACCCTGCTTGAATACCATCTGCACTTGTCCGAGTCTGGTCTTAAGACCAACTCTGTAAGAGTTCACCTTAGCGCAATTAGTGCTTTTCATTATCGTGTAGAGGGTAAGCCTATCTCGGGACAGCCTTTAGTTGTTCGCTTCATGAGAGGTTTGCTTTTGTCAAAGCCCCCTATCAAGCCTCCTACAGTGTCATGGGATCTCAATGTCGTTCTCACCCAGCTGATGAAACCTCCTTTTGAGCCACTGAATTCCTGCTATCTGAAGTACTTGACTTGGAAGGTCATTTTCTTGGTGGCAGTCACTTCAGCTCGTAGAGTCAGTGAGCTTCAAGCCTTGGTAGCTCATGCACCTTATACTAAATTTCATCATAACAGAGTGGTCCTCCGCACTCACCCTAAGTTCTTGCCAAAGGTGGTGTCAGAGTTCCATCTTAACCAGTCAGTTGTTTTGTCAACAATTTTTCCCCGTCCACATACCCGCCCTGCTGAACGTCAGTTGCACACGTTGGACTGCAAGCGAGCATTGGCCTTCTATGTGAAGCGGTCAAGCCCCTTCAGACAGTCCGCCCAGCTGTTTGTTTCTTTTGATCCCAACAGAAGGGGAGTGGCTGTTGGGAAACGCACCATCTCAAATTGGCTAGCAGATTGCATTTCCTTCACTTACGCCCAGGCTGGGCTGACTCTTGAGGGTCATGTCACGGCTCATAGTGTTAGAGCCATGGCAGCGTCAGTGGCCCACTTGAAGTCAGCCACTATAGAAGAGATTTGCAAGGCTGCGACGTGGTCATCTGTCCACACATTCACATCTCATTACTGCCTTCAGCAGGATACCCGACGCGACAGTCGGTTTGGGCAGTCGGTGCTGCAGAATCTGTTTGGGGTTTAGAATCCAACTCCACCCCCCTAGGCCCATTTTTATTTTGTTCCAGGCTGCACTCTCAGTTAGTTGTTTCTATTTAGGTCAATCTCAGTTATGTCCTCGCCATTGCGAGGCCCAATTGCCCAATGTTTGTTGTTTTGAGTGAGCCTGGGGGCTAGGGATACCCCATCAGTGAGAACAAGCCGCCTGCTTGTCCTCGGAGAAAGCAAAGTTACTTACCTGTAGCAGGTATTCTCCGAGGACAGCAGGCTGATTGTTCTCACAAACCCGCCCCCTCCCCTTTGGAGTTGTGTCTTCCCTTGTCTTTGCTTTCTACTTGACTGAGGAGCACGTTTGCGCTAAGGGTGGGAAGACGGTCGCGTATGCGTGGTGTGCACATGTGCGCGCGAGGGCTAGCAAACTTTGTTGCTAGGAAGATCTCCGATCCTGAGGCTGCCGTCGGACGTCACCCATCAGTGAGAACAATCAGCTTGCTGTCCTCGGAGAATACCTGCTTCAGGTAAGTAACTTCGCTATATAGCAAACATCGATATGCCTATCCAAAACCCCCTCCCTCAACCTATGCCCCCCCCATGAAAAACAGGAGCAAGTTCCATCATATGCAAAAATGATGGGACACTCATCGCAAAATAAACAAGCACAATTAAACCTCTAATATATTAAGTAATTCAGAATGCACCCGTGTTGGCAAGGTAGCTAAATATACCGACCAGGTGCGCAGGAATGGGATACAATATGTGAATTGTTAATTTGTAGTTGTGATACAAAAAATAACATATATTCCAGGTATTACATTTTTGAAGTATGAGGTGATAAATGTGTAAATTACTCTATCCATACTAGCTCCTTGTTGTAGTGATAGAAGTAGACAGACCTTCCTGGCAGTGAGCAGGGCAGCCATGTGCTAGCCCCATTTTAGAAATATCCAGGTTAGAACATTTCCAGTTTCAGCTGTATTTGACAACAGAATCTGTTGATATAGAGGCTGTGTTAAAATACAGAGAATGAATGTTTGTGTTGAGTGCAGGCAGCGTAAACATACATTTCAGAAAAATAAAACATATAGAATATAGATATTAGAAAGCTGATATATAATAGACGCATTGCTCATGGATCTTTAGTATTAGCATTCTTGCATTTGTGCATTAGCTTCAGCTGCCCTTCATTGTGCTTCTCTACAAAAGGGCTAGTGTTTTAGCACACTACTACTAACACTGGTGTTTCTTGCTGTCATACGTCTATATTTGTTGACTATCACTACTCTTGTGTCTAAACCTAAAGTAAGAGTTTAATCATTAATATAAAAAGTATAAGCACGTTTAGCATAATAATGCCACCTGTCTGCATATCATGCATATTGTGAAATCCTAAAGACATGCTTACTTCCTTTATCTCTTAAAGAAGCTACTGGGGAACTCTCTTCTGAAACTGGAGGGGGAAGATCGTCTGGATATAAATTGTACCATTCCTCTTTCTGATCAGGTAATGACTAATTGAACACTGTGTAAGTATGCACATACTGCATAGTAGCTATAATCAGAGTGACAGTTTGCTTCTGTTTTTTTTAACATAGTTTTGGTTGGTAAAAACTACTTTGTTCAGTACTCCTCAAACTACCAACACTTAGGTAGGTATGTTTGTGTTGATTAAGTGGAAAAGAGAAATTCCTGTAGAAATTCAGAAGATAAGGTACAACACAGTCACGTGTGGGTCACATGACTGTCTCATCTCAGTGCAAATGATGTTTCAAAGGCTTTCTCGGTATGCATAGTGGTTTCCATTCACCACTGGTCCTAGTGCTATTTGGCTTTTAGGGGGAGATGCACAAATCTTACTATGCTTGCAACATTTGCTTTAGACTTGTTGTAACCAGTCTGAAGCAAACATTATTTAAGTCTAGTGCACAAAGGGGTTCTGCATCCCTTTTACTATTTCCCGTACCAACTACCGATAACCCAATGCAAACAAGCTCATCAGTATTAAAATGAGCTCAGATATTTCCATGCACTTTTATGTCAAATATATATTTTTTTTTAATTTATAGAAGTCTTTATTCAGTTTTGTCAATCGAACACAAGCTTGACCGTCTTTACATAACAGCAGCTAAATATGATGATGCACAATCAAGCCAGGTGACGCTACTCAATATCACTTGCAACACTACTAACAGATTAACATTGTCAAATATGCAGCTTATAATACTTCAACCATTTTATAATTTTACATTTAAATCTACCCCAACTTTAAACCCCTACCCCCTCTCCTTCACCCCCTAAGCCACCCTCCTCCCTCCCACCCGTCTTCCCGCTTTTTGTGTCCCCCATTCAAAACTTCAGTTATTCTACACACTTAGTCAAAAGGGTTCCCAGATTCTCTTCCATTTGGGCAACATTCTTTGTTTTACAGCAGTCAACCTTTCCATTTCACAAATATGGCGGACCTTGGTTATCCATCTTACCATTGAGGGAACCAAGGGGGACTTCCAGCTTTGAGCTAAGTTTACCCGTGCCACATTAAGGGAGGCACGTACCAAAAGCCACTGATGGGACTCAAGACCTTCAGGTCGCGCCCCCAGCAAAAAGATCGAGGGATGCCACTGCACAGACCTACCAATCCATCCTTGAAGTCGTGCCTGAACTCCTCTCCAATAAGCTTGTGCTTTCGGGCACTTCCACCAAATGTGTCCTGCAGTTCCCTCCTCCCCGCAATTTCGCCAACAACTACGTGGTATTTGGGCATTCATGTGGTGTAACCTAGCGGGTGTCAAATACCATCTGTAAAACACCTTAACCGCATTTTCTTGTAAGGCCACAGCCCCTGATGTCTTCCTGATATTTTTCTCCAAAGTCAACCAATTGGCCTCTGAGAATGTAAATTGCAATTCTCGCTCCCACCTCTGTCTATGTAATACATATGGTTTTGAAAGCCTCATTAAGTAATCATACATAAAAGATATCAGTCCCCTCGTACGCTTCGTGTCCACACATACCTCCTCCATCGGATGCGTGTCACGCCTTAAACATGTACCGTACACGGGCCCCTTAAGAAAATGATGGAGCTGCAAATAGGCATAGTGATCGCTGGAGCTAAGCCCGTAATCATTCTTCAAATTCTCAAAAGGGGTCACCCTGTCACCCACATGTAGTTGCCCTAATAACTCCAGGCCTGTTACAGCCCAATCACTAAAAGGTCTACTGTACATACCTGGTATAAAAAGGGGATTATCCGCAATTGGGGCTAAACCCGACATTATCGGATAACGTTCCGGGAACATAGAGTCCCAATAATGAAACGTGGCCTGGACTGTGGGAGGAAATCTGTCCACTCTTCCCCTGTGTTTACTAGGTAGCCACATTAAATGGCCCAGAGGGCGTGAGCCCACCAAAGCTTGCTCAATAGCCACCCATCTTTTATGGTCCTCACCCCTAAACCAGTCAATAGCCCCCCTCGCCTGCGCCGCCCAATAGTACCACGTCAGATTGGGAACTCCCAGACCACCTTCCCTCTTGCTCTTGTATAACAAGGTTCGGGGCAATCGTGGTTTTTTATGATTCCAAATGAATCGTATCAAAGCGTCCTGAAGCCCTGACAGGAAGGACCTAGACACTCTCAATGGCAAGACCTGAAACATGTATAGCAGTCTGGGCAAGATATTCATTTTAATTGCTGCTATACGCCCGAACCAGGACAAACCCATACCCAACCACCGGTCCAGATCCCTCTGTATCTCCCTCTTAAGTGCTAGATAGTTATTGTCAAACAGCGCGGATATATTACTAGTTATCTTCACCCCCAGGTAACTTAATGCATTCTCCTCCCACTTAAAAGGAAAGGATGTCCTCAACGCCTCCATTACACTCGATGACACCCCCATCGCCATTCCTATGGATTTACCAGCATTGAGTTTATATCCTGAAATTTCAGCATATTCCCTTATCACTTTCATAAGGTTAGGTAAGGAGATCTGGGGATTTGTCAATGACAGGAGGACGTCATCCGCAAACAACGCTATTTTATATTCCTGTCCTCCTACCTTCACTCCGACTATGTCTGGGTGCTCTCTAATCGCCTCCGCCAGAGGCTCCATTGCCAGGGCGAAGAGTAAGGGAGAGAGCGGGCACCCTTGCCTCGTACCCCTACCCAGGTGGAACATTGCCGAGTGCCCCCCATTCACCCTCACACAAGCTTGTGGTCCTGTATACAATGCCCCAATCCAGGTTCTATATTGGGTACCTATCCCCGCTCTAGCTAGGACCTTGTCAAGATACCCCCAATGAACCCGGTCAAAGGCTTTCTCGGCGTCCAGTCCCAATAGGACCACCGGACTAGCTCTCGTCCGGGTTGCATATACAAGGTCCACAGTTCTCCGAATATTATCCATGGCTTGTCTATTGGCCACAAAGCCTACCTGATCTGGGTGGATTAGGCAAGGCAACACTCTCCCCAACCTATTAGCCAAAACCTTAGCTAAAATTTTTACATCTGTATTGAGTATCGATATTGGGCGATACGAGGCGCATTCAGTTTTATCTTTACCTGGCTTTGGTATTACTGCCACCCATGCATCCAACATAGTTGATGGCAGAGCAGCTCCCTCCCTCACCGAGTTAATGATCAAAGTCAAATAAGGTGCTAGTTGGTTTGCAAAAGTCTTATAAAATTCACTTGTAAAACCGTCTAGCCCCGGCACTTTCCCCGTTGGCAGAGTTTTAATAACCTTAATCACTTCATCTACTCCCACCGGACTGTCAAGGTCCAGTCGTTGTGTCTCAGTAAGAGCCTTCAAACCCCTCGCCTCCAAATATTCATCTATTTTGTCAGTCTGTACAGCAGCGTCCTCTCGATATAGCTTTTCATAATATTGTGCGAAACAGTCTCTGAGCTGTGTGGATTTGTGCAGAACCTCACCTCCTGCACCCCTTATCCTTAATATATGCCTATCTGATCTCATCCTTCGCAATTTTGTGGCCAATAGTCTGCCCGGTTTATTAGCACCTGCGTAATACACTTGGTTAACCCTTGCATGCACAAATTTCAAACTATCCTCATGCAGATTCGTTATTTCCAATCTCATAGCCTGCAATCTGCGGTAATCTGTTGTCGCCCCTGTCTCTCTATATTTAAGCTCCAATTCTCCCAATTTGTGCATACATTTAGACAGGCGTTCCTTATGAACTCGAGATCTTTGACCAGCCTGCTTAAGGAAATACCCTCTGGCTACTGCTTTAAAAGCATCCCAAACTATACCCAGAGGTGGACCAGAGTCGATATTAATGTCAAAGTATTCTTTTAATACTGGGAGAAATTTCCCTACTAGCTCCGGGTCTTGTAATAAAGAGTTGTTAATCGTCCATCTGCGGTCCCGCTGTTCCTCCCTCAGTGATGGGATATTAAGCCAAACTGGGGCATGGTCAGAGATCGTTATATGCCCTATATTGGCCCCCCCCACTCCAACCGACAATGTCCTATCCAAGAAAATATAATCAATTCTTGAGTAAGAGAGGTGTACTGTTGAGTAAAAGGTATATTCCCGCCCCCTGGTGTTCCCAATTCTCCAAACATCATACAAACCCATCTCATTAACCAAACAGTTTAAAGCACAAGAGATTTTACGATCAGTCAGAGCAGGAGGAGCTGATCTATCCATAACTGGCTGCATGGTGGCATTAAAATCGCCAGCCACAATCAATTTACCCTTAGCAAAAGCCTGTAGTTCTCTCCTCAAGCGATGGAAAAATTTTTCTTGCTTCTCGTTCGGGGCATATACACTAGCCAGTGTGCATTCCTCCTGCTCCAACATCACGTGCAGTAACAAAAATCTGCCCTCCTTATCCTTTCTTGAGTGCAAAACTTGCACTTGAGTTGCCTTATGAAACATTATTGCTACCCCTCGTTTTTTCGAACCTGCCACATCCGAGGCACAGTACACTTGCGGATATTGCTTATAATTCAAAAGCCCCTCATGTCTTGGTTGAAAATGTGTTTCCTGCAAGAAGACAACCTGCGGTCTCATCAAATTTAATTCCCGCATCAAGGCATGCCTCTTATAGGGAGAATTCAGCCCCTTTATATTGTACGTAGAAACCCTAAAATCGACCATTTTTACATCGGTAGTGAGAACAATAAGATATAAGCCAGGGAAGACTTGACCTTAACTTTACCTCCCTCCCTTCCTTACTATTCCCTACTCTAACTGTCCCCTCCCCCCTCCCTAGCCCCCCCATCCCCTTTTCTCCTCCCATCTCCCTCCCTTCTCCCCCTTCTTAATAACCCACCAACCAGCGCCAGATGGCGCTACTTGGGACCCTGAAGAAGAAACTCCACTAGCTGATTTTTAACTTATGTTAGAACTCGTTTTTAACCCAAACTAAACTAAACCCCTCAATCCCCCCTTCCCCCGTTCCCGCCTCCACATCTCTTTTAGTTACATATGTAAATGTACTATTTTGTTTCTTATGATATTGTTTAAGTCACTCTCACTCTCAGTGAATTACAAAGTCATCTCTTCCCCCATTGGGGCTTTACACTCCCAGACTAACTTTTCACCATATTGCCCAGTTGTCTCTTCTCAGGTCTGGGTTCTCGGTTTCTTTGCTCCTTTTTCCACTCTTTTCCATCTCTGCAGACGTGCTTTTGTCGAGGGAGCCAAGTCTGTCGGCGGACTTTCTGTAGATGTTAATCCCACCTCGTAAAGGCTCTTCCATGCTGCCGCCACAGTGCGACAGCGAAGTTTCTCCCCTTGAAGCTCAAAGCAAATTGCAAACGGAAATGCCCATCTGTAGAGAATTTTTTCCTTGGTTAAGATGTCTATGACCGGTTTCATATTCCTTCTCAAAGTCAGGGTGTACAAGGAAAGGTCTTGATAAACCGCCACTCGAGCCCCCTTGAACTCGAGGTTTGTAGATTGTCGTGCTTTTTGCCAAATCTGATCTTTACAAGCATAAGTTGTAAAACGCACCACAATATCTCGCGGTCTGTTATCCCTCGCAGGCCCCAGCGCTCTATGTGCTCTGTCCATCGCTATCTCACTGGCATCAAACTCTGGGCCCATCAATTGTGCACATATGGCTCGCACCACTGTCTGAACGTCTTCCTGGTCGCCATTTTCCTGAACTCCTCGAAAACGAAGATTTTGTCTGCGTCCCCTATTTTCAAGGTCGTCTGATTTCAAACGCAAATCTTCTGCCTGATCCGCCAGTTTATGCAGGCGTTTGTCTGTCTCATCATGCTTCTCCCCCAGCTCGTCTGCGCGTTCTTCCAATGCTTCAACCCTCCCCCCCAGCTCTCTCAGATCGGCACTCAGAGCGTCTACGTGCTCCAGAATTTCGTCTTTTGATGCCACAATTTCGGCCCTGAGCGCTTCCAAGCATTTAGTCAGTTCCTGTGAGGGAGCTGGAGCGGGAACAGATTCGCGGCTCTCTTCGCGGGACGCAAGCTGGCTCGATTCCGGAGGTCTGCATACCTTGGGGGAGACGGGATGCGCTAGGCCTCGATCCGGCTGTTTAGTCGACAAACGCTCGCTCTCTCGATGCGGCACGCCGCTTCTTTTACTCATCTTTCTGCAGTCGGTGAGTTCAACAACAATTAGCCGTTCGTGCTACTGTAGTGAGAGGGTGTTTTACAGCAAATAGTATCTTTTTAGTGGAGGCTAGAACGGAGCCCCGGGATTAAGCAGCCATTCAGCCTCGTGACGTCACTTCCTCCCGTCAAATATATTTTTATTGTCATCTCAATCAAAAATACAAATTCAACCAAATTTACACATTCCAGGTTGCATCAAAAATACACATATTTAAGTTGACAGTTTTTTTTCAAGACCCCCCCCCTTCATTAAATACAGATACTTCCATAAACCACATGGGGGAGGCAACCCTATACCAATTAGATGGTCAAAATATTAAGAAATGCAGGACGAGCTCTCTGTGGATAGGTCTGCAAATATGAAGTCCAAATTGTAACAAAGTGTTTTCTGGCTTTCAAACCACACTCCTCCACTAGACGTTCCATGGTAAGTAGTTCATGCATAAGATTCTTCCATTGCATCAAAGTACGGGGAGCTGGATAAATCCATTGTAACAGTATAGAGCGATTGGCCAGCAGGGCTTCCTTACACAGAAAAAGTACAATTTTACGAGTACCCTCAACACCAGTAATATCATCCGAAATACACGTTTGCTTCCCAACACTGCCGATAAACTGTACTCAGAAATGTCCAAATCCTGTTCCAGAAGGCATGAATTGGTGGACAGTCCCAAACAACATGGCAATAGGTGGCATCACCACATTTCAGACATGCTGCCATTGTGGTCATACCCTTCTCTTTTGCCCTGGAATGGTGGATATACATACATAACAAAAACTTAGAATGCAATTCTTGAAGTCGTATACTGCCCATTGATTTGGGGCCCTTCTTCAAATTCAAAAGCAAACGCTCCAATGTACCCCAAAATCTTGTGATCGTAGAGTTACTATAGTCAATGGGGTATCCCCTTTAATTTTCTTTACTGTGGCACAATAGTGGCTGATGAGACCTTTGTGAACTGCTGGTAATAGCCAACTATCATCACAGTCTGATTCGATGAAATCCAATGGATTGGTTTGTAACATGCCTTGAGTGTAATGCTGTAATTGCAAATAAGGATACCTATCAGTTCCCCTCAACTGATATTCCATCTGCAGCTGATCATAGGACATCATCTGTGGCTTGTACTCTTCCAACACATGCTGCAACAAAATCACCCCCAGAGCCTGCCATCTAAGGAAGGTATCCAACTGCAACCCAGGCTGAAAATCCGCATTGCCCTGGATGGGCAAAAACCAAGAGCATTGGGGATGTAAACCCAATTTTTTGCGAAACATAGTCCAAACCCATCTCACTTCCCTCACCAAACATTATGCCACAAATTAGGGGGGGGGGGGGAGTATGGACGATACATGTAACACATAGGCCAAATTATATGGGGCCACTACCTCTGTCACAAAATTCAGAAGTGTGGTGTATCCAATCTCAAGCACAACGCAAATGACTAGCTATTGCATATGCTCTTAGTTCGGGAGATCCAACCCTCCATCTCTCCTAAACAGTTGTAGCTGACTAAGGGAGGCTTTTGGCTTCTTTATACCCCATAAAAATGTTCTGATAATTTTATTCCATAGCACCAAATCCTGAGACTTAAGTGGTAAATGCTCTAGAGGGTATGTCTATTTGGGCAATAATACCATCTTAAGGAGTTGAACTCTACCCCACAGAGATAAAGGAAGATCCCACCATCTAGTGCATAAGTTCTTAGTAGCAGACAGCAATGGGGCAACATTTACATTTTGTGGAGGGTGTAGGATAATTGCACAGATAATAAATTACCTGTGTCCAGGTTCCCCTAAGCAGAACTATGTGCAAGCAAATAATCCTGAATTAGGTCTAGGGGTGGGAACCTTGGAACCTAGCCAAATACTTCCGTTAGAAAGAACTGTAGCTGAGACCGTAGGCTGATATATATATATTAGATTTATTATAGTATGTCAGGTAAGAAAATAGAGCTAAGGTATACAAAATAGAACTCTGCAAGCTTTGGCTGATTACAAAATTACTGGCTGATAAAAATTACACTCATACGTCACACTACTAAACAACTAATTCTTATTGGTTACCAGGTAAAATTACACCACTGATCAGTCACACTATGTTACGAGGTAGTACAGTTATTAGCAGCTTCTCCTAATCACAAGTACGACAGCACCAGCCTTCTGCTCAGGTAAATACCACTAACTAGCCCCCGACTAGTAGGAAATGAATCTCCGTGTTTCTCACCAGACCTCAGGGTCGTGTCTCTTGGGAGCTGGCACGGGACACCTCACAGACTCAAGCTGGATTCACAGCGAGTCTCAGTCGCAGCTGGAAGGGAACTCTGCAGCAGATAAGGTGGTCACAGGTCACGCAGGGCAGGTACAGCTGAACCACGATACTTTCCTCCAGATACACAGTTCATCAGTTGGTGGACCTTATTAGGTCTCACTGGTCTTCTTTTCACCTCCACCTTCTTCCAAGGCTTCTTACTAACTCTTCTCTCTTTGTTCCCGCTCTCCCCGTACCTCTTGGTCCGGTGGCTGCAGGAACCAAACTGGATCTTCCTTGGTTCACTGCGTGGCAAGAACAGTTCGTTGTTCTTGACCTTCAAGTTGTTACATTTTGGTATGCATTTTCTGTTTCTCACCCGCCTTGCTGGAGCCAGCCTCTCAGGGAGATAAGGGGGCCTGCTTTGCCCACAGCATGTCCTTGGTGTTGAGCTTCTGCTGTAATTTTCCACAAGCTGCAAAGCTGTTACTTGCTGACACAGAGATGTGCGGGTCAGAGTTTACAGTCTCCATTTGCTGTCATAGGATTATACAGGCCAAGGCCCGCAAGGTGAGACACACAGGGAAATACTCCTACAAGGGGCATCTTCGAAAGGTTTCAATTTGGACATCCTTTCAACAGGGCCGTGCCTAGGGTCTCTGGCGCCCCCCTGCAGCCTATCAGTTGGCGCTGGCGGCGGCGCCCCCCCCCCCCCCCCCCCCCCATGAAAATGATCGCTCACCACTTGCCACACTGACAGGAATTGTCAGCAATATTCTTAGAAACAAATTGCTATACATTGCAAAATAAGATAGCAGATGTAAATTCTCAAAGTGGACATATTCCAAACACTAAAATGAAAATAAAATGATTTTTTTTCTACCTTTGTTGTCTGGTGACTTTCTTTTCTGATCATGCTGGCCCAGTATCTGATTCTGCTGCTATCTGTCCTCTTAACTCCGTTTCCAGGGCTTCCTTTCCATTTATTTCTTTCCTTTCCTCCTTTCTTCTTCATTTCTGGTCCTCAGCTTCTGCCTATTTTCTTCATCCATGTGCAGTTTTTCTCCTCTCTTCCTTTTCCCTCATTTCATCTCCTTCATCTCTCTTCCCTCCCCTCTATGTCCAGCAATTTCTCCTCTCTCCCTGAGCCCTGCCCTCCCAATCCATGCCCATCCATGCTCCTCTGTCCCCTGCCCCCTCCATTCATCCCTTTCCAGCAATTCCCCTCTCTCCGAGCCCTGCCCTCCCAATCCATGCCCATCCATGCTCCTCTGTCACCTGCCCCCTCTATTCATCCCTATCCAGCAATTCCCCTCTCTTCCTGAGCCCTGCCCTGCAATCCATATCCATCCATGCCCATCTGTCCCCTCCATTCATCCCTATCCAGCAATTCCCCTCTCTCCCTGAGCCCTGCCCTCCCAATCCATGCCCATCCATGCTCCTCTGTCCCCTGCCCCCTCCATTCATCCCTTTCTAGCAATTCCCCTCTCTCCCTGAGCCCTGCCCTCCCAATCCATGCCCATCCATGCTCCTCTGTCCC
Organism: Microcaecilia unicolor; assembly: GCF_901765095.1. Lineage (NCBI taxonomy): Eukaryota > Metazoa > Chordata > Amphibia > Gymnophiona > Siphonopidae > Microcaecilia > Microcaecilia unicolor. Next base: position 66,667,030 of record NC_044041.1, read on the forward strand.
CTGCCCCCTCCATTCATCCTTTTCCAGCAATTCCCCTCTCTCCCTTCCATGACCCCCCCTCGCATCCATGCTCCTCTCTCTCCCATGTCCCAGCCTGGCCCGCCCTCTTCACCCCCCCCCCCCCCCTTCGCATCCATGCCCCCCCTTCGCATCCTTGCTGTCGTTTCTCCCCTGCCCTCCCGCTCCCATTGTTCAACTGCCCACCCTCTTCTTCTCTTCCCCCAACATCCCTTTTCTTTTTTTTTTTCTTTTTAAATTTACCTCCGTGGCGGCGGTTCCGGCAGCGCAGCGTCAGGGAAGGAGGCGGCGCTCCCAACGTCTAGCCTTCCCTTCGCTGTGTTCCGCCTTCTTCTGACGTCATCCTTGACGGGTTGAGTAGGAACTAGAACCACAACTTTTTCCATATTAGGCTGTTCCACCTCAGGCTGGTGTTTGGAAGACTTGCTAAACTTCTACAGAGCAGCAGAGTAAAACTGCTTCAGATCCAAATTGAATTGAAGCAGTTTTGTCTTTTAATATCTTGATGAAGAAGGAAGAAGAGTATATTATGGGTGGAGGTAACTGGTATTTGCAATACTGATAGCTAAAATAGTCCATAAGAATGAGCACTCACTAGCTGCTCCTGATACTACAGTGTAGCATGACTGATTACGGCTTATGGAATTATTTCTCCATTTTCTGGTTACAGTACAGGCTGTTTGAAGTTGGAGGCCCAAAATTGAGTAGTAAAAAAGTTGTCGGACCAAGAAAAAGGTATCAATCAGGCAAAGAGCAGAAGCAGTCACAATCCAGGGTGATCCAAGGTGGTCACAAGCTTTTAATCAATAGCTGTAACATATGCAGACTCTGGTGAATCTGGGTGCTAAGTTCAGATGAAACAGGATTCTGCCACATAAAGTCTCTGGTAAATCTGGGTACAAATAGAATCCTGTTTCATCTGAACCTTTGTATTAAGATTCGCAAGAGTCTGCATGTGTTACAGCTGTCAAGTAGAAGCTTGTGACCACCTTGGATCATCCTGGTTTGTGATCGCTTCTGCTTCTTTGCCTGATTCAAGAAAAGATTTTTGTGAGTTATTGCTTGTTTTTCTTAGACACTGTAACACTCGGGCCATTGTATGGAAACCTCTAAAAAGTTGAGCCATACGAACCTTAGAAACAGAGAAAATGACAGCAAGTAAAGGCCATACCTATCCAGTCTATTCATCTATACCAACTAACAAACTGTACAATCCTTCCTCTCCCTTAAATTTCTGCTGTGCTTGTCATATGCTTTCTTGAATTTAGATACACTTCCACTAGGAGGCCCTTCCACACAACCACCACCATTTCTCTAAAGAAACATTTCTTTAAACTACACATGAGTCTGTCCCTTTTCATCCTATGTCTCCTCATTTTACATTTGATCACCATAGGTACAACTCCAAGACATGTAAGCATATTACCATATTACAGAGTACATGGTAAATATGGTTTCATTTAAAAGGTTGAAGATGGTGGAGTAGGTGGACAGCACTTTGTATTTTATCTGAGTGAAGTAGTTTCTTGTGCTTTGTCAGGTGAGGGGTTTCTTCTCGTTCTTTTACAGTTCTTGTTCAGTAGTTTATTTTTACTGGGGGGCGAGAGGGGAGTTGGGGTTTGGACTGCCATTGTAAAATGCTGAACATTGCAACTGTTTGCTTGCTTGTATTTTTCTTCATAATGTTCAATAAAATTGTTTAACCATATTCTTCGTTTTCTTTCTACAGACTGTACTGGTGGGTGCAGAAGAGGGTCTTTATGCTTTGAATGTGCTGAAGAATTCTCTGACACATATCCCAGGTGTTGGTGCTGTCTTCCAAATTCACATCATCAAGGAGCTGGACAAGTTGCTCTTCATAGCAGGTTCAATGCCTGAATTTAATAGTATTGTTAGATAATTCTTTGGACATATATGTAGCACAAGTGAAGAATGAAGGATGGCAACAGACTGTATTTATGTATATATTAGGATTTATTTACCACCTTTTTGAAAAAAATTCACTCAAGGTGCGGTGTACAGCAAGAATAAGTCAAACATAAGCAACAGACAATTACAGTAGTAAAATATTCAAACAACAATAGACAGCATAGAAACATACAGATAAGATAGAGTAACAGGAGTAAGAAACTAAGGGGACTAATTGAATTTTTTTTTTTTTTGTTACATTTGTATGCCACATTTTCCCACCTTTTTGCAGGCTCAGTGTGGCTTACATATTACCATCAACGGCATTAGCCGATTCTGGTCTGAACAAATACATGGTATGAATGAATACAAAGTGATATTGTGGTAGAATGAGGTACATGTATGGTAGGTACAATTGGGAGTAACTTAGAGAGGGAAATGGGGAAGACGAGTCAGGTAATGTCCATTACGGTCTTTGGTTACATTGTGTCGCAAGTGTCCAGGTATTTTTATTTTGGGTCGGTGGGGTATGCTCTTCTGAACAGGTCTGTCTTTAGTGCTTTCTGAAAATTTAGGTGGTCGAGCGTAGTTTTTACTGCTTTGGCAATGCGTTCCATAGTTTAGCGCTTAGGTAGGAAAAGCTGGATGCATAGGTGGATTTGTAGTTGAGTCCTTTGCTGCTTGGGTAGTGGAGGTTTAGGTATGATCGTGCAGATTTTGTGGTGTTTCTGGTTGGCAGGTCGATGAGGTCTGTCATGTATCCCGGTGCTTCGCCGTAAATAATTTTATGAACAGTCGTAAGATTTTGAAAGTGATACGTTCTTTGATTGGTAGCCAATGCAATTTTTCTCGGGGTGGTTTGGCGCTGTCAAAATGTGTTTTTACAAATATAAGCCTGGCTGCTGTGTTTTGGGCGGTCTGAAGTTTCTTTATGATTTGATCCTTGCATCCCGCATAGATTCCATTAGAGTAATCTGCGTGGCTTAGTACCATTGACTGTATCAGGTTATGAAATATTTCCCTCGGGAAGAATGGTTTCACGCGTTTGAGTTTCCACATTGAGAAAAACATTTTCTTTATGATGGATTTCGCTTGGGTCTCTAGTGATAAGTTATGGTCGATTGTTACTCCGAAAATTTTCAGGCTGTCTAAGATAGGGAGGGTGTATCCTGGGGTGTTAATGTTTGTGGGTTTGTATGTATTGTATTGGGATGAGATGATGAGACAGTGGTTTTTTTTCTGTATTGAGTTTTAGTTGGAATACATTTGCCCATGAGTTCATGATGTTTAAACTTAGCTTGATTTCGTTGGTGATTTCTGCCAGATCATGTTTGTAGGGGATGTATAATGTAACGTCATCAGCGTAGATAATGGGGTTAAGGCCTTGGGTGGATAAGGTCTTGGCTGGTGGAGTCATCATGAGGTTGAAAAGGATCGGTGATAGTGGTGATCCTTGCAGTACTCCGCAGCCTGGTTTCCATGGTGACGATATGTTTGTTTTTGATTTCACTTGATATGTGCTTGTGGTTAGAAAACCCTTAATCCAATTGAGAGTGCCACCACTGATTCTGAAGTGTTCTAGGAGTCTTAGCTGTTATGGTTAACAGCTGTTATGGTTAACCATGTCGAACGCACATGACATGTCAAATTGGAGGCGGAGAATGCTCTTGCCTATTGCTAATTCGTGCTTGAATTTGGTTAGAAGAGTGAGTAGTACTGTTTCGGTGCTGTGTAGGGGTCAAAATCCTGATTGTGCCTCATGTAGTGTAGTGAATTTGTTTATGTAGTCATTGAGTTGTTTGGTCACCAGTCTTTCTATTAGTTTGACTACTAATGGGATAGATGCTACTGGACGGTAGTTGGTAATGTCGTTTGTTTTTTTCTTGGTGTCTTTTGGTATTGGGTTGAGAAGGATGTTTGCCTTTTCTTTAGGGTAGATACCCTGCTGAAGCATGAAGTTTAAGTGGGATGTGAGATCTGTTGTGAAGCGGTGGGGGGAAGATTGTATTAGGTAGCTGGGGCAGGTGTCCAGTTGACAATGGATGTTGGAGTATTGTTTAATCGCATGGGTAACTGTGTCGGCGCTGAGGAGAGCAAAATTTGACCATATTCGTCAGCAGGGTATTCACCAGGGGTTGAGTCTAGACCATTAATGAAGTTTTCTATGTCCATGTTGTTCTAAGGTAGGGTTTTGCGTAGGTTTACGATTTTTTCATTGAAATATTTAGCAAGGTTGGTTGTGGTGACCGGCATTGTGTCTAGTATTTTGTTCACGAGATGGTATAGTTTCTTCATGTTTTTGTAGTCCGGCCCAATTTTACTTTTGTAGTACGACCTTTTGGCTAAAGTGGCTAGGGCTCTTCAGCTTGGAGAAAAGGCGGCTGAGGGGAGATATGATACAGGTCTATAAAATAATGAGTGGAGTTGAACGGGTAGATGTGAAGCGTCTGTTCACGCTTTCCAAAAATACCAGGACTAGGGGGCATGCGATGAAGCTACAATGTAGTAAATTTAAAACGAATCGGAGAAAACTTTTCTTCACTCAATGTGTAATTAAACTCTGGAATTCGTTGCCAGAGAATGTGGTAAAGGCGGTTAGCTTAACAGAGTTTAAAAAAGGTTTGGACGGCTTCCTAAAGGAAAAGTCCATAGACCGTTATTAAATGGACTTGGGGAAAATCCACTATTTCTGGGATAAGCAATGTAAAATGTTTTGTACATTTTGGGATCTTGCCGGGTATTTGTGACCTGGATTGGCCACTGTTGGAAACAGGATGCTGGGCTCGATGGACCTTTGGTCTTTCCCAGTATGGCAATACTTATGTACTTATTGTGTATTTGTATTTCCTTTGTAGTTGTTTCCATGCGTTGAGTGTGTGTTCTTCTTTTATTTTTTTTCATGCACGTTCCAGTTTCCTAGATTTTGGTTTTAGTTTTTTCAATTCTTCATTGAACCACGGTATCGAGTTGTGTCTACGTGAAGTTCTTAGTTGCAAGAGTGCTATTTCGTCTCGTATGTGTCTGCATCTTTTGTCCAATTCTGAGAGGTAATATATGGATTCCATTTGTGATGTCCAATCGTTGTTGTATATCTGTTGCCAGAAAGTATCCGGGTCTATTTGGCCTCTCATGGTGTGAGTTGTGTGTTCTCATGTGTGGAGAGAACCCCTTTTTCGCCATTTTAGGGATAGGTTTAGTTTGTAATGGTCGGTCCAAGGTGTTTCTGTCCCATCTAGTTTATGTTATGGTTAGGTTCTGATCAGTGGACAGTTTGTATGAGATGAGGTTGAGTGTATGACCCTTCGTGTGGGTTGTTTGCATGTGTGGCCATGTAAGGTCACATAGATGAAGGAAGTCCTTACATTCTCGTGCGTTGGTAGAGTTTGGGTCTTCAAGGTGAAGGTTAATGTCTCCTAATACTAGTGTATTGGAGTTGGATACACATATATTTGAATCGAAGTCTATGAAGTCCGCCTGGCTTTCGTTCCAGTTACATAGTGGTCTGTAGAATAGGACGCAATTTAGGTGGTCGAGCAGGGTTTTATGGTGGATTCTGATTGAGGCTATTTCGAGGTGGGTTGTTATAGATTCCGCAGTGGTTTCAATCGTGAGGTGAGATTGGTTTGTAAGTGCTATGCCCCCTCCTCTTTGTTCTTTTCTGGTCCAGTGGGTGATTTTATATCCTGGAGGACATAGGTTTAAGATGATAGGGTCCTTCTGATCATGGATCCAGGTTTCAGTGATGAAGAGTAGATCAAGTTTCGCTGATATGATCCAGTCTATTATTGTTTTGTTTACTACAGATCTGGCATTGACGTAGCCTATTTGAATTTTTTGGTATGGGTCTTCTGCATTCGGTGTTAAGTGGACTTTTGTTAGTTGTCGTTTCTTGGTTTGTGTGGATTTATATGACCTTTCTTTTCATTTTGTTGAGGTTGTATGCTTGTTAGTTCTTTTCCTTTGTTTTGGTTAATGTCGGTTTGGTGTGATGTGATGTGTCTGGTCAGTGTTCGGTTATTGATTAGTATGGGTATATTGTTGATTTCTGTGAGCGGGGTGGTCATTGTGGATCAAGGATAAGGAATAGATTGCTAGGAGCAGTTTGGTGGTGGTCATTATGGTATCAATTCAATAGTTTTTAAAAGAAGACTGTTGCTGTATTCAACGTTAAAGATTATTCTCCTGGACCCTCGTATTTACGTAGCAATCTTGTCCTCCTTAAAGGTTGCGAGGCCTCTGTCGGGCGTGACTTAGCAGGATCTAGCGTTCTCGGGATAATTAAAGTTTAGTGACAGAACGTGCGCTTCTTTGTTTTGACGGCCGGCGCTGCTTACAGTATGCAGTGATCACTAGTCATAACCCAGCGCTGCGGTTCTCTATTCTCCTCTTTCCTGGCGAATCTTGAAGGAGCTTTAATAGACTGGAGTGGAAGTGAACCTATCTAGTCCGTTGTAAGCAAGGAAGCCATTTGGTTAATCTCTGTTTCCAGTGCCCCGTGCAGCCGTCAATGGCGTTTACTCAAAGCACAGTGAGTAAACCTTTGAGCTGCTGCATCCACGTTGTCGTTCTTTATTGTTTGTCCATCTGTAGCAAGTCTAGCACTGTTTTTGTTGGATAGGCAGTGCCTAGTATATAATATGCGCTTGGTGTCTCCTCACGCTTTCTGTCTCGCTGATCGGTGCTCTGGTTGGGCGGACGAGCTGGGGCTGAAGTGGAGGAACAGACCGTCTCTGCCACAGTTGCCGGCCGCTGCATATCCCGCGGTTCTGGGTGGGTGACCGAGTCGGGAGGACAGGCCGCCTCTGCTCTGTCGCCGCCCGCTGCTCGTCAGCTGTTCTCGGCCACGGTTCTGGTGGATGGAGCGGCCGAGTTGGAAGGGCAGGCTGCTTCTACTCTGTTGCCGCCCGCTGCTCGTCAGCTGTTCTTGGCCACGGTTCTAGTGGATGGAGCGGCCAAGTCGGAAGGGCAGGCCGCCTCTGCTCTGTTGCTGCCCACTGCTCATCAGCTGTTCGCCACCGCAATAAAGTTGCAAATGAGGTCAGAAAGGTGCTTGAATATTATCTTAGCTAGGGTAGGAGTGAATAAACATGTCCTGCTATAGTATGTGCAGCCGGTGTCTCTCCTTGTGTGTAAGTGACTAGCAAGTTAGTATGTTTAAGTTGTGATATTTATCTGCCTGTGATTTCTGACTTGGCTGTACAAGTCAGATACCATGTAGTCTCGTGGTACTAACTGAACATTCTTCATAATAATGTTACAGTCTAGCAAATACAAAACATTTGTAGTGAACCCAGCATTTGCCTCCAGCCTGGCCCAGGCACTCTGTACTTCCCAACCCATACTCTTTCCTTCTCATGTATGCCCCCCACCCCCTCCCCATACGAATCTGATCCAGGCCACACATACTCTATCTTTCTCTCTCTCTGTCACTGTTTCTCTGTGCCCTTCCTTCCTCTCCTCCTTGGCTCCTGCAGCAGCTGTTCAGCTCTGGCAGGTTGCTTGGTGCATCTTCTTCTGTGGTAGTGCTCCATCCACCACATGGCTGTCCCTCACCGATGGGATACAAGCATGTGCCCCATATCCGAGTAACTGACAGAGCCAACCTGACCTACCACTATTATATAGGTACGTATGTTTTCAGTTGGAAACAACACAGACAGCAGTAATATAGTAATTGTAATTACCATTTCAAAAGAATCATAAAGGGCTGTTCAGTTTATCTAATAACTAAACAGTACAATTACCTCAAAGTGAGACAAAATATGTGTTTAAAGAAATTGTAGTGCTGCAGTGGAAAAGGCTTGGTATGTTATTTTTATGGTTGGCACAGATAATTAAGGTGCATACTATCATAATGAAATATGCTAGGTTCTTGAGTTTAGGTTTTTAAAACCTTTCTAGGGAATTTATAAGTGTTTATTATTATATTTGGATGAAAACAGTGCATCTATTTTCAGCATTTTCTTAGTAAAGGCAGTCCATTGTCTGGCCAAAATAAGGTGCCATTTGATTTTTTGATATATCCATGAGGTAAAAAAAAAAAAGAAAAAATGTGCCACATTCTAGTTTTTCCTAACTAGATGGTCATTTAAAAAAAAAAGAAGAAAAATGACACACATGAAGAGAATTGTATACTATAAAATATAAGTACCATCTGTGATTATAGTTTATTAATGGTTTTCTGTAACTAATGGCAAAATATTTCACATGCTATGCAGTCCAAGTGAAAATCATAAAATTATTAGTTAAATAATAATGAAGAAACCTTTCAATAAAAAATTGGTTTAAAAATAGTAATAATAAATTACTTATCAAGCACCTCTTCTACTACAATAATACTCTCTGTTTTATAATTGTCATCAAATGTTTCATGGAATATTTCCAGCTCTCCTGTGCATATATATATATATATATATATATGTTTTCTTGTGTGTCTGTGATTGGGAGGAGTCAGTTTGAAACTTTCCATGCCATAGCATTGCTTCACACTGTTCCAGAACTTGTGGTTAATTGTCCATCGACCAGCAAATGGAGATAGAAAACAGAGAACTAAGCTGTGACATATAAGCCCTATGTGGCTCTGCAGCTCCTCAGTTTTTTCTGTCTCCAACAAGTGGATGGTCATAACTAGGACAAGTTCTGGAAGGGTCGCTTCTGATCCAGTTGGTCAACTGGCTCCCAGTTGAGCACAGTGGGAATCTTAATTCCTTAGGGGCTCGTACCTTCCAGGTCCCTGTGTCCATAAGATATGTTACCCCCCCCCCCCCCCCCTTCTTTCTATTTTGGATAACAGGTGTATCCTCAATTACCAAAAAAAGAGCATAGTCACTGGGAAATTTTGGGCCTTGGCTCCTTGCAGTCAGCTGTGCTGCGAGTTGAGCAGGTTCATTTTAATTTCATCCTGAAGTGGGTGCAGAGATTCTCTGAGGACAAGCAGGCATGATATTCTCACATGTGGGTGATGTCATCCATGGAGCACGGTGCAGACACTGCCATAGTGCACTGTCACTTTAAATCTTTGAGGCAGTGCCCCCCTTCCCACTCGACGTTTGTGCATGGGACCAGCAGTCTGTCATTTTACACGGAGCAGAGAGGTTGGTCTTCTGATCTTTCCTCAGCACATCAAGCCTTCCCTTTTTCAGGATATTTCTTCTTCACATGCTTTGCTTCTTTAAATAATGTTGTTCAATTTATTCATTTTTTAAATTATTTTTCTTTTTTCCTTCCTCCCCCCCCCCCCAACCCCCATTTTTCTGCTGTTGAGGCCTCTGAGCCCTTCTTTTGCCTGAGAAGCATCACCATATTTGGGTATACGACTACTTGAGCTCCCCAGGCCATTGAGCCTTTTGACCTTGCATCGGCCATTTTTTCCTCCATGTCAATGAGGGTACCGAGTGGCTTTAAGAAGTGTACTCAATGTATTAGAACCATTTCAGGCACAGACCCCCATAACTGGCGTATTCAGTTCTTGGGTCCGGAGCATCGGGACATACAGTGTACCCTATGCCTGCGCATGCAAGTGAGGATACTTGAAGCCTGCGGAGTCCAGCATGAAAAACGTTTTGGTTCTACATCGGCATCTGCATCGAGCATGGCAGGAGATTCAGCACTCAACGTGGAATCTGCATCAGTGTTGGCATCAACATTGGGTGCAACAACGTAACATTGAGATATTCTAGCATCGGACTTGGTACTATGCCCACGTAAGGACTCTATATCCTCTTCGTTAGTGCTGAGTGCATAGAGGGACCAGCAGCTTAGAAAACCTAAGAAACATCACCATCGTTTTCCCTCCAGACACTCAGTGCATAGGAAGTGTCCGTTCCACAATGACCACTCTCCTTCACTCCAACCCCTTTCTCATAGAGAACTTCAAGGTCTTCGAGATCTCCTATACCTGCACAGGCTATAACTCAGGCTGCATCCACACACTGCCTTCTCAGCCAGTACCGATGCATACTCTTCAGGAGGATATCAGGGCTGTACTCAAAGAGGAGCTGTCAGGGCTAATACATACACCCAGTCCATATAGGCTTAGAGGGTGCTTGCGCTAGCCTCAGCCCGTTCCATCGATACATCAGAGAGTCATTCACGGGAGAGGTCCCAGACACCGGCTTGGCGTTGACCATTAGGGGCACCATGAACCTGACTGACGCATGCATCAACATTGGCAAAGGAACTTTCTCCAGTCTCAGAAACTCATCTGCCTTAACATACTTCTAGACACTCTCTTCCACATACTTCCCAAGCGCAGTACTTTGAAGTGTCAGAAAGATCAGGACCCACAGGACCTCAAAGCTGAGAACTCCAATGGCATTCCATCAGATCCTTTTCCACCACCTGGGAGACAGATCTCCTCCAGAAAGTATATCCTTTCTCCGAGGACAAGCAGGCTGCTTGTTCTCACTGATGGGTTGACGTTCGAAGGCAGCCCCAGGACTGGAATTCTACCTAGCAACTAAGTTTGCTAGAGCCCTTGTGCGCACAAGTGAACGCACCGCGCATGCGCGGCCATCTTCCCGCCCCTCGCGTGAACGTGTCCCTCAGTCTTTTTTTTCTGCGGTCAGGGTGGCTGTTTTTCGGTTGCTCTGTGCCTCAGGAGAGAGCCCTTGCGTTTTTTTGCCGTCTTTTTCTTAGTTTCGCGAGTTGCTCGCTTGTTTTCTTGTTTTACAAAAAAAAAAAAGTAAAGTTCATCTTAGCCGCCCTTCTCTTAGTTTGCGGTAGTTTGTTTGTTTTCGTTTCGTGTGCGGCCCTGTTGGCCGCCCATACGGGGTTTTTGTTTTTTCCCCTTCTTTTTGGTGCCGTCGCGTCTTTTGTTTTCGCCGCCGCGATTTTCAGTCGATGTCATCGAAGATCGCCAGCGGCTTCAAGAAGTGCACTCGATGCAGCCGGGCCATCTCAGTCACTGATCCACACACTTCGTGTATTTAGTGTCTTTTGGGGCAAGTCACCGCCCCGATGCTTTTACTTTGTTTCGCGACCTTAAAAGGTGGACACAAGCATCGAGTTTAGCTCAGTGGGAGCGCCTGTTCCACCCTTCGCCCGGTCCTTCAGCATCAACGTTGGCAGCGGTACCAAGATCAGCGGTGTCGATGTCGGCACCGGAGAGTGCATCGACGTCCGGAGCGCAAGTAATGGCTGTTCAGAGATCATCTCACGCTGGTAGCAGTGGGCCATCGAGTGGGTCTCCACCTGCCTCGAGGGACCCCTGCGGTGCAGGCCCATCGGGACCAGACCTTCTTTGGACCCGACCCGAGGAGACGTTTGGATTCAACGTCTTCCTCATCGGTACCGGGGGGTACCGAGACCGTGCTTCAAGCCAAGGCGAAGAAGCATCGGTTGCCCTCCTGCCACGGTACCGAGAGCTTCGGGACGCCGAAGGATTCAGCACACGTGAAGCGTCAACGCCAGGAGGACCACTCACCCTCCATTCAGGAGGCGTCGATGCACCCTTCTCCAGACAGCCCGGTACCGCCTCCGCCTCCTCACAGATTCGGGCTTCGACTCCTGTACCGACTCCCCAGCCTTTCTCTGCAGCCACTCTTGACGAGTGCCTCAAAGCCATTCTTCCAGGGATCCTGGAAAGGCTGCTGCAATCGTCTGTTCCGGTACAGGGCGGTACTTGCGCCTGCGGTATCATCGATAGATGCGGCAGCTGGCTCCCTGTCCGTGGTGAGGCCTTCGGCGTCGGTGCCGCATGCGGTGCCGGCAGCCACCCAAGTGGCTTCCCGTCGGTGGAGGAGCTTCATCGCCGTCGGCACCAGGAGTCTACTTCCCGACACTGTCATCGAGGACATCGTTCCTCGGCGTCGAGACGGGCCCGGCTTCAGACTGCGGTCAGAGAGATCGTGTCTGATACCGAGGGAGAGGCCTCGTGAGAGGCAGAGGAGGACCCAAGATATTTCTCGGATGAGGAGTCTTGTGCTCTTCCTTCTGATCCTACTCCTTCACCAGAGAGAAAGCTTTCTCCCTCAGAGAGTTTGTCTTTCTCGTCTTTTATCCGGGAAACGTCTAAGGCCATTCCCTTCCCAGTGGTCACTGAGGATGAGCCCAGGGCTGAGATGTTCTAGGTCCTGGACTATCCTTCACCACCTAAGGAGTCATCCGCTGTTCCCCTACATAATGTCCTTAAGCAGACATTGATGGCGAACTGGATGAAACCATTATCTAATCCCACCATCCTGAAGAAAGTTGAGTCCCAGTACCGGATTTGATGAAGACCCAGTTGCCTCATGACTCTGGAGTTGTGGATTCCGCTCTCAAGAGAGCCAAGAGTTCTAGGGATTTTGCCTCGGCGCCCCCATGGCGGGAGTCTAGCACTCTGGACTCTTTTGGGAGGAAGGCCTATCATTCCTCTATGCTCGTGGCCAAGATCCAATCCTACCAGCTCTACACGAGCATCCATATGCGGAATAATGTGAAGCAACTGACGGACTTGGTCGATCAGCTCCCTTCGGAGCAGGCCAAGCCTTTTCAGGAGGTGGTCAGGCAGCTGAAGGCGTGTCGTAAATTCCTGTCCAGGGGTGCTTATGACACTTTTGATGTTGTGTCTAGGGCCGCTGCTCAAGGTATAGTGATGCGCAGACTCTCAAGGCTGTGTGCCTCTGACCTGGAGAATCGTGTCCAGCAGCAGATTGCAGACGCTCCTTGCCGGGGGGATAACATTTTTGGTGAGAAGGTCGAACAGATGGTAGAACAGCTCCATCAGCGGGACACCGCATTTGACAAACTCTCCCCCCCGGTCGCCTTCAGCATCTAACTCTTCAGGTAGACGTTTTATGGGGGTCAGAGGAATGGCTCCCTACACTTACAATAAGCGCAGGTACAATCTCTTCCCGCCAGCCTGCTCAGGCTAAGCCCCAGCGCGCTTATTCATGTCAACAGTGTGCGCCTCAACAGGCCCCTGCAGCTCCCCAGCAAAAGCAAGGGACGGGCTTTTGACTGGCTCCAGGCGAGCATTGCCGACATAAAAGTGTCTGTGCCAGACGATCTACCGGTCAGGGGGAGCTTAAAATTTTTTCACCAAAGGTGGCCTCTTGTAACCTCCGAACAGTGGGTTCTCCAAATAGTCCGACTAGGGTACTCCCTCAGTTTGATGTCCAAACCTCCAAATTGCCCACCGGGGAGCTCAGTCCTTCAGCTTCCAACACAGGCAGTACTTGCAGAGGAACTCTCCGCCCTTCTGAGCGCCAATGCGGTCGAGCCCGTTCCACCCGGCAAGAAGGGCTGGGATTCTATCCAGGTACTTCCTTGTGCAAAAGAAAACGGGGGATGCATCCCATCCTAGACCTAAGGGCCCTGAACAAATATCTGATTCGAGAAAAGTTCAGGATGCTTTCCCTGGGCATCCTTCTTCCCATGATTCAGGAAAACGATTGGCTATGCTCTCTTGGCTTGAAGGATTCTTATACACATATTCCGATACTGCCAGCTCACAGACAGTATCTTCGATTCCGTCTGGAAACACAGCACTTTCAGTATTGTGTACTGCCCCTTGGTCTCACCTCCGCGCCCCGGGTGTTCACCAAATGCCTGGCGGTAGTGGCAGCATCTCTACACAAGCTGGGAGTGCATGTCTTCCCTTATCTCGATGATTTGCTGGTGAAAAGCACTTCCAAGGCAGGAGCTCAGCAGTCCATGCAGATGACTCTCAAACTCCTGGAGCTACTCAGGTTTGTTATCAATTATCCAAAGTCCCGTCTTCTTCCAGTCCAACAACTAGAATTCATAGGAGCTCTGCTGGATTCCAAGACGGCTCACGCCTACCTCCCCGAAGCAAGGGCAGACAATCTTCTGTCCCTCGTTTCTTGGGTCAGAGCATCTCAGCAGATTACAGCTCGGCAGATGTTGAGATTGCTGGGCCATATGGCCTCCACAGTTCATGTGACTCCCATGGTCCGCCTGCACATGAGATCAGCTCAATAGACCCTAGCTTCCCAGTGGTATCAGGCTGCAGGGGATCTAGAGGATGCAATCCAGCTGTCCACAGAGTTTCTCAATTCCCTCTATTGGTGGACAATTCGATCCATTTTGACCGCGGGACGTCCCTTTCAAATTCCTCAGGCTCAAAGGGTGCTGGCGACGGATGCGTCTCTTCTGGGGTGGGGATCTCATGTCGATGGGCTCCACACTCAAGGAGTTTGGTCCCGCCAGGAAACCGGTCTTCAGATCAACCTCCTGGAGTTGAGAGCGGTCTGGAACGCGCTAAAGGCTTTCAGAGATCGACTGTCCTATCAAATCATTCAAATTCAGACAGACAATCAGGTTGCCATGTACTACATCAACAAGCAGGGGGGTACTGGATCTCGCCCCCTGTGTCAGGAAGCCGTTCAGATGTGGCTTTGGGCTCGCCGGCACAGCATGTTTCTCCAAGCCACCTATCTGGCGGGCGTAAACAACAGTCTGGCCGACAGACTGAGCAGGATAATGCAACCTCACGAGTGGTCGCTCGGCTCGGGCATGGTACGCAAGATTTTCTGAGCGTGGGGCACCCCCTCTGTGGATCTTTTTGCCACTCAGGCCAATCACAAGGTCCCTCAGTTCTGTTCCAGACTTCAGGCCTGCAGCAGGCTAGCGTTGGATGCCTTTCTCCTACATTGGGGCAAGGGCCTCCTGTATGCATATCCTCCCATACCTTTGGTGGGGAAGACTTTGCTGAAACTCAAGCAGGATCATGGAACCATGATTCTGATCGCTCCCTTCTGGCCGCATCAGATTTGGTTCCCTCTTCTTCTGGAGTTGTCCTCCGAAGAACCGTGGAGATTGGACTGTTTTCCAACCCTCATTACTCAGAACAAGGGGGCGCTTCTGCATCCCAACCTTCGGTCCCTGGCTCTCACGGCCTGGATCTTGAGAGCATAGACTTTGCCTCCTTGGGTCTGTTGAAGGGTGTCTCCCGAGTCTTGCTTGCTTCCAGGAAAGATTCCACTAAAAAGAGTTACTTTTAAATGGAGGAGGTTTGCCGTCTGATGTGACAGCAAGGCCCTAGACCCTCGCTCTTGTCCTACACAGACCCTGCTTGAATACCTTCTGCACTTATCTGAGTCTGGTCTTAAGACCAACTCTGTAAGAGTTCACCTTAGTGCGATTAGTGCTTATCATCACCGTGTAGAAGGTAAGCCTATCTCTGGACAGCCTTTAGTTGTTCGCTTCATGAGAGGTTTGCTTTTGTCGAAGCCCCCTGTCAAACCTCCACCAGTGTCATGGATCTCAATGTCATCCTCACCCAGCTGATGAAACCTTCTTTTGAGCCACTGAATCCTGCCATCTGAAGTACTTGACCTGGAAGGTCATTTTTTTTGTCGCTGTTACTTCAGCTCGTAGAGTCAGTGAGCTCCAAGCCTTGGTAGCCCATGCTCCATATATTAAATTTCATCATAACAGAGTAGTCCTCCGCACTCACCCTAAGTTCTTGCCCAAGGTGGTGTCGGAGTTCCATCTGAACCAGTCAGTTGTCTTGCCAACATTCTTTCCCCGTCCTCATACCCCCCCTGCTGAACGTCAGTTGCATACATTGGACTGCAAAAGAGCATTGATCTTCTATCTGGAGCGGACAAGCCCATTCAGACAGTCCACCCAAATGTTTGTTTCTTTTGATCCCAACAGAAGGGGAGTGGCTGTCGGGAAACGCACCATTTCAAATTGGCTAGCAGATTGCATATCCTTCATTTACGCCCAAGCTGGGCTGACTCTTGAGGGTCATGTCACGACTCATAGTATTAAAGCCATGGCAGCATCAGTGGCCCACTTGAAGTCAGCCACTATAGAAGAGATTTGCAAGGCTGCGACGTGGTCTTCTGTCCACACATTCACATCTCACTACTGCCTTCAGCAGGATACCCGACGCGACAGTTGATTTGGGCAGTCGGTGCTGCAAAATCTGTTTGGGTTCTAGAGTCCAACTCCACCCCCCTAGGCCCATTTTTATTCTGTTCCAGGCTGCACTCTCAGTTAGTTGTTATTTTTCAGGTCAATCTCTGTTATGTCCTCGCCGTGCAAGGCCCAGTTGACCCTGTTTGTTGTTTTGAGTGAGTCTGGGGGCTAGGGATACCCCATCAGTGAGAACAAGCAGCCTGCTTGTTCTCTGAGAAAGCGAAAGATACATACCTGTAGCAGGTATTCTCCGAGGACAGCAGGCTGATTGTTCTCAAAAACCCGCACACCTCTCCTTTGGAGTTGTTTCTTCCCTTGTCTTGCTTTGTAAGTTGACTGAGGAGCACGTTCGCACAACAGACGGGAACATGGCCGCGCATGCACGGTGCGCTAACTCGTGTGCACGAGGGCTCTAGCAAACTTTGTTGCTAGGTAGAATTCCGGTCTTGGTGCTGCCGTAGGACGTCAACCCATCAGTGAGAACAATCAGCCTGCTGTCCTCAGAGAATACCTGCTACAGGTATGTATCTTTCGCTTCCTGACTTTGTCCGTGATGTGGCCAAAGCCATGCCTTTCAAATTGGTGATGGGGAGGAACCTCATTCAGAACTCTTTGATGTTCTAGATTATGACTCTTCTCCTAGAGAAGGCATCACAGTTCCACTTCATACAATAATTAAGAATACTATGATCAAAACATGGGGGGCTCCACTGACAGTACAAGTTGCTCCAAAGAAAATTGATACAATGTACAAGATTCAGAAATGCACTGCTTTGAAACGTGCTCACAGTGTGAGATCTCATGCGTCTGCTCCTCCAGGCAGAGAAGCTAGAACATAAGACTCTTTTGTCAGAAAAACATTTGAGACCTCAAACCTAACCAATCATATATTAGATTATCAACTTTATTCCACAATTTATTTAAAGTCGCTAATACAGAGTATTCTCTCCTTTGCAGATTTCCTTCGTTCTGAAAAGGCTGCTGAGTTCCTCAAACTTCACAGGAAACTTAGATTGTCGTAAATATCTGGCATGGCAAGCCTTCGATGTCTCTTCACAAATTTCAGCCTTAGGAGTATCAATACAGCGTCTTTCTTGGCTCAGGGTCTCTGACCTCAAGTCTACTGTCCGAGAGCATCTAGCACATATCCCTTGTCGTGGACATAATTATTTGGTGACAAGTTGAGGAAGTGGCTGACTGTCTTGACTGGAAAGTAGGTGAGCCCTTAGGACCTGTAAGGCCCCGAAGGACCTCAGAGGACAGCCGTGCAACCCCAAGACTTCACCCGCGGCGACCGCCGTTCACCGGAGGTTGAGCCTCCAGCTGCAGGCGGCCAACGGGACTTCCGGAACCGCGGGGTTGACGAACTGACCCAGTACCGGGAGCGGGAAGGGCAAGAGGAAACCAGAGAAGTCCAGAGACAGGCACCAGGTCAGAGCAGGCAGCTCACAGCGTTGTCCAAAAACAGGCAACAGGTCAGGGCAGGCAGCTCACAGCATCGTCCAAACACAGGCAACAGGTCAGGGCAGGCGGCTAGCAGAGTATCCAAAAACAGTCCAAAGGTCAAACCAGGAGAACAAGGGAACGTACTGAAAACTAGAACACACAAAGACTGGCCTCGGGAAACAGAACCTGAAGCAACGTCCTGTTTCAGCCCCACTCCTTAAATACTGTCCGCAATCAACCGCCCAGCCCCAGCCGACATGGCCGGCCAATTGGAACCCGACTACTGAAGAAATCCCTCTGGTTGGTTCTGTCCGGCTTCTCAGGCGGGGCTACAGCACCGGCATCCCAATCTGGTTCCTCTGAGGCGGAGCTTCGGGCTCCCGCGGCCGAATGTGGGGAAGACGCCGACCATCGCGTCTTGGCGCTATCCTCCCCGCTGGCGCAAGCACGGAGCCCATAGCCGGCGACCGAGAGTCCGGAAGCCGCGATCGCCGGCCCACGGGCTCGGCCCCGGACAGGGCAGCCATCGCCGCGGCCTCAAGAAGGCCGGCCATCGCCGCAATGGACACCGGCTCGGCCTCGACTGCACCCGAAACAGGCACCCATCCGGGAGATCGCCGGGTAAGCCCTCTCTGGCTGCGGGTCCTTCCTCCCGGCCCTTGCTACCCGCAGAGGAGCAGCCGGAGGGAGCGACGGATGTGACAGTATCCTCCCCGGATGCCCCCTTCCTTCTGGGTCCTGGTTTTTGAGGTTAGCGTTCATGGAAGGCCCGTACCAACTCCGGGGCATGTACGTTGGTGGCCGGCTCCCAGTAGTTGTCCTCGGGACCGAAATGCTTCCAGGATAACAGGTAGAGCAACTTTCCCCAGCGCCTCTTGGAGTCTAAGATTTCTTCAACTTCATACTCAGGATCGGGGTCAGCCTCTGGAACAATTGACTCTTTACTCTGTGGATGCCACTTAGACCCCCGAAAGACCTTCAGCAGCGAAACATGGAAGGCATTATGGATTCGTAGAGTTCTAGGTAACCGCAGGCGGTATGTCACAGCTCCGATCCGAGACTGGATCAAGAATGGCCCGATGAACCGCGGCCCCAGCCTCCGAGAGGGCACCCGGAGCCTCAGATATTTAGTACTCAGCCATACCTTTGCCCTGGCTGAAGAACCGGGGCGGGGCGCCGGTGCCGGTCTGCAAACGACTTATACCGGGCGGCTGCTTTCTGTAGTTGTTCTCGGGCCATATTCCAAGCCTCCCGCAGGTCAGCAAGGGTTTGAGTAACCAGGGGTGTAGAGGAGTCAGAGGGAATAGGCGGAGGAAGCCGCGGATATTGTCCGTATACAATGAAGAATGGAGATTGCCCGGAAGCAGAGTGTTCACTGTGGTTATAGGCGAACTCGGCCCAAGGGAGAAGAGATGCCCAGTTGTCTTGCCGCTTGTTGACAAAAGTCCGCAGGAACCCCTTTAGCGTCTGGTTAATCCGCTCGACCATCCCGTTAGTCTGGGGATGGAAGGCAGAAGAGAAATGGGTGACGACCCCAAGGGCGGAACACAGGGCTCTCCAATATCGTGAAGTGAACTGGACTCCCCAGTCGCTGATGATCCTGACTGGTAGCCCATGGAGCCGGAAGATGTGCTGGATGAACTGCTGGGCTAACAGTGCTGCCGACGGAAGCCCTGGCAGAGGAACGAAGTGCGCCATGCAGGAGAACCGGTCTACCACCACCCAAATCACTGTGTGCCCCTGGGAGCGAGGAAGATCCGTAATGAAGTCCATAGACAATTCTTCCAGGGGGCTGCAGGAATGGGCAAGGACTGCAGATTCCCCCAGGGGCGTCCCACAACAGACTTGGTCCGGGCACAGGTGGGGCAGGTCGTGACAACTGCAGGATATCTTGGTTCATACGAGGCCTTGGTACTGTCGAGAAATCAGACGGGGGGTTTTTGAAACCCAAAGTGTCCGGCCCATACAGACGAGTGTCCCCAGTGCATTACTTTTTCCCGGTTCTGCGGAGGCACGAATTCCCGCGTAGGTGTGACCCCAGCCGGGGCCGCTCAGAGGCAAGCCGGATCCAACATAGGATGAGGTTCCTTGATGTCCTCTGGAACTTCAAAGGCTCTGGAGAGAGAGTCCGCAGGGGTAGTCTGCGCCGCCGACCGGAACACTAGTTGAAACTGGAACCTGGCGAAGAACAACGACCAGCGGGCCTGCCGCGGATTCAACCTTTGTGCCTCCTGCAGATACAAAAGATTCTTGTGATCCGTAATCACTGTAAATCGATGCTCTGCCCCTTCCAACAGATGTCTCCACTCTTGCAGGGCTAATTTCAGAGCTAGCAGTTCTCTATCCCTTACGGAATAGTTGCGCTCCGCTGGGGAAAACTTCCGGGAGAAAAAGAAGCAGGGTTGGCATCGGCCCTTGGCGTTGACTTGAGAGAGGACTGCCCCGGCGCCCAAAGCAGAGGCATCCACCTCTACCACAAAAGGTTTGTCTGGATCCGGGGCCTGAAGGATGGGAGCAGACTCAAACGCTTCCTTCAACTGACTGAACGTCGTGTGCACCTCGGCCGGCCAGTTTTTAACATTCGCATGCTTCTTAGTGAGCGCTGTCAACGGAGCCGTCAATTGCGAGTAATGGGGAATAAATTGACGGTAGTAATTATCAAACCCCAGGAACCGTTGCAGCGCCTTCAGGCCTTGGGGTTGAGGCCACTCCCGGATAGCGCGGAGTTTGTCTGGATCCATCCGCAGACCCCCCAGGTAAGAGAACATGTCCTAAAAAGGGCAGAGTCTGCTGGTGGTAAGAGCGTTTGCTGAGTTTGGCAAACAAACGATACTGCCGCAAGCGCTGGAGGACAGTCTGAATGTGGGCCACATGCTCCTGGGGATCTTTAGAGAAAATCAGGATGTCATCCAGGTATACAATTACAGTAGAATAAAGCAGGTCTTCAAGGGCGAAGTTCATGAACCTCTGGAACACCGCTGGAGCGTTGCACAGGCCGAAGGGCATCACCCGGTATTCAAAGTGCCCCTCATGCGTGTTGAATGCGGTTTTCCATTCGTCCCCCTGCCGGATACGGACCAAGTTGTAGGCCCCACGGAGGTCCAACTTGGTAAGATCTGGGCCCCCTGCAGCCGATCGAACAACTCCGGGATAAGGGGCAGAGGATATCGATCCTTCACGGTGATGGCATTTAGACCCCGGTAGTTGATACAAGGCCTCAAGGTGCCATCCTTCTTGGTCACAAAAAAGAATCCTGCCCCGGCGGGGGATGTGGAGGGGCGAATGAACCCCTTCTGGAGATTCTCCCGGATGTAGGCTTGCATGACCTTCGATTCCTCTCGGGATAGCGTATAGAGTCAGCCCCGCGGTGGCATCTTGCCGGTCATCAAATTAATAGCGCAATCAAAGGACCGATGTGGGGGTAGCACATCCACTTCCACGGGATTGAACACATCAGCGAAGTCCCAGTACTCCTCTGGCAGGGCAGCTTGACAGATTGGCACGGTTTTAGGAGTGGCCACCACGCAGGGCAGCTGGACTCCGACCCCTTAAACAGGTCTCGGCGCAGGCACCACCCCAAGCTTGAATCCTCCCTAGAGTCCAATCTATTACAGGGTGTGACGCCGTAACCAGGGCAGGCCCAGCACCACGGGATGAATGGTGCGGGACAGAATCAGAAATTGAGCCTCCTCTCGGTGGTCTTCCCCCACCTGGAGCCCCAAAAATGGGGTCACCTCAGTGATAGGCTGGGGTAACGCTGTTCCCTGGATGGACGTCACTTGCAAGGCGGGCCGATAAGGCAGTATAGGCCATCCCATCTGCCGCAGAAGTTCCTGACTAATGAAATTTCCCCCCTGCCCCGGAATCCAACAAGGCTCGGGTATGAACTACCGTCTCCTGCCACCGCAGGGTCACCGGAAGAGTAATCAAATTGTCTGGTAGGGGATTTGAGTGTCCCAAGACCCCTCCCCTCATGGTGCCTTGGGAGTGGCGTTTCCCGGCCATGCGGGGCAGGTGCTGATGAAGTGACCGGCCTCGCCGCAATACAGGCAAAGGCCGCCCCGAAGGCGTTGAGTCCTCTCAGACGGGGTCAACCGTTGACGGCCAATGACCATAGGCTCCTCGGAGGCCTCCCTCGGCCCTCTGGAGCCACCGTCGGGGAGAGAGTGCCCGACTAGGCCGGGGGCCGCCTCCGGACCCCCTCCGCCGGTCCGCACGGGCTCTAGCCCTTTCCTGGAATCGGGTATCCAACCGAACACAGAGCGAGATCAAGGCGTCCAGCTGCCCCGGAACTTCCCGACCGGCCAGCTCGTCCTTGATCCGATCCTGGAGCCCCTCCAGGAAGATAGCGGATAGGGACTCCTGATTCCAGCACAATTCTGTCGCCAGGGCCCGAAACCGGATAGCATAGTCGGCCACGGTCCCTTCGGCCTGCTGAATCCGCAGCAGCTTGGAGGCGGCGGAAGACGGCCTTCCTGGAAGATCAAACACCATGCGGGAACCGGCGCTGAAACTCCGCGTAGTTGTCCAGAAGTGGATCTTGTTGCTCACATAGCGGAGACACCCAGGCTAGTGCTCGTCCCGTTAGCAAAGAAATAACATAGGCCACTTTTACCTGGTCTGAGGCAAAAGCCTCTGGTTGCATTTTGAAGTACAAGTTGCACTGGTTGAGGAACCCCCGGCAGCTTCCGGGGACACCATCAAACCGAGTAGGCTCAGGGAACCTAGGTCCCGGGAAGGACCCTCCCTGACGGGGAGTCGCTGCAGCGGACTGGTGCGCTGCAGCGGCCTGGTTCTGCACCTGGACCGTGGTTAATTAAGAGCAGACATTCTGCAGGGCTCCCGACAGGGCGTTCAACTGCTCCTGCTGCTGCTGGAGAATCTTAGCCAGGTCTCGTAGGTCAGGTTGCGTAGGCGAGCTCATGGCTTCAGGTTCCTGTCTTGACTGGAAAGTAGGTGAGCCCTTAGGTCCCGTAAGGCCCCGAAGGACCTCAGAGAACAGCCGTGCTACCCCAAGACTTCACCCGCAGCGACCGCCGTTCACCGGAGGTTGAGCCTCCAGCTGCAGGCGGCCAACGGGACTTCCGGAACCGCGGGGTTGACGAACTGACCCAGTACCGGGAGCGGGAAGGGCAAGAGGAAACCAGAGAAGTCCAGAGACAGGCACCAGGTCACAGCAGGCAGCTCACAGCGTTGTCCAAAAACAGGCAACAGGTCAGGGCAGGCAGCTCACAGCGTTGTCCAAAAACAGGCAACAGGTCAGGGCAGGCAGCTCACAGCGTCGTCCAAACACAGGCAACAGGTCAGGGCAGGCGGCTAGCAGAGTATCCAAAAACTGTCCAAAGGTCAAACCAGGAGAACAAGGGAACGTACTGAAAACTAGAACACACAAAGACTGGCCTCGGGAAACAGAACCTGAAGCAACGTCCTGTTTCAGCCCCACTCCTTAAATACTGTCCGTAATCAACTGCCCAGCCACAGCCGACATGGCCGGCCAATCGGAACCCATCTACTGAAGAAATCCCTCTGGTTGGTTCTGTCCGGCCTTCTCAGGCGGGGCTACAGCACCGGCATCCCAATCTGGTTCCTCTGAGGCGGAGCTTCGGGCTCCCGCGGCCGAATGTGGGGAAGACGCCGACCATCGCGTCTTGGCGCTATCCTCCCTGCTGGCGCAAGCACGGAGCCCATAGCCGGCGACCGAGAGTCCGGAAGCCGCGATCGCCGGCCCACGGGCTCGGCCCCGGACAGGGCAGCCATCGCCGCGGCCTCAAGAAGGCCGGCCATCGCCGCAATGGACACCGGCTCGGCCTCGACTCCACCCGAAACAGGCGCCCATCCGGGAGATCGCCGGGTAAGCCCTCTCTGGCTGTGGGTCCTTCCTCCCGGCCCTTGCTACCCGCAGAGGAGCAGCCGGAGGGAGCAACGGATGTGACACTGACTTAATTAAAAAGCATACAGATACCATTATCCAGGCCACAGACTTCTGCTTCCTCCTCTTCTTCTAGAAGATTTGAAGGGGTTTTCGACACTCTAATTGCTACATATCTAAGCATCATTACACTCCCACTCCTCTTCCACCTCAAAGGAATACACCCAGCACTCACGTCTGAGGCAGCAGCAGGGACAGAAATCACAAACTTCTTAGTCTAATCAACAACCAGTAGGAGGCAGACTTATCCTCTATCAACAGAGGTGACAGCTCATAACCTTCTTACCATTGGGTGCTACGTATCATACAGCATGGTTATGTCCTGTGGTGTGAAAGACCTCTTGACAATCCACCAAGAGAGTCTCGTTTCAACTCCCTCCAACTGATTCTGTTTCAAGAGGAGCTTTCTGCCCTCATCTGTCAGAATACAATTGAACCAGTTCCTCTTCCATAGAGTGGTCAGGGGAATATGGATTTAGTGAAGGGAAATCTTGCCTCACCAATCTACTACATTTCTTTGAAGGGGTGAACAAACATGTGGATATAGGTGAGCTGGCTGATATTGTGTATCTGGATTTTCAGAAGGCGTTTGACAAAGTACCTCATGAAAGACTCCAGAGGAAATTGGAGAGTCATGGCATAGGAGGTAGTGTTCTATTGTGGATTAAAAACTGGTTAAAAGATAGAAAACAGAGAGTAGGGATAAATGGTCAGTATTTTCAATAAAGAAGGGTAGTTAGTGGGGTTCCCCAGGGGTCTGTGCTGGGACCACTGCTTTTTAATATATTTATAAATGACCTAGAGATGGGAGTAACTAGTGAGGTAATTAAATTTGCTGATGACACAAAGTTATTCAAAGTCGTTAAATCGCGGGAGGATTGTGAAAAATTACAAGAGGACCTTATGAGACTGGGAGACTGGGCGTCTAAATGGCAGATGACGTTTAATTTGAGCAAGTGCAAAGTGATGCATGTGGGAAAGAGGAACACGAATTATAGCTTCGTCGTGCAAGGTTCCACGTTAGGAGTCACGGACCAAGAAAAGGGATCTATGTGTCCTCGTTGATGATACGTTGAAACCTTCTGCTTAGTGTGCTGCTGCGGCTAAGAAAGCAAATAGAATGTTAAGTATTATTAGGAAAGGATTGGAAAACAAAAATGAGGATGTTATAATGCCTTTGTATCACTCCATGGTGCGACCGCACCTCGAATATTGTGTTCAATTTTGGTTGCCGCATCTCAAAAAAGATATAGTGGAATTAGTAAAGATGCAGAGAAGGACAACGAAAATGATAAAGGGGATGGGATGACTTCTCTATGAGGAAAGGCTAAAGCGGCTCTGGGATATGCAGTATAAAATGTTTTGTACTTTTTGGGATCTTTCCAGGTATTTCCTTCAGCTTGGAGGAAAGACGGCTGAGGGGAGATATGATAGAGGTCTGTAAAATAATGAGTGGAGTTGAACGGGTAGATGTGAATCGTCTGTTTATGCTTTCCAAAAATAATAGGAATAGGGGGCATGTGATGAAACTACAATGTAGTAAATTTAATACGTGTAATTAAACTCTGAATTCGTTTGCCAGAGAATGTGGTAAAAGCGGTTAGCTTAGCGGAGTTTAAAAGGTTTGGGACGGCTGCCTAAAGGAAAAGTCCATAGACCATGATTAAATGGACTAGGGGAACTCCACTATTTCTGGGATATGCAGTATAAAATGTTTTGTACTTTTTTGGGATCTTTCCAGGTATTTCTGACCTGGATGGCCACTGTTGGAACAGGATGCTGGGCTTGATGGACCTTTGGTCTTTCCCAGTATTGTCCATACTTATGTAATATGACCAATTCTTGACCTGTGAGACTTTAAAGATTTCTAATTTGCCATGGTTTCCCTAGGATCACTCCTACCATGATCCAACTCAACGACTGCTTTGCTCTCTAGATATCAAGGAGGCATACACCAACATATCTATCCTCCCTGCTAACAGAAAGTTCCTTGCATTTCCACTGTTGGACTCTGTATTATCAGTACAAGGTCTTACGGTTCGGCTTGGCTTCAGCTACTTGAGTCGTCACCAAAATGCCTGATAGTTGTAGCTACAACACTATGCAGGGGGGGCATACATGTCTTCCCATACTTGGATGACTGAAGACCTCCATTCTATCCGCCATAACAGTTCCTAGAACTCCCTTGGGTTGTGATCCAATTACCCCAAATCACATCTCAACCTGTTCAGACTTTAGAGTTAATCGGGGCTCTCCTCGAACATAAGAGTAGCCATACTGGGTCAGACAGTGGTCCATCTAGCCTAGTATACTGTTTCCAACAGGTTGCCAAGCCAGGTCACATGCCTGGCAGAAACCCAAATAGTGGCACATTCCATGCTACAAATCCCAGGCAAGCAGTAGGTTTCCCCATGTCTGTCTCAATAGCAGATTATGGACTTTTCCTCCAGGAACTTGTCCAAACCTTTTTTAATCCCAGATATGCTAACCGCTATTAATACATCCTCCAGCAAAGAGTTCCAGAACTTAACTATTCATTGAGTGAAAAATATTTCCTCCTATTTGTTTTAAATGTATTTCCATGTAACTTCCTTGAGTGAACCCTAGTCTTTCTACTTTTGACACAAGTAAAAAATTCACTTCTTCTCATTCTACACCACTCAGGATTTTGTAGACCTCAATCATATCTCCCTTCATCCATCTCTTTTTCAAGATGAAGAGCCCTAACCTCTTTAGCCTTTCGATACTATTCAGAGCCAAGCCTTCCTACCTCAACTGAGAGCAAACAACATACTGCATCCCTCCACTCAGGTTTCCAAATCCACCCAAGTATCTGCTAGTCAGATGCTCTGCCTTCTCAGTCACATAGCTTCAATGTAATATTTGCACCGTCCTGTTTGAGTGCTGAGCACCCCTTATTTTGTATCATTTCAGGCTGCTCACAGTGTTATACTGAAACTGCGCTTTAAGTCTCCTGTTACCATATGCTGCACTGATCACGTAACTCTCCTGAAGTAAGCAGGTCCGGAAGTTTCTATCCCTCTCTCATCTATCAAATAGAAGCTTCTGCACAACTCTCTCTGGAGACAGGAAATATTCTTTCTTACCACCTTGCAATCACTATCTCTGTTCGCAATTACGCTTTGCTTATGTGCGACTTTGCTCCGAATTATTGTTTTCAACAGCTGACCACTGCAGCCTTCCCCGGTCTATCATATTCCTGTACGTATTAGTACCCGCCAAGACAGTTGCTTCCCAACTATGTTCTTTGCTTCAGGGTTACCTGTTTCTCTCCGCATAATCCCCCACTACTCATTCTTCCCTTATCCTGTTCTCGTGTCGGACTCCTTAACTGCCGTTCTACTTTGTTCAAAAACTTCCCTAATTCATGAATCTCATCCGTTCTAACTAGTTTTGATATCCCTCTGTTGTGCAGAGACACGAGTTAAAAATGCAAAGAAGGCCTTTTTTATGAATCGCTTCCAGCCGGATACAACATTCTCTCCCTTGTTAGGCCTTCCAAGTTAGGTGGTGGGCTGGCAGTTTTCTTCTCTAGTCATCTCCGGATCACCGAAGTCTATTCCCCAACACCATATGCTGAAGTTCTTACGGCACATGTGCCCACTCCTTCTCCATTCACACTGTCTTTATTTTATTGCCCTCCTTCTTTAACCCAAGCCAAATGGGACTCTTGCCACCAAGCCCTAGCTGATATAACTACTTGCTTCCATAACCCTCTCATCCTTGGTGATTTTAGTGTTCATGTAGATGTTCCAGACAAGCCACGAGTTGCCACCTTTGTAAACTTTCTATCAGATCTTGGTCTCACTCAATGGACCCCCTTTCCTACTCATCAAGCTGGCCACTCTTTAGACCTAGTTCTTTCTCTATCTGACACTTCCCTTTCCTCTTCTGCTTTTGTTTCCTCTCCAGTTCCCTGGTCTGACCATTTTGTAGTTAATTTTACTATTTAACGTCTTACCTCATTTGTCTCAATTGCCCCAAGATCTGGTTAGACTAGGTGTTTAAATCAGGTCATTGTTTCAACTCTGTCTCCACCTTAATCACTTTCCCAATCTGATTACAAAACTTCAACACTTGAGGAACAAATGGCCGTTTCTCCTCTTGACACTTAGACAAAGTTGCCCCACTTCACCAACTCATAACTCCACTCCTATCCATAACAAGTGCTGGTTTTATTCTGGCCTCAGCCTTCTTAAACATCAACTGCGAAAGGCTGAAAGGATCTGGAGGAAATCAGTGTTACTCTCAGACCTTGATCAGTATAAGGTCAGACTTTGAGAATATAACTCTTAGTTGTGGATTTCTAAAAATAAATTTTATCACTACTCATATTTCAAAATCACCAAATCCATCTAAAGAACTCTTTGCCATTTATTGGAAATTAAGTATCTCTCCTTGTGTCCATGCTCAGTATCAATTTCCTCTGCTGAATCACTTTAAATTTTCTTTACCACTAAGATCTCGGATCTCATATCGTCCCCGAGTTCTCTCTTTGTGCAGATGTTCTTCTCTTCACCTCACCTATCTTCCTCTGTACCTCTCCCATCTTCCCGGCTCATCCTCCTGGTCATCCTTTCAATCCCAGACCCTACTTTTTCCTTTGTAAGATTTTGGCATCTATTGAGAGCTACTTCTTATACTCTGGACCAGGGGTTTTCAATCCAGGCCTCGGGGCCACCCAGCCAGTCAGGTTTTCAGCATATCCCTGTTAAATTCAATGAGAGATCCTGAAAACCCTGACTGTCTGGGTGTGCCCAAGGACTTGGTTGAAGACCTCTGGACCCTATACCTTCAACTGGGTTGAAATCATCCTCTCTGGAAACCTACCACAACTTTTTCTTCTATTAACCATTGTCTCTCTTCTGGCCGTTCCCAACTCTGGAAAACTGCTATAGTTGTCCAATCCTGAAGAAGCCTAATTTCGACCCTTGGATTCCAGCACATATTGTCCTATCTCAAACCTGTGTTCCTAGCATCCCTCCGGACCAGACCCGGATTGGACTGATGGGGTTGTGTACCGCCTACCAGCAGGTGGAAACTGAGAAAATTCTAAGACTAGAGAAAGCCAATGAGAGCCCTGGCCATGTGACCCTAGCCCCCAGTATTTCTCAATCTCAGCAGGCAGGAGGTGAGCCCATTGGTCTTGCTCTCTTTTTCTCTTAAGATATTAGAGATATTATAATAGTTCTTCTGTGCCTGGAATCTCAATTAGAGGCTTGACAGGGTTTCTTTTCTTTTCCTTTCTTTGACAGCCTCTGGGGTGTTAAACTCGGGTGCCCTGAGTCCTCCCCCTTCCTCCCCCATCTCCCTTGCTTAGTTGGGAAGGGCCTACCCTTTCATTGGAAAGGTGTACTGCCTTGGGAGAGGCAGCCATTATTACTTTTAAAACAAGTAATATAGGAAACAAAACAGCATTAAAAGCAAATGCCTTTTTCTTTTTCCCCTCAGTTATAACGAGCATCGGTTGTGCTCTAGGCTCTTGTGGACTGCATGAAGCAAAATAATAAGTATTTCAGTGCCCGTGGTTTCAGGGAGCGTTTTTTTCATGTTTGGTGTTTTTCTTGCCCTTTTTTTCCTCACGTTTTTCCCAGTGGGGGTTCTTTAAAAAAAAAAAAGGCGCGAAGCGGTGTTTGTTCAGGGCAGAGGGAGCTCCGCTATGGCAGTCACGCTTCCCGTTGTTTTCTAAGTTTTTTGGAAAAGATAGTCATCACCCAAACTACTTCCTTTGTCGAAATGTCCCTAACTGTCCACCCAAGGCAATCTGGTTTCCGCCCCCCCCACTATAGCACTAAAACTGTTCTTGCAGTCTATTCTTAACGAAATTCGTTCTCACTTGGATAAGCACCTTGTTATTCTGCTGTTTCTCTAGACCTTTCTGCTGCTTTTGATCTTGTTGATCACTCTTCTCTTCTGTCATGTCTTTCCTCCCTGGCATGGTTTACTTCATTTCTCTCTGGATGCTCTTTTCAAGTTATTACCACTACCTTTTCTTCTGCTTCCTGTCCTCTTTCATGGGGAGTTCCCCAGGGATCTATTCTCTCTCCTCTCCTGTTCAATCTTTTATTGAGCCCACTTGCTACGTTAGTTCAATCCTTTGGTGTCTCCTGTCATATATATGCTGATGACGTTCTGTTAATCTGACCAACAAATCTTTATTCACCGTCCATCTCCCAACTCCAAGACTGTTTGAACGCAATCTCTAGCTAGCATGGTGACCATATGCTATTTCTAAACAAGGGGGAAAAAATGGTATCTGTTGGTCTTCTGGTGGTGTTTCTCCTCCAGCCCTCCCTCTATTTCTCTTTGACACTGAAATCTCTCCAGTAGAATCCTTCTCTTATCTAGATGTTATCTTAGACTCTCAACTATCATTTTCTGCCCAAACTTTCAAATTATACAAATCTGGTTTCTTTGTCTTCCAACAGTTATGTTCTATTAGGTGCTATCTAGACCACAACACATTGCATGCTTTGATTCTGTTACTATTTACTAGCAGACTTGATTATTGTAACATTATCTACTCAAGCTGCAACTGTTCATTAGTAAAGAAAATGTAAACCTTGCAAAACCCCGCCATGAGGCTTTTCTGCAGCTCACTTTGGTCAGACCATATTTCCCTACTTCTCAAATCACACCATTGGCTACCCATAGAACAATGGATTATTTTCAAGGTTCTTATGCTTATCTTTCAAGCCCTTTGTATCAACACCCCCCTCCCCCCAAAATCTCTCATCACTCGCTATTTATTTATTTATTTTATTTATTTGTTACATTTGTATCCCACATTTTCCCACCTATTTGCAGGCTCAATGTGGCTTACATAGTACCATACAGGCGATCGCCAGTATCGGTATGAACAAATACAGAGTGGTGTTGTAATATAAGACGGTTCATGTGTTACAGGCACATTAGGGAATCTTAAGGGGGAAGAATTAAGTTAAGTCCAGTACGAGCTTTGGTTTTGTTGTATTGCATGGTTAAGGCATTTAAGTTGGATCGTTAGGGTAAGCCTATCTGAACAGTTAAGTTTTCAGTAATTTCAGGAATTTTGGGTGGTTGTTGTTGTCTTCAACGGCGTTTGGTAGTGCATTCCATAGTTGTGTGCTTATATAGGAAAGCTGGATGAGTAGGTTGATTTGTATTTGACCTCCTTTGCAGCTTGGGTGGTGGAGATTTAAGTATGTTCGAGTTGATCTTAAAGCGTTCCTCTTGGTAGGACAATGAGATCGATCATGTATCCTGTGACATCTCCGTAGATGATTTTATGGACCATGGTGCAGACTTTGAATGTAATACTTCTTTGATTGGCAGCCAGTGTAGTTTTTCTCGTAGGGGTGTGGTGCTTTCGAATCTCGTGTTTGCTGTATTTTGTGCAGTTTGGAGTTTCTTTAGGATTTGTTCTTTGCATCCCGTGTACATTCCATTGCAGTAGTCTAGATGACTTAGTACCATGTTTTGTAACAGGTTGGCGAAATATTTCCCTCGGGGCAAAAGGTTTTACCTCGTTTGAGTTTCCACATTGTGGAACATTTTCATTGTTGTGGCTTTCGCTTGGTTCTCCAGTGTGAGATTGCGGTCAATAATAACTCTGAAAATTTTTAGGCTGTCGGAGATAGGGAGGTTGTGATCTGGCGTGATTATGTTGGTGGGTTTGTTCGTGTTGTATTGGGATGAGAGGATGAGACAGTGTGTTTTTTCTGTGTTAAGTTTTAGTTGGAATGCATTCACCCATGAATTCATGATGTTTAGGCTGAGTTTGATTTCATTGATGATTTCTGCTAGATCATGTTTGTAAGGGATGTATATTGTGATGTCATCTGCGTAAATGAAGGGTTGAGGCCTTGGTTGAATAAGGACTTGGCTAGTGGGTCATCATTAGTTTAAAGAGGAGCGGCGATAGCGGTGATTCCTTGGGATACTCCACAGTCTGCTTTCCATGGTGATTGATATGTTCGAATTGATTCTCATTTGATATGATCTATTGGTTAGGAAACCCTTGATCCAGCTGAGTACACTTCCACCAATCCCAAAGTATTCTAGGATGCTTAGTAGTATATTGTGGTTTACCATGTCGAACGCACTAGAATTGTAGGAGAAGTATATTGTTGCCTAATGCAATTTCTTGTTTGAATTTGGCTCTGAGAATAATTAGTACTGTTTCGGTGCTGTGGTTGGCATGAAATCCTGATTGTGATTCGTGTAGTATTGAGAATTTGTCTATGTAATCAGTAAGTTGTTTGGTTACCATGCTTGCCATCAATTTGACTACCAATGGGATAGATGCTACTGGGCGGTAGTTAGTGATAACGTTTGGTATCTTTTGGTATCGGGGTGAGGAGGATGGGAGCCCCCACTGTCCTTCCCACTCCCTTTGTTTGATTAATGATCATCGTCTCAACCTCCCTAACCCGAAACAAGCTATTCTAGAATCTACACAACATCGTGCATTCTGATTTGTTGCACCAGCCCTTTGGAAATCTCTGTCCCCACTATCCATGCAGAATCATCCTGAAAGATATTCAAATCCCTGCTTTAGCCCTGGCTCTTCCAACAAGCCTTTTCCATAACTTGAATGAAGTGTTTTTTGGTGTTTCACTGTGTGTAATTGTCTGGGGGGGTGTTATTGGTTTTATTTAGCTCTCTTTCTTTTCTTTTCTTTTCTTTTCTTTTCTTTCCTATTTTAAAATGTAGTTCTTTCCCTTTGTGTTATATGTTTTATTTTTAAATTTGTACACCATTTTGAACTATACACTAGCAAAGGCAGTATAGTAAGTCTTAATAAATAAATAGTCCATGTAACACCATTGGCTCGACTCCACTTCCAAATTCCTCAGTAGACACTCTCCTCTCAGTGGTCCCAAGCCACGGGATTACTCCCGGCCCATATTCGAGTCACTCCACAGCTACGTCACTCTCTAAAGTGGTGGATGGTATCCCTCATCTCACCCAGGATCTTCTGTTTGAGCCCCTTCTACATCGCAAGGTCCTCACCACAGGTGCCTCCATGGTAGGTTGGGGTGCTCATCTCAGTGGTCTCTACACAATTACGAACAGTCTGGAACACCCTCAGAAATGTCCAGGACCACATATTTGATAGATAATACTCATTCACATAGGCAACCAGGTTGCAATTTATTACCTGAACAAACAGGGAAGAACAGGTCTCTGTCGACAAGCAATCCAAATATGGACTTGGGCAGCTTCTCAAAACATCTGTAAAAGAGCAATTTACCTAGCCAGCAAACAAAATGTTGTGGCGATCAAATTGAGCAGAGTCCTTCAACCTTACAATGGTCCTCAATATGCCTGTAGCTCGTCGATTTTTCCAGCAGTGGAGACCCCAGTGACGGACCTTTTCACTTCTACGCAGAACAACAAGCTTCCCCACTTTTGTTCCAGACCCCATGCTCCCAACCATGTAGCGCTTTCTTACTCTATTGGAGAACAAATCTTCTATACGTCTTTCCCCCTACTGCCTCTTATAGAGAAAACTCTACTCAAACTACATCAAGACCAAGGGACCATGATTTTAATTGTTCCCTACTGGCTATGTCAGATCTGGATCTCTCTTAGAGATATCGTGCAAGCAATCGTTGATGTTATATCCTTTCCTAACCCTAATAACATAGAACGAGGGGTCCCTCTTCCATCCAGACCCTCACTCTGTAGCCCTGATGACACAGGTTTACGTTCTTTAAACCTTTCTGACCAAATTTGTAGGATACTTCTAGCCTCTAGGGAAACCTTCTACAGCAGAAATATTACCAATTTAAGTAGCAAAGATTATCCCTCTGGTGTGCAGCCAAAGCACTCGACCCTGCTAGGTGCTGTCGGCCTACCCTTATGGAGTACCTCCTCCATCTTCAGATTCTGGCCTCAAAACTAAGTCAGTAAGTCAGAATGCACTTGAATGTCATTAGCGCATTTCACTTCAGAGTTGATAATAAACCAGGTTTCTGTTCATCCTTGATAGTGAGATTCATAAAAGTTTATTTCATACCAAACCTCCTATCAAACCACCTCCAGTGGCATGGGATCTCATTCTCAATGTCATCCTGATAGCTCTCATGAAACTTGTTTTTGAACCACTTCATTCCTGTTCTCTGAAGTTCCTCACATATAAGGTAGTGTTCATAATAGCTCTTTCTTCTGCCAGAAGAGTCATTCAAGACCTTGTTTCAGACCCACCTGCACCAGGTTCTACCACCCATGCTCCAAACCCATCCTAATTTCCTTCCTAAAGTGAAATCGGAGTTCCACCTTAATCAGTCCACTATAATTCCTGTCTTCTTGTCTAAGCCACACTCTCATCCTAGAGAAGCTGCACTGCATACCTTAGACTGCAAGTGTGCTCTAATGTATTATCTAGAGCGTACAAAACCTCATAGGAAGTCCTCCCAGCTTTCTGTATCCTTCAACCCTAACAGATTGGGGATTCCCATCACCAAACATGCTATCTCCATTTGGTTGACTGAAAACTGTATCTCCTACACGTAAGCCAGGTAAGAGCCATGGCTAGCTTCAGTAGCCAATTTCTGCTCTGCTTCCATTGAGGAAATTTGCAATACTCACTACTGTCTACAGCAGCATTCTAGACGGGATAGCCAGTTTGGACAAGCAGTCCTGCAAAATCTTTTTACGTTTGGGGAGCGTGCCAGGTGCCCTTGACCTGGATTGGCCACTGTCGGTGACAGGATGCTGGGCTAGATGGACCTTTGGTCTTTCCCAGTATGGCACTACTTATGTACTTATGTAATGGCACTCTGCTCTGTGGCCTTTTATCAGCCAGGCTCACGTTCTATATAGTTGCCAGGTTCATTATGCGCCTGGCAGCTGGTGAGTCCCACATGTGAGAATATCATACTGCTTGTCCTCGGAGAAAGCTAAGTTACTTACCTATAGCAGGTGTTCTCCAAGAACAGCAGGCACATATTTTCACATCCCTTCCACCTCCCCTTGAAGTTGTCTTGTTAGCTTTAGTACTGTACTGCTGGCAGCCCAGGAACCGGCAAAGAATTTTGCAAGCAAAATAAAGTCTTTCAGGAAAGTTCCGTTGTGCGAACAGCATGCACGTCGCACGTGCGAACATCTTCCCGCCCGCCGCATGAGCGCATCTCCTTAGTCTTTTTTTTCTCCGCGGTTAGATGCGGCAGTGTTTTTCGCTACCCCTCCGTCAGGCCCAGGAACAAGACTTCTCTCATCTTCCTTTTTCACATCCTTTTCTTTTATTTTTATAACCTGAATTTAAAAAATAATAATAGTTTTCCTGTAGACTCCTTATTTTTTGTCCATTTTAAAGTTTCCTTTCTTTTTCGACGCGACTGGCCTTTGGGCCGCGCAGTCGGGTTCTTCCCTTTTTGTGCCCTTTCCTTTTTGGCACAATCACGTCGTTTGATTTCGCCGAGGCCGTGTTTTCTTCCATGTCATTAGACACCCAGCGGTTTCAAACATTGTACTCAGTGCAACCGGACCATCTCAGGTACCGATACTCACTCGTGGTGTATTCAGTGCCTTGGGCCCGACCATAGCCGAGCCACTTATAGTCTGTGTATTCGTATGAAGAAATGGACCCAAGCGTCTTGAGAAGCCCAACGGGAAAGCTTTTTGGGGCTCAGGCAGGACCTTCGATGTTGACGTCGACATCGACAGGAGCATCGACGTCGAGAAGCAAGGTAATGGCTGCTGAGAGACCAACTTGTGTTGGGAACAGTGAGGCATCGAGTGGGTCTCCACCTGTCTCGAGGCCTCCTGCTATGCAGGTCCCCCGGGACCAACCTTTGTCGGACCCAGCCCCGAGGAGACATGAGGATTCCACGTCTTCCTCTTTGGTACCGAGGAGTCTCGATGACGGGCGTTGAGCGATGGCTAAGAAGCATCGTCATCGTTCTCCTTTGACGCACGGTATCAGAAGCTCCGGGGCATCGAGAAATTCGGCACCCGAGAAGCGTCGGCGCCGAGAGAATCGCTCCCCTTCGACGCTCCCCCTCGTCGCTCTCCTAGCAGTCCAGTACCTGCTCCCGAGCCTCCACGGATTCTGACGCCGCCTGTTCCACCGACCCCGCAGCCTTCTCAGATGGCAGCTCTTGACGAGCGCATCTGGGCCTTGTTTCCAGAACTTCTGGAAGGCTTACTGCTATGGGTAAAAAGTGGGATGTTTGAAATACAAATCCTGGAGACAATATCATAAAAACTTCTTTATGGAAGAAAAGACTCGACACAACTGTTGTGTTTTGGCCTACAGGCCTGCATCAGGAGTCTATAAAAACATAAATCAAATAAATCTTTCAAACAAATACATATACAGAATCAAATAATCAAATAAAACATTCAAATAAGTAATAAATATACAATAAGAGGTCAACATATAATAAAATACAACAATAAAAATAATGATAATAAATAATGATGAACGTAAAGTCTCTAAGTGACGTATACAAAGATTATGCATATGTGGGATGTTATAATATCACCAAAAAATTACACAAAATGGTCGTGTAAATAAATAAATAATTGTAAGCGGGGCTAATTATAGGAAGGACTAAACATTCAAAACATGTAAAAATAGATCATACTATCTTAAAATACATGCATATATGAAGGACAATAGATAAAATATCCATGAGGCATTATATGGAAACCTATATATACTAAAGCATATCATAAAAGCAGCATCATACAAATACGCGCACAGCTTATGTTGAAACAAGGAAGACATGCAGAAGTAAAACATGCTGTCTTCAAAATACAAATATAAAAGACTTTGAATAAAAAAACAAGTAAAAATCATACAACCAACATCATGTATACAGGAGAGAACGTAAGACCAATATCATATATAAACAAAAGAAGGAAAAACAAATAAAGTAATATGCATGAAAAAGGAACGTGGTGTCAACTAGTGTATGCATGTGGTGGTGCCTATACCTGTGCGCACCATATACACCAATCAGCTTCGATGTTGGGGGTGCTTGCACCCTCGGTGCCATCTGCTGTAGCGGTGCCTGGCCCTTCACCTGTGGTGAGGTCTCCGACTGCGTTCCGCCTGCGGCAGCTGCGACTCAGGTCGACTCCCCTTCGACTTCAGTGGACGGAGCTTCGCCACAGTCGGATCGGGTGTCGACCTCTCAACATCGCCACAGAGGACATCGTTCCTCGGCGTCAAGACAGGTCCAGTGTCAGAGTACTTTGACTCAGGTTGCGTCTGACACTGAGCAGGAGCGCTCGTGGGAATCAGAGGAAGATCCCAGGTACTTCTCTTCCGATGAGCCTTTTGGGATTCCCTCTGACCCTTCTCCTCCGCTGAAAAGAAGACTATCTCTTTTTTTCCTCTTTTGTCTGGAAAATGGCTACGGCTATTCCTTTCCCTGTGGAGGTTGAGGATGAGCCCAGGTCTGACATGCTGGAAGTCCTGGATTATTCTTCTCCACCTAAAGAGGCTGTGACAGTCCCTCTCCATAAGGTACCGAAGGAAGTCCTTATGAGAAACTGGTCCGCCCCTGTGTCTGCACCGGTGGTTCCCAAAAAAGGAGAGTCCCAATACCGGATCCACGGTGAACCTGGGTTGATGAGGTCTCAGTTACCCCACAATTCCATGATGGTGGATTCCGCTCTCAAGAGAGCTAGGAATACTAGAGACTATGCTTTGGCGCCACCAGGCAGAGAAGCTAGGACTCTTGACTCTTTTGGGAGGAAGACGTATCAAGCTGCTATGCTCGCTGCCAAGATCCAGTCATACCAGCTCTTCACGAGCGTACACTTGCGGGACTCGATAAGTCAACTGTCCAGCTTGGTTGATGCACTCCCTGCGGAGTTGGCCGAGCCTTTTCGCCAGGTGGTCAGGCAGCAGAAGGCGTGTCGCAAGTTCCTGGCCAGGGGTACTTTTGACGTGACATCCAGGTATAGTGATGCGCAGACTCTCATGGCTGCGTGTCTCTGACCTGGATCATTCCTTGCCGGGGGGACAATCTTTTGGAGAAAAAGTAGAGGATCTTGTTAATCAGATTAAAACGCATAATGATGCTATGGATTCTTTCTCCCACCCGGTGCCTTCTGCTATACCCTCCTCATCTAGGAGATTTTTTGGAGGGAAGAGAAGTGCTCCCTATTCCTACTCTAGGCGTAGGTACACTCCTGCTTCTCGGCAGCCTGCCCAGGCTCAGCCCCAGCGCGCTCGTTCGTTCTCGTCTACGGCGTGCGTCTAAGGTCCATTCTGCTCCACTGCAAAAGCAAGGGACGGGCTTTTGACTGGTTCCAGTTCAGCATAGCCTCTGTAAAAGTATCCATACCGGACGTCTTGCCGGTAGTGGGGGATGGTTGATATTTTTTTCACCAAAGATGGCCTCTCATAACCTCCGACCGGTGGGTTCTTCAAATAGTCCGGTTAGGATGTACCCTCAATCTGGAATCCAAACCTCCAAATTGCCCACCAGGATCTCATTCTTACAGCTCCCAGCACAGGCAGGTACTTGCAGAGGAACTCTCCGCCCTTCTAAAGGCCAATGCGGTCAAACCCG
Source organism: Microcaecilia unicolor (assembly GCF_901765095.1). Taxonomy (NCBI): domain Eukaryota; kingdom Metazoa; phylum Chordata; class Amphibia; order Gymnophiona; family Siphonopidae; genus Microcaecilia; species Microcaecilia unicolor. The sequence goes on from NC_044041.1 coordinate 66,704,740, forward strand.
TTCCACCAAGGGAAGAAGGGCTGGGATTCTATTCCAGGTACTTTCTTGTGCAAAAGAAAACAGGGTGGGAATGCGTCCCATCCTAGACCTAAGGGCCCTGAACAAATTTCTAGTCCGAGAGAAGTTCAGGATGGTTTCTCTGGGCACCCTTCTTCCCATGATTCAGGAAAACGATTGGCTATGCACTCTGAACTTAAATGATGCTTACACCCATATCTCTACTCCTAGCTCACAGGAAGTATCTTCGGTTTCGGCTAGGAACACAGCACTTTCAGTACTGTGTGCTGCCCTTTGGTCTGGCGTCTGCACTCGGTGTTCACAAAGTGCCTAGCTGTAGTCGCAGCGTTGCTACGCAGACTTGGAGTGCATGTCTTCCCTTATCTCGACGCTTGGCTGGTGAAGAACACATCGGAAGCGGGTGCTGTACAGTCCATGCGAATGACTATTCAGGTGTTAGAGCTACTGGGGTTCATCATAAATTATCCCATCTCATCCCAGTCCAAAAATTGGAGTTCATTGGAGCACTGTTGAACACAAAGACAGCTCGAGCTTTTCTCCCCGAGACGAGGGCAGACAATCTTCTGTCCCTAGTGTCTATGGTTCAAGCGTCTCAACAGGTCACGGCTCAGCAGATGTTGAGACTTCTGGGGCACATGGCCTCCACGGTTCACGTGACTCCCATGGCACGTCTCCGCATGAGATCAGCTCAATGGACCTTAGCTTCCCAGTAGTATCAAGCTGCGGGAAGTCTGGAAGATGTGATCCAACTGTCCACTGACTTTCGGAATTCCTTGCAGTGGTGGACGATTCGATCAAATTTGACTTTGGGATGTCCATTCCAAATCCCTCAGCCGCAAAAAGTGTTGACAATGGATGCATCCCTCCTGGGGTGGGGAGCTCATGTAGATGGACTTCACACTCAAAGTTTGGTCCTCTCAGGAAAAAGGTCTTCAGATCAGCCTCCTGGAATTGCGAGCGATCTGGAACGCTCTAAAGGCTTTCAGAGACCGTCTGTCAAACCAAATCATATTGATTCAGACAGACAATCAGGTTGCTATGTATTACACCAACAAGCAGGGGTCACCGGATCTTGCCCTCTGTGTCAGGAAGCCGTCCACATGTGGCTTTGGGCTTGCCGTCATGGCATGTTTCTCCAAGCTACTTATCTGGCAGGCGTAAACAGCAGTCTGGCCGACAGATTGCGCAGGATAATGCAACCTCACGAGTGGTCACTGAACATGGGTGTAGTCCGCAAGATCTTCCAAGCGTGGGGCATCCCTTCGGTGGATCTTTTTGCCACTCAGATCAATCACAAGATCCCTCAGTTCTGTTCCAGGCTTCAGGCCCACGACAGACTAGCATCAGATACCTTTCTCCTACACTGGGGAATAGGCCTTCTGTATGCGTATCCTCCCATACCTCTAGTAGGGAAGACTTTGCTGAAACTCAGGCAAGACCGCGGAACCATGATCCTGATTGCACCCTTCTGGCCACGTCAGATTTGGTTCCCTCTTCTTCTGGAGTTGTCCTCCGAGGAACCGTGGAGATTGGAATGTTTTCCAGTCCTCATCACTCAGAACAAGGGGTCACGTCTACATCCCAAACTCCAGTCTCTGGCTCTCATGACCTGGATGTTGAGGGCTTAGAATTTGCCTCCTTGGGTCTTTCAGAGGGTGTCTTTCGAGTCATGCTTGCTTCCAGGAAAGATTCCACCAAGAGGTGTTACTCATTCAAATGGAGGAGGTTTGCTATCTAGTGTGACAGCAAGGCCCTAGATCCTCTTTCTTGTCCCACACAGACCCTGCTCGAATACCTTCTACACTTCTCAGAGTCTGGTCTCAAGACTAACTCCATAAGAGTTCACCTTAGTGCGATTAGTGCTTATCACTAGAGTAAGCCTATCTCTGGACAGCCTTTAGTTGTTCGATTCATGAGAGGTTTGCTTTTGTCAGAGCCCCCAGTGAAACCTCCTCCAGAGTCATGGGATCTCAATGTCGTTCTCACCCAGCTGATGAAAGCTCCTTTTGAGCCACTGAATTCCTGCCATCTGAAGTACTTGACCTGGAAGGTCGTTTTCTTAGTGGCTGTTACTTCAGCTCGTAGAGTCAGTGAGCTTCAAGCGTTGGTAGTTCATGCACCTTATATCAAGTTCCATCACAACAGAGTAGTCCTCCGCACGCACCCCAAGTTCCTGCCGAAGGTACTGTCGGAGTTCCATCTGAACCAGTCAATTGTCTTGCCAACATTTTTTCCCATCCTCATACCCGCCCTGGCGACAGCAGTTTACATACCTTGGACTGCAAGAGAGCATTGGCCTTTTACGTGGAGCGGACAAAGCCCTTCAGACAGTCCACCCAGTTGTTTGTTTCTTTCTTTCGACCCCAACAGGAGGGGAGCCACCATCGGACAACGCACAATTTCTAATTGTCTAGCAGGTTGCATTTCCTTCACTTATGCCCAAGCTGGGCTGTCTCTGGAGGGCCATGTCACGGCTCATAATGTTAGAGCCATGGCTGCGTCAGTGGCTCACTTGAAGTCAGCCTCCATTGAAGACATTTGCAAGGCTGCAACGTGGTCATCAGTCCACACATTCACATCTCACTACTGCCTCCAGCAGGATACCCGACGCGACAGTCGGTTCGCACAGGCGATGCTGCAGAATCTGTTCAGGGTTTAGAATCCAACTCCACCCCCCTAGGCTCATTTTGATTCTGTTCCAGGCTGCACTCTCAGTTAGTTGATTTTTGTTTTTAGGTCAATCTATGTTATGTCCTCGCCGTTGTGAGGCCCAATTGACCAATGTTCATTGTTTTGAGTGAGCCTGGTTGCTAGGGATACCCCAACTGTGAGAACAAGCAACCTGCTTGTCCTTGGAGAAAGCGAAGATACCTGTAACAGGTATTCTCCGAGGACAGCAAGCTGATTGTTCTCACAAACCCGCCCTCCTTCCCTTTGTTGTTACTTGTTTATATGCTTTTTGATTAAACTAAGGAGACATGCTCATGCGGCGGGCGGGAAGACGTTCGTGCATGCGCGGTGCGTGCTATTTGCGCGACAGAACTTTCCCGAAAGACTGTATTTTTGCTTGCAAAATTTCTTTTCCAGTTCCTGGGCCGCCGTGGACAACGTCCCAATTGTGAGAACAATCAGCCTGCTGTCCTCGAAGAATACCTGCTACAGGTAAGTATCTTCGCTTTCTCCAAGGACAGCAGGCACAGATTCTCACATCCCTTCCACCTCCCCTTGAAGTTGTCTTGTTAGCTTTAGTACTGTACTGCTGGTCCCATGCAATGCATTGGGCAGGAAGACACCCACACATGCACGTCGGGGGCACTGCCTCAAAGCTTTAGTGCACTATGGCAGTTCCACACCCCATGGATGACGTCACCCACATGTGAGAATATATGCCTGTTGTCCTCGGAGAACATCTGCTACAGGTAAGTAACTTTAACTGTACTGCAAGAGAAAGATCCGGTTAGCGTGGGTGTCCGGCCTTTCATTCTTCTCGATTTCGGCGAAGTTCGACCATCCGTTCAAGGGGGGAGCACTGGTGCTGTCGGTACCATGAGTATCTTTAATATGGGCATTTACATTCCGCTTCACCTCAGAGGCTCTAGATGGATAACAACTTAAATCAAAATGAGACAGATCCCATTGAGTTACAGTTAACTCACAGTAATTTGCAATCAATAAATTACTCTTTCCTTCATACTGAAGAGTCCTTCAAATATTGAACACACAGGAAAGTCTTACTTGCTCTCCTGAATGCAGAATAACAGGTGATGTCTCTAATGTCTTTTGGTAAGTTATTCTAAAATTTGGGGCCTCTTCCAGTTAAAGATCTTGCCTTGTAATCGCCTTTTGACAAACCACAACAGAAAGGACATTCAGCCTTGTCTCAAGATTAAAATGCAAATTGCAAACTCAATCTAGGTCCAAACTATATAATTGGTTACACATATTATACTAATTATTCTCTAGAAACCATTTAACATTTTAAAAAATTCTTTATTAATAAATCAATATAATCTTCCTAAAATAAATCCGTTCCCTTAACCCATAGTTACACCAAATTAATCCATACACATTCATATTCACCAACACATTTAAAATTGCACACAAAATGCAGAGTTCTGGGAGCTGAATAGAGAGAGACCATATCATAAAGATAGGGGCCAAGCCATGTAAAATTTTAAAAACAAACAAGAATGCCTTGAAATGATCTCTTGCCTGAACCATCAACCAGTGTGTCTCAGGAAGAGTACCAGCATTTCAATGGCGATTCCCGTGAAAGCAGTGTTTTCCTGCTGCAGAGCAGTGTAGCACCTGTAAACTGGGGAAGTCTAAGAACATGTCTGAGAATCCAGTAGCAAGCACTTCTCTGGATGACCTCCTACCGTCAACTTCAGTCAGGTTTGTCTGATGCCCCGCTGGCCAGCTGTATGCAGGAACAGCGCCATTTTGCAGGATCAGGGACACCTCTGATCCCTTTGCGCTCCCCTCGTTGCTGGTTTGGTTTCTGTTGACCAAGGGAGTTCCTCCTCATGCTTTGAGGACTGTGTTTTCCTATAAGTTTGTGTTGCTGCTCCATCAGGCATACCTCTTAAAGCAGGGGAAGTTCCCAAGCCTGTCTCTTTACAGGCTACCCCTCCAGCTAAACGAGTGTATGTAGAGGAATTGGCTGAGACAGGCTGTTATCATTCTCCACCACTTTTGGAGGTGACATCGGAGGTGCCAGTCCCTTCCATATGGGAACCTTTGGGGAAGGAGGTGATCCCTCCTGATGAGGGGGATGACCCTCAGATTCTAAGGCTTTTTCATAGAGAGGAACTCAGCACTCTTATCTCAGAGGTGTTGGCTGTCCTTTTCTATTGAGGATTCTTCTGTTTCTAAAACAGGGTTCTCGTCAATTATGAAGAGCCTTTGAGGCCCCTCTAAAGTGTTTCCCATGCATCCAGACATACAAGAGTTGATTTCAGCTGAGTGGGTCATGCCAGATTCAAGTCTGAGGTTAGGCAGGGCCATGACTTGTCTTTATTGTTTAGTTCCAGAGGAGGAGAAGCTCCAGCTGTCCAAGCTAGATGCCCTAATATGTGCAGTGATGAAGAAGACTACTCTCCCAGTTGAAGGGAGATTTTGCACTGAAGGATTTCCAAGATAAGGAAGATTGAAAACACTCTGAAGCAGTCCTTTGATGTGGCCCCACTCGGACTCCAGGCATCTATATACTGCTCCTTTGTGGCAAGGGTGTGCCTAAAGTGCCATCAGCAATCCTTGTCGGAGGACAACCTTCCTGCACCTCAGTTGGAAACCATATCATGAAGATAGGGGCTAAGCCATGTAAAAATTTAAAAACAAGCAATGCCTTGAAATGAACTCTTGCCTGAACCATCAGCCAGTGCATCTCAGAAGGAGTTGAAGGCAGGACTAGCCTATCTAGCAGACACTATTTATGACATGCTTCGGGCTTTTGTCCAGTGCATGGCACTGGCTGTCACAGCGCATAGACAGCTTTGGTTGAGTTACTGGGCAGCGGATGCAGCCTCTAAGTCTCGTCTTGTGAAATTCCCCTTCAAGGGCAAATTGTTCTGTGGGGAGGGACCTGAGTAACATGGTTAAGGAATTGAGCGAGATTAAGCCACAGTGCCTGCCTCAAGACAAATCCAAGCCATCCTTGCACTTGGCTGCAGGGTGTTCCCATAGACACTTTCATGAGAGCAGGAAATACAGGCCCAAGGTCCAGGTACCAGAATAGGCAATGTTCCTTTTGTGCGGACAAGAAGTCCATTTTCCAAGCCAGCAGAACACACACACACATATTCTTGTGCAACTCAATGAGATGAGGCTGGCTCATGCCTCCTGTCCAGCAGTTGGAGGCCACCTTCAGAGCTTTTTCAAAGAGTGAACATACAACAAACCAGTCTTGACTGCAAGCTCTAGTTCTCCCGTTCAGTCACACCTCTCCTTGTCAAAGGGGTGACAAAGTGGTAGCATTTCAGGTTACTCTGAATTCACTTCTAGCTCTAATAGCCATTGTTCCTGTCTTCAGAAGAGAGGGGGATAAGGGAAGTATTCAATTTACTTCATTTTCCCAAAGAAGGAGGGTATCTTCTGTCTGGTGCGGCTTGGTCTGATGTGGTCTTTGAGGCTGCAGTGCTGCTGATGGCAGTGTCAGGATCCCACCCTCTTTAGGGATTGCTTTTCCACATCTCACATGTTCTGGAATAGTGTGAAGTGATGCTATGGAAGGAGAAATTATGTCATAACTGGTCGGGGGGTTTTTTTTCCATTAGTCCTTCAAACTATTACAGATGCCCACCCGTAATTTCTATCTTTCTCTATATAAAAGCTGAAATATTCCTGTTTGGGTTTCTCCCTGTTATTCAGCTCTCTTCAGACATTCCTGGTGCCTGATGGTATTTTGTATTCGCTTTAATGTTTAGTGCATTCAGTTAGTTGTAATTCAAGGTTGTTGTGTTTGAGACCTTTTCCACACCTCTTGTCTATGTAAATACTGAGGAGCTATGGAGCCACACAGAGTTTATATGTCACAGCTTAGTTTTGTGTTTTCTATCTCTACCTGCTGCTCGATGGACACAACTACCCACAAGTTCTGGAATAGTGTGAAGGACTAATGGAGAGAAAATTATCAAGTAAGACATAATTTCTCCTTAGGTTGGAAAGACTGCAGATTGTTTTATTTAACCATTAGATGTCACTGTCAAAAGGTTGGATTTTACAGTTTAATTCATAGTATGGCAATGTTCCAAGGCAATGGGTATTACTGTACTTTTCCAACAATATGAGGCATTAATCAAACTACACAGTTCAGTCAATAGGTGTCACTGTACATAACATCTGTTAAGAAAGCTGAACAGTCACTAGGTTTCTTATATAAAATACAAATCTGAGTTAGAGGCTGACTGAACTTTGATTTTGGTTTCGGATTCGGCACCAAAACCAGCCTGAAATCCAGATTCAGCTGAAACCGAAACTCCCTGCCCCCAAACTGTGTTGCCATCACTGCAGTACAGGCCAGCGCCCCCACCCCAACAAAAAAAAAAGTCCTCCCAGGCCGCCCACCAACTCCGTCCTGACCCATAGGCCTTCCCCAGGCTTACCTTCTAAAAGCCCTGGTAGTCTAGTGTCCTCTTTGAAGCAAGAGCAATCACAAGTTGCTCCTGCCTGCTTTATAGTGAAAATTGCAGCTGCGGCAGCCTTGCAAGACTGCCGCAGGAGGTCACAGTTGCCATTTTGAAGTTGGAACCAGCATGGGCAGGAGCCAATCCCCAGTTGCTCCTGCTTATGCCATTTCCAATCTCAAAATGGCAGCCACAAGAGCGACTGGGGATTGCCCTTGCAAGGCTGCTGCGGAAAGTCACAGCCGCCATTTTCACTATGCAGCAGGGGTGTGTCTGTGGGTGAGGGTTGGGGAAAGGGCGGAGTTGGTGAAAGACCTGGAAGAATGGGGGGTTTTTTGTTGCGGGGGAGGGGAATAGCCTTGCAGTGCCAGTGAGTGGCAAATTTTGGACACAGATTCGGGTTTAGCCCAGAAGCCCCATTTTGGGTCACCCTCTAATCTGAGTCCCTAAGAGACAGCGAGGCATGGCAACAGAGGGAAGGACATGGTGGAGAAAGTATGATGCAGACTTCAGAGCATGCCTCAGGGATTTATTTCCAATCTCTATATATGTTTGTATTTTTGTGTGTCTGTTCTGGGAGAGGAAAGTGAAGGAAGAGATAGTGTGAAAGGAGCAATTATCTAACAGCTGTATTTCAGTGTATCAGTGTTTCAATATTGAAGCTTCTGGAACTCTCTCTCCCATAGAAATGCTTTGGAGCATTTTTACAGGACTTTATTTCTCTGGAGTTCCCATTCCGATATGGCCCATATTTTTTAATTTGATGTGTCTTTTCATTAGTTTTCCTCCAGCAAATTTGATTCCATTCCATTAAAACACAGAAAATGAAAACAGATGTAGAACATATGGCCCATTCACTCTATCTTGCTTTTCCAATACCATCCATTACCTCTTCCTCTCCCTTAGATATCCTGTGTGTTTATCCCATGCTTTCTTGAGTTCAGATATAGTTTTTGTCTATACCACAGCCACCATGAGTCCATTTCATACATCCACCACCCTTTCAGTAAAGAAACAGTTCCTTAGATTAATTTGCTTTTCATCCCAATCCCCCTCGATCCCAAGCTTCCTTTCTGTTGAAAGAGACTTCTTTCCAGTAAGTTTTTAGAGAGTTATTTTGTCAATTTCTCAGCATTTGAAACCGCTGTGAACATTCACTGTTTTATTCTAGAGCAGACCACTATTATAGTGAGCCATCATACCTAGCATTTGAGCATCTACTTATGTACCTAGTGTGCTTGAATTGACCCCTGAAGCAGGCATTGGTAATTCTGAAACACTGCCGTGTCGGGTCATTAATAAAGCACACTTGTCCAACTCTTGAGAGCCCTTTGTGTTTTTTATCCTGGACTGTTTGTGTTGTGTAATTAGACCCTCTCAATGGCATACTGCTGTCACTAGACAGACATTCTCAACCCCTTAAATTTGATTGATTTATATATGTATTCAGAAATTGATATACCGCTATATCACAGGTATTTTAAACCAGTTTACAATATCAAACTAGGGACAGCTCAATTTAGACAAAACATTTACAGTTGCACAGAGAGAATAAGACTAACAAGAGAGGGAGTATGAATAACACAATTCATATTTTAGACTGTCAAACATATAGCACACATGCAAGGGGTAGGAATACCCGCCGAACAACTATGGGCTTAATTAACCAAAAGCCTATGAGAATAGCCAGGTGTTTAAGGCAGACTTAAATTTTTGCTTAGAATGTTCAGAACGAAGGGCATTTGGCAGAGAATTCCACAGAGTGGGAGCAATGCATAGAAAAGCTGTGGTACAGGAGCTATCCAGCCAGATCTTAGTACAAGAGGGTATTACAAGAAGCGGGCATGCCAAGTCACATGCATTTGTGCCCCTTCTTATACTCACAAGCACAAGTACCCTACTTGCACACATTCTGGCTCCAGGCTCGGGATCTGTCTCACCTTTCTTTCCCCGCCTTTGGGGGCCTTCCCTGACCTCTCTCACCTTTCTTTCCCCGCCTTTGGGGGCCTTCCCTGACCTCTCTCACCTTTCTTTCCCCATCTTTGGGGGGTCTTCCCTGTCCTCTCTCTACCCCTAAACTCCCGACTCCATTGTTTCTACCTCTTCCCTCCACGCCCCTACCCCTGGACCTTCAAACTTGCGTGCATCAGCAGCAGGATTATGGCACTGTGCCTCGGGCCCGTTCCTCTAGAAATTCCAAGGACAGCCTTGGAAAGAATACAGTGACAAATTAATACATGTTTCTGGGATGCAAAACTGCTCCAGATTTCAGCAGAGATCTTATACAGGAGCAAGAGATCAGGAGGTTTATCCTTGCCAAACTATTTAGTATTACTTGGCAGCCCAGCTGAAACATCCCAAGGGAAAGACAAAAAATTTATACTAGAAAAAAGCGGAGTCAGTCCCGAGATTATGAAAATTTGGCAATGTATGCAGAGAACCCCACCGTAATCACAAATGTGATAATGACCCAGGTCCAAAAACATATTTTTGTGAGCGTTCATGGGGAGCTCAGTATAGGCTGTCACAGCAGCCGAACACAACTTCAGTGAGTCTTGGCCGCCAGTTAGCAGCTCACTTGAAAAGCTCTATACATCATAAATTGCTCTCCTGCAAGAACTCACAAATAAAACAGTGATCAAAAAATGTGAATATGCTAAATAAGTGAAAATAATTAAATGGGTGAAGTTCTCTATCAATATACATTGCCAAAGATCATAAGATGGAGGAAAACAGAAAAGCTTCATTGAAAAGCTATGTTATAGAGTGAGGTTAACATCAATCACCTTGTTAACTCTTAATCACACTGAAAATAGAGAAACAGAACTTGAGCACTTATCTGAACTTTGTAGCTCCTAATTGTGAGTTTCAAATGTCCTACAGAAATTTCTGTTTCAAAAAAGGTCTTCCTCAGGGACACCAGTGTATGCAATGAATTTTTTTGGGCCTTGGTCATTATCACATTTGTGATTACAGTGGGGTTCTCTGCATACATTGCCAAATTTTCATAATATATTGTTATAGCAGGAACAAAGGGAAAAGGGATGGGATTTGATATACTGCCTTTCTATGGTTACAATCAAAGTGGTATACATATTATATATGGGTACTTATTATGTACCAGGGGCAATATAGGATTATCTTCCCAGTCACAAGGAGCTGCAGTGGGAATTAAACTTGATTCCCTAGGTTCTCAGGCAACTGCACTAACCACTAGGCTACTGTCCCCTAGAAAGTGCCCATGATGGATTTGACTAACTAGAGAAGGGCAACAAGCCCTGAATGTTGTCAACCATTTTACTAAGCACTTTATTGAGACTTGGAAAGAAAAAGGCCCTGGGAAATCTATGTTAGCACTATTTCAATTTAATAACTATTTCTAGCCAGGGAAAGGTAATAAACAGAAATAAATCAAAACACAATAAAGAAAACAAGACGATACCTTTTTTATTGGGCTAACTTAATCTTTTGATTAACTTTCAAAGTAACCCTTCTTGAGGAGTAGCCTAGTGATTAGTACAGTGGACTTTGATCCTGGGGAACTGAGTTCGATTCCCACTGCAGCTCCTTGTGACTCTGGGCAAGTCACTTAACCTTCCATTGCCCCTGGTACAAAATAAGTACCTGAATATACTATGTAAACCGCTTTGAATGTAGTTGCAAAGACCACAGAAAGGCGGTATATCAAGTCCCATTTCCCTTTCCCTCTTCAGATGGGAAATAAATAGTGGTCTATTGAAATGTGGGCAAAATTGAGGCTCAACGCATTTGAGAGAGAAACAATAGGCTTAAAAGAGCTACAAGAAGAGTATAGTTCGATGGGGAATGATTTCCTGTATATATTACAAGTGCAACATTATCTGGAGAAGGAAAGACTGATGTATAAATGAGTATAGGTACCACAAGGGTTAGAAAATGTAATGGGGGGTATGGAGAAAATGAAAGGGGCAATTGCAGTATTTTGTAAATTTTTGGGTAGAATTGTTAAATATAAATTGATGTGAATATATAAAGAGACCTTGGGCAGGAATTCACTAAGAAGCAATCGCAGAAAATATTTAGCATACTAGTACAAGGTACTGTGATGCTGGACTTCTAACAGGCTAAAGTAAATGTTTCCAGATTTGTTAGGGTTGTGTTAGTGGGGATGTGATGGGAGGCATCTTCATGCATGTTTGGTGGTAATGCCCCAATATACATAGATACTGGAAGGAGATGCAGAAAGGAATTAAGAATATGTGCTAGGTCACTCTACAATTTAGTTACCAGATCTTTTTGCTGGGCATGGTGGCAAAATAAGTAAGCCCGCTATAGTAAAATTGATTAAGATGAGTATAGTGGCAGCACACTGTGAACTGATGGTACACTGGAAAAGGAAAGAATTATCTGCTTTATACCCATGAAAAGCAAAAGTATACCAAATAGAAGTAATGGAAAAATTAACAGCAGTTAAACTAGAGCTTTGGGACAAATTTAATGGGTCTCGCATCCTCCCTGTCTCCTCGGCTCGTAACCTTGGAGTCATCTTTGATTCCTCTCTCTCCTTCTCTGCACTTATTCAACAGATCGCCAAAACCTGTCGTTCTTTATCTACAATATTAGCAAAATTCGCCCCTTCCTTTCTGAATACGCTGCCAGAACCCTTATCCACACCCTTGGCATCTCGCTTGGACTATTGCAATTTACTTCTCACTGGTCTTCCGCTCAGCCATCTCTCTCCTCTCCAATCTATCCAAAATTCTGCGGCACGACTTATTTTCCACCAGAATTGTTATACCCACACTTGCCCACTCCTCAAGTCACTTCACTGGCTCCCTGTCCGCTTCCGCATTCAGTTTAAACTTCTCGTATTGACCTTTAAATGCATCCACTCCGCAGCCCCCCATTACCTCTCCACTCTCACCTCCCTACATTCCTCCCCGTGAACTCCGCTCACTGGACAAATCTCTCTTGTCATCCCCCTTCTCCTCCACTGCTAACTCCAGGCTTCGCTCCTTTTCTCTCGCGGCACCTTATGCCTGGAATAGACTTCCTGGACTTATACGTCTAGCTCCATCTCTACCTGTTTTCAAATCTACGCTGAAAACCCACCTTTTCACTACTGCTTTTTAGCTCCTAGCCACTACTCAATTGCCCTCCCCTTGTCCCTTCCTTCCTTCTCACCCATTACTTCTCTCACCCGTAACTGTCTTGTCTGTCTGTATTATTTAGATTGTAAGCTCTTTTGAGCAGGGACTGTCTCTCTTTGTATCAGGTGTTCAGTGCTGCGTGCGTCTGGTGGCGCTATACAAATGCTAATAATAATAATTTTATATACCTCTATCATGTCTCCCCTCAGCCGTCTCTTCTCCAAGCTGAAAAGCCCTAGCCTCCTTAGTCTTTCTTCATAGGGAAGTTGTCCCATCCCCACTATCATTTTAGTTGCCCTTCGCTGCACCTTTTCCAATTCTACTATATCTTTCTTGAGATGCGGCGACCAGAATTTAACACAATACTCAAGGTGCGGTCGCACCATGGAGCAACGGCATTATAACATCCTCACACCTGTTTTCCATACCTTTCCTAATAATACCCACTATTCTATTTGCTTTCCTAGCCGCAGCAGCACACTGAGCAGAAGGTTTCAGTGTATACCCAATATTCTATTTGCTTTCCTAGCCGCAGCAGCACACTGAGCAGAAGGTTTCAGTGTATTATCGATGACGACACCCAGATCCCTTTCTTGGTCTGTAACTCCTAACCTGGAACCTTGCATGACATAGCTATAATTCGGATTCTTTTTTCCCACATGCATCACCTTGCACTTGCTCACATTAAACGTCATCTGCCATTTAGCCGCCCAGTCTCCCAGTCTCGTAAGGTCCTTCTGTAATTTTTCACAATCCTGTCGCGAGTTAACAACTTTGAATAACTTTGTGTCATCAGCAAATTTAATTACCTCGCTAGTTACTCCTATCTCTAAATCATTTATAAGTATATTAAAAAGCAGCGGTCCTAGCACAGACCCCTGAGGAACCCCACTAACTACTCTTCTCCATTGTAAATACTGCCCATTTAACCCCACTCTCTGTTTCCTATCCTTCAACCAGTTTTTAATCCACAATAGGACATTTCCTCCTATCCCATGACCCTCCAATTTCCTCTGTAGCCTTTCATGAGATACCTTGTCAAATGCATTTTGAAAATCCAGATACACAATATCAACCGGCTCCCCTTTGTCCACATGTTTGTTTACTCCTTCAAAGAATTGAAGTAAATTGGTCAGGCAAGATTTCCCCACACAAAAGCTGTGCTGACTTGGTCTCAGTAATCCATGTCCTCGGATGTGCTCTGTAATTTTGTTTTTGATAATAGCCTCTACCATTTTCCCCGGCACAGACGTCAGACTCACCGGTCTATAATTTCCTGGATCTCCCCTGGAACTTTTTAAAAAATCGGCATTACATTGGCCACCCTCCAATCTTCCGGTACCACGCTCGATTTGAAGGATAAATTGCATATCACTAACAGTAGTTCCGCAAGCTCATTTTCAGTTCTATCAGTACTCTAGGATGAATACCATCCGGTCCAGGAGATTTGCTACTCTTCAGTTTGCTGAACTGCCCCATGACGTCCTCCTGGTTTACCGTGAAGTCAGTAAGTTTCTCCGACTTGTCCGCTTGAAATACCATTTCCGACACCGGTATCCCACCCAAATCTTCCTCGGTGAAGACCGAGGCAAAGAATTCATTCAATCTCTCCACTACGTCTTTATCTTCCTTGATCGCCCCTTTTACCCCTCAGTCATCCAGCGGCCCAACCGATTCTTTTGCCGGCTTCCTGCTTTTAATATACCCAAAAAAATTTTTGCTATGTTTTTTTTGCCTCTAATGCTATCTTTTTTTCATAATCCCTCTTGGCCTTATTTATCTGCGCCGTGCATTTGCTTTGACACTCCTTATGTTGCTTCTTGTTATTTTCAGACGATTCCTTCTTCCATTTTCTGAAGGCATTTCTTTTAGCCCTAATAGCTTCCTTCACCTCACTTTTCAACCATGCTGGCTGTCTTTGGACTTCCGTCTTTCTTTTCTAATTTGCGGAATATGTTTGGCCTGGGCCTCCAGGATGGTATTTTTGAACAGTGTCCATGCCTGTTGTACAGTTTTTACCCTCTCAGTTGCCCCCCAAGTTTTTTTTTTTTTAAACCGTTCTTCTCATTTTATCATAGTCTCCTTTTTTAAAGTTAAACGCTAACATATTTGACTTCCTGTGTATAGTTACTTCAAGGTTAATATCAAAACTGATCATATTATGACCACTGTTATCAAGTGGCCCCAGTACCATAACGTCCCTCACCAGATCATGCGCTCCACTAAGGACCAAGTCTAGAATTTTTCCTTCTCTCGTCGACTCCTGCACCCGCTGCTCCATAAAGCTGTCCTTGATTTCATCAAGTAATTGTACCTCTCTAGCGTGTCCCGATGTTACATTTACCCAGTCTATATTTGGATAATTGAAGTCACCCATTGTTATCACATTGCCCATTTTGTTTGCATCTCTGATTTCTTTTATCATTTCTGTGTCTACCTGCTCATCCTGGCGAGGCGGACGGTAGTACACTCCTATCACCGTCCTTTTCCCTTTTATACATGGAATTTCAACCCACAATGATTCAAAGGTGTGATTTGTGTCCTGCTGAATTTGTAATCTATCTGAGTCATGGCTCTCATTAATATACCAGTCTGGTCCACCCTATCACTGTGATATACTTTGTACCCCGGTATGACAGTGATCCACTGGTTATCCTCCTTCCACCAGGTCTCAGTAATGCCTATTATATCCAATTTTTCATTTAGTGCAATATATTCCAACTCTCCCATCTTATTTATTAGACTCCTAGCATTTGCATATAGACATTTCAGAGTATGTTTGTTGTTCCTATTTGCATGATGCTTAGTACTTGACACTAATGATTTGCCATCTTTTGTCTGATCTTTGGGTTGTATTTAAGGGCACCTGGCCTACCACGGTCTGTTGTGCAACCTCATTATCCAGAAACCCTATCTTCTCTGTTTGTGAGGTATCCTTGCAAGATACCTTATCCCGAACCATGTGATTTTGAGCAACTGTCGGCCTCCCCCCCCCCCCCCCCCCCCCCATTTCTAGTTTAAAAGCTGCTCTATCTCCTTTTTAAATGCCAATGCCAGCAGCCTGGTCCCACATATACTCTGAATCAATTTATAAAAGAAATTTCCTTAAAAATAAAAAACTTTTATTTTAGACACCAATCAGATAAAGCCAATTAAATTGCAATTTCATAAAACATGTATTCTGTAACAAGCAATTGGGTCTTTTTCTTTCTGTGAGGGGAACTAAAGCAAAATCTACAGCAAGACACTGACCAATTCTACTAAAATTCCCACCTTCTCTTTCTTCAACCCTGTTTTTATACCTTTCTTCCTTTCACTTCCAACTGCATACATGCAGAGCTCAACGCCTGCTGGCCCCCTCCCACCTTTCTAGTTTCTGCTGACACTCCAATTAATTTCTTCTACACCTTATCCCTTTTTTTTATAATACTCCTTAGTTTCATTCCTTCAGAAATGCTCTTCTTATCACTAGTTTGCTTTCCACTCATCTTTAAGCTGAACTTTGCCCCTAGAGTCTGTCAAGTCCATCTTCACCCTTCTGATATTCTGCTATGACAGGCTGTCATTCATGTTACACAACCTCTCCTAATGAAACCATGCTAGTCAGGGGTTACAGAGTACGGACTCCATTTTCATGAAAAGCAGCCATTAGATTTTCACACTACTGAGCCATCAAGTCAGCTCCATTCATAGCATAGATTAAACACATACACAGAAGTGAAAGAATAGGTATGAAACCTAATAGTAATGTCATCACCAAGACTTCAGCTGTTACAATTGCCTGTTGTCTCTTTTTATAATCATTCCTGAAAGTGTTCATGTTCCTTTGTTTAGGAGAAGAGAGAGCTTTATGTCTTGTTGATGTAAAGAAGGTGAAGCAATCACTAGCACAGGCTCACCTCCCAGCCCAACCAGAACTCTCAGTAACTGTCTTTGAGGCTATCAAAGGATGTCATCTTTTTGCTGCTGGCAAGGTATGGTGCTGATATGCAGGTCAGTTATCTACTTTATCATATTACTGCAGTATGTTACTGGAAAGAGCCTGGAGAGCCTGGGCAATTTCTCGTAATTTAGCCCTTCAGAAGTCTGATTGTGAACAGTGGTTATCAAGATTGATGTGTTTATAAACTTTGTAGCCCATATATCCACAATTCTAGACAAATGGCATCTGTTTTCTTTTTATATTCCTGAAAAGCCTTACATGTGAAGAAATGTACAGGAAACTTAATGTTGTTCTCCAAAGAAAATCCAGAGTACAGTTCACTAAAGTGTAGTAGTTCGTAATGATTCAAAGAAAAGCTGAGCTCCTAAATTTAGTCTCTTGTGATATCTAAATGTTTGCACAACATAGATTCGCACCACTGTCTGAGTTTACTTTCTCAATAAAGTTATTTATATCTACGGCCACTGTTGATACTGTGTTGTTCTTGTCTTTTGGATCTACACTGCAGCTACTCATTGCCTCTTCCTGTATTCATCCTGATGGTGCCAGTCTGGATCTTCTTTCCCAAAGCCTGAAAGAATCTAGAAAAACTCTGTGGCCATAGGTGGTTGCTCCTCTCTGAGTGATTCATGCCCCTCCTTCTCAGTCTACCTCATCCACCCAGCAAGGCGTATCGCATATCCATGGTTCTTCACACTTGGAAACACAAGTGCTTACTGGATACTGACAGCATAGTTTTCAGAGGCTTCTTTCAGAAAATGGACTGCAGTCACATCCTGTAAATTGTTTGAATCAGCTGCACAGCAAGCAGTTATCTTGTTACAGCAAGGAGAGGTGGAGCATTCTGGAATGCAAGGTCTGCAGAATCCAGGACCATTGCTCACCCCAGTCTTTTTTGCTCATGCTGGATTCAGCACTAATATAAGTTGATAAGAAAACAAATTCAGTTTCAAAAATCTGTACAGCTCCATCAGGCAACTTAACAGCAGTGGCGTAGTAGCCACAGGGGGGCCTAATTTTCGGCTCAGGATCCCTCTGCTTTCCTGGCTGGTGGAGATGCCAAACCCCGCCAGCTGAAGACCTCTCCTGCCTGATTCACGCCTGCAGCAGCACTTACTCAACAGATGTGCTTCGCCGCTAATGCCAGCTCTCTCGCTCATGTCCAAGGAGGGGGAGTTGCATGCCAACCTAGAATTGGCTATCGGACTACACCACTGCTTAACAGAACCAAAAGCTGTTTCTCTAATCAAAACAGGAGAGCAAACATGCATGCTCTGCTCGCAGCTTTTATCAAGCAAAGTTCTTAAATCTAATTTGAAATGAAGCTTTTAATAAAATGGGCATCAGCCACACTCTACAATATTCACTTCTCCGCACAGTCTGGTCGGCTGAGGTGTAAAAAAAAAATTCCACGAAGCAGGGAAGACTTAACACCTGTATGTGTCTGTATGGGAGCTGTAATAATTTACTGATGAGCCGCATTTAAAATGCTGGGTTAATAAAGGGCAGAAACTTCTGCAAACCATTGGGCTCTAATCACTAAAGGCATCTACAGCTGTGTTTTAATTAATTTCACCTAGATGAAAAGTAATGACTGAACTGGCATCCTCATGGAGTTTAATGTGGTTTCCTCTTAGTAAGGATTCTCCAAGTACCTAACCATTTCCTGTTCGCCTTCTCTTGAGGTACTTTTCTTCATTTTTTTTCTTACCTTTTTCCTTCCTTACCCTTCTCTCATTATTTTCTTAGAGTTTGCGGCAAGTTTAGGTTTCATTTATTTTTGGCAGCTCTTTAAGTCTGCTTAGTCCTGAGCACCGACCAGGGTTCTTATTTTTTGTTGTCCTGTGAGTTTATCTTTCTTGCAGTTGAGCCGTTTCGGTGGTTTTCCCTTTCATGTCTCAAAATGTTCCCAGTGGCTTTAAGCAGTGTACTAGGTGCGACAGATCAGGGGCAGCACAATGCTTTTTTGTTTCGGGGTGCCCAAGCTCCACCCCTAACCGCAGCATTTCCCCTTCTCTTGTTATCCCATAGCCCACCCCCTCTATGGCATCCAGCACCTCTATCCCTCCCTCTCAAATACCCCTCCCTTCCCATAGTGCCCATCATTTCTGTCCTTCCCTCCCTTTCAAACCCCCTCCACCCCCATAATGTTCATTATTCCTTCCCATCCCTGCCTTTCTAATGCCTCTTCACCCCCATAGTGTTCATCATTTTCCCCTTTTCATGCTTTTCAAACCCCTCTTCACCCCTATAGTGTCCATCATTTCTGTCCTTCCCTGCCTTTCAAACCCCACTCCACCCCCCCATAATGTTATCATTTCTGTCCTTCCCTGCCTTTCAAATAGAGAGATGCACAGGAATAGGGATTGCAGGATTCCCACAGGTATGGAAGAAGTTCCACAGGATTCCCACAGGTATGGAAGAAGTTGTCATGGGATTCCCATGGGAGTGTAGTCAAAATCTATTGTGACTCCAGATTGAGGCTTGGAATGCACTGAAAGAGGCAATTGGAGCACCAGAATGAGGCTTAGAATGTACAGAGAGAAGCAGTTGGAGTGCCAAAATGAGGCTTGGAATACCCAGAGAGGTAGTCGGAATACCAGACTGAGGCTTGGATCACTCATTTGTTGAATAATGAATACCATACAAAAAAAAACCATGGGAGGCTGTTGGGGTTGAGAGGAAGCAGAGGGCTACAAGCAAGTAAATAATAATGTTGACTCCTGTGGGGATGGAGGAGATTAATTGTGGGGATGGATGAGGATGGAATAAATCTTAGTGGGTGCGGGTGGGTATGGGGTAGATTCCATTTGGGATGGGTGAAATTTCTGTCTCCATGCAACTCTCTATTCTCAAACCCCTCTCCACCCTCCATAGTATCCATCATTTCTCTCCTCTGCCTTTCAAACCCTCCTGTACTCCCCATAGTGTTTATCATTTCTGTCCTTCCCCTGCCTCTCAATCTCTCTCCACCCTCATAGTGTCCATCATTTCTCACCTTCCCTACCTCTCTCCCCCAACCCCCCATGGTGTCCAGCATTTCTTTCCTTCGCTGGTTCTCAATCTACCTTCCATGATGTCCAGCATTTCTCTCCTTCCCCTCCAGCATCTCTCTCCCTGTCCTGTGGTTCCAGCATTTTTCTCTCTCTTCTCCTCCCCGTACTTTTTCAGCATTTCTTTCCTCTCCCACAATGTCTAGCATTTCTCTTTCTTTCCCTCCCCTCCCCTCTCCTTCCACTTCAGCATTTCTCTTTTCTCCCCCCCCCCCAAAAAAAAAATACCCCATGGTCATCCAGCAAATCTTGCCTTCCAGCATTTCTCTTTCTTCCTTTCACCTATCACTTCTTCAGCATTTCTACCCCCCCCCCCCCCCCATTGGTATCCAACATTTCTTGCCTGTGGCTCCCCTTTTTTCAACGCCTGTTATAGATGACAGATCCCCGTAGCTAGTGTCTGTCATGCCTATGCCTGAACCACGAGGCCTCTAAATGTATTCTTTTTTTTTAATGCAGAAAAGAACCCAGAAAAGCAGAGAGTCCCAACGCATGAAACTCTGATCCATCAGCATTGGAAGCATTGATTCCCACTGCTGCTGGAGCTGCATCTAACACTCTTGAGTACACCTGCATTGAGAAGGTCTCTTATGTGCCTCAACATCGGGTGCTGACACAGGACCCTGGGACCGATCAGCATCTGACATGACACTGAAGACTCATGTGGATTCAACATTGTCCTCATTGGCACCGAGGGACGAAGATGCTGAGCGTCAAGTAAGAACCATTGGTATTGGTCCTCCTCAGAGCCAGAAGCTCTGGGAGATTGGCGCCGTCAGTACCTGAGAAGTGTTGGCGCAGGGAGGAGCACTCCACCCTCCGTGGAAGCGGTGCGATGTGCCAGTCTCCCCACAGCTGAGACTCTGCTACTGATACCTCACTGACAACTTTGCAGGCTGTCCCAACACAGATCCCCTAATCATCCTTTACCGATGCCTGCCCTCAAAGAATGGGTCTAGGCCATGTTCCAGGAGGAGCTGGAGCACCTTCTACAGTAGTGTGGGGCTGAGGCATCAAGGGCACTTGAGTCAGCCATGGAGCCACTCCAGCCCATCTTGGATGCCTACACTTTGCCTGTTGAGCGGTTGTCGACACTGGTGCCTCGCTGAGCATCAATGCCAGCACAGACTAACATGGAGACTCTCTCTACATTGGGGGAGGAAGCTTCCCTGGATTCTCAGGGTACGTCCATACCTCGACACCCACCTTTGAGGCCTGGACATTCCAATAGCCCGAGGCATGCACAGACTTAGACTTCCCATAATGAATTCTTTGCTGAGTCTGAGATGAACTGTTTCTGGGTACCTGAGGAGGAGCCAGAGAACTTCTCGCAGGCGAGGTCTCTTAGCATGCCTTCAGATTCTTCCCCACAACAGGAAAGAAGACAGTCTGCCCCAGAGGAGTTCTCTTTTATATATTTCTTTTACAAGAAATGATGGAGCCCATTCAATTTAATTTGGAAGTCGAGGATGGCCATCCTTAACTATGATTCTTCTCCCAGGAAGGCTTTGACAGTGCCCATTTACAGTGTCCTGAAGGATGCACAGATGAAGAACTGGGAGACCCCTCTCTCTGTGCAGGTCATACCTAAGAAAGCAGACTCCATGTATAGAATCCAGAAGGCTCCCTGGGCATTGAATATTGTATTGTTTTAGGAGAAAGTTTTTTTTCAGGCCTTGATGCTCATCTCTGTCATCCTGACTTACCAGCTCTACATGAGCATATTTTTGAGATCCCTGGTGGACACCCTCCTGAGCAGGCCACACAGCTTCACCAGATAGCCAGCAAGCAGATGGAGAGTAGAAAATATCTGGCTAGGGGCACCTTTGACACTTTTGATGTGGCATCCAGACACTCTACTTTGGGTATCAAAATGCATAGAGACTCCTGGCTATGCATTTCAGACATGGAACCTTTGGTTCAGGAGAAGTTGGCAGATGTCCTGTGCAGAGGTGATAACCTTTTCAGGAACAAGGTTCAAGAGATCGCTGACCTCATCAAGAAGCATGCTGACACCATTAAGTCCCTGTCTTGGCCCGTTCCTTCTGTGGCCTCCACTTCCTGGTGTTTTTTTGTGGGGAATAGAAAGGATGCCTATTACAATGTCTTAGGTTTGCCTCTTCTTCCCACCCTCAGGAGCAACATCTCTGCTCCAGACCCAGCCAGCACTCCAGTCTAAGCAGGAGCAGAGCAGTATACACAACACAGCAGGCAATTTGAGCACAAATACAGAGCAGTATAC
The DNA here is from genome assembly GCF_901765095.1 of Microcaecilia unicolor. Classification (NCBI taxonomy): domain Eukaryota; kingdom Metazoa; phylum Chordata; class Amphibia; order Gymnophiona; family Siphonopidae; genus Microcaecilia; species Microcaecilia unicolor. Next base: position 66,726,249 of record NC_044041.1, read on the forward strand.
ACAGCACAGCAATTGTACAACAGGCAGTGGGAATAGAAATACAGGTATAGGACCGAGCAAGGGAAATCTTATTTATCAACTGCATATACAGTACAGAAATACAGAACCAAGAAGAGCTCCATTTCTCAAGATCACTATTTTGTCTTCTCTAGTCAAAAACAGTGTGAAGCAGAAATCAAGGCAGCAGAACTAAAACCGTAAACCCTCTGGATCTAAGAAATGAGAGTAAGAATAAAGAAAGTGCTGTAAATGAACAAACAGGAAATACAGTAGGTGTACATACAGTACTGCATAAAACTCATTGTGCACAAGAATCTTATCATGGTTCTATTTCTGCAAAAGCACGGCTTCAGATCGAAAATGGATCTGTGGCAGGAAAAGCAGACTCTCGGATCACATAGCGCAGCGTGTCAGCTCCAAAGATTTCTGCAAAAGCACAGTCTTGGATCAAAAATGGTTCCCTGGTTGGAAAGCAACCCAAAATATCTTTAATGTTCACCTTCTTTAGCAGTTCCTTTCTGTAAAAGTTTCTACTCTGTAGACAAAACAACTTTTTTCCTCTTTCTACTGGCCAAAAATTGATGCCATGCTGTAAAAGCAAGGTCTTAGCTAGAAACGTCTTCAACGGTTCCCTTGCCATACAAGCAGAGTCCCAGTCCAAAAATTATAGTTCCCTTTTTTCTTCTTTCTACTGGCCAAAAATTGATGCTATGCTGTAAAAGCAAGGTCTTAGCTAGAAACGTCTTCAACGGTTCCCTCGCCACACAAGCAGATTCCCAAATTTCAGCATGGTCTCAAATCAAAAAGCGGTTCCCTAACTGCAAAAGTGATGTCCCAGATCCAAAAATTCATGCTTAGAAATATGGGCTCAAATCACAAACAGGAAGAGAAGCCCCATGCTTCTGAATTCGGATGAGGGGTGCATGAATGAATATCAGCTGCACCGCAAGTTTCCCTTGCAGAGAAGCACGATCTCGGCTCAAACATGGCTTTCTTGCAACGTGTGAAGCCAGAAAACAGGAAGAGAAGCTGCACGCTTCTTAATGACAACGCAATGATGTAACCAGGGGTCTGTCGGATATGCCGGATTGTCAAATAATCGAGTCTATACTGTAGTTTAGGTTGATTGGTTCTAGTTGGACTTGCCATTGCAAATCCCTATTGTCCATGAGTTGTTTTTGGTGAACCTGGTAGCTATGGATTCCCAGATGTAAAAATCAGTGTCCTGCTTGTCCTCAGAAAATGTATTCTTACTTTCCTTCCCACCTATTCATGGGAATAGTGTCCTGCATGCTCACACTGGACAGGAAGGCACACACACATTTGCGGTAGGTTGCTGCCAAAAGTTTCTTACAAGCACAGAATGTTGAGTAGTGTCCGCACCAGTTCTCCATTGGATGATGTCATCCAGATGTAAGAATACATGTCCTGCTGTCCTCAGAGAACACCTACTACAGGTGAGTATTTTCCTGTCCTGTCCTGCACTGCATATGTTTCCCTTCACTCAGATAGGGTGTTTTCAACCTAAAGTAATTAACTTATTCCATTACATCCCTTCAGACCAGCACACATGGATTGTGCACTCCTTCCAGCAGGTGGAAACTAAGAACTACTGAATTTCAAGTAAGCATTTAAGTGAGCTGGGCAGTCCCCTGAAAGTCGGTCTGTTTTCAGTCTTCAGCAGATGATGGAAGTGGTAAGCCTTTGCACTCCCAGTTTGGTTAGGCCTTAGGGGATTTGTCCCTTTCCTTGGGTAGGTTACAAAACAGGAAAATAAAAACCTAAACAAATTGATTAAAAAACACAAGAAAAGAAAACCCTCTTAGTTTGCGGTAGTCCTTTTGCTTCTGGCCAAGAGGCTGAGACCTGCAGGCAGTGGTGTGCTGGTAAATTTTTAACAGGCTCTCTCCCCAGTCCAACTTCCCCCCCCCCCCCCCCCCCCCCCCCGTCCACCTCTACGCCCCCCCCCCCCCCCCTCCAAATTGCAGAGCTGGCTATACCCAGGGAGAGGGGCGGGGGGGGGGGGCGGAATCATGCATTACTCTCTCTGGGAATTTTTTTTTTATGCTTCCAGGTTCCAATCTAATTCAAGTTTAACATGGGATAAAATGCCATAAATAAGTAAATAAATAGATAGAAACTCTGAGCATTGAGAACCTGATTCCCATAACATGATGTCTGTTTTAGAAGCCCATTACCAGGAGAAAAAAATCTCTGCACCAATAACAGAGTTAAATGTCATAAATAAGTAACTAAATAAATAAATAGAAATTCTGAATGTTGAGCACCTGATCCTTATAATATGACATCTGTTTTAATGACCAATTACCAGGAGAAAAAAAGGATCTCTGCACAAATATAATACATGCTAGGGTGTCCCTATAACCAGCCCCTCTAAATGACACACTGATTATGATTTATAACAAATTACTACTCTATGAAAAATTATTCCATTACAATACTTCTCTGACCTCTGTGTACATCTGTATGCTGCCAAAGCTAGCATGTTTGAAAATATAAGCGAGATTGAATTAAAATGCTACCAACAATAAAGAACGACAACATGGATGCAGCACCTGATTCTTATAACATGATATCTGTTTTAGTGGCCCTTTACCAAGAGAAAAAAATTTCTGCACAAATATAATACATGCAAGAAGGTGTCCCTATAACCAGCCCCTCCAAATGACAGAGTGATTACCATTTATAACAAGTTACTACTCTACCTATGAAATGTTATCCTCTGTGTACATCCGTGTGCTGCACAAGCTGGCATGTTTGAAAATATGAGTGAGATGAAATTAAAATGCTACCAACAATAAAGAACGACAACATAGATGCAGCAGCTCATAAGTTTGCTTGATTTTGTTTTGGGTTTAACGGCAGCACGGGAAGGGGAATCAGACTAACCTAAACAGCTTCAATTTCTTTGTTTCAGCACACTGGTCTACCCGGAGCCTTGTCTCTGCCGAGTAGTGTACAGCCCCGCTGATGCAACTTCCTGTGGGTGGGATCCGGCAGAGAAAAGGCTCCGGATTGGTCAGGCAGTGGTGAGGGGGGGATGATGAACATAAGGGACGACATGATTAGGTATGCTGGGGCCGGGGGAGGAGGGAGAGAGGAGGAGGAAAAAAAACAGATGCTTGTGTGCTGGCTGCCTGACTCCAACAACCGGCTCGCAAAAATCAGTAAAATTTAACAACAGGCTCGTGTGAGCCGGCTCCAGCACACCACTGCCTGCAGGGTTCTCTTACCCAGGTGACCAGGTCCCTCCCCCCCCTTGTTTTACCCCTTCTTAGGGTGCCTTTGCGGATGGGTGCCTCAGCTAGCTGTTTATTCATAGGCATATTAATGGACCCACTCTTGAAGTGCATTCAGAAATCCTCCATGTCCTTTTCCATGCATTAGGACTTTAGGAACGTGGTACGGACTCAGTGGAATTCTCCTGATGCCCCATTCAAGGTGGTCTGGGCTCTATCCAATTCCAGAGCAGAATGGGGAGCCTTTGTGGCTTCCTACGATTGATGCAGTAGTCGCGGCCAATGGATGGTGGTATGGCGCGTAAGAATATACTGGCTCAGACCAGTGGTCCATCTAGCCCATTATCCTGCTTCCAACAGTGGCCAATCCAGGTCACAAGTACCTGGCAGAAACTCAGATAGTAGCAACATTCCATGCT